>NC_072009.2:5782500-7032500 GCF_028885655.2 Pongo abelii | reverse complement strand
CTTTATAAATTACCCAGTCTCAGGTATATTTTTTTTAGCAGCATGAGAACCGACTAATACACTGACCATGCATACTTGCTCACTGCCACTACAGGTCATTGTTCACTTTTTCTTCTTGGTTCTCCAAATTCAGTTGCTCAGCAAGAGTCATAGAGGCAGCTTTCCAAACTCAATGCACACACACACACATACACAAACACACACATGCACAACTAGATTTTGAATCTCTTGGCTTCTTTTTGCTCAGTTACCTCAAAGCAGCCTCTGTTACTCTGCCACAACCTTGGATAATCTTACTGATATAGGTGGGTCCCCTTGTCCAGTTTGACCCCATCATGGTTTCCCCATGGCAGCCACACACACATTCTCAAAAGGCAACTGTGATCATAATACCCACATGACATAAATTCTTCCAGTGCTGTTTTCCCCTCTGCCAAATACAAAACTTTCTCTAGCCACATGCCCTGTGACTTTCAGAATTTATCTTCTGCTTGCTTCTTAATCTTGCTGTCTAAATAACTTCCACTCTTGAACCTCCATTTCCATGTCACTGGCACAAACATATGAGCTATTTTCATATCTTAAAACTGGTCCTGGCTGGGCACAGTGGGTCATGCCCCTAATCCCAGTACTTTGGGAGGCCAAGGCAGGGGGATTGGTTGAACCCAGTAGTGCAAGACCAGCCTGGACAACATAGTGAGACCCTGTCTCTACAAATAAAGAAATTATCTGAGTGTGGTAGTACATGCCTGTGGTCCCAGCTACATGGGAGTCTGAGGCAGGAGGATCACTTGAGCCCAGGTATTTGAGTCCGCAGTTAGCCAAGATGATGCCACTGCATTACAGCCTGGACAATGGAGTGAAACCCTGTCTCAAACAAACAAACAAAACAACTTGTCCTATTCTCTCTTGCCTTTAGAAAAGTGTTCCATATTCCATAAACATTCCTATGTCTAAGAATCTCCTGGGGAACTTGATAACATGCAGATTCTGACTCTGTCAGTCTGATATGGGGTTGGAGTTTCTAAAATTCTAACAGTCTTGGAGGCAATGCTGAGGCCACATGTCCTAGGTTAAATTGAGTTTAAATATTTTGAAAGATATGTTGAATTCCTACCCTCAGGCATCTGTAAGTATGGCCTTATTTGGAAAAAGGGTCTTTGCAGATAGCATCAGGTAAGGATGAGGTAATAATGGATTAGGATGAGCCCTTCAGCCAATGACTACTGTCCTTTTAAGAAGGGGTGAGTTGGATACAGACACACACAGAGGGAAGACCATTTGAAGATAAATGTGGCCACCAGCCCAGGGACACCTAGAGCCACCAGGAGCTGGAAGAGGCAGGAAGGATCTTCCCCTAGATCTTCCTGGGGAAGTGATTTCAGACTTCTGGACTTGATTTCAGACTCCTGGCTTCCAGAACTGAGAGAGAATAAAGATTGGTTGTTTTCAGCCACACAATTGATGAACATTTGTAAAGAAGCTAGGATACCTTTCTTTTCTGAACCCAGCATGGTTTTACCTTGGTTCAAAGTCCACATCTGGATATTAGTTCCAAGAAACTAACAGTCTAGGAAATGTTCCCCACAGAGCAGCTCATGTTTACTGCTTTCATGACACTGGGAACACAGTGTAGCCATTGTGTGATTACTTCTGGGCATATCTTGTATGTACTGAGCATCATAAGTTCAGTGTTACAGCATTTTCAATCTTTTGATACATTATAATTAACATAGATACTTAATAGTTATTTGGTGCCCATTAAACATTTATGAATTAATATGTCCAGAAGTTCACTCATAAGCACATTTAATATCAACAGTTATCTTAGAAGTAATGTAATTGCTTTCTTATTTTGCACTGAAACAGTTCAAGGCTCAGGAACAGATGTACTAATATACTTATAAAATCATTGTAGGTGTTGGTGTTTCTAACCTTAGAATAATGGGCTATTAAATCCCATTCTAAACTTCTTTGTGCAATAATGTTAAAACAGTCCTTCTATGACAAATACCACTTTGTTATTTTTTAAATCCATAGGCAGTTAGGGAAATATTTATAAATATATTGCACTGTGGGACCCTTATGATGAACAATAAGTAGGGTGTCATTAATTTTTCATGCCTGGACAGCTGAATATTCATTTCATTTGCAAAAGCAATCATGCTTGGAATATTGCTTCTAATAATCCTGTCCATCATTCATACATTATTTTCTTAATTCATCCATGCACCATTTTAAATGCAAATAAAGATCACTTTCCCAATATCTAAGAAAATCAAATCCCACTGTGTATGAAAATTTACAACCCTAGCTTACATTAGTTCATATAACTTACATTAGTTCATATAATACAGTCAAATGAGAAGTCTAAACTGGTGTTTAAATTCTTACAGTATTTACTGTATTTACTGTATTTAAATTCTTACAGTATTTACTGTATTACAGCCTTTCAGTATTTACTGCTTTTATTCACCATGTAATTGTTGAATTATTCCTTCCACTTTGCTGTCAGACCTGGATTAAATTGAGAAAGTTCAATACCCAGCATCACTGCTTATATGGTCTGAGATCAGAACGGTGACAGGCAAATTAACAAACTCCCCAAACCCCTACCAAGAGATGCTCAAGTTCTACTCCTCAGGACCTGTGATTTAAGTTACATTACGTGGTCTAAAGGAGTTTGCAGATGGGATGAAACTATGGATATTGAAATGGGAAATAATCATTCATTAACCAAGTGAGATCAAAGTCATTTCCTTATAAGAGGGAGGCAGGAGGTCAGAGTCAAAGATGGAGAATCAATGACAGATGAAGAGATAGGAGTGGACTTACAGCAATCTAAGTAATGCTGGTGGCTTCTAGGATCTTGAAGAGGGAAAGGGTTTTTTTTGTGTGTGTGTGTGTGTGTGTTTTGTGTTTTTCCTAGAGCTTCTGCAGGAAGTGCAATCCTCCTGATACCTTGATTTCAGCCAGGTGAGATCCATGCCAAATTTCAGACCTCCAGAACTGCAACATGATAAACTGATGTTGTTAGAAGCCAATGAGTTTGTGGCAGTTTTTACAGAAGCCCTAGCTGACTCACAGAGACCTAATTCTAGAATACCTTTATTGAGATTAGTTTAGTCAGGATTCAATGTATGTTGGAGATACTCTCTCCTCTCCTGCACAGAATGAATGGACAGGCACTTTCAGGAAGGGGAAATACAGGCAGATTCATTCTGGCCTCTTCAGTCATGTGTCTACAGCAAGCAGCATGAAATAAATTCTCAAGCATTTTAACCCAAGCAGTATAATCAAAGCTTGTGGGCCAATCTCACCACCTAGTCTGCAACCTAACATCTCCATCAACCTCAAGGCAACACAGTCCATTGGCCACCTGCCTGTTTCTAATTCCAGTCTTGATGAAGATAAAGCACATTTGGATCAGTGCTATTGGGCAAGTTATCATTATTTCATCACAAGTTATCATTATTTCATCACAAGGTATCATTCTCCTTGGAAACAAAGTTCTGTCTATCTTAGGAATAATGTATCTCCATCCTGTTTGCTGCTGGTGCTCCACAAATATTAAGTATCTATGAACTTTCTCCACTTAAAAGTACAGTTTCCAATTACATAGTGATTAAGTGTCTTTGAGATGCATATGCAGAGTACAAAAAATTCAGAGGCAGATTTTCTATGCATGAAGTAATTCAGTATGCTGGAGTATGTCTCTCAGAAAGAACTTGGCTTCAGAACATAATTTGTTTTTTAAAATTACCAATAATAGTGTCTTATATTTATAATGTTGTCATCTATAGCCTCCTTCATACATGCCTGTTCTATGAAGGAAAACACCATACTCAAATTACATAGCTTAATAATGAACCATTGTTTTAAACTGTATGACCAGTTTAATGTTCAGTGAGAAACATTGTGGGATGTTTTCCTCTCTAAAACTGTAAGGGGGAAAATGAGGCCATTTTTTTAAATATGAAACATGAAAAATAAACATTAAAAAGTATCTTTGTTGGTGATGTTATTTGAAAGGACAGGATTAGAAGAAGAAAATCTGATTTTTATTGCAAACTGTCTGTGATGTTTGAGTGTTCTCTTTAAGCAATAGTATTAAAATTAAAATTAAAAGGTGCTGTTTATGCCAAATTCAATAGGACACAATACTGTACTCAGAAATATATATATAATATACATCATATATGTTTATAAAACTTTATCTGTAATTACACATTTGTTTATATATTTGTAATATATACTTGCATATTTACATATAATATGAATACTATATTAATGTTAATTACATTTTATATTTATATTATAAGGTTGATATAATTTTATATTGCATACAGATGGATATGTATGTATGTTTTTAAATTTCATATTATCTTAATATCAATGCATGGTGTCAGTATTTTACAGATGAGGAAATTGGGGCCCAGGGAGTCTGACTAATTCTCCTAGGAACTGTAATGAAGTGTCAGGATGGGGTTATGAACATGAAATATCTCTAGAACAGTATCCCATTGGACTGCCTTCTTTGGGACCACCTTAGTCCTCATACATATGCAGGTTTTGGGGACCACTGCAGACCTACAGAATGAGAATCACCATGCAGTTTCAGAATCTGCACTTTTTTGCAGATGAGTTATATCCTATCTCTCCTGACCCTTGCCTCCTGGGTCCTAACGCCTGTCAGATGAACTTCCTCCCACCTCTCTTCTTCGAGGCTATTCCCACTTCTAAAAACCACTCCCTGTCCCTGGTGCTATTCTAGTTTCTCCTGCAAGAATGATTTCTAGTATAAACTTCAGGACTCTGTTCCCTTCTCTAGACACCCAGGCTCACCAATCAGAAAGACATAATTTTTGCGCTTCAGTTATCTCCCACCAGGTCCCTCCCACAACACATAGGAATTATGGGAGCTACAAGATGAGATTTGGGTGGCACCACAAAACCAAACTTCAGAGGTCTGTCCTGCAGACTCTGACCCAATGACGGATGAATAAAGTACACTGACACATAGATATTCTACTTTGCATAATCACATCATATAAGTGATGCTTAAGCAACCAAGAATCTGAGAATTGCTGCTTTCCCAATTAAGTTGATTTCAATGACATTTTCAGTTGTATGTTCTGGGGGACTTTAGAGATTCAGTGATGATTTTGCAATGTTATTCCCAGCTCTCTTGGCTAATTGCTTCCTTTGTTTTTCATAGAGGGACTTATGACATGTGAATTTGAATGCTCACAACATCCCCACAGGAAAGATCAGTTATTAGAAATGCATCACTGCTTTGCCTGAATATATTTTTAAAGGAAACACAAAGGCAGGAAAATAAGCAATTTAAATCCTATATCAATTTGTACATACTGAAGTACTTATATTTCCTAATCAGACTCAAAATCACTCATTATTATGTAGGTCTAGTGTTCTATCAAGAACTGTCTTTGTTTCCCAGGGCTGCAATAACAATGTATCACAAATTGAATGGGATTAAAAACTGAAATTAAAAAGAGATGCTCAAAACATTCTGGAGACCAGAAGTCAGAAATCAGGTGTCTCATGGCTGCACTCCCATAAGAGGATCTAGGGAAAGTTCCTTCCTGCCTCCCACATGGGCTTCTCCTCTGTATTTGTGTCTCCTCTTCTATCTCTTTGAAGCACTCTGGTCATTGTATTTGTGGCCACCTTAATCCAGGATGATCGCATATTAACTTAATTGTATCTGCAAAAAGCCTATTTCCAAATGAAGCCATTTTCATAGCTTCAGAGTGGATATTACATATATATATATAAATATATATATACATATATATAAATATATATATACTCATATATGTATATATATATTTGGTGAAGAGGACCATTCAACCCAATCAAATGACCTTCAGTATAAATATATAATGGAACATTTGCATAATTTTAGACAAGTTTGAAAATAATGGATGAGGACTTATTTTACAGAGGCAAACATTTTAGGAAAAACATATCCTCATAGGCTTAAGGTATAGCTTTATGACAAAATTAGCCAGAAGCTTGTGCCTATGTGCATCTGTCAGTGTGTTCTGTGCATACTGGGTCTGGGTATTGATAAATAGCTATGGTTAGTTTCTTTTTGAAGGGAGGATATATTTCCTGGCACTCTACAAATCTTCTCTGAGTGTATCATTGCTCTTTCCATAAATCTGTTATTCTTCTGACATTCTTCTCCACAGACATAAACCCCAATAGTAGTTGTAGAAAGAAGACACAGAAATTGATTACATCTTCTTTACTTTAACCTTTTCGTTATGCAATTTTTTTCTTCTCTTCTTCAGTGTGCTAGTATTCTTTGCCACTGCCAATATCATACTGAATGGGCACAATACCAGTACAAGACAAGGATGCCCTCTCTCACCACTCCTATTCAACATAGTTTTGCTAGTATTCTTTCTCCAAGTGCAGATCATGGAAAAGCTTTGTAGCCAAATCACTTACTTGAATTTTTGTTATTTTACAACCAGGTCTGTTGATCTTCTGTAATTCTGCTAATCAACATAGATTCTTGAGGTGAGACTTAACACAGGAAAATCTTCTTATATATGGAATATTTTATTTGCATATGTTTGATCCCTCTATCTAGCTATGTATACTCAGTTTAATTTTTTTTAACCACAGTAACTACTTTGTTGTACCAGAAGTTAGATGCACACTGCCCTCGCATTCCACCTCATAAATTGATTGTCTTGTGTAGAGTTAGAATTTAACATACAGAGTTAGACAATGGCTTTCTGTACCTTCTTGTGGTGTGTTAGATTCCCACTACCAATAAATCCCATTTCTTTTGTTATATTATGAATAAAATTATGATAGCATAAGTAGCTAACTTCTAAGTATGGCATGTAATACCAGTCTACATTTTCCAGGAGAAAATTAATTCTAAACACAGCAGAGTGAGTCTCTCTGTCTTGTTTTAAAGTGCTATTCAGTTTTTTGGCTGGTATTATATTAGAAAATGTAGTCTTTCATCCTAAGAGACCATGGAGATTTGGTCTAGTCTTGTGCTTGCCTCCCTTTTCAATGGTGTGGCACTGGGAACAGAAGACAGATCAGGCCCCTGGATACTCTTACACAGCTGCCAATAAGAACAAAGGCATCATCTGGGGAGAGGATACACTGATGGACTATTTGGAGAATCCCAAGAAGTACATTCCTGGAATGAAAATGATCTTTGTCAGCATTCAGAAAAAGGAAGAAAGGGCAGAGTTGATAGCTTATCTCAAAAAAGCTACTAATGAATAATAATTGGCCACTGCCTTATTTATTACAAAACAGAAGTTTCTCATGACTTTTTTATTTGTACCATCCTTTAATAGATCTCATACACCAAAATTCAGATCATGAATGACTGACAGAATATTTTGTTGGGCAGTCCTGATTTAAAACTAAGATTGGCTTGTGGTTAGATGAATATGTTCAGTTTTTGAATTTTAATAGTAACTCCAATTAAGTAAATGCTATCACTGTTAACCCCTTTTAAAGATATGATTAGACTTCATTAGTAATGTTCAACTTTTCACAAAAATGGTGAACACCATCTTAAAACACACTGGAGATTGGTCTTATATTTAGATTTATATAACTGGTTATGTGAACATATTTAAATACTGGGGAAATTCTTTCACTGTCTTAGAACAAAGCAAGTTTCACCTGTGTTTTGTGTTCATTTGCCTCTTAAAGGCAAGGGTTGAAGATAAATAAGGTAGCAATGTCTATAGTTTTGGCCTTAACTATACCAATCTAATTATAATTCCCTGTATTTGAAATGGTTCCTTTTACTTATTGAAAGGCATTTTAGTGTGGTTTATGTGTAATATTAAAGATTATTCAACACCTCTGTCATATTATAGATCTATAAGGTCACATGATTTTAAAATAGTAGCAAGTTAAACTTCACTCTTGAATTCTTTACAGTCTAAGTCAAACAAAGTTATAATTTAGAATTGTCTTTAAACAGCCATTCAGAAACATAAAACTGTAGAAGTGTATTTTTTATTGGGAATGGTGGTTTTGCCAACTTAAAAGGATTAAAGTAATGGAGATATACACAAATTTAAAACTTATGTGTGATCAGAAGATTAAAGATAATTAAAAAGAAAACCACAGATCAAAAAAAAATGTAGTCTTTCAAAATCATACTTTTCTCCCTCATAACAGAAAAAAGTGACCATTGTTAAGGCCATATGAAAGACTGACAGGCCCATGAAAAGATGAAAGGAAAACAGATCGGCAACCCCAAACATTCCATAGCACTATATAGTACTATGTGCTCAGATCTGCAAGGTTGAGTAGATTTAGCTTGAGAATGATTCAAAGAAGACATCCTTTTCAGCTATGTGTGCATTATTTTTACTCCAGAGATGAGTTTGCAAATGAATGTTCTTGCTCATAAAGGGAATTGTGCAAAAGCAAATGAGTAGCTTAGTGCCTGAAAGCTCATTACAACTATTGTGAGATATTTTGTGTCAATGTCTGCAGACACTTGTTAAAAATTCTCTGTAGTGTACATATGGAGAAAATGTGGCATCAAAGAAAGACCATAAGCTTCCAAAGGCAGTTACATTCATATGCAGGCATGGCCTCATGGCTTGGAGACAGATTATAGAATGATTTTGACTTCCTGCATCTGCATCTTGTACAAGCATATCTATATCAAAGGTAATACATGCCTATCACATGCACTATCTTATGCAGAGTGCTGAGGATTATGTTGGGGTCTAAATATAGGAATTTAAGAGCAAAGAAACTGGGTTTACATATCTACTCAGCCATTTACTACCCATGTGAATGGACCCCAACTTAATTTTGCTATGCTTCAGTTTCCTCAGCTATAAAATAGGGAAAATAATCGTATTTATTCTCATTGTGTGGCTAATACATGGCATAATATCTGTTAAATGCTTACAATCATGCCTGACACATTTTAAGTACACATATATCTTATTTACTACATTTACAGTGGACATTCTTATAGGGATAGCTTTTATACTTGTCAGTATTATCAGGAACAAGGAAAGATTGGATTGAGAGCAAATTTCTCCAGTATATCTTTGAGCCCTTTAAATACAAAAAAGAGAAAGAATATCAGACATACCAAATAAACACCTTACCCATTGTTGTATTAGGGGAATTCAATTTTAATTCCTGTTATCATCAAACAACAAAAACAAATTTTGTCATTATATTAATTTTTTAGGAGTATAGTTCTTTCAAGGGAGAAAATCATTAGGCAAGAAAAGATTACTTAATTATACATAAAAAATATAAATACCAATGTGACAATATGCTTACAGGGAAACAAAATATTATTTTAAAAAATCAGTCTCTAAATAATGATTATTTCAAAATAATCATTTTAAAAGCACTTGTCCTTCTCAGAGAGTGATTAAATCAAATCATGTTCAATACCTTGTGAAGCAAACAGAATTTCCCTGAAGGGCACTTGTAGGGCCAAATTATTCATAAACTGCCATCAAAACATGTTTGCAATGGAAAGGTAAGTCCTATTTTATTTCCTCTTCAAATTATTTTTGAATTTCTCATGCAAATCATATTACACTATTTTACTATAATGTTATTCTGATTTCCACATACACACACAACACACACACAATGGACATTAAGTTAATTTTCACACTATATTGGCCTTTAGTTTCTAATATAGCTTTTATGATTGGCTTTGAAATTCCTTAAATTACCCCATGCTTTTAGTCACTTAAAATGTCAAACCACTTAAAATGTCAAATATTTAGCAATAGGAAAAGAGACCAGGCATCAAATTCTTAAACTGCATAACAATTATTATTAGTTCTCTTTTTTTCACCTTTAAAATTGTTTTTTTTTGTTTTTGTTTTTCTTTTTTAGCACTAGGTATGTCTCCTAATGCTATCGCTCTTGGCTCCTCCCACCCCACAACTGTCCCCAGAGTGTGATGTTCCCCTTCCTGTGTCCATGTGTTCTCATTGTTCAATTCCCACCTATGAGTGAGAACATACGGTGTTTGGTTTTTTGTTCTTGCAATACGTTACACAGAATGATGATTTCCAATTTCATCCATGTCCCTACAAAGGACATGAACTCATCATTTTTATGGCTGCATAGTATTCCATGGTGTATAAGTGCCACATTTTCTTAATCCAGTCTATCATTGTTGGACATTTGGATTGGTTCCAAGTCTTTGCTATTGTGAATAGTGCTGCAATAAACATACGTGTGCATGCGTCTTTATAGCAGCATGATTTATAGTCCCTTGGGTATATACCCAGTAATAGGATGGCTGGGTCAAATGGTATTTCTAGTTCTAGATCCCTGAGGAATCACCACACTGACTTCCACAATGGTTGAACTAATTTACAGTCCCACCAACCGTGTAAAAGTGTTCCTGTTTCCCCACATCCTCTCCAGCACATGTTTCCTGACTTTTTAATGATTGCCATTCTAACTGATGTGAGATGGTATCTCATTGTGGGTTTGATTTGCATTTCTCTGATGGCCAGTGATGATGAGCATTTTTTCATGTGTTTTTTGGCTGCATAAATGTCTTCTTTTGAGAAGTGTCTGTTCATGTCCTTCACCCACTTTTTGATGGGGTTCTTTGTTTTTTTCTTCTAAATTTGTTTGAGATCATTTTAGATTCTGGATATTAGTCCTTTGTCAGATGAATAGGTTGCGAAAATTTTCTCCCATTTTGTAGGTTGCCTGTTCACTCTGATGGTAGTTTCTTTTGCTGTGCAGAAGCTCTTTAGTTTAATTAGATCCCATTTGTCAATTTTGACTTTTGTTGCCATTGTTTTTGGTGTTTTAGACATGCGTTGCCAATGCCTATGTACTGAATGGTAATGCCTAGGTTTTCTTCTGGGGTTTTTATGGTTTTAGGTCTAATGTTTAAGTCTTTAATCCATCTTGAATTAATTTTTGTATAAGGTGTAAGGAAGGGATCCAGTTTCAGCTTTCTACATATGGCTAGCCACTTTTCCCAGCACCATTTATTAAATAGGGAATCCTTTCCCCATTGCCTGTTTTTCTCAGATTTGTCAAAGATCACATAGTCATAGATATGTGATGTTATTTCTGAGGGCTCTGTTCCATTCCATTGATCTATATCTCTGTTTTGGTACCAGTACCGTGCTGCTTTGGTTACTGTAGCCTTGTAGTATAGTTTGAAATCAGGTAGTGTGATGCCTCCAGCTTTGTTCTTTTTGCTGAGGATTGACTTGGTGATGCGGGATCTTTTTTGGTTCCATATGAAACTTTAAGGTAATTTTTTCCAATTCTGTGCAGAAAGTCATTGGTAGCTTGATGGGGATGGCATTAAATCTATAAATTACCTTGGGCAGTATGGCCATTTTCATGATATTGATTCTTCCTACCCATCAACATGGAATGCTCTTCCATTTGTTTCTATCCTCTTTCATTTCCTTCCGCAGTGGTTTGTAGTTCTCCTTGAAGAGGTCCTTCACGTCCCTTGTAAGTTGGATTCCTAGGTATTTTATTCTCTTTGAAGCAATTGTGAATGGGAGTTCACTCATGATTTGGCTCTCTGTTTGTGTGTTATTGGTGTATAAGAATGCTTGTGATTTTTGTACATTGATTTTGTATCCTGAGATTTTGCTGAAGTTGCTTGCCAGCTTAAGGAGATTCTGGGCTCAGACAATGGGGTTTTCTAGATATACAATCATGTCATCTGCAAACAGGGACAATTTGACTTCCTCTTTTCCTAATTGCATACACTTTATTTCCTTCTTCTGCCTAATTGCCCTGGACAGAACTTCCAACACTATGTTGAATAGGAGTGGTGAGAGAGGGCATCCCTGTCTTGTGCCAGTTTTCAAAGGGAATGCTTCCAGTTTTTGCCCATTCAGTATGATATTGTCTGTAGGTTTGTCATAGACAGCTGTTATTATTTTGAGATACATCCCATCAATATCTAATTTATCGAGAGTTTCTAGCATGAAGCATTGTTGAATTTTGTCAAAGGCCTTTTCTGCATCTATTGAGATAATCATGTGGTTTTTGTCTTTGGTTCTGTTTATATGCTGGATTACATTTATTGATTTGTGTATTGAACCAGCCTTGCATCCCAGAGGTGAAGCCCACTTGATCATGGTTGATGAGCTTTTTGATGTGCTGCTGGATTCTGTTTGCCAGTATTTTATTGAGGATTTTTGAATCAATGTTTATCAAGGATACTGGTCTAAAGTTCTGTTTTTTTGTTGTTGTTGTTGTTGTGTCTCTGCCAGGCTTTGGTATCAGGATGATGCTGGCCTCATAAAATGAGTTAGGGAGGATTCCCTCTTTTTCCATTGATTGGAATAGTTTCAGAAGGAATGTTACCTGTTCCTCCTTGTACCTCTGGTAGAATTCAGCTGTGAATCCATCTGGTCCTGGACTCTTTTTGTTGGTAAGCTATTGATTATTGCCATAATTTCAGAGCCTTTATTGGTCTATTCAGAGATTCAACTTCTTCCTGGTTTAGTCTTGGGAGGGTATATGTGTCAAGGAATTTATCCATTTCTTCTAGATTTTCTAGTTTATTTGCATAGAGGTGTTTGTAGTATACTCTGATGGTAGTTTGTATTTCTGTGGGATTGGTGGCAATATCCCCTTTATCATTTTTTATTGCAGCGATTTGATTCTTCCCTCTTTTCTTCTTTATTAGTCTTGCTAGAGGTATATCAATTTTGTTGATCCTTTCAAAAAAAACAGCTCCTGGATTCATTATTTTTTGAAGGGTTTTTTGTGTCTCTATTTCCTTCAGTTCTGCTGTGATTTTAGTTATTTCTTGCCTTCTGCTAGCTTTTGAATGTGTTTGCTCTTGCTTTTCTAGTTCATTTAATTGTGATGTTAGCATGTCAATTTTGGATATTTCCTCCTTTCTCTTGTGGGCATTTAGTACTATAAATTTCCCTCTACACACTGCTTTGAAAGTGTCCCAGATATTCTGGTATGTTGTGTCTTTGTTCTCATTGGTTTCAAAGAACATCTTTATTTCTGCCTTCATTTCGTTATGTACCCAGTATTAATTCAGGAGCAGGTTGTTCAGTTTCCATGTAGTTGAGCAGTTTTGAGTGAGTTTCTTAATCCTGAGTTCTAGTTTGATTGCACTGTGGTCTGAGAGACAGTTTGTTATAATTTCTGATCTTTTATATTTGCTGAGGAGAGCTTTACTTCCAACTATGTGGTCAATTTTGGAATAGGTGTGTTGTGGTGCAGAAAAAAATGTATATTCTCTTGATTTGGGGTGGAGAGTTCTGTACATGTCTATTAGGTCTGCTTGGTGTGGAGCTGAGTTCAATTCCTGGGTATCCTTGTTAACTTTGTCTCGTTGATCTGTCTAATGTTGACAGTGGGGTGTTAAAGTCTCCCATTATTATTGTGTGGGAGTCTAAGTCTCTTTGTAGGTCACTCAGGACTTGCTTTATGAATCTGGGTGCTCCTCTATTGGGTGCATATATATTTAGGATAGTTAGCTCTTCTTGTTGAATTGATCCCTTTACCGTTATGCAATGCCCTTCTTTGTCTCTTTTGATGTTTGTTGGTTTAAAGTCTGTTTTATCAGAGACTAGGATTGCAACCCCTGCCTTTTTTTGTTTTCCTTTTGCTTGGTAGGTCTTCCTCCATTCTTTTATTTTGAGCCTATGTGTGTCTCTGGACGTGAGATGGGTTTCCTGAATACAGCACACTGATGGGTCTTGACTTTTTATCCAATTTCCCAGTCTGTGTCTTTTAATTGGAGCATTTAGTCCATTTACATTTAAAGTTAATATTGTTATGTGTGAATTTGTTCCTGTCATTATGATGTTAGCTGGTTATTTTGCTGGTTAGTTGATGCAGTTTCTTCCTAGCCTCGATGGTCTTTACAATTTGGCATGATTTTGCAGTAGCTGGTACCGGTTGTTCCTTTCCATGTTTAGTGCTTCCTTGAGGAGCTCTTTTAGGGCAGGCCTGGTGGTGACAAAATCTCTCAGCATTTGCTTGTCTGCAAAGGATTTCATTTCTCCTTCACTTAGGAAGCTTAGTTTGGCTAGATATGAAATTCTGGGTTGAAAATTCTTTACTTTAAGAATGTTGAATATTGGCCCCCACTCTTTTCTGGCTTGTAGAGTTTCTGCTGAGAGATCCACTGTTAGTCTGACGGGCTTCCCTTTTTGGTAACCTGACCTTTCTCTCTGGCTGCCCTTATCATTTTTTCCTTAATTTCAATGTTGGTGAATCTGACAATTATGTGTGTTGGAGTTGCTCTTCTCAAGGAGTATCTTTGTGGTGTTCTCTGTATTTCCTGAAGTTCAATGTTGGCCTGCTTTTCTAGATTGGGGAAGTTCTCCTGGATAATATCCTGCAGAGTGTTTTACAGCTAGGTTCCATTCTCTCATCACTTTCAGGTACACCTATCAGATGTACATTTGGTCTTTTCACATAGTCCCATATTTCTTAGAGGCTTTGTTCATTTCTTTTTATTCTTTTTTCTCTAAACTTTCCTTCTCACTTCATTTCATTCATTTCATCTTCCATCACTGATACCCTTTCTTTCAGTTGATCGCATCAGCTCCTGAGGCTTCTGCATTCTTCACTTAGTTCTCAAGCCTTGGCTTTCAGCTCCATCAGCTCCTTTAAGAACTTCTCTGTATTGGTTATTCTAGTTATACATTTGCCTAAAGTTTTTTCAAAGTTTTCAACTTCTTTGCCTTTGGTTTGAATTTCCTCCTGTAGCTCAGAGTAGTTTGATCATCTGAAGCCTTCTTCTCTCAACTCATCAAAGTCATTCTCCATCCAGCTTTTTTCCGCTGCTGGTGAAGAATTGCATTCCTTTGGAGGAGGAGAGGCACTCTGCTTTTTAGATTTTCCAGTTTTTCTGCTCTGTTTTTTCACCATCTTTGTGGTTTCATCTACTTTTGGTCTTTGATGATGGTGATGTACAGATGGGTTTTTGGTGTGGATGTCCTTTCTGTTTGTTAGTTTTCAGACAGGACCCTCAGCTGCAGGTCTGTTGGAGTTTGCTAGAGGTCCACTGTTTGCCTGGGTAACAGCAGTGGTGGCTGTAAAACAGTGGATTTTCATGAACCGTGAATGCTGCTTTCTGATCGTTCCTCTGGAATTTTTGTCTCAGAGGAGTACCCAGCCATGTGAGGTGTCAGTCTGCCCCTACTGGGGGTGCCTCCCAGTTAGGCTGCTCTGGGGTCAGGGGTCAGGGACCCACTTGAGGAGGCAGTCTGCCCATTCTCAGATCTCCAGCTGTGTGCTGGGAGAACAACTGCTCTCTTCAAAGCTGTCAGATGGGGACATTTAAGTCTGCAGAGGTTACTGCTGTCTTTTTGTTTGTCTGTGCCCTGCCCCCAGAGGTGGAGCATCCAGAGGCAGGCAGGCCTCCTTGAGCTGTGGTGGGCTCCAACCAGTTCGAGCTTCCCATCTGCTTTGTTTACCTAAGCAATCCTGGGCAATGGCAGGCTCCCCTGCCCCAGCCTCGCTGCCGCCTTGCAGTTTGATCTCAGACTGCTATGCTAGCAATCAGTGAGACTCCATGGGCATAGGACCCTCCAAGCCAGGTGCGGGATATATAATCTCCTGGTGTGTCGTTTTTTAAGCCCATCAGAAAAGCACAGTATTAGGGTGGGAGTGACCCAATTTTCCAGGTGCCGTCTACCACCCCTTTCTTTGACTAGGAAAGGGAACTCCCTGACTCCTTGCACTTCCTGAGTGAGGTAATGCCTTGCCCTGCTTTGACTCATGCATGGTGTGCTGCACCCACTGTCCTGTGCCCACTGTCTGGCACTCCTTAATGAGATGAACCCAGTGCCTCAGATGGAAATGCAGAAATCACCCGTTTTCTGCGTCACTCATGCTGGGAGCTGTAGACCAGAGCTGTTCCTATTCAGCCATCTTGGCTGCCCTTTCCAATATTAGTTCTTTATAGAAATTTAGAAAGAAATTTAGAAAGAAATTTAGAAAGAAATGTTTCTAACACATATACCACATATTGAAGACACAGGTTTTGGTATAAGCCTAATAAACCATGTTTTCCACTTTTATAATGCAAAGGCAAGAGACAGCAAAGTGTCAATAACAGTTAAAAATATGATGGAGATGTTAATGCCAGCATCTGGGAAGAATTCAGAGACTGAAGCCAATTATTTTCCAGATAAAAACAAACAAACAAACAAACAAACAAAAGAAGGAGACACAGAAACATAAATACCTAAACAGGTTTTTTATCATAGCCAACTCCGCCTTCATTTGATGACATAGAACAAAGATGAACACAATTTACTATAAGGGACAGAGAGTCAATATTTTCAGCTTTGTGAGCCAGGCAGTCCACTCTGACATTGTAAAGCAAAAGCATCCACAGACAACATGAAAATGCATGTTCCTGACTGTGTGCTAATAAAATTTGACTTAAAAAAACAGACCAGAGGGCCTATGGCAGACTGTAGTGTGTCAACACTCTACCTTAGAATTCCACCTAAAGAGAGCAAGTATATTCTCCTCACCATTTACACAGTGCCAATTCCTAAGTTAAACACAAAGATCAACAAATGAACCCCAAAATCAGTAAAATGTACAGAAATTCTACAACTCTCCAGAGCATCATACTGGTCTGTCCTCAGCCCAAAGCATCCCTCACCTATTTCTGCACACTTGGTTCCGTTTTTCTACATCCAGGGAGAAGGTGCAGTTTCCAGGATCTGTTGCTAAGCTTCCAGCAGTGCTATGTATCGTGAGAGACAATTTGACCCTAACTATAATGCTCTAGGTGGGGGCTAAGAAAATGAGCCCTGGTAGCCATGCATCTGAGAGTAACTTGTTTTTAAATTTATTTCAGATCTGCTCAGAAAAGTAGGAAAATAGACTGACAATGTAGGAGGAAACTAACACAGCTAAAACAATGAGGCAACTGCTGCTTGGAACAGAGAGGTCCCAAAGCTATCACAGCAAGCTGCCCTGCAGCCCAGGTTGGGGCAGTTGTCAAGCATTGAGGTTTTGGGAATTTCCTTCCACCTGCCTGGTGACAAGCATCACCTTTTTCAAGATGAGGAAGAGCAGAGGTTTTTTAAAAAATGCAGAACAAATGAATGGACACTTTATCCAGCATATGCAAACACCTCCGAAATAGCCTAACACGTCACAAGAAAAAAAAACTGCTTAGAAACAGGATTTTATACTTCTATATTAAACTGGAAATGTAAAGAATAAAATAGGACATGTGTTAGTTTATTCAATAGCTCTTTTGTCGCATATATGGCACTATTTGGTAATAAAGCTGTTCATGAGTGAGAGGGCAGTCATTACTGCAAACAAGTTGCCCACCAGCCCTTGGGGGACTCACAGTCTAGTAAAGAAAGGAAACAGGTTAAGAAGTGATAATTGGCCACATGCAGTGGATCACACCTGTAATCCCAGCATGCTTTGTGAAGCCAAGGCAGAAGGATTGATTGAGGCCAGGAGTTCACAACCAGCTTGGGCAGCCTGGTGAGACCCTATCTCTAAAACAAAAAACAAAACACAACAAAAACAACAAAAAATAGCTGGGCAAGTGGATGTGTGTGCACCTGTAATCCCAGCTACATGGGAGGCTGAAGTGGCAGGATCCCTTGAGCTTAGGGGTGGAGAATAGCCTGGATAAGATAGCAGGATCCCTTGAGCCCAGGAGGTCAAGGCTGCAGTAAGCTATGATAACACCACTGTACTCCAACCTGAGTGATGAAGGGAAATCCTGTCTCTAAAAAGAAAGCAAATAAAAAAGGCCAGGAGTGGTGGCTCATGCCTGTAATTCCAGCACTTTGGGAGGCTGAGGCACTGGAGTGGCTTGAATTCAGGAGTTCCAGAACAGACTGCCCAACATGCTGAAACCTGTCTCTACTACAAATACAAAAAAATTAACTGGTTGTGGTGGGGGCCTCCTGTAGTCCTAGCTATTTTGGAGTATGAGGCAACAGAATTGCTTGAACCTGTCAGGCAGAGGTTGCAGTGAGCCAAGAGCATACCACTGCACCCCAGCCTGGGTGACAGAGCAAGACTCCATCTCAAAAAAAAAAAAAAAAATTGGTGATGATGATCTGGGTTTCTAAGCCAATATAGAGAGATGCAGGAAAATTTTTGTTTGCAGGGGAAAGTAAATGTCTATGCAGTGATCTAATGCAATACATCATATGCAGATATTAATAGTAAAGATATAAATAAGATAACTGATTCTAGGCTACCACTAGGCATAAAAGTACAGAAAACTACCTTATTTGAGGGCCAAAAGCTGTTCCTAATACTTGGATCATCAGTTCAGTGGATGGAGCACACACAGAAAATAAGAACATATTTAAAAAGAAAGTTAGGAAGCATTATTGAAGGCTGCAGTAGCTTGACTGATGTCTCCTAAAATGTATGTCCCTCTCATAGTCTCAGGAGCCTGTGAATGTGAGCTTATTTGAGAAAAACACCTTTGAAGATGCAATTATGGTGAAGATCTAAAGATGAGATTCACCTGGATTATGTAGGTGGGCTCTAAATCCAACGACAGGTGTCAAAAGATGATACAAAAGAGGAGACACTGACACAGAGGAAAAGGCTACATGGAGAAGGAAGCAGAGATAGGGAAGACTTGGCCACAAACCAAGGGACGCCTAAAGCCACCAGGACCTGGAAGAGGCAGGAAGGATAGTTCCTTGGAGCCTCTAGAGGAGGCATAATCCTGCTCACCCTTTGATTTTGGACCTTTGTCTTCCAAAGCTGTAAGATAATAGATTTTTGTTGTTATAAATCACCAAATATGCAGCATTTTAGAAACTGGAGCTACAGGAATCTAATACAAGGAACATACAAATATACGCAAAGAAGATAAAGTGTTAAACAATTTTCATGAAGAGGAAGTGACAATTTTGCAAAGATATGAATTGTTTCTCCGATTTAATCTAAATATGTATTTCTTATATCTGATAGGCTAGTACAGAATATCTTATTCACTAGAAAAAGGACCAAAAATATGAAAGAAAACATCACAGAAGAGCAAGATAGATTTACCACAGCATATGTCAAATTATATCACTATCCATTTAAATGGATTCAAACATTAGTTCTTGGCGTAGAGTTGATAAATATTTATCCCTTGCAAGCCTGTACTTCATCCATTACCACTGTTTCTGCCTCAGGTTAAAAATGCAATGTCCAGGTATAGTGGCTCACACCTGTAATCCCAGCACTTTAGGAGGCTGAGGCAGGGAAGTTGCTTGAGGTAAGTAGTTCAAGACCTGCCTGGTCAACATAGTGAGAACTTCTTTTCTACAAAAAAAAAAAAAAGCCAGGTTCTGTGATATGCACCTGTGATCTTAGCTACTCGAGGCTAATGCGGGAGGATGACTTGAGCTCATGAGTTTGAGGCTGCAGTGAGGTATGATTGTGCCACGGTACTCCAGCCTGGGTGACATCTATTAAAAAAATTAATAAATAATAAATAATAAAATTAAATAAAGACATAAATAAAGTGCAACAGATTTCGAGAGAAGATTATCAGTTGGAGCCCTTGGATTGGTAAGGAGAACTATGACTTTTCCTTCTGCATCAAAATGGGTACCATCCTTCCTTTCCCAAGTCAAGTAAGAGAGGCAGAAAAGAATTATTCAGAGAATTTAGAGAACTCCATGTCAAGGGAAGGAGAATGGTATTTCATTTCCTGTGTGGCACCTGCCTATGTATGTACTAGCATATCTTATGCCATTGCCTTCCAGGGCACTGTGATGGTAAATTGTATGTCAGCTTGACTGGGCCACTGGGTGCCCATGATTGTGGGTGTGTCAGTGAGGGTGTTTCTGGATGAGATTGGCATTTGCCTCTGTGGAACTGATAATGTAGATGACCTTCCCCAGTGTGGGTGGGTAACAGCAAATCTGTTGAGGTTCTCAGTAAAACAAAAAGGCAGAGGGAAGGAAGAGTTTTCTCCTTTTGCTTCCTGACTGCCTGCCTGAGCTGGGACATGAGGCTGCTGCTGCCCTTGAGCTAGGATTTGTGAAAATCACGAGAAATTTGTGAAAATTTCTCGCTTGTGGAAGGTATATCATGGGACTTCTCAGCTCATAATTTTGTGATCCAATTTCTCATAATAAATCTATAGATAGATAGATAGATAGATAGATAGATAGATAAAGTAGATAGAGATATAATCTACTTGTATATCAAATATAGTTGGATGTTGGCCTGGTGTGGTGGCTTATGCCTGTAATCCCAACATTTTGGGAGGCCAAGACAGGAGTATCACTTGAGATCAGAAGTTCGAGATTACCCTGGCCACCATGGTGAAACCTCATCTATACTTAAAAAAAAAAAAATTAGCTGGACATAGTGGTGTGTGTCTGTAATCCCAGCTACTCAGGAGGCTGGGGCATCAGTATCACTTGCACCTTGGGGTTGGAGGTTTTTCCATGAGCTGAGATCATGGCACTGCATCCAGCCTGGGCAACAGAGTGAGGCTCTGTTACAAAAAACAAACAAAACAAATACAGTAGGACCTCTACATCTGTGGGTTCCACGTGCATGGATTCAATCAACCATATTTTAAAACTATTTTCAAAAATAAATAATTGCAGTACAACAATTAAAACAATAATACGTTTTAAAATTGTAGTATAATGCTTGCTTGCACAGCATTTGCATTGTATTAAGTATTACAAGTAATATAGAGATGATTTAAAGTAAGTAGGAGAATGTGTGTAGGTTACATGCAAATATAACACCATTTCATAGGAGGGATTTTTGTAGCCATTGATTTTGATATCCTTGAAATATCCTCAAACCAATTTCCCACAAATACCAAGGTAGAACTCCCTTTATATGATATATGATACAACTCCCTTATATGATATATGTCTAAATCTGTATCATAGAACCAGTAAGATATATAAAAGCATATATATGAAGATTTCTATATATATATGAAAATCTTTGCATATGTGTATATGTGATACAGATATCATATCTATCATCTATCTCTCTATATATATATGGCCCATGACCATTCACCAATAAGAATTCAGAAATTATATACACTATATACACATACTCATATATATACATGCCCATACCAGTTTTATATATGTATATACACTCATATATATAACGCCATATATAGAGAGTTTATATATAATATATATATTATATATATATAAAATATATGAGTGTGGTGATGGGTGATGGGTGATGGGAGACAGTGAAAGATCATCAGGCATTAGATTCATACAAGGAGAGTGCAACCTAGATCTCTCCCATGCACAGTTCACAACAGGGTTTGTTCTTTTATGAGAATCTAATGCTACTGATAATCTGAAAGAAGATGGAGTTCAGGCAGCAATGCCAGCAATAGGGTGTGGCTGTAAATACAGAGGAAGCTTTGATCATTTGCCTGCCATTCACCTCCTTCTGCCTAGCTTCTAGCAAGCCACAGACCTGTACTAGTCCATGGCCCCAGGGATAGAGACTTCTGATCTAAATCATGAAATATGTGGGCATAGAATTGTTTATAATATAATCTTTTACTTATTATTCTTTAATGTCCATGAGATCAGTAGTGATGGCACCTCTTTCCTTTCTTCCTCTTTCTTCCAATTAATACTGTGTGCTTTCTATTTTTTTGTCTCACTAGTAGCCTATCAATTTTATTGATCTTTTCAAATAACTAATTGATTACTGATTATGACATTTTGAAGGACATAAATTAGATGTCTCTGTCTTCTGTTCTCATAATACTGCCCTTTCCAGGGTACAGCTGTGTCTGTTCCAGGCATAGTTAGCCACAATCTCTGCCCAGAGACACATAGATGTTCTGAGGTGCTCAACCAAGCTGATTTTGGCCTGAATCCTTCTCTCAGAAGCAGGGGCAGAATTAGTCTAATTTAAAGCAGTGAAATAATGAAGAAACGTATTTTTTTCCCTTTCATGAAAATTACAGATGAGTTGGAAAGGGAGACAATAAACAATTTATTTAAAGATTTATGAGTAATTTGCAGACAAGATATAAAAAGTTATAAAGAATATAATATCTGAACTAGTTTACATTCCCACCAGCAGCCACTGTGGAAAGCAGTTTGGAGATTTCTCAAAGGACTTAAAAAAGAATTATCATTTGACCCAGCAATCCCATTACTGGGTATATACCCAAAGTAACATAAATAATTGTATGAAAAAGACATATGAGTATGTTCATTCATTGCAGCACAACTCACCATAGAAAGGAAATTGAATCAACTTAGATGCCCATCAATGGAAGACTGGATAAAGAAAATGTGGTACATGTGCATCATAGAATACTATGCAACCGTAAAAAAAAATGAAACCATGCTCTTTGCAGCAACACAGATGCAACTGGAGACCATTATCCTAAGCAAACTAACACAGAAACAGAAAATGAAATGACACATTTTTACTTATAAGTGAGGGCTAAACATTGCACGCACATGGAAACAAAAAAAGGAAACAATAAGTTCTGGAGCCTACTTGAGAGTGGGAGGTGGGACAAGGGAGAAGACTGAAAAACCACTCATTGAATACTATGCTAAGTACCTGCCTGGAGAAATAATTTGTACACCAAATTCCTCTGACACTCAGTTTACCCATATAACAAACCTGCATACGTAACCCTAAACCTAAAATAAAAATTGGAAGAAAATAAATAGATAAAAAGAAAAATATCATTCCACCTCTGAAAAAAATAACAAAATAGAAAGTCTATTGGAAGATTGTGGGTTCAGTTAAGTTATTCCTGTGGATAATAATTAAACATCATCATCCCTTTCCATCAACATTATGAATTACTTCAGTGCCTGGGAGATGAGAGAGTTTAGAAGTTCAAATGAAGGTGTGTGTGACACGGAATCATTTCCAGACACAATTGACAAAATAGAGACCATAACAAAAAAAACAGGGGAGTGAAGGATAAAAAAGTACATACCAGGTACAATGTACACTATTTAGGTGACAGGTACACTAAAATCTGACTTCACCACTATACAGTTCATCCATCTAACCAAAAACCATGTGTACACCAAAGGCTATTGAAATAAGTAAATAAATAATAATAAAATAAAATAAATTTCAAAAATATTTTAACACAGCCTGTCAAGAAAAAAAATGCAGCAGAATTCATGCCATCAGGGAACGAAGTTGATGAAAGAGAGTGTCACCTGTTGCTGAAAACCAGGGTTAACGCTGCAGCATCTTCAACAACTAGTCCAGGTAGGATCTTTACCTTTCAGGTAAGTTAGCTCAATGTTCACCAGAACTGAGGAGCATAATCATATAAAAAGGAATGTAAGTGGAGTCTGGTATCTAAACTCATTTATATGCATTGGTGAAATGCTCCTGGGATATACATTAGACACATTTTCAAATATTTTACTGTGTTTCAAATGCTTGCTGGCTAAGTTGCATCTCATTGACCATTCTGAAGTGTTTCATAACTGCGGACAAAATAATATACTGTGGACTGTCTATGAATAAATATGTAGTGGTTTTGTTTCTATTTGTTTCATTCTCCTGAAATGAATATGTACAATTCTTTCCACAAGTGAATCACTTCCTTTAAATTTTCTTTTTGATAGAAAGGACTCTACTTCCTAATTATCCAGCCAGTTGCTTTTTTTTTGCAAAACCCAGCCCAAGGTGTGTTATTCTTAGATGGCATGCAACTAAGCAAGTGAGGTGAAAGAAATCATAAAAACAGGTCAGGTTTTAAACATTAAACTTTATTCTGTGGTTTAAGGGAAGCTCAATTAGCAGAAAATGAAATGCTAGCAAATAAGAATTGGAAAATGAAATTGTAGCTTCAAATGAAATATCAGAAAATGACTAATCTTTTAAAAAATAGAGCTCAGATTGACAGTGTGAAAAAAAGAAAAGGAATGGAAAACACTAATAAAAAATGTATCACATTGTCCTGAATAATAAATGATATGTGAACACTGAACTAATATGAGCTGTGAACATTGTGATTTTAAAAAATTTAAAAAGGAAAAGAAAAAGCATAAAGGATAAGGGAGAATACCTGGTATTGAACAGGTGAATAAATGTATTTGTGAAGACACTGGATGATATTTTGGATATGTAATTGGAAGACAAGGTGTCTTTTATATTAATGGAAGGAACAAGTGGTCTCATAAGGGTTCTGTGGGAAGGTTCCTGTTACTGTGGTTTAAGATGCCCTTTCACCTAAAGCTACTTGTCTCAACAACTTAGAACCACCTTGTTTCACTGTCTTAGAACTGTGAGGTATTTTGGAAGCTGGGTATCTGAAAAAGATTTGGCAAGTTGAATATGTGTTCAACCAAGTTAAACATAGCTTTGGTCAAAGACTACTAGAGTTCCTTACATCTTGGTGATTTTCCTGATGAACCTGTAGGGTGTTTTATATTCTTTGGAAAACAAGCTGGAAAGCATTTCAGAAAACTCTTTCAGTAGACAGTAATCCCTTAAACATTACTAAGAAATCTTGGGAGGGTCTGTGGGGTTTAACCAAATGGATTTAGTAGCTTTAGTCAGCATTAATGGCAATCAAGCAAGACATATGTCTTCAAATCCTGGTGGGGAGTGGCCAGACCATAGGTTGGACAGCTGTAATGGAAGGATACTTGCTGGCTAAGTGGCATCTCACTGTCCATTCTGAAGTCTTCCATAAATATGGATAAAATCATATACTGTGGATTGTCTATGAATAAATATGTAGTGGTTTTGTTTCTATTTGTTTCATTCTCCTGAAATAAATATGTTTTCACTATTTGTGGAAGAATGGAAACAAGATATATGTATTTTTTACTTCATTTCTCTTTTGGCCTAAACAATTTATGATAGAAATTGATGCTAAAATAAGCAAATTCTTGCCACAAATTATATGCTCTTTATCAATGTACTAGTAGATACTACAGCCATTAAGGAAAACATCATGGAGTTTTCTCAAAAAGCTGAAAATAGAACTACCATATAATCCAGCAAATCCACTACTGGGTATTT
The DNA here is from genome assembly GCF_028885655.2 of Pongo abelii. NCBI lineage: Eukaryota > Metazoa > Chordata > Mammalia > Primates > Hominidae > Pongo > Pongo abelii. The sequence goes on along the minus strand of NC_072009.2, from coordinate 7,007,480 downwards.
ATTCAAAGAAGAAGAAGTCAGCATATCAAAAGGGTACCTGCATTCGCATGTTTATGGCAACACTATTCACAATAATAAAGTTACCGAATCAGCATAAGAGTCCACCAACAGATAAACTGATAAGGAAAATGTGGTATACATACTCAACAGAATGCTACTCAGCTTTTTAAAAGAAATAAATTTGCAGAATGATGGATGGAACTGCAGGTCATTATGTTAAAGAAAATAAGCCAGGCACAGAAAGACAAATATTGCATATTCTCATTCATATGTGCGAGCTGAGAAAAGTTGACCTCATGGAAGTAGAGAGTAGAATGAAGATTATCAGAGGCTGGGAATGGTGAGGGATGAAGGGAGCCTGGTGAATAGGCACAAACACACAGTTAGAAAGAAGGAATATGGGCTAGTGTTCTTCAGCACAGCAGGGTGACTATAGTTAGCAACAATTCTAGTCCATATTTCAAATAGCTAGAAGAGAAGATTTGAAACATTCCCAACACAAAGAAATAATAAACGTTCAAGGTTATGGATACTCCATATACCCTGACTTGATCATTACACATTCTATGCATGGAACAAAATATCACATGTGCCACATAAATATGTACAAATAGTATATGCCAATAAGAAAACTATGTAGCCAAGTATGGGCACATTCATTCAAAATAGCATAGCAACATGTGAAACTATTAAAGTCACCCTTAATGAGTCTAATATGTCCTTAATGAACTAGTTTGGAAATAAATGATACATGCTAAAATGTAATCTCTGCCCTCACAGAAATTACTACTTTTGAGGGAAAAGTATGCTTTCTATGCTACTTTTCTGAGAGGAAACAGGAAAAAATGAATGAAAATATCATTATGAGAAAAAAGTTCTCATGATATAGTAGGATAACAACTAAAAATAGTAGAAAAAAATAGTATGTCTTTTTGTTCAGAGGAGAGAGAAGCAGTATATCAGTGCTTATTATGACTCAGTGGGAAAACATGCTAAGCTGAGCATTGAAATAAATTTAATATTGCAGAATTCAATAGAAAAGCAGAGAAATGAGAAAAAGGAAAGCATCCCTGTTGAGAACAATGTTTCTCCTTTCTGTAATCCTCAAAAATTATCCTTAATCGATGAGTGCCTTTTATGTCTACATTTTCCTTGTTATACGAGAAAAAAATTACTTTCTAGTCCATTCTCATGCTGGGATATGGACATACCTGAGACCGGGTAATTTATAAAGAAAAAGAAGTTTTTCTTTTCACTGTTCCACATGGCGGGGGAGGGCTCACAATCATGGTGGAAGGTGAAGGAGAAGCAAAGGCACGTGTTACATGGTGGCAGAAAAGAGAGTGTGTGCAGGGGACCTGCCTTTATAAAACCATCAGATCTCATGAGATTTATTCACTAATATGAGAGCAGCATGGGAAAAACCTGCCCCCATGAGTCAATTACCTTCCACCAGGTCCTGCTGTGACACATGGCGATTATGGAAGCTACAATTCAAGTTAAGATTTATGCAGGGACACAGCCAAACCGTATCAATTATTATGTTCTTTAAACGTTGGTACAAACATTACTTTTTGAGCTACAAAATCCAGGGTTCTAGTAGAATCATGAGCAGGAGTCTAATATGTAGAGAATATAGAAAAAAATGACTCAGCTGAGGAAAGGGTTAGGGAATCCAACACTGTCTCCACACAGGTGGATTTTCTCAACATTTGCTACTCAAGAAACTTCTATGTACTATCATCCAAGGCTTTGGGAAGCACTACTTGAAAACCACTGTGTCTGACTGCTCATTATCAACAGAGGGAAGAAAGGTGTGAAATAACGGCTCTGCAATTCATACTTTCCTTTCATGGGGAAGATAGAAGCCCCTGGTAAAGGAAGAAGAGAAGTAAACTGGTCAAATTTCCTTGAAAACATGTCAGGGAGAAACCTCCTGGACACTTACTATTTTTTGCCAGAAGAAGAGTCCTTAAATGTGGAATGCTCTTGGTAGGATGTAAGAAGCCTGGCTAGAATCACTTCTGATAAGCAGACCTGGACTTTATGAAATTATAGAAAATGGCACCATGAAATTTTACACCCAAAGTTACTCCCTTCCATATTAATAATGTGACTTTATGCACTAAAGACAGAAATCTATCCAGCCAGAGCATATGCTGATGTGATAAAAAATTACTTTGGGACCAGTGATGAATGTCCCATACCATCTCCAATTTCAGCTGTACTTCATAATTATCTGTGTACTTTAAATTACTAATAAAACTGAGTAAGTTCTAGAATTTTGTTACTTTGATTTGATGATCTTGCTATTTCTGTTATCCTTAGTAGTAACATCAATATTATGGTATACTTAACTTTACAAAAATGTTTTCATGATGTGTTACACATTTTTTATGATTGTTATACAATTGTTTAATTGTTACAAAAATGTTTGCATAAGACTAGCTTATATGCACTCACACTGTACTTGTGAGCATTATTTCCACTGTTATGACTGAGAAAAATGAGACTTAGAAAGATTAAAGCCTTAGTAAGGTCAAAAGTCTTCCTACATGACAAAATCTAACACCCCCACTAGCACAAACACAAGTAAAAAGTACTTCCAAAATCAAAGCTAATAGATTATTACCAGGAATCTTATTCTTTATAAATGTATGAAAAGATACAAAATTGGTAATCAAACCATAAAAAATTTATTGCCTGTTTAAACTGAGTTGCAAAAAGAAGAAAGCCTCACAGCCAATGCAATGGAAATGGAAATTAAAAACAACTGAAGAGTGAGGAAATTTGAAACAGATGGAGAAAATCTCCATGGAAAGTTGTCTTTCACAAGTGATAAAGAATGGGGTGAATCCAAGAGTCTATAATAGAAAGTGCCATTCTCTGCCTACTGAAGATTGAAAGTTTTTTTTTTTTCTGGGAATGTCCTTTTAAAAGATTATGAAGAAGACAATGCATATGTGGTGGGCACACCCTGACAGAACCCCAAAAGGGTTACTTTTTGTACAATTCTCTTCACCTAGTGCAAGCAGAACCTGTGACCAACTCCTCACTAATAGAATATCTCGAAGGGGGCGAGCTAATTTGCAAATCAGTTTAGGTTTAGTTCATTTAATGGCTGTTACTCTTCTAATATCCATTTGGTAGATAAATGTAATCTGATTCTCTTAAAAGAAGAATCCCTCCTGAAGAATGGCTGTCAATGGCTGACTTTAAACTATCAGGACAGTCTGAGTTCCATAGCTCCAAGAAAATATATTCTTTCAATAAATGGATTTGAAAGAGGACCCCTAGCCTCAAGGAGACCATAGCCTTGGTTGACTCCTTGATTTCTGCATTTTTTGACTCAGAGCAGAGGATACAACTGAGTTTGGTAAGATGACTGAACAACAGAAATTGTGAGATGATCAATGTGTGCTGTCGTAAGCTGTTAAGTTTTTGATAAATCATTACATGGTGCTGTAGCTGTTAAGTTTGTGACAAATCATTGCACAAATGTACACAAGCTAACACAATTAACTTTTTAGAAAATGCATTATCAGATTAACATGTGAAGAAAAATTAGCTGCTTAAAGTCACAGATATTTGGTAATTAAGATGTTATCCCAAGTCAGAACACAAATTTAATGTAAAGTTGTAAACTTCACATGTAAATTTGTAAACAGAGGTCGCATTACTATCTTGGAGATTCTAAGTTTTTAAAGGCAATACAAAAAAAAAGAAATAAAATGAAATGAAATAATAAACAGAATATGGATAAACCCATGAAAGATGCATTCTGCAAAGGGAGTATTAAGAAATAACTAGCAGGCCAGGTGTGGCGGCTCACACCTGTAAACCCAACACTTTCAGAGGCCAAAGCAGGCTGATCATTTGAGGCTAGGCATTCAAGACTAGCCTGAGCAACATAGTGAAATCTTGTCTTTACTAAGAATACACAAATTAGCCAGATGGCTTGTTGTGCACCTGTATTCCCAGCTCCTCTGAAGGCTGAAGCAGGAGAATCCCTTGAACCCAGGAGACAAAGGTTGCAGTGAGCCAAAATCGTGCCACTGCACTCCAGCCTGGGCAGAACACATGGACACAGGAAGGGGAACATCACACACTGGGGCCTGTTGTGGGGTCGGGGGATGGGGGAGGGATAGCATTAGGAGATATACCTAATGTTAAATGACAAGTTAATGGGTACAGCACACCAACATGGCACATGTATACATATGTAACTAACCTGCACATTGTGTACATGTATCCTAAAATTTAAAGTATAATAAAAAACAAAAAAATAAAAAAAAGAATTAAAGAAAGAGGAAAGAAACATGAAAGGTGGCTCACCAGTGAAGACGGGTTTATTTTAGAGAAAACAAACTTGAGAGGAGCCTTCTCGCCAAGTTAGGTCAGAGGCACATTCTCTTACAGACTTAGAGCTTTTAAGAATTCCGGGTGGGAGCATTTATCAGAGGCTTGGACTGCTTCTGTGTCTCTTTGTTGTTCTCATCTGGGAGGGAGAGTTCTGTGTCAGTTCCCATAGATCTTCCTGCAGCTGCAAGCATACCCCATAAGTTTGCTTTTAGCTTCCCTATCTTAGTGCACCCGAAGGTAAGGGAATGTGCTTATTAAGGCCCACTGTTTTACTGGGGCCCATTGTACGAGGGTGAAGTTTGGCAGTTACTTAAGAGACTTTCCCCCACCTCCCTCTATGCCTGAGCTATCATATCTATGTTTTACTGTCTGCTCTTTCTGCCTGCTTGTAGTTAGAAGGGAAATGATTTCCTTGAAATGTATGAGGCTAAAAAGGAAGCTGGAACTTAAAGTGGTGGTATTTGTCCAAGATGACAGCCCTCCTGCTCTGCCACAGACTCCACTGAAAGAAAAAGAAAAAAAAAAAAAAAAGAAACAACTCTCTTCCATCAGTATGCATTTCTCATGTCTTGAATGTTTTAAGCAATGCTTGATTTAAAAAAAAAATGCTTCATGGCAGTTTCAAAAATGTCTTTGATATAATCTATTCTCTTTCATCTTTTTCTCTTTGTTTATTCATGCCAGTATTAACAGTGCCTTTTTGCTATTTAATTTTTTTTTTTAATTTTTGTACAGGACTAGTATTTAGGACTAACAGGAACCTCTTAAATCACTGCTTGGTAATTGAGTCATCTGTGATGGTTAATTTTGCATATTAAATTGATTGGTTTGTGGGATGGCCTTATATTTGATGAAACATGTCTCCGTGTGCCTTGGAAGAAGTTTCAAGAAGAGTTTCAAGTATTCAAGAAATGGTTTCAAGAAGAGCATTTGGATTCACGTAAGGCAGATTGCCTGATCTAAGGTGAGTGTGCATCATGCAATCCACTGGAAGCCTGAATAAAACAACAACCACAGAGGAAGATTAGGTTTGCGCTCTCTCTGCCTGGCAGCTTGAGCCAGGACATAGATCTTCTCCTGGCCTTCAAGCTCCAGGTTCACAGATCATCAGACTCTGACTGGAACCTACATCATTATCTCTGACTCTGAGGCTTCAAACTATGCCTCTGGCATTCCTGAGTCTCCAGCTTGCAGACAGCAGCAGATCATAGGATTTCTCACCCTCTGTAATTTCATGAGTCAATGATTGATTAAAAATCTTTTTATTTATCCTATTGGTTGTCTGGAGAACTCTGATGCATACATTATTTTAGCAGGTTATGTTTTAGGTGAAAGATCTATGACTTGGGAGGCTGAGGTGAATGGATCACAAGGTCAGGAGATCAAGACCATCCTGGCTAACATGGTGAAACCCCATCTCTACTAAAAAAAAAAAAAAAAATAGCCAGGTGTGGTGGCGTGCACCTGTAGTCCCAGCTACTTGGGAGGCTGACGCAGGACAATGGCATGTACCCAGGAGGCAGAGCTTTCAGTGAGCCAAGATAGTGCCACTGCACTCCACCCTGGGTGACAGAGTGAGACTCCATCTCAAACAAACAAGCAAACAAACAAAAATCTATGCAATCTATTAGCTTCATGGAAGATGACTTTACAGCAAAAAACATAGTGAAATGCAGTGGCTTAAAGACATAGATCACACAACCCATGAGTAAGGCAGCAACAGCATATACTGTTTGGTTACAGAAGGAGATCTGTTCTTATATAATGCTTACATGTAAACTTAAAAAAAGTTAAATCTAGTGGGATTTAAACCTTTTACTGTCCTGTATAAAATATTCCATTTTCCACTGACATCACCTGCACTATCTTGGCATGAATATGCATACTTCTCTATAATAGCAGATATTGATTATTAAACAACTGATGAGATCTCCATCACCATATAACAAACTACTCCAGAACTGCATAGCACAGAACAATAACATTTTATTATGCTAACCCTTGCCAGGGTTTATAATTCAGTCAAGGTGTATGAATAGCTTGTCTCTGTTCCATGGAGTCTGGATGTTTAGCTGATAAGTTTCAAAGAGCTGTGTGTAATTCAGATGGCTGGGAGCCAGAATTTGGGGAAGGCTTCTTTATTTACATATCATGTAAGTCAATGTCATGATAATAATAATATCAAGACATTTACATGTCATGCATATGGACCAAAACACGTTGAACACTAGGCTCAAGCAGGCTATCAATGGAAGTATCTATGTGTAGACAGCCTTCACATGTGGCTTGGGCTTCCTCACAAAATGGCAGCCTCAGAATCACCCTAACACCACTGCTGCCAAGAATCATTTTGTGTCCTTTAAATTACCTGAAAAACTTTGGTGAAGTTTCTGAGTGAAATGTTTTGATGGCTTGCATCTTAAAAAAATATTTTTACAAATTTTGGGGTCTTTACCCTGTTACTGAGTTTTGTTGTTTTTTATATAAGGTATATATTTTGGTAGGTTTTATGAAAAATTGAGTTTGTTTTGTGAATGTTTCAATTACGTATGTCCACAAATTACTTATTTTGCCATTATTGAAAGACAGTTTAAGTGAGCATACACTTACAGGTTGAAAGTTTCCTCTTAGAACACATTGCAATATGAGTCTATTTTATATGGGCTCTACTGATGCTGATGAGAATCTGACTGTCAGTCTTCTTGCCATTTCTTTATGATTAGTTATTTTGTTGTTGCTGTTTAGTAGCTAGCTTTACTTTGCTTTATTTTAGTTCTTTTTATTTATTGTATTGCCTTTTAAATATTTGAATCTGATTGTTTGGTGTATATTTTTGCACAGAGAAGTCATATTTTCCTTTAATTCTTCATATATTACTACTCTATCTTTTCAAATGCAAACAGATATATCCCATAACATATTTGTTAATATTTATCTAACCTTCTGCTTGACAGTGTGCCTAGTTTTTCTCTGTCCTCCATTTTTTTGTGAATGCCTTTATAATGCATTTTCCCTTTTTTTACCACTCCATTCCAATTTACTATTCTTCCTTTGAATTTTTAAACTATTTTTAATTATGATTATCAAGGTGTGGTTTTTAAAAACAAAATCTATGCTTTTTCTTTATAAAATATGAAATTTATTTCTATATTTATCATCTCTTCTTTAGCTTTACTTTCTCTTTATACCTCTTTTCTCTTTTCCAAAACAAATTATGTTAGTGACTAGTCATTGTAATTATAGTGGTTAGTATTCTTCATTGCAAAACAAGGCTACTTTCTTATGCCAATGAAGGTATTTTAAGAACCAGACTCAACTTTCTAGCCAGAGTTCTTCCTCTGTTCTGTCCATCAAATGCTGCCAATTCTGCTTCTGCATCTCCTCAAATAAAAAACATAATTGTATGTTGGGTATATGAGTTTTTAATTTTGGTGTTTTATGTCTTGCCTCATGCTACTGTTTTAGATTAGAATCTCTTTCCCATGTTTTGGGCCTGTTAAAATTTTCATTAGCCTTTAACTTTGAAACAAAATGCCTCATCCCTAAAAATGTGTAACCACATCCTCTAAGGTTTAATGAATCACTACTTTGCTTTTACCATCTCTGGCATAGAAGTACAATTTTTGCAATGAATTTTAATTAATCACTTGTATATGCTGCCTTCACTATAAATAAACCTATGAAGGACAGAAACTATGTAGGCTTCTTCTCCACATATCTCATAACACAGCAGTTTGAACATAGTTACTCAAACATTAGCTGAATTGAATTATAAACAATATAAATTCTTTTTGAGACTGCTTAGGTGTAAGTTTATTCATAGATAATTTCAACATTTTGGGCTGGAATAGGAAAATAAAACAAAAAGAGGACTATCAGTTTTTAGGCCAGTCTGAATATTTCCTTGCATGAGTACATAATTAAAACACATGATTTCTCATGCCTGTAATCCCAGCACTTTGGGACACCAAGGTGGGCCTATCACAAGGTCAGGAGATTGACACTATCCTGGCCAACATGGTGAAACCCTGTTTCTACTAAAAATACAAAATGTAGTTGGGCATGGTGGTGCTTGCCTGAAATCCCAGCTACGTGGGAGCTGAGCAAGGAGAACCGCTTGAAGCAGGGAGTCAGAGGTTGCAGTGAGCCGAGATCATGCCATTGTATTCCAGTCTGCTGACAGAGCAAGACTCCATCTCAAACAAACAAACAAACAAATGACTTAATTGTTTATTTTGAAATACTTGAAATATTTATGTGGCGAGATGGAGCTATTCTTTCCTCTAATATTACATGCAAAAAATGTGGGTAACAGACATTATAACTGTGAAATAATTATTTCATGAAACAGAATAAATTCATTTAAAGAAATAAACTAACCAAACCACAATAATATTGAGTTTGTTTATTTGTTTTTTGTTTTTTGACACTTTACTCCCTTTTTGCATTATCTGACCTGATTGCCAACAATGGGGTTTAAAACAAGGGCAGTTTTATTTAGAGATACATATCCCACTGGGGCAGAAGAAGAAATGTGCCCTCTGAGAAGAGAAAAGGAGGCTGTGAAGTGGATAATATTCAAGTTCAACCAAAGACAATTTCTAAAATGTAAGAAAAACTACCAAAAGTACAAGGAACTAAAATAAAGGACTAACGAAAAGGCAACAGCTGTTCTGGGCACCATGCAAATATGCCACTTATGCTACACATCAATTAGGATGGGGAGGAATCATTCCCCTCCACTTACTGATGAACAAATAGAGACAAACGTGCCTGGAAATTACCTTGTCACACAGCTAGCAAAGTAAAGTCCTTGTGAGAAAATCCAGATTTTTCTCATATACTGAACACCTTGAAGTCATTCCAAGTTATCCAATACTTGTGCATTGCATTACTCAAGAATGATGATAGACAGGGTATGTTAGTCCATTTTCAAGCTGCTAATACAGACATATCCAAGACTGGGTAATTCATTTAGCAAAGAGGTTTAATTGACTCACAGCTCCCCATGGCTGGAGAGGACTCAAGAAACTTACAATCATGGCAGAAGGAGAAGCAACATATCCCTCACATGGCGGCAAGACGGAGAATTCTGAGCTAAAAGGGGAAAAGCCTCTTATAAAACCAGCAGATTTCATGAGGACTCACTATCAAGAGAACATCAGCATTTGGGTAATGACCCCCACGGTTAAATTACCTTCCTCTGGGATCCTCCCACAACATGTGAGGATTATGGGAAATACAAATCAAGATGAGATTTGGGTGGAGACACATCCAAAACATATCACAGGGTGTAACAAGATACAAAAGAAATTTGTTTCTTGATATCTATTGCTCATGTTTTCTTCCTCATCCTTCCCTCCCTGCCCTGGTCCTTCCTCCTTCCTTTCTGTATTTTTCTTTTTATTATTATTATTGTTATTATTATTATTATTATTATACTTTAAGTTTTAGGGTACATGTGCACAATGTGCAGGTTAGTTACATATGTATACATGTGCCATGCTGGTGTGCTGCACCCATTAACTCGTCATTTAGCATTAGGTATGTCTCCTAATGCTATCCCTCCCCCCTCCCCCCACCCTACAACAGTCCCCAGAGTGTGATGTTCCCCTTCCTGTGTCCATGTGTTCTCATTGTTCAATTCCCATCTATGAGTGAGAAAATGTGGTGTGTGGTTTTTTGTCCTTGTGATAGTTTACTGAGAATGATGATTTCCAATTTCATCCATGTCCCTACAAAGGACATGAACTCATCAATTTTTATGGCTGCATAGTATTCCATGGTGTATATGTGCCACATTTTCTTAATCCAGTCTATCATTGTTGGACATTTGGGTTGGTTCCAAGTCTTTGCTATTGTGAATAGTGCCGCAATAAACATAGGTGTGCGTGTGTCTTTATAGCAGCATGATTTATAGTCCTTTGGGTATATACCCAGTAATGGGATGGCTGGGTCAAATGGTATTTCTAGTTCTAGATCCCTGAGGAATCACCACACTGACTTCCACAATGGTTGAACTAGTTTACAGTCCCACCAACTGTGTAAAAGTGTTCCTATTTCTCCACATCCTCTCCAGCACCTGTTGTTTCCTGACTTTTTAATGATTGCCATTCTGACTGGTGTGTCTGGAGCCAAGATGGCTGAATAGGAAGAGCTCCAGTCTACAGCTCCCAGCATGAGCAATGCAGAAGACGGGTGATTTCTGCATTTCCATCTGAGGTACCGGGTTCGTCTCACTAGGGAGTGCCAGACAGTGGGCGCAGGACAAGGGGTCAGCGCACTGTGCACCAGCCAAAGCAGGCTGAGGCATTGCCTCACTAAGGAAGGGCAAGGGGTCAGGAAGTTCCCTTTCCTGGTCAAGGAAAGGCGTGACAGATGGCACCGGGAAAATCAGGTCACTCTCATCCGAATACTGCCCTTTTTTGACAGGCTTAGGAAACGTTGCACCAGGAGATTATATCCCGCACCTGGCTTGGAGGGTCCTATGCCCAAGGAGTCTTGCTGATTGCTAGCACAAATTTCTTCTTGAATGCCTCAGATGCAAAGGGTTTTGCTTCCAGGTGGTTTGCTTGATAGTCATCAAGTGACCTTTACTCACCTCAATATATATATGAAAAACGATTTGTTTCCTGCCATTTGAAAAGGAAACATTATTGCACTAATATATCTATTTTATGAAATAATCAAAATTTGAAAATTTACTCAACTCTTGTTCAAGGTTGAAATGTAAATAAACGTACGTCAACATCAGGTAGTATGGCATAAACCTATGTCAATATCAGGTAGTATGTCTAAGAGGAGAAATATTCTTATTATAAAAGTATCAATGCAAACTAAGAAAAAATAATTCAAATTTCATCATTTTTACAAAATATATAAAAATCAGGTGGTAGGGTCTATCTTTCAATGACCTGGCTTTTCTCAGAAATCTAGTGATAAAATGTTGAATTGTGGTGTGTCATTTGCCTACTGTAGAGAAATTTCAAAGTAGCACGAATTCGCAAAAAGTGTTGTCACGGGATTGCAGAATAAATAATTCAGAACTGAGATAAGAAGGATCAGACATGCACTGGTTAAATGTTGAAACAAAAAAGAAAGAGGAAATCTTAAGGAATTAATTTCTCAAGTATCAAATAAGTTTTTTTCTGGGAATATTAACATTTCCGTTTTAACAAGTAAGTTTTAACTAATTAGTAGGAGGAAATAATCTGCCTCCATGTCTCAAGTGGTGATATAATTGAGTTTCTTGAAGCATGTAATTGAAGCATGATTGGCATCCAAGGATCCACATGAAAAGTGATAATATCTTAATGATGCCTCCAGGGTCCTAGTTCTGACTCCCAGGTTGCAAGTCTAAAAAGCTGACTTTGTTCTTAACCCTGCACTTCCTCAGATGCCACAGTGAGTGGAAGGGAAGAGGGAACTCACACAGAAATTAAACATGGAGGAGAGGTGCATACCCAACAAAATGTCCTTCCATGAACATTCCACATATTCAAAATAATTGGAGTGTTGATGCTGTAATCGCAGGTGCGTTCAAAGAGAATAAAATCAAAACAATGGGAATCAGATCATCTTTGTGCTATGGAGATTCTAATTCTTTATGCCTCAATCTGGAATCATCAGTGCTTTACTGGAACAGGAGTTTGCTGCATGAGACATGAGTTTTATGTATCAGTTTGACTTGGTCACAGCACTTAGCTCCTTAATCAAATATTAATATAGCTTTGGCTGTAAAAGTATTTTGTAGATGTCATTAACAACCACAATCGGTTGACTTTAAGAGGATAATGGGAGTGAGTCTCATCCAACAGTAGTTGAAAGTCCTTAAGAGCAAAAACAGATTTTGTGAACCATAAGAAATTTTGCCTCAAGACTGCAGCATCAATTCATTCCTGAATCCCTAGCCAGAAGACTTGCCCTATAGCTTTTGGATGTGCCAGCTGCTACAGTCACATGAACCCATGCCTTCCAAGAAACATCTTTGGTTCTGTTTCTCTGCAGATCCCAGTCTAACAGATTGAGTCTCTCTGTATTGCAGACTTCCTAAGCTTTGCTTATGCAGCACCTAAGTCCTCGTAGATTTGAAGTAAGTTCTTTTTTTTTTTTTTTCGTGGTGGACTTGATCAAGTATAATCTTTATCAAAGTAAACTTTTAATTTCACAAGTAATACATGGATTGATTCTGTTTTTGAAAGTTCCAAAAATATAGATAATCCTAAGATACACTGAATAATCATGTCCAACTATAATTCCCTCTCTAAAACTAAATGCCATTATGAATTTGATATGTCTCATGCTGGAGCAGCATTTACATAGTTATAAATATCTAGTGATCTATCTAATGTATATCTCTATATGTATCTTTTATCTATCTGTCTGTACATCCTTCCATCCATCTCTCTTTAACATCTATGTATACATCTATCCATTTATTCATCTACACTAACTCTATCTATTATCTATTCATTTATCCATCTATCTGTATATATTATTGGTGTGCTTCCTCTGGGTGTCTATGTCCTCCCAAGCTATGCACTGTTAGAAGAAAAGCCATGAAACACATCCTTGCACATGCTTCTTGATGCATGTTTTTCTAAAATGAGCCATAAGAAATAGAATTGCTGAATCACAGACTGATTTTTTTTTACTGTAATAGCTTCTGCCAAATTAACCTAAAAAAACTCAGCAAATTTACATTCATACCAAGCACTAAATTCCCTACTCCAGGCCTGATTTTTATTATACTTTTGAAGTGTTTGCTAATATGATGAGTGAAAATTGTGCTTCCCTTACTAGTAATAAGGTTAATTAGTATTTAGTATTTAATTTGTATTTTTGTAATCCTGAATAAATGGATCAAATCTTTTGATAATTTTTTCATTAGTGGCTTCGTTTGTATTGTGAGGAGGTTTTTAAACACAAATTCTGGATATGCAGTCATATACTGCATAACAATATTTTAGTCATTGAATAGCCGCAATTCCACACTCTTCCCATGAGATTATGAAACCATGTTTCTACTGTAACTTTTTTATGTGTAGATACACAAATATTTACCACGGTGTTATGGTTGCCTGCAATATTCAGTATAGTAACATTTTTTGCATAGGTTTGTAGCCTCCCGGCAATAGGCTATACCATATAGGCAAGGTGTATAGTAGGCTATACCAGCTATATTTGTATAAGTACACTCTGTCATGTTCACACGAATGTGATGAAATTGCCTAATGACACATTTATCAGAACATATCCCTGTTGTTAAGCAACATATAACTGTAGTTTGTTGTGAATTTTTAATGTTGAGGTAACGAAATGATTCAATATTTTCGTGAGTAGTTTTTTTTTATTGAAGTGTTTTAAAAGAGGAATTCCTCTATCTTAGAGTATAATGTATCATCTTTTTTCATTATCTTTATATATTCAATGTTTTCATATGGAGATATTTAATAGATCTAAAATAGTAAAGCATTTGTGCATGTGTTTGAGAGAGAAAGAGGGAGACAGAGAATTTTCTTTGATTTATTCTGTAGCAGGAAACTAAAATACCTTAAATTATTAACCTTTTTAATGTTATCAATAATTTGAAAAAAATAAGGGCTATCATTGCCATATTTTATTTTGCCTTAATTTTTTAAACATATTTTTCCATCATCGTAGATGCTAGTAGTGTCATAGAAAATAAATCTAATGACAATTGGATTTTGTGGTTTTGCAGATAATTTTCCAATATGAGGACTTGTTTTTCCACTATTTATGAAATTCTACAACAATATGATTTGCTTATTTGTTTAGATATTTATCACACTGGACACTAAGTCCATTCCTTATGTTTTTCTTTATTTTTACAGAAGTGCATATTATTTGATTCTCTGATAATTAACTCCCACTCTACATTCTAGTTTCTCCTTCTAGGACTATTAATGCAGATATTTTGCAAACTATGGATTTAATATATATCTCTTTATTATTACTTGTATTTTTCAAATTCATGCCTTCTGGGCTGAATTCTGAGAATGTTTTTCAGCAAAAACTTACATTCCATTTTACTTCTTTTTCAACTGTATATTTTTTATTATAACTTAGGAGTTACCAACCTCCCAAGTGTTTTTTGTTTGTTTGTTTGTTTGTTTGTTTTTTGTTTTTTTGGTTCAGGACAAATTTTTAAATATTTAGATTATTTTTAAAATACTATTTAAGGAAGGTAACATCACACCAAACACTTGAAGATCATTCATATAGTTCTTATAAACTTTATAACTTACTCAATTAACTGTGCTTCCTAGGTTCCATGTTGTTTTTGAATTAGTTAAAGTTGCTTCTCTCTTTTATCTGTTCACTTTCCTTCAGCATGTGGTTATTTACACTGTGCACTAAGTGTGAGAATTCCATTGGATCACCTGTTCTCTTTGTCACCACTCCTCTTCCTCCTCCTCCTTTCTCTCTTGCTGTCTCTTTCCTCTTTCTTCTATCTCTCTGTCAATCTTTCTTCTTTTTCTATCCAGCCCTCTATCTCAGAGGACAAAGTCCCTCCACTAATAAATATGCAATTTGTCTAACTTTATTCATTGGACTTTTACTTCCAGAGAGTAGAAAAATCATACATTGTAGATTTTTCTTTTCCGCTCCCACATCAAATTCTCATATATATCAGACACTGGAACAAGGGATTCATAATATAACATGACTTACCAAAGTTCCCCTATCTGGTAAATACATTGGTTTCAATTAAGGGCATAATTGGATACAAAATAACTAGTGCCCAATTTAGTTATGGCAGGAAGTTTATCATTTCAAGTACTGCTATATAAATCAACAGCAGACCTACCCTTTGGGTCTCTACAGACCACAGTGTCTTGGAGTGATGCTTAAGTATCCCATAGGCAGGATGTAGCAATAAAAAGTAAAGGGACTCTTTGAAGAGTGATTTGGTTGGATGCAACAATACTTAAGGAAACATATGCTGATAAATTGGATGTAAAAAAAGAATCAATCAAGACTAAACATTTTTTATAATGAAATAAATTCCTGGATTTTTATAAAAGTCTAAAGAGTTACAAAAATTTAAGATCTGAACACTGAACTGTGTGACATATACTTACAATAAAATATAGCTCACACTATTTTCAAATTAAACAGGTTCTAATCTCCAGCTGCCAAAACAAAACAATATTAAAGCTAGCATTGGGAAAGGATTTTATTTCAATTTTTCTTTGGTAGGTGACTTATATAGATCAGGAACCTGACATTAAGGAATTAGTCAGTTATGGAGTGACCACAGTCTGTGTGCAAAATAACATTTTTTGCACTCTAATAAATGTGCTTGGATTTAGTGTCACATAACAGATTTTGAGATAATTTTTATAATTAAAATATTTAAGTAGATTTTGAGTTTATCACCCAGAAACTTGACATTATTGGCATTGAGTATGGCAATTCTCAATGATGGATGCATATAGCATCATTCGTTTGCTGTTGTTGTTTTGATACAGGGTCTCTCTCCCATCGCTCAGGCTGGAGTGCAGTGGCATGATAACAGCATACTGCAGTCTTGACATCCCGGATTCAAGTGATTTTCCCACCTCAGTCTCCCTGGTAGCTTGAACCACGGGTAGTGTGGGCCTCAGCCTCACAGGTAGCCGGGACCTCCCAGGTAGTGTGGGCCTCTGTCACCACCTCAAATCCCGCACTTCTTTTTAGATAAAAGATAAAACTATTTTTTTTTAATAGAGACAGGGTTTCACACTATGTTGCCCAGGCTTGTCTTGAACAGCTGGGCTCAATTGATTCACCCCCCTCAGCCTCCCAAACTGCTGGAATTACAGGCATGAACCACCATGCCTGGCCAGCATCATTTGTAAAGCATTAAAAATACTGAGGACAGGATTTTACTCCCTATGACTGTGGCTTAACAGGTCCTGGATGAGCTTAGACATGAGGCTCTGCAAAATCTTTCTAGATGATTCAATCATGCAGCCAAAGTGGAGAAAGACAGGTGCTAAAATCCCTGACCCACTTAGGAAGCAATGAACATGACTCCAGTTAAGCCATTTTTAAGTTCATGGAAAAGACCAACAACATAGTTGGAACTTTTTAAATTCACTTCCCTCCTTCATGTTTGGTCTTCCTTGTGACAAAGGTCCAAATAAGCAACATACTGTAATTTATTCATGCGTTGTCCTTCCAGCACACCTGGCTGGCTGTACTTCTCTTGCTGTCATGAATCCAGGGGCTTAGGTCGGCCAGGAGAACAAGTGCATTTTATGACTTAAGAACCATGCTCTTCTTTACTATGTAAGACCACAGCAAAATGAGCCATTATTGGATGACATGTCTAACCCAGATGTTTAATTAACATTCATTTAAATAATGCATTGCTCTTCTTAGCCATTTTTCACCCTCATTTTTTAGTATCTTATATGGATTGTCCACCTACATTTAGGAATGTTAACAACTGCAATTGATGACATACTTAGGTGGATCTAGTTTTATTTAAATTATATATATAATTATATTTTATATAACACTATATAATATATAATATAATAAATAATATAAAATAAATATATACATATAAGTGGTTGAAATTGCTAATTGTAAATATAGCAATTTCTACCACTTTTAAGAGTGCAATTTGGTGGCATTAATTATGTTTACACAGTGATGCAGCCAACACCACTCTCTATTTTGAAAAACAGTTTTATCATTCTGTACCCTTAACACAGTAACTGTTCATTTTTCCCCTCCCCCAGCACCTGGCACCCATCATTGTACTTTCTGTCTCTATAAATTTGACTACTCCAGGTACCTCATATAAGTGGAACTGGACAATATGTGTCCTTTTGTGGTTGACTTATTTCATTTAGCATGTCATCAAGGCTCATCTATGTTGTAAAAGATATCTGAGCTCCCTTCCTTTATATGGCTGAATAATATTCCACTGCATATACAACACAATTTGTTTATCCATTTGTCTGTCTATAGATATGTGGGTTTTGTCTACCTTCTGGTCGTTGTGAATACTGCTGCAAAGGGCATTGGCTTACAAGTATCTGAGTTTCTGTCTTTAAATCTTTTGGGGTATATACTTCTGGAGTGGGATTTCTATGTCATTTAGTCACTCTATGTTTAGTTGCTGGGGGGTTTATAGGTGCATTTTGAGAACTAAATGTCACAGCAACATTCAGATGGAGGAAACTGAAGCTTCAGCAGATTAACTCACTAGCTAATGTTTTAAAAGTAATGAAATGATTGTTCCAGGAGACAGACCACAGACCACAGATGCTCAACGCTGAACTTTAAGCCAGTCTGCCCTAATTTCCCCAAGATTGACTAGATACTCTGGTACTTTCTTAACAAAATTCTCTGTCTCCCATGTAAAGGACAAAAAGAGTTATAGATTAACTTCTCAGAGACACTAAGAGGGGACAAATTGGTATAGTTAGAAAAGAGAAGCAAAGGACATGAGAAATACATATCACAGGATCTCAGTGGACTTGCCTCATTTGGAGGTGTGAAGGGAAAGTTTCATAGAGTTCCTTGTAGGTGTGAGTTTGATTGTTTTTGTTTTCTTTTAAATTTTCTAAAGGCAAAATTCTTTAAAGTAAAACAGTATTTATTTAAATGTTGTATTTATATTAGGGCAGCTAAGAACATTTATATTTTTGAGTTGTTTATTTACTATTAAAATATCTCAGAATCTTGCTCTATTCATGAGAATTGCTATTGGTTAAGTTTACAGATATTGAGTGAAAACCTCCAGAGTTCACATCAAATTCAAGGCATCTAGTAGGGTAACTTTAAGCCTGTGACTCAACCTTGTTGCTTCTCATTGTTCTCATCTGCAAAATCTGAATAATGTACTAACTCTCTCACAGGACTTCTGTGGGGATTAGAAGAGTAAATATATAAAATGTTTAGAACAATGCCTGGCTCCTAAGAAGTGTTATATAATCGTTATCATTACCATTTTCATCATCATTATTATTATCCCATAGACATCAGCACTTGCATCCTGCCTTAATTCCAGATTTACATACGTTTAGTCAACCAACACATATTTATTTTGCTGATCCTTGTGTGAGGCAACAGGCAACTTCTTGGAAACAGAATGAGGAGGTACAAGAGACCCCCTGGCTTGGTATGGCCTTAGTGTTGTGCTTCTAAAAGATAGGATATGGGAAAAGTGTTGGGATACCACTTCTGATACTAGGTAACACAAAACTTCTCATTTGGTGTTACTGTTTTTTGAGCCAGGGTCTTACTGTGTTGTCCAGGCTGGAGTGCAATGGAGTAGTCATAGCTTACTGCAACTTCGGCCTCTTGGAATCAAGACATCCTTCCACCTCAGCCTCTCAAGTAGCTGGGATTACAGGCAAGCACTACCATGCCCAGCTAATGTTTG
The DNA here is from genome assembly GCF_028885655.2 of Pongo abelii. Classification (NCBI taxonomy): domain Eukaryota; kingdom Metazoa; phylum Chordata; class Mammalia; order Primates; family Hominidae; genus Pongo; species Pongo abelii. The sequence continues at coordinate 6,988,711 of NC_072009.2, read as the reverse complement.
TTAAAATTTGTGTGGAGACAGGGTCTTGCTATGTTCCCCAGGCAGGACTCAAACTCCTGGCCTCAAGTGATCCTCCTGCTTTGGACTACCATACACCTGGGATTAATAACCATTTCTAAAATTGAGTATTTATCACACCACTGAACCTTGCCTGGGTTGTTAGCAGACATTCACCATTGACATGCATCATTCTGAATCCTCACTTCCACTCCAATCTAGTCTCTAGCTCCTCTAATTCACTATTAGATGTTTCATCTTTCTCTCCCAATAGAATGTGCTCTCCTAAAATATAGCTATTTGTTAATAATCTATAAGTTAAATAGAGGGTAGTGTTTAAACTTATTTTATAAATGTGTGAATAAATAAATGCATTGTTAAACTAATATGTGGCAGTGGAGGGCACCATAAAATCTATGTTTGGGGATGAATTTCAAAACCTTTGCTGGCCCCATGACTTAATCTCAGTATAAGAGCTATCGTTTATTAAATACTCATCTTTGTGCCAAAAATATTAGCTTCATTAACTTGAATTATCAGAACAGTCCCCCCAAATAAAAAGAATTTAGTAACTTGACCAAGAACACACAGCTTGTAAGTGCCAAGATTGGTATTTTTATTTATTTATTCATTTATTTATTTATTTATTTATTTACTGAGATGGAGTCTCATTCTGACACCCAAGTTGGAGTGCAGTGGTGCAACCTTGACTCACTGCAACCTCCATCTCTCGGGTTCAAGGATTCTCCTGCCTCATCCTCCCCAGTAGTTGGGACTACAGGCACATGCCATCATACATGGCTAATTTTTGTATTTTTAGTAGACACAGGGTTTCACCATGTTGGCCAGGTTGGTTTCAAACTTCTCACCTCATGTGACCTGCCTGCCTTGGCCCAGCAAAGTGCTGGGATTGCAGGTGTGAGACTCGTGCCCAGCCAAGATTGGGATTTGAACCCAAGACTATCCAACGGTTAACTTTAAAGGATTGTAATTTATATATTGGTTCTGAGAGGTGAAGCCAGCTGGACTTCTCTGTCCCGTGGGGACTTGCAAAACTTTTCTGTCTTATAAGAGGATTGTAAATGCACCAATCAGCACTCTGTGTCTAGATAAAGGATTGTAATCACACCAATCAGTGCTCTGTAAAATGGACCAATCAGCAGGCAGTGAGCCGGGACAAATAAGGGAGTAAAAGCTGGCCACCCCAGCCAGCAGCATAACCGGCTCGGGTCCTCTTCCACTCTGTGGAAGCTTTGTTCTTTTGCTCTTCACAATACGTCTTGCTGCTGCTCACTCTTTGGGTCAGCACCACCTTTAAGAGCTGTAAGGCTTGCTGCGGACATGCTCGGCTTCATTCTTGAAGTCAGCCAGATCACGAACCCACTTGAAGAAACCAACTCCAGAGACATCTGAAGGAACAAACTCCGGACACACCAACTTTAAGAGCTGTAACATTCACCGCGAAGGTCCCAGCTTCATTCTTGAGGTCAGCAAGGCTAAGAACCCACCCAAAGGAACAAACTCCAGAAATGGTTCTTTAGAAGATAGAAATAATAAATTTAAAAATATATTCATATACATCCAAATTGCCATGTCTAAATAAATATGAGGAAGTAGTGAGCCTACTTTTCAGAATCAGTGGGCTTTTTTGTTTTCTTTCATCAGTTTTTCCTTCTTTGACCAACATTTTGGTGACCTCATTAATATGGGTAAGGCTTTGTATGATAAAAGTAAATGGCTATTTAAGTGTGTAAGTGTTTAAAGTCCAAATCTGTTTTCCCACCAGCAAACAGCAACACCTCACATCACAATAATGTATGTATCACAACAGGTATATTAAATAGTGTTTGAATAATATTTCGTACTGATGCTACCTAATTTTTTCCCCTCTCACTGTGTTTTCAGTGGAGAGCAAAGAAATGATGAACCCTGGGAACGCTGACTGGAATTGTATTATATTATCCATATTCTGTTCAGTGATTTGCAACCTGTGGGGCTCTGGGCTTTCAGAGCACTTGTGTTCCAGTGATATTCCCAAACTTCCACCATTGTATTCTTTTTCTTTTGATGTAAAATATACATTAGTGTTAAAGAAAGATTCCTTTAATTGATGTTCCAAGCAAAAATTACCATTGTGGCTCATTTTGTGTCTGAGACAAAATTTTGTGTCTAATTAAATTAGAAACTATTGCACTACATAACAAAGTTGTAAATTAAAATCATGACAGCTGAAATCATTCTGTTTGTATTTTAAGGTGGTTATTATAATTTATTTCATATTTGCCTAACTTTATCACAATTGTTCTAATTCTTTCATTTCACCTCAATTTTGTTGAATTGATGTCATATATTAGAGATATTAGAATCATTAGGAGATAACTCACACAACAGGTATTGAGAAGTTAATATCCTTTGATAAATTATATTTTATTTCTCCTAAAGTTATACTCAAAGATGTATACTATGCATTACCAGTCAATAAAGTGGGGAATATATTTTCCTCCAGGCACACAAAACACAACATTGACCAGCCATTGTAGTTGCATGTCAAGAAACAGCCCAGTGGTTTATGTGCCAAGGTCAAAATGCAACATGGTCTGTTTCCTTATTTTTTTGTCTTATTATGAACATATTATAGTAACATTATATATATATACATATATATGTGGCTTAAAGATTTATACAGGAAACTGAAGATCTGTGTTTATATGACACAAAACTCATAGGTGATTCCATAAAAATGTATATTTTAAATGTTACTGATTAATCTGTTCAAGAGTTTCTTAAGAAAAGTAGGACACATGATTTCTTTTTGTTTTGTTTTTCAGTTTGCAAGTATTTTTTAAAGGTGATCAATGTGCCTTTCTTAAACATCATTGGGAACTCATGTCTTTTATCAAATTTGGTGTATTGAAATGCATTAAGTTATCACTCTTACTGATGGTCAAAATATTTGATCTTTAGCCAGTGGGAGTCCATTCAAGTCAGCTGTTATGTCCTATAAACAACATCCTGTAGTTTTGGATAGTCTTGAATTCTTAGAAACTATGTAGTTTATGAAGGAAATTTTTCCTTTAAAGAAGAATTCCTATAAGAGTAGAAAGATGTATACAATTACACTATCATCATTTTGCAACTCCTTATGAAGACAGATTTCATCAATGATGATTAATGTTTTAGCTTCCCCCAAAGAGGGACAAATAGGCATTATGTAGCTCCTGATGAAAAAACTAAACACCAATTAGGAAGCAGTTCTGCTGCTAAACATTAGGACTTGAATCTGATAAAAATTCTACATTCAAGTTCCAGTTTAGAGGAACTGTAGGAATGGAAGAGTATAGAAGAAATGGAATTTTCTAGAATTAGCAACAGTTCCTAATTTGATCCTTAACCCAGTTTAAAGACAACAAGAAGCATCAGTTTCACATTTGAGATCTTCTGTTGACTCTACATAACTTTGACAAATCATTAAGCTGTAGGGTTCTCAGTATCATTACTATTATTTGCAAGTTCCTTTATCAAACTTAATCCTGCCTTATATGAGGGGAATCTTAAGTCATGTAACTTAGATTGTACTGTTTTCTTGGACATTTGGGTGGAAGACACTGAGTCTCGAAAGTGTTATTTGATAAAGGTAGACTTCGTATTCCAAGGCTGGTCTTGTGACTTGAGTTCTACACTCTTCCCAAACCTCAATCTACTTCCAGTTTTCCATACTTGTGTACAAATTGATGCCCTTCTCTTATAGATGTCCATTATATCCATTTTCTAGTTACCTTACATCATGATATCGTGTTCAAATGCATGGAACTCTACTCTTTTAAGCCAGTGCCACTGTCTTAGTCATTTCTGTCTCCCATATCTGACTCAGAACAGTTGACTCAATGGTTAAGCCCATGCGACTGTGATCACTCTTTATCCATCCGTCTCTCAGTACTTAAGTGTAATGTTTTATCTTTGTCTAACAGTAAACACTTTATCTTTCAACTCACACAAGAAGATGCATGTGGAAGATTCAATAATTTGTCCTAATTTTTCACTTTTCTGGAAATAATAATATATGCACTCATTGCTAAGCATTTCTTTCCTCTTGACTTTGAACAGATGATTCTGTTTGGGCAATAGAAGATGAGTCCATCTGATGTGAGTGGCAGATTAACAAGTGCCTGCACTGGTAGGTTTACCTTCACCTCCAGTGACATGCCATGGCCCCTGTTATCTGTGCTTCAGAAGAAATAGAGATGAAACATGCTTGACACAAACTGTAGCTTTTATCCCAACTACAGGCGGGAGTACAGTGGCCCAGACTAGCCCCTTTAGACTATCCTATTTAAAACTCAGAACTGAAGTCACATAGCAGGAGGGTTGCTAAGGTGGCAAATAGAGCAGTCACTAATGATACACGCTTTCAAGGCATGACGTTTTCTCTTCTGAATACTTTGTACAGAGATATCAAACTTCCTTTGCCCAAATCATTAGCCACCTCAAAGCAGGAAAACGCAGTGGTGAAACCAGAATTCATCACTGTGTTTCCAAGATATACTATGAGCTAAATTAATGTATGTGTAATCCATTTGACATCTCTTTAGCTCTTAAACATGTGTTGACCATTATAACCTCGGTTTTTATTAATATCAGGCATAAGAAAGAAGAAAAGTCCTATGCATTCATTCTAATGCTGTTAAATATATAAGTAGCTCATCTAAATGGAATATTTTCATGATTTCATGACTGTTAAGGTCAGCTATCATCATACTGATGTCATCACTTCTTCCTCTATTGTTTCAGAGCTGTTGTTTTTAAGGTTCTTAAAAAGGACAACACTTATATAAGACCTAGACTGAAATAATATCTGAGAAAACAAGTTCTAGACTACCATAGCTACCTATGAAAGGTAGTTCTAGACTACCTTTCTTCATTTCCCTGGTTGAATACAAATATCTTTTGGCAAGAAAGGTGCCAGCTTCTTCCTGGACTCTCTCCTCTATGCAAGTCTATTTTTAATTTTGCAGAGTTTTCCAGTCTTTTACTCAATTCTTTAACTTTACTTTGGAAGGAAAATTCTGACAACATTAGATATCAAACCAAGGTTACTTTAAATAATTAAGAGGAGTCTCTAAATCAATGCACACTTGAATCAACAAAACCATGCATTTTAGAATAACATGAGCTATTGTGATTTTAAGAGAAAATGAGAAGGTACATTGGAAGACCTACAAGAGAATGATTTAACTACCTGCATCTTAAGGAAGTTTGGATAAGTGTATCACAACTTCAATATACTTTGGAAGTATATTGATTGGAAGAAGGCATTTATCCCGGGAAAAATAAGAGATCACTGATGTATAATCTTGATTTGATGACCTTCATGGGCATACAAAGCTTCAGCTAGTAGATTCTGTAAAAGAGCAAAATTAGCACTCCTCTCTGGCTGCATTTTCCTTCTACCAGGGCACAGCCAGAGCCAATTGGAAACTCATCTGCAATGCTTACCTGTCACTTGGTAACAGTTGAATAAATGATTGGGACAGATGGCAGGCCAGATCATGTATCGGGGACAAGTTATTTTGAAGAACATCTGTCAGTCCCCAAATAGATTTAAACCAAGCCAAAAAGAGCAGGCCAGTGAAGCTATGCAAGCTATATAGTTTAATATGGTGGGCTTCAAAGTGTGTGTGTGTGTGTGTGTGTGTGTGTGTGTGTGTTTTAGGGATAGGATCTAGCTCTGTTGCCCAGCTGGAGTCCTCTGTAGCCTTGAGTTTCTGGGATCAAACAATCCTCCTCCCTCAGCCTCCTGAGTAGCTAGGAACACAGGCAAGCACTACCTCATCTGGCTAATTTTTAAAAATTTGTTTTCTAGACATGGGGTCTTGCTGTGTTGCCCAGGCTAATCTCAAACTCCTGGGTTCAAGAGTGTTAAGGGGATTTTTATGCTTTAGCCTTCCAAAGTGTTGGGGTTACAGGCATGAGCCACTGCATGCCACCCAGCTTCAGTTGTTTATGCAAAAATTCTGCCTTGGTAAATACTCTTTGATATGCATGATCCACAAGAAATGAAATATTTCTCATAGTAGTACATAGAACAAACCCATTACCCCCTGAACAGAATTAAAAATTAAGACTCATAGTTTTGAACTGTGACTCATGGAATGATCAACAATTTGGGTTATCCAACTGAGAAACTATCATTATCTCTTTTCAGTTCTGTTTAAAGGCAGAGCATATTAGAACTGATTGGCAGAGCCTATTTTACCTATTGTCATTTTCCAGTGACAAGGCCCAGTCCTATTGACTTTCACCCAAAGAACAACACAGGCTGCAGTTTTCGATTATTCAATATAATATCTTCTTTGGAAATTATCTGCAATGGGAATATCCTTTTCTGTTACTATTTGCTTTTTGAAAGAAATTTCAACATAGGGCAGATTGATAAACATGGAGATATTGGCCATTTAAATCCCCAGGAAGAGATGTGATCCTCTTATGAATAATTAATGTGTATGTGAATTTAATGGCTTTCAAGGAACAAGTGAAATTTTCTATAAAGAAAAAAAAATGTTCTACCTCTATCCTGTCCAGTATGGTAGGCATAAACCATGTGTACCCACTGAGAACTTGAGTGTTGCCAGTATAAATGAAGAAGCTGATTTTTAATTTGTATTTAATTTAAATAGATTTACTATCAAAATATATAATTACATATTGGAGGCATTGCAATGAAGTTTTATACATATATATAAATAGGTGTAGACACACACAAAAATATACACACATATATATCCACATACAATATGTGGGCCTGTTTTTTTTAATAGAAATTTGACATTAATACTGTTTTTTGTTGTATCTTGAGGATTAGCTATAATTTTACATAAAGGTAAGGAATAATTCCGCATTGCATATCTCTCATTTTGTCAGTGCTCTTTGCCCCCACCTGATTCTTACTATTAAGTATATTTCTGTCCTTCATCAAGCCAATATTATGTACCTGACGACCTTGTTCTAAATCATATTTTAACTATAAGTACATAATTACTGATTATAGGATTTTCCTTCAAATTCTGGTTTGAAAACCACAATAATGTCCTATTTGGGGGATGATTGATAGGAATATATACTTTATACTGGAGAGAGGTTTGAATAAACAGGTAAAGCGGGGATGAGCTGGAACAGAAGCTAGGTAGGGAGTAGTGAGAGGTGACAGCATGCTGTCAGTCCTCACAGCCCTCGCTCGCTCTCTGCGCGTCCTCTGCCTGGGCTCCCACTTTGGAGGCACTTGAGGAGACCTTCAGCCCACCACTGTACTGTGGGAGCCTCTTTCTGGGCTGGCCAAGGCCGGAGCCCGCTCCCTCAGCTTGCAGTGAGATGTGGAGGGGGTGGCGCGATGGGGAACCACGGCTGCGCGTGGCGCTTGCTGGCCACCTGGGCTTCCCGGTGGGCGTGGGCTTGGCGGGCCTTGCACTGGGAGCAGCCAGCTGGCCAGGCCTGCCGGCCCTGGGCAATGAGAGGCTTAGCACCCGAGCCAGCGGCTGCGGAGGGTGTACTGGGTCCCCCAGCAGTGCCAGCCCACCGGCGCTGCGCTGGATTTCTCGCTGGGCATTAGCTGCCTTCCTGTGGGGCAGGGCTCGGGACCTGCAGCTCGCCACGCCTGAGCCTCCCACCCGCTCGTGGGCACCTGTGCGCCCGAGCCGCCTCGACGAGGCCCACCCACTGCTCCACGGCGCCCAGTCCCATCGACCACCCAAGGGCTGAGGAGTGCGGGTGCACAGCGCGGGACTGACAGGCAGCTCCATCTGCAGCTCGGGTGCGGGATCCACTGGGTGAAGCCAGCTGGGCTCCTGAGTCCGGTGGGGACCTCGAGAACATTTATGTCTAGCTCAAGGATTGTAAATACATTAATCGGCATTCTGTATCTAGTTCAAGGTTTGTAAACACACCAATCAGCACCTTGTGTCTAGCACAGGGTTTGTGAATGCACCAATGGACACTCTGTATCTAGCTACTCTGGTCGGGCCTTGGAGAACATTTATGTCTAGCTCAGGGATTGTAAATACACCAATCGCACTCTGTATGTAGCTCAAGGTTTGTAAACACACCAATCAGCACCCTGTGTCTAGCTCAGGGTTTGTGAATGCACCAATGGACACTCTGTAGCTACTCTGGTCGGGACTTGGAGAACCTTTGTGTGGACACTGTATCTAGCTAATCTGGTGGGGAGGTGGAGAACTTTTGTGGCTAGCTCAGGGATTGTAAAGGCACCAATCAGCGCCCTGTCAAAACAGACCACTGGGCTCCACCAATCAGCAGGATGTGGGTGGGGCCAGATAAGAGAATAAAAGCAGGCTGTGGGGAGCCAGCAGTGGCAACCAGCTGGGTCCCCTTCCGCATTGTGGAAACTATGTTCTTTCCCTCTTTGCAATAAATCTTGCTGCTGCTCAGTCTTTGGGTTCACACTGCCTTTATGAGCTGTAACACTCACTGCGAAGGTCTGCAGCTTCACTCCTGAAGCCAGCGAGACCACAAACCCAGGGGGAGAAGGGAACAACTCCAGATGCGCCACCTTAAGAGCTGTAACACTCACCGGGAAGGTCTGCAGCTTCACTCCTGAGCCAGCTAGACCATGAACCACCAGAAGGAAGAAACTCCGAGCACATCCGAATATCAGAAGGAACAAACTCCAGACGCGCCACCTTAAGAGCTGTAACACTCACTGCCAGGGTCCACGGCTTCATTCTTGAAGTCAGTGAGATGAAGAACCCACCAATTCTGGGCACAGTAGCAAACTAGAAGGTTTGACTTATTCAAGAATATCAGCTGACCTTAAAGGGCTTACAGATGTTGATGACAGTAGAGACCAGGTTCTTCCTCCTTCTGTATATTCATGTCCACACAATATAAATTCCTCCTATAGCAATGTGAAGACTACTGCTCCATCCTTTCAATCTGCCCGTGTGTCACCCAAGAGAAGTCACATCTGGGTTCATCTTAGACCAAAAGACCCTAGTCACCTGCCAACTGCAGCCAAGAAGGGAGAGAACCACGTGGTTGACTTGTTCTGCTGCAAATTTTGGGGAAGCCTGACCTCAACTAGCAGAACCAGACAGCTGAACCCAATCTACACTGATGTCTCAGAGAAGATCAAGCTAAACAATAAGAGTTGCTTTTTAAACAGAAACAGGTGTGGGAGTTACAACACAGATGAGGTTTGGCTAGGCAAGTTGGACCAAACAAAAGGAATGATATTAGAGAATGTTTGTGTTATAATAGAAATGAAGGACATGCAAAGGTCAATTAGGAAAGTTAGAAAAGAGGCTACAGCGTGGCAGAGAAGTCAGTTCGACCTGTTTCTGGGGAAAATGTCTTTTTCTTCTTCATTGCTGAGCCTGGGAGGTATGGTTTCTAACTACTCCTTAACACAGAGAGACTTGGGCACTGTCATTCCCAAGAGATTCTTCTTCAGTAGGATATCCCTAATACCTTTTATCTTAATTCTGCATGCACATTCTGCAATTTATGGAGTGTAATGTACTATATGCCATCACTGTAAAAATATAAATATTTGAACTTTTTAATATTGGATATTACAAAGAACTGAGTATGTTCCTAAGATAGGAATGTTCAACAAAACCCATTCAAATAACTCTATGGAGGCCTGAATATGCAGGAATTACAAAATGGGCTGTGAAATTAAAATGTCTATTGTGGGAAACCATATGTAGCTATGGCTTTTTTCTTCTCTGTCATTAGGTCATATAATACTGACTTCAAATAAAAGAGTTCCTATTTTTGTTCACCATAGTTGAACCTTATTTAATATCTTTAATACAAAAGGGTTCAGAAGATTCATAGGTATAAAATTTTATGTGTCTGTGCTTGCATATGTATGTATAATTTCATAAGTATAGAATACAAAGGTAAATCTGCGTATAAAAGTAGATAATTATTGGCTTGTGTGTGTGTGTGCATATATATATATATGTATATACAGAGTTGGCCCTCCATATCCAGGGGTTAGACTAACTTAGGATCAAAACTATTGGGAAACAAAAGATAAATAATTGCAACTGTACAGAATATGTACATACTTTTAAACGATACAGTATAACAAGTATTTACATAGCATCTACATCATATGGATAATATAAGCAACCTGGAGATTATTTAATGTTTACGGGAGGATATGGAAAGGTTATATGAAAATACTATGCCTTTTTATTACAGGGACTTGAGCATCCTTGGATCTGGCTACCTGCTGGTGTCCTGGAACTAGTACCTTGGAGAAACTGAGGGACAATTATACCTATATATGTATATATTATATAAAGCATATATACACATATACATATTTATATAGTATATACTATATACATATTTATGTACACAATCTATGCTATATTTGGTGTATACATATAAACTATGTATAAAAATCTAGTGTAAATATATATATACATATTTATACTTAATAATATATAATTTAGCATATAACTCCTTAAGTTGTTCACTTGAAGCCAGCAGTTTGAGACCAGCCTAGCCAACATGGTGAAACCCTGTCTCTACTAAAAATATATATATATATATATATATATATATATATACACAAAAATTAGCTGGATATGGTGGCAAACAACTGTAATTCCAGCTACTCAGGAGGCTGAAGCATGAGAATCTCTTGAACCTGGGAGGTGGAGGTTGCAGTGAGCTGAGCTTGTGCCATTGCACTACAGCCAGGGTGACAGAGTGAGAACCTCTCTCAAAAAAAAAACAAAAAACTATATACATACTGTGCTATATTTAACACATAAATATATATGTGTATATAAGCATATAAAATGTACATATTTATATTTATAAAATCTACTATTTGAATATGTATATACTTTTTATGTTTGTATATACTTCTATATTTGTATATTTACATATTTTTACATATACATAATATATTTTCATCTGTCAGAATTATTAGTTAAGTGGACACTTGCCTTCAGTTCTTTTTTAGTAGGCATTCAATTTAAATTTTATATTTGTGCTTCTTCTTCGAATTAGAATACTGAAAGTAGTGAGAGAATATCATGTCCATCCTGTCAACTCGAACACACTGGATATTACACAAATTAAATTTATTATAAACACAGGAGGCAAAGAAATCTACTGCAATCAATAGAAAAGTGATGATCTCCTTGTGAGGGAGACATAGGCCATGGTTTTTCACCTCCCTGATAGAATGCAACAGGAGTACAAGAAGGAAAACGGTGGCAGTTTATTTTAAAATCTAAAATTATAACAAACTTTCCATAATGGATGGGCTGCTGAGACAGATTAGAATTCCAGGAGGGTCTGCGCCACAGGTACTGGGGATCCCCCCATATATTCTGGTCTTCACAGAATGTATGAGCAGTTCATACCTGCCTGGGCACAGGACACAGAGTTGAGATGTATCCCTACGAGGTCCTCAGGCCCACCGCTAGTACTATGAAGCCATGCTCTGAAGGCAGGAGTAGAAAAATGGTGAGAGAGATTCTCCAAAGCATTTTTGACCTTCACAGATTGCAAGGCAATTGCCGTCTAAAACCTAGGGGAAGACATCAGTGGAGAAAAAGGTCTTCTCAAAACAAAAACTATAAAAGCAGAACTGTAAAGGAACTCCTGCAAGATGGATGCTGGGTAGTAAACAAGGGAGGCCACCCAGTAAATGAAATCATACAAATGCTCAAGATTGCAAGGGATGCTGGAAAAAAAAAAGCGCAGGCATGTCTTTGGAAAGTTTGAAGTCACTAGAAAATTAAACTAAAGAGGTGGAACGTGTAGATGCAGTTCAACTAGAGGTCAAATTGCCACAAATCCACACTTTAGGGGCTTGAAAGAGAAAAAAAATGACCTGTTTTCTCCTGGAGAAAAAAATTACATATTTCACATTCTACTAGGCTTTTACGCAAAATGTCTGACATGCAAATAAACATAATGAGACCCCCAAATAATTATCAATGTGTAACCAATGAACAATAGAGGAAATAGCGAATAAAAGTAGATCTAGAAATAGTAGGATTATCAAAGAATACTTTTCACTCTCAGAGAAGGTATTTATGTTACAGGAACTAATGTAGAAGAAGAAGGAAAATAACAGTGTATATTTTAGTAAAAAGGTAAAAATGTAAAGTGGCACCAAAATTTTTTATTAAGTGTGATTACAAATTTATATATTCTTTATAAAATATTTAATTATTTCTGGTACAATTATTTTTAAGCCAGAAATTTTAAAAAGTTATTAGAAATGACATATTTATTAGAGTTACTCAACAGGAAACTTGAAAAGCAGATTTAGTGCCTGTGTGTGCCCTTTGGCATAGGTCCATAAAAAATACCCAAACAGACAGTTTTGTTTTGTTTTTTGAGATGGAGTCTTGCTCTTTCCCCAGACCGGAATGAAGTGGTGCGATCTTGGCTCATGGTAAGCACCACCTCCTGGGTTCACACCCCTCTCCTGCCTCAGCCTCTGGAGTAGCTGGGGCTACAGGCACCCGCCACAAATCCTGGCTAATTTTTTGTATTTTTAGTAGAGATGGGGTTTCACCATGTTAGCCAGGATGGTCTTGATCTCCTGACCTCATGATCCTCCTGTCTTGGCCTACCAAAGTGCTGGAATTACAGGCGTGAGCCACTGCTCCCAGCCCAGACACATTTTTTTTTAAGTAAAAGAGTAGATAAACAGAAAGGAGCAGGTGTCAGCTGATAGAGAGTATCAAACGTTGTGTGTGTAATTGGAGCTTCAGAAAGACATGACACTGAGAAAAGAGCAAAATAATATTGAAAAACAAAATGGCCAATACCTTCCCATGAAATTGATAAAATACGTCACCAAAATAATATGAGACCCTCAAGCAGGACGTACACAAAGAAAGCTGCACCTGGGCACTCCGTAGTCAATCTGATGAAAACTGAAATTATAAAGAAACATTCAGCCTGAGATAATAAGAAGACACACTGCAGTTATCAAAATTGTAAGACAAATAATGTTGCAGTTTCCTTTAAACATGGGTGTATAGAAGACAATGGAATGAAAACTGTAAATTGCTGAAGGAATTTCTCTTTTTCAGGCTTGCACTGCAATAAGTCTTAAGAACGGAACTTCCAAATGTAGAAAACAAAAATAGATGTAATGTCAGAAATAGGAAAAAATCCACTCCCTCTCAGTGACAGAAACAACGGACAAAGATTTGGTAAAAATATGAAAGATTTCAACTACCTTACCAACCAAATTTACTTAATTGGCATTTACCGAACAGTATATCCAGCCACTTCAGAAGGTACATTGATTTGCAAGTGCACATTCATTAGAATAGATTACATGCTGTACCTTAAAATATGTCTAAAAACTTGTCAAAGGATTGGAATCATACCAAATATATCCCCTAGCTAAAATAATGTTAAATTATAAATCAATGGCAATCAAATATGTAGGAAAACCCCATGGCATAAAACAAAGCAAGAGATGTGTGTGTGATAGAAAGAGAGAAAGGGGAAGGATTAGGAGAAAGACACAGAAACAAACAAAAGAAAGTCAGACATAGAGACAGAGAAAGCCATATATATAAATATATATATATACATATATATTTGAGACCAAGTTTCACGTTTGTTGCCCAGGCTAGAGAACAATGGTGCGACTGCGGCTCAGTGCAACTGCAAACTCCACCTCCCAGATCAAGTGATTCTCATGCATCAGCCTCCCAGATAGCTGGGATTACAAGGATGGGACACCACGCCTGGCTAATTTTGTAGTATTAGTAAAGACTGTGTTTCTCTATGTTGGTCAGGTTGGTCTTGAATTCCTGACCTCGAGTGACCTGCCTGCCTCAACCTTCCAAAGTGCTGAGATTACAGGCATGAGCCAGGTACTTGGCAAGCCCTACATATTTTTAAAGTTAAGATAATTTTTAAAAACTCAGTGGTTAGTTAGACTCCCACACAATAATAGTGGGAGACTTTTACACCGCACTGTCAATATTAGACAGATCAATGAAACAGAAAATTAACAAGGATTTCAAGGTGCTCTGGACCCAGCGCATCTAATAGACATGTAAAGAACTCTCCACCCCAAATCAACAGAATATGCATTCTTCTCAACACCACATCAAACTTATTCTAAAAGTGACCACATAATTAGAAGTAAAACAATCCTCAGCAAATGCAAAACAATAGAAATCATAAAAATCAGTCTCTTAGACAAAAGTGCAATCAATTAGAACTCAGGATTAAGAAACTCACTCAAAGCCACACAACTACATGGAAACTGAACAACCTGCTCCTGAATGACTACTGGGTATATAACAAAATGAAGACAGAAATAAAAATGTTCTTTGAAACCACTGAGAATAAAGAGAACATACCAGAATCTCTGGGACACAGCTAAAGCAGTGTTTAGAGGGAAATTTATACCACTAAATGCCCACAGGAGAAAGCAGGGAATATCTAAAATTGACACCCTAACATCACAATTAAAAGAACTAGAGAAACAAGAGCAAACACATTCAAAAACTAGCAGAAGACAAGAAATAAGTAGTAGTAGAGCAGAACTGAAGGAGAGAGAGACATGAGAAACTCTTCAAAATATCAATGAATCCAGAAGCCAGTTTTTTGAAAAGATTAACAAAATAGATAGATGACTAGCCAGATTAATAAAGAAGAAAAGTGAGAAGATTCAAATAGACACAATAAAAGTGATCAAGGAAATATCACCAATGATCCCACAGAAATACAAACTGCCATCAGAGAATACTATAAACATCTCTATGCAAATAAACTAGAAAATCTACAAGAATTTCTGGACACACACACACTCCCAAGACTAAACTCAGAAGAAATCAAATCCCTAAATGAGCAATAACAAGTTTTGAAATTGAGGCAGTTATTAATAGCCCAACAACCAGAGGGATTCACAGCTGAATTCTACCAGAGGTACAAAGGGGGGATGGTGCCATTCTTTCTGAAACTATTTCAGACAATAGAAAATGGGGACTCCTCCCTAACTTATTTTGTGAGGCCAGCATCATCCTGATACCAAAATCTGTCACAGACACAACAAAAAAAGAAAATTTGAGGCCAATATCAGTAATAAACATTGAGGTGAAAATCCTCAATAAAATACTGGCAAATTGAATCCAGTGGCACATCAAAAAGTTTATCCACCATGATCAAGTTGGCTTAATCAGAACCAATGACAAGAAAAACACATAATTATCTCAATAAATGCAGAAGAGGCCTTCTATAAAATCCAACACCAATTCATGCTAAAAACTCTCAATAAACTAGGTATTGACAGAACATATCTCAAAATAATGAGAAAGTTTTATAACAAAACCACATATCATACTGAATGGGAAAATATTATACTGAATGGACAAATACTGCATTCCTTTTGAAAACTGGCACCAGGCAAAGATGCCCTCTCTAACCACAGCTATTCACAGAATTGGGGGTTCTGGTCAGAGCAATCAGGCAAGAGAAATAAATAAAGGATATTCAATTAAGAAGAGAGGAAGTCAAATTGTCCCTGTTTGCAGATGACATGATTGTGTATTTAGAAAACCCCATCGTCTCAGTCCAAAATCCCCTCAAGCTGATAAGCAACTTCAGTAAAGTCTCAGGGTACAAAATCAATTCGCAAAAATTGCAAGCATTCCTATACATCAATTCACAGAATTTGAAAAAAACTATCTTAAATTTCATATGTAACCAAAAAAAAGCAGATGTAGCCAAGAAAATCTTAAGGAAATGTACAAAACTGGAGGGATCACGCTACTTAACTTCAAACTATACTGCAAGGCTATAGTAACTAAAACAGCATGGTAGTGATATCAAACAGATATATAGAACAATGGAAGAGAACGGAGGCCTCAGACAAAACACCACACAACTAGGACCATTGATCTTTGACAAACTTGACAAAAAACAAGCAATGAAAAAGCATTCCTATTTAATAAATGGTGTTTGGAAAACTGGCTAGCCATATTCAGAAAACTGAAACTGGACCCCTTCTTTACACCTTACACAAAAATTAATCCAAATGGATAAAGGCTTAAACATACGACTGAAAACCATTAAAAACCTAGAAGAAAACCTAGGCAGTACTATTGAGTATATAGTCATGGGCAAAGACTTGATGACTAAAACACCAAAAGCAATGGTAACGAAAGCCAAAATTGACAAATGGGATCTAATTCTACTAAAGAGCTTCTGCACTGCAAAAGAAACTATCATCAGAGTGAACAGGCAATATACCGAATGGGAGAAAATTTTTGCAATCTATCTATCTGGTGAAGGGCTAATATCCAGAATCTATAAGGACTGAAACTAATGTACAAGAAAAAAAAAATCTTTTTGTAACCTAGGGATGGAGCCAAGATGGCTGAATAGGAACAGCTCCAGTCTAGAGCTCCCAGCATGAGCAGGCAGAAGACAGGTGATTTCTGCATTTCAAACTGAGGTATCAGGTTCATCTCACTGGGGAGTGTCACAAAATCGGTGCAGGACAGTGAATGCAGTGCACCAAGCATGAGCCAAAGCAGGGGGAGGCATTGACTCACTCGGGAATCCCAAGGGATCAGGGAATTCCCTTTCCTAGTCAAAGAAAGGGGGGACAGATGGCATCTGGAAAATTGGGTCACTCCCACCCTAATACTGTGCTTTTCCAACAGTCTTAGCAAATGGCACACCAGGAGATTATATCTCACACTGGCTTGGAGGGCCTTATGCCCACGGAGCATGGCTTATTGCTGAGATCAAACTGCAAGGTGGCAGTAAGGCTGGGGGAGGAGGGCCCGTCATTGACAAGGCTTGAGTAGGTAAACAAAGCAGCAAGGAAGCTTGAACTGAGTGGAGCCCACCACAGCTCAAGGAGGCCTGCCTGCCTCTGTAGACTTCACCTCTGGGGGCAGGGCACAACAAAACAAAAGGCAGTGGAATCCTCTGCAGACTTAAATATCCCTGTCTGACAGCTTTGAAGAGAGTAATGGTTCACCAAGCACACAGCTGGAGATCTGAGAACAGCCTCCTCAAGTGGGTGCCTGACCCCCGAGCAGCCCAACTGGGAGGCACCCCCAAGTAGGGGCACACTGACACATCACATGGCTGGGTACTCCTAAGGAGATGAAACTTCCAGAGGAACAATCAGGCAGCAGCATTTGCTGCTCACCAATATCTGCTGGTCTGCAGACTTTGCAGCAGATACCCAGGCAAACAGGGTCTGGAATGGACCTCCAGCAAACTCCAACAAATGTGCAGCTGAGGGTCCTGACTGTTAGAAGGAAAACTAACAAACAGAAAGGACATCCACACCAAAACCCCAACTGTATGTCCCCATGATCAAAGACCAAAAGTAGATAAAACCACAAATATGGGGAAAAAACAGAGCAGAAAAACTGGAAACTCTAAAATTCAGAGTGCCTCTCCTCCTTCAAAGGAGTGCAGCTCCTCACCAGCAATGCAACAAAGCTGGATGGAGAATGACTCTGATGAGTTGAGAGAAGACTTCAGATGATCAAACTACTCTGAGCTAAAGGAGGAAGTTTGAACCCATGACAAATAAGTTAAAATCCTTGAAAACAAATTAGATGAATGACTAACTAGAATAATCAATGCAGAGAAGTCCTTAAAAGACCTGATGGAGCCGAAAACCAAGACATGAGAACTATATGATGAATGCACAACCCTCAGTAGGTGATTCAATCAAACGAAAGAAAGGGTATCAGTGATGGAAGATCAAATGAATGAAATGAAGCAAGAAGAGAAGTTTAGAGAAAAAAAAGAATAAAAAGAAATGAACAAAGCCTCCAAGAAATATAGGACTATGTGAAAAGACCAAATCTACATCTGATAGTTGTACCTGAAAGTGACAGGAGAATGGAACCACGCTGTAAAACACTCTGCAGGATATTATCCAGGAGAATTTCCCCAGTCTAGAAAAGCAGGCCAACATTCAAATTCAGGAAATACAGAGAAAGCCATAAAGATATTCCTCGAGAAGAGCTAAGACATCACCAAGACACATAATTGTCAGATACAAAAAAGTAGAAATGAAGGAAAAAATGTTAAGGGTATGCAGAGAGAAAGGTCAGGTTACCCACAAAGGGAAGCCCATCAGACTAACAGCTGAT
Organism: Pongo abelii; assembly: GCF_028885655.2. Classification (NCBI taxonomy): domain Eukaryota; kingdom Metazoa; phylum Chordata; class Mammalia; order Primates; family Hominidae; genus Pongo; species Pongo abelii. The sequence goes on along the minus strand of NC_072009.2, from coordinate 6,970,565 downwards.
CTCTTGGCAGAAACTCTACAAACCAGAAGACAGTTAGGGACAACATTCAACATTTTTAAAGAAAAGAATTTTCAACCCAGAATTTCACATCCAGCCAAAACTAGGCTTCGTAAGTGAAGGAGAAATAAAATCCTTTACAGACAAGCAAATGCTGAGAGATTTTGTCACCACCAGGCCTGTGCTAAAAGAGGTCCTGAAGGAAGCACTAAACATGGAAAGGAACAACCAGTACCAGCCACTGCAAAAACATGCCAAATTGTAAAGGTCCTCAAGGCTAGAAGAAACTGCATCAACTAATGAGCAAAATAACCAGCTAATATCATAATGACAGTATCAAATTCACACATAACAATATTAAGCTTAAATGTAAATGGGCTAAATGATCCAATTAAAAGACATAGACTGGCAAATTGGATAAAGAGTCAAGACCCATCAGTGTGCTGTATTCAGGAAACCCATCTCATGTGCAGAGACACACAGAGGCTCAAAACAAAGGGATGGAGGAAGATCTACCAAACAAATGGAAAACAAAAAAAAGGCAGGGGTTGCAATCCTAGTCTCTGATAAAACAGACTTTCAACGAGCAAAGATCAAAAGAGACAAAGAAGGCCATTACATAATGGTAAAGGGATCAATTCAACAAGGAAAGCTAACTATCCTAAATTTATATTCACCCAATACAGGAGCACACAGATTCATAAAGCAACTCCATAGAGACCCACAAAGAGACTAAGACTCCCACACAATAATAATGGGAGACTTTAACACCTCACTGTCAACATTAGACAGATCAATGAGACAGAAAGTTAACAAGGATACCCAGGAATTGAACTCAGCTCTGCACCAGGTGGACCTAATAGACAACTACAGAACTCTCCAACCCAAATCAACAGAATATACATACTTCTCAGCACCGCACCGCACTTATTCCAAAATAGACCACATAGTTGGAAGTAAAGCACTCTTCAGTAAATGTAAAAGAACAGAAATTATAACAAACTGTCTCTCAGACCACAGTGCAATCAAACTAGAACTCAGGATTAACAAACTCACTCAAAACTTCTCAACTATAACTATATGGAAACTGAACAACCTGCTCCTGAGTGACTACCAGTTACATTATGAAATGAAGGCAGAAATAAAGATGTTCTTTGAAATCAATGAGAACAAAGACACAACATACCAGAAGCTCTGGGACACATTCAAAGCAGTGTGTAGAGGGAAATTTATAGCACTAAATACCCACAAGAGAAAGCAGAAAAGATTTAAAATTGACACCCCAACATCACAATTAAAAGAAATAGAGAAGCAAGGGCAAAAACATTCAAAAGCTGGCAGAAAGCAAGAAATATCTAAGATCAGAGCAGAATTGAAGGTAACAGAGACACAAAAAAAACCCTTTAAAAAATCAATGAATCCAGGAGCTGGTTTTTTGAAACAACCAACAAAATTGATAGACTACTAGCAAGAATAAAGAAGAAAAGAGAAAATAATAAAATAGGCACAATAAAAAATGATAAAGGGGATATCACCATCGATCCTACAGAAATACAAACTACCATCAGAGAATACTATAAACACCTCTATGCAAATAAACTAGAAAATCTAGAAGAAATGGAGAAATTCCTTGACACATACATCCTCTCAAGGCTAAATCAGGAAGAAGTTGAATCTCTGACTAGACCAATAAAGGCTCTGAAATTGAGGCAATAATTAATAGCTTATCAACCAAAAAATGTCCAAGACCAGATGGATTCACCGTCAAATTCTACCAGAGGTACAAGGAGGAGCTGGTACCATTCCTTCTGAAACTTTTCCAATCAACAGAAAAAGAGGAATCCTCCCTAATTCACTTTATGAGGCCAGCATCATCCTGATACCAAAGCCTGGCAGAGACACCACAAAAAAAGAGAAATTTGGACCAATATCTCTGATGAACATTGATGCAACAATCCTTAATAAAATACTGGCAAACTGAATCCAGCAGCATATCAAAAAGCTTATCCACCATGATGAAGTGGGCTTCATCCCTGGGATGCAAGGTTGGTTCATCATATGCAAATCAATAAACATAATCCAACATCTAAACAGAACCAATGACAAAACCTAGATGATTATCTCAATAGATGCAGAAAAGGCCTTTGAAAAATTCAACAACTCTTCATGCTAAAAACTCTCAATAAATTAAGTATTGCTGGGACATATCTCAAAATAATAAGAGCTATCTATGACAAACCCACAGCCAATATCATACTGAATGGGCAAAAACTGGAAGTCTTCCCTTTAAAAACTGGCACAAGACAGGGATGCCCTCTCTCACCACTCCTATTCAACATAGTGTTGGAAGTTCTGGACAGGGCAATCAGGCAGGAGAAGGAAATAAAGTGTATTCAATTAGGAAAAGAGGAAGTCACCTTGTCCCTGTTTGCAGATGACATGATTGTATATCTAGAAAACCCCATTGTCTCAGCCCAAAATCTCCTTAAGCTGATAGGCAACTTCAGCAAAGTCTCAGGATACAAAATTAATGAGCAAAAATCACAAGCATTCTTATACGCCAATAACAGACAAACAGTGAGCCAAATCATGAGTGAACTCCCATTCACAATTGATTCAAAGAGAATAAAATACCTGGGAATCCAACTTACAAGGGACATGAAGGACCTCTTCAAGGAGAACTACAAACCACTGCTCAATGAAATGAAACAGGATACAAACAAATGGAAGAAAATTCCATGCTCATGGGTAGGAAGAATCAATATCATGAAAATGGCCATACTGCCCAAGGTAATTTTTAGGTTCAATGCCATTCCCATCAAGCTACCAATGACTTTCTTCACAGAATTGGAAAAAACTACTTTAAAGTTCACATGGAACCAAAAAAGAGCCCGCATTGCCAAGTCAATTCTAAGCCAAACCAGCAAAGCTGGAGGCATCACGCTACTTGACTTCAAACTATACTGCAAGGCCACAATAACCAAAACAGCATGGTTCTGGTATCAAAACAGAGATATAGACCAATGGAACAGAACAGAGCCCTCAGAAAAAATGTAGCCTAACTACAACCATCTGATCTTTGACAAACCTGAGAAAAACAAGAAATGGGGAAAGGATTCCCTATTTAATAAATGGTGCTGGGAAAACTGGCTAGCCATATGTAGAAAGCTGAAAGTGGATCCCTTCCTTACACCTTATACAAAAATTAATTCAAGATGGATTAAAGACTTAAACGTTAGACCTAAAACCATAAAAACCCTAGAAGAAAACATAGGCAATACCACTCAGGACATAGGCATGTGCAAGGACTTCATGTCTAAAACACCAAAAGCAATGGCAACAAAAGCCAAAATTGTCAAGTGGGATCTAATTAAACTAAATAGCTTCTGCACAGCAAAAGAAACTACCATCAGAGTGAACAGGCAACCTACAGAATGGGAGAAAAAATTTGCAATATACTCATCTGACAAAGGGCTCATATCCAGAATCTACAGTGAACTCAAACAAATTTTCAAGAAAAAAACAAACAACCCCATCAAAATTGGGCAAAGTATATGAACAGACACTTCTCAAAAGAAGACATTTATGCAGCCAAAAAACACATGAAAAAATGCTCATCATCGCTGGCCATCAGAGAAATGCAAATCAAAACCACAATGAGATACCATCTCACACCAGTTAGAATGGCGATCATTAAAAAGTCAGGAAACAGCAGATGCTGAAGAGGATGTGGAGAAATAGGAACACTATTACATTGTTGGTGGGATTGTAAACTAGTTCAACCATGTGGAAGTCAATGTGGCAATTCCTCAAGGATCTAGAACTAGAAATACCATTTGACCCAGCAATCTCATTACTGGGTATATACCCAAAGGATTATAAATCATGCTGCTATAAAGACACATTCACACCTATGTTTATTGTGGCACTATTCACAATAGCAAAGACTTGAAACCAACCCAAATGTCCAAAAATGATAGATTGGATTAAGAAAATGTGGCACATATACACCATGGAATACTATGCAGCCATAAAAATTGATGAGTTCATGTCCTTTGTAGGGACATGGATGAAGATGGAAACCATCATTCTCAGCAAACTATCACAAGGACAAAAAACCAAACAGCACATATTCTCACTCATAGATGGGAATTGAACAATGAGAACACATGGACACAGGAAGGAGAACATCACACTCTGGAGACTGTTGTGGGGTGGGGGTAGGGGGGAGGGATAGCATTAGGAGATATACCTAATGTTAAATGAGGAGTTAATGGGTGCAGCACACCAACAGAACACATGTATACATATGTAACAAACCTGCACATTGTGCACATGTACCCTAAAACTTAAAGTGTAATAAAAAATTGTCACCTTAAAAAAAAATCAGAAAGTGGACAAAAGGTAGGAACAGACACTTCTTAAAGGAAGATATTTATGTGGCTAACAAACATATGAAAAATAGCTCATCATTACTGATCATTAGAGAAATGAAAATCAAAATCACAATGAGATACCATCTCATGCCAGTTAGAATGACAATCAATAAAATGTCAGGAAACAATAGATGCTGGAGAGCATGTGGAGAAATATGAATGCTTTTACACTGTTGGTGGGAGTGTAAATTAGTTCAACTATTGTGGAAAAACAGTGTGGTGATGCCTCAAGGATCAAGAGCCAGAAATATTATTTGACCCAGGAATCACATTACTGGGTATATACCCAAAGGATTATAATTTATTCTACTATAAAGACACATGCACATGTGTGTTTATTGCCATACTATTCACAATAGCATAGACTTGTAATCAATCCCATTGCCCACAGTGATAGACTGGATAAAGATAATGTGGCACATACACACCATGAAATACTCTGCAGCCATAAAAAAGGATGAGTTATGTCCTTTGCAAGGACATAAATGGAGCTGGAAACCATCATTCTCAGCCAACTAACACAGGAACAGAAAACCAAACACCACATGTTCTCACTCATAAGCTGGACATGAACAATGAGAACATATGGGCACAGGAAAGGGCACATCACACACTGCAGCATGTTGAGGGCTTGGGGGTTAGAAGAGGGATAACATTAGGAGAAATACCTGATGTAGACGACAGGTTGATAGGTGTAGCAAATCACCATGGCCTGTGTATACTTAAGTAACAAACCCACACGTTCTGCACATATATCCCACAACTTAAAGTATATGTATATATTGTTGGTGGTCATAGGGAAAAAAATCACAAAAGGAATTACAGAAGATTACGTATCTGAAATATGTTCTACACGATATACAAATCTTTATAGAACAGTCAAAACCTGGGAAAAACCCAAATGCCCAACATCTGAAAAAAAAAAGAGAAACTGTGATGTATTTGTTCAAGGGAATACAGACCTGCAATAAAAATGAATATGTTACTGACAAAGACAACATCATGATGAACCTCAAAAGTGTTTTATTGAGTTAAAAATCTACAGAGATACATGTCATATTTCCTTATTAGTAAGGAACACAAGAACAGGAAAAATCATTTTCAGGGCAATAGAAGTTAGGAAAACATCCCTCTTTTGAAGAGTTAGTTGGAGGAGAATGCTTAGATGGGGTGATTTTCTAAAGCAATGAAAAAGTTTTGTATCCTAAATTGGTTCATTGTCATATGAATGTATACGATAGATGAAAAGCATCAAAGACAGTCCTTTAAGTTTATGCATTATTTGTATGTAAGTTACATCTCAAAACAATCTATATATTGATCCGACATCTCATGCATTTTTATAAAACCTGGAAAAAATTTCCACTCTCAAGCACAAAGCAATGAAAGAAAAAAAAGTAAAACAGAGAAGTAACTGTTTTACTATCTTGCACAAATTCTATTTAAAATGAAAGATGATAATGCACTTGAGATGTTCAGATGAGTGTTAGCATGCAAATAGGCAAAAAATCCATTTCAACCTTATCAATATTTGAGGGAAATTTCCATTCTCCAATGGGTTATATTTTTCTCCAAGTGATTTATAATATATATTATTTTATCTATTGACTTGCTCTTCTGTTAGTTTTAGTAGTGAGGAACAAAAACAGAAATAACAACTATGGTTTGTTGTTTTAGCCCATAGGCAAAAGATTGAGCAAATTGATTAATGGTAATTCATGGAAGCAAGTTCAACTGTAGCTTCAAATTCCATTAAGTTCTTAGTCATTTTTATTCAAGTTATGTTAGCTTTCTATATTTTATTGTATTAATGTAGAAATTAAAATCACTTCATTAAAGGGATCTGTCAAAATCTTATTCAACATTCTTTTGATTAGAATGTGTAGCAAAACAATTCATTCTCATTTAGAAGTGTTGAAGTTTGAAGATTTAGTACCTACCAAGAGTATAAGGAGGAAAAATCCACCTTCATAAATTTTCATGAAATGAATATGCTTAAAATGAGTCACTACCAATTCAACCCATAAGAGCACAGAATTCTCATTTTTAAAATACACTCAGGAAATCCTCAAGGTTATGTTGTTTCTAATGAGTTGAAAGTTTTATATTCTATTCCCCCAAATAATCGACATTATTGAAGATATCTACCAAATAGTAAGTGACTTTTTTTCCTAGGCTATCATTGTTTTGTAGGTAAGATAATTAGATTAGCTTAGCAATATTATTTTTCACAGCAATTGTATCACACATTTCTATGTGTGCACTTATGAGAGTTTATCTGAAAAATTAGTAAGTTCCCTAGAATTCACTAGTGTGCTGGAGTGTGTGATGGTTTTAATAAATTTTAAGAGAGAAAAATAAACTTCAAAAGTATTTTCTTAGCATCATTTAGAACATAAGAAACTGGATTTAGAAAAAAATTTCAGTTTATTATGTATGCCTGTTAAAAATATATATGAAGAAAATGAACAAATGTTATACTATCTTTTAATTAGTTCCATTCACTGATATTTACTCTTGAGAATTAGTTTTGTTTCTAACAGTGAAATTAAAAATCTCCACTACTTTAACTTTCTGTAGCAATGTGTTACATAGAATCAGTTATCAGTGAGCAATGCCACGTAAGGCAGTTTTTCAAAATCTAATCATTTTAAAGGGAAACATTCATTTTAACAAATGGGTTATACTTTGATGTTTTCTTTAAATACAAAATACCAGATAAATGAGAGTTTCCTAAATTGTGTTGTCAGGCACACTAATCCCATAGAATATTACTTGATGCATAAAATGTATTGCATAAGCCCTATTAAAATCCTGTAAAATTGTTCCTTTTAGAGATACATGTTATCAGGGGTGAAACTTAGCTTATTGTCTTTACAAATAGTGACTTACTAAGTTAAAATGTATACAGGAAATGATGTATACCCCATAAGTATGCAGCTTAATTCACTGTGGTAAAAAAACTGATGTATCCAAGTAAGCATCACAAAGAACAACATATAAAAATCTCTATCCTCCCAGGAAAGCTTTTCGTGTCTATTTTCAACAAATTCCACTCCTAAAGCCACCCACTTCTGTTACATCTGTTAACATAACATTGGTCTTGACTGATCTTGAGCTTCATTTTAGGGAAGCATATAATTTGCATTCTTTTGTGTCTGGCTTCTTGCAATTATTAATTTGTTTTTGAGGTTTATCCATGCTATTTTTAAATTAGTAGCATTTTTTTTGTTTGCTTAATTCCTAAGAAGTATTTCATTACATGAATATGACACTGTTTCTACTGTTGTTGTTTTTTTCTCTTTTTCTTGTCTTACATTTATGGGCATTTAGTTTTGCTTAATTTTGCTTATTCTTGAGATTCAGGGTCAAAATCATGAACGTTAATGATTGTATGGTGTGGTATTCAACCCGAAGATGACTTGGGAGTGATTTTATTGTTTTATTTTATTTTATTTTATTTTATTTTATTTTGTTTTATTTTATTTTATTTTATTTTATTTTATTTTATTTTATTTTATTTTATTTTATTTTATTTTGTTTATTTTATTGTGAGATGGAGTCTCACTCTGTCACCCAGGCTACAGTGCAGTGGCTCCATCTTTTGCTCACTGCAACCTCTGCCACCTAGGTTCAAGCAATTCTTCTGCCTCAGCCTCCCAAATAGTTGGGATTACAGGTGTCCACCACCACATTCAGCTAATTTTTGTTTTTTTTTTTTTTTTTTTTTTCAGTAGAGATGTGGTTTCACTGTGTTAGCCAGGCTGGCCTCAAACTCCTGACCTCAAGTGATCTGCCACCTAGCTTCCCAAAGTGGTGGGATTACACTCATGAGCCACTGAGCCAGGCCAATCTTACTCTTTTTTAGCATCATGTTGATCTATCCAATTGAAACTGTATCATCTAGCTGTATATACTTTTATTATTGTAAGAAATTATTGTAAATAGTAACTCAAGGAACTGGATATTAAATTAAAGTTGTCAAAAGTAACATTGAATCCCCCTGATATTACTTAAACTATGTATTTTATCCAGTGATTGAACACTTTTAAATAGAACCTGGTGGAGAGCCTAAAATCTAACAACAGCAACAGAAGATAAATTGCTACTCTGTTACTCAGAAAGGAAACTGATTAAACAATCAATTTTTGTTGTCAGTGTACCAATTTGTACCTAGGAAACAATAACATTTAAAACATTAAGTTCAATATTTGAAAATGCTTACTATTCTTATAACATCTGCATGAACACTAAGGACATGACAAATTCTTATTTTTGAAAATTTTCTTTTGTGCATGGAAGTTCAGGACATACTGGTAACATATCATTTTCTTTTATTTATTTATTTATTTATTCATTCATTTATTTATGTATTTATTTATTTTTGAGATGGAGTCTTACTCTGTCTCCCAGGCTGGAATGCAGTGATCTCGGGTCACTGCAAGCTCCGCCTCACAGGTTCACGCTATTCTCCTGCCTCAGCCTCCAGAATAGCTGGGATTACAGGCATGCACCACCACGCCCAGCTATTTTTTCTTTTTTTTTTTTTTTTGTAGTTTTAGTAGAGACAGGGTTTCACCTTCTTAGCTAGGGTGGTCTCGATTTCCTGACATCATGATCCGCCCACCTCAGCCTCCCAAACTGCTGGGATTACAGGCATGAGCCACTGCACCCGGCCTAACATAACATTTTCATTGTGAATATTTGCTAATAGTTATCTCTTTAAATTACTGTTCCTCTCAAATTAAAAAAGGGAGTTTGATTTTCCAACCATTTACTTTCTGAAGGAAACATTCTTAACCAGTGATCTGTGTATGCAAGGAAAATCCTCTCAAATTCTGAAAACATGCATGTGTTCACTATTCTGATTGAGGCCAGTAATTTTGATCTATTACTCAAGGTGTTTGTGACTCAAAGGATGTTAAAAATTGCTGTTTAAATGGTGATATCTTGCTTCTTCTTGCTGATATTTTTGAGAAATATCAGAAAAAGATCTTGTGATACAGGAAACCCATCTGTCAGCTCTTAAAATAAAGCCAGGTGAAATCTGTTTTCAGACATCAGCAAACATTTCTGTAAAATTCAAATTATCTTCTTCTGATAAATCCTATCTAAGGGTCAGACTGCTCAAAAAGTAACTATAAATTTTAAATAAGACAAAAATTTTGCTGAATTATAGAATGTATACAATTGAACATTTACAGTTTTTATTTGTTTATTTTGAGATGGAGCCTCACTCTGTTGCCCAGGCTGGAGTGCAGTGGCGTGATGTCAGCTCTCTGTAACCTGCACCCATTCGGTTCAAGTGATTCTCCTCTCTCAGCCTGTTGAGTAGCTGGGATTACAGTCACGTGCCACCATGCAGGGTGAAATTTTCTATTTTATTAGAGATGGGGTTTCACCACTTTAGCCATGCTCGTCTTGAACTGCTGGTCTCAAGTGATCCACCTGACTCAGCCTCCCAAAATTCTAGCATTAGAGGCAGGAACCACCAAACTCAGCCTGAACACTTAGGGTTTTAGACCATCCAATCATGAAAAAGATGTACACACCACAATTGTTACATACTTACAACTATTCATATATTGGGACAGAGTAAAAAGTTATATTCAGAAACTGATTTTAAGAGGGCATAGAATCATTTTTTAATGTCAAAATTTCATACTTAAAAGTTAATATTAAATTAATGTCTGGTTTACTTTTATAAAAAGAACAGTTTTTTTTCTGTCAGTCCACAGATTTAGGAAGAAGATGGTTAAATTTCAATGGGATTTTTGCAAAAATAACAAGAATTAACATTTGGGATTACAAGTCTTATTTAAATAACTGCATCATTTGAAGCTGAAATTAAATATGTAAATGTTAATTATTTATTTTACACACATCAAACATGCATAAATAATTTTATACTAACATGTATACTAGCAATTTGCTTTTGTTGCCCCTGATAAATTTATCAACTCTTACATATATTGAGTCACTTACAGGACACAAACACACACACATACACATATATATGCATACACGTGCACTTTTTTTATCATGGAAATATAGTAAGTCTTTAAATAAATTCAATCTTAGGTAAAAAATGACTATAATTTTAATATTTTTTTTTATTTCTTAGGAAGAATAAAAAGCATCCAAAAACAGGTATAAAACCTGATTCCTTGGTCACTTAAACCCCAATTAGAAAGAAAATAAAATGAGATTGAATTAACTAGAACAAATGGTAATCATTCAAATATGTCTAAAGCATCTCATATGCTTAAAAAACTGCATACAACATTTAATTTTGAGGAGCCAAGTCTGATTTCTAACCAAAGACTAGGGTAAAGAATAAAGTATCTGAAATTACAAACCACCTCTGATACGGCCATTCTGGTGCCTACATCCTCTTCTCTGTCTCCTTCTGAACAAGCAGCTTAGATTTCACTGTGACTAATGCACTGGGGGACCCAACTCCATCCTTGGGAAAAATGTCAAGCTCACAACTTCTTTCTCCTATCTAATTCATTGTTATCCCTTAAAATTCACCTTGGGGTAATTTTCTCCAAGAATGAAGTTGTAATCCTTTCTGTCATACCATTCCAAGCTTTGTTCCATAGCATTTTTTTTTTTGTATCCCAGTAAAATCCCAGGGATCCTTAAATTACAGTACTTTCTACATCACGTTTCAATTGTTTGTTGGTTCTTCAACCTTTACTGTACTGATTGCTTGAAGGAAGGACATGTGTGTTTTATATCTACATATACATATGTGTGTGCGTCTATATATATATAGATGAGTGTGTGTGTGAATGTGAACGCATCCATATATATAGATACATCAAATAATTCACTGATATCTTGCTTTCTTAGTATAAGGTGATGGAGAATATTTTAAAATTTATTTTGAATTTATTTTATTTTTGGCAAAGTCATTCCTATTAAAGAAACCCATATTTACTTTATGTGTTGATTTACTTAATGTGTTGAAATTTTATCTGCATTAGTAATCCGTAAAAGAAAATGGCCCTCAGCTGAATGTTTTCTGTTACATTGATAATTTGAATTGCAACAAAATCTGAATTATGAGTTCAATGGTCTCTGTGTGTGTGTGTGTGTGTGTGTGTGTGTGTGTGTATGTGTGTGTATGTCTAGATATATGTAGTACTATGTATATATACACACACACCTATATTCATATATGAGTGTGTATAACCAACCTATATATAGATACACACATATATACATGTAAGTGCATGTATGTGTTGTCTTTGAATTGCTTAAAAATATATATTGAGATCATTTTTCTTTTCTTCTTTCATTTCTTTAATTTGCTCCAGCCACAATCTGTCTGGTGGTTTTGTATCTTCCAGTGGATAACTCCTTTAGTCTTATTTTTCCTTCATTTATATGTTTGTATTGCATTTCAGGTTCTTGACACTTGAATTGTCAATTATTTCCACAAATTCTTTCAATTATTTCTTGACATAGTGACTTCCTCTGCTGCAGCCCATGTGACAATCAGTATTCCTTTTCATGTAAGATTCCCATGCTTAAGAACTTTCATTAGTTCTCATTATTGAACGCCTTCCATTCAAAGATTCCAAAATTCTCAGCTCCACATAGTCTTCTGATCTTACAAATCCCTTAACATATATACAACTGACCCTTGAACAACAGAGTGAGACTGTCTCGAATTAAAAAAAAAAAGCTAATGATGCCAATATGATAAGAAAATGATACAATGGAAGTAGAGTCTCAGGCATGTAATCAGAGCCAGTTAAGAAGCTTTTCTTATTATTGGGAAAATGAAATAATGACCTCATCTTGACTCCCCAGTTTACTCTGATAGAAATGACTAATTGAAAATCCAGTATTTAACATGTTCTTCAATGTATTTTAACATGTGAATAAATTCAAAGATTTTGGAGGACATTCTTGCCATCAATGATTTCTTCAGGCTGTTCCCTAATAGTACAAATGACAACTGATCTCTTTGCTGAAAAATAATAAACAGATACTGATGATAATTCTTGTATTTCATCAACATGTTGAAAATATAATGTTACACTTTCAATACTGTTATCTGATTTTTCATGGACTGTAGACACGAGGGATTCATATGACTGAATAATCAGAAAACCTTCAGTCAGAAAACAGCAGTGGTAGAAATCACATAGCTATCGCAATGACAAGGTGTTTAGAAACTTGACTATGGAAAGCCAATTCGCAACTCAATGGCAACCCTTCATATAACCCAGTACAAACATAATCCCCTTTCTTTGCAGAGGAGCGATATAGAAAGGCATATGTTGTCTCTTTACCCCATGTGGATAGGCTGTCCTAATCACATGATTTAGTAGAAAGGTATTGTTCCAAATAGAAAATTTTAAAACTTTGACATATAAGCAGACTTCAAATAACTGTACAAGACCAAAATGGAATTATGTTCATTATAATTATACAGAAACATAAAAATGATACTGAGATATTTACATGACAATAACTAACATGAAATTTATATTAAAAGAGTGACTAACACTCTAATACAATTCATTCGAAAAAATGTAATGTAGAATAATGATGAAACAAGAGTTTTATAGAAGGCATCTCTATAGATTTAACTTGGTTTATCTCAGATTTGGGATGTCTAGCTGTATTTGAAAGACACACTGAAACAAATAAAGAATGCTTCCTTTATTTTCATTTCTTTTTCATGTTTCTTCATTTGATTTTCTTTTTTTTTTTTTTTTTTAATTATACTTTAAGTACTGCAGAACATGCAGCTTTTCTACATTGGTACAAACCTGCCCTGGTGGTTTCCTGCACCCATCAAACTATCATCTACATTAGGTATTTCTCCTAATGCATCCCTCCTCTAGTCCCCCACCCACTGACAGGTCCCAGTGTGTGACGTTCACCACCCTTTGTCCATGTATTCTCATTGTTCAACTCTCACTTACAAGTAAGAATGTGTGGTGTTTGGTTTTCTGTTCCTGTGTTAGTTTACTGAGAATGATGGTTTCCAGCTTCTTCCATGGTCCCTGCAAAGGCCATGAACTCATTCTTTTTTATGGCTGCATAGTACTCTGTGGTGTATATGTGCCATATTTACTTTATCCAGTCTATCATTGCTGGACGTTTGGGTTGGTTCCAGGTTTTTGCTATTGTGAACAGTGTCCCAAAAAATGTAAGTGTGCTTGTGTCTTTAAAGTAGAATGATTTATAATCCTTTGGCTATATACATAATAATCAGACTGCTGGGTCAAATGGTATTTTTGGTTCTACATCCTTGAGGAATTGTCATACTGCCTTCCACAATGGTTGAACTAATTTACACTCCCACCAACAGTGTAAAAGCATTCCTATTTCTCCACATCCTCTCCAACATCTGTTTTTTCCTGACTTTTTAATGGTTTCCATTCTAACTAGCATGAGATGTTATCTCATTGTGAATTTGATTTGCATTTATCTAATAACCAGTGGTGATAAGCTTTTTTTTGTATGTTTGTTGGCTGCATAAATGTCTTTTTTTGGGAAGTGTCTGTTTATATCCTTCATCTGCTTTTTGATGGGGTTGCTTTTTTTTTTGTATGTTTGTTTAACTTCCTTTTAGATTCTGGATGTTAGCCCTTTGTCAGATGAATAGATTGCAAAAATTTTCTCCCATTCTGTAGGTTGCCTTTTCACTCGATGATAGTTTCTTTTGCTGTGCAGAAGCTCTTCAATTAGATCCCATTAGTCAATTTTGGCTTTTGTTGCCATTCCTTTTGGTTTTTTAGTCATGAAGTCTTTGCCCATGCCTATGTCCTAAATGGTATTGCCTGGGTTTTCTTCTAAGTTTTTTATGGTCTTAGTTCTTATATTTAAGTCTTTAACATACCTTGAGTTAATTTTTGTATAAGGTGTAAGAAAGCAATCTAGTTTCAGCTTTCTGCATATGGCTAGCCAGCTTTCTCAACTGTGGGAGGTCAGTCAAGATGGTGGAAAAAGTTATAAAAGTTTTAGGGAAAGACACAAACCTTCTTGGAAGGCTGAGAGATTTTGCAAAATTTAGCTGAGGGCAGCTAAATTCTCTTTAGGGCAGCTAAATTATCTTTAGGGCAAAGGGCAGGTAGATAGAAAGGGAATGTAAAGGAAGTTATCTAGATAAATTGGTTTACTTTGTCTCCAGAAGCCAACTTTTGATCTTTCAAATGCCGGACTGCTCTCTACTTGAGGGGTTGACATGTTAATTACCCATAAATTCTGTTTGCTCCAAGACTTTGTCATTAAATCTGTACTAAATAAATGTGAGCATCTCTGGCTTATAGAGGCTGCTGTGGCTGCATTCTCATTGGCAGTGCTTAGTTGTAAAGTCCCTTACCCATGCTGTCAGGCATAATCCCTGTCTGTGTACTTCTTTCATCCATAGCTCAACCAAAGTCTTTAGGGCAGACTTGACAGGTGGTGGCCCATGTCAGGAACACTGCAATGGATCACAACAGAACCCTTGAAAAAGGTAAGAGACTGTTCAATCATTAAGTCATTGGTGCCTGCTCAGGATTTCCAAGTTTGAGGGAATTTTTCAGGCAAGGGTTTCATCATGAGACAACAGTAATCAGCTTAATGGCAACAGTATATAAAAGTATTGAAACAGCTGTTTAAAGCTAGCAGAGTCTCAGTTTTGCAGGCTCAATTAAGGGACCTAATGCAAACTGTTGTTTCCCGTAACCCATGGCTTCCAGAAGAGGGGATGCTAGATCTATAGCTCTGGGAACAAGTGAGAAAAAATTTTAAACAACATCATGCACAAAGGCAATGAATTAAGCCTAAAAAGGGAAGAGAGGAGGAAAAGAACTGTCACCTGCATTACTGCTTCCTCCTTACTCCTCAGCCTCACCATTATCAGGCAAAAATACCAAAGAGGAAATGGAGGTTTTGCCTGAGCTCCCTCCCTCAATAAATTGGAAAAAAGACAAGGGATGCACTACAGGTATTGGACCCTGTCTTAGTCATGCAGCATTAAAAGGGGAGCTCTTGGCCTGCTTGGTAATGCAAGATTGACAAGGCAATCAGGTATATGAACATATTTATTTTGATGCTAACAAAGAGATAAGGAAAAGCATTAGAGAGAATGAGGCTGTTAGCCCATTTATGAAAGGATTAATTGAAGCCCTAACAGAAAACTTCCATATGACCCCATTGAACTGGTCAGCACTAGCTAAAACAACTTTAGATGCCAGGAAATTCCTCCTCTAGAGGGCGGAACTTAATGAATAATGTGAACAGCAAACCCTTTTCTAATTATGACCACTGTTGTTGTTCCACCCCTACCCCTAACATGGCTCTCTCAAAATCCCTTTAAAGGGAGAGAAATTAAAATAAGCCCATACATTAGTTGAGGAGCAATGAAAAGTTCAGCCATATAGGACCATCAAACAGCACTTGGAATTTGCACATTTTCATCATTCCCAAAAGATGTGGCAAATGGAGACTTACATGACCTATGGGCTACTAACAACCTATGCAGCCCTTTCAACAGGAGCTCCCTTCCCCTGTGGTGATCCCTTAAAATTAGTCTGTAGTCATTATTTACTTAAAAGACTATTTTATACCATTCCCCTTGCAGAACAGGAAAGAGAAAAATTGGCATTTACAAAACCAGCTATCAATAATGAAAGGTCAGTTCACTGATTTCTTGGAAAGTACATCCTCAAGGGTTACTGAACAGTCCTACCATGTGCCAGTATCATGTAAATCACACTTTGCTCCCCAGTGAAATAGAATTTCCTAATTGCCAGATTATTAATTTTATGGATGATATTTTACTAGGAGCCACTAACAGATCCAGTACTTTTAAGTTTATATGCCTCTGTTCAAAAGAATACACAGTTAATAGGTTTAATCATAGCACCTGAAAAAGTATACATGTCCTCTCCTTGGAAATATTTTGGATACATAATAGCTTTCTGGTCAGTAAGACCTCAAAATGTTAAATTTAATACAAGCAATTTATGCACCTTAAATGATTATCAAAAATTACTGGGTGATATTAATTGGCTTTGTGTCATGTAAGGCATAATTACTGATAAGTTACAAAACCTATTTTCTATACTTAAGGGCAATACAGCCCTAAACTCTCCCAGGTATTTAACTCCTGAAGCAAAAAGGGAAATTGAGGAAGTAGAACAAGCTATTTCTTAGAGGCAACTAGATTGCATGGACCCACAATATTCAATCCAATTATTTTTCCTACTAAACTTTCCCCAAGAGTATTAACATGACAAATGGCCCCAGAGCTGCACTTTCTAGAATGGGTTTTTTTGCTCACATTCCAGGACTAAAACACTATCTCCCTATATCCAGCTAGTTAGCAAAGTCATCTATTCAGGCCACAGATCAAACAATCAGTTGCTAGGTTATGACCCTGATGTCATAAGAATTCCCTTGAGTAAAATGCAACTCCAGGCAATCTTGCCTTTATCTCTAGACCTGCAAATAGCACTCTGATTATGCAAGCCATATAGAACATGCTCTTCCTGCTAACATACTACTTCAATTCTTATATTATAATCCTGTAGTTATGACTACCAAAGTAATTCACTCCCCCATACCTAGTGCTTTAATGCTTTTTACTGATGGCTCTGGCAAAAATGAAAAAGCAGCTCTTGGGTGGGAATCACATAACTCCCTCACTTAATCTGGATTTACTAGCACTCAGAAAGCTGAGGTTGGAGCCTTAATATTGGCCTTAGAAGCATTTTCTGCTCAGCCTATCAATATTATTAGTGTCTCTGCTTACAATGCTTATTACAAAAACTTAAGATATCCCTCATTAAGTCCACTCTTGAGCCCACCATATTTAGACTTTTTCTTCGAAGTCACTAATTGCTGGACCAATGTAAACATCATGTTTTTATCACATATAATTTGAGCCCTCAGCTCATTGCTTGGACCACTGGCTTATGGCAATGATCAAGCAGACCTGCAATTTATGACATCACTGCTTGACCAAGCCTCCCAATCACATCATTTTTTTCCACCAAAATTGCAGACAATTATCTAAACAATTTCAACACACCCAAAGACTAGATAAACAAATTATCCTGCAATGCCCAGATTTCCAGATCACAGGCACTTCCTTTCTTTCAACACATGTTAAACTTAGAGGACTAGAACCTAATCAGTTATGGCAAAGAGATGTTACTCATGTCCCTGAATTTAGAAAACTTAGATATATACGTGTATTCGTTGATACCAATTATCATCTAATTAGCGCACATGTTATTCCAGGAGATTGCAACCAATATGTCATTAAACATCTTTTTTTAACTTTGGCATTTATGGGGCGGTCCACAAAAATCAAAACTGCTGATCATCTAGCTCATGCCTGCTTACAATTTCAACAATTTTTCTCATGTGACACACCCAACATTCCACAGGCATCCTTTATAACCTCCAAGGACAGGCTATAGTAGAACATGTCCATTCCTCTCTTAAAAATATGCTCAAAAAACAAAAATGAAAGAATATGAGTAAGGACCCTGTGACACTACCAGCATAAGCATTATTTACCCTTGATTTCTTAAATTTAAATAATAAATTTCAGTCAACTATAGAAAAACACTTTGTTAAAACCTCTGAAGACATAAAACATGCAGTTTTATGGAAAGATGTAAATAGTAATGTGTGGTATGGTATAAATGATTTACTAACATTGAGAAGAGGATATGCTTATGTTCACACCCCCTCAGGTCCTCTTTGGATTCCAGCACAGTGAATCAAACCATACCATAGGGTGGCTATAACCCAGGTCGGTAACAGAAAGGAAGAAAATGACCCTATAGCACCTGCAGCCCTGGATGATGTGGTTTCCTCAGATGACACAATCCCCAGATATTAACTGGGGGATGCTGAAAAGACAACTCAGAAGACTGAGTGAATCCTGCTCTGGACACAGACAACATTCACTTCATGTAATTTACTCCTTTCTATGCTTTCTATTGTACACTGCAACTCGTGTAGGGTTTTGATCCTTTTTTATGCTCTCATTTTATCTGCCACCCATACCTGCTAAACTCTGTTGGGCTCATCTCTTAGATCCACCTTTCATCCTCCCTATTACTTGGGCAGACACACTCTCCCAGCCTCTAATAATGTAACTGCTTGTCTAGGAGTGTTTGGATTGACTTACTGCCAGTGGGAGTAATTAATGATGCAAATTGGACTAAGATGCCGGGTAACACTATGTATCACTCCACTATCCTCCCACTGTGTATAAGTTACAAAAGTTCTAACCCTTACTGAGTAACTGCCCAAGCACAATTACAGCTACATTATGGCAAAGGAAATGCCTTAACTTTCTTGGTTGCAGTCAGCCTCAAACTAGACAATACAACCAATGTCACTTTCCCCAACATTTCCTCCTGTACTAAAGAACAAAGCTGAGAAAGTAATGGATTCCACTTTGGCTGGGAGGTCTGTCATGGGGGACTAGCTTGTAGCCTCCAGTTAGGCAATTATAATGTCTTAGACTGGAGACCCCAAGGCCATCTTCAGGGCGACCATACTGATGTCCAAATCCCTGATGGCATCAATCACAGTTTTTAGCCATGTCCTATTCCTCTATGATTTGGGCCAGTGCAGGGATGGGATATCCCAGACCCCAGGGAGAGTTCATACCATCCCAAGATACCCTATGGTGCCTGGGACATCTTAGCACCTCCTTTAACACTTAAAATGGGATATATTATAATTTCAGTAACAATTATACTATGACCTGTATACATAATCACACAGATCAGTGCCTGATTTACAGTACCCATCCATATATTTTCTTTATGAGAAAAAATATATTCATTATACCCTAAAACTACATGTTTGTGACCCAAATGCAAGGACAGGCTTGGCTCACCTCAGGTACCACTAATTACAATATATCTAATTTAAATATTACTAGTGTCATGGTATTAAGGAGGCAATCTGAGGCATTCCTATCAGTCAATTTGACACATGATTAGCAAGGTCCCTCTGCCCTTGCCACCTGAGAATGTGCCCTATTCCAGGTAAAACCCAAAAGATTCATAGGCACACTTATAGCCTTTAGAGTCTCAGCCATAGTCTCTTGGCAACTGCTAGTGTTGCTGTGACCTCTATTACCGAATCAGTACAAACAGCTACCTTTATATATAACTTAGCCATAAATATGTCTAATGAGCTTCTCTTACAGCAGGGTATAGATCCAAAGATGCCTGCATGCCTGCAAGCCCTTGACGCTGCCTTGGAATATGTAGAAGAGTGGAAAAATGCACTGGCATTCCAACAGCAATTAAACTGTGACAGGTGTCATAAGCACATCTGTGTCACCTCTCTATTTTAGAATCAATCAATACATAGTTCAGATGAGGTAAAACAACACTTCTAGGGGAGCCCTACATTATAATTTAACCACAGATGTAAAGCAACTTAAAACTAAAATTCTAGAGTCTCTAAACACTGTACATCTATATGCCCAAAAAACAGCCATATGGAAGGATGTGCAAGAACATCTTTCCTGGATAGAACCTCACTCCTGGGGGGGTCACTCTTTGGTTGGAAAAGAATATTACTGATTATACTCATGTTTTTCTTATGTTATTTACTAATTCCAGGATGCAAAGCCAGAATATTAGTTATAACGGCTGCACATGAAAAACCTGTTGCTGCACACATCTGTACTCTCCAATCAACAAAACCTGATGCCAAAGAAACACACAAAAAGGGGAGATGTAGATCCATCAGAATGTTTGGAAAAGTTATAAAAGTTATATGGAAGACACAAACCTTCGAAGGCCAGGAGGTTTTGCAAAAGCTTCAGAAGAAAATTTAGCTGATGACAATTTAGCTTGCCCTACTCTTTAGGGCAAAGGGTAGATAACAAGGGAATGTAAAGGAACTTATCTAGATAAATTGCTTTACTTATGTCTCCAGAAACCAACCTTTGATCATTCGTGCACAGGACTGCTCTCTACTTGGGGGGTCAACCACGTTAATTACAAATTGTGTTTGCTCAAGGACTTTGTCTCTAGATCTACATAAAAATAAATGTGAGCATCTTTGGCTTACTGAGGCTGCTGCAGCTGCACTCTCATCGGCTGTGCTAAGCCATGCAGTCCCTTAGCTGCTCCATCAGGCAAAATTCCTGAATCTGCTACTTCTTTCATCTGTTGCTTGACCAGAATCTGCAGGACAAACTTGACACCCAACACCATTTATTAAATAGGGAATCCTTTTCCCATTCCTTATTTTTATCGTTTGTCAAAGATCAGATGGCTGTAGATGTGTGGGGCATTTGTGAGGACTCTGTTCTGTTCCTTTGGTCTATATATCTGTTTTGGTACCAGTACCTTGCTGTTTTGGTTACTGTAGAATTGTATTATAGTTTGAAGTTGGGTAGCTTGATACCTCCAGCTTTGTTCTTTTTGCTTAGGATACTCTTAGCTAGATGGGCTCTTTTTTGGTTCCATATGAAATTTAAGATGGTTTTTTCTAATACTGTGAAGAAAGTCAATGGTTGCTTGATGGTGATAGCATTGAATCTATAAATTACTTTGGGCAGTATGGCCATTTTCATGATTTGATTCTTCCTATCCATGAGAATGGAATGTTTTTCCGTTTGTTTGTGTCCTCTCTTAATTCCTTGAGCAGTGATTTGTAGTTCTCCTTGAAGAAGTCCTTCACATCCCTTGTGAGTTGTATTTCTAGGTATTTTCTTCCTTTGTAGCAATTGTGAATGGGAGTTGACTCATGATTTGGCTTTCTGATTGTCCGTTATTGCTGTATAAGAATGCTTGTGATTTTTGCACATTGATTTTGTATCCTGAGACTTGCTTATCAGGTTAAGGAGATTTTGGGCTGAGATAATGAGGATTTCTACATATACAATCAAGTCATCTGCAAACAGAGACAATTTGGCTTTCTATTTTCTTAATTGAATACACTTCATTTCTTTCTCTTGCCTGGCTGTCCTGGCCAGAAATTCCTATACTACATTGAAAAGGAGTGGTGAGAGAGGGCTTTCTTTCCTTGTGCCATTTTTCAAAGGAAATGTTTCCAGTTTTTGCCCATTAAGTATGATATTTGCTGCAGGTTTGTCATAAATGGCTTATTATTTTGAGATACATACCATAAAAACCTAGTTTATTGAGAGTTTTTAGCATGAAAGGATGTTGAATTTTGTCAAAGGCCTTTTCTCAATCTGTTGAGATAATTATGTGTTTTTTGTCATTGGTTCTGTTTATGTGATGGATTATGCTTATTGATTTGTGTATATTGAACCAACCTTGTGTTCCTGGGATGAAGCTGCCTTGACAGTGTTGGGTAATCTTTTTGATAAGCTACTGGATTTTGTTTGCCAGTATTTTATTGATGATTTTCACATCAATGTTCACCAGTGACATTGGCCTGAAATTTTCTTTTTTTTGTTGTGTCTTTGCCAGTTTTTAGTATCAGGATGATGCTGAACTCATAAAATGAGTTAGGGAGGGTCCCCCTTTTTCTATTGTTTGGAATAGTTTCAGAAAGAATGGTGCCAACTTCTCTTTGTACCTCTGGTAGAATTCTAAAGTGAATCCATCCAGTCCTAGAATATATATATATATATATATTTTTTGGTAGGCTATTAGTTACTGCCTCAATTTCAGAACTTGTTATATGTCTATTAAGGGATTCAACTCCTTTTGGGTTTAGTCTTGGGAAGGTGTATGTCTCCAGGAATTTATCCATTTCTTCTAGATTTTCTAGTTTATTTTGCATAGGTGTTTATAGTATTCTCTTATGGTAGTTTGTTTACATTTCTGTGCTATCAGTGGTGATATCCCCTTGATCATTTTTATTGTGTCTATTTGGTTCTTCTCTTTTTTCTTCTTTATTGGTCTGGCTAGCAGTTTGTCTCTTCTGTTGATCCTTTCAAAAACCAGCTCCTGGATTCATTGATTTTTTTGAAGCGTTTTTCATGTCTCTATCTCTCCTTCAATTCTGCCATGATCTTAGTTATTTCTTGTTTTCTGCTAGTTGTTGAATTTTTTTGCTCTTGTTTCTCTAGTTCTTTTAATTGTAATGTTAGGGTGTCAATTTTAGATATTTCCTGCTTTCTCTTGTGGGCATCTAGTACTATAAATTACCCCATACACAATGCTTTAAATGTGTTCCAGAGATTCTGGAAGGTTTTGTCTTTGTTCTCATTGGTTTCAAATAAATTACTTATTGCTGCCTTCATTTTTTTATTTACCCAGTAGCCATTCAGGAGCAAGTTGTTCCATTTCCATGTAGTTGTGTGGTTTTGAGTTTCTTAATCCTGAGTTCTAATGTGATTGCACTGTGGTCTGAGAAATTGTTATGGTTTCTGCTGCTTTCCATTTGCTGAGGAGTCTTTTACTTCTAAATATGTGGTCCATTTTAGAATAAGTTCAATGTGGTTCTGAGAAGAATGTACATTCTGTTGATTTTGGGTGGAGAGTTATGCAGATGTCTATTAGATCTAGTTGATCCAGAGCTGAGTTCAAGTTCTGGATATCCTTGTTAATTTTCTCTCTTATTGATCTCTCTAATATTGACAGTGGGATATTAAAGTCTCCCACTATTATTGTGTAGGAGTCTAAGTCACTTTTAAGGTCTCTAAGAACTTCCTTTGCAAATCTGGTGCTCCTGTAATTGGGTTTGTATATATTTAGGATAGTTAGCTCTTCTTGTTGCATTGGTCCCTTTACTATTATGTAATGCCCTTCTTTATCTCTTTTGATCTTTGTTGGTTTAAAGTCTGTTTTATCAGAGGCTAGGTTTGCAATCCTTGGTTTTATTTTGCTTTCTATTTGCTTGGTAAATATTCCTCCATTCCTTTATTTTTAGCCTTTGTGCGTCTTTACTCATGAGATGGGTCTCCTAAATACAGCACATGGACGGTCTTGACACTTTTTCAAATTTGCCAGTCTGTGTCTTCTAACTGGAGCATTTAGCCAGTTTACATTTAAGGTTAGTATTGTTATGTGTGATTTTGATCCTGTCATTATGATACTAGCTGCTTATTTTGCCCACTGCAGTTTCTTCATAGTGTGGATGGACTTTACAATTTGGTAAGTTTTTACAGTGGCTGATACTGCTTGTTACTTTCCATATTTAGTGTTTCCTTCAGGATCTCTTGTAAGGCAGGTCTGGAGTGACAAAATCTCTCAGCATTTGCTTGTCTGTAAAAGATTTTATTTTCCTTTGCTTATGAAGCTTAGTTTGGCTGGATATGAAATTCTGGGTTAAAACTTCTTTTATTTAAGAATGATGAATATTGGCCACCAGTATCTTCTGGCTTTTTGTGATCCTTTGGAGGAGAAGAGAAACTCTGCTTTTGGAATTTTTGACTTTTTCCACTGATTTTTCATCATCTTCATGAATTTATCTACCTTTGGTTTTTGATGTTGGTGACTTTCAGATAAGGTTTTTGTGTAAGCATCCTTTTTGTTGATATTGATGGTATTATTTTCTGTTTGTTAGTTTTCCTTCTACCAGTCTGGCCTGTCTGCTACAGGTCTGCTGGAATTTGCTGGCGGTCCACTCCAGACCCTGTTTGCCTGGGTATCACTGGTGGAGGCTACAGAACAGCAAAGATTGCTGCTTGTTCCTTCCTCTGGAATCTTCATCCCAGCAGGGCACCCACCACATTCTAGACAGAGCTCTCCTGTGTGAAGTGTCTGTCAGCCCCTAATGGGAGGTGTCTCCCAGTCTGGATACATGGGGGTCAGGGATCCAGTTGAGGAGGCAGTCTGTCCCTTAGCAGAGCTTGAGCACTGTGCAGGGAGATCCAGTGCTCACTTCAGAACTGTCAGGCAGGGACATTTAAGTCTGCTGAAGCTGCACCCACAACCACCCCTTCCCCCAGGTGTTCTGTTCCAGGGAGATGGGGGTTTTATCTATAAGTCCCTGGGTGGGGCTGTAGCCTTTTTATCTGAGATGCCCTGCCCAGAGAGTAGAAATCTAGAGAAGCAGCCTGACTGCAGTGGCTTTGTTGAGCTGTGATGGGCTCCCCCCAGTTTGAACTCCCCTGAGGCTTTGTTTACACTCTGAGAGTAAAACTGCCTACTCAAGCCTCACCAATTGTGGATGCCCCTCCCCCAACCAAGCTCATGAGTCCCAGGTCAAATTCAGGCTGGTGTGCTGACTGCAATAATTTAAAGCCAGTGGATATTTGCTTGCTGGGCTCCATGGGGGTGAGGCCCTACCAAGCCAGACCAAAAAGTGGTCAATTGGTACGTATGATTTATCATTCACTTATAAGGAAGTGTGAATATTTTTTGTCTGCTTTACTTTACATTCTTTTCTATATTTCTAATCTCCTTTTAAAAAGTAGAAAACTTTGTTTTTCTTGGTATCAGTAATAGTACCTTTAATAATCTATTACATATTTTGAAACAATTTCTGCCCTGTATGTCTGTTTGTGACAAATATGTCATTTGAAATTACCCTTGAATCTTCAATTCAGTACAAATACTTGCAATGCATATTATTGGTTTTGAAGTTCTCACAATTGAGCCATTGAATCTCCATATTGCAAAGCTACGACTTCCAATAATCACTTTCAAAGTCAGTAAAGTTCTTAGAAAATTTTCTTGAGTGTTTGTGATTTTTAGATATCCATGACTTAAAGTATATTTTATGAAAGTCATTTGAGAAATCTGAGCCCACTTTTGTAACTAAAAGCTCTCTTCAGATATATATTTTTAAAGTAATCAATATTTTATTAATTTTTTTCCAAGTTTCACCCAATAATTTTGTCAACCACCAATAGATAGTGCCTGTAGTTAAAGAGTAGGTGATTTTTCTCTTTACTTTTCTATTTTCATTGTTGTTATTGAAACCCAGGCTGGAGTAGAGTAGGATGATCATAGCTCACTGTAGCCTCCAAGTCCTGGGCTCAAGAAATCTTTCTGCCTCAGCCTCCCAAGTGGCTGGGATTACAGGTATGCATAGCCAACCTTGGCTACTTTTAAAAATTGTTTTGTAGAAATAAGGTCTTGCTATATTGCCCAGGAAGTTCTTGAACTCCTGGGCTCAAGTGATCATCCTGATTTGGCCTACCAAACTGATGGGATTACAGGTGTGAGCCTCCATGCTGAGCCATGGCAATTTTCTGTTTCACTTATCTCTTCTTTTCACCATTAACACCACCAATATCTCCACCATCACCACTGTAACATCTTTACTTCTAAAAGGGAGATAAAGTAAAGAAACATATGGAAGGCAGCAATGACCAAGGCCATGATTCTCAAAAAGAGTTAGGAGATACTACATTCAATAATTGTTGGGACAGAGATGGGATTATCTACAATGACTGGAATCACAGAGTTGGAATTGCAGGGGCAGGTCTTGCTCCAGAGACAAGAGTCAAGCTGAAAGTCATAGCCTGAAGGGGCATTGAGAGGTTTTCTGTATTACTTATTTTCACACTGCTTTAAGAACTACCTGAGACTGAGTAATGTATTAAAAAAAAGAGGTTTAATTGACTCACAGTTCTTCAGGCATAATAGGAATCACGCCTAGGAGGACTCATGAAACTTACAATCATGCCGGGAGGTGAAGAGGGAGCAAGCACCTTCTTCCCACGTGGCAGAAGAGACAGAGTGAATTGTGAAGTGCCAAACACTTTTGAACCATTGGATCCCATAAGAACTCACTCACTATCATGAGAGCAGCAAGAGGGAAATCTGCCCCCAATCCAATCATCTTCCACTAGGACTTTCCTCCAGTTGGATACAAGATTTGGGCAGGGACACAAATCTTGAAAGAAAACACAAATTGTTTTCTTTCCTTTGAATCTATTGAAATGTTAAAAATAAAATAAAATAAAACACATTCTTTGAAAAAAAAGAAAAGAAAAAGAAGAAGAAGAAGGAAAAAAAACAAGCAAAAAACCCAAACATGTTCCAATTCAAGGTCTCCCAAGCTATATAAAGAGCTGAAGTTGAGACTAATATATTTGTGTATGCCTCTTCCCATCATTTTGAAATGATTGTCGTGTTTTCCTAGGACCAATTTCATGAGCACTAAATATAATCATTCTCTAATCTATGTACAACACAGCAGAAATTGCTAGTTTGAGATGCTGAAAATTTCTAATGAAATATTTTGGAATTTCTCATCTCCTTTCCTCCCAGAGGACTTTCTACGAATCCAAGGATAGTAACAAAATTTGTATTCATACACTGGTGTCAAAAATTCTATTTCCCTGCTGACTGACAGTAAAATCCTGGTTGGGTTGGTGCCTCTGTTGCCTCTAGGAAGTGGAATGGGACAGAAACGTTCATGGACCTGGAAGGAATTCTTCAAAACCACAGACTCTTTTTCTTGAAAGTAAGTTCACCTGCCATGCAGCTCAACTCACACACACATGACAGTGAGAAGTGCCTTACCTGGGCTTTCAGAAGGTGAATGGGAAGTCTTGCCACTTGGGTTGTCATTTCTTATTTCAACACACTCCCTACTCAGACCCTCCACTATTCATTCAGCCTTCCCCATTTCCACCTGAAATTCTTGGTGCTTCTCTTAACGCAGAGCTGTTAGTTCTATCTACTGGGACACTCACGTTGCTTCATGGAACGTCGTTACGTTATTTTGTTTGTTTGTTTTTTCTGTTATTTTATTTCTGTTTTTTTAATCCCCTGCAATACTTCTTTCTGATGACATGAATAGATATGTGGTAGATAAATAGGGATACCAAAATCTGTTTATAGTATTCATATCAGGTATATGATATAAATGATATTCTTTTTAAATGTTTAGTTTTAATTTTAAGTCCTGGGATACATGTATTAATGATATTCTAATCCTAAAGCCCTGTAAGGGAAAAGAGGAAGAAAGTAAGTCATTTATTCATGGTTAAACAGCTGGTAAGGCGGAGCTGGAATTTATATCAGGCTGGCTTCAGATGCAAACTTTCCTCACCTGTCACAAAATGTTGTCTCCCCATAAAAGAAGTGAATGGATGAGGGACTCATTGTGTACTTTGTTTGTATTGACACATTTTTCAAAGACTCCTCATAAACTTCATATAAAGCATCTTTAATGGCTTAGGAAAACGAACATATAATAAAATGAAATAAAATGAGTATACCTTTTTTTTTTTTTTTTTGAGATGGAGTTTCACTGTGTCACCAGGCTGGAGTGCAGTGGTGCATTCTCAGCTCACGGCAACCTCTGCCTCCTGGGTTCAAGCGATTCTCCTGCCTCAGCCTCTCCAGTAGCCTGGACTGCAGGCACATGTGAGCCACTGCACCTAGCTTAGTGAATATATCTAAATGCTTCCTACTGATCAAGAAAATTGGGAAAAAATCCAGTAACTGTGTTCCATAAAACTCTTAGAAAACTGTATGCTTTATTACCTATTGTATATACCTCAGGGACCACTCATTAAAACATTGTTTTGTTTTATTTATGGCAGGAAAATTTTCTGTTATAGAGGCAGATTTTAGCACAATTAATCTTAGCAGCATATTCAGTTTATGTCATTGGCAAGATTATGGTCATGTATAGATACACACATACATGCATGCATGTATTGTGTTTACGTGTGTGAAACATATAGTATAAATTTATATCATTTGTTTTACATACATCCTTAACGATACATAATATATTTCTGAGAGTGTGCATGTGTGTGTAAAATCTTAGGCAATAAAAATAGTATCTAAAATAGAAAGTGGAAATTGTCCCTTTGTTTATCTTTCAAGAGACTGTACAGATGTAAGCGTAACTGGATTGTGGCAAACTGACCATAATTTTATATATACATATTATATATATATGTTTTTATATATATACTAAACAATATACACATGATATACTATATGCATGCACATACACAGTATTTAAGCACTATGTACAGATTATATATAGTATATTTAGATACTATATATAGTATATATAATATATTTAGATACTATATAGTACGTATGTTTATATAGTGCTATAAAATACACATATATACTTACATGGCACATATATTTATATAGTATATATATCTGTATATTATATATACTTTTACTATATATACATATAGTATATATATTTTTTATATATTTTTTACCTTCAGAAGTAATGGCTTTTATGAGGATGGGAGAATAACATGAACATGTAGCATTTGCTACATGGGTGTGAACTAATGTCTTTGATAGAAGCAGAATGTCATCATTCATGTCAATAGATGTGTCAAAAAGATGCTAACATTAAACGACTCATCACACATCCCAAGTGTCCTTTTTCCTAATTAGTGTAGGCTTACTTTACTTTGAAATGAACAATATCAACAGATGAATGGCTAAAGGAAATGTGGTACAGCTACACAATGGAATGCTATCCCAACTTTAAAAAGAAGGAAATCCTGCCATTTGCGACAACAAGCAGGATGTTATGCTAAATGAGATAAACCAGACACAGAAAGAGACACTGCATGATCTCTCTCATATATGGAGTCTATGAAAAAGCCTAGCTTAGAGAAACAGAGAGTAAATTGGTGCTTTCCAGGAGCATGGATAAGAGGAATGGGGTGGTAATAATCCAAGGATACAAAATTTCAGCTAGACAGGAGTGATAAATAATAAGTATTTGGGTGAGGGATATGTTAATTAGCTTTGTTCAGCGAGTCCATACTGAATGCATATATCACATCAAGTTGTACTCCATAAATATATATGAGTATTATTTGTCAATATATAATTAAAATGTAGGAGAATCTGGATGCAACATATATGGGAAGAACCTGTACTACCTTTGCAACTTTTCTGTCAGCCTAAAGAATTATAAAATAAGAAGTTTAATTTTTCAAAGTTAAAAATGGAAAAAGATTGTGCTTATCAAAGATCATCCCAAAAATCCCAAGGAAAGTAAATGTTCATTTTGAAATATTGTTTGTAGCATTTGCAAGCATCAGTTAGAACAAATATGCAACATTGTTTCAAAAGAAAAGTTTGTATGCTCTAAAGAGCTTTACTTACAATTATTTTTTAGTGTACGTAAGTGTAAAAACACACCTACCCTGGATATGTATGCATATAATATGTATCTGTGTATCATGTATATGAGTTTTTTAACACACATATGCATGTGTGCGTGTACACGCACGCACACATGCATATAGTGGTCAGTACAAGATTAGAATACTATATGTCCTTCTATTTTACTTACTATTACACATGAATATATATTAAGGCCTCTTACTGATAAAATCTTGAAAAAATTCCAGTAACTTTGTGTTTCACAAAACTCTTGGAAAATTGGCATAATGATATATTCCTCAATGTTATCTCTTCATCTTCACAAGGGAGATTATTAGGATGTTTATGAGAAAGAGGAAAAAATAGTAAAGAAGTAAGTGTGAAGGGAGAAAGAAAGAATAAAGATGGAAGGATATCTTTCTCTACACACCAAACTAGTAAAAAATACAGTTCACAAAATTCATGGAAATATTTTTGTCTATCCACATTGCAATATGGCCTTGATGGTAACTTGGATATTGACCAAGAAAGTGGATTTCGGTGATGACTTACCTTGTCTCCAGGGAAAGCCTCCATTTCTCATTAAAAAGAAAAGGCACAAAAGAAATATCACAAAGTATAGGGTGAGGCTGTTTAACTGGACCCAGTGGTGCAAACTGGCCAAACACTCTCTCTGATCACATAAGCATGTAGAGATTAGGGGCTTGCAGTAGGGTAACTTGAGCTTCTGCTACTAGTGGAGGAGAATGACGCAAGCCAACTGATTCTTGGTGTTTTGCTATTATTTAGATGCACACTTTACAGGTGAATGTAACAAAGCCCTTTAGCACAGTACTGCAAGTCTTTCTCTTCCTAGGTTGAGCGTGGATTGATTCCCAGTGTTGAGAAACAGTTTTCTTTTACTTATTTATTTTTATTATCAACATATAATTACATAATAAAAATACATAACCTCAAATATGTTGCCTTTATTTACAGTTCTTCCAGAAAATGCTTTATCGCTTAGTCCTCAGGAAGCACATCTTAGTAAAGACCAGCTGTTAATATCATCATCCATTCCACCAAGAAACACTGTATTTATACTTCATATTTTAGGCTGGAAAGTAGTTTCCCACATTAGCTCAGTTCTAAATAAAGGGTCATTGAGGAGGTGTTATGAGATGCATTTTTACCCCTTTCCCAGCTGGGCACACTACAGATTTCACGGTGTTTGTAGTCTCTACAAAGTAGGGAGGCTAGCAGCTGGTTTTAGATTCAGATAATGCATATTACAAATAGGTATTCTGCATAAATATTTCCCATTTAGAAACTATAATTTCAACTGATCTTTTTATATTGTTGTCTTTGCAATGGGTGAGCAATAAATACACATATTTTTCATTTGCACCTAAGAGGTGTTTATTCAGAACTCAGGGTGCATTAGGCTTTCTGTTGGGTGCTTGTGTTTTCAGAGTGCTTCTGATATGTCGCTGACATTCCAATAAATTAACAATATGGTCCAATCCAAATCACTTGGGTAAAAGAAGCTACCTTATGGTGTTTTTGCTATTGTTGTTTTAATTTTTTAGATGGAATCTCACTCTGTTGCCCAGCCTGGAGTGCAGTGGGGTGATCTCAGCTCACTGCAACCTCCACCTTTTGGGTTCAAGCGATTCTCCTGCCTGAAGCTCCTGGGTAGCTGGGACTACAGGTGCCAACCACTGTGCCCAGCTGATTTTTGTATTTTCAGTAGAGATGGGGTTTCACCATGTTGACTAGACTGGTCTCAAACTCCTGAACTTGTGATCCACCCACCTTGGCCTCCCAAAGTGCTGGGATTACAGGATTGAGCCACCACGCCCAACCCTACGTATCGTTTTTAACTGTATTTGCTATTACAAGAAAACAAGAAGGAATTTCCTTGTCTTCATGTCATTTTAACCATCCATTTGTCTTGGGGACTAATCACTAAAAATGCAGAATTTGATCAGTAATGAAGTGTACCAGGTTCACCCCATATCCCCACATGCAACTAACATCTCAGGCCTTTTTTCTTTTTTTCCTGAGATGGCAGTCTTGCTCCGTTCCCCAAGCCGGAGTGCAGTGGTGTGATCTCAGCTCACTGCAACCTCTGCCTTCCAGGTTCAAGGGATTCTCCTGCCTCACTCTCCTGAGTAATTGGGATTATAGTTGTGGGCCACCAAGCCTGGCAAATTTTTGTATATTTAGTAGAGATGGGGTTTCACCATGTTGGCCAGGCTTCTCTCGAACTCCTGACCTCAAGTGATTCACCTGCCTCAGCCTCCCAAAATGGTAGAATTACAAGCATGAGCCACCACACCCAGTGTCTCCAGTGATTTTGTTATTGCAACTCAGAAATAAACATAAGGATTCTTATCACAAATGTGATGTGTGATAGAATGAAGAAAATGTTCTGAAGCCCAGTGGAGATAGACACAGGTGTGAAGATCATGGAATTAGATTAGCCAGTGAGAGTTGTTTACAGGAAGACTTGTTTAAAGGAGATTTGTTCAAAAAAAGATGTGCTATGTGTACAGAAGAGATGGAATATTCCTATTATTTCACATATTTTTAATCTCTTCTCTCACATGCCTTTTACCAGAGCTAACACTATTCTTGATAAAGTGCCTAAACACCTTGCAAAAGTAGGGATAAAATCTAAGGGAAAGAAGAGTTGTAAAATCTACGAACATCCAAACCAGCTCTTGAGTCATCAATAACTTTTTTGTCAATACTGATGGCTTATCTTGGATTTTTGATTGCAAGGAAAAGAGACTCATCAGACAAGTGTTGCTATGTAGACAATGTGCCCTGTAACGGGGAATTTTAGGACAACCAGGATCCTTCCTTCTCAGACAGCCAAGAATGATCCCTTCCCTCTTTCTGTCTTTCCCTTCCTCTTCCTCTCTGGGGGATATAGTTTCTTCCAGATCATGTTGTCTTGCCTTTCACTTGATCCAATTTCCTCAGTGCTTCCCAATTTCACATTGTCAAATGTCTCCACCTTCATCTATACTTTAAACATGTTCATTCTGATTTCCATTTTTATTTTTATTGTCAGGGGCTGTCATTGATCTATATCCTCGTCATCATCATCATCATCATCATCATCATCACCATCATGACTTCTACTATTATTATTCTTTTGTAGGGAAAACTGAGTTTTTCTTACTGAGTAGCCACAGACTATAACAACATGGAAGAAAATGAGAAAAAGGCCAGGCACTGTGGTTCATGCCTGCAATCCCAGCACTTTGGGAGGCAGAAGGTGGAAAATCACTTGAGGTCAGGAGTTCAAGATGAGCCTGGCCAACATGGTAAAAACCCATCTCTACAAAAAAATACAAAAATTGCCATGCCTGATGGCATGTGCCTGTAATCTCAGCTACTCAGGAGGCTAAGGTGGGAAAATCCCTTGAACCTGGGAGGTGGAAGTTGCAGTAAACCAAGATTGCAACACCACACTCCTCCAAGATTGCAACACTGCGCTCCCCCATGATTGCACAACTGCACTTCAGCCTATGCAACAGAGGGAGAATTTTTCTCAAAAAAAAAAAAAAAAAAAAAAAAAGAAAGGAAGGAAGGAAAAAAAGGAAGGAAAGAAATGAGAAAAAAAGGGTTTTATTTTATACATAGCTTCTAACCCTAAAAAAGGAAACAAAAAAATAAAAAAAATGCAAAAAATACATGATCTGCCTCTCCATTAAGATAGGAAATAAGATCAATAACTTTAAAAGGGTAGGAAATTGAACTATTGTCCCAAGTCTGATTAATTCAGGACAACTGCTACAGGGTACAATTGTGTGAATATTTGCCCATCTATGAAGAATAAAACCAGGACAGGCTCAACTTGTACACTATTTATTTGTTAAAGGACTTGTTGTGGTATCTGTTTATAGTAATTATATGGTGGATTAATATAATAAAAGTCAAATTTATGCTGCTTTTTAATAGAAATAGTGCATTGTGTGGTTTTGATATTTTTGTCAATTTAAATAGGTGATAAAATATGTCATGGTAAATGAGATGCTTTCTATGGCATCTTGGACTAGAACCAAGATGATAATCCATAGGCTCTAGAAGTTCTGGCAGCAATGTGAATGCTCATTCAATTAAATTACTTTTCCTGAAATTCCAAGGGGTCAAAACTGCAGAGGACAGAGGTAACCACGAGATTTAATTTACACGGCTCACAAGTGAATGCCATATTTTCTCGGTTTTTTTGTATAGTAAACACCTATATTAATAGCATAATTTTGAAGTTGCAGCCCATTGCTTCAAAATGTGAGAAGTCAAAACCATGCATTCATTCCTCCTATAGGCCTAACATTGGAATAATATTTCCAGGGACCATTTAAAAAACTGTCAGCTTACTCTTATTTTTTTAAAAGGAAATATTAGTATTATTTTTCTCCAGCATACATGGTTCATAAAAGACTCACATAATTTGAAATTCTTGTATGCTAACATGCTGTAAATTCTTATTTTCCTAGGTTACTCTAATAGTTAATAGAGATTGCAAAATGTTAGCTCTCCATATTACCAAGTATTTTATATATACCCCTAAATTAAGAGAGACACATCTTAAAACATTAGTTTGTACTTTGTTTCTGCTAGTGCAGAAGATACACTTAATTGAGTTTGAAAAACAATTCCCTGGGTTGGAAGAACAAAGTTAAAACTCGTTATATAATGGGTCCCACTTAGGTTTATAAGAAAACTGTGGCTAAATGGTATAAACAGTAATGGAACTGTGGCTAAATGGTATAAACAGTGACGGTGTATCCTGCCAAATTTCTTTTTCTCTCAGGAGCAAGCCAGCATATAGAAATTTAGATTTCAGAGTCGAGGAGGGACAGGATGAAAAATACTGCACATTTAAAACTTAAGTATATCAAATATTCACACTTAAATGTATTCTTATTTAAATATTTGATAGATATTTAAGGTGGAATCACTCTTCCTAAATGAGAACATTAAACCAAAGTAGTTGGGTTTGGAGGTGGGGATCTGTCCTGGGTCCACTGCTGAATGTTCTTCTAATGGTATTTGAGGACAGAGGAAGGAGATTCTGAAGCAATCAGGTAGGGAGATAACAGTTTCTCCAACTGCCCAAATCTGGAGAAAAGGTGTTTTGCCTGTGGTCTGATGAGGATGACACAATGCATTGGGGATGGTGGGGTGATAATAATAGCCACATATTTCAAAAAGTCTGTGCACTGATCACACAGGTTAGGCAGTCCATGGACATCGTTGGCTAGGAGCAGGTGTCCTGGGGTTTCAGCTCATTCAAAGAGTGCTGCTTTTGAAAGCCAGTCCTATTTAATGCATTTTGGTGCACATTCTGTAGCAATCCAAGCCTGCTTTCTTCTATGCTAAGCATTATTCACAATGTTTCCGTGTGCCTGTATCTTCTTTGTGCTCTCTAACCTTAATCTTCCAAGTTCCATGCACTCTCCATGTGCATTCTGGTGAGATGCAAGCAAAACAAGGGTTTTAAAGTGCCATTTCAGCCAAAAACTGAGCACAAAGCAAAATAAGCACAAGTAAAATAAAATCATAGGAAAAACTGAGAAACTGTTTTAAATGGGCACTCTACAAAATTCTATGAGTACTCTGAATCTACTCTGTGTTTATGTGTGTGTGTGTGTGTACATGACAAGTTTTAAGATATAAAGCTATCAATGTTCTCCATAAATAGAGAGATTATAGTGATTTTTTTCTTCCCCAAAATGTCTACAGGGAGGCATATATTTCTGCAATAACCAGGTTTTTTAGAGAATAGTTGACAAGCACATGCTCTTAAAAACAAAACTTTACGATTGTGAACACTATAAATTTTACGTTCTAAGTCTGCAACCTTGAGCAATTTATTTAATCTTCTGGACCCCAGTTTCCTCATCTGTAAAATGACAGTCTGCACCCTGGAACTAGTAAAAGGATTAAATGACTAAATGCATATAACTTATGCAGAACAATATGTTTTGATGATTATCTGAAGGTTTTAAAACTTGAAACAAGTGATTGCTCTGTAAATGGCTGAATCAACACTTTTACGAAATCTCTTAAGCGTTTGTTTGAAAAGTTTGCCTGTAGGTAATGCATATCCTTATGCATTGTTTTGTAGTTTTCTATTATCATAATCTAAAAACCATAATGGCTCTTTAAATACTAGAAATAACATCCAATAACCCAGGCAAGCCAAGCATGTTAGTTTGAAAGCTGTGATCATAATGTATATACTTCTAGAAACAGGTGTTGCATAAAAATGAAGCTAACATCTGAGCCCACAAGAAACCAGTTTGACCTGTTGTACCACTGAAGTGTAATAGTGGCTCTACTATTATAAATTGGGCACCATCTGATTTCTCAGTTTTTACAGGAGTTGTTAGGTTTATATTTTGGTGTGCCAGAAATGCATCTTTCCATTTCCTTTCTGCTGAGTCCAAGTTCTAGTGTTTAGGGCCCAGGGCTGAGAAATATTTTTCTTTTGTGTAAACTTCCAGCTATGGCTGTTGGCAATTTGTCTTAGTCTCCAAGGACTCACCCTCTGGCCCTTTTAAGTATCAGTGACCTCGAGAACTAGTTGGAACATTCCACTTTAATGAATGCCACCTGTTAATTTCAGGCAGGGTTTTCTCCTGGCCAATTTTTCTCATTTTTTTCTAATTCTCTTGCCTCTAGAGGAAACCAGATTATTTATGGATGTTCTAAGTATTTACATGGATGATCATTTTAGAGAAAGGTACATTGGACCTTTTTTATATCCCAGTTTCTTTCAATATATTAATAAGATTTTGCAGAGAAAGTATCACTTTTACTTCCTTAGCATAACCTTTTTTTTTTTTTTGAACCAGATGGCCTAGGAGATGTGACATATGCATATATTTCCTGGGAGTTCTGAGAAACAACAAAAAACACCCTTATATCTGGCTGATAGAATTAGCCTGCTAATTAATTGCTAAGTCAAGGTGCATCTGGCTGCACATAAAAATAAT
Source organism: Pongo abelii (assembly GCF_028885655.2). Classification (NCBI taxonomy): domain Eukaryota; kingdom Metazoa; phylum Chordata; class Mammalia; order Primates; family Hominidae; genus Pongo; species Pongo abelii. Next base: position 6,934,154 of record NC_072009.2, on the reverse strand, counting down.
TGAAAGAACTTCCACATCAGAGGAAGGCAGCCCACAGCCAGGATGGCACAAGACAGAAACATGAACAGCCTGGAACCACTGAAAATGACCCCAAATCCCCTTCTCTTCCACTGCTTATTTTTACTGAAGACAATTCTAGTCATGCTCTGGTCCCGTCACTTTCTTGCTAAAGGATATTGATATCCCCATTATCATGATAGCAACCAATCCAGGAAAAAGTTTTTGGCCCTTTTAGCACTTATAAAATAACCTAGTCTAAGCCCAACCTTTCGACCAGCCTGTCTGAAATCCTTTCCAAGGTATCTCATCGTTCTCCTCTCTCTGTTGAAACAAGTTCCTAAACCCAAGCTTAAGGACAAATGCAGTTCCAGGTGGTTTTTGATGACTATGCTTTATCAGTTCTGGTACATGCAGATATAAGATGATGCATTTTTTATCGTTTTTTTTCCTTCTTTTTTACTTCTTATCTTATTACTGTCTCCATCACCCTTAAAAAGAGGACAGTAATTAATTTCTGAGTGCTCCTGCTCTTTAATGCTTTCCTTGCATCCAAAGCCCTCTCATTCCAATGCAGACAATTCTCATGGTTACTTCCAAAGTGAAGAGTTCTGAATCTTTTGCAACCTAAATGAGTTGGGGTTAGTTGAGAACCAGCAATAAGTACATCACTTTTCTTGGAAATTCAGACACAGGTTCACCGAACCACAACTCAATAAAGATGTGTACTTTAAGTTGACATCCTGTGTATTCCTAAATATGTGAACTTTTGAGAATTACTGCTAAATGTCTCAACTAAATACACTCATAATCCACTTTGGTGCAATCATTTGGTGTCACTCAATTGACTTCGGGACAAAGCCCAAACTCCCTGTCTTGCAGTTGGAGGTTTTTTATCAGCTAGTTTCTTTCTGTCTCATTTTTCACACCTTTCTAAAAAAACACCTTATATTTTTCACCCATGATGCAGAAGACTTGTCTTCCTATGTCTTCTTCTGTCTTCTCACTTCAAAGGTGTGTAATTCTATCCTCCCCACAACACACCACCCACTAATATTTTTTCTACAGAGTTGGAAAGACCTGGCTTAGGGGTTTCTTCAGACAGAATGTATTCCCAGTCTTCCCAGACTAGGTTAAGGGCACTGTCCAGACATTTATTAGCACCACTTATTAGCATGGGTGCCATCTCCAGCACCCCTTGCCTCTCCTTGCTTCTGTGTTTCTCTGCCTTCTCCTCAAGTTTTGTGGTGTGAGAAGTTTGTTCTTCAGTTTTAACAACAGCCCAGCACAGGGCCTGAGGCAGTGGAGATATTCAGTAAAGTTTCGCTGAATGGATGCATATAATTTTTAGCATTCCTTGAGTTATTCAAAATGAACAAGAATGCATAAAATACTCAAAACAAGAGTGAGTCTCCCTCCAGCTGAAATTTGCTAAAAATTAGACTTTGAATGCCTGAAGATGACATTCAGTTAAATATGTATATATATATATGTATGTATGTATATACATGTTTATTTGTGTACATTTAATGAAAGTGCCATTCTTAGAGATTTAAGTGCATTCATACCTGTGAATATGTCTATATATGTAAATTATGTATGTGTATATATGCATATGTGTCTATATGTGAGTATATAGTGTAATGCTCCTTTTCGAAGCGGAATGCATTCCAAAACTCCCAGTGGATACCTGAAACCACAGATAGTACCAAACCCTTTATATACTATGTCTTTTATTAAATATACACACTTATTATGTAACTTAATTTATAAAGTAGAGGGAGTAAGAGATGAACAATAACTAATAAAATAGAACAACTATAATATAATGTCATAAATGTTATGTGAATGTGGTTTCTTTCAAAATATCTTATTGAAGTACTCGTATATTTTTAGGCCATAGTTGATCACAGTAAATGAAACTGCAGAATGTGATTTCACAGATAAAAAGGAGTAATGTAATACACATACACACACACACACACACACACAGAGGAATGTATATATGAGCACAAATGTGTTATATATTTGTGTGTATATGAGTCTGTGTGTGTTTATGAGTGTGTGTGCATATATATTTAATGGAATTGACATCTTCAGGAATTTAAAGTACATGATATCTATGTATATATGTAAATGTGTAACATATATGTGCATATATGCATGTGTGCATATACAGTATATATAATGTAAACATACAAGTCATGCATCACTTAGCAATAGGTTTCTGAGAAAAGTTTCGTTAGGCAATTTCATCATTGTGCAATCATGTAGTGTACTTACACAAAACTGAGGTGTAGCCTATAGCACACCTAGGCTCTATGGTATAGCCTAGTGTTTCCAGGCTACAAACCTGTATAGCATGTGACTGGAGAGAAGACTCCAGGCAACTGTAATGCAATGATAAGCATTTGTTTGTCTAAACATATCTAAACACAGAAAAGGTACAAAAAAAATGATATTTTAATCTCATGACACCATCATCATATATGTGATCTATATTTGTCCAAAACATTATGCTGTCTGTGACTCTATACATACATACATATATAGGATAGGTACATGTATATACATACATAATGTACACATACATGTACATATATACATATATGCATATGTGTGTGCATGTATTCTCCTGTGTGCCTTCACAACATGACTGAGGCCAACAATATCTGAAGGATTTAGTTCACATATTCCAAAGAGTCTGGGTCCTTGCTATATTTCTTTACTTGCTACTTAGCAAAGATTATCATGCAGGACCTTGACTTACAAGTGTTTGCTGTATAACTTCTTGGAGAAAAACTGGGATATGAGGATATGCTATCCTGTTATCCATCAAATTGTCCTGTCCAAGTGGGCATGTTTCCAAGTCAGAACATCTTTCATTATGAAAGGGGAGTAATGCAGGTGCCTGCCCCTTAGAGCTACTATGAATGTGAAATAAGTTCATGATGGCTGGATGCACAGGAAGGAATTGACAATTGAGCTCCCATTGGAATGACAATGATTTTCTGCCTCTGGAGTTTCATTCAGTAGAATTTCTTGCTGTCACTTGAAGGTTTACTCACCTAACGCTTTCTATTTGAAACTGTTAAGGCATTAGTTTGTTGAATACAACTCAAAACACGGCAACACAAGAATAACCAGTGGTAACAATAACACATTCAAACACTCATTTTCAGGCAGTGTCATCTCAGGAGCTTCACCAAACAAGGCTTGGTTTTCCAAAATCAGGCCAGCAGAGCCTCCTCAACTGTGCAGCTGGCCAAAGCTAAAGAAACCATCCCATTACCAAATGTATTTATCCATTTGTAGCCTATTTGAGAGCTATCACTTAGCATTTACAAAGAAAAAGGCATTCAAAGAATAACAAAAGTAAATAAAATATGCAACCTACTAAGAAAGAACAGATGCATAATTGTTTGTATAAAGCATTAGAAAATAGTGTGATATTTTATTATTAAAATGCTGCTGAAAAATTTATACATATGTGTCTGGCCACATATATCTTCTGTGATTACTTAAGGCAAAAGGAAGAACAAAACCTCAAAATAATAACCCAAGGAACCATTAAACCCTGTGTGCCTTTGAAGATCAAGGAAAAGCCTGGAAAGGATTTTTACTTACTTTTTTCTCATTTTTTTCTTTTTTCTCTTTTTTTATAAATAGCAAGTATCTTTTCTCATAGAACTCTATGAAGATTCTATAACTTCTGTTCATGTAGAAATGAGATATCATGTAAGATGTACTAAATCACTTTTAATCATAATCCCCTGTAAAAACTAAAGCTATTCATTTAACAGGAACTCTTCTTTTCCTTAAGATGTCACAAGCCTGTCATGTTGTTGTATATATTGCTAGCAGGAGACAATTGGAAAAATGAACAAATACTGGAATTCATATTATAGACAGACAAAACCAGCATGGATGCCACACATCCGTTCCTTTGTAGTTTCATGGAAAGCCTATTTGTGGTTGCTCAGGTGGGGTCATACATTGCTTGCAGAAACTGCCTGATCATAGCTCTATGAAAAATGAATTGGGAATGAAATCTTACCATGACACCTCTGTGTAGGAAAGAAATGTTGCTTCACGTGTGCTAAGTTCAGATCATAATATTTCACTTATTTATATATAGAGAATCACTTTCAAATTTAACCCAACATAAGCAATGGGAGTTGGAGGTGATTTTATGTATTTCTAAAAACAGTTTTCTTTTTTCTTGAGGTCACTCTCAAACACTGATATATCACTATAGTTTGAGTATATGGATTCAGTAATCAAAGTTGTTACTGCAAAAGAGTCAGGTAGCTGGACAATTTTTATGGGGAATCCTCACTTTAGTAGAGGCATTTAACACTGGATTTCTAGAATAACCCACAATGCAGCCAAGGGACATGATCTTCACACATCTTTGGCTGGTGTTTCTTGGTAATGCAGTAATCTTTGAAAGACAAAATATAGAGCAACCATTGCTACTGTGTTTCCTTCTGCCTTGTAACACTCCAAACTTTCCTGAAAATGAGTAATGAGAAAATGACAAGCTGTTGGAGAGACAAATCTTTGATCCCCAAGTAACCAATTTAAAATGGACGAATAAATTCCATTCAGTGTCTTGTCAGTGAAGATATCCTAATTTCCCAAAAAAACCCATGCAAAGCAGTTTTAATGTTCTATCCTTTTCCCCCCATTCTTCTATAATATTCATTGTTTGGTGATCAGATAAATCCACGAAAAGTGATATTTTCAGACAAGCATATGTTTTATCCTATAAATGATATAAAAGATTTTTAAAAACCTGTTAACTGATAAATAAGGGACTAGGTGCTTAAACAAGAAACACACATGTCTTCCTTCAATCTGATTAGCTAAGCTGAGCAGGTACTTCATCAGCCAAATCCTCCGGCAGCTGCTAGAGAACACAGAGCCGTATTTACTCCAAGGGACATAGCCCCACCAAAGGCAAGCTTTCTTCTTTTTTGGCAGGGTCCTGACATAGGAAGCAACTCTTCCCAAATATATTCAAAGGGCAAGAGCTACAGAACAGGACTTGTATTTTTTTTTCTCTGCTGATTCTTTGTGTGTGTCTGTGTGTGTGTGTCTAATTCAACAAATTTTAAATACATTCCACTTTTAGCACCTGTCTCTGTGCTGCAATTTCATGAAAGCTAACACTTACAAATCAAAGTTTTCTAAAACAATGATCTCCTAAGAATGCTCTACATGCATCTGTGCAACCTGACAGGAGAAATAGGCCACACAAAACTTCTGAGTCTTCCGTTTGACATCACATATTCCTACAAATGAAAATCCCATGTCAGAAAATCCCATGTCTTCGTTTACATGTAATTAAGAAGAAAAGCCTCTTTTGCTGTAGAGGAACTAAGGTGGTATGACTAATATGTGTGTGAAAGCACAATCTTGCTAAAAGTTCTTTCAAACTGAAAACACAAATAAAAGTTTTTCTCTTTTTTGTTTGTCTGCAGTTTTTGTTTGAACTCACAGCTATATACATTTTTATTTTTTACAAAGTTTCTTAAATATAGTTCAGGCTGGTGGAACACCTCTTTCCACAGAACCCTACAATTTTTCTACACAGTCAATTCTCTTACTTTGATAATAAAATTCTACATTTCCTTCTCTCTAGATTATAGCTCCATGTGCTGTGTAAAAGCCCGTAGATTCTTTCTTCACTTAAGAAGAGCCATCCATTTTGTAGCCCAGATAGAAATGTTTAAATTTCCATTGTAATTAAAAAATATTAAGTGTCCCTGGCTGAGTTTTGGAAGTGTTAGCTGCTACCATGATGTTGGAAACACACGGGTCCTTGAAATGCTGATGTCCTAGTCACAGGAAACATCTGTTGGCATGGTTGAGATCTTAAAGCAGTATTGTAACAGAAACATATACTTTTCACATTTCATATGGTCAGAACTTGATCTCACAATACTGGAAAATGCCAATGAGAAGGGTCTGCTGGGACAGGATGACTGCCCTTTTGCATTTTTATCTAAAGTCAGTGGCACAAAAACATTCGTGGTTTGGAGATTTTCTTTCTCCTTATTTGTCTCTTCTATGTTGTTAAGCAGTCGGGACAGAGGGATAGGAGGGGAAATACGGAAAAGCTATACTCTAGTGGTGGAATGTCCGTGGGGTAAATTTGTACTGTTTTGTCCTCCACTGAAGGTGTTAAAAGTGTGTAAAGGCTGCATTCCTATCAGTGTGTTTGGAATCATGGTGATGGTGTTTGGCGTCATAAGTGGGATGTCATCTGGAGACCGGCGCAGCGTGAGGGTGTAGTCTGACGGGCAGGTGAGCCTCAGCGTGTCCTGTGCCTGCAGCGACTCACACTCATGATCGTGTTCCAGCTGCTTCATCTGTAGAGACATGATCTCTTCATTCTGGATGTGAGCGATATCATTTGTGGTGTTTCTCTGGGGACTGGGGCGCCTGTGAGTCTCATGGCGCCTCTTGTCCTTTTTGTAGTACAGCGCTGCAAAAGCTAAGATGTTGAGGAAGAGGAGCGACGCCCCGACGGCAATGGTGACACTTAATTCAGTGGAATAATCTCGTTTGGTTTCAATGAGGACAGTTGTGTCCTCGGGCCCTGTTTTGTGAGGGTCCTTAGAGTGTTTGGGATTGTTGGCAGGAGTGATTGCTGGGCGTTTGGTCGTTGGCCATATCTTGGAGGGAGATCGCCGGGTACCATAGGGAAATGATGTCATGTCTGGTGGAGGAACCTTTGTGGTTGTTGAAACATACTGGAATATCTCGTTCAAGTTGTGCAAATGAGGAACGAGTTCCAACCAGAAAGCCACTTTCGTTGCCCGGTAGTGATCTCTCACTCTGGGTTTCAAGCCAATATGCAGATAGAGCTGGTCTTTGGGATTATACTTGGACCAGGCCACTTCTTCAAAGCGGTTGGGTTTTGTGTGAATGAATTTGGTATCCTGAGGAACTGGTTGATTTGGATCACTGGGGATAGAAGGAAGAAAAAAAGAAAGGTCATACTCTTCCACATGTCACATGAAATTATTTAAACCAATAAATCAGGAAGTTACAATCTGATCTTCATATATATGTATCAATGAGCACAAAATACCCAAGCAGCAAAGGTACATTCTGCTTTAATCCTAGACATGTCTATCATGTTGTCTTTTCCTTTAAAAATTGCTCTTATTTTTCTTTTAAATATAAATCCTGATAGCAGCATTATGCAAATTTTATAAAATGTTTACTATTTTTTAACGCATCAAATGATCTTCAAAAATAAAGGAAAACTAAGTGTCTTTGGGAAAAATTTCAATATTTCACGTTTCACTGTTTTTGAACTGTAAAACTCATTCAGGATTGATTTGCCCCAAAGGGGTATTTGGGAAGGTCTGGAGACATTTTTGGTTTTTGTAGACAGAGGGCAGTTCCTATGAAGGGTGGAGGTTATGGATGCTACTAAACACCCTCTGGTGCACAGTAGAGACCCCCACAGCAAAGAAGTTATCTGGACCCAAATGTTAACAGTACTGAGGTTGAGAAATTCTGATTAATTCTGAGAAATTCTGTTCAACAAGTGGGCATTCTCTTTCTTACTCAATAATTGCATTTGAAGTAAATGAACACATGTTGCAGTTTTAGCAATGAAAATTGATATTAACACTCAAAATAAAATAGGATTTATAATTAAAAGCTGTAAATCAACACATGTATCATTTGTTTGCTCTCTATTTGAAAGTAAAATACATACACACATGGACAATTTTTGAAGACTGAGTTCAGATAAGATGAGAGCACATTACAGCAGCTGTAAGAAGTTTGTTAAAATGGTACATATATTTATGGTGAGGTTAACATGTTTAGGATAAATAAGACACCCAGAAACAAGCTGAGAGCTGTTACAGATGCTAAATTGTGCTTGGAAGCTATACACTGAAGAATTATCTTATTATTATTTGCACAAGTGGGCAGAGGTAGAAGGAGAATCATAAAAATTTGGAGATAATTCATAAAGCATAGAGCCTTTAAACATCTTTGCAACTAACCCTTTTAAGAAAACACTTCCCCTTCAAAAAACAAATATACCAAATTCTCATTTCTTCCTTTCCTGATGGTTGATAAAGTAAGCTATAAAACCAATTACATTTTAAGGTTTAATTGTTACAAAAAAATTGAGATTGTGCATGGTAAAATGTCATCTAATGGTTAGTATTCAGCATTGAGATGTGATGTGCAGACCCAGGCAGGCAGGGAATTGCAACATCCTGATCCATGGTTCCAGGTGTAAGCTAAAGTCCATCCTCCAGGTAACTCCTCCTTAGAAGGACTTTCATGAAGCTGCCTCCAATCATTGCATATTGGCCTGTATGGCAGAAGGTTACAGGACCAAGGAATAGTATGTATCTAGTCATTACCAGACATTGTGCAGGATTCAAACAATATACTTGACTCAGAGATGCCACATGTGCCAAAGGAAGATTTTCTCCCCTCAATCTGAGTCTGTGGTGGTCATAAAAGAAATAATGTCCCTGTATTCAAATTTCTGAAGCTCTGGCTCATTAACAGCTATGAAATATTTAGCAAATTTTCCAGCCACTGTTGGCCTTACTTACCCATCTACATAGAGAATAAGAATATCAGGCTTGGAGATAAGTGATGAAGGTTGAAAGATAATGACAAAATGTCTGACATATGGTAAGAATTCAGGAAATATTATCCCTTTTCTTCCAATATAAAAATTAGAACACATACAATATTGCAAGGGAGGGGGAACTAGGGAGTGATGGAGTGATATACTGTGTATCAGAGTACATACTATAATTGTAAATTATGTACATTATAGAATATATAAAAGTATACTGTATATTACATACTAAAAGTATACTGTGTACCACAGTTTATACTGTACTAACCATATACTATATGCAGTATATATGTACACATGTATATCTATAGATATAGATATAAGATGTATAATGTAATAGAGAAGAAAAAGAAAGTTGACCTCTAACTTTTAGTGGAATGCACACTAACTGCTGTGCTTTCACGTTACTAAGAGGGTGAGAACAAATATATATATAAAATCACGTAGGTTCGAATACCATGAGATTTCATATTTATTCATAAACAATATATTTGAAAAGTCTACTGCTTTTTATTTGGTATGCATATATTTTGATATGGCTTTGAAAAAATACTGGATTCATTTTATCATCTCATGTTTCTTTTGCTTCTTTAAGCCTTCTGAAATAATTATAAAATTTTTACTTAATTAATGTATGTGGAAAGAAAAATAAATGAATAAATATTTTAGGAAAAACTTCATACTAATATTTGTTATTCATTTTTAGTGTTCTAAAGAAACAAATGGAAGTGAAGATTTCTCCTTTTTTCATGGATCCAATTTTTCTAAATTGGTTCTATTAGATGTGTGGCTATCTCATCTATTAAGCAGTGAGAATCTAGCAAAAGGAGTGTTCTGTTCATGTTGACTACTAGGCAATTTTTGAACGATTCAGGGTATATTTGAAAAGTAAAGAAAAAACATTTATTCTGTTCTTTAAAAAACAAATAAAAAACATTTATTCTTGAAGAATAAAGAAGTGGATTTGGGAAATCCAGATAAGTGAGCTGCTGCCTGATATAATCTGTCTATTAAAGATCTCAGAGATGTATAGCCAGGATTCTTAAGCCCTGATAAACTTGTGGAGATTATGACAGCCCACGTCATTCTCTCTCACCAAACCCTGCAGACAGTGAGGTCTAGATGTTTGATATCAGTGTTTTATTCTTTAGTTTTTATTCAGCATAAGAAATGTTTAAATTCCTGTGAGTAAAATTAAAGATTGTAATGACTGAGGATAGAAACACAAGTTGATCTCTCTAGTAGAAGACTCAATGCATGTCTTCCTCTTTATCCCCTAGCACCTAACACAGACATTTCCACCTGTCCTGTTTTATTTGAGATGTAATCTTGGCAGCGGAGACTCAAGTGCATTTCTAAGGTCTTGTTCATTTCTTTAGCTAGATATGGGTATAGTACTATGATCTCTCTAAAAATATCTGTAAACACTCTCAGCTGTTCCTTTAAGTAGTATAGGGTTTCCTTATACCCAAAACATTGCTAGCAAACTAGTTTATTATGCATTCAGTGACTCCTCCACCACACCAGGGGAGGATGTTCATTCATTCAGCTTAAAATCCCTTTTTGGTAATAAAGGTCACCTTTACAACTAGAATTATGCTGCAACTCTCTGTAACCAATCCCTGCTAAATACTTCATTGGGACTTCTTTTTTCCTCAACAGATTTAGCAATGGTTGAATATAAATTATCGATAGAATAGAGAACATTCAACAGCAGTGATTGTGTCTGATGCAAACAAGATAGAAATCAATCTGATGTACAAGCCTCAGACTCAGTGGAAACAACATAAAAAATGAAAATATATGTTGATCTGATTTTCCATGACAAAACTCTCTTCCCATTTCTGACTTCCAATAGCACACAACTTCTTCTATTACATATTATAATGCATTGTTTGATTACTTTAAAGCACTGCTCTTTTTCATATCTTATAAAGAGACCAAGATTTGACTGGGTGCAATAGCTCAAGCCTATAATCCCAGCACTTGGAGAGGCTGAGGTGCACAGATCACGAGGTCAGAAGTTTGAGACTGGGACAACATGGTGAAACCCTGTTTCTACTAAAAATAAAATTATCTGGGTACACTGGTGGGAGCCTGTAATCCCAGCTACTTGGGAGGCTGAGACAGGAGAATTGCTTGAACCCAGAGGCGGACGTTGCAGTGAGCTGAGATCACGTGAGATCACGCCACCACACTCCAGCCTGTGTGATACAGGAAGACTCTGTCTCGGAAGAAAAAAAAAAAAAAAAGACCAAGTTTCCCCCACTCCTTTATGCCAATCTCTTTCCACATAGAGCTCAAAATGAGAGAATCCTGGATCAATGGGCACCTGAATTTTATTGATCAGCTTAGACAAACCCTTTTCTCCTGTTTCCCAAATAATTATAGAGGAAAATAAGTTTAATTCCCTAGAACTCTTTTCAAAACTTAGAGTTAGTTTTCACTTTTGCTTGATGGTGATTCTCGTTTCCAAAAATGGTTTTAATCTACCTTATTTCTACAATGGCTTTTCATGTTTGGGCTTACTCAGTTCTCTTCAAGCATGATTTTAGTCCCCTGACCTGGACTAACATTGAAACACCTCCTTGCTACAGGGGAGAATCCCCCTCAGGCACAGGCCTGGGCCCTTGCTTCCCTATTCAAAATAATAATTAAAAAATAGCAAGGATTATTTGAGGCCCTGGCATTCACTTATTTCAACATCTTGTCTTGATCAAGGTTTTCATGGTTTAGAGCTTCTGTAGCAACTTCCTTCTCATTTCTATTGTGTGTGCTTGCTGAATCTGCCTTTCTAAGATGGTAGGGCCCTCTTACCTAATGCTAACATGAAAATATACAGGTGACACGATTTGTAAGCAAGGATCCAATTGTCCGTCCCTCTCTCCTTCTTCCCTTCCTCCCCTACTCCCTTCCCTCTTTTCTCTCTCACTCTCCCTTTCTCTGTTTTCCTTCTTTCCCTTACCCATTCCTCCCTTCCCTCAATCCTTTCTTCCTCTCCTCCTCCATTACCTCTTTTTTCTCCCTTTCTTCCTTCCTTCCTCTCTCCCTTCCTTCTTTTTTGTCTCCATCCACTTTTATCCTTGCCTCTCTCCCTAATCTCTTTTTCCTTCCTTCCTCTCTTCTTTCTTTCTCCTCCCTTCCTCTCTTCCTTCTTTTCATTCACTCTTTCTTTCCTTTGCTTCCTTCTTTTCTTCCTTCCTTCCTCCCTTCTGTCCTTTCACCTTCCTTTCCTTCTTACATCTTTCCTTTCTCTTCTCCCTCTTCCCTCTTTCTTTCCTTCCTTCCTCCCTTCCTTTACTCCTTTCTTGATTCCCTCCCTTCCTTCTTCCTTCCTTCTTTCCCTCCCTTCCTCTCTCTCTTCTTTCCCTCCCGCCCTTCCTCCCTCCTTCCTTCCTCCTTCCCTTCTTTCCTTCATCGCAACTCTCCTTCCTTCAGTCCCTTCATCCTCCCTTCCTTATTTTTCCTGACATGCACATTCCAACATCATTTTTCTGTGATCATCCAAATTCCAAAGGTATATGCATACCAGGTATATGTACTTATAAACTCATAGTAAGGGTCAGAACCATCTGTTTTGAGATGTCTGTAAAGAAGCATCCAGACACCATTCACTTCATCTTCACAAACATTTGCCATCAGGAGACTGTGCTGTGCCTGCAGGTTTAAAACACATGATATGATGACCACTGAGAGTGGTGAAGCATGTCCTGGCACAATGTGATCCTCTCTCCACAGCACTGTGTAGTGACAGACACTCTGGAAGCTATTCTTGTTTCCTTCTGTCACCTCCAGTGCTGGAAGGGAACAGTGAGGGTATGCAGAAATATCCCCTCCTTTTCTGTGAGTCATCGTCTGAGTGTGTGCTCTGTAGAATGGTGTTAAAATTCCCAGCTAACACCATGACAACAAATAAGATACATCCCATGTTTTCTTCTTACAGGCATCAGGTTGGTTTGTTCTCTGCACCTGACAACCAGGGAATGCTTCTGTGCCCTGGAGTGATCAGGCCACCATCCAATGTACAATAAACAAATAACTAGCAACAGTGAAATTCCTCATTTCCTTCTCTTATGGGGCTGCCAAAGAAGTGTGATCACTTAAACTATTTATATTTGAATCCACATCTTGCATTTCACATGACATGTAAGTTCTGAGTAACTTCCTTGATGAATCATTTGAGTCATTCTAATACCTTTCCAATGAAACAAAAGAACTCACTGCATTAATACAGGCTGTTATTTCAGGGATGTTTCCTATGGATGGAAGAAACAAAAATAGACGCTTCAGACAGACTGACATTCAGGCTCTCATTACCTCAGTGAACTCCCTACCTGAAGCTTTTGATTTGAGTAGCATCAGAGAATCTCTGCTCTCGTGATTCTAGTGGTTTTTCCTTCCTCATCTCTTCCAGCAATGTCAGGGCCTTCACAAAAACTAGAAGCACCCTCATCACAGACCATGAATGGCAATGTGAATGTACTCCCTAAATGCAGGGTGGAAATCACAGGCTCTAAACCAAGTGACTTTAAGAAACAGATTCATGGCATTAAAAACACTCAGTAACAGAGAGATCACTGGTATTCTCATGGCTCTTTCAGACTTTCATGATATCTTGGTAAAAGTGTCCATTTGATGCCAGTAATGATAATAATCACCTCATAGAACTAATTAACTTCCTTTATCTTTTCCTTTTTTTTTTTTTTTTCTTTTTTTCTTTTTTTAATAATGACATAGCCAGCCTCAGTCTCATAGCCTTTGGGAGTCAGGAGGAGTTAATGAGAATTTTACAGCATTATTTAGAGTTCACTATTGTTTTAATGGTTCTATAAAACATATGAAGACTGGTGGGTGGAGCCAAGATGGCTGAATAGGAAGAGCTCCAGTCTACAGCTCCCAGCATGAGTGATGTAGAAGATGGGTGATTTCTGCATTTCTAACTGAGGAACCGGATTCATCTCACTGGGGAGTGTTGGACAGTGGGCGCAGGACAGTGGTTGCAGTGCACTGAGTGTGAGCTGAAGCAGGGCGAGGCATCACCTCACCTGGGAAGCACAAGGGGTCAGGGACTTCCCTTTCCTAGTCAAAGAAAGGGGTGACAGCACCTGGAAAATTGGGTCACTCCCACCCTAATACTTCGTGTTGTGGGAAGTCAGGGACACCAAATGGAGGGACTGGCTGAAGCCATGGCAGAAGAACTTGGATTCTGAAGATTTCATAGACATTCATTAGTTCCCCAAATTAATACTTTTATAATTTCTTATGCCTGTCTTTACTGCAATCTCGAAACATAAATTGTAAAGATTTCATGGACACTTATCACTTCCCCAGTCAATACCCTTGTGATTTCCTATGCCTGTCTTTACTTTAATCTCTTAATCCTGTCAGCTGATGAGGATGTATGTCACCTCAGGACCATGTGATAATTGCATTAACTGCACAAATTGTAGAACATGTGTGTTTAAACAATATGAAATCTGGGCACCTTGAAAAAAGAACAGGACAACAGCAAATGTTCAGGGAATAAGAGAGATAACCTTAAACTCTGACTGCCAGTGAGCTGGGCAGAACAGTCATATTTCCCTTCTTTCAAAAGCAAATGGGAGAAATATTGCAGAATTCTTTTTCTCAGCAAGGAACATCTCTGGGAAAGAGAATACATGCCTGGAGGTATAGGCCTATAAATGGCCCCCCGAGGTAAGCCTATCTCTTATGGTTGAGGCCATAGGGGTGAAATAGACCGCAGTCTCCCATAGCTCTCCCAGGCTTATTAGGAAGAGGAAATTCCCACCTAATAAATTTTTGGTCAGACTGGTTGCTCTCAAAACCCTGTCTCCTGATAAGATGTTGTCAACGACAATGGCGCCCAAAACTTAATCAGCAATTTTAATTTCGCCCTGGTGCTGTAGTCCTGTGATCTCGCCCTGCCTCCACTTGCCTTGTGATATTCTATTACCTTGTAAAGTACTTAATGTCTGTGACCCACACCTATTCGCACACTCCCTCCCCTTTTGAACATCCTTAATAAAAACTTGCTGATTTTGCGGCTTATGTGGCATCGCAGAACCTACCGACGTGATGTCTCCCCTAGAAGATCAGCTTTAAAATTTCTCTCTTTTATACTCTGTCCCTTTATTTCTCAAGTAGGCTGACACTTAAGGAAAATAGGAAAAAACCTACGTGACTCTCGGGGCAGGGTCCCCAATAACTGTGCTTTTCCAATGGTCTTAGCAAACGGCACACCAGGAGATTATATCTCACACCTGGCTCGGAGGGTCCTACGCCCACAGAGCCTCACTTATTGCTAGCATAGCAGTCTGAGATCAAAGTGCAAGGTGGCAGCTAGGCTGGAGGAGGGGTGCCTGCCATTGCCAAGGCTTGAGTAGGTAAACAAAGCGGCCAGGAAGCTCGAACTGGGTGGAGCCCATTGCAGCTCAAAGAGGCCTGCCTGCCTCTGTAGACTCCACCTCTGGGGGGAGGGCATAACGAAACAAAAAGCAGCAGAAACCTCTGCAGACTTAAATGTCCCTGTCTGACAGCTTTGAACAGAGTAGTGGTTCTCCCAGCATGCAGCTGAAGATCTGAGAATGGACAGACTGCCTCCTCAAGTGGGTCCCTGACCCCCAAGTAGCCTAACTGGGAGGCACCCCCCAGGAGGGGCAGACTGGCACATTGCATGGCTGGGTACTCCTCTGAGACTAAACTTCCAGAGAAACAATCAGGTGGCAACATTTGCTGTTCAACAATATCTGCTGTTCTGCAGCCTCTGCCGCTGATACCCAGACAAAGAGGGTCTGCAGTGGACCTCCAGCAAACTCCAACAGATGTGCAGCTGAGGGTCCTGACTGTTAGAAGGAAAACTAACAAACAGAAAGGACATCCACACCAAAACCCCATCTGTACATCCCCATCATCAAAGACCAAAGATGGGGAAAAAACAGAGCAGAAAAACTGGAAAGTCTAAAAATAAGAGTGCCTCTCCTCCTCCAAAGGAACGCAGCCCACACCAGCAACAGAACAAAGCTAGACACAGAACAACTTTGACGAGTTGAGAGAAGAAGGCTTCAGATGATCAGACTACTCTGAGCTAAAGGAGGAAGTTTGAACCCATGGCAAAGAAGTTAAAAACCTTGAAAACAAATTAGATGAATGACTAACTAGAATACTCAATGCAAAGAAGTCCTTAAAAGACCTGATGGAGCTGAAAACCAAGGCACAAGAACTTCGTGACAAATGCACAAGGCTCAGCAGCTGATTTGATCAACTGGAAGAAAGGGTATCAGTGATGGAAGATCAAATGAATGAAATGAAGTGAGAAGAGAAGTTTAGAGAAAAAAGAATAAAAAGAAACAAACATAGTCTCCAAGAAATATGCGACTATGTGAAAAGACCAAATCTACGTCTGATTGGTGTACCTGAAAGTGATGGGGAGAATGGAACAAAGTTGGAAAACACCCTGTAGGATATTATCCAGGAGAACGTCCCCAATCTAGCAAGGCAGGCCAATATTCACATTCAGGAAACACAGAAAACGCCACAAAGATACTCCTTGAGAAGAGCAACTCCAAGACCCATAATTGTCAGATTCACCAAAGTTGAAATGAAGGAAAAAATGTTAAGGGCAGCCAGAGAGAAAGGTTGAGTTACTCACAAAAGGAAGACCATCAGACAAACAGCTGATCTCTCGGCAGGAACTCTACAAGCCAGAAAAGAGTGGGGGCCAATATTAAACATTCTTACAGAAAAGAATTTTCAACCCAGAATTTCATATCCAGCTAAATTAAGCTTCACAAGTGAAGGAGGAATAACATCCTTTACAGACAAGCAAACACTGAGAGATTTTGTCTCCACCAGGCCTGCCCTAAAAGAGCTCCTGAAGGAAGCACTAAACATGGAAAGGAACAACCAGTACCAGCCACTGCAAAAACATGGCAAATTGTAAAGACCATCAAGGCTAGGAAGAAACTGCATCAACTAATGAGCAAAATAACCAGCTAACATCCTAATGACAGGATCAAATTCACACATAACAATATTAACTTTAAATGTAAATGGGCTAAATGCTCCAATTAAAAGACACAGACTGGCAAATTGGATAAAGAGTCAAGACCCATCAGTGTGCTGTATTCAGGAAACCTAGCTCACGTACACAAACACACATAGGCTCAAAATAAAGGGATGGAGGAAGATCTACCAAGCAAATGGAGAACAAAAAAAAGGCAGGGGTTGCAATCCTAGTCTCTGATAAAACAGACTTTAAACCAACGAAGATCAAAAGAGACAAAGAAGGCCATTACATAATGGCAAAGGGATCAATGCAACAAGAAGAGTTAACTATCCTAAATATATATTCACCCAATAAAGGAGCACACAGATTCATAAAGCAAGTCCTTAGAGACGTAAAAAGAGTCTTAGACTCCAAGACAATAATAATGGGAGACTTTAACACCCCACTGTCAACATTAGACAGATCAATGAAACAGAAAGTTAACAAGGATATCCAGGAATTGAACTCAGCTCTGCACCAAGCAGACGTAATTGACATCTACAGAACTCTCCAATGCAAATCAACAGAATATATAATTATTTTCAGCACCACACCACACCTATTCCAAAATTGACCACATAGTGGGAAGTAAAGCTCTCCTCAGCAAAAGTAAAAGAACAGAAATTATAATAAACTGTCTCTCAGACCACAGTGCAATCAAACTAGAACTCAGGATTAAGAAACTCATTCAAAACTGCTTAACTACATGGAAACTGAACAGCCTGCTCCTGAATGACTACTGGGTACATAACAAAATGAATGCAGAAATAAAGATGTTCTTTGAAATCAATGAGAACAAAGACACAACATACCAGAATCTCTGGGACACATTCAAAGCAGTGTGTAGAGGGAAATTTATAGCACTAAATGCCCACAAGGAAAGCAGGAGAGATCTAAAATTGACATCCTACCATCACAATTAAAAGAACTAGAAAGCAAGAGCAAGCACATTCAAAAGCTAGCCGAAGGTAATAAAGAAATAAGATTAGAACAGAACTGAAGGGAATAAAGACACAAAAACCCCTTCAAAAAATCAATGAACCCAGGAGCTGGTTTTTTGAAAAGATCAACAAAATTGATAGACCGCTAACAAGACTAATAAAGAAGAAAAGAGAGAAAAATCAAACAGATGCAATAAAATATGATAAAGGGGATATCACCACTGATCCTACAGAAATACAAACTACCATCAGAGAATACTATAAACATCTCTATGCAAATAAACTACAAAACCTAGAAGAAATGGATAAATTCCTCCACACATATATCCTCCCGAGACTAAACCAGGAAGAAGTTGAATCTCTGAATAGACCAATAACAGGCTCTGAAATTGAGGCAATCATTAATAGCTTACCAACCAAAAAAAGTCCAGGACCAGATTGATTCACAGCCAAATTCTACCAGAGGTATGAGGAGGAGTTGATACCATTCCTTCTGAAACTATTCCAATCAATAGAAAAAGAGGGAATCCTCCCTAACTAATTTTATGAGGCCAGCATCAACCTGATACCAAAGCCTGGCAGAGACACCACCAAAAAAGAGAGTTTTACACCACTGTCACTGATGAACATCGATGCAAAAGTCCTCAGTAAAATACTGGCAAACCAAATCCAGCAGCACATCAAAAACTTATCCACTATGATCAAGTGGGCTTCACCCCTGGGATGCAAGCCTGGTTCATCACACACAAATCAATAAATGTAATCCAGCATAAAAACAGAACCAATGACAAAAACCACAAAATTTTCACAAAATTCAATAACCTTTATGCTAAAAACTCTCAATAAATTAGGTATTGATGGACCACATCTCAAAATAATAACAGCTATCTATGACAAACACACAGCCAATATCATACTGAATGGGCAAAAACTTTGAAAACTGGCACAAGACAGGGATGCCCTCTCTCCCACTCCTATTCAACATAGTGTTGGAAGTTCTGGACAGGGCAATCAGGCAGGAGAAGGAAATAAAGGGCATTCAATTAGGAAAAGAGGAAGTCAAATTGTCCCTGTTTGCAGATGACATGATTGTATATCTAGAAAACCCCATTGTCTCAGCCCCGAATCTCCTTAAGCTGATAAGCAACTTCAGCAAAGTCTCAGGATACAAAATCAATGTGCCAAAGTCACAAGCATACTTATATACCAATAACAGACAAACAGAGAGCCAAATCATGAATGAACTCCCATTCACAATTGCTTCAAAGAGAATAAAATACCTAGGAATCCAACTTACAAGGGACATGAAGGACCTCTTCGAGGAGAACTACAAACCACTGCTCAATGAAATGAAAGAGGATACAAACAAATGGAAGAATATTCCATGTTCATGGGTAGGAAGAATCAATATTCTGAAAATGGCCATACTGCCCAAGGTAATTTATAGATTCAATGCCATCCCCATCAAGCTACCAATGACTTTCTGCACAGAATTGGAAAAAACTACTTTAAAGTTCATATGGAACCAAAAAAGAGCCCGCATTGCCAAGTCAATTCTTAGCCAAAACAACAAAGATGGAGGCATCACGCTACCTGACTTCAAACTATACTACAAGGCTACAGTAACCAAAACAGCAGGGTACTGGTATCAAAACAGATATATAGACCAATGGGACAGAACAGAGCCCTCAGAAATAATGCCACATATCTACAACCATCTGATCTCTGACAAGCCTGACAAAAACAAGAAATGGGGAATGATTCCCTATTTAATAAATGTGCTGGGAAAACTGGCTAGCCATATGTAGAAAGCTGAAACTGGATCCCTTCCTTACACCTTATACAAAAATTAATTCAAGATGGATTAAAGACTTAAATGTTAGACCTAAAACCATAACAACCCTAAAAGAAAACGTAGGCAATACCATTCAGGACATAGGCATGTGCAAGGACTTCGTGTCTAAAACACCAAAAGCAATAGCAACACAAGCCAAAATTGTCAAATAGGATCTAATTAAACTAAAAAGCTTCTGCACAGCGAAAGAAACCACCATCAGAGTGAACAAGCAACCTACAGAATGGGAGAAAAATTTTGCAATCTACTCATCTGACAAATGGCTCATATCCAGAATCTATGATGAACTCAGACAAATTTACAAGAAAAAAACAAACAACCCCATCAAAAAGTGGGCAAAGGATATGAACAGACACTTCTCAAAAGAAGACATTTATGCAGCCAAAAGACGTGAAAAAATGCTCATCATCACTGGCCATCATAGAAATGCAAATCAAAACCACAATGAGATACGATCTCACATCATTTAGAATGGTGATCATTAAAAAGTCAGGAAACAACAGATGCTGGAGAGGATGTGGAGAGATAGGAACACTTCTACATTGTTGGTGGGATAGTAAACTAGTTCAACCATGTGGAAGTCAGTGTGGCGATTCCTCAAGGATCTAGAACTAGAAATACCATTTGACCCAGCCATCCCATTACTGGGTATATACCTAAAGGAACATGCTGCTATAAAGACACATGCACACATATGTTTATTGTGTCACTATACACAATAGCAGACTTGGAACCAACCCAAATGTCCAACAAGGATAGATTGGATTAAGAAAATACGGCACATACACAACATGGAATACTACGCAACCATAAAAAATGATGAGTTCATGTCCTTTGTAGGGACATGGATGAAGCTGGAAACCATCATTCTCAGCAAACTATCGCAAGGACAAAAAATCAAACATCGTATGTTCTCACTCATACGTGGAAATTGAACAATGAGAACAGATGGACACAGGAAGGGAAACATCACACACCTCAGTCTGTTGTGGGGTAGGGGGAGGGGGGAGGGATAGCATTAGGAGATATAGCTAATGTTAAATCACAAGTTAATGGGTGCAGCACAACAATACTGCACATGTATATATATGAACAAACCTGCATGTTGTGCTCATGTACCCTAAAACTTAAAGTATAATATTAAAATATATATATATATGAAGTCTGACTCTAGCCTTCCCCTTAAGATAATCATATAAAGTTTATTTTCACATCATATAAGAAGGAAAAGAAAAAGCATATGGTTTTAATGGAAGTAAGTAAACACAGTGTTACATATAAACTCAGTAATATGTTTGGATGCCAATATAGTGAAGACTGAATGAGTATAGCCCTTTTGGGAAACTTCCTTGGAAGTCTTCAGGCTTCAAGACAAAAGAATTCTCTACAAGGGCAGACACCACCTATCTTCATGTTGTCACAAAACAGGGTGTGGCCTGGTCTTCACAGGTTATTAGAGATTGAATACAGCCTCCTCCTAAATTAAGTTATGCTGAAGTCCAACCCCCGTACCTCAGTATGTGAGCATATTTGGAAATAGGGTAACTGCAGATGTGATTATTTACATTAAGAGGACGTCATACTGGAGTAGGTGAGCTTCTAATGCACCTTGGCAGATGCTCGTATATGAGCACAGCCATGTGGAGATAGAGAAACACAGGGATGCCATAAGATGACAAAGACACAGAGTGGAGTTGTGCATCTGCAACTCAGGAATAGCAAAGATTGTGCATCTGCAATTCAGGAATGCCAAAGATTATGCTCAAATACCAGCAGCTAGGAAGCAGCAAAGAAATACTCCCCTACAGCTTTTGGAGAGAACTTGGCCCTGGGAGCACCTTTGTTGCTGACTTCTGGACTTACAAGCTGTAAAATGATAAATTTTGTTGTCATATGACACACAGTTTTTCATGCTTTTTGTCTGTTTATTTTAAAGACAGGTTTCGCTATGTCACCCAGATGGGAGTGTAGTGGTGCAAACATAGCTCACTGCAGCCTTGGCCTCATGTGCTCAAGTGATCCTCCCACCTCAGCCTTCTGAGAAGCTGAGACTTCTCAGCTTTTGGCATATGCTACCATGCCCTGTTAATATTTTTCATTTGTTTTGTAGAGACAGACCCTCACTATGGTGCCCAGAGTGGTCTTAAACTCTTGACTTCCTTAGGCAATCCTCCGGCCTTGGCCTCCCAAAGTGCTGGGGTTACAGGCATAAGCCACTCTGCCTGGCATAGCCATACAGATTTTGGCACTCTGGTAACAGCAGCCCAAGCAAACTAATAAACAAGGTTTACTTAGAAAAAATTATGAATTTGATTTGAATCATTTCTTCATGCAGGAAAGAACCTTTCAGTGACAGACAAGCATCTCCATCAAGTGTTGGTCCCTCCTCTGTTCTCCTCTTGGTAGCCATTCTCAGACCAAATCTACAGAGTCTGATTTTTGAAAGTTGGTATCCAGATGATACATTTTCTACTTCCAAAACATGCCAACATGCCAAAAAAAAAAAAAACAAACAAAAACAAAAAAACTATGTGCTCTGATCTTCTCAGAATTACTGTGCACAGCTCATGCACGGCAAGGCCACTGCAGTCTGAGAGCCTCATTCCCCATGGGAAGATTAACCCTCCTTAGGTGACATGCACATGTTGCTCTTTCATTCAGTTTAAAGAAACTCAGGGTGGATGACGGTAGCACACACAGGTAGAACAGAATGATACTCCATTGATTTCCATAGTTACATTATTACATTACATAGTTACATTATTAGACAGGAGAAAATTAAAAGATGCCACAATATTTGGAGCTATTTAGGATGCTTTTGGTTCTTTTCTCCCGTGATTTGAAGAGAATCACTCAGTAGAATATTGGCAGACTCTGTTGTATGTGTGTTTTTTGTATATTTTATATTTTCTACTATATTTAGGCCAATAAATGAGCTTTCCTGTGACATACTTGTGTGTGTATTTGTTTATATATGCATGCCATATAACAATATAATACATTGTTTTAACAATATAATAATATAATACAAATATCATATATTTTCCTTTGCTAACTCTGTGTCTCTAGCTATTTATACAGCAAACGAAATACAAATATATATAGGTATATGTACATAAATTTGTACTTGTATATATTGTACACATATATTTGTAGTTGTGTTTGTATTTCTATATTATATATATTGTATATGCATATATAGTATATATATTAGTATTTGTATATGTTTATACACAGAAATATACTGGTATTTATGTGTATATATGTACAAATGCAAATATATATGTAACATTATATATATATTATACATATGGGAATAGTTCTTTTTCTCTACATGTATGTTAAATATATATAGGAATATTTATTTATATTTCTCTATAAATATTATGACAATTGTTTGTATTCATATGGTCAGGCAATCTAAATTCCCCAAGTGGTAGCTCAGGTGACGTAGCAAAATCCTGTTTCTAACAAAATAAATTTTAAAATTAGCTGGGTATGGTGGCATTCACCTGTAGTCCCAGCTATTCAGAAGGGTGAGGAGGGAGGATCCGTTGAGACCAGGAGTTTCAGAACAGCTTGTGCAACATAGGAAACCCTGTCTCTACAAAAATCCATGCAAGGGCATGGTGGTGCATGTCTGTAGTCCCAGCTGCTTGAGATGCTGAGATGTGAGGATCAAATAAATCCATGAGTTCTAGGCCACAGTGAGCTATGCTTGCACCATTGCACTCCAGCCTAGACAACAGAGTGAGAACTTGTCTCTACAAAAAAATTAAAGAAATAAACATTAGCCAGGCATGGCAGTCACCTGTAATCCAAGCTACTCAGGAGGCTGAGGCAGGAGAATGCCTTGAGCCCAGGAGTTCAAAGCTGTAGTACGCTATGTTGTACCACTGCACACCAGCCTGTGCAACAGAGTGAGACTGTGTCTCTTCAACAACAGTAAGAACAGAAACAAAACTGATCAGCTGTTAACAGAACCGTTATATATGTGTAAGTCCTGCACCTGCAAGTAGGAACTCTAGAATTTCTAATGGGCAATTAGAAATCTAGTAAAAATCTGGTTTGCCACTAAAGTGTTTTACTCCTGAAACACTGGTAATAAAGAAAATTTGAGTTCTCACAGATGCTGGGGGAGAAGCTGCCTGTTATTGCTGTGTGTGTAAGCGTGTGTCTGTATGTGTATATGTGTGCATGCATGTGTGCTCCTGCACATGCCGGTAAAAGCAACACTTATACTGAGCAACCAAACAAGCGAAGAGGACAGTGATACCCCAACACGAAGACGAACGTACCCAGTTTTGGCGAAGTTCGTCCAGTAGGTCATCACCACGGCACTGAGCATGACGTCGTTCTTGGAAAAGTTACAACTGAAGAGCTCGGTGGGACCGATCATGGGGATGCCGAAGACATAGGGGACCTCATCACCATGGGCCGAATCCGCCCAGCTGGGCTTCATTTCGCTTTGGCAGTGATGATAGAAGGCATAGAAGTAGGTTGGGGAGCCGTACTGTGCGTGCAGGTCAGCGGTGGCCACGGCGGGGGCCACCCACTGGTGGTCAGTAAAGAGAGCCACCAGGGTTTTCCGCCGCGTCTCCGGATTTTCCTTATCGGCCCAGTCTGTGTACATGAACTTGATAGTCTCCCGCAAAGTGTCTTTCCCTTCAGGATAGCCGTAAAGGTTGTCCACGAAGTTGGACACAGAGAAGTCAAAGTCGTTGGGCGTCACACCGTCCTCGTTATCCACGATGCCGTCCACGAACTTCAAACCTTCCCCTTGGTTGACACCCAGCATGATGTCGTAGTTGAGGAACTCGCCTTGCTCCATCAGGATCTGGGGGTCGTCTGGGATGACGTCGCCGTCGATCACCGGCCCGAAGGCTATGTGATAGGTGGCCGGGGTGATGGTCTGCTGGATGAGCTCCTTGTAGTTCTTGTTCCGCAGGCACTCTACCATGTCCGTGGTGTCCAGCATGTTGCAGCCGACCTTGTCTGCCAATATCCGAGTGTACTTGGCCGGCTGGTAGTTCACTGCCCAGCTGGACAGGGCGGTGCCGCTCTGAATGATGGCCTTCTGGAAGAGACCTGCAGGTGCAAAATTGTGGACATGCAAATGAAAACCCGCAGGACAGAAACACAGCTTTTACTGAGTAATGAAGGCTGTGATTGTCTCGCAAGCATGTGAATTTCTGGATGTAGTAGCATTCATCTCTGTCAGAGGGCTCTCTTAACCGTGTTCATTTTGATTCCCTCCCCCTGAACATTCATTTTAGGGAATGTTATTCTACACACACACACACACACACACACACACACGAGTTTAAGGAAATGAAACCACACTGAGGCTTTTCATGCACCAGTAAAATACATGTGATTTCTTTTTTTCTTCCACAATTTAGTGTTATTTTTGCTTCCTTGCCTCCAGATGCCATATATAAAAACTGCAACAGCAACTGCATTCCCCATTTCCAAGAGGGAAAATAAACAAACAAAAAAACAGGCCTTAAGCTAGTAAAAGGTCAAAGGCTATCTTGTCTCACAAACAAATCCAGGTGTCTCTTCATTATGGGAAAAAATAAATCCAGTTGAATGAATTTCAGAGTGCTAATTTAGGAATGCATTTCTACTCTGAATCTAATGAAGATATTACGGTTTGGGAATTAAAGTAAATGCATTAGCTTAGCTACACCAAATCCTCAACTGGGTACCCAAATAACAAGTATTTTTTAAGTCATTTTCTTCAAAATGATATCCACTGGTAACTCAGAGATTTTTGTTTGTTTTTATTTTGTTGCTGTTTGTTTGTTTGTTTTGCCACATAGGAAAAATTCTCCACCTGGTGAGAAACTTGAAAAAGCATGGGCTATTTTAGGAGTAAAATTCTGTGTAGCTTAAAATTCTCCATCAGCTCAGTCTACTACATGAATGTCCAGAAGTATAAAATCTGTATTTTTAATCATGACAGGACAAGAGATGGAAGGCTGTAAAAATCACAGCATTCAATTTATGATCACTTCTTGACATTTCTGTAAATCCCAGCCTGAGTCAGGCGCTAAAGAATAAAGCATTCAGCTGTAAGTCCAGATGCCCTGTCGATTTTTAATGTCATGGAAGTAATCAAATATGAGGAAAATATGATTGTCATCAGGAAGATGTGATTTTTAAAGACTAAAGGATTGCCCAAAGATGACACATAGGACTGCAACTTGAAACCAATATGGTTTTAACCATTATGTCATCAAAACCATCTTGGAAACATTTCTGTCAGAAATGTGCAAGTATTGACTTGAGTACTTGGCTCTGAAGATTATTTTAAAATGTCCAAAAGAAAAAAATGTCAATATGTAATCTGTTGGATACTTTCATTAGTTAAAACATTCAGAATTAGAAAAAAATGCTCTGAGCTGTTTCTTTCCTACCTTTCTTATAACTTCTGGCAATAATCTAGATAGCAGCCTATGTGCGTGACACACATATATACATATATACACACACACATATATATATATATATGTAACATATAAAACAGTTATTTGTATGTTAGGGAAGTAACATAACTCCTGATGACACTAAAAAACTTGGATAATGAAAAAAAATCACCCATAAGTCAAACATTAAAGCACAATTCACCTTAGCATAATGAGTATGTTAGGAATTAACATAATTCTTTCTTACATCATTCTCTCCCATTCAAACATTGTTTTGAATAGCAATAGCTGAGCCCAATATTTATATACTTGTCCGCACTGTGTTTTTCCAGCTGTTGAATATCTTAGGTAAATTATTATTCTTTTGAGTTAATACATATGGTTTCTAATAACTTTCATCTCCTTTTGATCTTGTAGCTTTTTCATTTCATTCTTTGCTATGATAATAATACTGGGGTGAATACCTTCATAAAACTATCTCTTTCCACATGTACTTTGCCTTCATTAGACTAGAATTGCTAATGCCAACAATTTGGGTATTTTTATCTTTATCTTTATTTCAGACAGGGTGTCTCTCTGCTACCCAGGCTGGAGTGCAGTGGCATCATCTTGGCTTGCTGCACCCTCTGCCATCCAGGCCCAACTGATCCTCCCACCTCAACCTCCCAAGTAGCTGGGACTACAGGTGTGCACCACCACACCTGGCTAATTTTTGTAATGTTTTGTAGATATGAGGTTTTGCTTTGTTGCCTGGGCTGTTCTTGAATTCCTGGACTCGAGCAATCCTCACAACTCAGCCTCCCAAAGTACTGGGATGATAGGCAGGAGCCACAGTGCCAGGCTCACATTTTTCATAATTCTTGATAATGCTGATGGGCTGTTTAGAAGCACTGCCTTGCAGAAATGACCAACAAAAGATATTTTTGCAGCAAATAATAACTTTCAACCTGTTGACTTAAATAATTAACACTTTCCTCTAATTAGTGTGGCTTATATGTGTTTCATTACTCCTGAAGTTGGTTCTGACTGCTTTCTAAATCTACAACTGTCATATCAACTGAGAAATGTGAATATCTATGTATTTTCAAAAATGCCATAGAAATCTCTATGCCAAATGGTTCATCAGATTATTCACTGTTCCTGTTTTTAAAATGAAGTTACTACAAATATGAGCCTTTCCTCTTCCCTGTTATTAGCACTACTAGTTTGAGGTCAAAGGTCATTTGGTCTCCTGGGCAAAACATTATGAACTACGAACTCAAGGAATTCAGAGGTTGGAGGATTTTAGGAAATCCTCGTCTGTCCTATCTTGCTAAAGCAGACACTGAGGAGCACAGTGATCTAGAACTTGTTGAGATGGTGCAGGAAGTGAAGAAAGTCCTGCAGTTACTTTAAAGAAAGGTATTTTAAAATTTTATTTCTTTATGTTCAGACAGGGCCCCTCTCTGCCACCCAGGTTGGAGTGCAGTGACACCTTCAGAGCTCACTGCAGCCTTGACCTCCCTGGCTCAAGTGATCCTCCCTCCTCAGCCTCCCAAGCAACTGAGACCACAGGCGTGCACCACCAGCCCCAGCTGGTTTTTATTTATTTATTTTTGTATA
The DNA here is from genome assembly GCF_028885655.2 of Pongo abelii. NCBI lineage: Eukaryota > Metazoa > Chordata > Mammalia > Primates > Hominidae > Pongo > Pongo abelii. The sequence goes on along the minus strand of NC_072009.2, from coordinate 6,906,646 downwards.
AATGTGGTCTCACTAAGTTGCCCAGGCTGGTCTCAAACTCCTGGGCTCAAGCTATACTCCCTCCTCAGCTTCCCAAACTGCTGGGATAACAGGCATAAGCCACCTTACCCAGCTGACAACTTTAATAAATAACAATTCCAGAGGCTGAGGCAGGCGGATCACTTCAGGTCAGGAAGTTTGAGACCAGCCTGGCCAATAAGGTAAAACACCATCTCTACTAAAAATACAAAAATTAGCTGGGCGTGGTGATGGGCACCTGTAAGCCCAGCTACTTGGGAAGCTGAGGCAGGACAATCACTTTAAAACTGGGAGACAGAGGTTGACATGAGCCAAGATTGTGCCACTGCACTCCTGCCTGAGTGACAGAGTGAGACTCCATTTCAAAAAAAAAAAAAAAAAAGAAAAAGAAAAATTCCATTAAGATCTTGAGTACTTCAGATGTAAACGGTCCAGTCAGTGTGGTGCCGTTCTGAAGCCTACCAATGACACAGAACATATTACAATGCTGTGTTGATGACACAGATGGCTATTATGAATATTCATTTGTACCTGGCCAGGTAACAGAGGGCTGGATCTGTTTTGCAGATTTTCCTGCTTTCTCCTTTTAGGCCACAGCCAAGAATTTGTGATCCAGCTTCCAGAACCAATTGCCTCAAATTCCTGTGGACTCCTCTTTGAAGTCTCATCTGATACTGCAGAGAGCCTCCCTCATGTATTAGCAGTAGGGAACTGCATTGAGTGAGCCTCAGGTGCTCTGGCAGGGCTCAGGTGTGTGGCTGTCTATGCTGACCACCACTTAGGCAGCATAAGTAACTACTTCTTAGGGGCCCAAGTGCACATCTGGTTAGGTATGGTTGCCTATGCTAACTACCATGTACAAGTGCATGTCTGATTGAGGTAACATGATGTGCATGTGTTTCTGCGGTTTCCCCTTTCTCTGTTTTGCCAACAGCCCCTTTTTCCAGGTTATTAGCAGGGCCCCAGGGAGGGTTTGGAGCTCCCACGGGGACAACTAGAGGACCTCATGCTGACTGGCCCAGCAAGGAGATTCTTCCTAAAACTGAGTGTGTGAGAGAGAGATATAAAACAAACTGTGGACACTTCCAAGTGCCTCATGCTGAACTGACCAGTAAGGTGGTCCTTTGCTGAAAGTCATATTTGCAGGAGAGGAAGAAAGGGAGAGAGACAGAGGGAGAAAAAGGGAGACACAGAGAAAGAAATAAAGGGAGAGAGACAGAGTGTGAAGTGGGGAAGTGAGACAGGAAGAGAGACAGTGAGGAAGAGAGTGGGGAACCAGAGAGGGAGAAAGAGGAAGAGGGACAAAGAGAGAAGGGGAGAAAGGGAGAAAGAGGTGAGAAGATAGTGTGAGGGAGAGGGAGATCAAGGAAAGACAGTGGAAGGAGGTGAGAAAGGAAGGGCGAGAGACAGAGGAAAACAGAGAGAGGGACAGAGAGAAAGTGAGAGGACATAGAAAGGGAGAGACAGGAAGAGAGAGGGAAAGAGGAGAGTGAAAGGGGGAGAGTGAGAGAGGGAGGGAGACAGTCAGGGAGAGAGACACTATTCCTATGGGTAGAATCTACTTTATGAATGCACCAGCCATGTTTCTAGTGTTTCCAGAAGATTTAAAGAATTAATGTGAATTAGAGAAGTGACTTTTAAAGAAACTTGTGGCTAAAAGCCCAGTTGATTACAAAATCTATAAATCTGCAATATTGACATACTGTTTCTCTTCCTTATTGATGTACTGTCTCTCTTCCATATTACTGTTACCAAATTGTAGCTAGAAGTTAATAAAATTTCAAGTGATCAAATACAGTGAGAATGTCAGAAGAAACAATAGTGTCCGCCCTTCTAAAGCAGTTATTTTGTCCCAATCATTGTAACTGACACCTAATTGTCACACATTTAAATTAGGAGATATTGCTGACCAAGCATGGTGGCTCAATTCTGTCATCTCAGCAGTCTGAGAGGCCAAAGGAGGAGGATCACTTGAGGCTAGGAGTTTGAGACCAGCCTGAGCAAACATAGCAAGACCACTTCTCTATAAAAATTAAAATTTAACCATTAGTCCCAGGGTATTCAGCAGATTGAGATGGGAGAAGGCTTAAGCTCAGGAGTTGGAGGCTGCAGTGAGCTATGATCATGCCACTGCACTCCAGCCTGAGTGACAGAGCAAATGGAAAAAAAAGCTGAGTTAAAATGTATGAAGATGGGTTCATTTTGTCTTTTAGGCATTTTCTGTTGCAATTTGCATGGTGACTTCTGGCAACCTGGACATGAATCTTAGCTATGAACTCTGACTATTCATTTCTTGGTTCAGGGCATTTGCCAGCCCACCGACCCTGGCGACACCATTATTACCTTCTGAGTAGTGGGACAGGGTCAACAGGCTGACACAGGAGGCCCCAGCCCCCGAGCCAAAGATAGTCACTCTCTTGGCGTCCCCGCCAAAGGCTCCCACATTCTCCTCAATCCACCGCAGTGCTTGAATCTGATCCAGGAGCCCATAGTTGCCTTTTGCTGCCTGGTCACCGGTACTTAAAAACCCTACAGAAGGACACAGGACATTTTTGTTGGTCAAAAAAAAAATGCATACACAATCCCCGCCATTTGAAAAGTTATCTCGTAGCTTGCCTTCTTCGTTCTCTCTCTCCACAACCCTCTCCCACACAGATTAGAGGAAAAACTGGAGAAATTTTTTTGTGGCAGAAATAATTACACAGATAATAGTTGTTGTTTAGGTTGACATTATGATACCATGTCATCTTTAGGTATATATGACTAATGTAGAAGGCAAAATAAATCTAAAATGTTAGTGGAAATTATACGAGATTAGAGAAAAAACTGGAGAACAAATTTTTGGCAGAAATAATTATACAAATAATGATTATTGTTTACATTCACATTATGATACTATGTCATCTTTGGGTATATATGTGGCTAAAGTAGAAGGAAAAATGAATCTAGAATGTTAGTGGAAATTACAGGAAATTAGAGAAAAAAACTAGAGAAAATTTTTTGTGGCAGAAATAATTACATAAAAAATGATTATTGTTTAGGTTGACATGATGATACCTTGTCATCTTTGAGTACATATGTGGCCAATAGACGAGAAAATGAATCTAAAATATTAATAATATGAAGCAATCCCAGAAGTCATTGTAAATTTTACTAGGTTCAAGGTACCATTTCTGTGCACGATTTTTTTTTAAACACAACAGACTCCTACAATAAATTATGTACTAAATATCCCTTCAAATGAGTTAATGACGTAGATCTTCAAAAAAAGAAATTGTATGTAAGGGACAAATATTACAGTTGGGTATTTGGGGAAGGTTTTTTTTTTTGTTGTTGTTGTTTTACCATTTTCACATCCTTAGCTGAGCATTTCTCCCAAGCAAAGTCTGATGCCTTTTATGAACAACAGTGTCACATAAGGGAGGGGCTTGTTTGTATGATGACAGACTGCTTTAAGCCCTAAAATAACATAAATCCAAACCAACTCCTTCAAAGCATATTCCTAACCAAAGTTGACAGCATTCCAATGAGCAACTGAGTGTTGGCTTCTACTTTTAAAACAAAAAGAGTAGAGGATGAGGCTGCATACCAGTAGAGTTTACCAGGTTTTCTTCCATTAGGTTTCGTGAACAATTGGAAAAGTGCCCTGAGCTCATTTCCAAATGAAGAAATGGCCAGGCTTCAAAGAAAGTCATAAGATTTTTTTTTTTCCTACAATGACAATAAATTCCAAGCCTAAATCTGGAGTCACTATTGCCTGCAGCTTCAAAGAGAGGCAGTATTGCAACTGCAAGGTTGGTCTTACTTAAGACACATCCTACCAATGTGATTTCTTTAAAGTTCAGAGAAACTTGATGTGAGATTAGCTGTGATTAGTGGGTATGTTCAGACATTATGCTAGCCCCCCACCATTTAATTAGCGATTACTAATTAGTGCTTCATGCCAAAAATGTTCTGCAACACCTGTCTCCATCACTAAATCTTTGACACAGTTTGTTCATAAAGAGCATCAGGCTTTGCCTGGGAGAAGAAAATCCTTTCATTCAGAGTACATATGACAATGATGAATAACGCCAGTGTGGGTGCCCTCTAATACCACAGGACAATGCTTTCTTCCTCTATTAAAGAGAGAGGTAATTAATTTTTAAGGCATGAGTAGTTTTCTAACAGAACGATTCTGTCTTCAGCACATATTTTCTTAACTCACTGTTCTCTCTTTCTCAATTCTGCAGAATTATCTGTTGACTTATTTTGTTTCTGCAGAGGAGCGTGAAGATTTTCAACATGCCATGAATCACTGGCCTTTCTTCCACCACAATCCCTTCCTCCCTCACAAAACAAGAGTGTTGTAACCTTTCCAATAGCAGGCTAATGAATATCCCTTGCTTTCAAAAATCTTAGTTCTTCAAACAGCATCCTACTGGATGGATTGATCTTTGAGGTTCAGAATTTCCTCCAGATATTCTGTAAGCTGGCCAAGGGAAATGGCAGTGCTTGCATCTCTGAAGTTTAACAAATGAATGTGGTGTTTTGAAGCTGGTGTTTTCATAGTTTCTGCATTGAAATTTTCATTTACTGCAACATCCAGGGATTATTAATTTTCTTTTTAAATTTAAACTGTCAACAAGTGGGAGTGCCTGTTTCAGGTACAAAATGAATTAAACAATTTTACACTCTTTACAAGAGTATACTCCTTTCAGTTACAGTTGCAAAACTTAAGAAAATTATGACAGTGAAAGAGATCTGACCTAACCAACACCATCTTGCCTTTCACCACCATACTGCAATGATCACTGCTGAGCATAGGGCAAGCTAAATTTGGGGGAAATTGAACTTATAGTTTAAATGATAATAACCCTTCTTAAAACTAAACCACCTTTGTAAAACTAATGAAAGACCAGCAGGTTAGAAAAATGAGAGATGCCTGAATTTTGCTAAGATGTTGGATTAGTTAGATGATTACCAACCATTATCTGAGAGGTTGCTAGGTGGACATCCTGGGTCGAGTGGGGACTTGGAGAACTTTTCTGTCTTACAAGAGAATTGTAAAACACACCAATAAGAACTCTTTAGCTAGGATTATAAAATGCACCAATCAACACTCTGTAGTTAGTAAGGGGATTGTAAAATGCATGAATCAGTGCTCTGTAAAAACACCAATCAGCACTCTGTAGCTAGCAAGAGGATTGTAAAATGCACCAATCAGCACTCTGTAAAATGCACAAATCTGCACTCTGTAAAATGCACTAAACAGTAGGAACCTAAAAGTAGTCAATCGCAAGGAGGATTGTAAAAAGGGCATTCTGATAGGACAGACACAGAACATGGGATGGGACAAATAAGAAATTAAAAGTTGGCCAACTTAGCCAGCAGCGGCAACCCACTAGAGTCCCCTTCCATTCTGTGGAAGCTTTGTTCTTTCACTCTTCACAATAAATCTTGCTGCTGATCACTCTTTGAGTCCATGACATCTTTAGGAGCTGTAACACTCACAGCGAAGGTCCACAGCTTCATTCATGAAGTCAGCAAGACCATGAACCCACTGGCAGGAACCAACTCTGGACACATATAGTGGTTCATCCAGGATATTGCCATGTGGTGAGTACCGCTGGACCCTTTTCACTTGCTATCCTGTCCTATTTTGCCTTAGAATTCGGGGACTAAATACCAGGCACCTGTCGACCAGTTAAAAGCAACTAGCGTGGCTGCTGGACTAAAGACACAGGTGTCAGGCTTTCTGGGAAAGGGCTCTCTAACAACCTCTGAATCTTTAGAGTTGGGAGCATTGGTTTGCCTGGAACCAGCTTCCACTTTTCCTGCATTTCTTGGCTGAGCCAAGGGTTGACAAAGACAAAAGTCATTCAGCTCCAGGGTCCCAATTAAAAGTTGGTTGACCCTGCAGCCATGAGCAGAACTCTCAAAGTTACATTGCACAAGCGAGACTTGCCCATCTATCCTATCTATCCTGACCCTTGCCTTCTGGGTCCTAACACCTGTAAGACAACCCTTCCTACTGCCTGTCTTCTCTGAAGGTAGCCCTGTTTCTAAAAACCACTCCGTGTCCCTGGTGATCTTCTAGTATCTCCTATAAATGATTTCTAGTACAAATTGTGGGACTCTGTTCCTTCTTTAGGCACACAGGCTCACCTATCAGGAAAACATAGTTTTCACCTGAAGCTCTGTTGGTAGGGGGACGATCTGGAACTTATCAACCCTCCTCAGACTAGCAGGTCTAACAGAGGCTATTCCTGAAGCTAGGATATGGGGAGCCTCAGAAATTATATCCTTCCTATTCATATGACGAGAAGTGAGGACAAAAGACGTCACACTTCCAACCCTGGAGATCCCTTCCCTCCCTCAGGGTATGGCCCTCCACTCCATTTTGAGGCATATCATCTTTATAGGAAAAGGGTAAGGTCCCAATACTAAGAGGAGAATGCTTAGGACTCTTACAGATTTTCAAGAATATATCGCTAAGGGCCACTAAATCTGATGTTTCTCAGTCCTCTTTGTGGTCTAAAAGGAAAGGCAAGGGTGCAGGTTTTCAAGAATGTGTTGGTAAGCACCACTAAATCTGACCTTTATTTGTCCTTCTTGTGATCTGGGAGGAAAACTAGTGTTTCTGCTGCTGCTTTGGTGAGCAAAACTATTCTGAACATCAGGGTCCAGGGACTATTGCAGGTTCTTGGGCAAGGAAAAAAGCAAACCAAAACCATATTTGTTTTTTTCTTTCAGATGGGAATCACTCAGGCATCAACAAGCTCACCCTTGAAATATATCCTAAGCCATTGGGAACAATTTGATCTGCAAACCCTGAAAAAGAAGTGGCTTATTTTTTTTCTGCACTATGGCTTGGCCTCAATATTCTCTCTCTGATGGGAAGAATGACCACCTGAGGAAAGTATGAATTAGAATACCATACTGCACTTTGACCTGTAAGAGGGAAGCCAAATGGAGTGAAATATCTTATGTGCAAGCTTTCTTTTCATTGAAGGATAATCCACAACTAGGCAAAGCTTGAAATTTACATTCCACAGAAGGACCTCTCTGCTTAGCTTCATATCCTACCATCTGTACAGCTCCTCTTCCTATCAGTAATAAGCCTCCTCTAGTCTCCCCCACCCAGAAGGGGAATAAGCAAATAAATCTCCAAGGAACCAGAAACACCCTCAGGCTATTGCTTATGTCCCCTTCAAGCTGTCGGGGGAGGGGAATTTGGCCAAACCCAGGTACAAGTCCCCTTCTCCCTCTCTGATTTAAAGCAGATAAAGTAGACCTGGGGAAGTTTTCAGATAATCCTGAATAGGTATATAGATGTCCTACATGGTCTAGGGCAAATCTTTGACTTCACTTGGAGAGATATCATGCTATTGTTAGATCAAACCATGGCCTTTAATGAAAACAATATGGCTTTAGCTGTAGCCAGAGTGTCTGGAGATCTGGTATCTTAATTAAGTAAATGATAGAATAACAGCCAAAGAAAGGGAAAAATTCTCTACCAGTCAGCAAGGCGTACCCCATATGGATCCCCACTGGGATCTAGACTCAGATCGTGGGGACTGGAGTCACAAACATCTGTTGACCTGTGTTCTAGAAGGACTAAGGAGAATAGGAAAAAGCCCATGAATTAATCAATGATGTCCACCACAACTCAGGGAAAGGAAAATAATCCTACTGCCTTCCTTGAGTGGCTACAAGAGGCCTTAAGAAAATATATTCCCCTGTCAGCCAATTCCCTTGAGGGCCAATTGATCCTAAAACATAAGTTTATTATCCAATCAGCTGCAGATATCAGGAGAAAACTCCAAAAGTGAGCTCTGGGCCCTGAACAAAATCCGGAGGCATTATTAAACCTGGCAACCTTGGTGTTCTATAATAGGGACCAAGAGGAATAGGCCCAAAAGGAAAAGTGAGATCAGAGAAAGGCCACAGCCTTAGTCATGGCTCTCAGTCAATAAACCTTGGTGGTTCAGAGAGGACAGAAAATGGAGCAGGCCAATTACCTCGTAGGGCTTGTTATTAGTGTGGTTTTCAAGGACACCTTAAAAAAGATTGTCCGGTGAGAAACAAGCCACCCCCTTGCCCATGTCTACTATGCCAAGGCTATCATTGGAAAGCACACTGCCCCAGAGGACAAAGATTTTTGGGAACAGCAGTCCCCAACCAGATGATCCAACGGCAGGACTGAGGGTGCATGTGGAAAGCACCAGCTCATTTTATCACCTTCACTGAGCCCCAGGTACATTTAACCATTGAGGACCAGGAAATTGAGTTCCTCCTGGACATGGATGGGGCCTTCTCAGTGTTAATCTCCTGCCATGGATGGCTGCCCTGAAGGTCTGTTACCATCTGAGGAATCCAGGGGCAGCCTGTACCCAGGTATTTCTCCCACCTCCTCAGTTGTAATTGGGAGACTTTGCTCTTTTCACATGCCTTTCTTATTATGCCTCAAAGTCCCACACCCTTATTAGGGAGGGATATATTAGCCAAAGCTGGAACAATTATCTATATGAATATGGGGAACAAGTCACTCATCTGTTGTCCCCTGCTTGAGGAGGGAATCAACCCTGAAGTCTGGGCATTGTAAGGGCAGTTTGGAAGGGCAGAAAATGTTGGCCCAGTCCAAATCAGACTGAAAGACCCCACCAATTTTCCTTATCAAAGTCAATTTCCCTTAAGGCCGGAAGCTCATAAACAATTACAGGATATTGTTAGACATTTTAAAGCTCAAGACTTAGTAAGAAAATGCAGCAGTCCCTACAACACTCCAATTCTAGGAGTACAAAAACTGAATGGTTAGTTGAGACTAGTACAAGATCTTAGACTCATCAATGAGGCAGAAATTCATCTATATCCAGGTGTACCCAACCCGTATACCTCTACACTCTCAACAGAGGAAGAAGAATGGTTCACTGTTCTGGACCTCAAGGATGTCTTCTTCTCCATTCCCCTACACTCTAACTCCTAGTTTCTCTTTACCTTTGAGGATCCCACAGACCACACATCCAACTTACATGGACGATCTTGCCTCAAGCATTTAAAGATAGCCCTCATCTCTTTGGTCAGGCACCATTCCAGATCTAGGTCACTTCTCAAGTCTAGGTACACTGCTCCTTCAGAATGTGGATGATTTACTTTTGGCTACAAGTTTGGAAGCCTCATGCCAGCAGTCTACTATAGATCTCTTGAATTTTCTAGCTAATCAAGTGCAAAAGGCATCTAATCAAAGGCCCAGCTCTGCCTACAACAAGTCAAATATCTAGGCCTAATCTTAATCAGAGGAACCCTCAGCAAAGAATGAATGCAGCCCATACTGGCTTATCCCTTTCCCTAAGAAATTAAAACAGTTGCAGGGGTTCCTTGGGATCGCCAGCTTTTGCCAACTGTGGATCCCTGGATACAGCGAGATGGCCAGGCCACTCTATACTTTAATCAAGGACACCCAGAGGGCAAATACTCATCTAGTAGAATGGAAACCAGAGGCAGAAACAGCATTCAAAACCTTAAAGCAGGCCCTAGTACAAGCTGTAGCCTTCAGCCTTCCTACACACACAAAAAAATACTTTTATAGATCACAGAAAGAGTGGGAATAGCTTTTGGAGTCCTTATTCAGACTCATGGAGTGCCCCCACAACCAGTGGCATACCTATGTAAGGAAATTTATGTAGTAGCAAAAGGCTGGCCTAACTGTCAATGGGTAGTTGCAGTGCTGGCCATCTTAGTATCAAAGGTTATCAAAATAATACAAGGAAAGGATCTCACTGTCTGGACTACTGATGATATAAATGGCACGCTAAGTGCCAAGGAAGTTTGTGGCTATCAGATAACCACCTGCTTAGATGCCAGGTGCTACTCCTTGAGACTGGTGTTTCAAGTATGCACATGTGCAGCCCTCAACCCTGCCACTTTTCTCCCATAGCATGAAGAACCAATCTAGTATGACTGCCAACAAATTGTAGCCCAGACTATGTCACCCAAGAGGATCTCTAAGGAGTCCCCTTAGGTAATCCTGACCTTAACCTATAGAGCAATGGAAGTTCATTTGTGGAGAATGGGAGATGAAGGGGCAGGTTATGCCATAGTGATGTAACAGTGCTTGAAAGTAAACCTTTTCACCCAGGGATCAGCACCCAGTTAGCAGAACTACTGGTGCTTACCCAAGCATTAGAAATGGGAAAGGCAAAAATAATAAGTGTGTATAGAGGTAGCAACTATGCTTATCTAACCCTACAAGCCAATGCTATAATATGAAGAAAAAGGGAGTTCCTAACCTCTGGGGGAACCCCCATTAAATATCACAAGGAAATCATGGAGTTATTGCACACAGTGCAAAAACCAAGGAGGTGGCAATCTTACACTGCCAAAGCCATTAAAAAGATAAAGGAGAAAAGGTAGAAAGAAACTGTCAGGCAGACGCTGAGGCCAAAATTGCTACCAGGCAGAACCTCCCATTAGAAGTACCTGTGGAAGGACCCTTGGTATGGAACAACCCTCTCCAAGAAATTAAGCCCCAGTATTCCCTGACTGAAACAAAATGGAAACTTTCAAGGGGGCATAGTTTTCTACGCTAGGGGTGGTTAATGACAGAAGAGGGAAAGGTACTCATACCTGAAGCCAGCCGGTGGAAAATACTTAAGAGCTTCCACCAAACTTTTCATATGGGTATTGAGAACACTCATCAAATAGCCAAATCCCTATTTACAGAGACATGTCTCCTCCAGACCATCTGACAAGTAGTTAAAGCTTGTGATGTGTGCCAAAGAATTAACCCCATGGTCCATCGTAAGGCCTCTCTGGGAGAAGAAAGAATAGGGCACTACCCCAGACAGGACTGGCAGTTAGAGTTCACACCTATGCCTAAGTCAAAGGGATTTCAATACTTGTTGATCTGTGCTGATATCTTTACAAATTGGATAGAAGCCTTCCCCTGGAAGACAGAGAATGCTCAGGAAGTGGTTAAAGTCCTAATTCATGAAATAATTCCCAGATTTGGATTATCACAAAACTTACCAAGAATACCCTAACAGGACATGCAATTCAGCTTTTACGCTCTTACATTTCCACCTTCACCTATTACACTAGCAATGAAAAGCCTATATATGTAACCATGAATACCATCTTAACTTTTCAAGCTCCTTTATGCATCCAATGCAACCTGATATCAGGCCTGCCCCTGGGGAAGCTACAATGCCATCAGTGTAATAATACTCTACAACTTCAACCAACAACTGATCATAGTAACTTGCGAGTCACCCATACAGCTCCATTCAGATGGCTTGTCTGCTTCTTGGGGCCTCCAAAAATTATCACCTCCTACCTGCTTAACAGTCTGGGTTTTGTAATGGGAAATGTTCTCCCTGCATGACCATTCATGCCTGGACCCCTTGTAGCAGCATCCCCACCACTAATGAACGCCTTCACATCACCTCTTTCAATCACTGTTTTGAATGGCTCCTAGTAGATACAAAGTGGTTTTTTTTCCAGTGGGTAAATAGAACACAGGGAGCCACTCAGCTTGCTCCCAACACTCCTTTTCAGCTATTCTCCGGAGGTACCTTGGCAAGTACTCTAGGAGTATGGGAAAATGAAAACAATAAACTCACAAACCTTTTTAACATACACAACCAGTTCTGTCTACTAAGCCAAGGCATATTCTTCCTATGTGGAACTTGAACCTATGTCTGCCTCCCCACCTGGACAGGCACTTGGAACTTAGTCTTCTGAAGTCCCAACATGAACATTTCCCCAGGAAATCAGACCCTATCAGTGCCGCTCAAAGTTCAAGTTCGTCAGTGCAGGGCCATGCAACTAATACCCCTACTTATAGGGTTAGGAATGGCCACTGATACAGGAACCGGAATAGCCAGTTTATCTACTCCATTATCCTACTACCACACACTCTAAAAGGATTTCTCAGACAGTTTGCAAGAAGTAACAAAATCTTTCCTTACACTGCAATCCCAAGTAGACTCTTTGGCAGCAGTGACTCTCCAAAACCACTGAGGCCTAGACCTCCTCACTGCTGAGAAAGGATGACTCTGCACCTTCTTAGGGGAAGAATTTTTTTTTATATTAACCAGTCAGGGATAATATGAGATGCCACCCCGTGTTTACAGGAAAAGACTTCTGAAATCAGACAATGCCTCTCAAACTCTTATACCAACATCTGAAGTTGACTGACATGGCTTCTCCCCTTTCTAGGTCCTGTGACAGCCATCTTGCTATTACTTGCATTTGGGCCCCGTATTTTTAACCTCCTTGTCAAATTTGTTTCCTCCAGGATTGAGGCCATCAAGCTACAGATGGTCTTACAAATGGAACCCCAAATGAGCTCAACTCACAACTTCTACTGAGGACCCCTGAGTTGACCTCATGGCCCTTTGACTGGGCTAGAGTTCCCCTCTGAAAGACATTACAACTGCAGGGCCACTTCTTTGCCTCTATCCAGCAGGAAGTAGGTAGAGCTGTCACCACCCAATTTCCAACAGCATTTGGGGTGTCTGGTTTAGAGGGGGAATTGAGATGTGAAGCCAAGTGGACTTCCTGGGTCGAGTTGGTTCCTGTAGTCAATGAACCCACAGGAAGGAAACAACTCCCGACACAATTCTATAGGTGACAAGATCTGCAACTTCCCCAATCACTAGAAGCTAAAATTGGCCTTTAAAAAACTTTTATTTTAGGTTTGGGGGTACATCTGTAGGTTTATTATGTAGGTAAATTTCATGTTATGGGACCTTTCACTGACTGGTCCTTTAGGCTCCATACTCCAAGCATGTTAGCTGATGAAATTTTGGCTTTTAAGTTTTACTCTCCCTAAAATTAAGCTTGTAAATCAGCAACCTCTCCTCTTTCAATTGAACAACAAAAGAAAGATGCAAAAGAGATCATGTAGAATTAATGCATGTTAATGGATACATTGATGCCAAATTTCATCCAGGGCTCTGGAAGGAAAAACAGCAACAAAAATATACACACAAGAAATATCAATAGATATTTTCAGTGATATGATTTGGCTGTGTCCCCACTCAAATCTCATCTTGAATTGTTATTACTCAGGTGATAAGAATAGTACAGATTGGTCTTTTGAGATGCCTTTTCAGGTTTTTGTATTTGTGACAACTGATTGGTCCCTCTGGGACCATTAATATCTCTGTGTCCCCACATAGAGGGTGACTTAGTGCACCAGGGTTTTTTTCCAAAACCCTATAATTGCATCCCAACCAATCCAGCAGCACTCATTCCCTAGCCCCTAACTGCCAAACTATCCTTGAAAAACTCAAAACTCCAAATTTTGGGGAAGGCTGATTTAGGTAATAATAAAACTTCAATTGCCTATTTAGCCAGCTTTGTAGGAATTAAACTCTTTATTGCAATTCTTCTATCTTGACTAATCAGCTCTATCTGTGTAGTGAAGATGAGTCCCTTGGGTGGTTATAGTGTTCTGAGGTCTAAATCACATTTTCTATAAATGAGACTTAAGAAGCATGTGGGCTTATTGTCATGGAATTCTATGAGCTCAGAAAGTTAGTGTTTGAGGAAGAAAATGACCTGTTTTCATAAGGCACCTGATCTGTGACAATCAGATCTCACTATAAATCAGTCTTTTTCTTTATTCATCAGCACCTGGCCAGTTTTTCCTATCAATAACACTGGAGGAGAGGAAAAGGCAGCACACTATAGCTATATGATGTGATGGAGCAGGGACAGGGAGGGTGGGAGGGAAGGGAAGGAGGGAAGGAGGGAGGGAGGGAGGAAGGAAGGAAGAAAGGAATGAAGGAAGGAAGGAAAGAAGAAAGAAAGAAAATTTTCCTGAAAAAGTTGTCTTCTAAAGTGCAAATACAGAGTGATCTTAAAAATATTCTAATGGTGTGATTTTTCAAAAGTTTTTAGACACCAGAAACCCTGGTATTTTTTGTAGCAAATTAAAATTAATATTTTAGGAATCCTGCACACCTAAATCACTGGGTTTTGCCTCCTGATTGTAGAAAGCAAAATGACGGTAGCTCATCAACTTGGACAGAGCCATGCATAGTATCAAAGATGAGTGCTGTTCTTGAGGACTCAGCTCTCAGGCAGATCACTTAACTTTAAATACATATTACAGGTGAATGAACAAAACAACACCCTTGATTGTCTAAAACCACAGATATACAACAAGGGACCCCTTTCATTGCCAGGTCCTTTAGGCTCCATACTCTAAGCATGTTAGCTGATGAAATTTTGGCTTTTAAGTTTTACTCTCTCTAAAATGAAGCCTGTAAATCAGCAACCTCTCCTCTACCAATTGAACAACAAAAGAAAGATGCAAAAGAGGTCATGTAGAATTAATGCATGTTAATGGCTACATTGATGCCAAGTTTCATCCAGGGCTCTGGAAGGAAAAACAACAACAAAAATATACACACAAGAAATATCAATAGATATTTTCAGTGATATGGTTTTGCTGTGTCCCCTGCCAAAACTCATCTTGAATTGTAGCTCCCATAGTGATACGGACACACCAGGAGGTAACTTAATCTTGGGCATGGATTTTTCCCATGCTATTTTCATAGTCAAGATTTGATGATTTTATGAAGGGCAGTTCCCCTGCACATGCTGTCTTGCCTGCCACCACGTAAGTCATGACTTTGCTCCTCCTTTACTTTCTGCCATGATTGTTAGGCCTCCCCATCGATGTGAAACTGTGAGTCCATTAAATCTCTTTTTCTTTATAAATTACTCAGTCTCAGGAATGTCTTTATTAACTTCATGAGAACAGACTAATACATTCAGTTAGTGTGGTTATTTAAAAACATGTTTCATGGAAAAAGTGCCATAAAACAGGAATCAGTTTTTCCTTCTGCATGTTGACTAAAGTGAATATCATATAAACATGAGGATTTCTAGTTGGGCTTAATATTTTTGTTAAAATAGAAAAGTATCCACTTTTTATTATAAATAATAATGTAGATGTTTCCTCTTCTTTTGAATTATATCACAAGGCTTAGGAGAATAATTGCAGGTCTTTTGTTTCTCCATGCCCTGCAAGTCAATGGTAAGGAAACAAATGGCGTCAGATATTGTTGGCCTTTTAATTAATAAAAGACATTGTAATATGACATTAAAGCCATAATCCACTTTCTTTTATGAGATCATTCCTTGTGTAAACACAGTAGGCATTTTTTGGAGACAAGTAACCAGAAGATAATATGTGAATAGACAAGTTAAATATCTTTGACCATTTCCATGTGTGTCATTCATCTGTAGCTGGTGCATACACAAAACATGCATGTATAACCATATATATGCATGTATGTGTACAAATGTATATGTACACAGACATACATATGTGCACTTTTAAACTAAAGAAGTGACACCAAACAGTAAATGTTTAAATAAAAATTATAAGTGAGAACAAACAGAATTTGTTTTAGGTCACACAACTGTGGTCAAAAAGAAATCTGGTGAGAATGAAGGCAGAGGTATATAAAAAAAAAATCAGTCAAACAGATTAAAAACTAATCTTTGATGATTATAGGAAGTCATTCATAGTCCATTTATTAAAAGGTGAGGCTTCAGTTTTCCGATTTAAATTGTGTAGGATTTAACACAGGAACACATACATATACAGGGTGTGCTGGATGGGAGGGAAGGCGATGTCCTGCACTCAAATTCTGTAGCTTGACAGCTAAGGCTGGTTGAAATTCCGTGCCTTTGATTTTTAGTTTTTACTTTACTTAAAAATGGAATGAGTACTAGCAGACTATTCTCCTATTGTATCATGTTATCATATCATTATTTCACAGAACCCAAGTTTAATTTCCAAAGTCAGTAGAGAAAATCTAAGACAATTATAACAGACACATGGTATTTATACCACAGATTTCCAAACTCTGGGGCCCATAAACTCTTATTGAGATTCCTTGCATCATTTTCATAAGGTAGGTAATATTCCCCTACATGTATCTAGAATGAAGCTGCATAGGCTTTTTTAAGTGCTTTAGTTTCAATTATATAAAATAAAAAAAAAACAAAATGGATATTTTCTGAGCAAAATATAAAATAATAAATACAGTTTGCTTAATAAACAATAAAATATCAAAATTTGAAGATGACTGATATATGAGTTTCATGGAAATGAAAATTTGAGATTGGCCTGCCTGGAAACAATTAGCTTTGAGTCAACTTTGAGTCTTTTTTTTTTTTGAGATAGAGTCTCTCACTCTGTTGCCCGGGATGGAGTACAGTGGCATGATTTCGGCTCACTGTAACCTCTATCTCCCAAATTCAAGTGATTATCTTGCCTCAGCCTCCTGAGCAGCTGGGATTATAGGTGCACACCACCACATCTGACTAATTTTTGTATTTTCAGTAGAGATGGGGTTTTGCCATGTTGGCCAGTTTGGTCCTGAACTCCTGAGCTCAAGTGATCTGCTGGGATTACAGGCATGAGCCATAACACCCAGACAACTTTGAGCCTTTTTAACTGAACAGTTTCTCCTTGAATATATCTCCAGATTTGTTGGTGACTCTCATTCAATTGGCTGTCACATCCTTTTGGTTTTATTTTTCAAAGAGCTTGTACATCTTGTTCCTCCCTGGGTCTGCATCCTAGTGCCTGAGATGAGAATCACAGTCCTCCAGTATCTAACCACTTGGGTTTTATGTCCTTTCAGCTTCCTCTGAATTTCTGCACTATCAAAATAATCATGATGCTGTCCAATGCAAGAGGATGAGTAAAACCCAGGAAAATTAAAATTGGAGACTTCTGACCTAGGAGCCCTAATTCTTTGAATGGTTTCTATGAATATCTTTATTCTGATGCATAAAAATAAGCACCCAAGGCTCTACAGTTCACATGGATTGTAATTTTAAAAACAAACAATAGCAGCAAGCTCAATGTTGAAAAATCAGAGACTTGAGTGGATTCTCCTGGCTGCATCCATATTATGGGATGCTGTTGTTTGCCTGAAGTGTTAAGGAGTATTTACATGCATGGAGACAGGAACACATCTCGGGTGTCTCAATAAAAATAGTGGGCTGCCTGTAATCCCAGCTACTTGGGAGGCTGAGGCAGGATAATTGCTTGAACCTGGGTGGCAGAGGTTGCTGTGAGACAAGATCATGTGACTGCACTCCAGCCTTGGTGACAGAGTGAGACTCCATCTAAAAAAAAAATAGTGGGCTGCTAAATACTTTCTATTGTATTTTATTATATTTTTTAGGGTTTCTTTTTTCTTTTTTTTTTTTTTTTTGCCACAGAGCCTCAGTCTCTTGACCAGCTGGAGTGCAGTGGCACAATCTTGGGTCACTACAACCACCACCTCCTGGATTCAAGCAATTCTCCTGCCTCAGTCCCCCAAATAGCTGGGATTACAGGCATGTGCTACCAAGTGTGGGCTAATTTTTGTATTTTCTGTAAAGACGTTGCCATGTTGTCCAGGCTGGTCTCAAACTTCTGACCTCAAGTGATCCACCTGCCTCTGTCTCCTGAAGTGCTGGGATTACCGGCATGAGCCCCTTCACCTGGCCCATTTATTTTATTAAAAAATAAATTGTGGAAGAAATTTGAAGAGTGGAGAGTGATTATCTCAAAGGAAGTGGTTATAGGAAATGTTCATGTTTTATTGCTAATATCTCTTTATATTTTGTTCACAATTTATATCTCATTTTTTAGCAATCACATTCACACACAATATAATTAGTGTATTGGACACACAAATTCATTACCGGGAATCCAAGGGTCATTCTGTGTGGGCCCACATGACCTTCTCAAGGGATGCCCTACTTATGTTCTTGAGCCTGCAAATCTACCACTATACTTGCTAACTACTTCCAAAATATGCCTTGAATTTTGATATGCTTGCTTTTTTATATGAAGTCCTCAAGATTTAAGGTGCCCTCTGCAGTCTTTAATTGCCTTGAACACCTTGCCTGAGCACACCTTCCTGTGGCTATGGCCATATAAAAAAGCTGCATGGCTAGCTCATGGACACAGCACCACTTGAAAGGTCAGTGTGACATGAAGGGCAGGCTCTGCATCTTCTGCAGGAGTCACCTACATAATCAGGTAGGACCTGGCCATGTCTACCAATGTAAACCCCTTTCCATAAGTGTCCTGTGTGATTATCTGTTTTGCCTCAGCACACTAAATGGCATTCAATGAATTTCTGTTATAGAATTTACCACGTTACACAAAGGTCTTGTGCTTTGTAATTGCTGTCAGAGTTATTGATTCAATCGATTCAGTCTGACATCTTTGGGGTGTCATCTATTGTAAGGCTTCGAGCATGTAATTTAAGATTTCAAAGCCCCGCTTTCTTTACATGTGAAAAAGTGAGGAGAATAGTAGTCCTCACATAGAAAGCTGAGGAACTCAACTGGACAATGCACAAGAAACAGCACTGTGCCTCATGTGGAATATGTTCAAAAACAGTCGCCAAGGCAATCAGTTCACCTGAGGTCAGGAGCTCAAGGCCTGCCTGGCCAACATGGTGAAACCCCATCTCTACTAAAAAGGCAAAAATTAGTTGGCTGTGGTGGTACATGCCTGTAACCCCAGCTACTCGGGGATCTGATGCATGAGAATCACAGGAACCTGGGAGGCAGAAATTGTAGTGAGCAGAGATCATGCCACTGCATTCCAGCCTGAATGACAAGAGAAAAACTCCGTCTCAAAAATCAAACAAAAAATAGCTGCCTGCTAGCCTGCTTCCATGAAGATCAGAAGCCATGCTCTTTAGTTTTGCTTCACCTGCACACATGAGGAACAAATAAATGTTCTTCAAATGTATTAAATGAGTCCAAAGGGAAAAATCAACTGCTGGTCAAATTAGACTCTGACTTCAAAATTTTGTAAATGGTAAAGAGAGATTATGTGTTCTCTGATGGTGTTTTAAAGAATGAATTAGATACCATTTATTAGTGAATAATTTTGCATAAAAGGGGGATGTATTTATTCAGCCTGCTCAGTGTTTATCCACTATGTGTTTAAAGTCAAAAGAGAAAGACAAGACAAAAAACATACCATAGCTTTTACATACACTATGAAATTTATGAAAAATTCTCATTCAACAAACATGTATGAAGTAGACATAATCATCCAAGCAATATGCTAAACCTGAGGAAAAATGTTGCCACAGTTGAGTGCATTTCCATATATACGTTGAAAAGTTACAGAAATGGTTTTTTTTTTCATTTATGTTTCCATTTGTTTTTAATGAGAGTATTTTAAAACACTTGAATTGAAAGTAAGTTTTCACCATCAAAGTATGGAGATAAAACACATATGAAGGGTACTGTAAAATACATATAAGAAAAAGACTTTTACAATATTAGATTAATTAAAATTCATATTAAATGAATGAAATACTAGATAAAATATCACATATATTAGATAAATGGGAAGTTAGTTGTAATTATATACAATAGCAAAGTAAATATGACAGCATATAAAAGAGTTAAAATCCCAGTGGAATGTTTAGTTTCATTAATAGAAAGATTATTGAAGAAGATAGACAATATTTTCTAGAATTAAGAAAGGGCAAATTATGCATATATTGTACCTTAAGCTATACACTAAAATTGTCCTGCTGGCTTGCTGCTTTAACCACATTCTCTGTCTCTTTAATTTCTTACTTATTTATACTATTTTTATACATTGTAACATTAAGGTTTTGTAAAGTCTTTGCCATTTTTCTTTTTGACGATGGCTACCTCATAACTCTCATCTTCCTGTTATCATCAGCCACTACCTGGGATGCCTTTTCTAAGCCAGAAGACAGCAACTTTTCTTACAAGACCTGAAATGTTGGTGTAATTTTCAGGCTGTATCAGAGAAATTAGTGAAATTCTATTTCCACTAAGTGCAATTAGTTTTCACTAAACAGGAGGGATGTTTGATCTGAGAGCAGTTACCATGTCCTATTATATCTCTTACTGTACTAAAGTTTACTGTTATAATTGCCAAGGATTTGTCATTTTTGATAATTCTGTCTCAGTGTTGCGTGGAAGTCTTTATTCATCAAGAGATTTAAATATCTTGGGCTAAGATATCTCTCTGAGAATTAATGTACAAAAGCAAAACATTAAATGGATCACATACCAGAGCAGCTATGGTCAAACTTAGCACTGTTCTGAAAACTAGATTTTAAGCAACTATTACAGTAACAATTCTCCACTTTATCTCAATTTTCCAACTTTTATCTCACTCAATTTTATAGGCTCCACACACAAACTTCTATAGGATTCAACAAAGCAACTCTCCAGGGTAATATATATATTGTTTGCTTGTTGAATGTATATATGTATGTATACATATATACATACATATATGTTTTATATTTAAAACACTGCATCTTGCATAGACAGCACATGGAGGCTATGTATGGTCCATTAGATTTTGGTCATGACTCTTGTGTTTTACAAAATATAACTAACCTTATATTATCCCCCAAGGCAAAAGAATGATGATGAAGAGTTGAAGTTAATTGTTGGGAAAAAAGCACAGGTTTTTTTGTTGTTGTTTGTTGTTTTTGTTTATATTTCTGTTTGTTTTTTGGTTTTGTTTTTGTTTTTGAGGCGGAGTCTCACACTGTTGCCCTGGCTGGAGTCCAGTGGCATGAGCTCAGCTCACTGCACCTCTACCTCCCGGGTTCATGCCATTCTCCTGCCTCAGTCTCCTGAGGAGCTGGCACTACAGGTGCCTGCCACCATGCCCAGCTAAATTTTTTTTTTGTATTTTTAGTAAAGACGGGGTTTCACCGTGTTAGTCAGGATGGTCTCAATCTCCTAACCTCATGATCCTCTCACCTTGGTCTCCCAAATAGCTGGGATTACAGGCGTGAGCCACCACGCCTGACCACAGGTTTTAATATAACAAAATGAAATTGAGGTAAAATATTTAGCAGGCATTTGAGATCATTCCATGGGTTCATTTAACAGGTCTTCATGAATGCTCAAAATATGCTAGGCATGTTTTGTCCTTAGTGTTGAAGACACAGGCAATGAACAATACAAACAGGATCTTTGATATCAGGAGATTCACCCTCCAGCATGGAAAGAAAGATTGTTTACAAGCAAAGATTAAAAAATGTGATGTATGTGTTTCTTAGTTGTTGCCATAACATACACAAACTTGGGGGCTTAACCCAACACATACTTAGTATCTGATAGTTTTGGAAATCAGAGATCTAAAATGCTTCTTCAGGGCTGGTACCTTCTGCAGGGTACAATGTTGGAACTGTTTCCTTGTTTCTCCCACCTTTTAGAGGCTTCCAACACATGGACCCCTCTTCCACGTTCATAGCCAGTAGCACAGCACCTTAATCTCTGTTTGACCTCTGTTTAACCTTCAGATCTTCTATTGTTTCAAACTTTCAGTTTCTGTTTTATAAGGATACTTTTATTACATTGAGTTCACTTAGATACTTGAGGATTCTGTCCCCATCTTAAAGTCTTTTATCACATCACTTAAGACCTTCTTACCACATAATGCAGGATGTGAACATACACGGGGCCTGTTATTCTGTCCTCTGCAGCAGGGATCCCCAATCCCCAGGCCATGGTCCAGTACTGGACCAGATATAACCAATGCACTTTGGATATTGCACTCTTCACAAACATGTACCCAAGTCTAACATGAACCCATGTCAGAACAACCATCGAATCCCCACTCCTACCACACATTCACATCTTTTATTACCACCAAAGCCTGGTCCATGGTCTTTTAGGAACTGGGCCAGCAGGAGGGGAGTGGCAGGCAACCTAGCGAAGCTTCTTCTGTATTTACAGCCAATCCTCATCACCCAAATGACTGCTTGAGCTCCCTCTCCTGTTAGTTAAGTGGTGGCATTAGATTCTCATAGGAGCGGAAATCCTATTGAGAACTGCACATGCAAGGGATGTAGGTTGTGTGCTTGTATGAGAATGTAATTCCTAGTGATTTGAGGTGGAACATTTTCACCCAGAAACCATGCACCGACATGGAAAAATTGACTTCTGTGAAACCAGTTCCTGATGTCAAAAAGGTTCAGGAGTGCTGCTGTATAGGGTGTTTGCCTAACAATTGAGTTGGGAGATATTTATATATATTCAAGATGCAAGTCAATTCTCTGCTCTATTAGTTAACAAATCATTCGTCTGAATCTGAAGCTTGCTGTCTGAGTTCTTCATGGTGCCTTGAATTCCCCATAATCAATACATTCTCTTACAGTTCTTGTATTTTGTGTTCTATGTAAGAAACCTTTTCATAAGCCTAGCTGGCAAAGATTTGCTGCTATATTTTCTTCTAAACAAGTCCTCTCTGAAGAGGTAGAAATGGAAGGAAATGATGACAGGGAAGCAGCCACAAGATGTTAAGAGGGAAACATTCCTGAAAAGAATTATAAGTTTCAAAGTTCCAAAAGGAACTTTAAAGGGTGAGGAGAACAGAAGGATTCCCACTGTAACTGATTCATGATGACTAAGGAAATGTGAAACAATGGTATTACAGTGGTAGGCATAAGTGGCTTCACACTTGGAAAAGTGACCAGAATGTTGGAATTCATTATAAAACAATGACAAGGCATAAGAATGGGAAGATAGCAGTGATGTGACAGAATTTACGGTTTTGTCAAGTCCATAAGAGCCACTGGTGTAAGTGACTGCAGTAGGCTGCCTTTGGAAGAAATCCACTGCAGTCATCCAGGAGAAAGTTGGTTCTGGCTTTCGGTGAGAGGCAGTCAGGGTGGAGAAAATTCAACATCATTTGGACACATGTTGTCAGGGTGCTTCAGGCTTCGGTGGTAATACCAGATGTGAATATTTGGTAGGAGTGGGGATTCGATGGTTGTTCTGATGTGGGTTCATGTTAGATTTGGATAGATGTTTGTGAAGACTGCAATATCCAAGTGCATCAGTTGTAACCAGGTTACTGAAATTGTGTAGGTGCTCTTGGGATGGTGATGTATCTTCTGGGATTTTCAGCCTGAGTTACACATGCCTTCAAGAGTCCTAGAACTGTGGCTAGATGATTGAAACCTAGTTCTTTTCCAACTGCACCCTAGGTTTTTACTCATTCTGTGACCCTCATAAATGGAAGAGGTTACTAAAGCTCATTCTTTCTATGACATGAGCAAAATTATGAATGGACATGAGCAAAATTATGAATGTGAACGAGCTTCAGGCATTATAAAGTACCATGGAAATGTGAGATGCTATTATTATCTTGTGCAGGAAAATACTTATTAATGGCTCAGTAGTAGTGATGACTAAGAAAAAACTTTAATAGCAAGTTGTGTTTATATTGCCTTTTGGCCTAAACACAACATCCTCATTGCTGAAGTAGGGGTAATTTAAGTGCTTTTGTATACAAAAAGGCATGTCAAACAAGATCACCTATGGTAAGTTTAATGTATTTTATATACATACAATATACATTATATATAATATATCTATTATACTTAACAAGATCACATATGGTAAGTATATGTCCTTATTATATATTATCTAATCATATATTATATAAATTATATCTTACATATAATTTATATTTTAAATTATATTTTATATATAATTACATATAATATATAGCATAAATTATATATAATAATTACATATAATATATGACATATATCATATATAAATTTATGTTGTTTTATATATAAAATATATATACACAATAAATACATATTATATTATATTTTATATATAATATGTAAAATAATTATATTTATATTATATAATGTATTATATAAAGTTATATATTATATAAAATTTATATTTGAATTATGTTATATATAATATATCATATATAGTGTGTATTATATATAATAACTTCATATGATATAACATAGTATATATAACTATATATATTTTATATATAATATAATGTATATTAAATAATTATATAGAATTTATATAGAATATAAAATATAACTTTATATACTATATATAATATCATGTAATATATAAAATATATTTATATAATATGAAGTATATTATATTTTATATATAATATAATGTATAATATATAATTACATATATAACTTATATTTAAAATTATAGATAATATACATTATATATGTATATAATATCAATATATATGTATGATATATAATATACTTTTATATGTAATTTATTACAATTATATAATATATTATATTATATATTATACTTACCCTATGTGACCTTATATATAATGTGATCTTACATATTATATATATATATGTTAGAAATTTATGTGTCTAAAATGATTGCAAAGAACCAGCATAGGCTTATTTCATTATCACTGCAACAGTCTCAAGTTCAGAAAGAGTTAAAAATAGAGATTCAAATGAAAACATGTTCACTTTTTCCCACGATGCTTCAACCTTTTAATGACTCTAAGCTGCTTCTCACTGTATGACTCAGCGGCATAGCAAATGAATCAGAGAGAGAGAGAGAATGAGAGCCAGAGAGAGTGAGAGATACAGAGGGCAGGCGAAAAGAGAGAGAAAGAGAGCGCTCTCCAGGTATCTCCAAGCACAGGTGTATTCCTTTATTTTTTGAACACATATTGATTAAGCACTCTTCTTAGTCCTGCAAGGTGTTTGTGGGTAAGCGGGGGTGATCTCTCCAAGTCCTTATGGCACTGACAGCCTGGGAAGGCTGAGCTATCTGGGGATATATCCACATAACCTTGGGTAGTGTGTAAAATTTTAAATTGCATAGGCTCCACAGTCGACTTCCAAATCAGAATGTCTGGTGGTACGATCCAGGAATAGGCATGAAAACTGAAAAGTTATTAGTATGCATATTCACAATTTGGGGAACAGTGCTTTGGGCAGATTTGTTGGGCATCTGTAGCTACACAATGTTAGGCTTTTAAGAATAAACTTAACATGGCCCAGGTAGTATTTTCTAGATTCAAGAGTGAAGGGTACCACCACACATAATGGAAGGATCTGTCTTTAGGGAGGCAGTCAGGCTTCGCTGTGTTATTCTTAATATCATCAGTGAAGCTGACAGCCACTGCAGAAAGAAAGAACAAGGAACAATCATTGCCATCTTCCCCTTTTATCTCCAACTTCATAACTGCTCTTCATCAATAATCAGAAGAAAAAGAGAAAAGCTTTCTCTTGCTGGAAATAAAAATCCCAGAACCAAATGTTTCTCTCTCTCTCTTTTTTTTTGGTTCATCTGACAGAAATTGTGAAGTCAAATTTATGCTCAATTTCAGTATCTGAATGTCTTTGTTCATTTTGCTTCACTGTGTTGGATATGGCCTCTTATTTTTGGAAAATATAAACAAACAAAAAGCAAACTAAAAAAAACAGGAGGAATAAATTATAATGTATACCTGATTTCCCTCTCCTGGCACCATGTGAAGAAGGACATGTTTGTTTCCCTTTCTGCCATGATTGCAAGTTTCTGGAAGCCTTCCCAGCCTTGCAGAACTGTGAGTCAATTAAACCTCTTTCTTTTATAAATTAGCCAGTCTCAGGCAGCTCTTTTGGCAGTGTGAGAACAGACTTACACACTTAACTTAATTTGGGATTTCACAAAATAATGATTTTCTGATAGTATTGTTTTTCCTGCATATATTATCTGGAATTTTATTTGTAATCATCAATTTTTTAGTTATTGTGAAATTCAGTATTTATTCCAAATGTAGGAAAAAATCAAAATTTTTTATTGATCAAGATCCAGGAAAATGGGATTATTGCCTAGTAATATTAACAGTTGAGTTTTATTCTGGGTATCATGATGAATATATGCATTTTAATGTCTTTATCATTTTAAATCCAGTACACATATTATTCTTACAGATGTTCTAATTGTCCCTTGTAGCTGATTAGAGTTTTCTTCCAGTTGACATTTGGATTTTGTGTTTATATTGTTTCTTTGCTTTAGATACACATATACATACACATATACATACACATATACATATACTGCATACATCTCTCTTGATAGATATGTTCCATCTGTAGAGAGAATGCATATATAAAAAATATATTTATATTTATGATACATATAATATATATTACATTTATATATAATATATATTGCATTTATATATAAATTACATATAATATGTAAGTATGTATATAATATATATACTTATATATAGCAAGAGAATGTTTCCTAATCATGTCTTTAGAGAGACAAAGAAAAAATATATATAGAGAGAGAATATATCTTTATATCTCTAACCTAAGTATCTATCTACCTATCTGTCTGTCTATCTATCTATCTATCTATCTATCCATCTATCTATCTATCTATCTACCTAGCATCTATTAATCTCACAGGTTTCCCCTCTTCTCCTGGCCCCAAAATGCCTGGAGGTACTTTGTATGGAGGATATATGTATGTATATAAATCAAATTATCAAAAATGATTTCCTTTAGTTAAAACATTTTTCTCGCAAAGAAGAAATATCCACCAGGCAAGGATTACTGATCTCCTGATTTTATCTTAATGATAGCATAAAAAGAACCAGCTCCAAATGTTTATCAGCCTTTCAATTCCTCTAGCTCTTCCTTCACTGTTACTGCCTTCCCTAATGTATTCCTAGGTCCTGCGTCCTATTGTTTTACCCCCTCCTGTCTGCCACAGTTCTTTAAACTTCCGGTTCAACTGTCACCTGTCATGAGGGGCTCTCATGGCAGTAAGTGCTCCATTACTTTCATCCATAATCAGATGATATTATATCCTTTGTTTTAATACACCACAAAGGAGTAACAAAGCTCCACAATGCATCTACATAGTGATGGGCTGGGAGTCAGGGCAGGGAAAATGTAGTGGGTTTGCTCTCTGGAACTCATACAAGTCTTTGGTTAAAAATTCATATGACAATCAAAGACACACAGAGCAATTCTAAATACATCTTTCATTATCCTAATTGTCATTAAGAATTACTTAATATTTTGGTTTCTGTAGTTACAGCTATCATATATGACGACAAATGAATTATGTGACATTCAAAACCAAAATACTAGGAAATTGTCCCTGGAATATTTGGAATTTTTTTAGAAATAGATGAAAGCCACTTAGAAAGTTTTTGACAAGTGATGAATTAATAAGGATGTATGTGGTGTTTCCTCAGTAATTTTCTTAATGGGTATATTAGCTAACAATAACTGATGAGGTCTGTGGGAATGAAAAAAACTATCAAATAGCTTAGTATTTCACCAATTCTCTGTCCTCTTCAGTACAAAGTCTAGGGTGTGGTAGAAGTACAGATTTATTTGAAGGGTTGGGAAAAATACTAATAAATCAAGAAAAAGATTTATGCTTCTTTTGAGATGGTGAATGGAAGAGAATGCTGCTTCCTCCACAAAAATCTACATTTGAGAAACTACAGAGGCGAAGAAAATGAAGGCATCAATCTGCTGAAACAGCAATAACAGAACATAAAACAGTAAACTATAAGCCATTCTGCAGAGAGTACAACCAGAAGAATCATGTATATATGGCAGATAGGAGTGGCTGCACCTTCTGGCAGAGGGTGGAAGTGGTAACACAAAGATGCCAGTTTGAAAGAAAAGTCTTAGTTTCACTCTTGTCTCTTAGCAAAAATGTCTTGAGTTTATCATTATCTAATCTTCCTTCCATTTTCTCTTCTCCATACAACATAGAATTCTACAGCAGCCATCAAGTAGTAGGATTTGGGTAAGCCTAGGGGAAACTCAGATGCATTGAGGAGTTGGCTAAAAACGTATAGGGCCACCAGTCACTCACAGCCACAATGGGTTTTTCCTGCTTCAGCCCCTTCCCCTCCACGCCCCCAGAAAGGAAGCTAAAGAGGCTGCCTCTTTGTAATGTCAGTTCATTTAGAGTTTAAAGGCAAATTTCAAATGACAAGCATTCCTTGCAGGTTTTCAGTGCACCAGAGTAATCTAAAAGTGATTTTTGAATATTAATCTTGTAAAATAAACATAGACTTGGGCCTGGCCTTAAGTCATATCAAATCCACAATTACAAACAGGGTGATGGTTGAGTTTCCACCCACTTAAGGAAAATATAGGCTAAATGTTTTTTTAAAAGTTATATACCTGAATATTTAAAAAAGTTACCAAACTCTCTCTCTCTCAACAGATGAAAACTCTTCTGCATAAGATATAATTATTGGAACAGATCAATGAAGAAATTACAAAAGACAAAATAATACACTTGATCACCTAAGGGAATATATTTCAAATAGTAGATTATAATAAGAATTAAAAGAGAACTTGGTAAATATAGTAAGTATGGAATAAATAATAGTAAAGATGAACAAGAACATACTATTAAGATAAATCATAGAACAGAGAATTGAAGAACACATTACTGAATTAGAAGATCGGATGGAAGAACATTCATAGTAAACATCAGGAAAGAATAAAGGAGAGAAAGGCAGTTTTGGTAGATATATCAATACCAGGTAAGAGAGAAAAAACAGAAAGAACTGAGTTGATGAATGAATGAAAATATGCTTGAAACAGACAAACAGAACAACAACTTTATTTTGAATGAGCTCATAGAGTGCCCTGAGTTGATATATTACTATGAAATTCAAGGACATCAAAGACAAATACAAAATTATAATAGCCTTCAGAGAAAAAAAATAGCTGAGTTATGAATAAGCTAGAATCAGACTGATGTTAAACTTTCCAGTGATAGCACAGAACATCTGCAGACACAGTAGTGATATTTGAAAGTTAGAAGAAAAATAACTGTGAATTTAAATTTTTTGTTTAGAAAAAAATAGTATAGCCAAACTAAAAACAAAAAATTGATCCAAAAGGGACTCATTTTGCTAAACAAAAGTTCAAAGACTTAAAAATATTTTTGAGAAAACACCTATCAAAGAATACGAGTATTTTGATAAGACTTGTGGAAAATATATGAAATGCAAGGACAATCAATAATTTATAATTATATTTGGCTAAAATGGGTAAAAAATAATACAACAATTATACACAGATAACAGCCCAGAACTTAAATTCTAGGAAATATCTACTTAAATTACATTTAGTGGTGGGACTAAAAGGGGATGCATGTTTGAAAAATGTTTGTCTTGTTAGAAGACTGCTACAGAAATTATCAGATCTGTCAACAAATTCCTTGATGTATTCTACATATTTTTGATTTTCATATAGAAATGGGACACAATTGGTATAAACCAATAGTATGTTGCTAAATTTATGAAAACAACTGGGAAAGGCCAGACTCAGTGGCTCATGCCTGCAATCCCAGCACTTTGGGAGGCTGAGGCCAGCAGATCACGAGGTCAGGAGACCGACACCATCCTGGCTAACATGGTGAAACCCTGTCTCTATTAAAAACACAAAAAAATTAGCTGGGTATGGTGGCAGGCACCTGTAGTCCCAGGTACTCAGGAGGCTGAGGCAGGAGAATGGCATGGACCCGGGAGGTGGAGCTTGCAGTGAGCTGAGATCGCGCCACTGCACTCCAGCCTGGGGGACACAGCAAGACTCCCTCTCAAAAAAAAAAAAAAAAAAAATTCTGGGAAAATAAATAGCAGCATCTGTGTTCAGTTATGATCAACCACACTAAAAACAAAAAGTAGAATATAGTTTTAAATCCAGTAGAAGTGTATCTATTAAATGACAGGTAGAAACTTATGTTTTCAAACACAAAATATACAGTTATATTATGCTTATTCTGAAGTAACTAAATTGAACATATCAAACAAGATGGCAAAATAAGCCTTAGTAAAATTAATATTCAACAAACATAAATGTTTTGAAGTCATAAATTAAAAATTCCAGACAATCTCACATTTGTAACAAAACCAAAGATGAAAAATGCAATCAACTTAAGAGACAAATTTTAACACAAAAGATATAGAAAGACTAAAATTATTCAAAAGTAGAAAAAGATATGCAACTATAAATAAGACCAAAAAAATGCTGATGTGAAAATCCCAATAGCTCAAAAATTAGAACCTAAGAAAATAATATTATAGGAAGGAAAAAACTGTTTATGCCCTTTACCAAAATTCGCCATGTGCACAACTTCCAGCCTATAGCAACCACAAGTCTACTCTCTGTTTCTGTGAGTTTGACTTATTTAGATTTCACATACAATTGAAATCATGCAGTGTTTGTTTTTCTGTGCCTGGCTAATTTCACTTAACATAATGTCCTCCAGGTACATCTGTGTTGTCACCAATTACATGATTTACATGATTCCTTCCTTCCTTCTTTCCTTCCTCCCTCCCTCCCTCGCTTCCTTCCTCCCTCCCTCCCTCCCTCGCTTCCTTCCTTCTTGTCTTTCTTTTGAGATGGAGTCTCGCAATGGCGTGATCTCAGCTCACTGCAGGCTCCACCACCCGGGATTCATGACATTCTCCTGCCTCAGCCTCTCGCGTAGCTGGACTACAGGCACCCACCACCTTGCACGGCTAATTTTTTGTACTTTTAGTAGAGACGGGGTTTCACCGTGTTAGCCAGGATCGTCTCGATATCCTGACCTCGTGATCCGCCCGCCTCGGCCTCCCAAAGTGCTGGGATTACAGGCGTGAGCCACCGTGCCTAGCCAGGTGCACTTCTTCCACATTGCCCTCCATTGATTTCTTTCTTATTTACTTCTTTTTTAATGCTGAAGAGTCGTTCATTGTGTATACTTATATATTCACAATATACAACTCAAGTATAATACATGCTGAAAATATTATGTTAATCTTGACAAAAAACAGAGAAAAACTCTTTGTTTAAAGCAGATAAGAAATCTGCAATAATCTAACGATGTTGTAGGATGGAAATCAAGCTTCTCTAAGACTCAAATGATCAAGAAGATAGGAATTCACTCTATGAATCTAATATGGTAAAATCAGAAGTTAGTGCAAATACTTAGATTTTAAAAATCTACATGTTGTAACAGATTCATCCCTTCAGCTCCCAGAGAGGAATACAGCCCTGCCAATCTCTTGATTTCAGCCATAGAAGACCCTAAGAAGAGGACCAAGCTAGGCTCCACTGCACCAAGATTTCTGACCTTTAGAACCATGATATAATACATGGTTGCTCTTTTACATCACTACATTTCTCATAATTTGTTATAATAGTTTAACAAAATGTATACAGACAACAGACAAATGAATAAACAGTACATAATAAAGTGTTAACAGACAGGTACACACAGGCAAACATGTTGTTATTAATATATACAAGAAATCAATATGTAATAAAGTCCACAAATCAAGCAGGAAATAAAGGATGTTTTTAAGTACATCAAAGACATCATCTGTCCAAGGTGGACTGAATAGCAAGTCTACCACCTATTAATTAATTAATTTTTTTATATGAACTCTCTCAGAGAGCAGAAATGTTTTCTTACTATTTCTACACAGCTACTATTAAGTTGATGCTAAAACCAGAGAAGCCTAACATAAGGAAAATTACAGCCTATCCAATTTTGTACAGAGATACAAAAATGATTAATATATAACAACAAATATAAAAATGATATTAAAGAGTATATTGAATATCAAACTAAGCTTGATATTAGAAAGTTAAATTATTTAATTTACTACAAGAACAAATTAAACACAAAGCAAGGAAAATATTAAAAGTTGAAAAAAATTGCCTCAAATTAATTTATGGTTTTCTGTTATCAAATTAAGGAAATAAATATTTCTTTATCTGAAAAAGGTAGTTTATTTATATCCTACTCCAAATATTATACATAATGATAAAACATTAGAAGACTTTTGTCTGGCTGGATGTAGTGGCTCATACCTGTGATCCCAGCACTTTTGGAGGCTAAGGTGGGCAGATCACCTCAGGTCAGAAAATCAAGACCACGCTGGCCAACATGGTGAAAGCCCATCTCTACTGAAAATAAAAAAATTTGCCAGGCATGGTAGTGAACACCTGTAGTCGCAGCTACTCAGGGGGCTGAGGCATGAGAATCGCTTGAACGCAGGAAGCAGAGGTTGCAGTGAGCCAAGATCATGCTGCTGCACTCCAGCCAGGGCAACAGAGTAAGACTGTCTCAAAATAAAAAAATTTTCAAAAAGCCTTTTGTCTAAAGAGAGAACAAATCAAATACAGCTAATTTCATTTCTATGCAACTTCGGACTCAGTGCAGTGAACGTAAGAACAGGAAACTTTCATATGGTTCTTGGGGAAATAAAACTGTTCAACCACTTAAACAGTTCTTGATATTAGGATGCATATCTAAATATGGATATAAAATATAGTCTAGTAAATCTATTTCTAGGTAGAGAAACTTCATGTTTTTTCAACAAGATATGCACAGAATACTAACAGCTGAACTGTTTACATAAGGCCATTTCAAATACCCAGCTTCTGAAAGAGTTAAATATCTTGTGGAATAATCATAGGGTGTGGTTTCTTATATCAGTGAATATAAATGAACTACAGCTCCAAGCATTTTCGTGGTTGAATATCAAAAACATACCATTCAATGAAAAAGGAAATGCTAGGTCAAGAAAAACACAGAATGATATTTATAAAAGAACAAAAGCAGATGACAATATATTCTTTAGGTTAAGCTGGTAGTGCTAATTTTGTAGAAATAAAATTTATTGAAAGAAGGAAATAATGAATTGATTTCAGAAAGATGGTTACCCTTTGGGCAGGTTTAAAGAAATACAATTTATGAAAGGAATTAAAGGGAATGCAAAAATCTTCATCATGTTCTAATTTTAATTCAAGCTGTACATAGAAAGATGTTTATTTAATTATTCACATCCATATCATGGAACATTCTCTAATAAGAAAACAAAAATAAAAGATTACAATTGTCTACGGAAGTTGAAAACAGAACTGCACAAAACAGCTTGAGGCATAAAAAATGATACAACCTTAGAGTAATTTTAGGTCAAATCCAGCTGTTTAACAACTTCTAACATTTTTTTTTTTTTTTTTTGAGACGGGGTCTCGCTCTGTCACCCAGACTGGGGGGAAGCAGCATGATCTCTGCTCACTGCAAGGTCCGCCTCCCAGGTTCACGCCATTCTCCTGCCTCAGCGTCCCCAGTAACTGGGATTACAGAAGTGCACCACCAAGCTCGGCTATTTTTTTTTTTTTTAGTAGAGTCAGGGTTTCACCGTGTTAGCCAGAGTGGTCTCAATTTCCTGACCTCGTGATCCACCCCCCTCAGCCTCCCAAACTACTGGGATTACAGGCATGAGCCACCGTGCCCTGCCAACAATTTTCTAACTCTAAATTTTCTAGTACTATAAAATCAATGAATTAAGTTTGTGGTCTAAGTACCAAATAGACATTAAAATAATTGTTTGTCTGGAATAAAGAAAATTATACGTGTTCTAATTTGTCCTAGTCTTGTGCCAAATGAAATCTTTCATTAACTGAAACAAATTAAATAATTAAGTCTCAATATTTATAAAGCCATTTTATTCAAATGATTTTCAAAACTAATGTTCTACCATTCTCAGTTGCCATGTCTGTAGAAATTATTACTGATTGTAAATTTTACCAGTGGTTTCCAGAGAGGAATGAAGATGTAGGGGATGTTTCGCAAGAAAGTTCCTGGCTACCTCCCCTGAGGGTTCTGATGTATTGGCTATGTTACTGGAATTGCTACGTAGTAATTATTCAAATTGCAAGTACAGCTAAGAAACCCAATAAAGCTTCTAAAGGAGTTCCCTCGTGTATGCAAAACTATTTTAACAGTGGCACACATTTATTATTTTAACACAGAGAAACAAAACTCATCTTTGAAAGAGAACTGCCTTTCAAAGAATTGTTAAATCATGAGTGATGGAGGGTGAAATCCAAAGAAATGAAGAAATAGTGAATTTCCTATAGCTCATTGTGGATTTGCTGAGTTGAGATTTGAATCATTCAGAAGAAAAGTTTGTGTTAGGATAGCCAAAAGGTCATCAGTAAAAGGGCTAGATGCTGATTTTAGAAGGTTTATTTTCCTATTTTTCCCATATGATAATATGCCCCCAAATTTCTCCTTAAATCCTCAGTTAAATCTAATGAACACACACACACATACATACACACACACACACACACACACACACACAGACACTCTTCTACATGTAGCTGACTGATTTTTTTTTTTTTTTTTTTTTTTTTTGAGACAGGATCATTTTCCTGGGCTGGAGTACAGTGGTGCAATCATAGCTCACAGCAGCCTTGATATCCTGGTATTAGGGATCCTCCCACCTCAAGCCTCCTGAGTAGCTGGGACTACAGGCATGTGCTACCACACCAAGCTATTTTTTTTTTTTTTCTTTTTGTAGAGACAGGCTTTAGTCATGTTGCCCAGGCTGGGCTCGAACTCCTGGGCTCAAGCAGTCCTCTCACCTTGGTTCCCAAAGTGCTGGGATTACAAGCATGAGCCACCACACCTGGCCTTGAGTGGATTTCTGAATTGAGAAGTGGCCCAGTCTCTCATTTTGGTATTCCAAGTGAAAAATACATCATCCACAAAGGACATTAGATAAAACTGGCAACAAAAATAACCACGTTAATTAAACTGAGTCCTCACTTATCCTCTATGAGTAATTGGAAAACATGTCTGGGCAGGAGTTTGGACTTCCAATTTGACTGAAGTTCAGATTTGAGTCCAGGATATTTGCTTATTTACATCCATTATGACAATGCCCATTCCATAGGCAGGGATTCCGTAGGTAGGGATCTGAGAAGTTTTGCTTATGGCTGCCTCCAGGGGCCTAAAATGGTCCCTGGTGGACTTCTGGTGCAAGTAAGTACTGGTTGAATAAATGCATTTTCAGAGACAGGGAAACCTACATTATCTCTACATAATAGAATTATGTGGCTGGAAATATCATAAGTCCAATCACATGTATTTCACCTTGAAGTCTGTACAAACAGAGATTGAGGATGAATGTTTTAACATCTTGCTCTCAAATGGTTGCATCTTTTTTTCCCAAAAAATATATTGGAGAGTTTCTTCAAGTCTGTGGTGTCCACCGTGACTGAAGGCCTGCAAACTCCGCATCTACCAAACAGGACCGAGACACTCAAATCCCCAAGTTCAGAATAGGGATAGGTTTTGTGTTCAGATTTGTAAGTGGGTAGGGTAAGAGTTTGGGTTCATGTTAAGGTTAGGGTAGCAATTCAGGTCAAGAATGGTGTTGAATGTGTGTTTGGATTTTAGTCCAGGCTGGGATCTCACAGTCAGGAGTCAAGGAGCAAAATACAGAGGGTTAAAGATCAAAGATCAAGGGTTAGGTATTGATAAAGGTTCATGTTAGGATTTGGCTTCAAGTTCAGTTTGGGGTATGGTTAGATCACTAATTGAATGTCAGGGTAGGAGCACAAGTCAATATTATGATCAAGGGATTATATTCATTATTAGGGACAATGTCAAAGGTCAGGATTAGGATCAAAATCTGTGGGTTAGAGAATTTGGTAGATGCCTTCAGTGTTCGAATCAGGGGTCAAGAGTCAAGGATTACTGGCAAAAGTCAAGGGTGAGTTCAAAATTTTACATTGAAGTTAAAGTAGGTGTTGGGTTGGGTTTGCTTTTGAGTTTAAATTTAGATTCATTTTCAAGTTTGGGTAGAATTAGGTTTCATATCCAGTCATTAGGTAGGGTCCAGATTAAAATTTGGGTTCAAGTTCTCATTCTCTGTTCAGGGTCATGGGTCAGCTCAATGATCAAGAAGCAATGGTCAAAGGCCACAGGTTAGTTTTAAGGTTTCAATTTCTGTTAGGGTCAGTATTAGGTTTAGAGGTAAAACACTACATGAGACCCTTGTCACTTTCATCTTTATGACAGAAAATCATAATCAGAAAAACACATGGAGAAGTGAACACTTAACAATCGGCATATTTTAGGAAACATAACTGTTGAAAGATATCTTCAACATGGCTTGAGAATATTTTTAGCACAAAAGATATTAGAGAATGGAAGCTTTATAATATAGTAATTTAGTCAATGTATTTAATGGAATTTTGATGTCATGACCACTTTGTAGTTAAGAGTATACATCAATATTAACCCTGGCCAATCCCATTGTGATCTACAGAGATTATGCATGTTTGTATTTGTGTGCGTGTGTGTGTTTGTGTACTTCTCACACCATTGATGTTGAAGCTTGGTTTTGTATTATCCAACCCCCCCATGTAAAGACACTTTTGGATATGGATGGATGCATGCTACAGATTTAGCCACCTCTGCGAATGGGAAACTTATAGATGGAAGATGGTTCCCAGAAGACATTCCACCTGCATAGAGAAGGGAACAGAAAGAGGAGTACCTCAGCCACAGCACTCTGGGGGTTTGCAGGATGGAAGTAGTCAGATAGGAAATTTGTAAATCACTGCATGTGAAGGGAGGAAGAATGCAAAAATGTTTCATATAATAAACACTTAAATACTTACATTTGGGAGTGCAAAAATAGAGATATGGTGAAAAATCAAATCAGATGTAACAAACACAAAGACACAGGTGCAGAGGCACACACACACACATATCTGTAGCTCCAAGTATTCTTTTTTATGGTTACTGTTAATGTGCACTCATAGGTGCAAAGAGGACATGACATTTGAATTCTATCAAATAAATTGGCTTAATTACTATATTATAAAGTGCCATTCTCTGATTCCTTTTCTGCTCAAAAAGTGTTTTATAACCCTTCCCATTCTAAACTGAATTATTTTATGGCTCATATCTTTCCATATTTTTGTCTTATAAAAATACGCATAAGTCATTAAGCTTTTCCATTTTTATCCATCTTTCTAATTACGATTTCCAATCATAATAAAGAAAAGAGATAAGGGTCCACTGTAGTATTATCAGTTCCCAGTTATGTTCCAGAATTAAAGTAACACAAGGAAGAAAAAAAAATGTCAGGAAGAAAAACCTAAAATAATGTGGTTTATTTAGCAACACTAATTGTTCAGGATATGGTGTATCCACAAGTTCCCCTATTTTTAACTACCTGGAGGTTCTTTCAGTGAAGTTGTTAATTTTTTAAACTATTTTCTGGACCTAAATGTCTTGCCAGAGTAAGTTAGCATTTAAATACTGATGAAAGCCTAGACTCATCTGAGAAAGGGCAGGAATGTGTGTAAAAATATAAAATGTCATCTCATCACTTAAAGTGCCTCAGTTCAGCCATCTGCAAGGCTACTGAGATCACATTGTTGCAATATTACATATGCTGGGATACATTGTTTCACATGCATTTCTTATCGTAGGAACTGCATTTTATCAAGGAAAAAAACAGAAAAAAAAGAAAAAAAAATCACTTCTGGTCCTGGCTTATTGAAATAAAACTATTATTGTCAAGAATTAACTTTATTTTAAATGTACGCTATACTTTAAACCCCTGGCAGATTTAATACACACTTTCATATATTATAACTACATTTTTCTTAAAATGTGTGTTTTAGTCTATTACTTAAACTGTAATTTAAGGGAGAATTTTAGAAAGCTAAACAGGTGAGCCAAAGGGACTTAGAGTGTGTCTTCAATTGACTGTGTTATAAGAAGCTAGATTTCTTGCCTTTAGTAAAATAACCTAATACCTACTGCGGTGCTAATAAATGGGGAAAATAGTAGAATCACATCCTTATGAAGATTCGATGCTGCAAAAAAATCCCATTAAAGTTCAATACACTAAAAGGAATGTGTAACATATTGAACATTGTTTGGTTCCATTTTCTACAAAAAAAAAAAAAAGATTTTTAGTGAAGCAAAATGGGATCCACGCTCATAAGTTACCTTAAGATGCCTTTCTTCTATCACTCTATTGTAACCTATCATGGTAGCAGAGAAGCTGTTAAAATTAGAGAGCTAGAATAATAAATCACCAAAGCCACGTTGTGGCTTGAAAAGTCAGCCGAGATGGCATATGTCAATGGAAGTCTCACAGTCAGAAAAAGGATAAAATGTTGGGCCCAGTGTGTGGTGGCTCACGCCTGTAATCCCAGCATATTGGGAAGCTGAGGGAGGAGGATCACTTGAACCCAGGAATTCAAGACCAGCCAAAGTGACATGGTGAGATGTCTTCTCTGCAA
Organism: Pongo abelii; assembly: GCF_028885655.2. Taxonomy (NCBI): domain Eukaryota; kingdom Metazoa; phylum Chordata; class Mammalia; order Primates; family Hominidae; genus Pongo; species Pongo abelii. The sequence continues at coordinate 6,868,685 of NC_072009.2, read as the reverse complement.
AAAATAAATAATAATAAATATATTAAATAATTAATTAAATTAGCTGGGTGTGATAGTGTGTGCCTTTAGTCTCAGCCACTTGAGAAGCTGAGGCTGGATAATTGCTTGAGTTCAGGAGGTTGAGGCTCCAGTGAGCTATGAGGGCACCATTGCACTGCAGCCTGGGTGATAGCGGGAGACTACCACACACACACACACACACACACACACAACATAGGGCTGGGTGTGGTGACTCATGCTTGTAATTACAGCATTTTGGGAGGGTGAGGTGAGCGGATCACCTGAGGTCAGGAGTTCGAGACCAGCCTGACCAACATGGGGAAACCCCATCTCTACTAAAAAATGCAAATCAGTTAGCAAGGCGTGATGGTACATGCATGTAGTCTCAGCTACGCAGGAGGTTGAGGCAGGAGAATCACTTGAACTTGGGAGGAGGAGGTTGCAGTGAGCCGAGATCGTGCCACTGCACTCCAGCCTGGGCAACAGAGCAAGACTCCATCTCAAAAACAAACAAAACAAAACAAACATAAAATGCTGGTCTGGTTCTTATGCTAGCTGTGTGTGTGTGTGTGTGTGTGTGTGTGTGTGTGTGGTGTTTAAACACAGACTGCTTCATATTTTAATGAATATTTCCTAAGAAATAGCAATTAAATGCTATCCCTCCATTAGGAGAAATACCTAATATAAATGATGAGTTGATGGGTGCAAGAAACCAACATTTCTCATGTATACCTATGTAACAAACCTGCACTATGTGCACATGTACCCTAGGACTTAAAGTTTTTAAAAAAAGAGATAGAGAAAAGCAATTAAACGTCCTAGAATGGCCTAAGGAAGATTTTCAACCTGCAAGTTAATTCAGGGAAAAATGAACACCAGAAAATGCCATGAGTCAGTTGCTTTTGACAGCTGAACTCTTTCTATGGAGCTATCTCAGGTTGTAAAATCACTTTGAATAAGTTGGGATAGAAACAATATAAAATGGAGTCAGAAAAGGAGTATTATAATTATTTAGAATTTAGACCTCTGGGGCAAAGAATTCAAAAAATGTCATTACAACTTTGTAGCTAAGAACACAGGCTTCCAAAGAAGAGGATAATCTCCCAAGACCTTCCTTTGTTGCTTAATGTGACTGCAAACTGACTAAAGATTCAAATGTTGCCAATGGCTGATTTATGAAAATGAATGCACCTTTGACTGACTGCTGAAAACTGATGAAGGAAAAAAGTTAACCTGTGATTACCCAAAGGAATCGAGAAAGCCAGGTTGGAATTCAAGAGCATTCACTCAGTGTCCCAATAAGGTAAAATGAAAACTGTATTTTAATTACAAATATTAAAATAACAGCCAGGTGTAGTGGCTCACATCTGAAATCCCAGCACTTTGGGAAGCCAACGTGGCAGGATTATTTGAGGTCAGGAGTTCAAGACAAGCCTGGCCAACGTAGTGAAACCCCATCTCTACTAGAAATACAAAAATTAACTGGGCATGGTGGCACTTGCCTGTAGTCCCAGCTACCTGAGAGGCTGAGGCAAGAGAATTGCTTGAACCTGAGTAGTGAGCTAAGATCACACCACTGCCCTCCAGCCCAGGTGACAGAGGAAGACTGTCTCAAAACAAAACAAAAAACTGCTATACAAGTAGTGCAGGTTGACTTCAAGGAGCAGAATGTTAAGAAAAAGGAAGCTCTTAATGCGTAAGCTGAAGGGATAAAATTATTTCTACATGTTGAGTCTTTTAAATTAAAAAGGACAAATAGGCCAGGCATAGTGGCTCACTTTGGGAGTCTGAGATGGAAGAACTGCCTGAGCCTAAAAGTTCTAAGACAAGCCTGAGCAAGACCCTGTATTAACAAAAAAATTTAAAATTAACCACGGGTGGTGGCATGCACCTTTAGTCCCAGCTACTTGGGAAGCCGAGGTGGGAGGATCACATGAGCCAAGAAGGTTGAGGCTGCAGTGAGCTATAATTGCACCACAGCACTCAAGCCTGGGTGACAGAGTGAGACCCTGTCTCAAAAAATAAAAATAAAAGAAAAAATAAACAGACAAATTATTTGCGGTGGCTACGAGCCACATAAGAAAGGAGTGGTTAATTCTCCATAATTATGTGCACTGCCATCTAAGGATTATTACTTGGACTTCAAAATGTCATGAGAGGCTGGGCACAGTGGCTCATGCTTGTAATTTCAGAACTTTGGTAGTCTGAAGCAGGTGGATCACCTGAGGTTAAGAGTTTGAGATCAGCCTGGCCAACATGGGGAAACCTCATCTCTCCTAAAAATACAAAAATTAGCTAGGTGTGGTGGCACACTCCTGTAGTCCCAGCTACTCAGGAGGCTGAAACAGCAGAACTGCTTGAACCTGGGAGATGGAGGTACCACTGGGCCGAGATCATGTCACTTCACTCTAGTCTGGGAGAGAGAACAAGGCTCTGTCTCAAAACAACAAAGAAAAAAAAGAAAAAAAAAAAGAAAGGACATGAAATAATGGTGAGATCTTACTTAGATGAGCTTTCCCTGGAGGAGCTCCCTGGATGAGTAAAGATGGAAGGCCATTGTTCTGGGTACTCAACGCCAGTTGTAAGGAGTCTGTCCACCCATATAGATGGGAATGTGGTAAAAAGAATTATAAAGACATCCATTCAAGATTCTTATTCCCCTCGCTATTAAGTTAAACATGTATCTAGGTACTGTCATGAATGGTCTTTGCAGATACAATTAAGACTACTAGGCAGCTGATGTTAAGATAAGCTGATTATCCTAGAATATCCAAATGTGTCCAATACAATTGTATGATACTGAAAACCAAGAAAACAGTGACAGAACAATCAGGCCAGACAAGCCATATGACATGGGAAAGGACAGAAGAGGTAGAAAAGGAAGTTGGAGAGATTCAGAGCATTAGAGGCTGTGCTGGCTTTGAAGAAGAAGGAAGGAGGCCAGGGGTCATGGAATGCTTCCATCCTCAAGAAGCCAAAATTTGCCCTCAGCCAATCAATAGCCTGCAAGGAAGCAGGAACCTCAACCCGATGGAACTGAATGTAGCCAACAACCCAGATGTTTCTGGAAGGGAATGCATCCCTGGAATATGGAGGAAGAAACACGACCCTGCTGCCAACACACTGACTTCAGCCTTGGTCGATGATGAAGAGAAACCATCCAGGCTACTCAGACTTCAGAGCTTCACGATGGTGATATAATAAATGTGTGTGTTTTAAGCCACTACAGGTGAGAAAATTTGTTACAGGAACTACAAGAAATGCATACAAGAAGGACATGCAGGCAGTGTGAATCCTCTGGATTAACTTGAAGTTGCAAAGGATGGGATTTGAAGAAATGAGGATTTGTAGAAAATGCTCAAAAATATGCTTACATGAAATTTGAGACTCTCAGTACCTTCAGGGTGGTAAACTTGCCTTCTAAATTAAGAGATACTTTGAATTCAGAGTGACCATTTCTTCCTACCTCACTGTGCCCTCCTACTAGAATATCCATATTAACTGAGGATAAATAACAGGCCTATAGCAGCTTGCCATAATCATCTAAGGAGAAAACTGCCTCATTACTCTATGCCTAATTAGGAATCCTCAGACAATATATTTAAGAACTGAGATAGGCCAGGGAAGTTTGGAAGAAAAATGTAACTGTGGGTGCCATCTTCAACCATACAGTTTATAAATGCATGATTCTATATCTTCTCTACATGGTGGAGATAACCCAGAAGTTCAATAAAGAGACCCATCTATTTTGGGGGTACCCATTTTGCCTCACCAGCCCTGGATCTGGAATGAACAGGGGTAGCTCAGATCACCTGGCTTGGACATGAAATTTCTGTTGTATTATAATGCAAAAAGTTGCTGCCAGTCTAATCAGGAGCGGTAGGCTTCCCTAAGTTCACACATAACTCACGAACGGCAGTACTCTAAAACCCCCCAAACAGTTACAGCCCCTCTGCTGGGAGCAGTAAGCAGCTTTACGCTCTAAGAAACTTGCATATCTTCCTAACCACCCCCAAACACTAAGCAGTGCCCTAGCACTGACATTCAGAATCAGTTAACTTCAAAGACATTCAGAATCAGCTCACTGATCCTTTCACAAATGAATAGGGCATAAAAGTCTATGTGAATTAGAAGATACACAATTTAAGGCCAGGCATGGTGACTCATGCCTGTAATCTCAGCATTTTGGGAGGTCAAGGAAGGAGGATTGGTCAAGCCCAGGAGCTCGAAACCAGCATGGTCAAGAAAGCATGGCTGTTTCGGTTTTTTTTTTTTTTTTTTTAGTTCTGCATATGTTTTAATTGTGCCATGCCTTTTTTTTTTCAGATATTTGAAAATGAGTACCTATGGCCTTTTATAACTTTTTATTATTATTATTATACTTTAGGTTTTATGGTACATGTGCGCAATGTGCAGGTAAGTTACATATGTATACATGTGCCATGCTGGTGCGCTGCACCCACTAACTCGTCATCTAGCATTAGGTATATAGCAAAAACTTGGAACCAACCCAAATGTCCAACAATGATAGACTGGATTAAGAAAATGTGGCTGTCTCTTAAAAAAAAGAGAGTAAAAATAAAAAGTAGTCTGGCATGTGGCACATGCCTGTATTCCCAGCACTTTGTGGGGGGCCAAGATAGGAGGATCGCTTGAGCCTAGGAGGTTGAGGCTGCATTGTGCTATGATGGTGTCACTGCATTCTAGCCTGGGTGAAAGAGCAAAACCCTGTCTCAAAAATAAATGAACAAATAAATAATGAAGGAAGAAGAGGAAGAAAGAGGAGGAGGTTGGGGAGAAAGAGAAGAAGGGGAAAGGGAAGGGGAGGAGGAGGAGGAAGAAGAAGAAGTGGAGGAGCAGGAGGAGGAGGAGGAGAAATGGTAATTAATGTACTAATCTAACTTTGGAAACCTCTAAATAAGTAATGATAAATGCCAAGAAGAAAGAAAAATAGAAGCTCATAAGAAATGTGGAGGTTCTGCAGGAAGTCAAGTATAGCAGTAAAGGCTTTATATGATTTCACAGCCATGTATTTATGTATTTATGTATATGCTGATAGTATATACATCAGGAATCATGAAACAAGTATTCCTCTGAAATTCAGGAGATGCCCCATTGTAATCAATATAGAAGATTGTAAGGATAATAGCCTCCAGCAACTATCTGGTGCAAATACTGAATATCTTTACTTACAAGTGGGAGCTAAAGGATGAGAACACATAGACACACAGAGGAGAATAACACACACTGAGACCTCCTTGAGAGTGGAAGGTGGGAGCAGGGAGAGTATCAGGAAAAATAACTACTGGGTACTCAGCTTAATACCTGGGTGATGAAATGACCTGTAGAAAACCCCATGATTCTGCAAAGCCACTTGCATTATATCCACCTCTCTGCTCCAAGCCAAGCTTGTACAAGCACACAGGCAGAATATTCCTTATGAATTCCATAGAACCAAGGGTTTATTTCTTCCAATGATCATTTTAAGGAATCTATCACAGCCATATGGAAAAAGAGGCTTTGGCCTGTACTTACTGCTCACGTGTAGATGGAAGATTATTTAATGTGCTCAGCTATCCTATGCCTTGTGGGTGGCTTAACAGTATCTCTGGCCTTTGGCCTTGAGATGCAAGTAGTACTCACTCCCATAATCTAGCTGTGGCAACCAAAATTTTTTCCAGACCTTGACAAATACCTCCTGAAGTGAAAAGCAAGTGTCTTTGCAAAAATATCCATAATTGAGAACTGAAAAATTAGACATCTATGTATCTATTATATTTTAATTGACTTTTCTTTTTTTTTTTGTTCCATTTTTAGCTCTTCCAGGAGTCACTATACTGCTTTCCACAATGATTGACTTAATTTACACTCTCTTCGATACTGTGTAAGTGTTCTCTTTTCTTTGCAACCTCACCAGCATCTGTTATTTTTTGACTTTTATTTTTTGAGACGGAGTCTCGCTCTGTCGCTCAGGCTGGAGAGCAGTGGCACGATCTCAGCTCACTGCAAGCTCCGTCTCCCGGGTTCACGCCATTCTCCTGCCTCAGCCTCCCAAGTAGCTGGGACTACAAGAAGCTGCCACACAGCCTGGCTAATTTTTTGTATTTTTAGTAGAGACTGGGTTTCACCGTATTAGCCAGGATGGTCTCGATCTTCTGACCTCGTGATCCACCTGCCTGGCCTCCCAAAGTGCTGGGATTACAGGCGTGAGCCCCCGCGCCCGGACTTAACTGACTTCTCAAAAATTTACTTATCCTTTATTATCCATACTGGATACCATTACACAATTCAAATATTTTGCACAGTCTTTGCACACATCCTAAAGGAAAAATTAGATAACATGGCACCATTGTATGTAGAGATTCAAATAAGCACTTAGAGCTTCTACAGTTTATTTAAAAATCAACTAATACACATAGGAAACAGAGAGAGGATTAAGACGCACATAGAGAGCTATTATTAACCAATGTAATCAAAGTAATTATAACTTGAATTTTAGTAGTATTTTCTGAGGTGAAACCCAAGAAAACTGTCCATACATGTAGTGGATACTGGTATTTTTTAAAACTTTTATTTTAGGTGCAGGGATATGTGCACAGGTTTGTTATATAGGTAAACTACTGTTATGGGGGTTTGTTAAACAGATTATTTCATGGCACAGGTACTAAGACTAGTACACTGATACTTATTTTTCCTTATCCTCTCCCTCTTCCCACCCTCTGCCCTCTTATAGGTCACAATGTCTATTATTCTCTGCTATGGGCCCATGTGTTTTCATCTTCAGCTCCCGCTTGTAAGTGAGAAAAAGCAGTATTTGGTTCTCTGTTCCTGCGTTAGTTGGCTAAGGATAATGGCTTGCAGCTTCATCCATGTTCCTGCAAAGGACATGATCTTGTTCTTTTTTATTGCTGCATGTTATTCCATTATGTATATGTACCATATTTTCTTTAGTCTACACTGAGCGACATTTATGTTGATTCCATGTCTTAGCTATTGTGAATAGTTATACAATAAACATATGCATGCATGTGTCTTTTTGATACAACAATTTCTAATTGTTTGGGTATACACCCAGTTATGGGATTGCTGGGTTAAATGGTATTTCTGCTTTTAGCTCTTTAAGGAATTGTCACACTGCATTCCACAATGGTTGAAACAATTTACATTCCCACCAATAGGCTATAAGGATTTCCTATTCTCCACAACCTTGTCAGCATTGATAAAAGTGGCTTGTTTAGAATTAAAGAATCATGGGGATAAAGAAGTGTTTCCGGAGTATTTTCAAGTCACAAAACAAAATGCATGAAAGTATAGGAAATTTGGGGGAAAAGTGAACATAGGTGTTTTGTTTAGAATTAGTTAAAAAATTTACAGGGATAAAGGAATTTGTCCAGAGTGTTCAAGGTCTCAGGTAAAAAATGCATGCAAGTTCATGAGATTTTGAGGAAAAAAATTAATTCTGAAATTCTTCAGAGAAACGATATTAATTTCAAGTGATTTAGACCCTGGGGATGAATTGATAGTGGTGACAGAGGATCTGTGCCTTAGGCAAAGAAATAATGTATATTTTGTGGCTGTAAAGACATTTTCAACAGAAATGTCATTTTCCCAAAGTGGTTGACATTTCTCTGAGATGTATACTATGCATGCATGTTTGTATGTGTATGTTTGTGGGTATGAAATTTCAAATATGAAAGTAACACATATTAAGGAAAAAATATTCTGAAAGAAGAAACAGATGTCCTTTTTAAATGCATGTCTCCTCCTTAAAAATCAGACATTTGCAGAATAGCATGAGCATAAAAATGGAAATATGTGTATTTAAGTAGAAAATGATAAATATATATGGAACCTAAATATATGTCAGGCAGATAGAGACTAAAAAGAATTTGTAGGAGCACTGCCAACTTTTCAAAAAATGTTCCAGGGGATGTGGGAATATATTGATCCAAAGAATAAAAAGACATATGCATAGTAACAGAGAAGAAGAAAACCTAGTTAAAATTTCACATTTAAAGGAAAGACATATATAAACTATATGTTTTATAATTTTATCTTTCCTGTGAGAATATATGTTGCAAAATTTATGCAATAAAAATAGACTTAGTATGACTCAAACAATAGAAAAGCCATGGGGTAAAATAGAAAATAAAAATGATGTCCACAATTTACATTTAAATGTAACCAAAATAAATTTTAAAAGAATCTATTATTGTCATTGTATATGTGACCTTTTGCCATCCAGTGTAAATTATACTATACTAAGATTATAAATAACACAGGCCTGTGAACTTTATGTTAAGTATTAACCTTATGAGGAACTACACAAGACAAATGTGTTGAGATGCCATCTTTCTATTTCAAAGGACAAAATCCAGTTTGCATGCAGTTGCACAATGCAAAAGGTTACTTCTTCCACCAATAGTGAGAAAAGTGCTTACTGTTGTGAGTCAGTCATTCAAAGAGTTGTCTTTATCAATTCCAGTTCCCCAGCCTCCAATTTTCTTGCCCTGTTCTTCAAGCCCTTAGTCTCACCTCATGGAGGTTCTAGCTTCTATAGACCATTTGGCCTCAAATCCAACAACACTTACTTTAGGTTTCTGTTGAAACAGATCCTCACTTCTGGTTTCAGTGCCTGCTCTGGTTAGCTAATGCTGTGTAACAAACATGCCCATAATGTATGGCTTCAAACACTCTTTTATGAGGATCTCCCATAATTCTGTGAGTTGACTGGGATTAGCTGAGAAGTTCTCTCTTGAGAGTTCCTGAGTTAGCTAAGGGGAGTTCTCAATCAGATGGGATGTCCTTAATGGGTCACTCACATAGTGGCACTGCAGGTTGTCAACTGGGAGTGAAGCAAAAGCTACTGATTGGAGCACCATGCATAGCTTCTCCATGGGGCTTGAACACTTGCAGCATGAAGTATGGGTTCCAAAAGGAAATGTCACAAGAATCAGCACTCCAAATGTCCTAAATGGAAGCTTAATAGTTCCTTGTAATCCATCCTTGGAAGTCCCAAATCATTACTCCCAGAACATTCTATACAAGAAGATAGTCACTGAGGCCAGCAGAAGATGCAGAGAGAGGGCTCAACTAAATTTGCAAGACTATCTGCATCCATTTCTATCTGTCACACCCTTGACATTAAACCTGACTGATCATGTGTGATGATTCCAATAGATATGATATAGCACACTACACTATACGTAGTGTCCTACACCAAGGGGAAGTTGCATCTTGACTCAGAAAAACAGACTGCTGTGATGAGTGGATGAAGCCTTCCAGGGACAAAGGCAACTGTCCTATCTATTGAAGACTCATTTATTCCCACTACTCCCTTCACACAGAGGGACCCTGAGAGGCCCAGTACAAAGAAATGTCTTGTCCTCAAACTGCCCTGAATCATATATCAGACATCAAATTGCACATACAGTCTTGATTCAGAATCAAGTTATCATGTGTGTTCCAACATATTATATTAAACATCAATACTATTGAAATATGATAGATTAATTTCTATAAGAATATAGACAAATCGGGGGAGGAGCCAAGATGGCCGAATAGGAACAGCTCCGGTCTACAGCTCCCAGCGCGAGTGACGCAGAAGACGGGGGATTTCTGCATTTCCATCTGAGGTACCGTGTTCATCTCACTAGGGAGTGCCAGACAGTGGGCGCAGGTCAGTGGGTGAGCGCACCATGCACCAGCCGAAGCAGGGGCGAGGCATTGCCTCACTCGGGAAGTGCAAGGGGTCAGGGAGTTCCCCTTCCAGGGGTGAGAGACGGCACCTGGAAAATCGGGCCACTCCCACCCCAATACTGTGCTTTTCCGACGGGCTTAGGAAACGGTGCCCCAGGAGAGTATAGCCCGCACCTGGCTCAGAGGGTCCTACGCCCACGGAGTCTCACCGATTGCTAGCACAGCAGTCTGAGATCAAACAGCAAGTCAGCAGCCAGGCTGAGGGAGGGGCGCCCGCCATTGCCCAGGCTCGCTTAGGTAAACAAAGCAGCCTGGAAGCTTGAACTGGGTGGAGCCCACCACAGCTCAAGGAGGCCTGCCTGCCTCTGTAGGCTCCACCTCTGCGGGCAGGACACAGACAAACAAAAAGACAGCAGTAACCTCTGCAGACTTAAATGTCCCTGTCTGACAGATTTGAGGAGAGCAGCGGTTCTCCCAGCACGCAGCTGGAGATCTGAGAACGGGCTGACTGCCTCCTCAAGTGGGTCCCTGACCCCTGACCCCCGAGCAGCCTAACTGGGAGGCACCCCCCAGCGGGGGCAGACTGACACCTCACACGGCCGGCCAGGTACTCCAACAGACCTGCAGCTGAGGGTTCTGTCTGTTAGAAGGAAAACTAACAGAAAGGACATCCACACCAAAAACCCATCTGTACATCACCATCATCAAAGACCAAAAGTAGATAAAACCACAAAGATGGGGAAAAAACAGAGCAGAAAAACTGGAAACTCTAAAAACCAGAGTACCTCTCCTCCTCCAAAGAATGCAGTTCCTCACCAGCAATGGAACAAAGCTGGACAGAGAATGACTTTGACGAGCTGAGAGAAGAAGGCTTCAGACGATCAAATTACTCTGAGCTACGGGAGGATATTCAAACCAAAGGCAAAGAAGTTGAAAATTTTGAAAAAAATTTAGAAGAATGTATAACTAGAATAACCAATACAGAGAAGTGCTTAAAGGAGCTGATGGAGCTGAAAACCAAGGCTCGAGAACTACATGAAGAATGCAGAAGCCTCAGGAGCTGATGCGATCAAATGGAAGAAAGGGTATCAGCCCTGGAAGATGAAATGAATGAAATGAAGCGAGAAGGGAAGTTTAGAAAAAAAAGAATAAAAAGAAACGAGCAAAGCCTCCAAGAAATGTGGGACTATGTGAAAAGACCAAATCTACGTCTGATTGGTGTACCTGAAAGTGACGGGGAGAATGGAAACAAGTTGGAAAACACTCTGCAGGATATTATCCAGGAGAACTTCCCCAATCTAGCAAGGCAGGCCAACATTCAGATTCAGGAAATACAGAGAACACCACAAAGATACTCCTCGAGAAGAGCAACTCCAAGACACATAATTGTCAGATTCACCAAAGTTGAAATGAAGGAAAAAATGTTAAGGGCAGCCAGAGAGAAAGGTCAGGTTACCATCAAAGGGAAGCCCATCAGACTAACAGCGGATCTCTCGGCAGAAACCCTACAAGCCAGAAGAGAGTGGGGCCCAATATTCAACATTCTAAAAGAAAAGAATTTTCAACCCAGAATTTCATATCCTGCCAAACTAAGCTTCATAAGTGAAGGAGAAATAATTTACAGACAAGCAAATGCTGAGAGATTTTGTCACCACCAGGCCTGCCCTAAAAGAGCTCCTGAAGGAAGCGCTAAACATGGAAAGGCACAACCGGTACCAGCCACTGCAAAATCATACCAAAATGTAAAGACCATCGAGACTAGGAAGAGACTGCATCAACTAACGAGCAAAATATCCAGCTAACATCATAATGACAGGATCAAATTCACACATAACAATATTAACTTTAAATGTAAATGGACTAAATGCTCCAATTAAAAGACACAGACTGGCAAATTGGATAAAGACTCAAGAACCATCAGTGTGCTGTATTCAGGAAACCCATCTCACGTGCAGAGACACACATAGGCTCAAAATAAAAGGATGGAGGAAGATCTACCAAGCAAATGGAAAACAAAAAAAGGCAGGGGTTGCAATCCTAGTCTCTGATAAAACAGACTTTAAACCAACAAAGATCAAAAGAGACAAAGAAGGCCATTACATAATGGTAAAGGGATTAATTCAACAAGAAGAGCTAACTATCCTAAATATATATGCACCCAATACAGGAGCACCCAGATTCATAAAGCAAGTCCTGAGTGACCTACAAAGAGACTTAGACTCCCACACATTAATAATGGGAGACTTTAACACCCCACTGTCAACATTAGACAGATCAACGAGACAGAAAGTCAACAAGGATACCCAGGAATTGAACTCAGCTCTGCACCAAGCGGACCTAATAGACATCTACAGAACTCTCCACCCCAAATCAACAGAATATACATTTTTTTCAGCACCACACCACACCTGTTCCAAAATTGACCATATACTTGGAAGTAAAGCTCTCCTCAATAAATGTAAAAGAACAGAAATTGTAACAAACTGTCTCTCAGATCACAGTGCAATCAAGCTAGAACTTAGGATTAAGAATCTCACTCAAAACCGCTCAACTACGTGGAAACTGAACAACCTGATCCTGAATGACTACTGGGTACATAACGAAATGAAGGCAGAAATAAAGATGTTCTTTGAAACCAACGAGAACCAAGACACAACATACCATAATCTCTGGGATGCATTCAAAGCAGTGTGTAGAGGGAAATTTATAGCACTAAATGCCCACAAGAGAAAGCAGGAAAGATCCAAAATTGACACCCTAACATCACAATTAAAAGAACTAGAAAAGCAAGAGCAAACACATTCGAAAGCTAGCAGAAGGCAAGAAATAACTAAAATCAGAGCAGAACTGAAGGAAATAGAGACAAAAAACCCTTCAAAAAATAAATGAATCCAGGAGCTGGTTTTTTGAAAGGATCAACAAAATTGATAGACCGCTAGCAAAATTAATAAAGAAAAAAAGAGAGAAGAATCAAATAGATGCAATAAAAAATGATAAAGGGGATATCACCACCGATCCCACAGAAATACAAACTACCATCAGAGAATATTACAAACACCTCTATGCAAATAAACTAGAAAATCTAGAAGAAATGGATAAATTCCTCAACACATACACCCTCCCAAGACTAAACCAGGAAGAAGTTGAATCTCTGAATAGACCAATAACAGAAGCTGAAATTGTGGCAATAATCAATAGCTTACCAACCAAAAAAAGTCCAGGACCAGATGGGTTCACAGCCGAATTCTACCAGAGGTACAAGAAGGAGCTGGTACCATTCCTTCTGAAACTATTCCAATCAATAGAAAAAGAGGGAATCCTTCCTAACTCATTTTATGAGGCCAGCATCATCCTGATACCAAAGCCTGGCAGCGACACAACAAACAAAGAGAATTTTAGACCAATATCCTTGATGAACATTGATGCAAAAATCCTCAATAAAATACTGGCAAACAGAATCCAGCAGCACATCAAAAAGCTTATCCACCATGATCAAGTGGGCTTCACCCCTGGGATGCAAGGCTGGTTCAATATACGCAAATCAATAAATGTAATCCAGCATACAAACAGAACGAAAGACAAAAACCACATGATTATCTCAATAGATGCAGAAAAGGCCTTTGACAAAATTCAACAACCCTTCATGCTAAAAACTCTCAATAAATTAGGAATTGATGGGACGTATCTCAAAATAATAAGAGCTATCTATGACAAGCCCACAGCCAATATCAAATGGGCAAAAACTGGAAGCATTCCCTTTGAAAACTGGCACAAGACAGGGATGCCCTCTCTCACCACTCCTATTCCACATAGTGTTGGAAGTTCTGGCCAGGGCAATTAGGAAGGAGAAGGAAATCAAGGGTATTCAATTAGGAAAAGAGGAAGTCAAATTGTCCCTGTTTGCAGATGACATGATAGTATATCTAGAAAACCCCATTGTCTCAGCCCAAAATCTCCTTAAGCTGATAAGCAACTTCAGCAAAGTCTCAGGATACAAAATCAATGTGCAAAAATCACAAGCATTCTTATACATCAATAACAGACAAACAGAGAGCCAAATCATGAGTGAACTCCCATTCACAATCGCTTCAAAGAGAATAAAATACCTAGGAATCCAACTTACAAGGGATGCGAAAGACCTCTTCAAGGAGAGCTACAAACCACTGCTCAAGGAAATAAAAGAGGATACAAACAAATGGAAGAACATTCCATGCTCATGGGTAGGAAGAATCAATATCATGAAAATGGCCATCCTTCCCAAGGTAATTTACAGATTTAATGCCATCCCCATCAAGCTACCAATGACTTTCTTCACAGAATTGGAAAAAACTACTTTAAAGTTCATATGGCACCAAAAAAGAGCCCGCATCGCCAAGTCAATCCTAAGCCAAAAGAACAAAGCTGGAGGCATCACACTACCTGACTTCAAACTATACTACAAGGCTACAGTAACCAAAACAGCATGGTACTGGTACCAAAACAGAGCTATAGATCAATGGAACAGAACAGAGCCCTCAGAAATAATGCTGCATATCTACAACTATCTGATCTTTGAAAAACCTGAGAAAAAAAGCAATGGGGAAAGGATTCCCTATTTAATAAATGGTGCTGGGAAAACTGGCTAGCCATATGTAGAAAGCTGAAACTGGATCCCTTCCTTACACCTTATACAAAAATCAATTCAAGATGGATTAAAGACTTAAATGTTAGACCTAAAACCATAAAAACTCTAGAAGAAAACCTAGGCATTACCATTCAGGACATAGGCATGGGCAAGGACTTCATGTCTAAAACACCAAAAGCAATGGCAACAAAAGCCAAAATTGACAAATGGGATCTAATTAAACTAAAGAGCTTCTGCACAGCAAAAGAAACTACCATCAGAGTGAACAGGCAACCTACAAAATGCGAGAAAATTTTCGCAACCTACTCATCTGACAAAGGGCTAATATCCAGAATCTACAATGAACTCCAACAAATTTACAAGAAAAAAACAAACAACCCCATCAAAAAGTGGGCAAAGGACATGAACAGATACTTCTCAAAAGAAGACATTTATGCAGCCAAAAAACACACGAAAAAATGCTCACCATCACTGGCCATCAGAGAAATGCAAATCAAAACCAGAATGAGACACCATCTCACACCAGTTAGAATGGCAATCATTAAAAAGTCAGGAAACAACAGGTGCTTGAGAGGATGTGGAGAAATAGGAACACTTTTACACTGTTGGTGGGACTTTAAACTAGTTCAACCCTTGTGGAAGTCAGTGTGGCGATTCCTCAGGGATCTAGAACTAAAAATTCCATTCGACCCAGCCATCCCATTACTGGGTATATACCCAAAGGACTATAAATCATGCTGCTATAAAGACACATGCACACGTATGTTTATTGCGGCATTATTCACAATAGCAAAGACTTGGAACCAACCCGAATGTCCAACAATGATAGACTGGATTAAGAAAATGTGGCCCATATACACCATGGAATACTATGCAGCCATAAAAAATGATGAGTTCATGTCCTTTGTAGGGACATGGATGAAATTGGAAATCATCATTCTCAGTAAACTATCGCAAGAACAAAAAACCAAACACCGCATATTCTCACTCATAGGTGGGAATTGAACAATGAGAACACATGGACACAGGAAGGGGAACATCACACTTCGGGGACTGTTGTGGGGTGGGGGGAGGGGGGAGGGATAGCATTGGGAGATATACCTAATGCTAGATGAGAAGTTGGTGGGTGCAGTGCACCAGCATGGCACATGTATACATATGTAACTTACCTGCACATTGCGTACATGTACCATAATACCTAAAGTATAATAATAATAATAATAATAATAAAAGAAAAAAAAAGAATATAGACAAATCAAATCACATTATTTAACAAATTTTTAGATGATACATGACAACCACATGGGCCCTCAGTTACACTTGCAACTGTTCATAAATTAATTTAAGTCAATCAATGGAAGGCTTTATGTGCTGTGTTTTATGCCCTTAATTGGCTTGCTGGATGGGTGCATGAGGAAAAAGGGAGGCATGGTACATGCTTTTCGTGAGACTTATAACCAACAGCCTATGACAGATACACACCACCCAGTAAATGCTGAGTACAAGTACAGAGTGCCTGGAGTGTCTGCACTACACTAGCAAATCTAGAATATAGCAAATGAAGGGAGGATCGCATGACAGGAGGAAACCTTCAGCCATTCTCAGGAGGTAGGACAGAGAAGAAGCATCCCCACCCCAACATGATTATAAGACGCCTCATATTGTTTGTAGTTGCTGTATTGCTTTTCTCTTAGACTGCTGTAGCTACAAATCAGAATAAACTTGTTCTGAGAACAATCATCTTTAATAATTAGTGTTCACCTACATCCAAAATTATGTCTGTTTCTTTCTTGACAATGAAAGTTACAATGATTCCCATGGTTTTGAATGAATTTATTCTTTTACATAAGACATTATCTTACTTCACAGGAGTACTACCTGCCTCAAATTCTTAGGGACCAGAAATGTCATATGTATTTATGGCTTCGTAAAATAAGAATTTTCTTAAGTCTAGGAATACACCAGGATCTAGTCTTTTGCATTTTCTTTTTCTACCACAGAAATCCAAAGTGGTCCTTTGACCCATTTTTCTGACATTTGAGCAATTTGGGAATTGATCAGAGGAACCAAAAAGAATAAAAATATAAGGCAACCTGCCTGTCATTACTGTGGGTAGAAGAGCATTGAACCTGGAGAAGTAAGCCTTCTCTTTCCTGCTTTCTCTGATAGGAGGACAGGGGCTTTGCAAAGCAGTACATGATTCAGGGTGTTTGTGGCCTTCTCCATTCCTTTCCAACATCGCCAATCTTACCTGTTTTGGCTGCTAAAACAAAAGACTGTACCCATGGTTTGTAAAAAACAAAAATTGATCACAGTTCTGGAGACCAGAAGTCCAAGATCAAGGCAGATTCAGAGGCTGGTGAGGACCCACTTTCTGGGTCATAGACAGTGCCTTCTCGCTGTGTCCTCACATGGTAAAAGGGATGAGGGTGCCTTTTGTAATGGCCCGTTTTGTAATGGTAGGAATTCTGGGGACCCTTTTGTAACGGTAGAAATTCCATCCATGAGGCTCCACTCTCATGGCCTTATTACCTTCCGAAGTCCCACTTCCAAATACCTACACAGTTGAGGACTAGGTTTCAACATATGAATTTTGGGGGGACATATGCATTCAGTCTATACACTGCTAGAAAATCCATCCTCCTAACTACCACAAATGCTCCAGGATAAGGATCTGGGAATATTGCCAGAGCAAGTAGTATGAAGCCATGCAGATGTCCTCTGCATTCAGTAATATTTCATTTCCCTCTAGAGTGGGAAAAAAAAAATGGTCTTAAGTGCTTTTTCAAAGATGAAACTCTTTTCCAAAAATAGAAGCAGTAGAGATTGGAGGGAAAATGCAGAATGGTCATTTTTTAGAAACATTAGGAATAGCAGCTCCACTTTTGTGGGTCCTGGGATCCAATTGTATAATTGGCAAGAGTAATTTGGTGCAGTGGAGTGGATTTAAGAAAGGATAGGTGGAGAGGAGTTGAGATGTGATTGGTGAGGACTCTTGGAAGACGAGGAGATGGTTGCCAGAGAAACAAAGACATGCAGCCACATCAGACAGAGAAAGTGAAGGTCAGATGCATATTTCCAAATGGGATAAATGAAAGAATGTGGATGTGATGTTAGGTGTGCCCAGTGGATATAAACTACAAAAGACGTAGATGTTGGGAACAATGTTCTTGAGTGGGTGTGTGAAGGATGGGGTTTCTTACATAAGACCCTCTATGGCTGCTTGTCTTTTCCTGTATCTATTGCCTATTTTTATATGAGGCCACGAATAGGTCTCTGTGAGTGAGTGTGCATTTATAACATACACACCAGATGACGAATTAGACTTTAGTGTAAGTTATTCAAATTCCAACTTTTCTAAAAATAATAAGTGGCACTCATATATATCAAAGTTCTCTGCTAAATTTGTTCACCAATATAGGATACATTTATTAGATTGATCTATTTTAAGGAATTGGCTCATGCAATGTGGGAGCTGGAAAGTCTGGAATCTGTAAGACAGGCTGGCTGGCTAACTGGCAACTCAGGAGGGAGGAAATGCAGACTAGGGGCTGAATGCCTTCTTCTGCTTTGGGGGCCCTCAGGTTTTGCATACCCCTAAAGTAAAATTGCACGTGTCCCACACCTTATATTTTAATTTGTAATGCTTCAATATTAAACTGAAAATCTGATGAGCATCAACGTACCATTCTCTACTTATACATTAACAAAGAGACAGACAGCAGCCTCAGTGTAGTCATATAGGTAACACAAGGTCCCTGGTCAGAATTGTGATATTTAGAGAGATCTTTGCACTATCTCAGTCACTATCCAAAATCTTTGAAAGCTCATTTATTGGGAAACTCTATCAAAAATTCCTATCAGCTGGGCAGATGTTCACATCTGAAATACTAGCATATTGGGAGACCAAGGCAGGAGGATCATTTGAGCTCAGGAATTTGAGACCAGTCTGGGCAACACAGTGAGACCTCATCTGCACAAAATTAAAATAAAAAAATTATTAGCTGGGCATGGTATCATGTGCCCGTCACCTCAGCTACTCAGGAGGCTAAGGTGGAAGGATTGCTTGAGCCCTGGAGATCAAGGTGGCAGTGAGCTAAGATCACAAAACTGCACTCCAGCCTGGGCAACAAACCAAGACTCTGTCTCAAAAAAGAAAAAAAAATCTACTATTTGATAGCACAGCAGAGTGATTACAATAAAAAATAATTTGTTGTGTATTTTAAAATAACTGAAGAGTGGAGTTGGAATGCTCTTAACACAGAGAAGGAATAAATACTTGCTGTAATAAATGCCGCAACTACTGTGACTTGATTATTACACATTTCACGCCTGTGGGAAAACACTGCATACATATATACATCTATTATTTATCCATAATAATCAAAATTAAAATCATATGAAAGACATCATTGTGTGTATTAGAAGAGAAACACTGAGAATTCAAAATTGAGAGCCTTCTCTTCTAATTTAAAGTTATCACATTCTGATGCATTCATGTTCGCCTGTAATATTGCTCTTCTCTCTTCCTAGTTTCAAACTGCAATATGCATAATGTTCATACAATGAGCAAAACGATGTTAGAGCATTTGACCTGTATTTCACCACAGCATTATAGGCAATAATAGGAGATGCCTCATGCAAGCCCCAGGGAGGCTGCAGCCTTTAAGGTCTCTTTTCTTTCATGGGCAGTGAATTTGAATAAAAGTGCAGAAATACCTCTCCCTACAGATTAGCCCTATGGAGGAACTCCTGAGGGTAAAGACCATATGTGCTCAACCTAATAAAATTGTAATATATGCCTGCACTGTGAAGCTCAGAGAAGAGACTGCATTGGTGTTCTGACAGAGATTCCGGGTGACGTAGATAGCTGTTGTCAAATTCTAAGTGCTATTTTCCCCTCAATTTTCTGAGAAATTTAGGAGAAAATCAAGTTTTGGAAGGCTGCAAGGCTTTGGGGGACTAGGAAAAGCTGGAGAGAACACACATAGTTATTTCTTTATAGTTATTTATTTATTTACTTATTTATTTATTTATACAGAGACAGGGTTTTGTGCTGTCACCCAGGCTGGAGTGCAGTGGTACAATCATAACTCACTGCAGCCTCCAACTCCAGGGCTCAATGATCCTCCAGCCTTAGCCTCTCAAGTAGTTGGGACTACAGGAAGGCACCACCACACCTGAATAATTTTTTATATTTTTTATTTTTTGAAGAGATGGGGTCTCACTATGTTGCCCAATCTGGTCTCAAACTCCTGGGCTCAAGTATTCCTCCTGCCTCAACATCCCAAATTGCTGGGATTACAGGCATGAGCCACTGTAGCTGGCCTCATAAATTGACATTTGTAGCTAGATGGCTCCATGAACCCTGGCAATCTCTCTCTCTCTCTCTCTCTCTCTTCCTCTCTTCCTCCCTCCCTCTTTCCCCCCTCACCCTCACCCTCTCCTCTTTCCCCTTCTCACTCTCCCCTACACCCCCAAACCTTGAAAATTCAAGAGCAGAATATAGCTTGTAGATGCTCTCAAAATTGATGAAAGTGTTTTTCAAGGTAAATCAGATACTTAAACTACAAAGTACTCTCTGTTTTTAAACCTGCAATGGTATATCTGACTTTACAACGTTGAAAGTAGATACTACTATTATGATCTGAGTGTGTTTTTAAAATCCTGACCATGTGGTAACACCTCAAGGTTTAAGCAAAATATTTTCAGATTGTGGAACAGCAATATACTTACCAACATGAGATAGCTGTTTATTTCTTCATCAGTAAGTGATACAGAAATAGTTCACCGAATTTAGTTGTGGTAGCTGATGTGTCAGGTAAGAAAATAAGCATAGCTATCACCAATGATAATTTCAAAACCTACACTTTATGGACACATGTAGAAAGCTTTTGTTTTATCTGAAACATATTTAATCATAGAAAAAATATATTCTTTAGGAAGTAACGTTTCTTTTTTGCTGAACCAGTAGAAAAGAATGATAATTTCCACTCTCACAGGGAAGAAAAAAAAATCAGGGTCAAGTTTAATATCTCAAAAGAAACAAGGGCCTCAGTAATGAGTTCATGGAAATGAAAACCAATTCTCAGTGCTGGAATCAAAGGAGGCTATTGAATCATAATGTAACAATACAAAGTACCAAAATAATGACAAAAAAATAATCTGAACATTAACAAAATTTAAGAAGAATTTTTTTTTTCAGAAATGCAGTGTATAACATTACCCCAGGAAAATTATAGGAAACTCTCATTCCTAATAAGAACAGTATTAAAAATTTTAAAATATTTCAATATTTGTTAAAGGATAAAAGGAGGAATACCCACACTAAAAAAAAAAAAAAAAAAAAAAGGCAAAATCCTGTATAAGACCACACCAACACACCACACAGATCAAAGAGATTCAAGAAATGCTGCTAGTATAGTTTATTTGTTCGGAAAGCAAAGCAAGATATTCTTAAATAGGCAATACCATGAAAAGTTTTCAGGAAAAATGCAAGTAACTAATTATAGCCATGTGTCTTCTAAATATTTTACTTGAGTTGCACTGTCAATATGCACCCTTTCCTGGTAACAGAAATATGAATAAAATGTTCTGCACCACTGGAAATTAAACTAGAGAAAATGATACAACTAATGAAATTATATATATATATATAATTATATAAATATATATCATGTTACATAATATACAAATATAAATATAAAACAAATATATGTTATATATAGCTAATCTGTAATATATGATGTGGTATGTAATGTTTTACATAGCATTATATATCTAATCTACACAAAATATTTGTGTATATATACACACAATCATACATTTTATATATATAATTTTGATGCTCAGGCAAATATATTTATATTTATATTTATTTCTATATTTACATCTATGTTCGCCAGCAAGTCAAAATTTTAAAGATCATACAACAAAACTTATAGAAGCATAAGCTGGTTTCTATGTCAACAGTTATTGTCTAAGACATAGATGCATTGATAACATCATAAAATAAGGAATAGTTTATTTTTTTGGTTTGCGGAGGAAATTTATATAAATTATACACTGGGTAGAAATGGAAAGGATGAGAAAAATTAGTATTGCTAGTTGAAACTGTGGCTGCCTAAGTTTGCAACCTAAGTTTGCAATCCAAGAACCACCCAAACTATCTTTCTTATTGTGTTTCTATTGCCTGAAAATGTGTAGAATTACAGGAACTGAGGGTTTGGCAGACTGCTTTGGAAATAATCATCTATGCCCCAGCTCAAAACCTCTTGTAAGGACCCACAGCATCTCTGAGCACCAGCACATGCATCACCAACCTGAGACCAGGGAGGCAGGAGGAGGGAAAACATTTGAAAAACTGACAGAAAGCTAAGAAACCCTCCACTGGGCATTTGTTTTAGATTAGTTATTACATAATGTAAACATGACAAAATGTATCCTGATCTGTTGTCCGCCTGTTACTTTTGTACTTGTGACACAATGAAATAGAAAGCCACATTGAAAGAAAATAACTGCCAGTTTTATAATCTATTGTTGGCATTACTTACTGGTGGTGTGTGTTGAGAATTTGGGAAATATTCTGTGTATGGAGTGTGTGTGTGTGTATGTAAAGACAGAGAGAAGCAATCAGAGAGAGACAGAGAGTGTCAGAGTCAGAGACAGAGAGACAAAGAAGAGATGAAATTCACCAGTTGTAGTGGACTCCCCAAAATACATCTCCAGAAACTCTCACACATCCGCTAACATATTGGGGATACCTGGTTTTTAAAAAATGATAGTTACTGATAAATATTTAATACCCTTCAGAATAACCTGCATTTTATTTCATTTTTTAAGTGATTTTATTAATTTTATTCAACAGCTAATTTGAAGTACATATTCATAATATGAATATGACATTTTCCTATTATGATTTTTTTACAGTTTTATTTTTTTCTTATACTTTAAGTTCTGGGATACATGTGCAGAATATGCAGGCTTGTTACAGAGGTATACCATGCCATGGTGGTTTCTTGCACCCATCAAGCCGTTATCTACATTAGGTATTTGTCCTAATGCTATTCCTCCCCTAACACCCGAGCCCTGACAAGCCTGGGTGTGTGATGTTCCCCTTCCTGTGTCCATGTGTTCTCCTTGTTCAACTCCCACTTATGACTGAGAACATAGAGTGTTTGGTTTCTGCTCCTGTGTTAGTTTGCTAAGAATACAGTTTCCAGCTTCATCCACATCCCTGCAAAAGACATGAACTCATCCTTTTTATGGCTGCATAGTAGTCTGTGATGTATATGTGCCATATTTCTTTAAGTAGTCTAACACTGATGGACATGTGGGTTGGTTCAAGTCTTTGCTATTGTGAACAGTGCCACAATAAACATACATGTGCATGTTCTTTATAGTAGAATGATTTATAATACTTTAGGTATATACCCAGTAATGGGAATGCTGGGTCAAATGGTATTTTTGGTTCTAGATCCTTGAGGAATCACCACATTGTCTTCCACAATGGATGAACTAATTTACACTCTCACCAACAGTGTCAATGTGTTCCTATTTCTCCACATCCTCTCCAGAACCTGTTGTTTCCTGACTTTAATGATCGCCATTCTAACTGGCATGAGATGGTATCTCATTGTGGTTTTGGTTTGCATTTCTCTAATGACCAGTGATGAGTTGTTTTTCATATGCTTGTTGGCTGCACTTACACCTTCTTTTGAGAAGTGTCTGTTCTTGTCCTTCTCCCACTTTTTGATGGGTTGTTTGATATTTTTGTGTGTGTGTACATTTGTTTAAGTTCCTTTTAGATTCTGGATATTAGCCCTTGGTGAAATGGATAGATTGCAAATTTTTTCTCCCATTCTGTAGGTTGCCTGTTCACTCTGGTAATAGCTCCTTTTGCTGTGCAGAAGCTCTTTAGTTTAATCAGATCCTGTTTGTCAATTTTGGCTTCTGTTGCCATTGCTTTTGGTGTTTTAGTCATGAAGTATTTTCTTTGCCCATGTCTATGTCCCAAATGGTACTGCCTAGATTTTCTTCTAGCTTTTCAAATGCTTTTCCCTCCTTCTACCTCCATGGTTTTGGGTTGGTGATGTATGTATTGATGCTCAGAAATGCTGTGGGTCCTTAAAAGAGGTTTTAGGTCTCATGTTTAAGTCTTTATTCCATCTTGAGTTAATTTTTGTAAAAGGTGTAAAGAAGGGGTCCAGTTTCTGTTTTCCGCATACGGCTAGCCAGTTTTCCCAGCACCATTTATTAAATAGGAAATCCTTTCCCCATTGCTTGTTTTTGTCAGGTTTGTCAAAGATCAGATGGTTGTAGATGTGTGGCATTATTTCTGAGGTCTCTGTTCTGTTCCATTAATCGATACATCTGTTTTGGTACCAGAACCATGCTGTTTTGGTTACTATGGCCTTGTACTGTGGTTTGAAGTCAGGTAAGGTGATGCCTGCAGCTTTTTTTTTTCTGCTTAGGATTGTATATATGGGCTCACTTTTGTTTCCTTATGAAATTTAAGGTAGTTTTTTTCTAATTCTGTGAAGAAAGTCAGTGGTAGATTGATGGGGAGAGGATTTAATCTAGAAATTACTTTGTGCAGTATGGCCATTTCCACAATGTTGGTTCTTCCTATCCATGAGCATGGGATGTTTTTCCATTTGCTTGTGTCCTCTCTTGTTTCCTCAAGCAGTGGTTTGCAGTTTTCCTTGAAGAGGTCCTTCACATCCCTTGTAAGTTTTATTCCTAGGTATTTTATTCCCTTTGTAGCAATTGTGAATGGGAGTTCAATCATGATTTGGCTCTCTGTTTGTCTACAATTGGTGTACAGGAATGTTTGTGATTTTTTGCACACTGATTTTGTATCCTGAGACTTTGCTGAAGTTACTTATTGGCTTAAGGAGATTTGGGGCTGAGATGATGGGGTTTTCTAAATATAAAATCATGTCATCTGCAAACAGAGACAATTTGACTTCCTCTCTTCCTATTTTAATATGCTTTATTTCTTTCTCTTGCCTGATTACCATGGCCAGAACTTCCAATACTATGTTGAACAGGAGTTTTGAGAGAGGGTATCTTTGTCTTGTGCCAGTTATCAAATGAAATGCTTCCATCTCTTGCCCATTCAGTATGATATTGGGTGTGGGTTTGTCATAAATATCTCTTATTATTTTGAGATACATTCCATCAATACCTAATTTATTGAGAGTTTTTACCATAAAAGGATGTTGAATTTTTATGGAAGCCCTTTTCAGCATCTATCAAGATATCATGTGGTTTTTGTCTTTGGTTCTGTTTATGCAATGGATTATGTTTATTGATTTGCCCATGTTAAATCAGCCTTGCATCCCAGGGATGAACCAGACTTGATCATCATGGATAAGCTTTGTAATGTGCTGCTGGATTCAGTTTGCCTGTATTTTAATTAATGATTTTTGCATCGATGTTCATCAGGGATATTGGCCTGAAATTCTATTTTTTTTTTTTTTTTGTTGTGTCTCTGTCAGGATTTAATATCAGGATGATGCTGGCATCATATAATGAGTTAGGGATGAATCCCTCTTTTTCCATTGTTTGGAATAATTTTAGAAGAAGCGGTACCAGCTACCCTTTTTACCTCTGGTAGAATTCGACTGTGAATCTGTCTGATTCTGTGCTGTTTTTGGTTGGTAGGCTAGTAATTACTGCCTCAACTTCAGAACTTTTTATTGGTCTATTCAGGGATTCAACTTCTTCCTGGTTTAGTCTCAGGAGGATGTGTGTGTCCAGGAATTTATCCATTTCTTGTAGATGTTCTAGTTCATTTGTGTCGAGGTGTTTATAGTATTCGCTGATGGTAGTTTGTATTTCTTTAGGATCAGTGCTGATGTCCCTTTTATCATTTTTACTGTGTCTATTTAATTCTTCTCTATTTTCTTCTTCATTAGTCTAGCTAGCAGTCGATCTATTTTGATAATCTTGTCAAATACCAGCTCCTGGATTCATTGATATTTGGAAGGGTTTTTTGTGTCTCTATCTCCTTTACTTCTGCTCTGATCTTAGCTATTTCTTGTCTTCTGCTAGCTTTTGATTTTGCTTGCTCTTGTTTCTCTAGTTCTTTTAATTGTGATGTTAGGGTGTTGACTTTAGACCTTTCCCACTTTCTACTGTGGGTATTTAGTGGTATAAATTTCCCTCTATACAATGCTTTAGTTCTGTCCCAGAGATCAGAGATTCTGGTACGTTGTGTCAGCATTCTTATTGGTTTCCTCCATCCCTTTATTGTGAGCCTATATGTTATCTTTGCTCATGATATGGGTCTCCCGAATATAGCACACCAGATAGGTCTTGATTCTTTATCCAATTTGCCAGTCTGTGTATCTTAGTTGGGGCATTTAGCCTGTTTACATTTAAGGTTAATATAGTTATCCTTGAATCTGTTAATATAGTTATCTGTCCTTATGATGCTAGCTGCTTATTTTGCCACTTCATGCTGTTTCTTCATAGTGTCAAAGGACTTTATATTTTAGTATGTTTCTGCAGTGGCTAGTACTGGTTTTTCCTTTCCTTATTTAGTGCTTCCTTCAGTTGGTCTTGTAAAGCAGGCCTGGTGGTGACAAAATCTCTCAGCATTTGCTTGTCTGTAAGGAATTTCTCATTCACTTATGTAGATTATTTTGGCTGGATAAGAAATTCTGGGTTGAAAAATATTTTCTTTAAGAATGTCAAATACACCCTACAAGGCCAGTTTCTTCTGGCTTGTAGGGTTTCTGCAGAGAGATCCACTGTTTGTCTGATGGGCTTCCTTTTGTGAGTAACCCAGACTTTCTCTCTGGCTGCCCTTAACATTGTTGCCTTCATTTCAACCTTGGTGAATCTGATGATTATGTGTCTTGGGGTTTCTCTGTCTCAAGGAGTATCTTTGTTCTCTGTATTTCCTGAATTTGAATGTCGGCCTGTCTTGCTAGGTTGCTGAAGTTCTCCTAGATAATATCCTGAAGAGTGTTTTGCCACTTGGTTCCACTCTTGCTGTCACTTTCAGGTACACCAAGCAAATGTAGGTTTGGCCTTCTCACATGGTCTTATGTTTCTTGGGGGATTTGTTCATTCATTTTCCTTCCTTTTTCTCTAATCTTGTCTTTATGCTTTATTTCATTAAGTTGATCTTCAATCTCTGATATCCTTTCCTTCGCATGATCAGTTTGGCTATTAAAACTTGTGTATGCTTCATGAAGTTCTCATGCTGTGTTTTTCAGCTCCATCAGGTCATTTATAGTCTTCTCTATACTGGTTATTCTAGTTAGCAATTCCTGTAACCTTTTTTCAATGTCCTTAGCTTCTTTGCGTTGGATTAGAACATGCTCCTTTAGCTCAGAGTTTGTTATTACCTAGCTTCTGAAGCCTACTTCTGTCAGTTCATCAAACTCATTCTCTATCCAGTTTTGTTCTCTTGCTGGTGAGAAGTTGTGATCCTTTGAAGGAGAAGAGGCATTCTGGTTTTGGAATTTTCAGGCTTTTAGCGCTGGTTTTTCCTCAAATTCATGAATTTATCTACCTTGGATTTTTGATGTTGGCGACTTTTGGATGAGGTTTTTGTGTGGATGTCCTTTTTGTTGGTGGTGACGGTATTCCTTTCTGTTTGTTATGTTTTCTTCTACCAGTCATATCCCTCTGCTGCAGGTCTGCTGGGGTGTGCTAGAGGTCCACTCCAGTCCCTGTTTGCATGAGTATGACTAGTGGAGGCTGTAGAATAGCAAAGATTGTTGCCTCTTCCTTCCTCTGGAAGCTTTGTCCCAGAGGGGCAACCACCAGATTCCAGGAGATCTCTCCTGTATGAGGCGTTTGTCAACCCGTACTGGGAGGTGTCTCCCAGTCAAGAGGCTTGGGGGTCAGGGACCCACTTGAGGAGGCAGTCTGTCTCTTAGCAGAGCTTGAGCACTGTGCTGGCAGACCCACTGCTCTCTTTAGAGCCAGCAGGCAGGAATGTTCAAGTCTGCTAAAGCTGTGCCCACAGCTGTCCCTTTCCCCAGGTGCTCTATCCCAGGGAGATGGCAGTTTTATCTATAGTCTCCTGACTGGGGTTTCTGTCCTCTTTTCAGAGGTGCCCTGCCCAGAGAGGAGGAATCTAGAGAGGCAGTCTGGCTACAGTGGTTTTGCCTCAGCTGTGGGTGGGCTCCGATGAGTTCTAACTGTCCAGAGGCTTTGTTTACACTGTGAGGGGAAAACCGCCTACTCAAGCCTCAGTAATGGCAGGCACCGCTCCCCACACCAAGCCACAGCATCCCAGGTTGGCTTCAGGCTGCTGTGCTGGCAGTGAGAATTTCAAGTCAGTGGATCTTAGCTTGCTGGGCTCTGTGTGGGTGTGATCTGCTGAGCTACACTACTTGGCTCCCTGGCTTCAGCTGTCTTTTCAGGAGAGTAAATGGTTCTGTCTCAATGGGGTTCTAAGTGCCACCTGGGTATGAAAAAAAAAATCCTGCTGCTAGCTTGGTGTCTGCCCAAATGGCTGCCCAGTTTTGTGCTTGAAACCCAGGGCCCTGGTGGGAACTTAGGGAATCTCCTAAGGTATGGGGGTTGCAAAGACCATAGGAAAAGCTTAGTATCTGGGCTGGAGTGCAGCGTTCCTCACAGCACACTCCTCAGGGCTTCCCTTGAGTAGGGGATGGAGTTCCCTGACCCCTTTCTCTTCCCAGGTGAGGTGATGGTAAGGAACTCACCAATTATGCAACCCCCTAAAAGCCACACCAAGAGCAGTAGTGACTATGTTGTCCTGAATCACTCTTTGTTGTCCAAAAATTTTTATGTTGTTTCATGCATAACGTAACTTTTACTCAATATAAAATAAATTTAATTCCATCATTAGAGTTTAGTTTTTGCAAAAGTATTAAATTATTTCCATATTGTGTAGGAAAGTGAAGCATTTCTGCCTCATTTTATTTTTTCAAAGGGCTCCCTTTTAAATTGGCCTTTTCTTGTCTTTATCACCCTGCAGTATTGAGAAAAATTTTAATGCATTTAATATAAAACAGTTGTTATCTTCTACCACAAAGAAAAAGCTTTGATTTAACCCGTCTTGTGTAGGACATCTGATGGACATGTGGAATGCAGTTAAATAATAGCTTGTGAGAAATTCCTACGTATTCGGGATTTGTTGATGGGGGAAGACAGGAAGCAGTGAGAACAAAAGTTGAACACAAAAAAAGCATACATGAATTTGACAAGGGTAATAATTCCGAAATTCTTACAGATGTCTGGATAAAAACAAGAACATTTCCTCTTGTTTACCACTGTAAGTTTAAATAGGTATTATCTGTCATGCATCGTTTTATAAAAAACAAAAAATCTGTCATTAAGTGGAGATTGATGAAGAAAATACAGAATTACTTTCTATAAATTTAAGAATGGCAAGTCCATCTCCTTAATACGATATACTCACAATTTCCTGCTTGACTCTTTTTAATGGGTTTAGAAAGTGTTTCTGCCTGGTGTTTGACGAGGTAGGCTAAGACCATGGGCTATATGGCTTTTGCAGACCACCTGAAATTCTTAACATATTACTAAAATAAGGTAAAAAATGGTTATCCAAAGTAATTAAGCTTCTGAAGTTGGTAATGGAATATGAGTACTTGTACCATGTGGGCTCCCATTCAAAACTGCCATCTTATCCCTTCGCTAAAGTATCTCTGCACATTATTCTCTTCTTCTTGCAGGGTCATGGTTTATTCAAGATTCGCCTACAGCAAACACATTTAGCATTTCCCTGTGCAGAAACCAGGTTGCAGAAAGTGTAGAGATATAAGCTATTTCACTTTTAATATAACCCGCCTGAGTTTCATTAGGTTCAGCCCAGGGGCAGCCCTAGGACAAACTATAAAGTCAATGTTGCAATCTATCTAAGCCAATTTGTTCAGGTACAATTTTTAGGTTCATTTTGGTAAGTAAAAGTAACCTCAGAAAAAGGAGATGAGTGATGGTTATTAATTAATTCCTTCTCTCCACCTATATTTCATCCTGTGTGTCTCAGGGCCAAATGTGTTACATAAATTGTCATTCATCAGACCCCTACAGCAGACGCAAAACAGTTCGTATGTATTGTTTCAAAAACCTTTGAGGTACAACTTCTATCTTGCAGCTTCTCTGCCTTTCAATCCTCTAAGGAGAAAATAAGTGATGTTCTTTTATCTTTTTCAGTCAGCGTCAGGTAATGAGAAATTCTCCTGTGTCAACAGCTGAATGTAGGGCTAAAGAGACTTCAAGCCATGGGCATTGGACCAGGTCAAAGGCAAAGACACCTCTGGATTTTTATACTTTGATAATGCCACTGTAGGGACTTTCTGTAAATTATTTTAGCCAATTCATATATTTTGAAAATTTTAATGTTATGGGCCAATGAGAGTTCATGCTAATATTCATTATGATGTAACTAGTAATTCATTTCATGAAAACATGGCATTTCTGGCATGCTAATGACAAAAAGCTGCATTGATTGAGATCTGAACTGTTGAGGAACTAAGAGGTGGATTTTCTTATGTAGGGGTAGGGAACGACTCCAGGAATGTGGACATAAGGTTAAACAATTTTATCATCCTTAAACCAAAGCACAGGTACATAATATCATTTTGTTTATTCTATTTTCCTACCTCAATTTCCCTGTCAGCCAGATCCATACCCTGCGTCTGACACCACAGGATGGGTGAGGTAGACAAAGCTGTCAGTTTCTGCTTTAAAACCTAATTATTAAAATATTATTCAAATACTCAAAACCCACATGAAATGTTTTTTGTTACTTTCTATGTGGTTATAATGTTTGTTTTGGTTATGATCTAGATTTTTACTCCAGGGCCCTGGCAGCCATGCATGAAAAAGTTGTATTTGCATTGTATCAATAACAAAAAGAGTTGCCTCTAGAAACCTTAGTTAATTGGCACTGTATGTCTAATTTATTCCACTGACATTATAATGTGTCTTAATGCTTGGGATTATCACAAAGCTGCAAAAAAATAGAAAAAAAATAAAAATAGTAAAGCAAGTTGCAGAGAAGTATAATTAATATCCCAATTTTGCAAAACAGCACTAAAAAGAAATATGTGTAAATGAATAAATGTGTGTGGGTGGGTGGTATAGTTGTACAATTGCTGTCTGTAATTCAAGAAAGAGCTGGAGAAAATATACAGAAAACACTGACAGAGAAATTTCACATGTTATACATTTCCATATTTTTAAAACATGTTACAAACTAAATATATTTTAAAGCAATATATCAAAGAACTTACATAATTTCACGAAGGAATTTCGATAAAATGAGAGACATAAAAGCAAAAAGTGCCTATTATAACTAAGACTGATGAAGAATTTATCTTTATTATGCTGTTGTCTCTTACACATTATAAGATGATATATAAATTGTGTGTGAAAAGCTTAATTTACTACATTTTCTATTTAGTACTTTAATGAGCAACTGTCTAAACACATTGTTCCTTAACCTAAAATAATAGTGTAATGGACAAAAATTCTAAGTAAAATAACAGAACGTGAGAGGAAAAAGTTTTAGAAGGGCAGGTGGATAGTCATATGTTTTTTAATGATATAAAGTAATTTCTTATCCTTCTTAACCAGTTTGCCATATGATCCAATAATTAGTTCATTTTTAGGACAAGGTTCCAGTAAGTTTGTGAATTTGTACTTCACTGAGGTGTTTTTCATAACTTAGATCTTTTACAAAATTATTTTCTTCTAAAAATGCTTAAAATATTCACATTAATAATAAATTTCAGACCTCAGGAGGGAGTATCTTATTTTTAAACAAAGCTACACTAATTTTGTAGAATATTCTTCGTGAAAATAAGTTAAAATTCTGGATAATGCTTTTTGTAAAGACAGACTGCCTTTCAGACTATAACAGCTGTTTTGTAGCAAAAAGGTTTTGAAGGTCTCAAAAGAAATCTATTGTCACTCCACTAATAGTCTTTGACTCCTTATAGTTCTTATTTAAGTAAATTACAATAATTCATTCAGAATTTCTATTTCTATTTTGTTTTCAACAGGTATACAGATTTCCCTTCATTGACATACTAAGTTCTCAAATTTGAAAGTCACACGTACAGAGAAAACCTTGCACACATTGGATGGGTATCAAAGGCTATATTTAACACCATATCCCTTTAAGATCTAAAAATCAGAATGTTAAGTTGTTTTAGGTTCAGTGACATTTTCTGGAATATTCAATTCCGTAAAAATCAGCACAGCCATTTACATAAGATGCAGGAGCTTAAAAAGAAAAAGCTAATTCTGATTTACTAAAACATCAAAGTCCATTTGAAATCCTATTAAGGCTAGAAAAGCAGTTCTTTGGCATGAATACTAAAAATATGAGTCATTTCAAACTTTAAACATATTTTTTACATTTTTGTGAACCCTTGAGGTATCTTGAAGAGGATTTATCACCTGAAACTCGCACAACATAAAAAAATATGATTTTGAACTTCTCAAACAGAGTGTTAAGGGATGTTTTTGTTTCTATTGCATGTAGGAGCACATCTCTATGATACGTGATAAGCCAAACAAAGAGAAATTGAATACATTCAGTCTCATTTCCCTTCATGGCATCTTATACCTGCTTTTACCTCTTTTGCACGAGGTGGTTCTGTGTCCATGTTAGCATAAATGTGAATCATGAAGCTCATTTTGTGTTGAGTTCTAGGAGAAGGCAGATATACAAAATAAGATGGGAAGAGACTGCTTATTCTACTAATCACATTAGCTAATCATATTAGCTAATAAAAAGATCCAAACTCTTTGACATTAAGTATGTATATCTGTTTCCATAAAAAGAGATATAGAGTCAAATGTATTCCAATAACACCGAAACCTGCAGTCTCAAAACATACTTGGTTCACAGTATATGCATACTGTATGCATCAATTCGGAGCGCATTTTAGAAGGCAGGTAGTACTGAGGTCATTTTATTTACTTTAAGAGTCAACATAACAAGTTCTGAGATACTTGGCAGCTTTCCAAGGTCTTCAAAGTCAGAGAGGAGACTTATAGCCAATGCAGAACAACACATTTTCAAAAACATCATGGAAGAATTAACTATCACTATGTGTATTTGCTTTTTAGAAGAATAATAACAAATATAAAGTAAAACATGAAAGACAAAAATGCACTTGGCTCTATTTTAATCAAAACAATAGCCAAGTTTATTGATTTCTGTAGTTTTCCTACACTGTCTTCTTTTATAGACTGAATGTTAGCATTCTCCCCAAACTCAACCTTAAAATCCTAAACTCCCCTCCCCAGGAGATGGTATCAGGAGGCAGCGTCTTTGAGAGATCATTAGATCCTGAGTATGGAGTGCTCATGAGTGAGATTAGTGCCCTTAAAGAAGAGATCTCAAAGAGCCCCTCACCCTTTTTCCATGTGAGGACACAGGGAGAAGTTGCTGTCTATAGACCAGGAAGCGGGCTGCCAAGAGACTGAAACTTCCATTACCTTCATCTTAGATTACTAGCCTCCAGAACTGTGAGAAATAAATGTCAGTTTTTTATAACCTACCCCCCACACCATCGCAGATTATGTTATTTCATTATAGCAGCCTGAATGAACTAAGACAGAAATTGGTACTGAGAGTGTGGTATTGAGATAACAGACACCTACAAATTCAGAAGCAGCTCTGGAACTGGGTAATGAGTAGAATACAAAAGAGTTTTGAAGTGTATGGTAGACAGAGCCTATGAAGCCATGAGTAGAATATCGAAGGTGATTCTAGTGAGGGCTCAGGAAAAAGGTAAGAGCTGCAGAGAAAGCCTTAATCATCTTGAGGAAGACCTATGCAATTTTGAACAGAATGACACTAGAAATATGGACAGAAAACTCCATTTATATGAGCCATCAGGGGCAAATGAGAAATATGCCATTGTACAATGAAAGAAAGGTGATCGTTGCTACAAAGCAGCAAATAACTTGGCTGAACTGTGTTAATGTTTTAGTATTTTGTGGAAGGAAGATATTTTGAGTGATAAAAGTGGATATTTATTATTTATCAAAGAATGTAAAAAGAAAAAATCTCATATGAATGAATTAATACGTGTTGAGAGTCATAGTAGTCCCTAAAGAGTTATAAAATCTTACCACCAATTACCCATGAAAGAGCAGTTTGTTATTTTAAATAAACCTGCATTTTTAGTAACAGTTTTTGTGAACCATTCACAGTCTAGTTTCTGAGACTTCATTAACAGAATTGCCTCCACGGAGCTGTTGCAGGGAGGACTTTCATCAGTTCAACAATCTATATTTGCTTATGCATCTGTGGGTTGCTGTATTCAATGTCTTCCTCATCTCTTTCTTCCATAATTAGCTTGGTCCTTGTGGTCACTTCAACACTGACATTTAGTGATTTCACATAATTAGAATGATTCAGAAAAAAATGTAACTACTTTCAATTCCTTTCCAGATAACAATGATTAAAGTCTGGAAGAAGCTTAGTCTTCTACCAGTCGCAATAGGCGTTTATTCTCTGCGGTACTCAAAGTATTTTCCATGAGTCCTAGTGACATTCCTAGCTTTCTGCAAGGCCTCTTACCTAGAATTCCTCATTTAACATCTTTCTAGGCTACCACTACCAGTCTGAATTTTTCCTTTGAAGCAATTTATAAAATCCTATCTCCTGTGTGAACAGTTTTGTTCTCTGGATCCAAACTGTTGGAATGGGGAGGTAATTTCATCCCTGTCTTAAGAAATTAGAAACACCATTTGACCCAGCCATCCCATTACTGGGTATATACCCAAAGGACTATAAATCATGCTGCTATAAAGACATATGCACACATATGTTTATTGCGGTACTATTCACAATAGCAAAGACTTGGAACCAACCCAAATGTCCAACAATGATAGACTGGATTAAGAAAATGTGGCCCATATACACCATGGAATACTATGCAGCCATAAAAAATGATGAGTTCATGTCCTTTGTAGGGACATGGATGAAATTGGAAATCATCATTCTCAGTAAACTATCACAAGAACAAAAAACCAAACACCGCATATTCTCACTCATAGGTGGGAATTGAACAACGAGAACACATGGACACAGGAAGGGGAACATCACACTTCGGGGACTGTTGTGGGGTGGGGGGAGGGGGGAGGGATAGCATTGGGAGATATACCTAATGCTAGATGACGTGTTGGTGGGTGCAGCGCACCAGCATGGCACATGTATACGTACGTAACTTACCTGCACGTTGCGCACACGTACCCTAAAACTTAAAGTATAATAATAATAATAATAAAAAGAATACAGTATATAATACATATACAAAAAAAAAAAAAAAAGAAATTCACTCTTCTTACTCTCCAACTTTAGGTAATGTGAATGGCATAGTTATAATCTAATAATGTGCATCTCTCTCACCAGTCATGTGCTTTTATTGTCAACTAGTAAGCTCTTAGAAGGCAGGGTCATAACTTAAATCAGTTAAATTTAATCTGATACAGTGTTGTACCAATCAGTTGATACCATATTGCTCAACTGATACTGTCTTGAATAATACAATGTAGTTGCCAATATTTAGACTAATGATGACAGGGAGGTTGAAATATTAAAGGGCTGTACTTTAAAAATCTCAGAATGACGCCAGGCATGGTGGCTCATGCCTATAATCCCAGCACTTTGGGAGGCTGAGGTGGGCAGATCACCTGAGGTTGGGAGTTTGAGACCAGCCTGATCAGCATGGAGAAACCACGTCTCTACTACAAATACAAAATTAGCCAGGCATGGTAGCACATGCCTGTATTCCCAGCTACTTGGGAGGCTGTCAAGAGAATTGCTTGAAACCGGGAGGCAAAGGTTGCAGTGAGCCAAGATCGCACCAGTGCACTCCACTGGTGACAGAGCGAGACTCCATCTCAAAAAAAAAAAAAAAAAAAAAAAAAAGGAGGTAGGTGTTAATTCAGCACTTTTTTCCTATCAGTAACAATTTCCTCAACAACACTTTCCTTTTTGCAAGGAAATGACACATTTCTTTAATCAATTTCTCCTCTACAGCTCAAATCTATGTTTGGACATGCGTTGCACACATAACACACTTAATAGACTTGGGGGAAATGATAACACACTTAATAGACAATAACACACTTAATAGACTTGGGGGAAATGATATTAGGCAAAACTGGGCTTTAAATGCAGCCTTCCTGTTAGGCAACCACAGTACATTCTGTTCCGGGTCGGAGGGACAATGATATTAACAGAATCATAACGTGTTTTCCTAAAAGCAAAGAGCATCCTAGTGTACAGAAAATGTGAAAGATGACGGTATTTCAAGACAGAAACTTTAATTTTTAAAAATCGTTTCCCCATCTCCAGACACAGGCTCATCATTAAATGTCATCAATTGATTTGTGCTGTGAGAGCAACTTGAAGCATCTTTTAGGTAATGGTAAATAGTGTATTGCATTTTCTCAATAAACAATATCTAATTAAAGGGGAGTCTTTAATATTCAGATATAATTAAAAGTAACACTCATATATACATGTGCACACACATAGTCATACATGCACGCACATAGGCACATAAATGTCCATACATATGTGTGCATGTATGTATGTATTCATGCATGTGTGTTTGTGTGTGCATGCATGTGGGTGGGTGTGCATTCCTCATCATCTCATCCTGTTTACTTCATTCACTACAAAGTATTCAAGTTTAAGATATGCCAATGCAAACTATCAAACTATGAATAAATAACTTGCAATGTGTGCCCCACTTATTATACTGATTTAACTAAGGAAAACTATGCCCCAAAGCTCCCGGTCATTCCTTTCTATTCCAAACTACCATTGTTATTTTGTATTGACTCATGGAAACTTGTATTTTGTGGCTAAGTTCTTACTGTTATCCTTCTTTTACTAAGAAACAATCAATAACAAAATTGTCACTAGACTAAAAATTGCCTACCAAATTCTTTACCAATACTCTTTTACTACACTAATAAAGGAAACAAACTTGGGAAACAATTTAATACAAAATGAAAAACATTCTTATGAAGTTAAGTCTACTTCATCTACTGCATAGTCTATGAAAATGTGACTACAGGATTCTTGTCAATTACCATGGCTTCACAAGACTGGGCCTGGTGGTTTATGACTGTATCCTAGCACTTTAGGAAGACAAGGTGGGGGGAATCTCTTGAAGACAGGAGTTCAAGACCACCCTGGCTAACATACCAAGACCTCATCTCCACAAAAAATAAAAACAAAAACAAAAGAAACCAGGTGTGGTGGCATGCACCTGTACTTCCAGCTACTCAGGAGGTGGAGGTGGGAGGATTGCTTGAGCCCAGGAGGTTGAGACTGCAGTGAGCTATGATTGCACCACTGCACTCCAGCCTAGGTGACACAGCAATACTCTGCTTGCAAAGAAAATAAAGGCTATACATATGTGAATGGACAATATACCATACACAAATGGAAGCACATACAATACAACACATAAAAATATAAAGTATAAAAATCCAGGAAACAAAGAACAAATGGATAATATTTGAAACTCTATAGAACAGCAGAGCAAGTACATGTGTTTCCCTTCTAAGAGAAGCAGAAGACAGCACAGCCCAGAGTATGGGACTGATGATGTTCTTATGCAGTTGGCCTGCAATTTCCCCCAAAACAGCATGGACAGTCAGGTAAAAACACTGTTGGTTGAAAATCCTAAGGAAGTTGTAAAATAGAACATCAGTGTGAGGCCTACTTGTTTGTTTACTTGTTTTGAGACAGGGTCTTGCTCTGTTGTCCAGGCTGGAGTGCAGTGGAACAATCATGGCTCACTGCATCCTTGTAACCTTGTAACTGAATCCTCATAACCTCCCAGGCTCAGACACTCCTCTTGCCTCAGCTTCCCTAGTTGCCAGGACTGTAGGTGTGAGCCACTAGGTCCAGCTAATTTTTTACAAAATTATTTGTAGAGACAAGGTCTCCCTATGTTGCCCAAGCTGGTCTTGAACTGCTGGCCTCAAGCGATACTCTTTCCTAGGCCTCTCAAAGTGCTGAGATTATAGAAGTGAGGCACCATGTGTGTAATATCTAACTGTTTTTAAGAGTAAATGTTAAAACCAAGAAAACATAATTTTTACTTGGTTCTATGTCAAATATAAATTTAACAGGAAGTCAATTGTTGCAACAAGTGAGCCCATTAATTTTTCAGCATATATAAAAGTGATTAGGTTTCAAACAAATAAAGTGCTTTTTTAAATAAATCAGTAAAAGTTCAACTGCATTATGCAAAATGAGCAAAGGATGTAATCAAGAGAAAAAATACCTAAGTGGATTTTAAACATATCAAAAAGTTCCAAGCCTAGCTCATACAAAAGAAACAAACTAAAAATTAGTATTGCTGTATTAGACAGACTGGAGGCCAGCAAACTATGCCCCAGCTGATCCTGACCCTCTTTTAGTTAATTCAGATTTATTGGAAGATATCCACACCATTCATGGACAAATTATCTATTGCTGCTTTTATATTGCAATGGCAGATTTGAGTAGTCAGGACAGAAACCATGTGGCTCACATTTAGTATCTGTTCCTTTACAGGAGTTTTACTGACCTCAGACAAACAAAAATGACATGTTTTATAACAGTCTCTATTGGCAAAAATGTGGCCAAGGTGCATTTATAGGTTGTGGTTGGAAGCTAAATTATTTAGTCCTCTAAAATTCAATAACATCTGTATATATTTAAAATAGATATGGAATCCTACCCCCACTTGAAGGTGTGTGAAGGATGTTTCACTGTACTAAGGTTTATGGTAGCAACTATTTGGAAGCAATCTACATGTCCAACCATGGCAGTCCAATCAATGAATATGGTACATCCATACATGGGTCTGTGACAGAGGCTTCCTGAAGAATGAGGTGGATATCTATGTGTCAAAATAAAACAACCTCAAAGTTATATTATTAAGTGGAAAAAGCAAGATGTTGCACTGGCATTTCCATGGCTTTTTAGCCACAAATATCTCTGGAAGCATTCTTAAGCCACAAGAAAAAAAAGGGGTCACTGAAACAACTGAATAAGGGGGTGGAAAATGGCATGGACAAATGGTGTCCCTGTATGCACTTTGTTACACTGGGTTTTTTAAGCCACATGCACAATTAACTTTTCAAAACAAACATATAAAAACTCTTCATGCATTGAAATGAAACATCATCCAGTACTGGATATTTGCAGCACATATGTAAATGCAAACTTGAGAAACAGCACATTAAAGAAAAAAAGAGTTTAATCCACAGTCCTGAAGTTAAAGAAATGGGGAGACATTGCAGTTGGTGAGGCTCAAGGGAAGGGAAGAAGAGAAAACTCTAAACCATGAATTTAAAGACAAAAGATAAACTGGAGTATTCCCTTTCCCAAAAGCACATTGACTGACATAATGAAAAATTTAACATTCTTTTGCAGGATAGAATGGACGAAGTGTTTTCAAGATTAAGCTGAGGGCATGCCAATTCAAATTTGCCAAAGGAAAAAGGGAGAGGTCATGAAAAAGACCACAAATGAATCAAAATTCCTTCAAATAAAATGTGGACAGCAGTAGTCTTCTACTATGCATCGGGACATGTACCAAGACCCAAGGTGGGTACCTGAAAACACAGATAGCAGTGAACCCTATATGTACTATGCATTTTCTTATACATATATGCCTATGAAAAGGCTTAATTTATCAATTAGGCACAGTAGGAGATTAACAATAATAGCTAACAATGGGATAATTGTAACAATATGCCAGCATCACTACTCTTGCACTTTGGGACCATTGTTAGGTGAAGTAAGGGTTACTTCAGCACAAACACTGCAGTAACATGACAGATCTGGTCACTGAGAAGACTACTAAATGACTAAAGATCAGGCAGTCTTACCAACATGGAGATGCCAAACAAAGGGAGGATTCACTGGCTGGACAAGACGGATTGGGAGGGAGCAGGACTGCTGGGGATTTCATCATGCTATTCAGAACCAAGGGCAATGTAAAACTGATGCACTGTTTATTTCTGGAATTATCTGCAGACCATGGATGACTGTAGATAATTGAAACTGCAGAAAGTATAACTGAGGACAAATGAGTAGTCCTAATGAATTCGGTCATCTTTTGTAGAATCAACATTATGCAGTTGTTCTGTAAGTCATCATGTAAATTGTTTGAGAGATAAAGTTGATTATGTGTTACAAAGAAAAATCCTGATATTTTCTATTCCTTAATTGGGTCTTCAATTTAACTTAAATCTTAAGATGAGACTCCAAAGGAAGCAAGGGGGGTTTCCTATCTGAAGACTCCCTCTCTTTTCTTCTCCTATCCTCCCCAACTTTTCTTTTTATTGCCAATTCATACAGCAGATTCCAGTGTCTTTACTGGGCCTACAACTGAAGTGTTTCTTTTGGGAAAATCTCTTGGCTCAAGAAAGGACTGGCAGTTAAACTCCAGTCAACACAAAGGAGCATCTATTAATAACCATCCAATTTCAAACTCTGAGCATCTTCTGTTTTAGGTAACTTCTCTGACTTTAATAGTCATAATGGTTTCAACAAATACACCCTCTATTTTTTAGAATGTTTCCTGTTTAAACTGCAAATACATGCAACTACACTTTGGCAAACGTAAATGGACTATGTTCTTCCTAGTGAACAAAGGCCACTAAATCAGATTAGAAGACTGAAACTTCCAGAAGGCTAGGGAAGGGAATCTTCCAGCCAAATGAATAAATACAAGAAAAATATAGAAATATTATGGTTTCTCATGCTTCACATTCTGTGAAAATATATGCCAGAGAAACCTCATTTGGTGACTAATGAAACTTCTTGCTGCAAATATCTTTCTCTCCTGCTGTAAAATCACTTAACTCATTTTTTTCAAGTGGGAGTAATCTGCTGTGAAGACTCTTACCCTTTTATTAATGTGTCTTTCTGCTCTCATGTTGTTCTCAAAAATAAAAGTAAATGCACTCCTTTTGTGGCTGGTAGGCATATTTTCTATCTTTCAAATCTGAATAGATCACCTCTAATCTCAACACAGTTTATTTGGCATTTTTCAAGATTTGTGCATTAGTATGTTTACACTACAGTTAAGCCTCCATTATCTGTTCAGAAAGATGTTTTTAAAAATAGTAGAAGCTCTTCATGCCCCTTGACCTGCACTTTACAGAGACAAGCCCTATGGCAGAATGTTCACATTGTGCATCCTTCTCATGTTGATAATGATGATCAACTCGGTGCCACATCTGAATTTTTCCCACTTGCTCATGATATTAAATAAATAAAAATGCAGTCAACTGCACTGCCTCATATTTTCTCACGAACATGAGGAATATTGGTAAAGGAATATTAAAACAGATCTATTCTTTTTTTAAAATCAATTAATTGGTGTCACATACTGGAGCATTAAATTCATGTAAGGAATTTAAACTAAAGATATATGGGTTTAGAAGTTTTTTGTAACAGTTTGAAATCCTTGAAAGATGAAAACATGGTCAAAGTAGGTGATTATCAGATATCTCCTACAGAATACATTTTTTTCAATTCAAAAGTATTTAGCTTATTTATTTTTTATTTTTAGAGAGAGGGTCTTGCTCTGTCACCTACAGTGGAGTGTGGTGGAATCATCAATAGCTCACTATAGCCTTGAACTCCTGAGCTCAAGTGATCCTATCACCTCTGTCTCCTGTGTAGCTGGGACTAGACATGTACCACCATGCCCAGCAGCTAATTTTTTATGTTTTCTTAGAGGCAAGTCTAACTATGTGACACAGGCTGGTATCAAAATCCCAGGCTAATAAGATCTTCCAGCCTTGGCCTCCCAAAATGTTGGGATTATAGGCATAAGCCACTGTGTCTGGCTGCTTATTATTTTTACCTGTAAAGATGATTTTTTTATTATTTATTTTAATTGGTAAAAACTGTATCTATTTATGTACTGGTATCTGGACTGTGAACATTTACAATGCACAGGACAGGCCTAACAAAGCAAAGAATTATGAAGTCCCAAATATCAGTAGTGCTGAGGCTGACAAATCTGACTGTAGATTAGGTAGATGTGGCTCAAAAACTGAAAAATCAGCATGGTCTTTTTCTCACTGCATAAAATGATTTGCTTCAACCATCAATCTTTTCCATGACATTCAATAGATGGACTGTGTCGGACACAGGGAGGTCCTCCAGCAGATGGTTCAGAATACCATGTGTATTGCTAACATTGGTTTTAAGTCAGTCTTGTGCCCTGGGCAGATACTCTGAGAAAAGGCCCTTTCTTTGAAGACCCAACCCTAGGAAAAAAGGCTAGTGCACTGCTCTTGCAGTAAGCACATGCTTTCAATACATCTACGGATGGGACTGGACGGGATGTATGTACAGCTCAGAAATGTGTCCTCAATAACTACATGCCCAACTGAAAAAGAATCGTGTTCAGACATAGGGAGCAAGTTTAAAAATTCCATTTAGGTGACACTTCATTTTTCCCCAAGAATATTCTAGTTAGTGAAAATTTTATAATGTAACTAAAGCTGCTTGCTTCCAGCTGGATTTGAAAAGATAAGCCTTTGTATTTCTTTTGAAAATTCATTGTCCATATATGTGTAGTTCCATGTGGAGTCTCCAGTCTATGATATTGATCTGTTTGTCTATCTTTATATGAATAATACCCTGTTTCAATCAGTATAGCTCTACACTAAGTCTTGAGGTCAAGTAGCAGGAGTCCTCCCAATATGTTCTACTCCTACAAAGATGTTTGGCTACTGCACATCCTTTGTATTTTATTTTGATTTAAATTTTAAATTCATCTTGCTAATTTATGTATTTTCTAAAATTCTACCATTATTTCATTTGGGATTGCAATGAGTCTGTAGATTAATTTGTACAAAATAAATATCTTAACAATATTGTATCTTCTTAGGAGGGTGTTGTGTTTGTGAATACAGTCTTTTCTCCACTTGTTTAAGACTTCCTCCGTGCCCCTCAGTGGTAGAATGTAGTTTTCAACATGTAGACTTTGTCAGATTTACTACTCTATAGTTTACATATTCATAAACCAAAGTATGTTTTTGTGATGAATTGGAAATAAAAAGAGAAAAACAACATAACAAAAGACCTGATTTATCTATGACAGATTATAGAAAAGTGTCCATTCTCAGCAAACTATTGCAAGGACAAAAAACCAAACACTGCATGTTCTCACTCATAGGTGGGAATTGAACAATGAGAACACATGGACACGGGAAGGGGAACATCACACACCGGGGACTGTTGTGAGGTGGGGGGAGGGATAGCATTAGGAGATATGCCTAATGCTAAATGACGAGTTAATGGATGCAGCACACCAACATGGCACATGTATACATACGTAACAAACCTGCATATTGTGCACACATACCCTAAAACTTAAAGTATAACAATAATAAAATTTAAAAAAAAGAAAAGTGTCATGCTTTGAGATTCTCTTGACAAATCTGAACATTCTGAAAATTTCCCATTTCTACAATATTTATTAACATTTCAATTACATCATAGATTGCTTTTCTATTATTCAATGGAAATTTGATGCAGTTTAGTTCCCACTTCACCAACATGATGTACAGGATTTATGATTGTGTGTGAAAAACTGGTGTGTATTTTTCATGTCTACCAAATTAAAATTAATTACCAGTAAACCTTACTAGATAATGAAAAAATTTTTAAAAGTAGACTTGCATTAAGAACTACTAAATTTTGAAAACATAACAAGCACAGTAAAATATTCAAAATAATCAATATAAAAGCCTAACTGTCATTAATAGAAAAAATATATTATTTTAGTACACCAAGAACTTTTATTTTTGACATAAAATCTGACATTGTTCTTTCCTAATGTGTCTAGATTTTAAAGATAAATTTACTGCTATAGGACTGATCAGTAGATAAATCAAGATAAATATCTATCAATAGATAGATAAATAATCACAAGGGCCATTATTTATTGAATAATTATAGTATACAAATAAGTTTGCTAGGTGAATTAAATACATCATGTCTTATTTATTATTTATTTCTCACAGTAACTCTGCATAGTACCTAGTGTTATTGCCATGCTGTAGATCCATTGCAGACATACTAATAAACAGCTGGCACTAAATCCATTATCAGTCTTTAAAAGTCTGACATAACCTCATGTATATATAAATGAGAGCATTTTCATGGAAAAAAAGATTATATCCCTAAGTTTGAAACAAAACACTGGCTTCATAATTTGGATTTAAACACACTCGTGTTAATTTCTAAAATGGCTTTTAATCATGCAATTCAAAGATGAAACACTCTAAAACAGCAAAATAGCCAAACATGCATTTCCTGAGGAACACTCACATACTAATTGAAAAGTGTAAAAAATCTTGTGAAAAAACAAAAGTATGACTCAGTGCTTCAGAGAAAAATGTTAATATCTTTTTGGCTGGGTGCGGTGGCTCATGCCTGTAATCACAGCACTTTGGGAGGCCGAGGCGGGGGGATCACGAGGTCAGGAGATCAGGAGATCGAGACCATCCTGGCTAACACAGTGAAACCCCGTCTCTACTAAAAATACAAAAAATTAGCCCAGCGTGGTGGCAGGCGCCTGTAGTCCCAGCTACTCGGAGGCTGAGGCAGGAGAATGGCGTGAACTTGGGAGGAGGAGCTGGCAGTGAGCCGAGATCTCGCCACTGCACTCTAGCCTGGGCAACAGAGCTAGACTCTGTCTCAACAAAAAAACAATATCTTTTCATCCAAAATGCTAGCAGTAACATAAATCCTAAATAAAACATGATTTGCATGAGCTATGGCGTCAGGTGATGATTAACTGTCTGACATTTCTTTGAAGTGTTACTTGTTAGAAATAACATTGCTGATTTAACTAATTTTAATGCCTGTAAAAGAAAGTCGTGATTCTCTGAACTCTGAACTGCTCTTAACATAATGGAGTGCTAATAAAATATTTGAATTATCTCTATAAATTCATGTTCTACCTAGTCATTTCTGTGGGTATCAGCATAAATCAAAAGTCTACATCTAGCAGTAATGGAGAAGATCAATTCAGAACAACCTTCTAATTGAAAGTGGGTTGTAATACGTGTGATTTTGCAAAGTCTCTCAATAGCATTTCAGTGCTAAAATTATATTTAAGATTATAGCTTCAAAACTGATGATCACAGCCTGGGCAACATGGTGAAACCTTGTGTCTACAA
Organism: Pongo abelii; assembly: GCF_028885655.2. Lineage (NCBI taxonomy): Eukaryota > Metazoa > Chordata > Mammalia > Primates > Hominidae > Pongo > Pongo abelii. The sequence continues at coordinate 6,824,158 of NC_072009.2, read as the reverse complement.
CAAGTTTTTAAAAATTAGCCAACGCCTGTGGTCTCAGCTACTGGGGAGGCTGAGGTGGGAGTGAGTCTTCAGCCTGGGAGTTTGAGGCAACAATGAACCATGATCATGCTACTACATTCCAGCATGGTGACAGAGCAAGACCCTGCCTCAAAAAAACCAATCAACCAACCAAATAAACAAAAAACACTGATAACCAAATTCTGGTCTACCTAGATGCCCAGCACACAATGCAGCCTTTGCCTTAGTGCACTGTTCCAATCTTGAAGAAACAGTTAGGGTTCTTGCAGCATCAGCAGATAATGGGACAATTCTCAAACCCTAGTCACTCCTGAAGGTATGCAATCTAATATAGTCACCTCTAACATTTTCCTACCTTGTAGGTGTCCCCCTCAAGGCAAGCATTAAACAAAAGGAAATTCGGTCTTGCAAGGACTTGTAGTATACCTTCACAGCATCTAAGAAATTCAGGGAACAGCATGGCTCAATGGATGAAAGAACCTGGAATTCCAGTGTCCACAGGTTCGGAAGATGCCCTTAATCCATTTGCAAATACGGCGGCCAATTCACAAAGATTACCAAGCCCATGAAGAAAGAAACAAAAAGTCACCAGCAAAACCTGGTAGAAATCCCAAAAGAATTATCGTAGTGCAGTGAACAGATATATATATGATAACCGATTTTCTGAAGGGTGTTCAAAGACCTTGAAAACAACAAGCTGGAAAGCGTCTGCCAGGAATAAGAAAGTATTAAGAATGAACAAATAAAGATCAAGTCGAACTTCTAGATCAGAGAAATAAACAAAATGAGAAAACTAATGCATCTGACTAAGGGCAGAAAAGTTAAAGAGGATATTGTATACACTTGGGAAGAGATGAGAAGAAATGATCCAGAGAGTATCATGCAAAGAAGAAAAAGTCTGGGAAACTGGGTGCAGTGGCCTAGGCCTGTAATCCCAACTATTCAAGACTGAGGAAAAAGGATTGCTTGAAGCCAGGAGTTAGACCAGCCTGGGAAACAGAGCAAGATCTAGTCACTAAAAAAATTAAAATAGGCTGGGCACGGTGGCTCAAGCCTGTAATCCCAGCACTTTTGGAGGCCGAGGCGGGTGGATCACGAGGTCAGGAAATGGAGACCATCCTGGCTAACACGGTGAAACCCCCTGTCTACTTAATATACAAAAAATTAGCCGGGCGTAGTGGCGGGCGCCTGTATTCCCAGCTACTCGGGAGGCTGAGGCAGGAGAATGGCGAGAACCCAGGGGGCGGAGCTTGCATTGAGCCGAGATCACGCCATTGCACTCCAGCCTGGGCTACGGAGCGGGACTCCGTCTCAAAAAAAAAAATAATTAAAATATAAAATATTAGTCAGGCATGATGGTGTGCAACTGTAGTCCCAGTTACCCAGAAGGCTGAGGCAAGAGATTCACATGAGCCCATAAGATCAAAGCTACAGTAAGCTATGACTGTGCCACTGCTCTCCAGCCTGGGTAACAAAGAGAGATGTAATATATAAAGAATATAAAATAGAGAGCTAGAAATAAAAAAAACAAAATGAGAATACTGAATATATGCATAATTATAATACTTAGTCCATGAAGATATTAGTCAGTGAGACCCAAAAACAAAAAAAGAGGAAGTAACATAAGAGTGATAGGGGGGTAAAAAAAAAAAGAAAAACAAGATGCAGACTTTAAAATAACTAGGAAGAAAGCATTCCAGAAAATATAAAATTAAGAACATTAAAAATGTGGAAACTATAAGAAGAAACAAAAATTCAACCTTGAAATGTATGAAAACACATATCAAATTTAAGGATTGGATACATTGGTTTAGCCATGGATTAGATATAGTAAACAAGAGAATGAGTGAAGTAGGTTATAGGAAAATTAATCCAGAGTGAAGCTTGAAAATAAAGATTTTTTAAAAAGCACACACACACACATAAACTAAAAAAGGAGCCAGAGGGAGAAAATCTAAATTATGTGCAAACAGAATGAAAACAGAAGAAACAGCAGCAATATTTGAAGAGGTAATGACTATTTTCAGAACAGAAGAAAACCCCATGGCAGATTTCAAGGTGATCAAGGAATTCTAATCAGATTAATAAACCCCAAACACTATTACATTGAAATGGCAGAAACTGAAAGCAAAACTATCTTAAAGGTAACAAGGGGATACAAACTCTTTACCAAATATATATATAATATATATATACACACATATATGTATGTGTATATATGTATATATAGTATATATATTAAATATATAATATTAAATATATTATATATTGAATATATTAAATATATAATATATATTTAATATTATATATTATACACACACGCACACACACACACACATACAGAAAGAGACAGAGTCTTGCTGTTGTCACCTGGGGTGGAGTGCAATGGTATAATCTCGGCTCACTGAAACCTCCACTTTCCGGGTTCCAGCAATTCTCCTGTCTCAGCCTCCCCAGTAGCTGAGATTACAGGCACCCACCACCACACCTGGCTAATTTTTGTATTTTTAGTAGACATGGGGTTTCATCATGTTGGCCAGGCTGGTCTCGAACTCCTGCTCAGGTGATCCACCTGCCTCAGCCTCCCAATGTGCTGGGATTATAGGCTTGAGCCACCATAGCCAGCCAAATATATTATTTTTAAGTAAGTTAACATTTAACCTGACAGCTAAATTCTCCATAGGAACAGTGGAATCCAGAGAATAGGAGAATGCTTTCTTGAATAGCTGAAAGAAGTAACTGCAAATTAAAATTCAATGAGAAAATTGTTCAAGAAGTGGATAAAGACATATTTAGCCATGCAAACTGAGAGCTTCCAACAGCTCACTAGCTCTGAAAATATATTTTAAATCACCAATAGATTTTTTAAGAGAATAATCACAGATAAAGTAGGAGGAACAAAGAGAAATGAAATACAAAGAAAGGAGTGTAATTGTCAAAAAATCAAAATGAATATTGAAATAACAAAATAAGCAATCATGTCTGAAAAAGATTCCTAAAAAACACAAAACATCGAAGGTATTAACAGCAAGTAAGTTAGGTCATAAACATGGAATTAAAACATACTGATTACTAACTATATTCAGAGAAGACGAAATGTATTAATTAAATTTAGTGATTATATTAAGGACCCATGTTGTAATTTCCAGGATTATTTACTAAAAGTAGTAAATAATCCAGTCTTTTAACAGCTAGTGTAGTGGGAGAAGTGGGAGTAAAGAAAATGGAATAATGTTATTTATTTGTTTATTTGTTGAGACAGGATCTTGTTCTAGGCTTGGATCTTGCCCAGGCTACAGTGCAGTGGTGTCATCACAGGTCACTGCAGACTCAATCTCATGGGCTCAAACTCTCCTGCTTACTCAACCTCTGGAGTACCTAGGACTACAAGTGCACACCACCACACCTGGCTAATTTTAATTTTTATTTTTCATAGAGACGAGGTCTTGCTATGTTGCTCAGGCTGGTCTTGAAGTCCTGGAGGATCCTCAAGTGATTTTCCTGTCTTGGCCTCCCAAAGTGCTGGGATTACAGGTGTGAGCCACTGTTCCTGGCCTGGAATGATTTTTTAAAAAGCAATTCAAGCAAGATATAGAAGTGAGATATTAAAAGCACAATTTAGGGTAGAGGACTTAAACACAAATATATCAAAAATAAAAGTAAATATCAGTCAATCTGCAGTTAAAAATCAAATATAATGAGACCCAAATAGATGCTACATAGAAAACACTCAAAGCCTGAGCCAGCAGAAAGGCCTGAAGTAAACACATAGAAACGATACACAATTGGATTATTAACAAAACATAAGATAACATTAACATTAAAACATAAGGTAATGTTAATGTCAAACTAAACAGACATTAAGGCATGAAGCACCACAAAACTTAAAGAGGATCACTTTATAATGAGAACAACCTCAATCTGCCACAATTCAATAACAATTCTAGACCATATCCACTAAAATTAATAAGCACCTAAAACACAAAAAACTAAAGTTTGAAAAAATATAGGAAAGGTTTTAAACATCCATAAACATCAAGGGGAAATTTAATATACCTATTTCAGTTACTGAAAGAATATGTAAACTACCTATAAAACTATATAGAGTATGTGAGCAACATATTTCAACAGTTTGAGATACTAGACATATAGCACATTGCACCAACCATTGCAAAATATACACTTTTCTCAAGTATGCAAAGCACATTAGCAAGAAATAAACAAAGTTAAAAATATAAACAACCAGAAAAAAAACAAATCTATTTGGAAATTAAAGAATAATCTGTGAAAAAATTCATGTCTAAAAAATTAATAATAGAAATTACAAAATAGTTTATCTGAACAAAAGCAAAAGTATCATTTATCTGATTTGTGGAATGTAGCTAATTCAGTATTTGAGCAAAATTTCCAGGTATATATTAACAAATGAGAAAAGAAGCATATCTTAAAGTTAATAAAATCAGCATTTCAAGAAGACAGTAAAACAACAGCAAGATTTATCAGAAGTAAATAATTAAGATAGCAGTAGTAACTAATGGAAAAACATACAATAGAATGAAGAGGAAAACCAAAAATTAGTTCATTGGCACTTTCATAAATTTGAAAATTTAGAAGAAGTAAAAAGACTTCTTTAAAAAAAGTATAGTAGAACAAAAGTGATTCAAAAATACACATCTGTATAAGCCTTTTATCATTTATTTGTGTGTTTGTTTGTTTATTTATTTATTTATTTATTTGAGATGGAGTCTTGCTCTGTCACCCAGGCTGGAGTGCAGCAGCGTGATCTTGGCTCACTGCAACCTCTGCCTCCTGAGATCAAGTGATTCTCCTGCCTAAACTTCCTACTCAGGAGCTGATTACAGGCACGCACCACAGGGCCTGGTTAATTTTCGTATTTGTAGTAGAAACGGAGTTTCACCGTGTTGGCTAGGCTGGTCTTGAACTCCCGACCTCAGGTGATCTACCTGTCTCAGCCTCCCAAGTGCTAGGATTATAGGTGAGAGACACCACACCCAGTCCCCCCATCACTTATGATACCAAATTAGTTGCTTGAGCACAGGAAGTTGAGGCTGCAGTAAGCTATGATTGTACTACTGCACTCCAGTGTGGATGACAGAATGAGACCCTGTCTCAAAACAAAGAAATAAAAGAAAGGAAGACATCAAATTTGCTGCCAAAACTCAAGCCACAAGGAAAGCTATGCAGAGAGGGTGGTATTTCTTAGTTCAGGAAGATATTAAGGAAGATATATCCCCAATCTTAATCTCTTCAAGTATTTAAAAAATACATATACTTCGATTTTATTGTGCGATAGTGTAACTTCTATCCCAAATTCAATAAGGAATAGGATTAAGAAATTTGCCAACATCACCAAGGGACTATTTTCAGCAATGCATGAAAAGCATATGAATATATAATTCTCAAATTAGGTTTATTCCAACACACAAAGTGGAATTAATATGAAAATCTATAAATATATTTTATGTATATATGTAAACCTATATAAAAGAAAGTCATATCTTTTATATATAAAACCATCTTTTATATATCTTATATAAAGTCATATCTTTTATATATATAAAAGATACTATAATTATGTTATAAAAATATAATATATATAAAATAAAATCATTACAGTGACATTGAAGAGAAAAAAAAAATTGCCCAGGTGCGGTGTCTCATGCCTGTAATCCCAGCACTTTGGGAGACCAAGGTGGGTGGATTGCCTGAACTCAGGAGTTTGAGACCAGCCTGGGCAACACAGTAAAACCCTATCTCTATGGAAATACAAAAAATTAGTCAAATGTGGTGGCGCACACCTGTAGTCCCAGCTACTGGGGAGGCTGAGACAGGAGAATCGCTTGAACCCAGGAGGCAGAGGTTGCAGTGAGCTGAGATCATGCCATTGCACTCCAGCCTGGGTGACAGAGTGACACTCTGTCTCAAAAAAGTAAAAGAAAATAAAATAGAAAAGAAAAAAGAAACAAAAAACCACACTACATTCAGTAAAGAATAACAAAATGCAACATCCATTCATTCACAGCTTCAAAAATATTTTAGCAAACAAAAAATAAAAGGGAATTTTCCTAATCTAATAAAAATTCACAACTAAAAGCCAGTAGAATTGAAGACCTCATTTTAATGGGTGAGGGTGTTGGAAACCTTGTCTTTAAAGTCAAAAGTCATAAACAGATGCTCAATTCTTTGTTCTATTTGGCATTGTACTTGAAGGGTTACACGATAAGCTGTTAAGGAGAGAAAAATAAACACATCTAAAAATTAAAAAGGAATAGCAAAATTGTTTTTACTCACAGTTGATAGAGTGTGTTCTAGGAAATCCCAAAGAATACAAGAGTTTAACAAGTTGCAAAATTAATGTTCAACAAGTAAGTAACGGCATTTTCCATTTTAGCAATAACAAAGAATGAACATTTTAAAACAAACATTACCATAGTTTTGAAAACATCTTTTCTACAAATCAATTAACCAAAATGTATAAAAGACTTCTATTCAGAATAGTATAGAATATGACAGAGAAAAAAATCTAAAATACTTAAATGTGTATAAGGATGTACATTTCCATGAATATGTCTGTTCAATGTTTAAAGATGTCCAATCAGTCCAAACTAGCCTAGAGATTAAGTAATTAATTAACTCAATTAATTCGTAATTGAAAATCACAAGCTTATTTATTTTTCAAGCTGGGTATTCCAAAATGCATACAAAAATCAACACACCAAAGGTAGTCAAGACTCTATTGCAAAAGAACAAGGAAAGAATATTTGCTATACTAGATATTTTGTATTATTATAAAATCAGGATGATAACAAATGTGATTACTGGCACAATGGTAGACAGAGACCAGTTGAACTTTAGTGATATGGGTTAAATTGTTTAAAATAAATGGTATTGTGATATTCTAAGGGAAAATAAGCTAGAGCTCTTACAGAATGCAGTAAATAAATTCAACGTGTATTTTCAATATCAAAAATAAAATTATAAGCCTTTTTGCAGATAAAGTAAAAGGAAATCTTCATATCTCTGGGTAGGAAAAGATACCGTTAACAAAAATCCCAAAGTACTAATCTGAAAAAAAATATGGTGAAGTCTCTAAACTAATAGTAAGAACTTTAAAGAAATCATTAGGTGGCTTACACCTGTAATCCCAGGACTTTGGGAGGCTGAGGCAGGTGGATCACAAGGTCAGGAGTTCAAAACCAGTCTGACCAAAATGGTGAAACCTCGTTTTTACTAAAAATACAAAAATTAGGCAGGCATGGTGGCACACACCTGTAATTTCAGCTACTCAGGACACTGAGGCAGAAGAATTTCCTGAACCTGGGAAGCGGAGGTTGTAGTGAGCCAAGATCATGCCACTGCACTTCAGCCTGGGTGACAGAGCAAGACTCCTTCTCAAAAAAAAAAAAAAAAAAAAAGAAAAGAAAAAAAAATTTAAAAAAAGAAATCAGTAAAAACAAAAAAGGTAAGAAGAAATTTGCAACATATATAATCAATGAAGTACTCTAATCAAGATAAAGCAATAAGAAGACACATAATTTAATAGAAAAACTAATCAAAAACAAACAGACACTTCCACTAATCAGGAAAAACAAACAGCCAATAAATATATGGAAACATCTCAATCTCAGAGTAAATACAATAAACACACAGTGAGTTTCCACATACACCCACTAGATCAGAAGAAGAAAACAGAATTTTTATACTGCCACATGTTGAAGGCTGCATACTGCTGGTGAAAACAGGCATTTGTGTACTGGAAAAGATTATATAGTTGAAGATTTGAACCAGCAATTACATAGTGGTATATATCTCAGAAAATCAATGCTTGTGAGAAATGAGGATGCATGAAAAAGAATGTTCATAACACGAGTTCATAATAACCTCAAACTGGAAAAACTATCTGTATCAATTAGGAATAAAATGGAAATATGGGAGTGTGATATATTCAGATTTTAGAACACTATACAACAATTAAAATGAGTGGAATGAATGTATACATAGCAGCATATAAGAATTTTATAAAACAGAATTATGCATGAAAAGAACACATCGTAAAGTAATATGAAGTGGCATTCATTTAGAGTTTCCAAACAAGCAAAATTTATGCGATTCAGGGATGCCTTTCTTTTTGGGAAAATATAAAGAAAAGCATAAGAGAAAAATGCTTACCACTGAGGAGGATAAGGAGACAAAATGGGAAAAGAGCATGCATTGCTTTGAAGATGGGAACATTATATTTCTTGAAATGTGTGTTTGTTACAGAAATACTTGCTTTAGGCTTTCAAACTGCACTGAGCATTGATAATATAACATAATACAAAACACAGAACTGGTTTCTGTGTGTTATACTTCAAACTCATTTAAAAAAATCAATGAGAAAGTAAGTCTAGCATAAATGCTGACCAATTAACCTTATGCATCTATTGTATTCCTTCACATGGCCCTATTATTTGTGGTTTCTAATGCCTGTCTCTAAATTGTTCATTTTGAAAATATCATTAAAAACCATGGACACTTCACCCAAGACTGATTCATGTTAACGAGAAAAACATGCTGCAGAATTTCTGTTTTCTACTTCCTGCTAATTGAAAAGGTATTGCAGTTCGGCACGGTGGCTCATCTCTTACTCCCAGCACCCTGGAAGGCTAACATTGGTGGTCTGCTTCAGGCCAGGAGTTTGAGACCACCCTAATCAACATAGCAAGACTGTCTCTGCAAAGTTTTTAAAACAATTACCTGGTTATGGTGCTGCCCAGCTGTCATCCTAGCTACTTGGGAGGCTGAGGCAGGAGGATCATTTGAGCCCAGGAGTTTGAGGCTGCAGTGAGCCATGATTATACCACTGCACTCCAGCCTGCGTGACAGAGCCACACTCTATTTTTTTTTTAAAGGGGGGTATTGAAAGAACCTCATCCAATCTCCCAGCCCCTTCAGCGACTCCTCAATGGACACAGTTCCCTAGAATAGCAGCAGGTGAAGAATAGCCTCAAATTCACTGAACCTCAGATATGAAACTCCAATATGAACTGAGCTATCAATCCATTAATCCCAGGCCCATCTTCACCCATCCTCAGGTCTATAATACCATCTGAGGCTTAACACTACACAATTATTCTTTCTGATTGCATATCAGCATCTGCAATAATTTATTAGGACCCTCTAAGCATGTACACCAATTGCTACCATACTGTACTTTACCTACTTACCTAGCCACATGAAATATTCAGTTCAGTCTGTGGAAACCACATAATAAGATCTTTAATTTTGCGGAGAAATGATTTAGTTCAATAGAAGGTAGATTACTTAGAATATAACATGAAGCATGTATCTTCATTGGTTATTGGAAATGGTAGAACTGGCAAAAGATTACATAAGAGGTGCATGGAAAAGTCAGGGAACATTCCACTAAACAGACTTTAAAAGGAGAGACTACACAATGAGCATTATCACACAGAAGAGAATGCAGAGCTGCGCCAGAATGGCATCCTTCATGATAGTCTATCTGGAAAGGCATATGTCTGAAATTTAGCTCAATACATTCAAAATACTGATTTACACACTGGGAATAAAGAAAGGCTACAAAGTGATCAAGTTAGATTAAACAGACTAAGAACAAATACACAGTATGCTAAGTACGATAGGTGGAGGGGAATGAGGAGAGGGTTGAGGGACCTTCAAAAGAGTGCCTTCTACTGGATGCATGAGAAATAGACAAACCTCTAGCCAGGAATTGCAGCCCCACAGGTGCCCAGGCTGCCCAGTGTGTCCAGGGCTAAATTTCAGCCTTCTTTAGTCCCTTAGCCTTCAGCTTTGCGCCATGCAAGCTGTACAGTAATACCAATACACGTATGTGTGTGCATGCAAACATTTTCAATTGCAAGAAATGCAATTTTATTCAGATTGCCTAATGGTTTGCCTATCCCTGAAAAACCAAGTCGAAGATGGCTTGCAACAAGAACACATGCACAATACAGCATTTCTGATGCCAGAAGACATGGTCTAGCATTTGTAGTGAAATATGTGACCACATTTTCCCTGTGAGATTCAAATCTGTTTAAAAGTGGTATCTAGATTCTAGGGTGGAAAAAGTAAGAAAAATACCAAAAATGTTTCTTTTCTTTTTCTTTTTTTTTTGCAAAGAAACAATGTCCAGTGAGACACTGTTCTTCTTAGGGGATTCCTTCTCTCCCTTCCCCCTATAGCATAATCAATGAAAACATAGCAGAAACCATAACAGAGAGAAGTGAGAGGACAGTGGAGAATTTTCTCTCTACCTCTAATTTCATCCTCATTTCTGAAAGGGTATGCTGACTTGCAATTCCATGGTGCCTGCAGGTGCAGCTGACAACGATGCTTGCAGTTTCCATGAGCCAGGGTGTTTTCTGCTGAGTGAGATGGAAATATGACAGGTGAGGGCCTGATATTCTCTTGCCTAGAAAATCCATGAGGAAATAGGGCCTTTCCTCGGCATGCAGTGTTCAGAAGAATACATGAAGATTACATCTATCAGTGCTAATAACAGTGAACATGTGAGAATGATGCCAATGTTTGATTAAAAACATCACATAGGCAGGGGACATCTATTGTGGACTGATAATTCCAATGAGTTATAATTGAAATCAGCAGCAAAGACAGGAATAATTGCATGTCCAATCTGAGAACAGACTTCTTCCTGTTCATTTTATTTTACCTTCACTTTAATTTCCTTATAGTATCACCATCTGATTTCATTTAATAAAGGGGGCAAAGGGAAAGAAAGGAGAAATTTAATAAGTTTCCACACATCACATTATTTGACAAGAGATGGGCTACCTCCTCACAGAAGGAATTTTGCATAAGAAGAATTCTAATGTGGGCCTTTTCCTGTCACTTCAGTTTCAGCTGAAGTTTTGAAGCAAAAATCCAAGTCATATTGACAGAATAACACTTCTGGACTGTTTACTTTTGGTCAGGCATACCTCTTAGCTCCATTTACATTTATATTTTTATCATCATTGGAGCTGGACCTGATTAGGAATAAGAAAGAAACAAACAACAGGTTTAGACACAAAGAGTGGTTATATAACTTGTCCAACATCACAGACAGATCTATAAGAGCCCAATGTGGGACTTGTACAATGTCTTACTCCATTTGCATTGCTATAAAATAATACATACGGCTGAGTAATTTATAAAGAGAAGAGAGTCCAGGCATGGCAGCTCACATCTGTAATCTTAGCACTTTAGTAGGATGAAGCAGGATGATCCTTTGAGGTCAGAAGTTTGAGACCAACCTAGGCAACACAGCAAGACTCTGTCCCTACAAATATTTTTAATAAACATTAACTGGACATGGAGACATGCAATATGTAGTTCTAGCTACTCAGGAAGTTGAAGTCAGAGGATGGCTTAAGCCTACAAGTTTTATGCTGCAGTGAGCAATGATTGCACCACTGTACTCCTGTCTAACAGAGCAAGATCCTGTCTCTAATTAGAAGAATAAAAAGAAAAGAAAAGAGGTTTATTTGGCTCACAGTTCTGCAGGGTGTACAAGAAGCATGGTGCTAGCATCTGCTTCTGATGAGGGACTAAGGGAGCTTCCATTCATGGTGGAAGGGGAAAGGGATCTGCTGTGTGCACAGATCCCATGGCAAGAGAGGAAACAAGAGAGAGAGGAGAGGAAGGTGCCAGGTTCTTTTTAACAACCAGAGCTCCTGGGAAATAACAGAGCAAGAACACATGCATCATCTGGAGGACTGCACCAAGTTATTCATGAAAGATCTGGCCCAAGACAGAAATGCCTCCCACCAAGTCCCACCTCTAACAGTGGGGATCAAATTTCAACATGAGATTTGGAGAAGACCAATATCCAAACTATATCAAACCCTGTGAGCATGGCTTCAAAGTCTCTGGTCTATGCTTGTCTTCAAAGCTGCTTCCAGACAGCATCTTAGGAGATACCAGTAGCTCTACCTCTATTCTAAAATAAGGTTTCTCAATCTTAATTCTAGAGGCATTATAAATGGGATAATTCTTTGTTCTGGTGGGCCATACTCTGCGTAGCAGTATGTTAAGCAGCATCTAGGATTTGTATCAATTAGATACCAGAAACATCACCAAACTCCAGCTGCAACAACCGAAAGTGTCTCCAGGCATAGCCAAATGTCCCTTGGGAAAAAAAAATGTATACCCCATTAAAAGCTAATGGTTTAGCTGGAGGAGGCATTTTAAATATGAATACAAAAAAAAAAAAAAGCATTGACTTAGAGCAGGGTTTATTGATGTCAGCACCATTGACATTTGGAATCAGATCATTGCTATGGGCAAGTGTCCTGTGCATTGTAGGATATTGAACGGCAACCCTGGTCTCCATGAACTAAATCAATTAACACCCTTCAAATTCACTGTAACAACTGGAAATGTCTCCTTACCTTGCCAACCGGGGCACACCTGCCCATGACTGAAAGCCATAGTTCTAAATCAAGAAGTGTATCCAATAATGCAAGACCTATTACTAGACTGTGGGGGTGGCCCTGCCATACATGACCCATCAGCCTTATTCAGGACTTATGGGGCAGCACCAAGACAGTGGTGGAGGTTGAAGATGCTGGAGGGTTGGCCATGTTAACTATCATGGTGATGGAGCCAAATGTGAACCACTTAGAAAAAAGTGCTCCTTGGTCATCTACGAAGAGACTCTTCCCTGGTTTCACCATTGGAAACCACCTGAAGGTCAGAGAATAGGTCCAGCTGAAGTGATGGAGGGAAGAAACAGACTCAGCGCAAGTTAAGTGAACTGCAGTGGATGGTACTGGCCACAGAACCCCTGGAATTAGAGGATGCCTCCAAAGTAAAGTTCAAGCACGCACAGCTGCTGCTCCCAGAAGACTGTAGCATCAGATTTTAACTCCATTACCAGCCACACAAGAAGTACCCTTTTCCTCTCATGGCCCCTTTCCTCTTAGTGAGGAAAATTGTCACCTTCACACTCATTTCTTATTGAATAGTTGTCCTGTCTGTGGCTGTCCCAGGATAGAAAAGTGAAAAAAAATTTGTGATGGAAGAAAAACTGCAATAGACTGAATGTATGGTTAAGATCGTTGAGTGGTCAGAATTCCTATTCTTTATGCATATTAGTCAGTCACAGGTGAGGATAAAAAAGGCTACTGATTAGATTGAGATGTAAGAATGCATTTGCTGTCTATTTGTGCTTTATTAAATCCAGCTAGTCTGTACTTTACTAGAACCTCTTGGGGATAGATGGGAATTGGGTGACTACTTAACAAGACATTTTATACAAGTCATTTAGAGTAGAAGGTTTGAACAAGGCAATTTAAGGGTTCTCTTTTCATGCTATTTTTAACTTTCTTTTGAACAAAATGGTCCAAAAGACACCATCCCCCAACCAGGAGAAAAATGGTGAACTTTTGGATACCTTCTGTCTTTTGCCATGAAGAAATATGCCACCGATCTACCCACTAGAGCTAGTTGCATGCAAACAATTTCATGTATCTTTTATTCCTTTTCTGAGATTTTTAGCAGATCCACAAGGACCATACATATATCACTTATTGAGAAGAGCATCTTACTTCCTGGTCAAGCACCTTAGAATGCAGTGACCACCAAGGGACTGGCCAAAAAGTCTGATCTATTTGCAGAGCCATAACTGTGATGCAGAAGTGTAGGATGGCCATATGGCAGAGGAATATTAAATTCACTACGTTTTGCAACATTTGTTGGTTGAACATACTCATATAACTTGACTGTCTTAATCCTAAATAAGTATTCAAAGGAGGATTTACTACCAATGATAAGTGGTTAGTAAATCAATGTCAAAACATATCCCTTCTTTGATGTTAGTCATGCTAGTTGTTCTGTACATTATAAAATATTTTTTAGAATGTTTTTGGTAATATTTTCTATCTTATATCTGTTTCTGCAATCTTTGTCAAAGCTCCTCTAATGAATGACTGAATAATTTTAATAATCTCTTTCAATGTAGCCATAGTTTTGCAAGACTTTCTCCACCCTCACTTGGTTAACTGAAGCAAATGCTTTGGTTAGGTATGCATATCCTATTTAACAGAAAGGAGCTTCTGATGAAGGCATTGTCCTCTTCTTCCCCTGGGGTGCCTTATGCACAAAATTGCTTCTGTGTGCAGAAGGCATCTGGATACTATAAAAGGTTTTACCCCATGGGAAAGGGCACAGAAACAGACAGATGAGTCAGGGAGAAGTAAGGTTGATGGAATATGTTCGTATCAAAACATCTAGAACTTGATTTGGAGCATTTTGGTTATTTCTAACTTATTCCTGACCTATACAGCAAAACCAAAAATGAACCCACATGACAAAAGCATTTTATAAGCAGGACATTGAGTCCATTACAGATAGCTGGAGTCATATGACTGGAGCCAGGCAAGATGTTGAACAAACATCAAGACTTGAACAGATTTTAGGAACTAAGAGCACACTGGTCTTTACTTAATGGTTGGATGTAGGCTTAAGAAACAGCTGACACATGTACTGTTGTCCAGGCACAAAGGCCATATATCCATTTTAGTATCCATGACAGATGTTTAATGAGTGCTTCTCAATAAGCCTCTACTTCAAAGATGACATGTTTGAGGGGTTATTGAGGAGGTGATTCATTGGCATAAGGGCACGGGTCATGGAGGGTTTAGAATGGAAATAAAAGTACTCTGTTGTTTCACCAGCAAGAGGCCCTCAGAGTTCACTGACATCTGTATCCAGTGCCCATCCTCACTCTTTATTTTCTGACATTTTGTATCCTAGCTTAACACTCAAGAGGAATTCAGTGAGCACTTACCGTATACACATATGTATCCATAAGTGCCATTCATCAAACTGTGAATCAATATGAAACCTATAGCCCTTTGTCTTATGATTAAACTTTTTTATAAGCCCAGAACACACATTTCTGTACAAGGTGACACATGAATATAAAGCTAAAAGTATCCTCAACCAAGTGAAAAGTATTTATGGCATCAAAGCCATCCAAAGACAGCTGGATGGTCACAGTCCCTAAAAGGATTCCCTGGAAAGTGAGATCCAGCTTAATCATTCAAAGCACTGCCTCCACCAATGAAAAGAAGAGATCATGATGCAATCAGTTAAACTTATCTGGGGTCCAGAGCCTTTGCAGAATCTCAGCCTGACAGCCTGTGGCTTAGCTGTGTCCATCTAGATAAGAGTCCGACTTTTAGGTGTACGATCACAACTTTCATCTCGTCCTTGCCTTTGGGGTGTTTTTCTGTGCTAGCATGTTTGATTTCTGTGATTTTTCTCTGTGCCCTTATCATCTAGGGACTGCAAGATAACAAAGGCATGGAGTCTCCACTTACACAGAGCAAAGCAGGCTGTGGAATAATGAACAGACAGCCCATTGAAGCTCTGTCAGATGTACTAAGAGACTCCCATTTACTGATGCAGTTTCTGAGGAATCCAATGCTGTGTGGGCCTTGCCATAGAAATAATCCTCACCCTTTTCACTTTTTTTTTTTTTTTTTTAAAGACAGTGTCTTGGTCTGACACCCAGGCTGGAATGCAGTGGGATGATCTCATCTCACTAAAACCTCTACCTCGTGGGTTCAAGTGATTCTCCTGTGTCAGCCTCCCTGGTAGCTGGGACTACAGGCATGCACCACAATTCCTGGCTAATTTTTGTATTTTTAGCAGAGATCGGATTTTGCTACATTGGCGAGGCCACTCAAACTCCTTCCCTCAAGTGATCCACCTGCCTTGGCCTCCTGAAGTGCTGAGATTATAGGTGTGAGCCACTGTGCTCAGCCTATCCTCACCCCTTTTAAAAATATGAAACTGAAGTAGAAGTATGGAGAACATAGCTAATTCTTGTATAGATAATTAATAATACCCTCTTAAATAAAAATCATATTTACAACAAAGCACAGAAGAGAAAACTGTATGATTAGCTAATGTGATCCGAAGTCAGTAGTCCCATTTTTTGCTTATATGTAAATCATGTGGAACTTAAAATTCCTCTATTTTTAGTTTCTACTTTTTTGGGGGTGGGGTTGAGGGAGGTTAGATTAACAAAGTCTGTCCGAACGTGACGATTATTCATATGTAATATAAATATTTATATGTAATGTACAATGTTACATATGAAATTATATATAGACACGCACATATATAAGAAGAGTTAGTAATTTTCTATGTTATATATATATGTGTGTTTATAAACTCAGAAGAGTTATATGTGTTATATATATGAATACCTGATATATATAGATATTTTCCCATAAATCAAAGGGATTTTCATGAAGTTTGGGGAATGACTTGGAAGACATATACACAAAATAAAATTTTCAAAATATGCTTACAAACTTAAAAAATAAAATAGGTGGTGTAAATTATAAAATCTGTATTTCAGTTATCACATATATGATATATATAACAGATTTACATTTCTAATACAATAATTCATAAATCATACACCTTTAATATGTAACAGTATAGGGGTGTGTGTGTGTGTGTGTGTGTATGTATGTATGTGTGTTTGTGTGTGCTAGCCTTTCCATGTGGCAGGGACTCTTACTAGCACTGTTTGTGAAGTAACTCTTTTGATCTTCAAATCACCATAAGACTCAATTATTTTACAGATGAGAAAAATGAGGGCCAGACAGTTTAAATCAACTAATCAAAAATACACAGCTCATGAAGCTCTAATACAGCTATGTTTTGTCATAGGTAGAGAAGTCTGAAAGAAAACATTGTGTGATATGCCAGTGTGGTCAGTACTTGAAAGCCCCATTTGTTGCTCATATATAAGTCATGTGGAAACTGAAATTCCTCTACTTTTAATGTTTACTTACATATAAACATGAAGTAAAGGAGAAACATGTCCAAGCTGCCTTAGTCTAACTTATCTTAATACAATATCTTTAAGATCTTTTTATTTTTCTCTGATATTTCCAGGAATGCTCTCTTGTTTAGGAAACTCTCTCAATTTATGAAAGGTAATTGTGCATCTTTTTATCATGTCCTCTATAGTTGCTTTAAGAAAACAATTTTATTCAAATACCTTTTTCAGCACTTAGCTCCACGTGTATGAAACACTTGGCTGACACTATCACAAGATATGAAAATGATTTTGTATCATGTTAAATTGTTGGTAGAATGTGCCAAAGAATCATTCCCGGAAAGTCTGGTGACTCACACATACAACCAAGGCATAGTAGATTATTTTTTCCAACAGCTAAAATGGCATAGCCCTATGGCAGTTGCATTTTAAACATTAGGAAAAAAAGGAGGAAAAAAAGATCATCCTCTTGACCTACTTGCTTTGAAAATCTGGCATTCTTTACAAAAAATAACTAAAACACATAAGTACAGAAATTGATATGGAGTGCATATTTTCAAAAGTTTTGCCAAAAATAGGACATCAAACATTTTATAGGTCATATCTGCAATGTGCAGTTTAAATTATCATAGTTTCATTTTAATAAAATGCAAATGCATGGATTGGTGGTTAAGTAGATTCTACTAAAAATCTGCACAATTTGACTACTCGGTGCTGTAGAAAGCACTGCATCTCTTTGCTTTGTACTCATGCAGTCTCATCTCCTTTGTAGAGGAGGCTTCTGAACAGCGTTTTGCAGCAATGAGTCCGAAAGCAAATTAAAACCCAAAAGGCCATCAACATGATCTAGGCCCGAATACCCCTGCTGATCTTTTGTGGTTAATCAGTCACAGTTGGTTCTGAAAGAAAAGAAATATCAACTTTTTGTTTCTACTATTGCCCAACTGCCTTATTTGCAGCTTGAAATTCCTATGCATGCATAAGCTCTCCCAGCTGGTTAAATGCCTTAGGACTAATTTTCAATCTAAATAAATCTAAGCATAAATTTCCGTATCTAATAACCTTAAAAGCTGTCAAACATCTTTTTTTCTAACATGTTTCTCTTAGAACCTTTAAACATATTTTGAATACCTCAGCCATACTATCATTTTAAAAATAAGTATAATACAGCTACTCTGGAGGCTGAGGCAGGAGAATAGCATGAGACCGGAAGGCAGAGCTTGCAGTGAGCTGAGATTGCGCCACTGCACTCCAGCCTGGGCAACAGAGACTCCACCTCAAAAAAAATTATGATTTGGGCTTGCTCACAGTTGTTTTAAAATAAGCAGTATGCAAGCATCAGAACCAAGAAACATGGGATTAATTTGTTAGATAAAAGGGGTTTATATGTGCATCCTTCTGGCTTTCAAAAACTAGAGTCATGTACCTGTTAAAAAACTAAGGTTGAATGCATGAAAATCCAGCTTAATAACTGAAAATAAATGATAAGATATCTTTTGTCAATATTTTTCTTTTCCATGTCATCTGGCTCTTCAAGCCCTGAATGAAAAAATGCATATGAATTTATCCCTTGGCATTTTAAGGGCATGCATTAGCTTTACATGTTGCATTATTATTGTTGGTTAGCTATTGGGGAATCTCATACCCTACTCCTGATGTGTCTTGCATGTTCAGTTGCCATTGGAAGAAAACAAGAAGGAGCAATATTGATCTACAGAGTTCAGCTGCTGCTGAGAATGTCATTACTCTGCAAAAATTAACCCAAGCCCTTTGTTCTAGGAAGACATGGCCACAATGATCAGAACCAGAGAAAATATATTAGTGTGGACAAATCTGAATCAGTCATACAGAATGTAACAATAAAAGTGAGACTCAAAGACCTTGGTATGGGCCATCCCTATCCAAACCAGGCCCATGAATGAAGCGGTCTTGGTTATAAATGGAATTCTCCTATCCTTAAGATTACATCCCTCCAGTGGGAAAGGCATCTACAGACTAGCTAAAGAAGATGCCTCCTGGTATGTGAGTTACACAACATCTCTTTTCTCCAGCTTTCTTGAATTCTGAAAAAGAATCTCATTAAAATTAACTCCCACTGGAAATTGTGTTGACTATAGGGTGTCTCTTTTCTGCAACCAATATAATATTGGCCTTTGGTTTCCTAGAGGAAAGCCTGGAGATCAATGGGCTAGACTCTCCTGTATAGTCTTTGTTGAGACTCCAGTATTACCTCCAACTGTCTGTAGGACTTGGGATATACTACTCAGTTTATTTCATTTTCAGTTACTCACAAAAGAGAAAAGCAGTCCCTGGTGATCAGCAGCTGACCTGGTAATGTCACCTAAACCCTGGCAATCCTGGGTGTTGGCCTGTCCCTTGCAGCTAGGCTGTGCCATTTTTCTATTGAACATAAATAATGGTAATAATAATAATAATAATGGAACAGTGACAGAAGGAAAAACCACTATGTGATCATGATAGAACAAGACAAAATGAAGACCACATTGTAATCTTGTCTGGACACTTACACAAAAAAGTGGTTATCCAAACACTCAAACATAACCAAGTGTCCACCTGTCCTTGGTATCATCAGTGACTGTTGTTTCTTTGTCAACCATTGCTTTAACCTATGCTTCATTTTTCCTCCTCTTACATAAGATTAAGATAACCAGTCATAGAATTGCCAACACTACCTGATAGTATCAATTCCAAATTCAAGAATAGTTTTCCAGAACCCTCTGTAAATCATTTAAAACAAGCCCCAATTCTCTAACTCTTTCCTACCCTTGTACTGAGACATCCCCTATGTACATATTCTTTCTTGTTGTAAAGAATCAACAGAAGTGGGAAGAACATCTGGGGTCATGAATTCAAGACCAGCCTGGACAACATAATGAGATCACACCTGTAAAAAAAAATAAATAAAAATTAGCCAAATATGGTGGCAGGCAACTGTAGTCCCAGCTATTCAAGAGGCTGAGGTGGGAGGATTGTTTGAGCCCAGGAGTTGGAGGCTGTAATGAGTTATGATCACACAACTGCACACCAGAGTGGGCAACACAGCAAGATCCTATCTCTAATGAATAATAATAATAATAGAAATACATAAAAGAGTAAATAAACCCAACTTTATTCAAGTAGAGGGGGCCTCTGGTGGTATTTGTTCAAAGAAAGTCAAGATAATATTATGATCTCATAGGATTTTTGTAAGAGGGAGATGGGATAACAAATGTCATTTCTGACAACATGGTTGGTTGTTACAAAGTGAGTGACAAGCATGGTATTATAATTATTATATCAGTATATGGATAAATGTATTAGCAAAGTTAGCAACGCTGAGTGAAACCAACATTGTGCTAGGTTCAAAGAAAAATTTCTCTGGCTCTATAAAGTAAAAGGGTTTTTCATAGACTATTGCAAACTCCCCAACTGTTAAACAATTTGCTGAGTATCTTACTCAGTTTTTTCTGACAATGAAAGTTTTTCTCAAGTGTTGACATTTAATTGAATAAAAATATGTGACCGCCTCCGTAGCCCTAGGGATATGAGTTAACATTACTGAAAATACTGTATTATCAGGAACACTAAGCAACACCGGACAGCTCTTGCATTTTCCGGGATTCTCTTCTGTAAAGAGGCAAAATGCTCCACTAATTAGAAAAGTGAGGCAGACGCCCTAACATTAAATAATTTTTTACTTAAGAAGTCTTGGCCAATATCAACCACTGAGGCAACAAGTCTTAATGGCAGGTGCCTCTGGAGAAAAACCAATGGGATTTCAATGATATCCCAAAAGATCACCACCAGGTTATCAATAAGAAAGACTGTAACCTTTGCTTTACTGTTTGACAAATGGAAAAAAAAAATAGCATCTTCTCTTTTTATTGCTTTTGTGAATTGAATTGGATATTTCCTGTAAATATCTTGAACAGGACTGGAGAACAGAGTGAAAGCCATTATTATTATTTTTGTAATCACTCATAGTATTAGTATAGTTATAAAATATCTTAGGTCTTTAATTTTCCTAGTTAGTTTGAACTGTACTCCATAATACTAAAGAAAAAAGAAAATGTAAACACCTTTTTCCTAAAGTTTCATAAATGATTTTACCATACACCAAGCAAGCAAAAGCCATCACAAAAAGGCCAATCAATTACTCTGTCAACTATACAATACATATTATATTAATAGCAAGTATCAATATGAAATATAATTAAAATATTTAAGCCTAGAAAAAACCCTAGTTACCACAGTAAGAATGGTGTTATAGTTATGGATGTGTAGAAGGTTTTTACTTCTTTAACCTTTTAGCAATGTATTTATGTATTTTTATTTTTATTATTTTTTTTAGAGACAGGATCTGTCTTTTAACCTTATAGCAATTCACTGGACTTTTTCCCTTTAAAAAGTTATTAATAGAAATATACTCTTTTGGAAATGCTGTTTTTTGCCATTTATTTACTTATTTATTATCAATATAATATATTTGAACATATTTTAGAGACAAATGTGATATGTTCACCCCTGTAAACAATGTGTAATGATCCAATCAGAGTAACTGGGATATTCATCATCTCAAATATTTATTTTTTCTTTCAGTTAGGAACATTCCAATTCTTCTCTTCCAGCTATTTTGAAATATGCATTTCCCTACCGCATTATCCAATCCTATAATTTATTCCTTCTATCTAACTGCATTTTGTATTCCTAAACCATTGTCTTTTCTTACTAAGTAAATTAGTATGTCTTATATAGTAAATCATATTAATAGGAGGATAGCTTTGTTTTGTGTGTTTAATTTCATTCTCCTCTATGTAACCAAACATCTCTAAGACATCATCTGTCTTTGGCTAACCGAACAGTATAAAAATTTGTTTTATATTGTTTCGTCCTGATGATACCTTATTCTCTTTAGGTCAAGTGGACTTCTCAGTTCTGACACCAAAGATCAAGTCCACTTTGGATAATGGTTGGGTAGTTACTAACCAAAGATATCCATACCCCTTCACAGACATTCTGCAAATTTATGTGACTCATCTGACATGTGAATTCTGTCTCAAAACCTACCATTTGGCAGCTGGAACACATGGGGCATTTATTAGATGGGGAGTGCTGACTCAGATAATATTTACAGACACGTACAAGGACGTTTGATCTTCAGAAATCTCCTGCCACAGCTTGCTATGATTCTATCTAGAAGATGATTTCCCAAAGAATCCCCTTATTTCTGAGTAAGAAAATATTGTAGACCATGCATTTTCTCCCCAGAAAGATTCTGTGTGCCATAGATATTAGTCCATTCTCCTGTTGCTAATAAAGACTTACCCAAGACTGGATAATTTATAGAGAAAAGACATTTAATTAACCCACAGTTCCACAGGGTTGGAGAGGCCTCAGGAAACTTACAATTATGGAAGAAGGGGAAGCAAAAATGTCTTTCTTCACATGGCAGCAGCAAATGGGGAAAAGGGCAGAGCAAATGGGAGAAAAGCCCCTTCTGAAACCATCAGATCTCATGAAAACTCACTATGATGAGAACAGGATGAGGATATCTGCCCCCAAGATCCAATTACCTCCCACTGGATCCCTCCCACAACCTGAGGAGATTAGAGAAACTAATTCAGATGAGATTTGGATGCGGGCACAGCCAAACCATATCTTTCAGTCCCTAGCCCCTCCCAAATCTCATGTCCTCACACTTCAAAACACAAATCATATCATTCCAACAGTCCCCCAAAGTCTTAACTCATTCAGCATTAACTCAAAAGTCCAAGTCCAAAGTCTTACCTGTGGCAAGACAAGTGCTTTCTGCCTATGAGCCTGTAAAATCAAAAGCAAGTTAGTTACTTCCAAACACAATGAGGGTAGAGCCATTGGGTAAAAAACACCTGTTCCAAATGTGAGAAATTCACAAAAATGAAGGGGCTACAGGCCCCATGCAAGTCTAAATTACTGTGGGGCAGCCAAATTATAAAGCTCTAAAATAATCTTCTTTGACTCCATGTCTCACATCCAAGTTACAGTAATGCAAAAGTTGGGCTCACATGGCTTTAGGAAGCTCCACACCTGTGGCTTTGCTGAGTACACCCTTCAACACCAGCTGCTTTTCAATGGCTGGAGTTGACCATCTGTGGCTTTTCCAGGTGCTTGGTGCAAACTGTTGGTGGATCTACCATTCTGGTGTTTGGAGTATGCCCCTCTTTTTACAGCTCCACTAGGCAGTGTCCCAGTGGAGACTCTGTATGGGGGTTCTAACTCCAAATTCCCCTTCCACCAGATACTCTAAATCATCTCTCTCAAGTTCAAAGTTCCACAGATTTCTAGGGCAGGGGCAAAATGCTGCCAGTCTCTTTGCTAAAACATAACAAATGTCACTTTTATTCCATTTCCCAACAAGCTCCTCTTCTCCATCAGAGACCACCTTAGCTTGGACTTAACTTTGGACTTCAAAGTTCCAAACTTTCCCATATCTTCCTTTCTGAGCCTTCCAAACTGTTACAACCTCTGCCTGTTTAACCCAGTTCCAAAGTCACTTCCACATTTTCAGGTATCTTTACAGCAGCACCCCAATCTCAGAACCAATTTACTGTATTAGTCCGTTCTCACACTGGTAATAAAGACATACTGGAGACTGGGTAATTTATGAAGTAAAAAGGTTTATGTGACTCACAGTTCAGCATGGCTGGGGATTCCTCAGGGAACTTGCAATCATGGTAGAAGGGGAAGCAAACGTGACCTTTTTCAAATGGTAGTAGCAACAAAAAATGCTGAGCAAAAGGGGTAAATCCCCTTATACAACTATCAGATCTCATGAAAACTCACTATTATGAGAACAGCATGAAGGTAACCACCCACAAGACTAAATTACCTCCCATTGTGTGTGTCCCATGACATGTGGGGATTATGGAAACTGCAATTCAAGATGAGATTTGGATGGGGACACAGCCAAACCACATTACCATGCCATATAGTATAATGCTCAGGCATGCTTAGACATACAAAAGTGTCTATGTAAACTATATAAACCAAGTCAAATGGAGTAAAAATAAAACATAGTTTATGTTTAGTGTGGAATCAGTGGAAATACATGAGATTCAGTCAACATGCTTACCAAGAAATGACATAATTTAAATTACTTCTCGTGATACTTAGAAAGAGGCACATTCTTTACAGCAAAAATACTGACTTGTAAATCACTATCATACACAATTGCTGGGAGAAAAATTTTCACCTGCAAAATGAAGTGTGCTTATGAAAGTATACCTATTAATTTTAGACAGAGCTCTTTGGAAGATAAATCAGCTACTGGTTTTTTGCAAACCAGGATCCTGTGAAAAACTTAGAGAAAAACCCAAAAGAGTGTACATTGATTTTATACTCTTATTGTTGAAACTTTTAAACATAGCTGTTGTTGTGTTTTAATCTCATTTAAGAACAAGTGGAAATTTGACAACATGAACACTCACTGCTGAGGGGTGTAGAATACATAGAATTGGTTACCTAAGAAACTTGGAAATAATTACTAGGGACTCTGTTTATTTCCCACGTTAGCAAGGAAGCTCCCTAAAGTCAGGAAACATGTGTAATGACGACTTGCCTGTTGACATCTGAGCTCCAAAGACATTCCTTAAATGAACAAAAGGAGATGTAAAATAATTAAACATTTTCAAACTTCCACAAAAATGTGCCTCTTGCATACCTAAAATAAATATAAAACTGAATGGGATGGAGGCAGGGAAATTATGGGCAGAAGAGAGTGGATACCTGGAGAGGGCTCCACCCTCAAGCCAAAAAGCATGCAACCACGGCCCAAAGTGAGAACTTACATTCCTGTCTTCTTACTTGAATGTTGCCTTTTCCAAAACCACTCATGGCCCTCCCGGCCCCTCATTCGGTGCCCATTAAAACTCTAGGCATAAACAGCAGAGGGGAATGCCAGCTGGACATTAGAGACAATGGTTGGACATCGGAGAGAAGTGGCTTGACTTCAGAAGTACGTCTTGATGGTGCAGCTTTGGAGAGGATTTTGACCCTGAATGACTGGACTTCTAGGGAAGGTTACCTTTCTTCTCTATCCCAGCTTCCCTTCCGCCTGAAAGCTACTTTCACTGGCAACAAAATACCCCGCATTTACCATTTTCAATTTGTTTGTGTGACTTCATTGTTCCTGGATGCTAGACAAGAACTTGGGTGATGAGTGTGGGTGCAAAAGGCTGTCACACCCACCCACCACTGAGCTGTTAACATGCTGTCCGCAGATGGCAGAGATAAATGGACACTGTAACACTTCCTCTGGGGCTTCCAGGGTAGAAAACACCCTCTATGAGATGCTGCTGTGGGGGTGATATGGAGTTCCTTCTTACTGACACCCAAAATTGCTGGCGTCCAAAATTGCTCATCTTAGCTGCTGCATCCTCTCACCTGTGCTTCCCTTCCTGTGAGGGGTGGAGCAGTGAGTGAATGGAGATTGCCCCTCCCTGCCCCGAAGCGGCCAGCAAGTTCCAGCACCTGTGCACTACAGTTCCCACCCATGAAAGCATCAGGGAAGTGCCGTGTTTCACTAAGAAACTTGTAAAGAACTAGAAGGGTCTCTTGTTAATTTCCATGTTGGGGTGGAATCTCCCTAAAATCAAGAAACATGTGTTAATAGATTGCATCTGAGCTCAAAAAAATTTATTAAATTAGTGAAAGGAGATTTAAAGTAATTAAACATTTTTGAGCTCCCACACAAACGTGCCTTTTGCATACCTAAAACAAATAGAAAATAACATTTATTAATTATGAATTTCATGTTTCTTTGTGATCCCAAATTCTCTCATTTTATAACTACATTTAAAATATAAAGACAAGGTAAAAATGAAAATAAAACTTGTCCTAATACGCTAGATATTTCACAAATGGACACTCTCTTTTGACAATAGCAGGAGTATCTTTTCTCATAAATGAGCAGCAATATGTTAAGCACATCATCTATTCACAAAAATACAACTAGTTATATACAGAAAATGAAAATGTCCTGTTTCATTTAATAGGAATGGTGAGGCAGGAAATGAGAAGAGTAGAAAATGAACAAAGGCATGCTTTCGTTTTTCTATCACTAAACATTAAGTGATGCCAATTGGTTATTTTCCTCCTGGCACTGCATGAGTAGGGTTTTAGAAACCAGAACCTGCTGGGTCAAATAAGGTTCTTGGCTTATGCACTCCTAACCCTGTTTCCCCCATTATCTGGAGCTTCGAGATCATTCACACAAAAAGCATGCTTTTGAATATTTGGAAACATTTTCTCCTGCTGGTAATTTGCTCTGCAGATTGTATTGTTTCATATTCTTGAGGATTGACAGAATATTTTTCTTTAGGCGTAAATGTAGCCAACTGAGAAGAGGGTCAAGATGCAGGATCAAGATGCATTGATCTATAATCAGGATCTACATGAGATATTATCCCATGTGCCTATCAATATTGCAATCCAGCAAGAAAATGACACTTGGTTAGATGTTGCTTGAACTGCGCTAGTTTACTTATCCTAATATCACAAGATAACTGCTTTTATCAATTATATTTTACCTATAGATTATTTGTAAAACATAAAATAAAGTAAAACAAAACAAACAACAAAAGTGAGATAACGCAGTGATTGGTGATCCTGTTCCAATGCAGATCTTGGGGATTCTCTTACTGGCACCATGAACGGTTAACAGCTTTGCTGTATTGTGGAAGTAAAATGCATTCCTCAAAAAAATGGACCAATGAATACATAGCTTTGGCCTTTAAGGTCATGTCAACCAATGGTTGAAACCACAAGGGATGCATGCTATCTGAGTGCCAACTGGCATCAATATAACAAACACATTTGAGATGGGGATGTGTTCCTGAGTGGCATTTAGCTTCCTCCCAGAGAAGTGAGCTTTGACTGTCTGCATCAGAATCCTCAACACACAGCCCTGGGTGGTCTTCACTACCCAGCTGTTGGGACTCAGAAATCCATACTCCAACATATGGTGCTTTGATGTGTTGAACTGAAGAAGAAGCCTCCAGGTCTCTCATCTTCTCTCACTCCCTCTTGTCTTTCCACCCTCTGTGACCCCAAAGCACAGGAGGAAGATTTTCTCTAATGTTGCTTATCTGTTAAAGTCTGGACCCATCAAAGAAGAAAGCAAAGGTCCCTTCCCTGAGTTTCTATTACTTGAACTCTTATCACAGGAAGAAAGACTAAAGTTTGTCAACACACCTGGACAGAGTTTGGGTCAACCATTGGTTGATATAACCTTAAAGGCCCAAGCTATGTATTTATTGGTCCTTTTTTTTTTTTTTTTTTTTTTTTTTTGGAGGAAAGCATTTTACTTCCACATGCAGCATAGCTGGTGAAGAATACAGTAAAAGTTAGAAAAACTAGACCACGTTTAAACATCGAACATCTTTATCATCCTAAAAACAACTTTGTCTTACCAAATTTACTTTATTTCAAACTTGTGCAATTTTACCCACCTCTCTTCAGCACGGGGCTTATCTGTGGCTTTCTAACTGAAATTATACAGCACTTAAAAAAATTACCAACTGTATCTTTCCCTTCTCTTTGTTAAAAGTCACAATTTTAAGGAATATAATAAAATGGGGAAATGAATAACATTTTGAAAAACATCAAAAAGCAACATATGTTGGCAAGAATGGTGAGAAAAGGGTACAGTTATATACTGTTGGTGAGAAGGTAAATTAATACAACTCTATGGAATACAGTATGGAGATTTCCCAAATAACTTAAGATAGAATCACCATATGGGGCCAGGCATCGTGGCTCACGCCTGTAATCCCAGCACTTTGGCAGGCCAAGGTGAGCAGATCACAAGGTCAAGAGATCAAGACCATCCTGACCAACATGGTGAAACCATCCCTACTAAAAATACAAAAATTAGCTGGGGGTGGTGGTGCATGTCTGTAATCCCAGCTACTCAGGAGGCTGAGGCCAGAGAATCACCTGAACTTGGGAGATGAAGTTTGTAGTGAGCCAATATCATGCCACTGCACTCCAGCCTGGTGACAGAGTGAGACTCTATCTCAAAAAAACAAACAAGAACTATAGATATACACACACATATAATTTGGTTCCCCAGCAGTGGGTTTCTGCCCAAAGGAAAAGAAATTTTTCTATTAAAAAGAGACCTGTACTCATATGTTTATTACATAACTATTCACAATCGTAAAGTCATGAAATCAACCTAAGTGTCTATAACAAATGACTGGATAACTGGATAAATAAATGTTTATATATACCATAGTTTATATATCCATGGAATACAACTCAGTAGTCAGTCATAAAAAAGAATGAAATTATGTATTTTGCAGGGACATGGATGAAACTGGGTGGAACTCATTATCGTGAGTGAAATAACTCAGAAAGTTCAATACTGCATGTTCTCACTTACAAATAGAAGCTAAACAACAGGTACACATTAACATACAGAGTGCAATAATAGACACTGGAGGCTACAAAATATGAGGATGTGGAAAGGGCATGAATGATGAAATAATACCTACTGGATACAAGTTCCACTATTCAGGTGATGGGTGCAGTATAAGCCCAGAGATCACCACTATGAATATACCCATGTAACAAAACTGAATTTCTAACATCCATAAATTCATAAACATTTTTTTTAGATGGAGTCTCATTCTGACACCTAGGTCAGAGTGTAGTAGCATGATCTTGGCTCACCGCAATCTTTGCCTTCTGGCTTCAAGTGATTCCCCTACCTCAGCCTCCCAAGTATCTGGGACTACAGGTGTGCACCACCATGCTTAGCTAATTTTTGTAATTTTAGTAGACATGGGGTTTCACCATATTAGCCAGGCTGGTCTCAAACTCTTGACATCCTGATCCACCTGCCTAGGGCTTCTAAAGTGCTGGGATTACAGGCATAAGCCACCATGCCCAACCCATAAACATTTTTTTAAATGAAAAATAAAAGGTAAATAAAAGCATGTTTTCTTAAAACATATTATTATTTTGTTCTTAAAATAATCTTATTTCCTAAAACATGTATTTTATCAGCAAGTATATACATTTACTAACAAAACAGTGGATGCAAATACAAAATACAGCATGTAGCTGTGAGCCCAGGGCCCTGTAAGTGGCATGCTTACAACACTTAAGTTCTCACCATATGCATAATGAAATGGATAGAAACTGGATGCATATAAAATTCTCTCCTTTCTACAATTTCTTAAAGTAAAGCGTTTCCCCGGTCAAAGTCAACTCAAGTTTGCTGTGAGATCAAATGGACACCCTGGGGTTGTGAATAGACAAATCAAATCCTAAGCTAAACTGCCTCTGAAAGTAACAGATAAGGAAGAAGGGAGCCCTGAGAACAGTTTAGTTTAGTCTTCCCTTTCAGAATGCTGTGAGGTACATGGACATGTTTTATTTGATTGTTGTTTAGTTTGTTTATATGCTCTTTTGAGGTCCTGGATGGAAACTAATTTCTTTCCTACACTTTTAAAGAGATCATCCTAGTGAAGTACATGACAACTTCAGAGAGTATTTTTCTTCTATTTAAGATGAAATTCACATAACATAATGTGAACCATTTTAAAGTGTACTGTTCTGTTTGATGCCATTTAGTAAGTCACATTTTTGTGAATCTATCTCTAGAACTCTTTTTTCTTCACAAATGGAAACTCTGTAACCATGACATGCTAATTCCTTATGGTTCTCGTCCCAGAACCAGCAACCACTAGTCTACTTTCTGTCTGTATGAATTGAACCCAAATGTCCATCAAATGAAAAACAGATATATAATAGAATGTGGTCTGTCATACAATGGAACAGTATCCAGTCATAAACCGGTATGCAGTACTGACTGATATATGCTACAATGCGGATGAATCTTGAAAACCTTGTAAACATTTTGCTAGGAGAAATAAATGAGATATAGAGTATAATTTTACTTCCAAGAAATATAAGAGTATGTGAATACATACAGATGTGTTTTTAAAAGTTATGTGAGTTTCTACCACTCAAAAATTACCATGTCCATTCCAGTATTGCTGGATATGAGATACTGAACATGACCTAACATGGTAATGATTACAATGAGTCAATTAAATCACAGATATCATAATGATTTCTTTTTTTGTGATACAATATAGATAACATGAAATTTTATCATTTTAGCTATTTTTTGGTGTATAATTGAGTGGCCTTAAGAACAGTCACATTATTGTCCCACTGTCCCTACCATCCATCTCCAAATGATTTTATACCTTTCAAAACTAAAACTCTATCTGTTAGAAAATAATTTTCCATTTTGTCTTCCAGCCCCACACAACCACCATTCAACCTTTTGTCTCTATGAAATTGACAACTCTAGATGGAACCCCATATTGGTAAAATAATACAGCATTTGTCCTTTTGTGACCAGCTTGTAGCTTATTTCTCTTAGAATGATGTCCTCAAGGTTTATTTATATTGTAGCATGTATCAGAATTTCCTTCCTTTTTACAAATGAATAACATTCCATTTCAGTAGTGTATGTGTTTGTATTTGTGCACACACACATACATATATACATATACATCACTTTTTTATCCATTCATCCATCACTGGGCAGTTGGCTATTTCAAAAGTTCACCTGTTAGCTATTGAGAAAACATGGCTAAGAATTTGGGCATACAAATATCTCCTGGAATACCTGCTTTCAATTCTTTTGAGTATATACCCAGAGGTAGAATTGTTGGATCACATATGGTAGTTCTACGTTTACTTTTTTGAGGAACAGCCTAAGAGTTTCCCACAAGGACTGTACCATTTTACATGCCAACCAGCAATGTGAAAGAGTTCCAGTTTCTCCACATCTCCATCACAACTTCTTATTTTACGTTTACTTTATTAACAGCCATCCTAATGGATATGATGTCAGTGATCCAAGAACACAATTTATTTTGCATTACTGAGAATGTCATCAATTAAGACTTTCAGTGTACTGGTCCAAGGTCCAAACACTCAACAATGAACCAAACAACAAAAATTCATGCCCTTAAAGAGCAGACCTTCTGGTGTGTTGATACTGATTGGAAACAGAGCAACTGATTTGCACTATGATTGGGGCCAAGATGGACTAAGTCATAGATTTGACTGGAAATTGGATCCACTTCTGCCACTGTCAAATTTTGTGACCCTGACCACAAGCCTTCATTTTTTCATTTGTCAAATGAAATTGGTTGTATAGGCCCATGGGAACATGTATGAAGACATAAACCACTTTCACACACCAGGGGACCCTATTTCAGCCAGATCCAAGAGAATCTGCTCTCTGTTCACAGAATGAACACATCTAAATCAGAACTCTCAATTTGGTATTTTTCTTCTGTTTTGTCTCTCTTACATTTTCTTTTTAGGTTCTATGGTAATTTGAACTTGAGGCTCAGTTTCAAATGCATTCCATGTCCAGTTATACCAATGCAATGATGAATCACAAAGTGAAGCAAGTGGTATATATTGCTAACCATGTATAAGAGGTTGGAATGTCATGTTCTGATTAAGAGCAGTCAATTAGGGCTAATTTCTGGTGGGAGTGCAGGTAAATATTATCTTGCTTATAACTTGCAGGTGAGTGACTACAAAAATCACATTTATCTAGCAACCTTCAGTACCATTGTCTTGACTGCTGAGATCAGGAAATATCTCTCTGCTCCCTAGTTAGTGTTGCTGTCAAGAATTCAGGGGTGGGATTGAGGGTGCTTCCTAATTGTAGACCCCTCTATTTAGACCTCCTGAATCTCTTCCATGAAACTGATACTTAAAATGGTATCCCGTAGCTCAATCAGCCTCCAAGACACTAACATAGAACCTTCCCTCTGTTATAATTGATGAATGGGTCAGTAAGTTAGTGATGCTACTACCTTCTGCATTAAGTAACTGAATTACACTTTTTTGGACAATAAGTATACCTCAAATTTCTTTTTCTTTCTTTCTTTTTTTTTGGAAACACAGTCTTGCTCTATTGCCCAAGGTGGAGTGAGGTGGTGAATCTGCCGCTGCAAACTCTACCTCCCAGGCTCCACTGATTCCTGCATCTCATCCTCCCAGGTAGCTGGGATTACAGGTATATGACATCATGCCCAGCTAATTTTTGTATTCTTAGTAGAGATGAAGTTTTGTCATATTGTCTAGGCTAGTCTCAAACTCCTGGCCTCAAGTGGTCCTTCTGCCTTAGCCTCCCAATGTGCTAAGATAACAGATATGAGCCATTGCGTCCAGCCTTGAATATGTTTTTCTACATCAGCTTAGGGATTACTCATTTTTAATGGCAATAATGTCTGTTTCCCAAAGAACAAAAGGAAAGTTTCCAAATTTGAACTTCAAATGAATAAGCTCTGGAAAAATTATAAAAGGCAAGCACTATTAATTTCCTATCATTGGTATCTTCAAAAGTCAGCATAAACAAAAATTCCACTGTAACTTAAAGAAATAGTAAATGGGAATCAGTAATAATATCCTATTTGTACTCTTCCACCTATATCTTAAAGTGTTTAACGATCTATTAATCTATACTTGCACCAGAACTATTATTCCCCAATATAAAGTATCTCAAAGTTAAGAAACTTTCTGAAATAGGATAATAAAAAGAGAAAGAAATTTTGGTACTATAAAAACCTTCTGTTAACATTACCCACAACACCCTTTATACTTAAGCTGGCCAACCTGTGGCAAATGAGAGCATTCACGCTGGCAAAAAGTAAAGCAAGTTTATTTGCATTCAGAAGATGAATCTCTACCAATATCCAACATCTCAAATTCAGAAATATATATATCTTTGACTCTACAGTAGGAATCACTGGCATAATCCTAGGAAATTTTTAGAAGTCTGAAGAACTTCTCTATAATGGCCATTTTTCTTTTCACCAACCTAACAGTCTGCTGGAGATGCATATAATGGTATCATTTGAAAGAAAAGTATCTCTCCTGCTGATCAGTGAACTAAGATCTTACGGGGTTTAGGTATCGTTTTTATACACCTAGGTCCTGTAATCCATGGCCTAAAGTTGGATCTTACCAGAATATAGGTCCTAACACCAGGAGGGGTCAAGCCAGCATCTGTGAATCAGACACCATTAATACCACCTTCTCTGAAACACCCAGCTTGTTACATGATCATTATTCACCTGTCTTTAACACCAGGAAAGGATGTTACATAATCTCTTCCTGGTACTGTGGGGTGGGAAGAGAGTAAAAATAAAAAATAACACCATCTCACAAATCTTGGGTTCTGGAAAATCAGATATGTTCTAAAGAGAAGGCTATGACACAGTTGATTTTAAGAAAAAAAATTTAGGCATTACAAGGCCATTCATTTCATTAAAAGTCCACAAGTCACGTTAAAATGGGAGATATATTTGAATAAGTGCCTTTTTTAAAACCTGCATTAATCTTTGATATTAATTTTTAGGAACCTCCATTTTCAGATGGCACATGCCCAAATTTCAATTCCAAGGTAGAATATTAATGAGCATTTGTAATCAGAATCAGTAATAGAGGGAAAAGGTGGAAATAATACAGCAAGGTAAAGGTTTTGTTTTATATTTATAACCCTGCAAGTTGAGAAGAAAATGTGAAATATAGCTCTGTGTATTGCTGAAGCAAAAGCACAAGTTTTGTGACAAGTGGGGAAAAACACTTTTACTCCTTGTCAAACTGATGGAGAAATTTTAAAGGCTCAGGGAATAAACTTTTAGATACTGCATGACTATATTATTTGAATGCAAAGAGAAGAAGAATTCCAGACTGTCCTCAGATCATCTTACCAGAGTGTGGCCTAGTAAGTAGAAAGCAAGGTGGAATCCTGAACACAGTGGTTGTGCACACATATGGAATGAAATCATCTGAAAGCACCTATGTTCACACATACATATTGCAATA
Source organism: Pongo abelii (assembly GCF_028885655.2). Taxonomy (NCBI): domain Eukaryota; kingdom Metazoa; phylum Chordata; class Mammalia; order Primates; family Hominidae; genus Pongo; species Pongo abelii. The sequence continues at coordinate 6,790,383 of NC_072009.2, read as the reverse complement.
ATCATGGATTGGGTGGAGTGGGTTGAGCAATATCCTCCAAAAATACATTTCTACCTGGAAACTATGAATGTGATCCAATTTGAAGATAGGGTCTTGCAGACGTAATTAGTTAAGGATCTTCAGATACAATTATCCTGAATTTAGGATAAACCCTAAATCCAATGACTGGTATCCTCACAAGGAAAGGAGGCCTGGCAAGGTCACCAACACCTGTAATCCTAGTACTTTGGGAGGCCGACGGGGGTGGATTACCTAAGGTCAGGAATTCGAGACCAGCCTGGCCACCATGGTGAAACCCCATGACTACTAAAAAAATATAAAAGTTAGCTAGGCATGGTGGTAGGTGCCTGTAATCCCAGCTACTCAGAAGGCTGAGGCCAGAGAATTGCTTGAACTGGGAGGCAGAGGTTGCAGTGAGCCATCATGCCACTGCACTCCAGCCTGGGTGACAGAGATTCTATCCCCCCACCCCCCCAAAAAAAATAGAAAAGAAAAGAAAGGAAAAGAAAAGGAGAGAGGACACATGCAATACAGGGAAGACAGTGTTGTGAAGATAGCAACAAACACCAGGGCCACCAGAAGCTGAAAAGGCAAGAAAGAATCTTGTTCTGGAGCTACCCAGGGAAAGACAGCCCTGCCAACACCTTTATTTTGAACATCTGGTTTCCCAAATTATGAGAAAGTAAATTCCTCTTGTTTAAAGAGAAAATTTGTCATGATTTGTTATGAAAAAAACCTAATGCATGAAGATTACAGGATCATTTAGAAAACATGCCAGCCAGTTGCAAAATTCAGCACACCTCTTAGAAAACCATGGTTTATGGTTCCTTCATAATGAGTGATTTTAAATGCCCATGAAAGATCTAAACAAAAAAAATTATACTGTAGAACTCTAATGTTTTGATTTTATAACTCTGACAGTCTGTTAAAAATATAAAGATACGCAGATTTTCTTAAACCGTAGGTTTCAATTCAAGATCAAATGCATGCAACAAATATAAAATAACTCCATTCAAGCTAACCTACATGTAGAGAATTGAATAATTTGTTAAAATTTTATTTTCTACATCATTTTAATGGATTTTTACCCAGAAAACAAATGTTTTTACAGAGATCTAGGAATATTATTCACAAACTAACCAACAGCAGGAAAGGTCATCTAAGAAGGTATTGAAATCTTACTCTGAAGTTGTAACTTAATTTTCCAACCCACAATTAGAAGACAATGAATGAAACATCTAAACAAGGAAGAAATAAACTTGAATTTCCATGTACTTGGCCTTTAATTGTAGATTATCAAATGCAAAAAAAAGTCAGCTAATAGAACCTAAACAGCAGATCTTCCAAAGCCTCAACATAATCAGTTAGGGAACTGGATAAAATCTTTTCCTCCATACAATATACTAATTCATATAGTAACACAATCAGACGAGAAAGCTAAGATCTATGGCCATTACTAATTATCATATCACCAAATATGTGCTCATTATACACGCTTATGTAGATAAATACACATTCATTTAATTCCAAAGAAGAAACATGCTTTAAATAAAATTTCATTTTATCTTGATGAACTTCAAGTGGCCATTTGTTTGAAAAGGGATTCAACTTCCACAAGAAAAAAATTATTGGATCAGAAGCGAAAGGAAAAAAATCATAAAACAATAAAATGGTCATGTTGTATGAAGATAATAAAACGAAAAAACGTATCTGATCACATAAAATGAATACTGTAAAGTGGAATTAACCAGGAACTGGAACAACAGGATTCAAATCCATGAGTCCCGTCAAAATAAGAAGTGGAACTTTCATGTTTCCTCCTGCTGAGTCGTTCATATGATGAAATCACTTACCTAGTATTCCCAGACGGTAGTTAATGGTGATAACGATGACATTCCCATAGCTGGCCAAAATGCTGCCATCAATCATGTTACCGGTGCCCTCCATGTAAGATCCCCCATGGATATAGACCATAACTGGCTTCTTACTGTTTTGTTCATGAATATCTGGAAAAAAAGCCAAGTACGGAAACACTGTAAAGAATCTTACGGACTCACTCACTGATGCTAAATTAAGAACAAAGGAGATTCACTGATTTCCTTATTTTGACTTCAAGTAAGCAAATGAATTTTTATGGATGATATGACACTTGATAAGAGTTTCTAAGGAACATGACTAATGCTATTACATTTTCTGTTTCTGGAAATGCTATTTTGAGAAGCAACTGGATGTTTGGGATACTCTACTAATTTAAGCTTCTGTATATATCTAAAGCACTAAAAGAAAAGTTTTTAGGTAAAGTACATATTTCCTAAATTTCGCTGAAACCGTAAAATTTGATTTAAATTGAAGAAGCACCTGAAAAAATATATTTAATCATCTAGTTAAATGTTAAATCAGCTTCAAAATTATACTTGATTTTAACTTAGCTGCATCTTAATTCACAAGTAACTGTACAGATTCATCTTCAATTTAACAATAAAAACATAAAAATAGTGAAACTATCGATGATCGATAAGGGACAGATAACGACAAGAAAGTAAAAGCTATAGTTAAAAATTATTAACAGAACAAAAATGGGGAAAAAAAGAAAAGATGTCCAAGCAAATGTCTTTGTTCCAGTGATTATAGTATCATTATCATCCTAACATATTTAAGTGACAAAAATTAAAGAGATGTAATAAAAAATGGTAAAAGCATCCAAATTATTTAAATGCTTTATATTTTCACAGGGACTATAAACTCCTATGGTGACTTGCAACCAATGATTCCTCTTCATAATTTACTTTATTATTTACATTAACAATGATATAAAAATAGTGATTTGTAATGATAGGAAGTTAGAGACTATCTGCGGAGCCTGCTCTCTGAAAACTTGTGATTAAACAACGTGTTTATAACATTAATCTGCCATTAGGGCTGCATTTAATCTTCAGAAAACTGACCTCCCCTATAAATATTTCTAGATACAGATATGTGTGTGTGTGTATGTGTGTGTGTGTGTGTGTATACAAATAATGTAAGTATATTTGTTACCAAAAGAAAAATCCAAGTATCCATGCATATTTATTTTCACTTTTTTCTTTAATAAAGATTTTTTTCCCCTCATAATTCAGAGGGACACTTTTGAAATATGAGAAAGGAATTCTGAGGATATGAGTTACCATCATTGGGATGGTGGCTCCAATTTGAATGAATTATGATCACAATTTTACTGGGTGCATACAGAAGACATGACATACCCATTGGTCACAGTAAAAGCATACAAAAGAGTGTCAAGTTACCCAAGTATTTACTTGCAGATATTTAATCCACGGCAGAAAAGTGTCTTTTATTTTCTCACATAAAATTCAAATATAAAGTAAAAATCTTCTATTAATCACTTATTCATCATACTCTGTGGGAAATGACTTCTGCTATATGAATAAGAAATGGCTTTTCTCATGATCCACTTCTTCTTTCTGGTTCCTAATTTCCCATTTTTGGCCTCATTTCTTTTACCACTACCAGCAGTTGGCTAGCAAATTGTGGTAAAAAGAATAAGCAGAGATTTTGAAGGGCTGCTTTAAAGTGCTCCCTTTGAAAATGTGTGAAATTAACATCCCTTACCTTTCATAAAACATAGAACAAGATTCTCTTGAACTTGTGAAAGTAATAATTGTTGTTATATTAAAGCAAAGTAAAAAAATCACAACTTATCAATATTAAGAGAAAATTAGATGGCATTTTCATGGTAATAAACATTCACTGGGAATAATGTGAAAACAGATCTTAATTATCAAAAGGAAGTATGTTAGAGGAGACCAAAAAGGATACAAATTACAGCAGTATACAGTATGAAGAACAAAAGTTTATTTCATTTTTATGTATTTGCTCAATACTGATAAAATGTCAGGCATTTGGAAGCATTTATCAAAGAAGGGGTACTTGAATTTCTACCACCATCAGAATCGAGACCTCTTAGAGAGCTACTTGAGGCAATGACAACCCTATGGGCTCAGTAATAATCAAAATGTTAAGGGAAGACCAGGCATGAAAAGAGTGTTGGCAAGACTTCTTTTCTTGGAGAACAGTTGATTTATGAAGATAAGCAAGGAGGGGAGCAACTACTAGAACTGGTCAAAAGACGCTTTCAAGGAAATGGGGCTTAACCAGCAAGGATAATGCAACACTCACTTTTGGGCTTGGCCTTTCAGACAGGGACCCAAAGGTCCAGCCAGGACCTTGTTGTTTAGGAAAAATAAATAGAATTCCATACATTTTGCTACCCAGATGGGAAAAAATGTGCAGTTAGCTAATCGTATAGAGCCTTATCAATGAGGAAGGGCTTGCTTGAGTACTTTCTTGTTGCTTCTCCCCTTTTAAAACAACAAAAACAAATACAAATTTCTTCTATACAAAGGAGAGAAAAACAGTGTGTATGTTTTCTGCATGACCTCTCTGACCTTCCATCTTTATGAAAAATATTTCCACTACTGGTAGATAACATATTAAGCAATTTTGTCACCCAAAAAAGAAACTTTAAGCAATAAAACATTTTAAGGAGAAACATGTTTTCAAAGAACCGTGGTGTGAAAACAAAGATGCACATAGCTAGCTTTTTGTCCTTTTTCAGTTCTGGGCTACTTCTTATTTTTTTCTTTAAATGTTGTAAAAGGCAGTACTGAAAGCATCAGGGCTCGTTAACAACAGCATCTTGTTAAAACGCTTTTTGATGTACTTCACTGTGAGCAGATTATTGGATGCCTATGTTGGAATCAATATGTTTGCAAAGAATACCAAATCAAACAAACAAAATTGAAATTTCAGTCCCATGAAAAAATTATTATAACGTGCTGCAGAGTTTTACAGTTTGCAAAACTAATTAGGAAGACCGAAGCTCCAAAGTAGTATAATAACTTACAAAATAACATTTGGAAGGGATAAAAGAGACTATACATGCATACTTTAAAATTCTATTTTTTCTTCCTGGGACCAAGCCAAAAAAAGAAAAAAAAAAAAGGTGGGCTTCTCTGTAAACAGTATTTCATTACTATTTTCATGTATAGAAACAATGTTTATACTTTGCACAGTGATTTGTTTCCAGTATATGGTAACTGGGTTTAAAAATGACAGCGGTTTCTATACAAGAAGAAAATAAAGAAGCACACCAAAGTGTACTAGAGTTAAATACGCAGAGGAAAAACAGGTTGAAATTAAAAAAAAAAAAGAGAGAGAGATAGATAGATATAAAATCATGCATCAAGGTTGAGCTTTGAAAAAACAAAAAATACCTTCATCTTCACCATGTTCATTACTGGTTATATCATCTGCGTTTCTCTTTATGTTGGTTCCTGGGGTGATATTGAAAAGGAAAATAAAGTGATGAAAGAGAATTCAGAAACAATATGTTTGCAAGAAATCCAGAAAAGAGAAAGATGCTACCTAGTAAAAGAAAAAAAAAATGAATGTAACACAAAAACTTGAAATTGGTTACATTTGGATTTCAAAAAAATGAGATAGGGAAATGCAAAATGCATATAAACATAAAGATGTCAAGAAGAACAAATTCAGAATGTTACTATGTTACTTGTAAAAAATATTAGTTATACTGTGGATATGCAGTTGGGAGTTAAAAGGATGCTATTGCAAAAAATGCTAATGTGAGTTTTAAAAAAAGAGAAAATAAAATTATTAAAGGTATCTCCCACATTCTTAAAAGAAACGCATATGGCATATTTGACAGTACTTTGATTTGAACTTATTATAATTTAAATATATTTTTGAAATGTTACTGATACACTATGGTTAGATATTTTCATAAGGCAAGCAAAAACACATACAGCAAACATGGGAGGACTTTAATCAAACTATCAGAAAAATAACATTAATTGCATGCATTAGGAACTTGAAATTGCACAATCTCTAAAAGTTAGAAATGTCCCTAAATCACTAAGATTTACCACTACTCCATGTTTAAAGAACAACTACCCATTATTCAGTATTGTTTTCTTCTATTAACATCTACTACTTGCAATAAGTATTTAAGTCAGGACAAAATATTATAGACTATGTCCTCTGTGTTTACAATAGTTATTAAATATTACTTGAACGTTATAGAATTTGAATTTGTTATAGAAAATAAAAATTAAAGTCACCTACCTGATCACCTCAATAATATCTGCATAGGAAATTTAATATAGGCAAAATGCAGGAAGAGCCTTAAAGATAGCAAAAATTAGGCTATGCTCTTTGTGTACAGAGTGCCATTTTGCTTTTTATAGCTTCCAGGTTTAAAAGGTGTGAACATTTAATTTTGCTTGAATTACTTAAAAAATTGGCTCCATCGTTTCCTTTTCATAGACAGATGTAGCCCATGTGTGCATATCCCACTATTAATAGCTTTAATTGTGTCAATCAATTAAAACAGTCTTTGCCTTCCTATAGGGTTCTAGGGTAAGTGGATTAAGGCAGAGGGGAAATACTGTCATGTCCAATACTTGCGAGTGAAAGACACTTTCCCGTTCTACATCACTCAGAAGAGGTTAAACATATTTTGAAACCAAGGCTTGATATTGCTGTTTCCATACATCAAACAAAACTTAAATAACTTCCATTTCATAAGGCTTAATACCCTTTAAAATCAGAGTTGGGTGGGTGTGTGGGAGAGACAGCCTTGCTGATCCACTTTCTGTCTTTATAAGATTTGTCTTTTTCTAGGCATTTCATATAAATGAACTCATATAATATGTAGTCTTTTGTGTCTGGCTTCTTCTACTTTACATAACATTTTCAGTGTCCGTCCATATTGTACCATGCATCAATACTTTTTTAAGGCTAAATTATTTTCCATTGGATGGATATACCACGTGTTTTAAATCCATTCATTTTTAGTGACATTTGGTTTATTTCTACTTGTTGATTATTATTAATAATGCTGCTATGAAAAATTATCTGTGTACCTGTGTACCATTTTTTGCGTGGATATATATTTTCATCTTTCTGCATACATATCTAGGGCTGAAATTGCTGTTTCACAAGGCAAATTTATGTTTAATGTTTTTGTTTTAAGAAATTGACCAATTATTTTCCAAATTAGCTGTAATAGTTGGCATTCTCACCAATGGTGATAAAAACGGTCTCTATTTTTTCCGTTACCTAGCCAACACTTGCTGATATCTTTTTATATTTTTATGGTTTAAAAAAAGTACCCTTTCTTCCATTTTGATGTTATCTACTACAGAATAGTGTTTTTTTAAATTTTATTATTATTATACTTTAAGTTTTAGGGTACATGTGCACAACGTGCAGATTTGTTACATATGTGTACATGACCCATGTTGGTGTGCTGCACCCATTAACTCATCATTTAGCATTAGGTATATCTCCTAATGCTATCCCTACCCCCTCACCACCCCACAACAGTCCCTGGAGTGTCATGTTCCCCTTTTGTGTCCACGTGTTCTCATTGTTCATTTCCCTCCTATAAGTAAGAACATGCGGTGTTTGGTTTTTTGTCCTTGCGATAGTTTGCTGAGAATGATGGTTTCCAGTTTCATCCATGTCCCTACAAAGGACATGAACTCATCATTTTTAATGACCGCATAGTATTCCATGGTGTATATGTGCCACATTTTCTTAATCCAATCTATCATTGTTGGACCTTTAGGTTGGTTGGAAGTCTTTGCTATTGTGAATAGTGCCACTATAAACATACGTGAGCATGTGTCTTCACAGCAGCATGATTTATAATCCTTTGGGTATATACCCAGTAATGGGATGGCTGGGTCAAATGGTATTTCTAGTTCTAGATCCCTGAGGAATCGCCACACGGACTTCCACAATGGTTGAATTAGTTTATGGTCCCATCAACCGTGTAAAAGTGTTCCTATTTCTCCACATCCTCTCCAGCAGCTGTTTTTTCCTGACTTTTTAATGATCGCCATTCTAACTGGTGTGAGATGGTATCTCATTGTGGTTTTGATTTGCATTTCTCTGATGGCCAGCGATGATGAGCATTTTTTCATGTATTTTTTGGCTGCATAAATGTCTTCTTTTGAGAAGCGTCTGTTCATATCCTTTGCCCACTTTTTGATGGGGTTGTTTGTTTTTTCCTTGTAAATTTGTTTGAGTTCATTGTAGATCCTGGATATTAGCCCTTTGTCAGATGAGTAGGTTTCAAAATTTTTCTCCCTTTCTGTAGGTTGCCTGTTCACTCTGATAGAAGTTTCTTTGCTGTGCAGAAGCTCTTTAGTTTAATTAGATCCCATTTGTCAATTTTGGCTTTTGTTGCCATTGCTTATGGTGTTTTAGACATGAAGTCCTTGCCCATGCCTATGTCCTGAATGGTATTGCCTAGGTTTTCTTCTAGGGTTTTTATGGTTTTAGGTCTAACATTTAAGTCTTTAATCCATCTTGAATTAATTTTTGTATAAGGTGTAAGGAAGGGATCCAGTTTCAGCTTTCTACATATGGCTAGCCAGTTTTCCCAGCACCATTTATTAAATAGGGAATCCTCTCCCTGTTGCTTGTTTTTGTCAGGTTTGTCAAAGATCAGATAGTTGTAGATATGCGGGATTATTTCTGAGGGCTCTGTTCTGTTCCATTGGTCTATATCTCTGTTTTGGTACCAGTACCATGCTGTTTTGGTTACTGTAGCCGTGTAGTATAGTTTGAAGTCAGGTAGCCTGATGACTCCAGCTTTGTTGTTTGGCTTAGGATTGACTTGGTGATGTGGGATATCTTTTGGTTCCATATGAACTTTAAAGTAGTTTTTCCAATTCTATGGAGAAAGTCATTGGTAGCTTGATGGGGATGGCATTAAATCTATAAATTACCTTGGGCAGTATGGCCATTTTTCTTGATATTGACTCTTCCTACCCATGAGCATGGAATGTTCTTCCATTTGTTTGTATCCTCTTTTATTTCATTGAGCAGCGTTTTGTAGTTCTCCTTGAAGAGGTCCTTCACATCCCTTGTAAATTGGATTCCTAGGTATTTTATTCTCTTTGAAGCAATTGTGAATGGGAGTTCACTCATGATTTGGCTCTGTGTTTGTCTCTTATTGGTGTATAAGAATGCTTGTGATTTTTGTACATTGATTTTCTATCCTGAGACTTTGCTGAAGTTGCTTATCAGCTTGAGGAGATTTTGGGCTGAGAGGATGGGGTTTTCTAGTATACAATCATGTCATCTGCAAACAGGGACAATTTGACTTCCTCTTTTCCTAATTGAATACCCTTTATTTCCTTTTCCTGCCTGATTGCCCTGGCCCAAACTTCCAACACTATCTTGAATAGGAGTGGTGAGAGAGGGCATCCCTGTCTTATGCCAGTTTTTAAAAGGAATGCTTCCAGTTTTTGCCCATTCAGTATGATATTGGCTGTGGGTTTGTCATATATAGCTCTTATTGTTTTGAGATACCTCCCATCAATACCTTATTTATTGAGAGTTTTTAGCATGAAGGGTTGTTGAATTTTGTCAAAGGCCTTTTCTGCATCTATTGAGATAATCATGTGGTTTTTGTCTTTGGTTCTGTTTATATGCTGGATTACATTTATTGATTTGCATATGTTGAACCAGCCTTCCATCCCAAGGATGAAGCCCACTTGATCACGGTGGATAAGCTTTTTGATGTGCTGCTGGATTCGGTTTCCCAATATTTTATTGAGGATTTTTGCACTGATGTTCATCAGGGATATTGGTCTAAAATTCTCTTTTTTGGTTGTGTCTCTGCCAGGCTTTTGTATCAGGATGATGCTGGCCTCATAAAATGAGTTAGGGAGGATTCCCTCTATTTCTATTGATTGGAATAGTTTCAGAAGGAATGGTACAAGCTCCTCTTTGTACCTCTGGTAGAATTCGGCTGTGAAGAGCAGAACTGAAGGAAATAAAGACACAAAAATCCCTTCAAAAAATTAATGAATCCAGGAGCTGGTTTTTTGAAAAGATCAACAAAGTTGATAGACCGCTAAGAAGACTAATAAAGAAGAAAAGAGAGAAGAATCAAATAGACACAATAAAAAATGATGAAGGGGATATCACCACTGATCTCATAGAAATACAAACAACCATCAGAGAATACTATAAACACCTCACGCAAATAAAGTAGAAAATCTGGAAGAAATGGATACATTCCAAACCAGGAAGAATTTGAATCTCTGAATAGACAAATAACAGGCTCTGAAATTGAGGCAATCATCAATAGCTTACCAGCTAATATCTTTTGTTGTTGTTGTTGTTACAGCCATACTAATGGGTGTAAAATGGTGTCTCATTGTAGGGTTTTTTTTGTTTATTTGTTTTTAGTTTTTGAGATAGAGTCTCACTTTGTTAGCCAGGCTGGTGGGCAATGGTGTGATCTCGGCTCACTACAACCTCCATCCACCTCATGGGTTTAAGCAATTCTGGTGCCTCAGCCTCTCAAGTAGCTGGGACTACAGGACTTCACCACTACCTCTGGTTAATTTGTTTTTTTTTTCCAGACGGACTCTCCCTCTGTCGCCCAGTCTGGAGTGCAGTGGTGAGATCTCGACTCACTGCCAGCTCTGCCTCCCGGTTCACGCCATTCTCCTGCCTCAGCCTCCAGAGTAGCTGGGACTACAGGTGGCCGCCACCAAGCCTGGCTCATTTTTTTTTGTATTTTTAGTAGAGACAGGGTTTCACTGTATTAACCAGGATGGTCTCTATCTCCTGACCTCGTGATCCGCCTGCCTTGGCCTCCCAAAGTGCTGGGATTACAGGCGTGAGCCACTGAGCCTGGCCACCCCAGGTTAATTTTTGTATTTTGGTAGACATGGGGTCTTTCCCTATTGGCCAGGATGGTGTGGAACTCCTGGCCTCAAACAATCCACTCACTTTGGCCTCCCAATGTCTTGGGATTACAGGCAAAAGCCACCACACCTGACCTCATTGTAGTTTTAATTTAGCTAATGTCTAATAACAAAAAATGATATTAAGTATCTTCTCATGTATACTCTCTTTGGTGAAATGCCTAATAATATATTTTTGCCAATTAAAAAATAATTTGTATGTTATTACTGAATATTGTTTTGTTTTGTTTTACACATTTTATAGATAAAAGTCTTTTATAAGGAATATAGTTAGCCAATCTCCTCTCCCAGTTTATGGCTTGTCTTTTGGTTTTCTCAATGATACCTTTCAAAATGCAAAAGTTTTTTATTTTGATGACTTTCAACTGATCAATGCTTTTTGTTAAAGGATTATCCTTTAGAGGTTCAACTGATCAATTCTTTTAACTATTATACTATTATTTATGAAATCTTTCCCTATCCATGGCCCTGAAGCCATTGTCCTGTGTTGTTGATGTTTCCTAAAAGTTTAAGAGTTTTAATTCTTACATTTTCATCTGTCATTCATTTTGAGTAAATTTTTGGGTATAATAAGTGGTAAGAGTTGAAATCCATATTTTTACATATGAATAACCAATTGTCTCAGTACCATTTATTGAGAAGACTATCCTTGCCTCCTTTAATTGTTTTTGCAGCATTTAAAAAAATCTATTGACTATAAATTGAAGGATTTATTTCTAAACTCTTTATAATTGACTGTTGAACTACACAGGTCCGAACTGCGCTGTGCAGATCTACCTTTTTCTTCCACCTCTACCACCCGTCCCTGAAACAGAAAGACCAACCTCTCCTCTCCTTCCTCCTCCTCAGCCTACTAAATATGAAGATGAGGATGAGGACCTTCAAAAAGATCCACTTCTCTTTAATGAGGAGTAAATGTATTTTCTCTTCTTTATGATTTTCTTAATAGCATTTTCTTTTCTCTAACTTAGTTTATTTGGAGAATACAGCATATTGTATATGTAACATACAAAAGATGCATTAATTAGCTGTTTATATTATTGATAAGTATTCCAGTCAACAGTAGGCTATTAGTTGTTAAGTATTGGGGGAGTAAAAAGTTAAAAGTGAATATTCGACTGTGCAGGGGTTCAAAAACTTGTGTTGTTCAAGGGCCAACTGTAATTAATTATATATCATTAGTCCAAACTTATACCCAAATGAGTTGCCTACTATCTCAATTACTATGGCTTTATAGTACCTTTATTTAAAAAAATATATATACTTTCAGTTCTGAGGTGCATGTGCAGAACGTGCAGGTTTGTTACATAGGTATACATATGCCATTGTCATTTGCTGCACTCTTCAGCCTGGCATCTACATTAGGTATTTCTCCTAATGCTATCTCTCTCCTACCCTCCCACTCCACGACAGGCCCAGGTGTGTGACTTTCCCCTCCCTGTGTCTATGTTTTCTCCTATTCAACTCCCACTTATGAGTGAGAACATGTGGTGTTTGGTTTTCTGTTCTCGTGTTAGTTTGCTGAGAATGATGGTTTCCAACTTCATCCATGTCCCTGCAAAGGACATCCTTTTTTATGGCTGCATAGTATTCTGCAATAGATAAGGGTCACATTTTCGTTATGCAGTTTATCATTGATGGGCATTTGGGTTGCTTACAAGTCATTGCTATTGTGAATATGCTACAATAAACTTACATAGGCATGTGTCTTTATAGTACAATAATTTATAATCCTTTGGGTATATACCCAAAGAGATTTGGGTAAATACCCAATGGGACTGCTAGGTCAAATGATATTTCCAGTTCCAGATCCTTGGAGGAATTGCCACACTGTCTTCCACAATGGTAGAACTAATTTACACTCCCACCAACAGTGTAAAAGCATTCCTATTTCTCCACATCCTCTCCAACATCTGTTGTTTTCTGAGTTTTTAATGATTGCCATTCTAAAGGGGCATAAGATGGTATCTCATTGTGGTTTTGATTTGCATTTCTCTAATGACCACTGATGATGAGCTTTATTTCATATGTTTGTTGGCTGCATAAATGTCTTCTTTTGAGAATTATCTGTTCATATCCTTCACCCACTTTTTGATGTGCTTGTATGTTTTTTTATTGTAAATCTGTTTAAGTTCTTTGTAGATTCTGGATATTAGTCCTTTGTCAGTTGGATAAGTTGCAAACTTTTTCTTCCATTCTGTAGATTGCCTGTTCACTCTGATGCTAGTTTCTTTTGTGTGCAGAAGATCTTTAGTTTAATAGGATCCCATTTGTCTGTTTTGGCTTTTGTTGCCAATGCTTTAGGTGTTCTAGTCATGAAGCATTTGCCCATGCCTATGTCCTAAATGGTATTGCTTTGGTTTTCTTCTAGGATTTTTATGGTTTTAGGTCTTAAGTTTAAGTGTTTAATCCATCTTGAATTAATTTTTGTATATGGTGTATGGAAGGGGTCCAGTTTCAGCTTTCTGCATGTGGTAAATGAAAGCCCTTCAACTTTCTTCCCTTTTTCCAACGTCTTTTTTCCTGTTATAGGTCCTTTGACTTTCCATGCAAATTTCCAAATCAGCTTGTTAGTTGCAACAAAAACTACTGCTGAGATTTTAATAGAAATTACTTGCCAAATCCCAATTGTAAATTAATCTTGTTTAGCAGAGCCTGACTCTAGAAACAGAAAGGCAGAAATTAGATACTGTCTTTCCTATGTATAATTTTTTAATCCTTTCTTTCTTTTTTGATACACTTGTGCTCTATTTGTCCATGTAATTACAACTAACTAAATGTCTTTAAAACAAAAAAAGTCATCTTGATTATCTACTTTGGACACAACCATGGTCTATGTAAATGCAGGTAATAGATGGTTCAGGAAAAACAATTTGGCTAGTGTTTATTCAAGAATAAACCCAGCTTGTGGCTTGGACACACACATGCAAAGAAGCCCAAATAAAACCTAAGCAGGCTGCGAGTTTCCTTTCTCTTCTCTATGTCTATCCTTCCTCAAAATTCATTTCATACAACAATTATCATCTCTGTAAAACTGCGGTGCAGAACTGGTTTTAAATGAGAAGATTTAAATACTCCAAACAAAAGTACAACCATTCTATTATTAAGATTTAAATATCATTTTATTTAAAAAAATCTCAATTTCCCTAATTCTGAAGAATATTCCAGCATTTTTTAACCTGTTCTTCTGATGTTCACATTTAGTGCTTTATCTATGTTATTTTCAAAGTCAGTCTTTTTAAAATAGTACTTTATGTTATGAATGTAAGAGAAACAGTCCATAAATAATTCGGAAAATGATATGCACTTGGTGGCTCATGCCTTAATCCCAACACTTTGGGAAGTTGAGGTAGGTGGAGCTCAGTAATTCCAGTCCAGACTGGCCAACATGATGAAGCCTCGTCTCTACAAAAGTCACAAAAAATTAGCCAGACATGGTGGTACATGCCTCTGGTCCCAGCTATTCAAGAGATTGAGATGGGAGGATCACTTGAACCTCACTGCAGTGAGCTGAGATCATGTGACTACACTCCAGCCTGGGTGACATAGCTAGACCTTATAACAAAAACTTGATACTGTTATCTTAAGTAGAGAAAGAGGCTTTTTTAGTGAACTACATTATTTTCCATACAGGGCAATTTGCCTATGGAAAGACGTAAGGAAATAAATGTTTTCTTGGCCATGATAGATGTGGATGTGATTGATTATTTTATCACTTGACCACAGAGGAATACAGGCTTAATCTTGTAATCCAATGCAGAAAGGCAACTGGGGAGAATTTACAATCCCCAGTTCTCTGCAGCTAGGAGGTGACTGGTCTATCTTCACAGACTGACCATGACACATGGGTTTATTTTCTCGTAAGCCCATTCCTTCTAAAAGTATTTATTGAACTTTTCGACTGGCTAAGAGAGGTAATGCCATGCAGTCCTGGCTAAAAGAGGTACATACATACCCGCACTGAAGAAGGAAATGAACATCAGAGACAGGCATGCACACAGATCATTCCAATGTGGCAGAAAAATGCATGCATGAATTTAGGATCCTCTGCTGTTTCCAGTAGGACAGTCTGGGGATAGAAGGGTGGCTAGTGAGGAAGAGGGTTAGGGCTGCTAAATATGCACAGAAGAGCAAGGACCAGTAATACATTTATGGGAGCAAAGAAAACAGGCTGCTCTGAGTGAAGGCATGGGTTGAAGGGGAAGGGCACAGAAGGGACAAGAGTAGCCCCAGAAAGATGAGAAGAACAGGTACACAACCTGGATACCTCCTTTTTCCTCCATACACTGAGAGAGCAGACTCTAGCTGGGGAAAATATTCCATGCATACATTTTGAAATCTATCTGAACCTCCACTTGAATAGTATTACCACCATGAAATTGAAAGATGGCTTTCAGAAGATTTTCAGATTGGATCATTTACTGAAGGGCTTCACCCAATGTATGTGCACTTCGAAAAACTGGTTTTTGACAGGAAAGTTCAATTTCTGAATTTGGAAGAATTGCCTTAGGTAACTTACGGCTTCTTTTCTTTTTCTGAAATAAGAACATTGGAACAGGACCAATAGAAATACGTATAATATGGGAGTGATTTCAGCTCACTGCAAGCTCCACTTCCTGGGTCCAAGAGATTCTCCTGCATCAGCCTCCTGAGTAGCTGGGATTCCAGGCATGCACTAGCATGCCCAACTAATTTTTGTATTTATAGTAGAGAAGGGGTTTCGCCATGTCGGCCAGGCTGATCTCAAACTCCTAACCTCAGGCGATCCACCTCTGGCAGCCTCCCAGCGTGCTTGGATTACAGGCATGAGCCACTGCACCTGCCTGGGAGGCTTACTTTATGGAGCTTTCGGTAAAGTGGATTCCCAGAAAGCAGCATTCAGATGGTTACTTCTTTTATTACAAACCTTGGCAGGTCAGTACCAATGTATCTTGTGTACTGAAGGTCATCCTTTTGTGATATGGGAAGAGATTTTGGTGACCAGGAAGGCTGAGAAAAGATAATGTCTGGAGGTCGAGTACCTGAAAGTTGGTTTCTTTAAAATAATCAGCTGAGTCATACTTTGAAAAATTTTTAAAACGGCCTCTGCCAGGTTGAAGACCTCAGTTCTAGGGCACGTAACTACTAGATAGATAATGTTGAATTACAGGGTGTAGTAGATTGACAGGCAAAAGGGGTCCCCAGTTCTACAATCTGTCCCATGAATGTGCTATTCCTCATACATAGAGATACAGTCTGTATTTTCACCCCTTGAATCTTGACTGGCTTTATGATTGTGTTTTTTCAAAAGAAAATAATATAATGATATGTTATTTCGAAGACTGGAACTGAAATCCCCTGTACATATTCTTAATCTCTTGAAACTCTACCACTGCCCTCTGAAAAATTCAGACTAGTGGATTGGAATACAATAGATGCCATAGAGAAGAATCCATTGGCCCCAACCTAGGCAAAATTACCTCCAGCAAATCCCCAACTACCTGAGAGAGCTCACCCCAAATCAACAATAAATACATATCAACGAGCACAGCCAAGACCAAAATAAATTTACAATTAACAATATTCATAGGTTGATAAGCAGTAGTAAGTGCTTATTGTTTTAAGGGCATGAATTTTACAGTGCTTTGTTATGCAGCAGTAGCTAACTGATACATAGGGTAGTACTAATTTTATCTTCAGTATATCCTGGTATATTTCTTTCCAAACAAGTTGTATTATGTTATATACCCACTAGCACGTAAGAAAATTCTGCATGCCTTATCCTCTTGCCAACACTTGTTATTATCAGACAATATATTTGCCACTTTGATGAGTATAAAATATTGACAGTTTATATTTCAATTTGCAAGTTCCTTGAAAATAGTGCACATGTGCATTTCTACATTTGTCATCTTGATCATTCTAAATTCCCTTCTTGAATAGCAAGCCAATTTTTGATTGACTGAACATCTGTTATTGGTTTGCAGGAAATCTTCACATTCATGGATACTGGCCTCTTTTTGAGGATGTAAAGGCAAATATTTAACAGTGCAAATCAGTGATGCATACTGTTTTAAGGGCTTTATGTATAATGAATTTGCATTTCATTTGTTTGATTTTTAGAGATGAAGTCTTACTCTGTCACACAGGCTGAAGAGCATTTTTAGCTCACTGCAGTTTCCAGCTCCTGGGCTCCAGTGATCCTTCCAACCTCAGCCTCCCAAGTAGCTGGGACCCCTACAGGTGTGTGCCACTGCACCCAGCTAATTTTTGTTTTTAATTTCTTGTAGAGAGAGGATCTCACTATTTTTCTCAGGCTAGTCTTGAACTGTTGGCCTCAAGTGATTCTGCTACCTTGGCCTCCCAAGGTGCTGCATTACAGGTGAAAGCCACTATGCCCAGCTCTGAATATATATTTTTCATAACTACCTGCTGAGATGTGTAACTAATATCATCTTATAGTGAGGAAAATTAGGTATGCAGAGATTAAATAATTTGCCCAAGTTTACACAGTTGAGTACTCGAGATATCTGGTCTGTTGCCTTTAACTATTTTATTGATTTTTAATTATATAAAGTAATTCATTAAAATGCATATGTATTATAATTTATCACTATTTTCTCCATAATGTCTGCTTTTTTAAAAAAGGATTATTTATGTAATCCAAAAACATAAAGACATTTTATTTGATTACTATTCTTCTAAAAGTTCAAAAATTTTATTTGTCATGTGAGTCATAACTCATCTAGAATTTATTTATCTGGATGGTATAGTATACAGGTTATTTGAATTATTTCTTTAGATAACACTCCCATTTTCAGCTACATAGGTATTATAGCTGTTCATGTACATGCCATGTTTTACATCTACCAGAGTCTGTTTCTGCCTACCTTGCTCTGTTCTGTTCTTTTTTTTTTTTTTTTTTTTTTTTTTTAAGATGGGAGTCTTGCTCTGTCACCCAGGCTGGAGTGAAGTGGTGCAGTCTCAGCTAACCAAAACCTCTGCCTTCCTGTTCAAGTGATTCTGCTGCCTCAGCTTCCCCAAGTATCTGGGATTACAGGCCTGCGCCACCATTCCTGGCTAATTTTTGTATTTTTAGTAGAGATGAAGTTTCACCACATTGGCCAGGCTGTTCTCAAACTCAGGACCTAAGGTGATACACCCACCTCAGCCTCCCAAAGTGCTGGGTTTAAAGGTGTGAGCCACAGTGCCTGGCTTCTGGTCTATTTGTCTATATACATAGGCTATCTTAATTTATTTGTTTGATAGATTGATTAGATAGAGATAGGTTGATAAATAGCTTAACTGAGATATAATTAGTGTATCATACACATCACTATGTCAAAGTATGCAATCCAGTGGTTTTTAATGTATTCATGGATCTGTGCAATAATCAACAATATCTAATGGCAGAAAGTTTTCATGATTCCCCATGCCCCCAAATATACTGTACCAATTAGTGGTCACTCTATATTTCCTCTTTCCCCCCAGCCCCTGGAAACTGCTCATTTATTTGTATCTTTCTGGATTTACTTATTTGGACATTCTGGATCGGGGAGGTGACACTGACACTATGTAGCTTTCACTGTAAGAGAACTTGAACATATCTACATGCAACTCTGACAAGTTTCCATGAAGAGTCCTCACTAGCCTGTTAGAGGATGATATTCCACATTAGCACTGACAAGCACCATATTGAGATAGTGCTTGGCCAGTGAGCACCCAACTGACCTGGAAGTTGACTGAAGGCTCAAGAGCCTCCCAGCTGAGCACAGCCCAGATTCCCAACCAAGAATCATAACCTACATAGAAGTTGTTTGAGATGCTTAGCTAAATAAAAATTGTTCGAGATGCCTAGCTTTGAGATGGTTCCTTATGTAGCAAAAGTCAACTAAAACACCACCGTGAACATGGCTTAACTCATTTCATCATCAGGTTGCCTTTAGGACTTTTGGGAATTCTGCTGTTCCCCCCTACTTGCAAAGCACATTTTCTCCTGTAAGACACATTTTTATTGATCAGCTTAAATTCCATTTCCTCAGAAAGGCATTCCCTGTTCATCCAACATTCTATTCCTAAATAAACTTGAGTTCCTCAATTATTCACTACAGTTGGTATTTTTCATCACCAAATGAATTGTAATATTTAACATGATACTTTGTTGAATTAGGTCTCTTTGCTAGATTGCTAGCAAAAAGAAAACAAAGGTGTTTCCTGTGACTTTCGACAACATATTTCCTAATTTGTAATAACTACCTAAACATCCAGAACATATAAGTTACATGGCACATAACTGTTGGATGAATCATATATTTTTGGCTGCAAGCCCACCTCTATTATAATAGTCACAGTCATACCAGCTGTGAAAAACAATGATAAATACAGCTCTCTATGTAGCATGTGTAACTAATTCTCCTCTCAAGTATGGAAATGCAATGTTGCATCTTCTTCTTTAATTTTGAGAATACGTATAAATTATAATTCATAACATGGTAATAAAATAATTTTGATTAGCATACAGTATATAATAATTCTGCTATTTAAAAAACTTGATAAAATGCATTTGTGATGACAGTAAAACCAAGGTCCAATTCTAATTTTCTACCAGATCAAAAATGCTTTATTATAATAATGGAAATAGGATAGGGTTAGGAAATAACTTAAAATAGTGTTAGGAAATAGGGTTAGGATTAGGAAAAACACTGAGAGAAACAGGTGAATAATAATTTTTCTTTGTTGCTTTGCTGGATTTAGCAAGAATTGACACTTTTTCAGGTAGGAATCAAAATGAATCTAAAGACTTTATGGCTTCCTAACATATTGCTGTGCTTACAATTAGAGTCCTAAACCATTGTCTAAGCTTCCATAAGCATTTTTTTTGGTTGCAAATTTTACTACTGAAATGTTTCTGTTCTCAGGAATGAAATACAAATCTTACTATATTTACATGAGCATCTCCCATTTTTTTTGAATTTTCAGCTGATAGGAAATATTATCTCTAAGGATCTGTGAGCTTGCGATTAAATCACAGTGTATTTAAAAATGAGAACTAACTTAATATTGTATTTTGCTAGGTATTTTAAATACATCTTATTAAGAAAAGTCATTTTGAAAAGAAAATTGACATTTATTTGCCCTAAGATATTTCTTGAAATGTTGTATTAAAAACCTAATACACCCATAGATGTTTATATGTGTTACACACACGCGCACACACACACACATCTATATATCTGTTGGCCTGCCTGGCCAACACGGTGAAACCCTATCTCTACTAAAAATACAAAAATTATACAGGCATGGGGGCATATGCCTGTAATCACAGCTAATTGGGAGACTAGGCTCAAGAATCCCTAGGACCTATGAGGTGGATGTTGCAGTGAGGCAAGGTTATGACAGTATACTATAGCCTGGATTACAGAGTGAGACTCCATCTAAAAAACAACAACAAAACAAACAAAAACCTAATAACTTCTACACACACACGCATATATAGACTGCTACAGAGATATATATATATAAAATATATATTATATATACATATATAATTGACTTCTAATTGCCCTAAGATACCTCTCAAAATGTTGTATTCAAAACCAAATAACTTTGAACAGATATATATATATATACACATGTGTATATGTATATATATGTGCCTATATATATACACATATATCTGATTGTGTATATATACACATACACATATATGTATATATATACACATCACACACAATGAATATATGTGTATATATATACACGTTACACACAATCAATCATACATATGTATATATATTTTAAAAAATGAGAATATCAACCTAGATTGTGAAATACCTATGTAGTTAGGGTAAGCAAAATATCGTCCTCATTACATCCTAAAAGACCTAAGGCCAAGAAACGTGAGATTCTTTCCTTTCTATGAGGAACTATTTCCACGAAGAACTTTCTGATGTAATGAGCATTTGAAAGAATCATGTTGGTGAAACCCTTTCTCTACTAAAAACACAAAAATTAGCTAGGTGTGATGCCACTTGCCTGTAATCCCGAGACATAGGAGGCCAAGGCAGAAGAACTGCTTGAACCAGGCAGGTGGAAGTTGCAGTGAGCCAAGATTACATCACTGCACTGCAGCCTGGGTGACAGAACAAGATTCCATCTCAAAACAAACAAATAAGCAAACAAACAAAAATAACATATACATAAATATTACTTATTACTCTCAATCCTTCTGATACCCTGGTAACATGTAAATGTTTTCTTGGATACAGCTGGCAATCCATAAATGTTAGTTCATATCATAGCTGGCACTGATATTTTCCATGATTTCTCAAACATTTACTACACTTTTCTGCCACTCAGATTTTTCTCATGAAGCATTCTCTTCCTTGATTCAGAGAATGTGATGTCTCTAAGCTTCCCCTCCAAAAATTTCCTCTCTAACTTTGTAAAACCTTTGAGCACTGAGAACAAGTTCCAGAATCTCTATGACATCTTCCTCAGTTCAATACTATACTGTACCATTTAATACTGTACTCATTGGAAGGAAGTCTTGTTGCATGAACATTTTGTATGTATCCCTGATGACACTGTGATTTGCATGTCAATTATTTGGCCATATAATCATGCTACTCAAGAAAAGGAGAGTGTGTTGACTATTCTATGACTCCAACCACTTATCACAGAAAGATCTTTCCCAGGAAGACACCAATGTAATCACTTGCATTATTCTTAAACAATGATGACTAGAGATTGTGTGTGTTTTATTTTTAAGCAAAATCTCATTTAAACTTAAAATTTAAGAAATTTTCAAGGCATCTTTATGGATATTATACGGTAGCATCTGCAAAGCCTCTCCAAGAATTAGAGAAAAAAGGTATAATGTTTTCATTTCCATTTGTCCATTGGTTTTAAATTAACTTGTAATTTTGGAAAGTTTTAGATTTGCAGAAAAATTGTGAAGATAGTAAAGAGAACTGCCATATGCTTGACACTCAGTTTCCCCTATAAATAACATTGACTTCAGTGTGACATATTTCTTATAATTAATGAACCAAGATGTAAACACTATAATTAACTAAAGCCTGCATTTTATTCAGACTCTCATAGTTTGTAGCTCATGTCTTTTTCTGTACTAGGATTCAATCTAGAATCCCATGTGACATTTTAGTCATCTTGTCTTCTTAGGTGTCTCTTGGCTATAACTGTTTCTCATGTTTTCCTTGTTTCTGATAAACTTGATGGTTTTGAGGAGTTTTTGTCAGGCATTTTATAGAGTATTGCACAACTGGGATGTGTTTAATGTCTACCGTGATTAAGCCAAGGTCTAATTATGAATTTTTGGGAAGGGAGAAAGAAAGTGCCCTCCTCCTCACATCCTATCAAGAAGGCATACAGTAAAAATAGTTTATCGCTGTGGATATTGCGTTTGATCTGTCTGAGTTATTGTATGTCAGGTTTCTCCACTATAAAGATACCCTTTGTTTACCCTTTCAATACCATACACTCTTTGGAAGGAAGTTATCATGTACGGTTAAACCTACAAAAAAGAGAGAAGAATCAAATAGACGCAACAAAAAATGATAAAGGGGATATCACCACCGATCCCACAGAAATACAACCTACCATCAGAGAATACTACAAACACCTATATGCAAATAAACTACAAAATCTAGAAGAAATGGATAAATTCCTTGACACATACACTCTCCCAAGACTAAACCAGGAAGAAGTTGAATCACTGAATAGACGAATAACAGGCTCTGAAATTGTGACAACAATCAATACCTTACCAACCAAAAAGAGTCCAGGATCAGATGGATTCACAGCCGCATTCTACCAGAGGTATAAGGAGGAACTGGTACTATTCCTTCTGAAACTATTCCAATCAATAGAAAAAGGGGGAATCCTCCCTAACTCATTTTATGAGGCCAGCATCATCCTGATACCAAAGCCAGGCAGAGACACAACCAAAAAAAGAAAATTTTAGACCAATATCCTTGATGAACATTGATGCAAAAATCGTCAATAAAATACTGGCAAACCGAATCCAGCAGCACATCAAAAAGCTTATCCACCATGATCAAGTGGGCTTCATCCCTGGGATGCAAGGCTGGTTCAACATATGCAAATCAATAAATGTAATCCAGCATATAAACAGAACCAAAGACAAAAACCACATGATTATCTCAATAGATGCAGACAAAGCCTCTGACAAAATTCAACAACGCTTCATGCTAAAAACTCTCAATAAATTAGGTATTGATGGGACATATCTCGAAATGACAAGAGCAA
Source organism: Pongo abelii (assembly GCF_028885655.2). NCBI lineage: Eukaryota > Metazoa > Chordata > Mammalia > Primates > Hominidae > Pongo > Pongo abelii. Next base: position 6,767,305 of record NC_072009.2, on the reverse strand, counting down.
TCTATGACAAACCCACAGCCAATATCATACTGAATGGGCAAAAACTGGAAGCATTCCCTTTGAAAACTGGCATAAGACAGGGATGCCCTCTCTCACCACTCGATTCAACATAGTGTTGGAAGTTCTGGCCAGGGCAATTAGGCAGGAGAAGGAAATAAAGAGCATTCAGTTAGGAAAAGAGGAAGCCAAATTGTCCCTGTTTGCAGATGACATGATTGTATGTCTAGAAAACCCCATCCTCTCAGCCCAAAATCTCCTTAAGCTGATAAGCAACTTCAGCAAAGTCACAGGATACAAAATCAATGTACAAAAATCACAAGCATTCTTATACAACAATAACACACAAACAGAGAGCCAAATCATGAGTGAACTCCCATTCACAATTGCTTCTAACAGAATAAAACACTTAGGAATCCAACTTACAAGGGATGTGAAGGACCTCTTCAAGGAGAACTACAAACCACTGCTCAATGAAATAAAAGAGGATACAAACAAATGGAAGAACATTCCATGCTCATGGGTAGGAAGAATCAATATCATGAAAATGGCCATACTGCCCAAGGTAATTTATAAATTCAATGCCATCCCCATCAAGCTACCAATGACTTTCTGCACAGAATTGGAAAAAACTACTTTAAAGTTCATATGGAACCAAAAAAGAGCCCGCATTGCCAAGTCAATCCTAATCCAAAAGAACAAAGCTGCAGGCATCATGCTACCTGACTTCAAACTATACTACAAGGCTACAGTAACCAAAACAGCATGGTACTGGTACCAAAACAGAGATATAGATCAATGGAACAGAACAGAGCCCTTAGAAATAATGCTGCATATCTACAACTATCTGATCTTTGAAAAACCTGAGAAAACAAGCAATGGGGAAAGGATTCCCTATTTAATAAATGGTGCTGGGAAAACTGGCTAGCCATATGTAGAAAGCTGAAACTGGATCCCTTCCTTACACCTTATACAAAAATTAATTCAAGATGGATTAAAGACTTAAACGTTAGACCTAAAACTATAAAAACCCTAGAAGAAAACCTAGGCATTACCATTCAGGACGTGGGCATGGGCAAGGACTTCATGTCTAAAACACCAAAAGCAATGGCAACAAAAGCCAAATTGACAAATGGATCTAATTAAACTACAGAGCTTCTGCACAGCAAAAGAAACTACCATCAGAGTGAACAGGCAACCTACAAAATGGGAGACAATTTTCGCAACCTACTCATCTGACAAAGGGCTAATATCCAGAATCTGCAATGAACTCAAACAAATTTACAAGAAAAAAACAAACAACCCCATCAAAAAGTGAGCCAAGGACATGAACAGACACTTCTCAAAAGAAGACATTTATGCAGCCAAAAAATACATGAAAAAATGCTCATCATCACTGGCCATCAGAGAAATGCAAATCAAAACCACAGTGAGATACCATCTCACACCAGTTAGAATGGCAATCATTAAAAAGTCAGGAAACAATAGGTGCTGGAGAGGATGTGGAGAAATAGGAACACTTTTACACTGTTAGTGGAACTGTAAACTAGTTCAACCCTTGTGGAAGTAAGTGTGGTGATTCCTCAGGGATCTAGAACTAGAAATACCATTTGACCCAGCCATCCCATTACTGGGTATATACCCAAAGGACTATAAATCATGCTGCTATAAAGACACAACACACCTATGTTTATTGCGGCACTATTCACAATAGCAAAGACTTGGAACCAACCCAAATGTCCAACAATGATAGACTGGATTAAGAAAATGTGTCATATATACACCATGGAACACTATGCAGCCATAAAAAATGATGAGTTCATGTCCTTCATAGGGACATGGATGAAGCTGGAAATCATCATTCTCAGTAAACTATCACAAGAACAAAAAACCAAACACCACATATTCTCACTCATAGGTGGGAATTGAACAATGAGAACACATGGACACAGGAAGGGGAACATCACATTCTGGGGACTGTTGTGGGGTGGGGGTAGGGGGGAGGGATAGCATTAGGAGATATACCTAATGCTAAATGATGAGTTAATGGGTGCAGCACAACAGCATGGCACATGTATACATATGTAACTATCCTGCACATTGTGCACATGTACCCTAAAACTTAAAGTATAGTAATAACAAAATAAAAAATAAAAATAAAAAAATAAAAAAAGAAACTTCTGCTACAACAACAACCACAACAACAACAACATCAAAATATTCAGGGTAGCAAAAAAGCATTTTCTTTGCAGGAGAATAACTTTAATGAAACAAGCTAGAGTCATGAATAAGTACATTGATAACCTGGCTTCATGTACATCATGATTAATGAGAAAACACTTATGTCCTAAAATGTAAAATATAATTTTGTTTTTCTGGTCTACCTTCCAGATAAAATAACTGCATGTTCAGTGCTTAAAAATTGAAAATGATCAGTCTCAAATTATTTCCTACAAGCTGTTACTGAGTGGGGACAAGGACTAAAATATTTCCTGTGCTCATTATTTGGACACAGAATAACCTAACAGAAGCCCAAACCTCAGCATTACACAATATACCCTTGTAACACATCTGCACACATAACACTTGGATCTAAAGTAAAAATGAGGATTTTAAAAAAGCTATCCCTCTTTTTTAAAGTTTGAAAGTTTAAGGCCAGGAGTTCAAAAACACCCTGGGCAAAGTTGTGAGACCTCATATCGACTAAAAACAAACACATAATCTATGCAGATAAACAACATCATATTAGATTTCAACCTGAAGTATAAAATAAATATCCATAAGACCATACTGATATATGTAAATGAGGGAGTAAATGAATGGCTGAGAATAAACACATCTCTTAAGTAAAATAATTTCAAGTAATTTCTGTAGATACTCTGCCCTCCAGGGTGGAATCACAGGTCCCCCTTTCTTAAGTGTAGGCTGCACAAAATGACATCTTTCCACAGAGTACAATATGGAGAGTGTGTGTCCAAGAAGAGTAACTTGATAGTGGGGAAATCTGGCCAACATCACCTCATCCATGGGATCGAGGTTAATATCAACTGCAACGTCGTGGTGCTAGTATGTGCCCTTGATACAAAGTACGGAAACTGGCACTACACCTCTGGTCTTCCTCTGCACCATCCATAGCCCCAGAATAACCATGAGTAGAACATCAGACAAATCCAAACAAAGGGACAGTCTACCAATCCCCTGCTTCGTCCTCCTTAAGCTCTTAAGGCCATGAAAGACAAAACAAGAAGGAGAAATCATCACAATCAAGAGGAGCCCAAGGAGACATGACTGCTAAATATAATGTGGGATCTGGGGTGGGGTTTGAGGAAAGAAAAAAGACAGAACGAAAATACCAAGGAAATCTGAAGAATGGGTGGGCTTTAGTTAAAAAAATATATATACATATTGTCTCATTAATAGTGTCAAATGTATAATGATGTTTAAGATATTTATAGAAGGGAAATTCAAGGGTGGGGTATAAGGAAAATCCTTTATACAATCGTCGCAAATTTAGCAGAAATCTAAAATTAAATAAAAGTTTATTTAAAAAACTATTATAGGTAATATTTTTTCAAAAGAATAATTTACCTATGTGTATTTAATTTTTAATTCAGATCATGTGTTAAAAGAAAAATATAAACATAGAAAGCAGTGATGCTGGTATTTATCAAGAAAACCTATAGTTCAAGTTTTTGAACTTACTAGGTGTTTCAGAAGGACAAGAAACTGTAAAAAATTACAACATTGCAATAAATCTGAAATCCTGAGACTATAAAAAAGGCCTAGAATTATAACATCCTAAGAGTTCTTTGCAATGTCTTCGTTTGGAGTGAATATTAACAGTCAATCCAAGTGGGAATATGCTTGTTTCCAAAAAAAAAACCATAATACACAATTAGTGGATGGACTTATCCATCCATATCTGAGTGACTGTAGTTTGAAAAATTAGATCTACTTCTGTTTTACTGGTTTTTTGTTGTTGTTGTTGTTGTTTGTGTGTAATGGAGTCGTACTCTGTTGCCGCAGGCTTGAAGTGCTTTGCTGTGATCTCGGGGCACTGCAAACTCTGACCCCTAGGTTCAAGCAATTCTCCTGCCTCAACCTCTGAAGCAGCTGGGACTACAGGCCCGCACCACCACGCCCAGCTAATTTTTATGTTTTTAGTAGAGACAGGTTTCATCATGTTGGCCAGGCTGGTACCAAACTCTTGCCCTCAAGTAATCTGCCCAGCTAGGCATCTCAAAGTGCTGGGTTTAGAAGCGTGAGCCAGCGAGCCCAGCCTACTTCTGTTAAACCAGTGACTCTTAAAAGTTTTTCAACGTTTGTATATTCTCTGGGTTTCTGCCACTCCATGACAGAATTATAGATTTAAATCCTCAGAGACTTTAAGTGGCTTTAGGCAAAAAAGCATGTGAGAGGGAAAAGACTTAGTAGGATATTAGTCACTTTATTTACATAGTTTATTTTATATTTATGAAATTTACTGGACAAACTCCAAGGTTGGGTTGTTGTTTATAAGACAAAAGTCATACTTATTGTGACATTGCCTTGTAAGCCACATCCTACAATTTTCCCTGGCATACGAAATCAGTGATATAACTTAAAGCTCTAATTTAATGACCATGTTGATCAGGCTGGTCTCAAACTCTTGACCTCAGGTGATCTGCCCACCTCAGCCCCCCATAGTGCCAGGATTACAGGCATGAGCCACCGTGCCCAGCTGAGGGTGGGCTTTTGATTGGCCATTGGATACTCATTATCTTCCAAGATAGCTACTGTCCTCAACAAAATAAAAAAAAAAAAAACTCCCAAGAAACACTTTAGAGCCAGTCAAAAAGCAAAGCACTTAAACAAATGTAACATCCTATACAAAATAACAACAACTATCAAATGACCCAAGCAAACAACCTGGGATTCAAAATAAGTAGATTAAATATCCCTCCAATGCACAGAGAGACAATGATAGAGATATAAAGTTGGAACAAAGGGTTTCAAAGGAAGTCACATGAGCAACTGCGGAGGAGAAATGAAATTGTTGAAATGGAGAGCACAAAGAACAGGCTGAAATGGAAAGATACCTACAAACAATGCATATAGGAGCCAAAAGACAGAGACACACTTTCCCAAAATGGATCCGGGATGAAAAATTGGGGAAAAACATCCTCCAAATGCTGAAGTATGGAAGATGGAAATAGAAGTGTTGCCAGTCCTGTTAAAAAAAGACCCAGAAAGAGAACAAAGAGAAAAAGGCTAGCAAGAACTACATTAGGCAGAAAGGCTGAGAATTTCCCAGGATGAGACGAAAAAAATGGCTTAAAATGGAAAGTTCTCATAGAGTAAGGAAAAGGTTGATTTAAAACAGAACAAAGCAAAACCAAATTCTGATTTTTGAGTACCTCAAATATAAACAAAATATGTCTAATTCTTCCAATGAGAAAAAGCAGGTGATGTGCAATGGAATGAAAATCAGGGTAACCACAAAGCAATGTAGTATACAAAAAGCAGTGGCTTCTCATCCCCAGCAAGTGCAGGGGAAAAAAGATCAGCCTAGGTTTTAAGTCCAGCGAAACTATTATTTAAATGATAGCTTAAATCCAAATCCACTTAATTCTTAGAAATCTTGAAACAATGTATTTCTGAAAGGAAGGAGAGAAATAAACCCAGAATACAGCAGTATAATACAGGTAATGACAAGACGTTACTCCAAAGAAACAATAACCTAAAATCAAATTTTAACATGATCTGCAGCCCAAATTCCCTTAGAATCTAACACAGTGTGGGGTGATTGAGAGAGAGAGAGATGCCAAAGAGGAGAGAAAATGTTAAATCTATAGCTTATTCTGAGGAAAATTATGGATACTGAAAAGTTTGATAGCCAATAAGAAGAATCGATGTATCTTCATTAGAATATAAGTGCAATATAAAACACGAAATTTGATGAATCCAAACTATAAGGAGGAAAAAAAAAACATAAAAAAAGAGTATAACAATGAGGTCAGTAGAAAAGAGTATAATAATGAGGTCGGTAACAGAAACTTTTAAAATTATACAATGGAAGTCAGGAAAAGCAAAAAAAAAAAAAGTTAAAGTTTAAAAAGCGTGATTGATACATATAAAATATAAAACAAAGTGGCAGAAATGAAATCTATAATAATGATAACTGCAGAAATACGATTAGGATAAACAGATAAAATGTGATTAAAATACATTTAGCAACATATTGTTGAAAACCGATATATTTAAAACAGATACACAAACTCGAACAGGAATAGACTAAAAATTTTAAATGTAAGAAATATGTAAATAAAAAAATCATAGTAAGCAAATTTAGTATCAAACCAAAATCATAAATGTCAAAAATAGATAATAAATACTAGAAAAGGAAAGGAAGATTAAAAAGGTATAACTGACACTTTCATATAACTTCCTAATAAGCTTGAAAACATGTAAAAGGTAAGTATATATTTATATATATATACTATATATATAACATAGTATATCCATATGCATTAAATATACAAGACAAAGGAAAGATAAGATGACATGTTACAAGAAAATAAAACTTAACATTCTTGGTGTGATGAACTTAGGAGACAAAATCTAATTGAAGACACAGGCCACACATCGTGTCTCATACCTATAATTCCAGCACTTTGGGAGGACAAGGCAGGTGGATCCCTTGAGGCCAGGAGTTGAGGCCAGCCTGGCCAACACAGTGAAACCCTGTCTCTACTAAAAATACAGAAGTTGTCTGGGCACAGTGGCTCATGCCTATAATCCCAGCACTTTGGGAGGCTGAGGTGGATGGATTACCTGAGGTAAGGAGTTCAAGACCAGCCTGGCCAACATGGTGAAACTTCACCTCTACTAAAAATACAAAAATTAGCCAGGCAGGGTGGTGGGCGCCTGTAGTCCTAGCTATCTGGGAGGCTGAGGAAGGATAACGACTTGAATCCGGGAGGCAGAGGTTGTAGTGATCTGAGATTGTGCCATTGCACTTCAGCCTGGGCAACAGAGCAAGACTCTGTCTCAAAAATAATAGTAATAAAAAGTTTAGCCAGGCATAGTGGTGTGCACCTGTAATCCCAGCTACTTGGGAGTCTGAGGCATGAGAATAACTTGAACCCGGGAGGCAGAGGTTGCAGTGAGCTGAGATTGATTGACTGCATTCCAGCCAGAGCAACAGAGTGAGACAGAGTCCCCACCTGCCACCCAAAAAATAAATAAGATGTAGAAGACTGAAATAACTGACATGTGTGATCCGGTGGCTGTCTATGGAAGTATATGCACCTCAAAACACACACTCTCACACACACACACAGAAAACAGACATATATTTGTATTTGTAAATATGCCTATGTATGTGTATGTGTCCATAGCTTTCAAGCACACACTAAATGTTTACAAAATCTACCTTTCATAAAGATACAGCTGCATACAATACTGTATTCTGTGACCATAATTCAATAGAATTAGAAATCAATAGTAAAAAGCATTCAAAATAATGATAGAACACTAAATATATATGTACATTTACATGTATATATATGTTTACACATGTGTATATGTATATATATGTTTACATATAAACATATACATATATGTTTAGTGTTCTATCATTATTTTGAATGTTTTTTACTATTAATTTCTAATTGTATTGAATTATGGTCATAGAATACAATGCTGTATGCTGCTGTATCTTTATGAAAGGTAGATTTTGTAAACATTTGGTGCGTACTTGAAAGCTATGGACACAGAACACTAAACATATGTATATATATATATGTTTATATATCTGTCTAACATATATATATGTTTATATATCTGTCTAACATATATATATGTTTATATATCTGTCTAACATATATATATGTTTATATATCTGTCTAACATATATATATGTTTATATATCTAACATATATATGTTTATATATCTGTCTAACATATATGTTTATATATCTAACATATATATGTTTATATATCTGTCTAACATATATATATGTTTATATATCTGTCTAACATATATATATGTTTATATATCTAACATATATATGTTTATATATCCGTCTAACATATATATATGTTTATATATCTGTCCAACATATATATATGTTTATATATCTGTCCAACATATATATGTTAATATATCTGTCTAGCATATATATATGTTTATATATCTGTCTAGCATATATATATATGTTTATATATCTGTCTAGCATATATATATGTTTGTATATCTGTCTAGCATATATATATGTTTGTATATCTGTATAACATATATGTTTGTATATCTGTCTAACATATATATGTTTGTATATCTGTCTAACATATATATATGTTTATATATCTGTCAAACATATATATATGTTTATATATCTGTCAAACATATATATATGTTTATATATCTGTCAAACATATATATGTTTATATATCTGTTAAACATATATATGTGTTTATATATGTTCAACATATATATGTGTTTATATATCTGTTCAACATATATGTGTTTATATATCTGTTCAACATATATATGTGTTTATATATCTGTTCAACATATATGTGTTTATATCTGTTTAACGTACCTATGTGTTTATATATCTGTTAAACGTACCTATGTGTTTATATATCTGTTAAACATACATATGTGTTTATATATCTGTTAAACGTACATATGTGTTTATATATCTGTTAAATGTACATATGTGTTTATATATCTGTTAAACGTACATATGTGTTTATATATCTGTTAAATGTACATATGTGTTTATATATCTGTTAAATGTATATATGTGTTTATATATCTGTTAAACATATATATATGTTTAGTGTTCTGTCATTAGTTTGCATATATATGTATGTATTTGTTTGTGTGTGGGTGTGTGCACATGCTTTTATGCTACAATATAAACAAAAATAGTTGGAAACCAGGGATCATTCAAATGTCACATGTGAAAATTTGTCAGATGAGATTGAAGACGTGCTTAAAGGGACAATTAAAACTTCAAATACCGAAGATGGCCGAATAGGAACAGCTCCGGTCTACAGCTCCCAGCGCGAGCGACGCAGAAGACGGGTGATTTCTGCATTTCCATCTGAGGTACCGTGTTCATCTCACTAGGGAGTGCCAGACAGTGGGCGCAGGTCAGTGGGTGAGCGCACCGTGCGCCAGCCGAGGCAGGGGCGAGGCATTGCCTCACTCGGGAAGCACAAGGGGTCAGGGAGTTCCCCTTCCAGAGGTGACAGACGGCACCTGGAAAATCAGGCCACTCCCACCCGAATACTGTGCTTTTCCGACGGGCTTAGGAAACGGTACCCCAGGAGAGTATAGCCCGCACCTGGCTCAGAGGGTCCTACGCCCACGGAGTCTCGCTGATTGCTAGCACAGCAGTCTGAGATCAAGCAGCAAGTCGGCAGCGAGGCTGGGGGAGGGGCGCCCGCCATTGCCCAGGCTCGCTTAGGTAAACAAAGCAGCCTGGAAGCTTGAACTGGGTGGAGCCCACCACAGCTCAAGGAGGCCTGCCTGCCTCTGTAGGCTCCACCTCTGGGGGCAGGGCACAGACAAACAAAAAGACAGCAGTAACCTCTGCAGACTTAAATGTCCCTGTCTGACAGCTGTGAGGAGAGCAGTGGTTCTCCCAGCACGCAGCTGGAGATCTGAGAACGGGCTGACTGCCTCCTCAAGTGGGTCCCTGACCCCTGACCCCCGATCAGCCTAACTGGGAGGCACCCCCCAGCAGGGGCAGACTGACACCTCACACGGCCGGCCAGGTACTCCAACAGACCTGCAGCTGAGGGTTCTGTCTGTTAGAAGGAAAACTAACAGAAAGGACATCCACACCAAAAACCCATCTGTACATCACCATCATCAAAGACCAAAAGTAGATAAAACCACAAAGATGGGGAAAAAACAGAGCAGAAAAACTGGAAACTCTAAAAACCAGAGTACCTCTCCTCCTCCAAAGGAACGCAGTTCCTCACCAGCAACGGAACAAAGCTGGATGGAGAATGACTTTGACGAGCTGAGAGAAGAAGGCTTCAGACGATCAAATTACTCCGAGCTACGGGAGGATATTCAATCCAAAGGCAAAGAAGTTGAAAACTTTGAAAAAAATTTAGAAGAATGTATAACTAGAATAACCAATACAGAGAAGTGCTTAAAGGAGCTGATGGAGCTGAAAACCAAGGCTCGAGAACTACGTGAAGAATGCAGAAGCCTCAGGAGCCGATGCGATCAAATGGAAGAAAGGGTATCAGCCCTGGAAGATGAAATGAATGAAATGAAGCGAGAGGGGAAGTTTAGAGAAAAAAGAATAAAAAGAAATGAGCAAAGCCTCCAAGAAATGTGGGACTATGTGAAAAGACCAAATCTACGTCTGATTGGTGTACCTGAAAGTGATGGGGAGAATGGAAACAAGTTGGAAAACACTCTGCAGGATATTATCCAGGAGAACTTCCCCAATCTAGCAAGGCAGGCCAACATTCAGATTCAGGAAATACAGAGAACGCCACAAAGATACTCTTCGAGAAGAGCAACTCCAAGACACATAATTGTCAGATTCACCAAAGTTGAAATGAAGGAAAAAATGTTAAGGGCAGGCAGAGAGAAAGGACGGGTTACCATCAAAGGGAAGCCCATCAGACTAACAGCGGATCTCTCGGCAGAAACCCTACAAGCCAGAAGAGAGTGGGGGCCAATATTCAACATTCTTAAAGAAAAGAATTTTCAACCCAGAATTTCATATCCTGCCAAACTAAGCTTCATAAGTGAAGGAGAAATAAAATACTTTACAGACAAGCAAATGCTGAGAGATTTTGTCACCACCAGGCCTGCCCTAAAAGAGCTCTTGAAGGAAGCGCTAAACATGGAAAGGCACAACCGGTACCAGCCACTGCAAAATCATACCGAAATGTAAAGACCATCGAGACTAGGAAGAGACTGCATCAACTAACGAGCAAAACATCGAGCTAACATCATAATGACAGGATCAAATTCACACATAACAATATTAACTTTAAATGTAAATGGACTAAATGGTCCAATTAAAAGACACAGACTGGCAAATTGGATAAAGACTCAAGACCCATCAGTGTGCTGTATTCAGGAAACCCATCTCACGTGCAGAGACACACATAGGCTCAAAATAAAAGGATGGAGGAAGATCTACCAAGCAAATGGAAAACAAAAAAAGGCAGGGGTTGCAATCCTAGTCTCTGATAAAACAGACTTTAAACCAACAAAGATCAAAAGAGACAAAGAAGGCCATTACATAATGGTAAAGGGATTAATTCAACAAGAAGAGCTAACTATCCTAAATATATATGCACCCAATACAGGAGCACCCAGATTCATAAAGCAAGTCCTGAGTGACCTACAAAGAGACTTAGACTCCCACACATTAATAATGGGAGACTTTAACACCCCACTGTCAACATTAGACAGATCAACGAGACAGAAAGTCAACAAGGATACCCAGGAATTGAACTCAGCTCTGCACCAAGCAGACCTAATAGACATCTACAGAACTCTCCACCCCAAATCAACAGAATATACATTTTTTTCAGCACCACACCACACCTATTCCAAAATTGACCATATCCTTGGAAGTAAAGCTCTCCTCAATAAATGTAAAAGAACAGAAATTGTAACAAACTGTCTCTCAGATCACAGTGCAATCAAGCTAGAACTCAGGATTAAGAATCTCACTCAAAACCACTCAACTACGTGGAAACTGAACAACCTGCTCCTGAATGACTACTGGGTACATAATGAAATGAAGGCAGAAATAAAGATGTTCTTTGAAACCAACGAGAACCAAGACACAACATACCAGAATCTCTGGGATGCATTCAAAGCAGTGTGTAGAGGGAAATTTATAGCACTAAATGCCCACAAGAGAAAGCAGGAAAGATCCAAAATTGACACCCTAACATCACAATTAAAAGAACTAGAAAAGCAAGAGCAAACACATTCAAAAGCTAGCAGAAGGCAAGAAATAACTAAAATCAGAGCAGAACTGAAGGAAATAGAGACACAAAAAACCCTTCAAAAAATAAATGAATCCAGGAGCTGGTTTTTTGAAAGGATCAACAAAATTGATAGACCGCTAGCAAGATTAATAAAGAAAAAAAGAGAGAAGAATCAAATAGATGCAATAAAAAATGATAAAGGGGATATCACCACCGATCCCACAGAAATACAAACTACCATCAGAGAATATTACAAACACCTCTATGCAAATAAACTAGAAAATCTAGAAGAAATGGATAAATTCCTCAACACATACACCCTCCCAAGACTAAACCAAGAAGAAGTTCAATCTCTGAATAGACCAATAACAGGAGCTGAAATTATGGCAATAATCAATAGCTTACCCACCAAAAAAAGTCCAGGACCAGATGGGTTCACAGCCGAATTCTACCAGAGGTACAAGGAGGAGCTGGTACCATTCCTTCTGAAACTATTCCAATCAATAGAAAAAGAGGGAATCCTCCCTAACTCATTTTATGAGGCCAGCATCATCCTGATACCGAAGCCTGGCAGAGACACAACAAAAAAAGAGAATTTTAGACCAATATCCTTGATGAACATTGATGCAAAAATCCTCAATAAAATACTGGCAAACAGAATCCAGCAGCACATCAAAAAGCTTATCCACCATGATCAAGTGGGCTTCATCCCTGGGATGCAAGGCTGGTTCAATATATGCAAATCAATAAATGTAATCCAGCATATAAACAGAACCAAAGACAAAAACCACATGATTATCTCAATAGATGCAGAAAAGTCCTTTGACAAAATTCAACAACCCTTCATGCTAAAAACTCTCAATAAATTAGGAATTGATGGGACGTATCTCAAAATAATAAGAGCTATTTATGACAAACCCACAGCCAATATCATACTGAATGGGCAAAAACTGAAAGCATTCCCTTTGAAAACTGGCACAAGACAGGGATGCCCTCTCTCGCCACTTCTATTCAACATAGTGTTGGAAGTTCTGGCCAGGGCAATTAGGCAGGAGAAGGAAATCAAGGGTATTCAATTAGGAAAAGAGGAAGTCAAATTGTCCCTGTTTGCAGATGACATGATAGTATATCTAGAAAACCCCATTGTCTCAGCCCAAAATCTCCTTAAGCTGATAAGCAACTTCAGCAAAGTCTCAGGATACAAAATCAATGTACAAAAATCACAAGCATTCTTATACATCAATAACAGACAAACAGAGAGCCAAATCATGAGTGAACTCCCATTCACAATTGCTTCAAAGAGAATAAAATACCTAGGAATCCAACTTACAAGGGATGTGAAAGACCTCTTCAAGGAGAACTACAAACCACTGCTCAAGGAAATAAAAGAGGATACAAACAAATGGAAGAACATTCCATGCTCATGGGTAGGAAGAATCAATATCATGAAAATGGCCATCCTTCCCAAGGTAATTTACAGATTCAATGCCATCCCCATCAAGCTACCAATGACTTTCTTCACAGAATTGGAAAAAACTACTTTAAAGTTCATATGTAACCAAAAAAGAGCCCGCATCGCCAAGTCAATCCTAAGCCAAAAGAACAAAGCTGGAGGCATCACGCTACCTGACTTCAAACTATACTACAAGGCTACAGTAACCAAAACAGCATGGTACTGGTACCAAAACAGAGATATAGATCAATGGAACAGAACAGAGCCGTCAGAAATAATGCCACATATCTACAACCATCTGATCTTTGACAAACCTGAGAAAAACAAGAAATGGGGAAAGGATTCCCTATTTAATAAATGGTGCTGGGAAAACTGGCTAGCCATATGTAGAAAGCTGAAACTGGATCCCTTCCTTACACCTTATACAAAAATCAATTCAAGATGGATTAAAGACTTAAATGTTAGACCTAAAACCATAAAAACCCTAGAAGAAAACCTAGGCAATACCATTCAGGACATAGGCATGGGCAAGGACTTCATGTCTAAAACACCAAAAGCAATGGCAACAAAAGCCAAAATTGACAAATGGGATCTAATTAAACTAAAGAGCTTCTGCACAGCAAAGGAAACTACCATCAGAGTGAACAGGCAACCTACAAAATGGGAGAAAATTTTCGCAACCTACTCATCTGACAAAGGGCTAATATCCAGAATCTACAATGAACTCCAACAAATTTACAAGAAAAAAACAAACAACCCCATCAAAAAGTGGGCGAAGGACATGAACAGACACTTCTCAAAAGAAGACATTTATGCAGCCAAAAGACACATGAAAAAATGCTCACCATCACTGGCCATCAGAGAAATGCAAATCAAAACCACAATGAGATACCATCTCACACCAGTTAGAATGGCAATCATTAAAAAGTCAGGAAACAACAGGTGCTGGAGAGGATGTGGAGAAATAGGAACACTTTTACACTGTTGGTGGGACTGTAAACTAGTTCAACCCTTGTGGAAGTCAGTGTGGCGATTCCTCAGGGATCTAGAACTAGAAATTCCATTCGACCCAGCCATCCCATTACTGGGTATATACCCAAAGGACTATAAATCATGCTGCTATAAAGACACATGCACACGTATGTTTATTGCCGCATTATTCACAATAGCAAAGACTTGGAACCAACCCAAATGTCCAACAATGATAGACTGGATTAAGAAAATGTGGCACATCTACACCATGGAATACTATGCAGCCATAAGAAATGATGAGTTCATGTCCTTTGTAGGGACATGGATGAAATTGGAAATCATCATTCTCAGTAAACTATCGCAAGAACAAAAAACCAAACACCGCATATTCTCACTCATAGGTGGGAATTGAACAATGAGAACACATGGACACAGGAAGGGGAACATCACACTTCAGGGACTGTTGTGGGTTGGGGGGAGGGGGGAGGGATAACATTGGGAGATATACCTAATGCTAGATGACGAGTTGGTGGGTGCAGTGCACCAGCATGGCACATGTATACATATGTAACTTACTGCACATTGGGCACATGTACCATAAAACCTAAAGTATAATAATAATAATAATAATAATAATAATTACAATAAAAGAAAAAAAAAAAAAAAAAAAAACTTCAAATACCTTTACAAGGCAGCAAGAATAATTGGAAATAAAGAAGGCTTGGAGACAAGTCAAGAAGAGGGCAGGAAGAAGTGAAAACAGAATGAATACAAATACATCTGAAAATAGGATACAGTCAAGATAGGAGCAGAAATTAGTGAAATAGAGAAAAAACAGTTGATCTAATTACCGAAATGAAAACTAGTTTATTGAAAAGCTTTATAATATAAACAAACTTCTGCCAAGACTGACCAAAGAGTGAGACAAATTATGAAAACAAATAGTCTTTAAAAAAAAGAGGAAAATGACTTTTAAAACACCAAGTAAATCAAACTATAAAAAATACAAAATAATATTTTAACAGTATAAATCCTGATATTAAAAAACTAAATTGAAATAGTTAAGAAAAAAGCAACATTACCCAAAAAATAAACTTACACTAAAAACTATTAGTAGTAATGAAAGGGTAACTAAAAATCTCCCACACAAAAACTTGCCACCCAAGATAATTTTCAGAAAATTTTTAATAATCCTGTGTATTGAAGTTTTCTGCAGAAAATATAAAATTAAATAAAGCTATCAAAATCCTTTTGTATGGATAGTTTAACATTCATATCAAAAGTATAGTGTGTATAACATCATAAAATTATAAATCAAATTCACTTATGAATGTAGATGTAGACATCGTAAGTGAAATATTTACAAACTAAACTTAGTAGAATAGTGGCTATTTTTAGAATATACAATATATTCCACTATAACACAAGAGAGGCCATTTTGTTCCCATTATTATGAAAAATGTGTTATTTTCTAAATTGAATAGATAACTTAAAAATCTATTAATTATAAAAGCATGTTAATTATGAAGAAGAATTATAATTCTTTTATGATATAAGCAGCTGTATAAGCAGCTGTAGAAATGCCAACTGATTATTTGGCAATAATCAATGTTTACTTATGATCAAAAGAAAGCATTTTAAAAACAGAAAATAACTGGTAATTACAGGTAATTCATATTATTTGAAAATATGTATGTCAAAAATCTCTCCTCGACATTGTATTTACAAAAAAGGTGTTAGACCCATTTCCTGTAAAATCATGAATGGGAATAAAATTTTGTACCAATAGCATTCATCCTCACACCAGATGTCAATGGGCCATGCAATGGTATAAGTTAGAAAGGATTAAAAATTTCCAAGTATTAAAAGGAAAGAGAGAAAATGGTCATTATTTGCAGATAATGTCACCATTTTTGTGGAGACCATGTAATTTAACAGAAAAGCTGCTAGAAATAATAGAAAATCCAAAAAGATGGCTGAATATTTAATCAATGTAAAAAAAAATCAACATTATTTTATACCAGAGTACAAAATGTAATTGAAGGTATCAATTGCAAAATAATAATAATAAAAATTAATTAATACATAATGCTTAAAGTCTTTAATAAAGCTATGATCAAATCTCAACAAGTAATAAACTATGCCAGTTTACAAGTTAGATAACATAAGCTTAGAA
Organism: Pongo abelii; assembly: GCF_028885655.2. Taxonomy (NCBI): domain Eukaryota; kingdom Metazoa; phylum Chordata; class Mammalia; order Primates; family Hominidae; genus Pongo; species Pongo abelii. Next base: position 6,750,740 of record NC_072009.2, on the reverse strand, counting down.
GATGTTTATTTTTCCCCAAACCAACTTTTAAATAAATACAATTCCCAGCAAAGACAGAAGAATGCTGCACACTTTGACACATGGATTCCATAATGTATATGAAAGAATAAATTCTACCAAAAGCAAGGGGAATGTTGAAGATGGAAAACATACGTCATTTGTAATATTTGAGTCATACTTCATCTTGCAGAAACAGATCAGCAACTGAACAAAGGCCAAATATAAAGCCCTAGGATTGGCTGATGTATGTATGATTAATTTTAAAACTTGTATTTTTGGGGGGAGTGGGGCAGGATGTGGCCCCTTCCAGATTTATTCTTCTCATCTCCACTATTGTGTGCTGTGGAAGGTAAATACATGAGTTCACTCTTGCCTTCTCGCTGTCCCTGGGTTACAGCCAAAGAAGACACTAGTAGGTAATCTGGAGGACAGAAGGGGAGGAAGGCCTATGTATATGAAATCCAGTTCCCTCCCTAGTAGGTAGGTCCAGTTCAACCTCAGTGGGTATCAGCAACTTCACATAAGGGCTCCACTACCCTGTGTTGGTGCCCTATATACTGTCCCCATCTTTATTATATTTCTCAAGTTGCATTCCATCTTTTCCTATCATGACCCTGGCTGACACAACAAATACTGGGAAAAAATACCTTGTTTCTTTCATGTGTCAAAAGCAATGCTTCCCTATTGCAGAAAAAAACAAAGGGGGATCCCTACCTAACTCCATATATAAAAACATCCTCTGCATAGATTAAAAATGTCTGTATGAACAATGAAATTCTGATGCTTATAGAAAAATGTGCAAGAAAATGTTTTTTTGATGTTCGGGTAGAACAGGATTTCTATAACAGATGCTACTTAGGAGAAGCTGTTATAAAGAAAAATATGTTGATGGAATTTTGCTACATTTAAACTAATGGTTTTGTTTCAAACCAAACCAGGCATAATAGATGGGAGCCAGTGGGAGATTTTTAAAACATGTGAAACTCAGAATGGTGAGTTTATTTTTATTTTTTAGAGATAGGCTTTTGCTATACTGCCCAGGCTAGTCTTTAACTCCTGAGCTCATGTGATCCTCGGCCTCAGCCTCTTGAGTAGCTGGGACCACAGGGTGCACCACTGTGTCTGGCTTATGGTGGACTGTTTAAATCAGAGTGTTCTCCTCTGTGTACCTAGGTGTCTTAGATGGGTTATTAGAAAGTTGAAACATGGGGCCCTATGAAGGATGGGATAGTCTGAGGCACACACCCCTAGCAATATCTATTTACACAAATGTAAATAGTATCAGCAGAGAATGTGCCAACCTATCATTATCTTCTATTTTGCATAATAGGAAATAAAACTGAGATGCACTGGAGTGGATTATACAAATGAGCCTGCAAGAAAATGACAGTCCAGTAAAAATACATTCCTGGCTCACATTTCAGATATTTATTTAATACCACCTACTGCTGTGTGGTCTTCTGAAATAATGTGTGACTCCAACACTGCATGAGTGGGCATTTCACTGAATTCATGGTTAATGGGGTGGTAAATAAGAGTGACTTTTAAGAGACGGAAGAGGAAATAATTTATAAAGTACCAAGGCTGCAGAGAAAATTGAAGTCTTCCTTTCAAGACAAAAGAGAAAACACAGATCTACCATCCACACTGTGATTGACATAAATTTGACAGATAATTATTGTAAGCTATACTTTGTGTGTTGCTTTCTTTAGCAGATTAGAAGACCCAAGTGGAAGACACAACTCTTGCCTTCAATAGAGTACTATTACCCATGCATAGAAGGTCAGCAAGTCACCCCACGAAACAGAAAAGGGTGGAAATCAGTGTGTGGGGCAGAGAGTCTACTTTGTAGGCAGTAGGTACTCTTGAGGTCTGAGCTGGCAGAGAAACCACATGAGAAACAAGCTTAGTTGGAACCTTCTATTGATGTTTGATTTTGCGTTGCTCATATTTCACTAGATAAATAGACTAATAGATATCAAACACAATAGTATTTGCTCCAAAACCTTAAATTCATCAGTGTATGATTGCTTTTCATTAAAGCTTAATTTGTCTTTATTTTTGACATGTTTCTCTCTTTCCATTATATATTATAAATAATATGTTTAGGAGTATCATTTCTGTGCCCAGAAGAATGCTTACTTCATGGTTCTCATACCAGGGCAGGTGAAAACTGAAGAAATTGAAGGAACATCATGTATCTATGTGCAAGCCTGACACTTTTTTAATAGTGAAATGTTTACAAAACCTATTTTGGCTTAAATACACAGTTTTCATTGTATATGACAACTGTGGGGGAAAGAAAATATCAATTTTTTTTTTTTTTTGAGACAGAGTCTTGCTCTGTTGCTCAGCCCAGAGTGCAGTGATATGATTACAGCTTACTGAAGCCTGGCATTCCTGGGCTCAAGCGATTCTCTCATCTCAGCCTCCCTAGTAGCTGAGATTGCCAGCACATGCTTGCCATCACACTCAGCTCACTTTTTGTTTTTTGTAGAGATGAGGCTTTGCTATGTTGCATACAATGTCTCAAACACCCAGAGCTCAAATCATTCTCCCTCTTCAGCCTCTCAAAACACTGGAATTATAGGCATGAACCCGCCCCAGACCTGGCCCCAAATCTTTAAAATATTCCCTATGCTTCTTTTCTTTCTAAAAAATGCCAACCTTGATGAGATTTTCCATCACTCCCTCATATAACAATATTATATATTCTACCATATTGGAAATCCACATGGAACTCTCTGAAACACAGAAAAGCCCCCAATGTCAATACAATTATTGTTATGAAAAAGCCGTCCATGGAGGTATAAACCTTGCCTAAATCAAACAGAATTTTGATACCAACTTTTCCTTTAATTTAATTAATTTATTTATTAGATGAAGTCTTACTCTGTTTGTTTGTTTGTTTATTGAGATGAAGTCTTGCTCTGTTGCCCAGGCTAGAGTGCAGTGGTGTCATCTCGGCTTACTGCAACTTCTGCCTCCCAGATTCAAACAATTTTCCTGCCTCAAGCCTCCTGAGTAGCTGGGATTACAGGCATGTACCACCACGCCCAGCTAATTTTTGTATTTTTAGTAGAGATGGGTTTCACTATTTTAGTCAGGCTGGTCCCAATCTGCCCACCTTGGCCTCCCAAACTACTGGGATTACAGGCATGAGCCACTGTGCCCAGCCCCTTTTATTTTTAATACTGTGTGCTTTAACTTTTTCCTATTAAAACTCTGTTGCTAGTAGCATTAATTGTTTCATACATTCACAATAAATCATTGCAAGCCCACTTTCCTGACTCTTCTATAAAACTGGCAACAATTATGTTAATTGTGCAGGAAAAATATGTTATAATTGTAAATAATCTCTCTTTTCGAGCAGGATGCAAGGAATCAATGTAAAGTAATAAATCAAATGTCATTTGTTTTCCCTGTATTTGGCCAGAGGCCATTGTTTTAAAAGCATTAAATTATAGCCCGCTTTCATCAATTAGGTATTATTCTTTGGCTCATGAATCTAACCAAGAACATGTAAGATGTATCCCAAATCCCATGGTAATGACAACTGATTAATTCTGTTAATAATAATGGAAGGTTTTCTTTTTATGGTGCATTATTTATATTATTTATATGTGAATATTTTTGTGCCAACTGTATATAAAAGAACTTTCTTTTTGATGCTTTCCTCTCACTATAATTATGGCATAGTGGAAGAAACACTGTTTGTCACTTCCTAATGGCCACAGCTAAATTCCACTTTGTATTCCAAGCAATAGTAAACAGATGTTGTTCTACATAAGATGAAATGATGAAATTTTATTTTTAAATATACCTATGGATACCCTTTAGAGTCCTGACATGGCAGTCAGTTTCAGAGAGTACTGATAAAAAATATTTTGCAGCCTAACTTAGAAAGCAGAATCAAACCTAAACTTTATCTACCTATAGGCTTATTGATGCATTAAGAAAAAAGAAATTGAGACAAAGGTCTCCTATCTTCCCTGTATATGTTACACAGATATATGTTACTCTCCCCTTCTTTAAATATCCCATGTCTTGATAAATTCGTATGGCATGCTAATCATCTGATAAACTAATCTAATCGTCAACTTATTCCACATCTAATCCATTCTCACATCTTTGATGAGTCTTAGAAATGAGATGGCCATATGCCAAATACATAATTCTTTGGTGTTCAGAAATTCTGGCAGTGTGCCAAGATAATGGAGAGGCCAATCATCCCTCTGCAAAATAAATCAAATTACACCCTCTAGATGTCTACCTAGGCTGAATCGAGCAAGTTAACAAATAACTGGTAGTCTGAGTCACTAATCTCAAAATGCAAATCAGAGCTTGTCACTTTGCTGCTTAAAAATGCTCCTTCATGTGACTCCAGCTGTCAACATGGTAATTACCAAACAGGATCAATGAGATAATTCATGCACACCAACTTCTGTAGCTTTGGTGAACTTCAGGGATGGTCAAGAACTGTGCATTGTAGGACTTGTCCCTTTTCCCTGTCCCATTGGCGCTCCATTGCAATTTTGCACCAATATGTCTGCACAGGCATTTGTTCAATTGCTCCACATTCTTCAGTGTTCCCCTAGCATAATTTTCTCAGACTGTCTTTTTCTATAGACTTCTATAGTCTACCTCATGTTATCTTTACCTCAGTAATATTCACATTAGGGGCCAGATCATTGTGTGGGGTGGAGGCTGTCCTGTACAGCAGGTCCAAAATTGCTCTTAGTTAAGAAGCTCTGTTCTCCCTGATAACATATCTCCAAGTCTTCAAAATGCCTTTAGAAATATCTTCGCCACCACTAAGCCCATCTGAGAGCTCCAGATAGAGTTGGCTGCCCTGTTTTCCCCCAACAACTTGAACTCATCACTCCTTTATTCATCCTTGCCCCAGTCCAGCATTGTGGCTCACTGTAGGTCCCCAATTCCTCAAGGCAGCCATTCAGACACATGGATCAGCAGCTAGCACATTTGGCTCACTAAGTGATGAGGAGGTGGTGTGAATTCTCCTAAGATGGTAAAAATGCAGAGAAAAGGGCATTCATTGTGTCAAAAGCAGCAGCTGCATTTTGAATATGGTAAGTTTGAAATGTCTCTAAGGTGGTTCTGTTTGGAGACTGGGGGAGAAACAGAGATTGCAGTGTAGAAACAGGCCATCACCACAATTATTACTATTATCACCAAAACAATCATCACAATATTTGTTATCTTCATTGCTGTCATCATCATGGCCATCACCATCATCATCGTCACCAGCAGTACCATCGTCATCAGGTCATCATCACCATAACCTTCAGCATCCTCATCACCATCACCATCTCTCTGTAGGTGCCATGTGTGAAACACAGGCTTGGTAAGTCTGAGGCCACTCTTTGAGACTGCTGAAAAAGTGAGCTGCTTTGATTTTTAGAGGACCAAGATACCAGTACTTGCTAACTTTGATGCCAGCATCTCTGAACGGTCCCCATCGAAGGCCAGTCACTGCAAACACAGGCTATTCCTTTTCACCTTGCATCTGCAAGACATCAAGTGGAACTGTTCCTCCTTTCACAACTGCAAATGTGGCATCAGTTGTATGTTGGACTTTGTTTCCATGTTCAGCAAAGAGGATATGACTCAAACTACTGGTGTATCCCAGTGGGATAAATCCAATGGGAATCTTACTGAAGGTAGCCTCATCTGTTCTTCGAAGAACTCCAGTAACAACCTCCTTCAGTGTCCCATCTCCTCCTATAACAATGATCACAGCTGTGTTTAACATCAGTCCCAGGAGTTCCTTGGCTTATCCCTCATAATCTGCCTTAAGAATAGACATATCCATCCTGGATATATGTAAAATCAAGGCAGCATTTTTTTCAAATCGAGTCCTGGCTTTGCCTTTGCAAGCTGCAGGCAAATAATCTGCCTTAATAATAGACATATCCATCCTGGATATATGTAAAATCAAGGCAGCATTTTTTTCAAATCGAGTCCTGGCTTTGCCTTTGCAAGCTGCAGGATTGAGAAAAATGGTTGCCTTCTTCACTTGTGCATTTGGAGAAATGAGTTGATTGCCAAACACCTGAGTTTCTTGATAGGCTGCTCTCCTTAGTAGGTTATCACCGTGTTTTCTACACAGCCAATTACATCCCCAGGCCAGGAGGCAGAGCCCAGTTGTAGTCTTCTTCCAATGATTTTGAAGTGTTTTAAAGAATACTGTCACCTTCTAAAGATTTGCAGGGATGGTCCTGCGCGTGGCTCTGCCTTTCCTGTGTGTGTCTCTTCTTACAAGGACACCAATCATATTGGGTTTAGGATCTTCCCTAACACAGTATGAACTCATCTGAACTTGATTGCATTTGCAGAAACCCTATTTCCAAATAAGGTGAATTTCCTAGGAACCAGATATTAAGATATCAATATAACATTTTTTTGAGATGCACAATTCAACTGTAACACAAGTCAACTCATAACCCATGCTAAGAGAAAACTTTATTACCAATGATGTGGTCTGTCAAAGCTTTTAAAACACAGATTCTAACCCATGCTTAACAGTCTTAAAATAACAGTATAAAATCTCAAAGAAAGTGATCCCTCTCAAGTTAGGAACTCACAATACCTTCTCATGGCTACTCAAACTTAGATAATGATGATGTTGATGATTCTGATGAGTTTTTGATGATGATAACGATGATGATAAAGTAACTACGATAACTTAAGTTGGATAAAGTGCAAGAGGAAGCTCATTTTATCCTAAGTTTTAGAATAAGCTTTCCCTAATGATGAACTCGGTTATTTTCCAACCTATGAACTTTAATTTCTTAGAAATGATTCCTTCTGCATTGAATCAAATTATAGCCCACTGCATTTAAAAATAGGCAATCCAAATGTCCACATTGATAGATTAGATAAAGAAAATGTGGCACATATACACCATGGAATACTGTGCAGCCATAAAAAAGGATAATTTCATGTCCTTTGCAGAGACATGAATGAAGCTGGAAACCATCATTCTCAGCAAACTAACACAGGAACAGAAAACCAAACACTGCATGTTCTCACTCATAAGTGGGAACTGAACAATGAGAACACATGGACACAGGGAGAGGAACATCCCACACTGAGGCCTGTCGGTGTGTGGGGGGATAGGGGAGGGATAGCATTAGAAGAAACACCTAATGTAGATGACGTGTTGATGGGTGCAGCAAACCACCATGGCATGTGTATGCCTGTGTAACAAACCTTTACGTTCTGTACATGGATCCCAGAACTTAAAGTATATTTTTTAAAAAAGTTAGAAAGAGAAAAAGTACATAGGAATAAGGATGTTGCTAAGGCTGAACAGTCTAATACTATAGCTAGTAGATACATATGGCAGCTTAAATTTAAATAGAAATTAGTTGCACTTAAATGAAATACAAATATTTCTTCACCACACACACACACACACACACACACAATAGGCAACCAACTGCTTTCTCAAAACTATAAACCAATTAGTTTATTAGTCATTCTATCATGCTTGTATGCTGTCTTCCCTCCTTGTAACACCTCAGGGGCTTGGCATTTCAGGGAAACATGCGGTAAACAGGATCCTGGCTTGGCTGGTAATTCTGGTACATTCAGCATCCGCAGGGAAAAACTGAGCTTCAGCAGCAAATGGCTTTGCCTTGCTGTATGCTGACAGTTTGTCATAGGAAATGGAGGTACCCTATTTTCTTTTAATTTCTAAAGCATATTATAAAATATATTGCTTTTAAAATATTACAAAAACGTGGCTTCCAGCTCAAAATATACAAGCAAAGAGTTTAATGCATTTGCCAAAAAAATAAAAATAAAAATAAATTCACATAAACTCTGGGTGTATTCATAACATATAATGTGATGCATGAGAATAAATGCTTGCAACTGAGGAGGATGCTTGCAAAAGACTACTTGGAAGGAATAAAAGAACATGTTTTCTAAGACTTTCAGAACTATATATTAGAAGAGGAAGGTAACACTCAAAATTGCTTCATCTCCGTTTGTGAGAGTGCTCAGGTAAACATCACCAACCTTTCTCTTTCTTTTATGTCTTTTTTTAATTATACTTTTAATTCTGGGTTACATGTGCAGAACGTGCAGTTTTGCTACATAGGTATATATGTGCCCTGGTGGTTTGCTGCACCCATGAATCCTTCACCTACATTAGGTATTTCTCCTAATTCTATCCCTCCCCTACCCTCTCACCCCATAATGAAGAGAAAAAGCTGCAAACATCTTTATTGTTCAGGTTCAAAAAAAAAATAGCTGGTGGACAGGCACTACTAGTTCATTCATTTGTTTTGTGCAATAAAGTATATAACTCATTATTTTATCTCAAAAATGCTCTGGGTCTTCAAAGCATTTACCATCTACTGGGGATGGCAGATTTGTAAAATCATAATTAAATTCAACTTATAGAACTTAAGAAATGATAGTTCATCTCTTCTTAGAGTACCAAAAGGTTAACATGAACATGAAAATAGTGTAAGGTGAAAGAGTTTTGGTTAAATGACCCCAAAAACTCCTTCTCCTTGGAAGATGTTATCATTATGTGATTAGAGTCTAAGTTGATTCTACCATTTATGTCCAGGTAAATTTCCAGTATTATAGTTAATATACCAAAATCTCCTCCTATAAAACAAAACAAAACAAGTGTAAAATGCAAAGATCCCCGTAGAATGTGCAGTGGTGAAATCTGTTCTCATTATTATCTGATTTTAGCTCAAAATTAAATAATTTGTTAACATTTTAACATTCTTGAGAAAGATGCAGTTTTTTAAGGCTTACTTTTTTATTTTTAAATTTAAACATTTTAGAAACATGCAAATTATAACTTGATTTCATTGATTCCATACTAGTCACCTGAATTAATATATTTTGAATATAAAATTATGAAAGGATTTTACTACATTGGAAATTTGGGGGAGACTGAAATCTTTTGTGTTAATGATTTAAACACCAGGTGATAAAAAGTATTTTTGAATTTGGTAAGAACAAAACCTCATGTTCTTTGATTTAACCATATTGTATAGTCTGCTAAGTAGAAAAAAATATGCGTTAGAATAAATTTGGATGAAATTCCACTTATGAATCCTGCAATGTCACAATGTAACAATGTAAAAAATACTAAAGTGAGTACTTTGCATGTTAAATTACAACATCACTGCACATTGCCTCCAGTTTTATTATAGTTTTCTCTCTCCTTTCTCCCCAATTTTGCATGTGTTATCTCTCTGTGCAGCTAAAGAAGCAACAAACAAGAACCTCAGTTTTAGGAAACACAGACAGCATTTCCTCACTGCACAGCCATGTGTTTACACTCTGTATACTCATGTCAAGACTGGATGAAAACCTTTCTATCAAGGAACCTCCACAGAAAACATCCACTTTCAGCCAGGTGTGGTAGTTCATGCCTGTATTCCCAGCACTTTGGGAGGTTGAGGTGGGTGGATCGCCTGACGTCAGGAGTTCGAGACCAGCCAGGCCAACATGGTGAAACCCCATCTCTACTAAAAGTACAAAAATTAGCCGGGCATGGTGGCAGGTGCCTGTAGTCTCGGTTACTCAGGAGGCTGAGGCAGGAGAATTGCTTGAACCCAGGAGGTAGAGGTTGCAGTGAGCTGAGATCACCCCATTGCATTCCAGCCTGGGCATCATGAGTGAGACTGTCTCAAAAAAAGAAAAAGAAAAGAAGACATCAACTCTGCTTTCACATTTGCCTCCATTTTCTTTTCCCTGAAATCCTAAAGCAGTCACTGAAGACTTTGTGCTTTTTATGGAATGTTGGTTTAGTTGGGTCATGTATCAATGGGATTTCCCACTCACTTTTCCAGCAGTGGGGTTAGATCTCTCTGCATACCCACTTACACTCACCTAAGGCCTTGTTTATGCTAATTGCAAATAATGATTTATTTATTAATAATTTTTAAATGAGCTACGTAAAATGTCTCTAAAGATAATAAGCAATGCAAAAGAGATGAAAATATCCAAAGAGTATACATGGGGATTAGGAGATCAATAGCATCATTGGCCTGACTGGAGGCTAAAGTCCATATGTGACAGGCAGATAGGATGTTAGGCAAATAGTAGATGTTCCCTGGTTGAGTGAATGATTATGTCATAAAAGACAGACAGCAGAGTAGAATGTAGCTAAAAATATCCTTTTTAAGGAAGAAAAAGGGAGTGTTCATGAACCTAGAATTTTCATATCTTGTTGAAACCCACCAGAAGAGCTCCTTTGCCTGAGACAAATCAATACCTGCTGTGTTCTTTCTTTGTGATGGCAACAGGGACTTACCCAAAGATAAACCTGAGGACTGTACAGACAACTTGCACAGAGGACCAAGAGGATATCTGGCTTGAAGGAGACTTCAAGATGTTTGGGGTTTTAGGGAAGAAGAGGCTGTAGAGTGGTTTACGTGTTTTATAACTTGGCATTTGCCAAGAAAACTGTAACATATTTGATCTTGAATGAATTATGGATACTTTTCCTATGGGCTTCCTTCAACACCATTCACAAACACACAAACACAACACACACACCAATGCTTACCTTCACCATTAAAGTCATCATCAGGTATGTAAAATCTAACAGGGAAATGTTTTTCCTTTATTTCTTTTTACATACAGGGTCTCACTGTGTCACCCAGGCTGGAATGCCCTGCTGTGGTCTTGGCTCAGTGCAGCCTTGATCTCCTAGCCTCAACTGATCCTCCCACCTCAGCCCCCTAAGTAGCTAGGACTACAGGCCCGTGCCACCCTGCCCAACTATTTTTATTTTTTTGGTAGGGACAGGGTTTTGTCATGTTGCCCAGGCTGGCCTAAACTCCTGGGCTCAAGTGAAGCCCCAACCTAGGCTCCCAAAGTACTGGGATTACAGGAGCAAGCCACCACTTTTTAATTTGTGGAAACCTGGACCTGCTTCTCTGAACCTCAATACAGAACATTAGATTGAATGATAAGGTGGAGACTACACTGTCTCATCATTGTTTCATTTTACCAGTAGCTATTCCATAGATAGGTCACTCTTTTGGAGTCTTTCCCTCTGGTTCCATTGCCTTAAATTGACTATGTGATTTAGGTAGGTCTAATTTATTTATTGAGAGCAGATATTTTGATCTCACAAACTCTCTGTGGCTCTGAAATCTGGAGCTCACAAGCTCTCAATTTCTGTTGTTTTCACTGCAGTTTGGCTGTGATTGCACCAAGGAAAGAGATGTTTAAACATAAAGAGAAAATGTTAAACTAGTCATTATGTAAACAGCCTGGTTTAGGAAAACCAAAAAGCAGACTAGGAAGATAGGACCTGTTCTCAACAAGGGCTTTCAGTACTTCATTCAGGCAAGGAATCTTGCAATGAAAGATAAAGTCATTGGATTAACATTCAATTAACATGACATTAAAGTTCTAAGAATGCACTAATCTTTTCTATTTTATAATTATTTCTTATATAGTTGTTTACTCCCAAATCACTATAATTCTAAAAAAAAAATCAGAGGACCTATAGTCATATTAGTCTTATTTTTAATAGGTGATGATACTAAATATTTAAAAGTTTAAATGGCTTGGCTAGGCCAGGCATGGTGGCTCACAGCTGTAATCCCAGCACCCTGGGTGGCCAAGGTGGGCTGATCACCTGAGGTCAGAAGTTTAAGACAAGCCTGGCCAACATGGTGAAACCCATCTCTACTAAAAATACTAAAATTTGCTGGGCATGGTGGCAGATGCTTGTAGTCCCAGCTACATGGGAGGCTGAGGCAGGAGAATCTCTTGAATCTGGGAGACAGGGGTTGTGGACACTGCACCACACTGAACTCCAGCTTGGGAAACAGAGCAAGACTATGTCTCCAAAATAAAAAACGAATAAATAATATATAACTTGGCTAAAATAGTATCTAAAATAAATAACACTATTCAAATCAGCAATATTAACTGACAAAAATTAGACTACAACATCTTAGAAAGCAAGACTCCACAAATAAATGAGCTAATTGTTTTAAATGGCCAAATATTCCAATGGACTAGATGTACCTAGAGTTTCTATCTCTGACAATTTCTAAGAAAAAAATGATTATGATATGCACTATATGAAAATTTGATTTTTATTATATTCTAGGTAATCTGTATTTGTTCAAATTATGACAAGCATCTAAATTGTAAATTGAATTAAAATTCATGTACTGGAAGATTATGTATGTAATGGAAAATGTTATTCGTTAGGAAAAGCTATTTCTTAATTATTCAAACAGGCATAATTCATACTACCAAATACTGCCAATAATATTATTCAAAACACACATAATTTCCAAACCCTCAATAAGATTATTACTCAATATTCAAATTGCTGAAAGCTTTTTGTGCTAGGACAGAAACATGCTATCATAAATCCACTCCAGTTTAACTGTGCTTAAAAAAAAAATACTAAATACTTTTCAATTAATCCATGTCAGGGAGATCTTTATTTAATAATCTTTCATAATTATCTTTACTGGCAAGCTATGTCTACACAACGTCAAACGTCCAACTGACAGACGAAAACTGGAGTAATTTAATAATTGTCACCTAGTTGCATGTTGATGTTGATTGGTTAAAACATTGGTCTCACTCTGCTAACATAGTTTTCATTTTTCACCTAGATTTTGTGACTGTATGCGTACAATTGGACTTTGTTTGTCTAGACAACAAGATAAAGAAAATTAATTTCTCTTTAATATCACACACACAGAGTAGTGTTATTGCCATTTGATAGTTTAAGGGAATTTTCCAAAACATTAGTTTAATCCTTTCGTGGTGAATAATTTATCTAATTCACACATGCTCAAAATCCATTTGACAACAGGAGCTCAAAAAGACTAAAGTTAGGAATAAAGCAGAATGATAATAGTCAGCTCTTTTAAAAAAATGTTACTTTTCCTGAAATTCCCATTTGTTAAAACCATACTAGAAACCACCAGAAATGATGGGCTGTTGGTCTTACTTCTTCAGCTTACCCCTCCATTACAACAGTAAACAGCTATGTCACAGATGATCAACATTTATTATGCCTGGATTAATATACATACCAGACTCACTATGCACATGCAATTTTGCTGAAATTTTCAAGTTCTGTTTTCTATTATTAATGATGTTGCACTAATATCAGATTACAGGGTGCTTGTATGTGCTGGATACTAAGCATTTTATATGGATTATAAGCTTAAACCTCTCAGCTACCTCTATTTTAGACATAAGGGCACTGTGTCCCATGAAAGCTGAGTCACTTGCCTATAATGATTGATCTGCCAAGGGGATAAACTGGCATTCCATCTCCAGCAAACAAGTTTTGGCTGGAGGAGTAAACAAGGTGTACGTTCAAAAGGTGAGAGAGTCACTTTGCCCAGAAGAGACCACAGGTTAAGTTGTAGCTGGAAGGAATGGAGAGCTCAGAGGATTTTGTCAGCAGTGTTTGTAAGTAGGAAAATAAGACATGTAAAGGTACAGCCACCATCACAAGTGAAACTCTATGGAGACAGATGATGAAAGAACCATTTGGGTATTTTGTTGTAAGTCATTCAAAGCCATCATCTCTGGAAATCTGTCATAGCTGTCTGAAAAAAAAAATTTTAATGACCCTTTATTACTTTCCTGAGTCAAAATAGTATATCTGTTGAATATGCTGTTTAGTACAATTTGCCATGGGGCTATATTAACCTGATGCAAAATGTCAAATTTGCAGAATGTCCCTGAGTGTGGTGGCTCATGTCTGTAACCCCAGAATTCTGGAGCCTGAGATGGGAGGATCACTTGAGGCTATGAGTTCCAGACCAGCCTGGGCGACATAGGAAGGCTACAACTCTTTAAAAAATTTAAAAACTAGCCAGTCACGGTGGCTGAAAATTATAACGTAAATCTAATAGGGGATTTTTTTTTCATTGTTTCTTTATGGATCACTTGAGGTCAGCAGTTTGAGATCAGCCTGACTAACATGGTGAAACCTCATCTCTACAAAAATTAGCTGGGCATGGTGGCACAGGCCTGTAATCCCAGCTACTCAGGAGGCTGAGGCAGGAGAATCACTTCAACCTGGGAGGCATAAGTTGCTGTGAGTGGAGATCACACCACTGTACTCCCACCTGGGCAACAAGAGCAAAACTCCTTCTCAAAAAAAAAATCTGCCACCATTTTCTAATTTGCAGGAAACTGGATATGCTTCTTCTCTGAAGCTTCATATAATATCAGCCTATAATCCCAGACACTCATGAGGCTGAGGTGGTAGAAGCACTTGTGCCCAGGAGTTTGAGGCTGCAGTGAGCTTCTGTGCCACTGCACTAGAGCCTGGGCAACAGTGCAAGATCCCGCTCAGAGACAGGGTAACTATCACTCAAATTTTAGAAGAGAAATTTTTTAAAAATCTGAAAAATATCTGCCCTAAAAGAATAATCTATATGGTCTCCTTGGCATTCTTAAGGAAGACAGAAAGCTCTAAGTGCCCAAGAGTGTTTTCAACTAGAAATTATTGGAAGTAGAATTCCAGAATGGACTTGGGGTCAGAAGGCTGAAAACCTAATGACTTCAGTGACTCTGAACTTTGTTTTTAGAGTAATACTTCATTATGAATTTCAAATCATATTAAAGGGTGATAAAACTCTTCCTTAGTTTTCTATTACCACTATCACAAATCTCCACAAAGTTAGTAAGCTTAGAACAACAAGCTTACTTTTACAGTTTCTTCTTTTCTATTCTTTTACAGTTTCTTCAGAATTTCTTCTACGGGGCTAGGGTTTCTTCCAGAGGTAAAGTTTCTTCCACGGGTCAGTTTCTTCCATGGGGATAGAATCGAGGTGTCAGCAGGGCTGTTGGGCTCCTTTCTGGAAGCGCTAAGGAAGAATCAGTTTCCCTGCCTCTTCTAGCTTCTAAAGGCTGCTGTCTACATTCCTTTCTCCTGGCTCTCTCATATTCAAAGCCAGCAATGTCCAGGTATCGCTTTCACATGCTGCTTTACTCCAACTCTGATCTCCTCTTGAGGCTTCTGGGTCCACATTGGAGGGTTTCTGTTAATATACTGTGCTCAGTCAGATAACCAAGGATAATTCTCTCTATTGGAAGGTCTGCTGGTTAGCAAACATAATTCCATCTACAACCTTAATTCCCCTTTGCCATTTGAAGTCAATACTTAAGGCAGAGTATTGAAGAAATCACGTGTCATGCGTAGCAACCTATTCCGAGGTTCCAGGAATGACAGGTGAAGGGAGGAGAAAGGCCATGCACATCTCTCAAAGGACCATGATTCTTCTGCCTACAAGTACCTATCGCTCAAAATTAGAAATGCTTGTAAACTTGAAATCTCAGCCTCTAAAGCTTGTCTGGCATATAACTGCTTCTCAAAAATATTTTGGACAGTGAAGTGAAGCAGTGCCTGCTCATTCCAGACACCTTGTGGTAAGAGCTGTTCTTCTCCCCCTGCCAACTGTTATACCCAAGAGCAGCCAGTTATCTCTTCTTATCTTGAGTCGACTGAGCCAATTAAAACTCTGCCTGGGGATTTTTAGTATGGAATTATTTTGTATGGAATTTAGTATGGAATTACTTTGTCCTTCACTGGTGGTACTGAGAAAAACAAAATGCATATAATGAAAACTGCAGAGAACCCTCTTACCCACCACATAAAGCAAGTCTATTTCCAGAAAGAAGCAAAGAAACAGACATAAGATTGGTGATGTCCTTGAACTCATTTCTTCCAGGTGCCTCTAAAGTCTAGCTGCATATCTGCCATTCTCCCAATCTGATTTCTTGACTTTTGCAGCAAGTTTGGATATCCCACCACCCTTCTAATAAATTTCAATTTTTCCCTCAATGCCAGATTGAGACTAGGTTATTTTCTACCAGCTGGACATAGTCCAACACCCCTTGACTAACGCAGAATGCCAGAAAAGTTTGTGCGACTTCCTGAAAAGATGGCAGATATTCGAGAATGAAAACCATGCTATAAATTATATCTTGAATTAGATCCAGTGCTGTCTGTAAGAGAAGCAAATGCATTTTTTTGTAAAAACACTAGCAAAGCCAGTTGACTTTCTAGCTTCTTTCCCTGTTGTTCATCTGCCACCCTTTCATCTTAGGTAGCTTGTCTACCCAACAAAGTGCCATGGTCAGCAGCTATGGATAACATAAAAATGTTTATGGTCCCAGTCCAGTGGCTTATGCCAGTAGTCCCAGCATTTTGGCAGGCCAAGATGGGAGAGCACTTGAGCCCAAGACCAGCCAGAGCAGCAGAGTGACACCCTATTTATACAAAATAAAAAATAAAAAAATTAGCCAGGTGTGGTGGAGTGCACCTGTAATCCCAGCTACTCAGAAAGCTGAGATGAAAGAATTCTTCGAACCCACAAAGTCGAGGCTGCAGTGAGCTACGATTGCACCACTGCACTTCAGCCTGGGGTACAGAGCGAGACTCTGTCTCTAAATCAAAAAAATAAAATAAAATAAAATAAAATAACTTTTATTATATGGCACTGACAGAAAGAGCACGTGGTAAAGCAGAGCTTCTGTTACCATGCCACACTTAACACCCAAATAGTAACAACAGTAACGATTGGCGCCAAGCTGCTTAACATAGATTTGTGTGTTCAAATGTTCCATTCAACAGATGCTTAATAGATGAATCTCTTCTATAGCCCAAATATTCTTCAGGACACAGCTCAACCATTTATAGATTCCATCAAGATTTCCTCAAAACATAACTTGTCCCTGAGCTGTCACAGAACTTTCTTTGTTCCTTTACTAGGATGCTGTGGCTTATCATCTACCTTTATGTTTACTAACTGTCCAAATTTCTACAGGTCAATGTCCATGTCATGTCTGTTTATATTTCATCACAAAGCTCCAAGCTTCACCGAATAGGTCCTCAATCACTAATCGTGGCATGTTTACTTAAGTAACAGAATTCAAAGTCTCAGGTTTCATCTTGGGGAAAAAAGATGATAGGGACACCTTGCATTTAATCATCCGCTCTTTTTTAAATAGCTTCCTTTTTCGATTGTATTGCTAGCAAAAAAAAAAATCACTTCTCTAGAAATCACAATGGCATTTGCTGTTATCCTACAATGAAAAGACAATGATAGTGACTTCTTTTCTGTTTTCTTTTTTAGAGACAGTGTCTCACTATGTCACAAAGGCTGGAGTGCAGTGCTGTAATCTTGGGTCACTGCAACCTCCTTCTGTCACTCATGTTGCAAGCAATCCCGCTGCCTTAGCCTCCTGAGGCCAGGCTGGTCAGAAACTCCTGACCTTAAGTGATCCACTCACCTCGGCCTCCTAAAGATTAGAAGTACAAGCCACCGCACCTGGGCAACAATGACTTTCATTTATATTTCTCTTTATATTTCCCAGGGTTTTCAGTCCCATTGAGAGGTGACAACGTGTTAGCAGCCCTCACTTGCACCTCTTCGGCCTTGGCGTCCATTCCAGCTGTGCTTGAGGAGCCCTTCAGCCCACGCTGCACTATGAGAGCCCCTCTGTGGACTGGCCCGGGAGCCCGCTCCCTCTGCTTGCCGTGAGGAGTGGAAGGAGAGGTGGAGAGGTGCAGGCAGGAACCAGGCTGTACGAGGCGCTTGCGGGCCAGCAGGAGTTCTGGGTGGGCGCGGGCTCGGTGGACCCGCACTCGGAGTGGCTGGCCAGGGCAGAGAGGGGCTTAGCACTCGGTCCAGGAGCTGCGAGGGGTGCGCTGTGTCCCCCAGCACTGCCGGCCCTCCCGCACGGAGCTCCAATTATCTCTAGGCCTCAGCCACCTCCCAGTGGGAAACGCTCAGGACCTGCAGCCCGCCATGCCCTAGCCCCCCAAAGGTGGGCTCCTGCGCAGCCCTAGCCTCCCCAACGGGCGCCGCCCCCTGCTCCGCAGGGCGCAGTCCCATTGACAGCCCAAGGGCTGAGGAGTGCGGGCGTGGCGCACGAGACTGGCAGGCCCCAGCGCGGGATCCACTAAGCAAAGCCAGCTGGGCTCCTGAGTAGGGTGGGGAATTGGAGAACTTTTTTTTTTTTTTTTTTTTTTTTCTTGAGACTGAGCCTTGCTCTGTTGCCCAGGCTGGAGTGCAGTGGCGAGAGCTCCGCTCACTGCAAGCTCGGCCTCCTGGGTTAAGGCCATTCTCCTGCCTCAGCCTCCTGAGTAGCTGGGACTACAGGCGCCTGCCACCATGCCTGGCTAATTTTTTGTATTTTTAGTAGAAATGGGGTTTCACTGTGTTGGCCAGGATGGTCTGCTCTCCTGACCTCGTGATCCGCCCACCTGGCTTCCCAAAGTGCTGGGATCACAGGCTGAGCCACCAGGCTGCCTGGGAATTGGAGAACTTTTATGTCTAGCTGGAGGACTGTATGTTCACCAATCAGGACTCTGTGTCCAGCTCAGGGATTGTAAATGCACCACTCTGTCAAAAGGGACCAATCAGCTCTCTGTAAAACGCACCAATCAGCAGGATGTGGGTCGGGCCAGATAAGGGAATAGAAGCCAGCTGCCCAAAGCACACAGCGCCAACTTGCTCCTGTTGGTTTCCATGCTGTGGAAGGTTTGTTGTTTCGCTGTTTGCAATAAATCTTGCTGCTGCTCACTTTTTGGGTCCGCAGAGACCAGGAACCCACAGGGAGGGATGAACTGCTCAGGAAGGAACAAACAACTCCAGACGTGCTGCCTCTAAGAGCAGCTGTAACACTCACCACGAAGGTCTGCAGCTTCACTCCTGAAGTCAGCAAGACCACGAACCCACCGGAAGGAAGAAATTCCAGACACGTCTGAACATCTGAAGGAACAAACTCTGGACACACCATCTTTAAGAACCGTACACTCACCGCGAGGGTCCGCGGCTTCATTCTTGAATTCAGTGAGACCAAGCACCCACCAATTCCGGACATACCATGATGAAGAATGGAAGGGCTTTTTGCCCTGAAATCATTCAAGAATAAGACCTTAAGACGTATGTCCAAGGAAACAGAGAGAAAGCACAGGTGTAAGTCACTCCAGAAGTGGTTACTTGGCTCTGTCCATTCCCCAAGACACCCTGGACTCACTTATGGCTTTTTCTCCTCCAAGCTTTATATTTAATACAATATCTTGTGTGAGCAACTACTTCAAAATATGTATTTTATTCTCCGTTACTTTTTAACCTCACTTCTAGACAATACCAAGGGTTCTCATTGAAAACTTGAAATATTTCCAGAGCTCGTCTTTCTGTGTTCAGTCTCCTTGGTGACCAAGAGAAATCTCAAATTGTAGTGCCATGCTCTCACGTATGAACTGACATGAACTTAGTACGTGAGACTGGAACTTCTCAGCTTGACTTTCATAAGTTTTGTTTAATCAAGCTACCAAGCCATATTCTGCATTGCTTCTTCAAAATAGTCACTCAGTTACCCCCTCTTTTCCTCTGGCTCTTTCTCTCTGACACATGTAGACATAAATTCTCTCTCTCAAACACACACACACATACACACACACACACAATGTGAATTCGGTCTCCAACTCTTCCGTGTCAACATCCACACAATTGTACATACAGAGCTGTGCTGTCATGGCAGCTATTGATTTTTTTTCATGGGTGGTCTCATTCCACCCAACATCCTATATGAGGAGGCATCCTATTTGAAGTGCATTCATTGTTGCCAAAACTAGCTCTATAAAATCACCAGGTCCTAGACTCTAGCACACCCAATGTATTATAAAAGCAATCGTAATACTTTGTCCTGTTTGGAGTTTTTCTCTAAATTTTTGTCTTCCATTTTTTTACTTTTGTTTTAAATAGTTCCTTTATGAGAAAGACCTTGACCCAGGTGGCTGCTCAAACGAGAACCCTAATCGATTTTGACAGCTCTTTCTCATCACACACATGCACAAAGGGGACTATTAGGCACTGAGACAGCTCAGAACACCCTATGGAAGTACAGCATCCAAACGTCAGTTTGACTCCTTCAGTCACATTCAGACCTGGATTTTATGAGATGTTTGGGAGATCTGTCACCCTATTGAGAAGGGCAATATTCCAGAAACCACTAATATGATGAAGCAGAGTCCTTTAATTTTTAACTCTGAGCTGTTCCTTGTAATCTCAATGACAATTTGTAATCTCAATGGCACACAACCCTGGTCTAGTTTGTCATGACACTCTACTTAGACTACCTGGCAATTACCTGGAGAGAGAGTAATCTGACAAATGCAATAATATTTTGGAGATCAATGAATTAATGTAAATATTTATTTAATACTTTCAGCCAAATTTTGCTGAAAAATATTTTCCAGGGATTAAAGTTTAAAGAACAATGAGAAGAAAAAAATTCTCCATAAAAGTAATTTATCACATTCTCCACGAAGAACTTCATGCAAAAGACAAGCTCTAGTTTCTACATTAGATACGTCTATCATTCTCACAAATTAGTTCCTTTCTTTCCAGATATATTTTGTTCTCTGTTGTCCTTTCTCCTCATCTAAAAATGGTATATGGAAATGCTAACTGGGAAATGTGATACCACTGTGGCATAACTTTGGTTATTCTTCCAAGAAAATCTGAATTTGAAACCATACAGACATAAAACTCTTCATGTTTTACTAACATTAGGTTAATATATTAAATGTTATTGTGTTTACAGACTTTCATTGGTGTTTTATAGAAAAAAGGAAATTTTTAAAAATACAAACACATTAGTGTCTAATGTAGCTAGAATCATCTGAATATATTTTGTCATTTGATTGTAGTGGATCTTGGAAGAAAACAAAGTCCAAATTTACATTAAGAAAACGGATTCTAAACAATGAAATCCTATCATTGTATGAACTACCTCTTGCTTATATATTAAAAAAAATAAAGTTTTTCTTTGAAAACTCAGAAAAGGTGCTAATATCTCAAGTCATTATGGCAGAAAGAACCATTTTCTCTATCTTTCAGGTTGCAAACTGGAGCATGGTAGTGTACTTAATTCTATTTTTTTTTCTATAGATTCATTCCTTTACAGATGATTCAGGTATAACATGCAACACTATATGCTCATATTAATTTTCATCTGCAAATAAAATCATAAAATGTTAATTAGGTAACATATGAAAATAATTAAAGTCATTGTTTATAGTTTTGTCCATCCAGTAGATGGCCCAATATATACAAGTGGAACACGTGGTAAGCTGCTGCAAGAATTGCATTTGGAATATGAAAAATAAATTAAAATAAAATAAACAGGTTATAGAGAAGATCATGCACGAGATATTATAAAACCCTCCTGGCAAATCTCTCTACACACTGCCCAAGAAGTATTGTTTTCTGTTCCAATGAGGTACTTACCATCTTCCGTGGGCACATAGATGTTTAAATAAAGGCAGTCTTCATTTTGATCTTGAACATAGGTCATCAAAGTATCCAAACTGGAGGTAAACCAGATAGGCAGCATGTCATGCAATAAGTATCTCTCATTCAGGTGCTGGGGGCACACAGCAGCAAACTGAGTAGCATTTCGGATGCCAGTCCAGGAGGACGGGGATTCTGGGGGCTGAAACCGCCTCTCTCCAGTGGGGGGTGAGGCATAGGGGACCCCTAAGTACTGCTCCACTGGACCCAAGATCTCACTGGGTAACGGTGTTCTTAGGCCCCGGATTTTGCCATAATTTGTGTTGACAACTGGATACTGTGCTTGGCTGTCAATGAGGGTGAACTTGATGGCAAGAGCAGTTATCCACAGGAGGACATTGGAGTTTAACATGACACAGACGGAGGTGAACAACAAAGGGAGCCATAGCAGTCCCTGGGGCTGCGACATGATTCAAATCCACATCCACATCTGAAGCTAAGTGAGGTGGCTCCAAGGAGACAAAGCTCAGAGGTGAGCCTGCAGAGAGATAAGTCTTTCGAAAACTCCAATGCAGCCTAAAGAAGGGAGAAAGCAGACAAGAAAAATGAAGCCACACAGTGACCACCTAGAACACTGGCTGGTTCTTCCATGAAATCCACAACATCTCTATGAAATTCCTATTCATTTGTATAGGAATGTGTATAGAGCCATCTCCACATAGACGACAATAGCAAAAACATAACTTGTCTTTAATATTATTTTTTTTAGAGATGGTGTCTTGCTACATTGCCAAAGCTGCAGGGCAGTGGTGCTATCACAGCTCACTGCAGCCTCCAACTCCAGGGCTAAACCCATCCTCCCACCTCAGCCTCCCAAGTAGCTGGGACTACAAGCATGCACCAGTATGTCTGGGCAATTCATTGGAATTTTTGTAGACATAGGTGTCTCTATGTTATCCAGGCTGGCCTAAAGAGATCCTCCTCAATCAAACTTTCAAAGTGTTCGGATAACACGCGTCAGTCACCATGCCTAGTGTCGATCACTTTTCTTAATCCCGGCTGTACATCCTGTCACCAGGAACAATGCCTGACATTTAGAAAACACTCATCACATCTGTGTTGAATGAACAAACAGATGTTCAAGAATTGTATAGGTTATGCAGGTGATAATAACACCACCTACCAATTTCACTATTGTTTACCAGACTGGTTATCAGAAGAACTTTTTCTCAAATGTTTAAGGCAATTTTCACTCTTTCCTAAGGGGATATACATGCAGAACTAAAAGTTTTCCAGTAGGAGCAAAATAGAAGCATGCATCCAGGCCATCCTGTCATCGTGATGTGGATATTTATCAGGCCACAAGGGGAAAATCATCAAACAAAAAGAGTGTAGACTTTGGACACAAATTTTCCTTGTTCTAGTCAAGTGCACATATATATTTAGGCTACATACTTCACTGTTCTGAATCTCAGTTTCTTGTAAAAAAAAAAACTGTTCAAGATGGTGCATTTCAAGTACATGCTGCAGTGCTGGTCTCTTGAAGACTTCTTTCATAACTAAAAGTGCTGATGCAATTATCCTGACTTTGCAGTAAGCCACTGCATGCCTGAGAGGGTATCCTCTTCACCCTGCACCCCGTTTAAAAAAGCTGAGGCTACATTTGAGTTACTTTCCCACCGAGCCTGGAGTCAACTTTTAAAGGGTCACCTTTAAAAGACATCAATTTGTCTCTACATGGATAATATGACTATCCCTAGAGAAATCGCTGCTCCTGTGACAATAAAAGAATGTTGTGCAGCAATGGACAGTATGTTAAATGATCCTGTAGGGACAGAAAACATTTCACTAGGTGTCACAAGGTGGGTGTGTTTAGAGTGTTCTTCATCTCAAAGTAAGCAAATGTGTTTCTGAGGAATTTGTGGGTTACTCAGAGCATTTGCATCAGAAAATAGTTATCCATTTCATTTAAGTAATCAATTGAGCAGAATACATCACATGGCTTTTTTTTTTTAAATAAAACATTGGAACTGGATCTATCACAGAACAATAATACCATTGGCAGGAAATTCCATCGTACATGACATCCTGGGAAAAGTTCAACAGAGTTAGATGAAAATGCACTGAAAATCTGGGCTGTAACTTTGAAAGTGACAAATAGCATGTCACCAAATGGCTAATTTAGAATCTCACCAAATGGCTGATTTAGGTGTTTGCTTCTATCTCTGAATTCTACTATAGACAATATTTGGATGTCTGCCATGCAGCAATCCCATTTCTGAATAATTAAGAGATAGACAAGAAAAACAAAGAGGTGATGTCGTGTTTGGTTGCTTCTTTTTTAACTAGAAGATTTTTAACTAGAGGTAGCTGTTACTTTCGGAGCCTTCCCCAAGAGAGTAAGTGAAAGCATCATGTTTTTTATAACTTTTATTTTGGCTTCAGTGGTAGGTGTGCAGGTTTGCCATACAGGTAAACTTATGTCACAGGCATTAGTTGTACTGATCATTTCATCACCCAGATACTAGGCCTCTTTCCCAATAAATATTTTTCCTAATCTTCTACCTCCTCTCACTGCCCACCCTCCAATATGCTATTTCTATTGTTTCCTTCTTTGTGTTCATAAGTTCTCATTTCTAGCTCCAACTTACAAGTAAGCATATGCAGTATGTGGTTAACTGTTTCTGCATTAACTTGCTAAGGATAATAGCCTCGAGTTCCATCCATATTCCAGCAAAGGACATAATCTCATTCTTTTTTACCACTGCATACTATTCCATGGTATATATGAACCACATTTTCTTTATCCAGTCTGCCACTGTTGGGCATTTAGGTTGATTCCATGTCTTTGCTATTGTGAGCAATGAGGCCATCAATTTGTAATTCAGATAAATCTGCATCCTGGGATGCTATCTTTGTGAACTGAGGGAAGCAAGTCAGTCTCTGCAGACTACTAAAAAGGTAAAATAGTGTGTCCCACCTGCTTCATGAAATTGTGCAGAGCAGGAAGGGAGCATATATAGGCAAAGGCTGAAGAGCACAGCAGATGCCCAGTCAACATAGACAACATGCTGCCATGTTCACCACAGTCCTGCAAGAAAGACTTCTCGGTACAGGGACACAAGGTGGTATTAGTTCACTGTTAGTACTAAGTAGGCTGGCAGCAGATCATTCAAATTCGTTAGGCATCACTTTACCAATTTACTATTTGGAATTTCACATACTATTTAATTTAATCCCACGTAGCTGTAAAGAATTTGGTATTACACACTATCCCAGGTTGGGATTAAATGAGATAGTATGTAACCTCAAAGTATTGCACAGTTGCTGGAACAGACAGCTCAAGTGGAATTCAGTGGGTAGATTTCTTCCCAGGTTTACAAAGTCAGTTCCATGAGGAATTCCAGCCCATGCCTTAAATTCTCAAACTCAATGTGAGTGAGACTATGACTCACATATTGGTTATGACTGACCCAGCTGTATGATCAAATCCCTCCTCTGTCTAAATCTATAACCCACAAGGTCCTGATGGGCAGTGAGCGATTATAAACTAGCAGCAAACTAAGAAGATAAGCCCAAGGGCACCTGTACACTTCCTAAGTCTAAGTTAGGCATTCACAATATTCACAGGTTGAGAGCTACCTTTTTTTATTCCCTCATTTTTTGAAATTTAGCAAATTTGCAAATAATTGCTATAGTCTGAAGCCCAGCATTGCCACATCTCAGCACAAATGACAATGATTTGTGAACCATATGATTCTTTGTTGTGGAGATGCCACCTCTACATTGTATGGTATTTTGCAGCATTCCCAGTTTCTACTCACTAGATGATAGTGGCACCTCCTACCCAGTTTTAACTGTGGAAAATATCTCCAGACAGTGCTGAATGACCCCTGGTGGCCAAAACTGCCCACAAGCGAGAATTACTCGTCTAAGCCATCAAGCATAAAATGATAGTGGCTGTGCAAATGATTAAGTGTCTGTAGGTACATTTAGAGAATATAATTAGTGCTGCCGTGTATGTATGTGTGTGTAGTGTGTGTGAGTGTGTGTGAAAATATACTAATATAGAAAATTAGGCAAGATCTGGCAGGATGGCCAAATATGAACAGCTCTGTTCTGCAGCTTCCAGTGAGGCAAATCAGAAAGTGGGTGATATCTGCATTTCCAACTGAGGTACTCAGTTCATCTCATTGGAACTGGTTAGACAGTGGATGCATCCCACGGAGGGTGAGCAGAAGTAGAATGGGGCACTGACTCACCCAGGAAGTACAAGGGGACAGGTACCTCCCTCCCCTAGCAAATGGAAACCATGAAGGACTGTGATATGCAGCCCAGATACTATGCTTTTCCCATAGTTTTTGCAACCTGTAGAATAGGAGATTTCCTCAGGTGCCTATACCAAGGCCCTTGGTTTCAAGCACAAAACTGGGCGGCCATTTGGGCCAACACCAAGCTAGCTGCAGGAGTTTTTTTTTCATAATTCAGCAAGACAGAACATTTCACTCCCCTGGAATGAAGGCTGAAGCCAGGGAGCCACGTGGTCTTGTTCAGCAGATTCCACCCTCATGGAGCCCAACAAGCTAAGATCCAATGGCTTGAAATTCTTCCTGGCAGCACACTACTCTGAAGTCCATCTGAGACACTCAAGCTTCATGGGGGGAGGGTTGTCTGCCATTACGGAGGCTCCAGTAGGAGGTTTTCCCCTCACAGATTAAAAAAAGCAGCCTGAAATTTCAGCAGAACCCACCAGAGTGCAGCAAAGCATCTGTGGCCAGACTGCCTCGCTAGATTCCTCCTCATGGCAGGGCATCTCTGAAAGAAAGGCAGCAGCACCAGTCAGGGACTTAGAGACAAAACATCCATCTCCCTGAAAGAGAGCACCTAGGGAAAGGGACAGTTTTGGGCATAGCTTCAGCAGAATTAAACTGCTCTGAGGAGAGCAGTGGATCTCCAGGCACAGCATTTGAGCTATGCTAAGGAAGAGACTGCCTTCTCAAGTGGGTCCCTGACCCCCTTGCCTCCTGACTGGGAGACACCTCCCAGGACGGGTCGACAGACACTTTATACAGGAGAGCTCCAACTGGCATCTGGCTTGTGCCCCTCTGAAACAAAGCTTCCAGAGGGAGAATCAGGCAGAAGTCTTTGCTGTTCTGCAGCCTCTCCTAGTGATACTCAGGCAAACAGCATCTGGAGGGGATCCAGGAGACCAGACCCAGCTCAGTGCAAAGACTCAAATAGACTCAAAACAAAAAGATGGAGGAAGATCTACCAAGCAAATAGAAAGAAAAAAAAAAAAAAAAAAGCAGGGGTTGCAATCCTAGTCTCTGATAAAACAGACTTAAACCAACAAAGATCAAAAGAGACAAAGAAGGCCATTATATAATGGTAAAGGGATCAATTCAACAAGGAGAGCTAACTGTCCTAAATATATATACACCCAATACAAGAGCACCCAGATTCGTAAGCAAGCCTTTAGAGACCTACAAAGAGACTTAGACTCCCACACAATGTTAATGGGAGACTTTAACACCCCACTGTCGATATTAGACAGATCAACGAGATAGAAGGTTAACAAGGATATCCAAGACCTGAACTCAGCTATGCAAAAAGCAGACCTAATAGACATCTACAGAACTCTACACTACAAATCACCAAAATACCTATTCTTCTCAGCACCACATCACACTTATTCTAAAATTCACCACATAATTGGAAGTATAGCACTCCTCAGCAAATGCAAAACAACAGAAATCAAAATAAACTGTCTCTCAGACCACACTGCAATCAAATTAGAACTCAGGATTAAGAAACTCACTCAAAACCACACAACTACTTGGGAACTGAACAACCTGCTCCTGAATGACTACTGGGTAAATAATGAAATGAAGGCAGAAATAAAGATGTTCTTTGAAACCAATGAGAACAAAGACATAATGTACCAGAATCTGTGGGACACATTTAAAATGGTGTGTAGAGGGAAATTTATAGTACTAAATGCCCCCACAAGGGAAAGCAGGAAAGATCTAAAATCGATACTCTAACATCAGAATTAAAAGAACTAGAGAAGCAAGAACAAATTCAAAAGCTAACAGAAGGCAAGAAATAACTAAGATCAGAGCAGAACTGAAAGAGATAAAGACACAAAAAATCCTTCAAAAAAATCAATGAATCCAGGAGCTGATTTTTTGAAAAGATCAACAAAATTGATAGACTAGTAGCAAGACAAACAAAGAAGAAAAGAGAGAAGAATAAAATAGATGCAATAAAAAAACGATAAAAAGGATATCACCAATGATCCCACAGAAATACAAACTACCATCAGAGAATACTATAAATACCTCTACACAAATAAATTAGAAAATCTAGAAGAAATAGATAAATTCCTGGACACATACACCATCCCAAGACTAAACCAGGAAGAAATGGAATCTGAATAGACCAATAACAGGCTCTGAAATTGAGGCAACAATTAATAGCCTACTAACCAAAAAAAGTCCAGGACCAGATGGATTCACAGCTGAATTCTACCAGAGGTACAAAGAAAAGCTGGTACAATTCCTTCTGAAACTATTCCAATCAATAAAAAAAGAGGGAATCCTCCCTAACTCATTTTATGAGGCCAAGAACTTCCTGATAGCAAAGGCTGGCAGACACACAACAACAAAAAAAGAGAATTTTAGACCAATATCCCTGATGAACGTTGAATATCCTCAACAAAATACTGGCAAACTGAATCCAGCAGCACATCAAAAAACTTATCCACCATGATCTAGTTGGCTTCATCCCTGGGATGAAAGGCTGGTTCAACATATACAAATCAATAAACGTCATCCATCACATAAACAGAACCAATGCCAAAAGCACATGATTATCTCAATAGATGCAGAAAAGGCCTTTGACAAAATTCAACAGCCCTTCAAGCTAAAAATTCTCAATAAACTAGGTATTGATGAAACATATCTCAAAATAATAACTAGGTATTGATGAAACATATCGCAAAATAATAAGAGCTATTTTTTACAAACCCACACCCAGTATCATACTGAATGGGCAAAAACTGGAAGCATTCCTTTGAAAACCAGCATAAACAAGGATTCCCTCTCTCACCACTCCTATTCAACATAGTGTTGGAAGTTCTGGCCAGGGGAATCAGGCAAGAGAGAGAAATAAAGGATATTCAATTAGGAAATGAGAAAGTCAAATTGTACCTGTTTGGAGATAACATGATCATATATTTAGAAAACCCCATTGTCTCAGCCCCAAATCTCCTTAAGCTGATAAGCAACTTCAGCAAAGTCTCAGGATACAAAATCAATTATATACACCATTAACAGACAGAGAGCCAAATCATGAGTGAACTCCCATTCACAATTGCTACAAAAAGAATGAAATACCTAGGAATACAACTTAAAAGGGATGTGAAGGACCTGTTCAAGGAGAACTGCAAACCACTGCTCAATGAAATAAAAGAGGACACAAACAAATGGAAGAATATTCCATGCTCATGGATAGGAAGAATCAATATCATGAAAATGGCCATATTGCCAAAAGTAATTTATAGATTCAATGCCATCCCCATCAAGCTGCCAATGACTTTCTTCACAGAATTGGAAAAAAAAAAACCAAAAACTACTTTAAAGTTAATACAGAACCAAAAAAGAGCCTGCATTGCCAAGACAATCCTGAGCAAAAAGAACAAAGGGGGAGGCATCACACTACCTGACTTCAAACTATACTACAAGCCTGTAGTAACCAAAACAGCATGGTACTGGTACCAAACAGATATATAGACAAATGGAACAGAACAGAGGCCTCAGAAATAACACAAACATCTACAACCATCTAATCTTTGACAAACCTGACAAAGACAAGAAATGGGAAAAGGATTCCCTCTTTAACAAATAGTACTAGGAAAACTGGCTGGCCATATGTAGAAAGCTGAAACTGGATCCCTTCCTTACACCTTAAACACAAATTAATTCAAGATGTATTAAAGACTTAAATGTTAGACCTAAAACCATAATAACCCTAGAAGAAAACCTAGGCAACACCATTGAGGACATAGGCATGGGCAAGGACTTCATGATTAAAATACCAAAGCAATGGCAACAAAACCCAAAATAGACCAATCAGATCTAATTAAACTAAAGAGCTTCTGCGTGGCAAAAGAAACTACCACCACAGAGAACAGGCAACCTACAGAATAGGAGAAAATTGTTGTAATCTACCCATCTGACAAAGGGTTAATATCCAGAATCTACAAAGAACTCAAATAAATTTACAAGAAAAAGCAAATAACCCCATCAAAAAGCGGGCAAAGGATATGAACAGACACTCCTCAAAAGAACACATCTATGTAGCAACAGACACATGAAAAAAATGCTCATCTTCACTGGTCATTAGAGAAATGCAGATCAAAACCACAATGAGATACCATCTCACACCAGTTACAATGGCAGTCATTAAAACGTCAGTGAACAACAGATGCTGGAAAGGATGTGGAGAAATAGGAACACTTTTACACTGTTGGTGGGAGTGTAAATTAGTTCAACCATTGTGGAAGACAGTGTGGTGATTCCTCAAAGATCAAGAACTAGATTTACCATTTGACCCAGCCATCCCATTACTAGGTATATACCCAAAGGATTATAAATCATGCTGCTATAAAGACACATGAACACATATGTTTATTGCAGCAGAATTCACAATAGCAAAGACTTGGAACCAACCCAAATGTCCATCAATGATAGACTGGATTAAGAAAATGTGAGACATATACACAATGGAATACTATGCAGCCATAAAAAAGGATGAGTTCATGTCCTTTGCAGGGGTGTAGATGAAGCTGGAAACCATCATTCTCAGCAAACTGTCACAAGGACAGAAAACAAAACACCGCATGTTCTCATTCATAGGTGGAAATTTAACAATGAGATTATCTGGGCACAGGGCGGGGAACATCACACACGGGGGCCTCTCAGGCACTAGGGGACTTGGGGAGGGATAGCATTAGGAGAAATACCTAACGTAAAGGATGAGTTGATGGGTGCAGCAAACCAATGTGGCACATATACACCAATGTATCAAACCTGCAGGTTGTGCACATGTACCCTAGAACTTAAAGTAAAATAAATAAATAAATAAATAAAACTGGGCAGCCGTTTTGGCTGACACTGAGCTAGCAGCAGGAGTTTTTTTTTTTTTTTTTTTGGTTTTGTTTTTGTTTCTTCCGTGCCCCAGTGCTGCCTGGAACCCCAGTGAGACAGAACTGTTCACTCCCCTGAAAAGGGGGCTGAGGTCAGGGATCCAAGTTGTCTTGCTCAGTTGATCTTGCCCTCTCAGAGCCCAGTAACCTAAGATCCAATGGTTTGAAATTCTCACTGCCAGCACAGCAGTCTGAAGTTGACCTGGGTCACTCGAGTATGGTGCAGGGAGGGGTATCTGCCATCACTGAGGCTTTAGTAGGCAGTATTCCCCTCATAGTGTAAATAAAGCCTCCGGGAAATTCAAACTGGGTGGAACCCACCACAGCTCAGCAAAGCTGCTGTAGCCAGACTGGCTCTCTATACTCCTCTTCTCTGGGCAGGGCATCTCTGAAAGAAAGACAGCAGCACCAGTCAGGGCTTATAGATAAAACTCCCATCTCCCTGGGACAGAGCACCTGGAGGAAGGGATGGCTGTGGGTGCAGCTTCAGCAAACTTAAACGTTCCTACCTATGGCTTGAAAGAGAGAAGAAGATCTCCCAGCACAGGACTTGTGTTCTACTAACAGACAGATTGCCTGCTCAAGGTGGGTCCCTGACCCAAGTGCCTCCTGACTGAGAGACACCTCCCAGCTGGGTTCAATGGACACCTCATATAGGAGAGCTCTGGTTGACATCAGGTGGCTACCCCTCTGGGAAGAAGCTTCCAGAGGAAGGAGAAGACAGCAATCTTTGCTGTTCTGCAGCTTCTGCTGGTGATAGCCAGGAAAACAGGGTCTGGAGTGGACCTCCAACAAACTCTAGCTGACCTGCAGCAGAGGGGCCTGACTGTGAGAAGGCAAACAAACAAACAGAAAGCAATGACATTAACATCAACAAAAAAGACACCCATGCAAAAATCCCATCTGAGGGTCACCAACATCAAAGATCAAAGTTAAATAAATCTGTGAAGATGAAAAATAAAACAGTGCAAAAATTCCGAAAATCTCAAAAACCAGAATCCCTCTTCTCTTCCAAAGGATCATAACTCCTCACCAGCAAGGGAACAAAACTGAACAGAGAATGAGTTTGACAAATTGACTGAAGTGGCTTCAGAAGGTGTGAAATAACAAACTCTTTTGAGCTAAGGGAGCATCTTCTAACTCTGCAAGGACACTAAGAATCTTCATAAAAGGTTACAGGAACTGCTAGCTAGAATAACCAGTTTAGAGAAGAATATAAATGACACGATATAGCTGAAAAACAAAGCACGAGAACTTCCTGAGGCATACACAAATACAAATAGCTGAATCGATCAAGGAAAAGAAAGTATATCAGAGATTGAAGATCAACTTAATAAAATAAAATGTGAAGACAAGATTATAGAAAAAATGAATGAAAAGGAATTAAGAAAGCCTCCAAGAAATATGGGACTATGTGAAAACATCAAACCTATGTTTGACTGGTGTACTTGAAAGTGACCAGAAGAATGGAACCAGTTAGTAAACACACTTCAGGATGTTATCCAGGAGAACTTTCCCAGCCTAGCAAGAAGTCCAACATTGAAATTCAGGAAATAAAGAAAACACCACAAAGATACTCCTTGAGTAGAGCAACTCCAAGACAAATAATAGTCAGATTCACCAAGGTTGAAACAAAGGAAAAAATGTTAAGGGCATCCAGAGAGAAATAGCAGGCTACCTAAAAAGGGGAGCCTATCAGACTAATAGCAGATATCTCTGAAGAAACCCTATAAGCCAGAAGAGAGTGGGGGCCAATATTCACCATTCTTAAAATAAAAATAAAAATAAAAAATAAAAAAACAGAATTTCATATCCAGCCAAACTAAGCTTCATAATTGAGGGAGAAATAAAATCCTTTACAGAGAAGCAAATGTTGAGGGATTTTCTGACCAGCAGGACTGCCTTTAAAGAGCTCCTGAAGGAAGTACTAAATATGGGGGGGAAAAAAAAAAAGATACCAGCCACTGCAAAAACTACCAAAATGCCACTGCAAAAACTACCAAAATGTAAAGACCAATGACACTGTAAAGAAACAGCATCGACTAACATGCAAAATAATCAGCTATCATCATAATGACAGGATCAAATTCACACATAACAAGATTAAAATTACATGTAAATGGGCTAAATGCCCCAGTTAAAAGACACAGACTGATAAATTGAATAAAGGGTCAAGACCCTTTGGTGTATTGTATTTAGGAGACAAATCTGACAGGCAAAGTAAAACATAGGCTCAGAATAAAGGAATGAAGGAATATTTACCAAGCAAATGGAAAGCAAAGAAAAGCAGGGGTTGCAATCCTAGCCTCTGATAAAACAGACTTTAAGCTGACAGAGATCAAAAGAGACAAAGAAGGGCATCAAATAATGGTAAACAGATCAATGCAACAAGAAGAGCTAACTATCATAAATATATATGCACCCAATACAGGAGAGCCCAGATTCATAAAGCAAGTTCTTAGAGACCAACAAAGAGACTTAAGTATACTCCAGCACAATAATACTGGGAGATTTTACCACAACACTGTCAATATTAGACAGATTAATGAGACAAAAACTTAACAAATATATTCAGGACTTGAACTCAGCTCCAGACCAAGCGGACCTAAGACACATCTACGGAACTCTTCACCCCAAATCAACAGAATATATATTCTTCTCAGCACCACATCACACTTATTCTAAAGTGGACCACAAAATTGGAAGTAAAACACTCCTCAGCAAATGCAAAAGAATGAAAATCATAACAAACAGTCTCTCACACAACAGTGCAATCAAATTCGAACCCAGGATTAAGATACTCACTCAAACCCACACAACTACATGGAAACTGAACAACTTGCTCCTGAATGACTACCATAAGGAAATTAAAGCAGAAATAAATAAGTTCTTTGAAACAAATAAGAACAAAGACACAATGTACCAGAATCTCTGAGATACATTTAAAGCACTGTTTAAATGGAAATTTAGAGCACTAAATGCCCACAAGAGAAAGCAAGAAAGATGTAAAATCAACACCCTAACATTGCAATTAAAAGAACTATTCAAGCAAGAGTAAACAAATTTAAACCCTAGTGGAAGACAAGAAAGAAATAAGATTGGAGCAGAACTGAAGAAGATAAAGACACAAAAAACCCTTCAAAAAAAATCAGTGAATCCAAAAGCTGATTTTTGGAAAAGATTAACAAAACAGATGTATTGCTAGCCAGACTAATAAAAAATGAAAGAGAAAAGTATCAAATAGACACAATAAAAAATATTAAAGGGGATATCACCACTGATCCCACAGAAATGCAAGCTACCAGCATAAAATACTATAAACACCTCTACAGAAATACCAGAAGAAATGGATAAATTCCTGGACAAATACACTCTCCCAAGAATAAACCAGGAAAAAGCTGAATCCCTGAATGGACCAATAACAAGTTCTGAAATTAAGGTAGTAATTAATAGACTATCAAGTAGAAAAAGCCCAGAACCAGACAGATTTATAGCTGAATTCTACCAGCGATACAAAGAGGAGCTGGTACCACTCCTTCTGAAATGATTCCAAACAATAGAAAAACAGGGACTCCTCCCTAACTCATTTTATGAGGCCAGCATCATCCTGATACCACGAACTGACAAAGATACAACAGAAAAATAAAATTTCAGGCAAATATCCCTCATGAGCATCACTGCAAAAATCCTCAATAAAATGCTGGCAAACCAAATCCAGCAGCACATCAAAAAGCTTATGCACCATGATCAAGTCAGGTTCATCCCTTGGGATACAACGCTGGTTCAACATAAGCAAATCAATCAACATAATCCATCACATAAACAGAAACAATGACAAAAAAACACGTGATTATCCCAATAGATGCAGAAAAGGCCTTCAATGAATTTCAACACGTCATGCTAAAAACACTCAATAAACTAGGTATTGATGGAACATATATCAAAATAATGAGTGCTATTTATGACAAACCCATAGCCAACATCATACTGAATGGTTAAAACCTGGAAGCATTCCTTTGGAAAACCGGCACAAACAAGGATGCCCTCTCTCACCACTCCTATTCAACATAGTATTGAAAGTTCTGGCCAGGGCAATCAGGCAAGAGAAAAAATAAAGGATATTCAAATAGCAAGAGAGGAAGTCAAATTGTCTCTGTTTCCAGATAACATGATTGAATATTTCGAAAATCCCATTGTCTCAGCCCTAAATCCCCTTAAGCTGGTAAGGAACTTCAGCAAAGTCTCAGGATACAAAATCAATGCGCAAAAATCACAAGCATTCCTATACACTGATAATAGACAATCAGAGAGACAAGTCATGAGTGAACTCCCATTCACAATTGCTACAAAGAGAACAAAGTACCCAGGAAAACAACTTGCAAGGGAAGTGAAGGACCCCTTCAAAGAGAACTACAAACCACTGCTCAAGAAAATAAGGATACCCACAAATGGAAAAACATTACATGCTCATGAATAGGAGGACTCAATATTGTGAAAATGGCCAAACCGCCCAAAGTAGTTTCCAAATTCAACGCTATTCTCATCAAGCGAACAGTGACCTTCTTCACAGGATTAAAAAAAAAAAAACTACCATAAATTTCATATGGAACCAAAAAAGAGCTTATATAGCCAAGAAAATCCTAAGCAAAAAGAACATAGGTAGAGGCATCATGCTACCTGACTTCAAACTGCACTACAAGGGTACAGTAACCAAAACAGCATGGTACTGGTAAGAAAATAAACATATAGACCAATACAACAGAACAGAGGCCTCAGAAATAACACCCACATCTACAACCATCTGAACTTCAACAAATCTGAAAAAAAACAAGCAATGAAGAAAGGATGTCCTATTTAATAAATGGTGTTGGGAAAACTGGCTAGCCATGTGCAGAAAACGAAAACTGAACCCTTTCTTTACACCTTATACAAAAATTAACTCAAGGTGGATTAAAGAGCTAAACATAAGACAAAAAATCAAAAAACTAGAAGAAAACGTAAGCAATACCATTCAGGACATAGGTATGGGCAAAGACTTCATGACTAAAACATCAAAAACAATGGAAACAAAGCCAAAATTGACAAATGAGATATAATTAAAGAGCTTCTGCACAGCAAAAGGAACAATCATCAGAGTTAACAGGCAATGGGAGAAAATTTTTGCAATCTAGCCATCTGACAAAGGGCTAATATCCAGAATCTACAAGAAACTTAAACAAATTTACAAGAAGAAAACAAACAACCCCATCAAAAAGTGTAAAGTTTATGAACAGATACTTCTCAAAAGAAGACATTTGTGCAGCCACCAAATGTATGAAAAAAAGCTCATCATCACTGGTCATTAAAGAAATGCAAATCAAAACCACAATGAGATACGATCTCATCTCAGTTAGAATGGCAATCATTGAAAGTCAGGAAACAACAGATGTTGGAGAGGATGTGGAGAAATAGAATGCTTTTACACTGTTGGTGGTAGTGTCAATTAATTCAACCATTGTAGAAGACAGTGTGGTGATTCCTCAGGGATCTAGAACTGGAAATACCATTTAACTGAGCAATCCCATTACTTGGTATATACCCAAAGGATTATTGATCATTCTGTTATAAAGACACATGTACATGTACATTTATTGCATTCCTATTTACAATAGCAAAGTCATGGAAGCAACCCAAATGCCCATCAATGATAGACTGGATACAGAAAATGTGGCACACATACACCATGGAATACTATGCCGCCATAAATAAGAATGAGTTAATGTCCTTTACAGGGACATGAATGAAGCTGGAAATGATTATTCTCAGCAAACAAACAGAGGATCAGAAAAGCAAAAACCACATGTTCTCACTCATAAATGAGAGTTGAACAATGAGAACACATGAACATGGAGAAGTGGAACATCACACACCGGGGCTTCTTGGGGAATGGGATGCAAGGGAAAGATAGCATTGGGACAAGTACCAAATGCTTAAAGGTTTTAAAGGCTTAAAACCTAGATGATGGGTTGAAAGGTGCAGCAAACTACCATGGTACATGTATACCTATGTAATAAACCTGCACATTCTGCACATGTATACCAGAACTTAATGTATAATAAAAATAAACAATTAAATAATTCGGCAACTTGTAAATTTTTAGCATTGCAAAAAATGTTGATATTGATAATATCAATATTTTTTATTGATATCACTCAAATGTACATTATCATCATTAAAGAATCTCTGTAAATTTAACCAGCCTACGTCCTTGCTGGCAAAAAATAAAAGATCTCCCATGTGAGTTTCACAAACTAAAATGGATTTCACAAGGGATGAAATGTGGTTATTCACAGATAAGTTGATAGAGAGATTTTTAATTTTCCTAAGATAAAAAGGGGATGCCACAAATCATTTCTAAAATTTTTAATGGATAAAAAATATTTATAACAAAGGTAAAAACTAACTTCACTGTATATTTATATGTATATGTATGTGTGTGTGTGTGTGTGTGTGTGTGTGTATATATATACACAAAGCATATATATATGTATATATATATGCTTTGGGAATATATATATATATGCTTTGGGAATGAAGAAGGACTATATGGTGTGTCTTCTCTGCAAAGACTGCATGAAAAAAATTACCTCAGAATGGCATTTTTGACCAGTTTATAAATTGATTGGGTATTTTAAATCATTCTCTGCAGGGAAGTTATTGTGACTCAGGTTGTAATTATAGCAAGGCCCACACTATTCAAGCCTGTTATAATATAACGTTCAGAATAAAAACTGTAATAAATTTCTTCCCAAAGTATGAATTCCTCAAATTGAGATTGGTTTAATTTTAAGATACATATTTGATTAAGGTAAGCCCTGATCATAGGTATTTTGGTATTTGGGTCTTATCACGAATAAAATCAGATCTCCTGGGTGTTTATGGCCTTGTTTTTCAAAAGCTTGGAATATATTAGAAAATAGGAAGCTTTGTAGTTGCATTAAAAAAGTAAGATAAATGAGAAAGAGCACCCTTCCCTGTGTTTTACTTATAGACACACTGAAGGTCTGGGCCCACTGAGATGTCTGCTGTCATGAGGTTTCTGAGAGCAAGAAGCACTTGAGACATCTGCTTCCATCTCACATTCATTACGGAGCATCCAGAAAACAAAAGTAACAGAATCTGATCCTTGCCCAAATAACTGGGCTTGAACAACAATCCTTCTATGCTGTTCACTAAGAAAGTCTAGAATAGCTATTCCTAAAACTATGCAAGCTACAGACATCTCTGGCTTCCATCTTCTTTTGTTTCTAGAGAAGACAACATTTTAGGGTACCTGAGTGGGATGTGACTTATCTTTTGTTCTGAACCCCAGAGCTCTCTGCTGTTACCTACACCAATGACCATCCTCAACACATGGCCATGAATGCATGCACACACACCTCCTTTATCCCTGCTTAACATGCATCCAACACCAGCAATCTGCCAATTCATCTACTTTTGTATGTGTACGTATTTTAATATTCTCTTCTTTATTTCTTGTCCTGTATAAAAGAGATTATAATCTAATTTGTCTTTTGTCATATCTTAGGAGTTCTTTGCAGTTATCTATGCAGTTTCTGTAAAATTTAAAAATCAAATCTCATTTAAAAATCCACCATTTTGCACCAGAGAAATTCAAATCGAAAACTCACACCAGTCAGAATGGCTACTCATAAAACATCAAAAACAACAGGTGTCTTTGAGGCTGCAGAGAAGAGAAGGCTACATATACTATTGGTGAGAATGTGAATTAGCCATTGTGTAAAACAGTATGGAGATTTCTCAAGGAACTTAAGAGGAACTACCATAGACCTGGCAATCCCATTAATGGTTTTATATATATATGAAGTAAAATAAATCATTCTAACAAAAAGACACATGCACATGTATGCTAATTACAGCACTGTTCACAATAGCAGACATGGAGTCAACCTAAGTGCCCATCAACGGTGGTTTGAATAAAGAATATCTGATGCATACATACCATGGAATACTATTCAGCGATAAAAACAAATAAAATCATGTCCTCGGCAGGAACATGGATGCAGCTGGAAGCCATTATCCTAAGTAAATTAATGCAAAAACAGAAAGTTAAATACCACATGTTCTCCCTTATAAGTTGGGAACTAAACATTGGGTACTCATGAACATAAAGCAATAACAGAAACTCAAGACTACTAAATAGGATTGACGGAGAGGGGAAAGGTGGAAAACTACCTGTTGTGTACTATGCTCCACATATGTATGACAGAATCATCTGTACCTCAAACCTCAGCACCATCCAATACACCCAGAGAAAAAAACTTACACTCATACACCATGAATCAAAAAAAAAGTTAAAATTATAAAAATTTGTCAAATAAATATTGAATATGTTCAAGGTAATAAATAAATAAAATGTTATTGGAATACACACAAAAAATGAACCACTTTGAACCATTAGCTTTACTATATATTAAGTAATTGGTGAGTAAAAACGTGGCCAGGCATGGTGGCACGTGCCTATAATGCCAGGTAATTGGAAGGCTGAGCCACGAGCATCACTTGCCCAGGAGTTTGATTTTAGTCTAGGCAACATAGCAAGGCCTCTCTCAAAAAGACAGGATGACACCAAACATATTATCTTCAAGATGGTCTTGCACCATATTGCAGTTTAAGGTATCATCTCCATCACCTCCCTCTCCATTTCTATTCTTCCACTGAAGTTTAATGGGTCAGGAACATGCATGAGCCATAATGGTAGAAACCAGAATTTTCAGCAGGGGACTTAGCAGAACCCAAACTACACCCAAGGGTAGAGTTAATCATTTATATGTTACCAAAATTGATTGGATAGGAGGATATTCCATAGATAGGAAGACCAAATACACCATTAGGAATACAGCATACATCTTTCTAGAGCAAACTATGTGGACAGCAAGATCCTACACTGACCAAAGAAATAAGACAACAGCAAAACACAGAAGTTGGCTTAATCCATTCAGGCTGCTGTAACATAATATCACAGCCTGGGGTGAGTGGCAGTGGGGCAGGTCGTGGTGGGGCTTATACACCGCAGACATTCATTGCTCCCAGTTCTGGAGACTGGAAATCCAAAATCAAGACATGGTAGATTCAGTGTATGGTGATGGCCCACTTCCTAGAGGGCTGACTTTTCCTTATGACTTTGAAAAAGGGGGAAGGAGCAAGTAATCTCCCTGGAGTATCTTTTAAAAATTCGTTAATGCCATTCATGTGGCATCCACTCTCAATATCTCATTAGCTCCAAAGCCCCTGCCTCCTAGCACCATCACTTTGGGGTTACAATGTCAACATGTGGATTCTGGAAGGACACAAGTCTTCAGATCATAGAAGTATCCTGTAAAGATCACTGTGCTTGGTAAGGGCACAGAGTGGGGTAAAGAATGAGTTCCTGCCCATGAGAAGCTTACATTTTCATGACAGTATCTATCCCTACCTGTGATGCTTTTTTTTTTCTTATTATTCATCATCTGCATATCTAAAGCTAACACAAGCAAATAATACAAGGTTACTAATGCTTGATTTTCTGTGTCAAATGTTTTCCAAACACAATTTCTAAATCTAAATCAAATAATTTGCAGATTCTCTGGGCTTTGTGTTCATCTGTCTTACCTACTCAAAGTCATATATATCATCAAGGTCGTGGAAGCACACACCTGTAGTGCCAGCTGACAAAATGGTGTGTGCCACCATGCCTGTAGTGCCATGACTATCTTGTCTTCAAGAATATAGTCAGATGGATATCTTATGGTTCTCCTAAAAATCTCATT
Source organism: Pongo abelii (assembly GCF_028885655.2). Lineage (NCBI taxonomy): Eukaryota > Metazoa > Chordata > Mammalia > Primates > Hominidae > Pongo > Pongo abelii. The sequence goes on along the minus strand of NC_072009.2, from coordinate 6,710,412 downwards.
CTCCAATCCCCTAAATGGCTTAAACAATTTTGTTTTATATTTAGATAACTACATCATTACATTTTTAGTCGTTCAGCCTACACTCAAAGCTGTCTTTTGTGGTTGATTCCTCCACCATAAATCCGTATCAAGGAAGAAGTCCTCACATCTACAGATAGCCTCAACATAGGACAAGAGGCTCAATGCCATTCATTATTGGTGAAATGCAGATGAAATCACAATAGGATTAATAAAAATTTGATACAATAATATCAACTACTGAAGAAAGATCTGGAGCAACTAGAACTCCCATGCAATGATGCTGAGCCTCTGTGCAACCCCACTGCAAAACAATTTTAAATCACATTGGAAAGTAGAAGATACAGAAGCCTACGGTGCAAGTAGACACACACACACACACACACACACACACACACACACACACACACACACCCATCCTCTATAGGGTTTCTAAAATATTTGCATCAGGAAATATGTATAGAAATGTCCATTGCAGCCCAAATATTTTTTCTTCAACTTTTAAGTTTCAGGGTAAATGTGCTGGATTTGTAGGTTTGTTACATGTGCCATGGTTATTTGCTGCACAAATAAATCCATCACCTACGTATTAATCCCAGCATCCATTAGTTATTCTTCCTGATGTTCTCCCTCCTCCCACATTCCCAGACAGGCCTCATTATGTGTTGTTCTCTACCCACATGTGTTCACATGTTGTCATCATTGAGCTCCCACTTATAAGTAAGAACATGCAGTGTTTGGTTTTCTGTTCCTGCATTAGTTTGCTGAGGTTAATGCAGCCCAAATTGTAATTGCAAAAAAAGTTACGACAATCCAGATATCCATAAATAGGACAATGAATAAATAAATGTTGGCATATTAAAGCAGAAAGCTTTACACAACAGTCAAAAATGAATAAAATACAGATATATGGACCAAAATGGGAAAACCTCAATCATAAACGCCAAGCCATGAAACACTACAAATAGTGTGATTTTCATTTACATAATGGTAGAACTAAACAATATATTGCTCAGAACTGTGTTTGTTCTGAAATATAAAATAGCAAGGGCATTCTGAAAACCAAATCCTGAGGAAGTACATTTCTCTGAGGGGTAGGAGAGAGGAAGCAAACTCACATTGATATACAAAAACAGTGGGAATGCTCTCTTTCCTGGTCTGTCAGTGGGTACAATACTATGTACCTGATTATTTTTTACTCTTTAAAATGATTATCTGTATATTCGTTTTGATACAGGTTTTATGACTGTGATTATTTTATAATGAAAATTTAATCAAGATGCTCATCTGTATAGGTTTTCTTACTCAATGACTTTATTTTCCCATGTGCTACCAAAATATCATGGATTTAAAAATTGAAGGGAAAATATATTTCTCCATGATTATGTGACAAGCCCAATGCAACACACCCAAGACAACAGACCCACCTATTAGGCAGAAAAGCCCCGGGATCCTGCCAGCCATGGCCAGCAGCCAGGGAACTTGAGCCTGCTATAGCCGTGGTCACTAATTAGCCAAGGGCTCTCTGGCCCATCATATAGTGGCCTGGACTTCATCTCCTTCCACTGCAAAACAAGGGCTTGTACCGGTGACCTCTTTTTTTTAATCCCCTTATTTGAGACCGAGTCTAGCTCTGTCGCCAGACTGAAGTGCAGTTGCTCGACCTCGGCTTACTGCAACCTCTGCCTCCCAGGTTAAAGCGATTCTCCTGCCTCAGCCTCCCGAGTAGCTGGGACTACAGGCATATAACACTGCCGAGCTAATTTTTGTATTTTTGGTAGAGATGGGGTTTCACCATGTTGGCCAGGATGGTCTTGACCTCTTGACTTCGTGATCCGCCCGCCTCAGCCTTCCAAAATGCTAGCATTACAGGCGTGAGCCACAGCACCCGGCCGTGCCAGTGACCTCTAAAGATGCTTTCACCACCAAGATGCTCTGACACCTCAGGCTGTTATCTCCAAAGCCGACTATAGAGGCAGTATAGGAGCCCAGTGGGAGCAGAATGTCGTTCTCCGAAGTAGGAAAGCATAACGGAAGTGATGCAATCCCTACTGCAGAATATAGCAAGATTTAGTGTGCCAGAAACAGCGAAAGTCAATGCAGCCTTCCAGCCTATCCTTTAAAAATATGTCTTCCAGGCCAGGCGGGGTGGCTCACGCCTGTAATTCCAGCACTTTGGGAGGCCTAGGCGGCTGGATCATGAGGTGAGGAGTTCGAGACCAGCCTGGCCAACATCGTGAAACCCTGTATCTACAAACAATACAAAAATTAGCTGGACAAGGTGGTGTGCACCTGTAATCCCAGCTGCTTGGGAAGCTGAGACTGGAAAAACGCTTGAACCCACAAGGAGCAGGCTGCAGAGAACCTAGACTGCATCACTGGGTGACATAATCCTGGGCGACAGAGTGAGACTCTGTCTCCAAAAAAATTAAAAAAAAAAAAAGAAAAAAGAAAAAAAGAAAAATAGCCTTCCAGTTGCCTTCAGGGAGACAGAGAGTAGAATGATGGTTACCATAGGCTGGGGAGAGTAATGGAAGGGATAGAGAAGTGGGGATGGTTAACAATGGGCACAAAAATATAGTGAGACAGAATGAATAAGATCTAGCATTTCATATCACAATAGGGTATCTGCAGTCAACACTAATTTACTGCATATTTTTAAATAACTAAAAGTATAAATGGAAAGCCTGTAAAACAAATAAATGATAAATGCTTGAGGTGATGTGTACCCCATTTATTTTAATGTGATTTTTATACATTGTATGCCTATATCAAAATAGTTCATATAACCCACAGATATATACACCTACTAGGTACCTGTAAAAATAAAATGTTTTCCAACACCACATAACCTATATTAACAGGCTATAAACATGCCACCAGATTTTTGTTTACTTGAATTGTACATGAGGATTCGAAATAAGTATTTACTTTTTCCCTAGAATTCACTGTACTAATTATACTATAAAAATAATTTTCCTTCTCCTCATACATGTTATTTCATGAAAGTTTGTACTTAACTGATTATACATCAAATTATAAAGTAGATTTTAATATATGCGTACATGTCTTCAAACTAACCTGTTGTGTATATATATATACAGAATAATATAAAACATATTCATATGATTCTATTTATATAGAATAAAATAAAACACTATTCATATGAGCTTAATAGCCTAATATTTTGCTTGGTTATTTGAATAAATATTTTATATATGTAAAACATAAGAGCTTAATATTTTTCAGTTGCTTAGTTTGGAGAAATACTGTATATATGTACACACACATATATATATACAATAGATACATGAAACAGGAGCTTAATTGCTTTGATATTTTGGTTGATTATTTGTGGAAATATGTATTATATAACATAAGAGCTTAATATTTCAGTTGGTTAGTTTGAAGAACTATTTTATACATAAATATGTGGAAAGAGTAAGAGGGGGGAAAGAGAGAGAGAGATTGACAAATAGTTTGGATATATACATTTTTAGAGGTTAGAGAGATTTATATTATATATACAATACATTAAAGCTTATATTATCCATGTAATTTCATGTGTGTGTGTGTATAAATATATGTATTCAAACTAACCGAGTGAAATATTAAGCTATTAAGCTGCTTAGGTTCAGGAATTTTTCCTACTGCATTCCCTGAAAATCCCATGTTCCATGCCTTTATGCTGCAGATAATCAATACTACCAGTTGCGTGTGATGCTGATCATCTGTTTTCAGAGAGATGGTCAGACACAAGAGCAAAGTAAAGAAGAACAGGTTCAAATGCACTATAACAGGCACAAAAACACCTACTCATGCATGTATTATGTATCTGGGAGGTAGTATGGGGCAGAGAATTTGTGCAGTTTTACAACTATGATTCAAACCCTGACTCTCACTTTAACTCCAGTCAGTTGTACACCATTGTGATGGTTAACGCTGAGTGTCAACTTGATTGGACTGACTGATGCAAAGTACTGATCCCAGGTGTCTCTGTGAGGGTGTTGTCAAAGGAAATTAACATTTGAGTCAGTGGGCTGGGGAAGGCAGACCCACACTCAAGCTGGGTGGGCACCATCTCATCAGCTGCCAGGAATTATAAAGCAGGCAGAAAAATATGAAAAGACTAAACTGGCTTAGCCTCCAAGTCTACATCTTTCCTCCTGTGCTTGATTCTTCCTGCCCTGGAACATCAGACTCCAAGTTCTTCAGCTTTGGAACTCTAACTGGCTTCCTCGCTCTTCAGCTTGCAGATCGCCTACTGTGGGATCTTGAGATCCTGTGAGTTAATACTGCTTAATAAAGTTATAAATATATATATATGTATATATATATATAGACACACACAAATATAGATGTGTATATATATAAAGAGGAATTTATTATTTATGTATATATATAAACACTACTCTTTATCACATCACTAATAGGACATACATCTGGTGTGTGTTTATATTTATTATATATAAATATATATTTTTATATATGTATATTGTATTCATATACATAATTTATATGTTTATATAAAAACATATTATCTATATAAACACACACACATATATATCCTATTAGTTATATGTATATTTGTATATTCTTTACACTAAGTCTGTCCCTCCAGAGAACCCTGACCAATAGGACCATCAATGTCTCCATCATTTACTTGTTAGATGGGTAGAGTAGCAGAGTAGCAGATGTAATTCAAGGATATTAGTGCATATTCCATGGTATGTGTTTGAGGAAGTACAAGAGTATATGAATATACACACCTATATTCACATACCTTACATACAGATACCCTACATAAAGATATGCATATGTATGTGACATGGTTTGGCTGTGTCCCCACACAAATCTCATCTAGAATTGTAGCTCTTATAATTTCCACATGTAAGGGGAGGGACCCAGTGGGAGATGATTGAATCATGGGGGCAGTTTCCACCCATGACTTATTCACTTTCATGTTCTCATGTGAACTATGAGGTCACAAGGTCTGATGGTTTTTTTAAAGAGGAGTTCCCCTGCACAAGTTCTCTCATTTTGCCTTTTGCTATGTAAGATGTGTCTTTGTTCTTCCCTTGCCTTTTGCCAGGACTGTGAGGCCTCCCAACCACGAGGAACTATGAGTTCATTAAACCTCTTTTTCTTTATAAATTACCCAGTCTCAGGTATGTTTTTATTAGCAGCTTGAAAATGAAATAATACAGTATGTACATGTAAATATATATAAATTTAGAACAATAAATATCCTCCAAAGAAATCCTAGCTAATTATAATCATTCACTGAGGTACCACTGAAAGCTTCCATGGTGAAACCCACTTTGATAAAATGTAAAGATACACCAATCAAATTCCCGTAGTAAACACTCCAGCTGATGAGACAAAGCTTGCCTTTCAATTGCTACAATTGAGCCAGCCTGTGGTCCAATGCCTCCCACCTGGTCCTTCTGTGAGATGTTGGGCTTGTGCAGAAGGGACTTGGCAATAGAATTCCTAGAAGACAATTCTACAATTTTAGACATGTAGAGAGAGGTAGACCAGGGGACTTCTGTAAAGATGGCAGAGAGGGGTTAAGCACTGGATTCAAGAATATGAATATGAGACCACCAAGATTTACAGAGCGTGAGAAAGATGATACCAAAAGGAACATTGTCACCATTACTTCCTCAGTGCTTACGTTCATTGTTAGACTATGATGAGTATCTAAGGGCAAAGCCCAGAGATGCCTAATACTTGAACTTGGAAGAGAGAAAGTCTTCAGCAAACCCTATTAAATTAAAAGGAGGAAAAGAGACAAAGAAATTAGAGGAAACCAAGACACAGAATGTAGAAAACTTGCAAGGTTAAGTGTGAGGGCGTTCTTAGATCATCTCCTGTGGACATGGTACTACATCAGGTACTTCTACCACTTGCTTCACTCAGGTTTCCACCATAAAATTCTCATAGGCTTTATGATGTAGTCCCTATGGTTTTTGCCTCCAGGGATTTCATGCTGAATAGAGAGAGAACAGGGTTCAGGAAGGAGAGGTCATTCATTGATGTAGCAGTAAAGTGCTAGAGTCTTAGTTTCAGCCAATGTCAAATAAGCCTATTTTTAAAAAGGTTATCAAAACTAGTTCTGCGAATATATTTGCCTGCAATTTAGCAAACAAAATAAAGAATTCTGGATATCCTGTCACTTTTAACCCCATTTCCTGTAAAAGGGTTTCTCATTGCTGTATCTGATGGACAGAGAAAATCTTGATCACATAAAAGAAATATTTAACGCAGAGTGGTAACTGAGTTCTTCTACAAAGGAAAACTGCTAGTTTGAGTAAGAATAACAACAACGAAAAGCTCCACTTCAAAATAACACAGTTTGACCCAGAGTTAGTACTTCTGACCTGGCATGACCCTTGGCTGGTGGTGGGTCTGCAGATGGTTGATCATGTGGACAGATGGAGGTTAATGTGGACAAGAACAAATGTGTACTGCCAAGTGCAAAACAGGAACCAGAACCCTCTTGAGTAACACTGATGGGTATGTTTCTATGTCTCTTTCTTTGTTTTTCTTTCTTTGTTTGTTTCTTTTTTTAAGACAGAGTTTTCCTCTGTTGCCAGGCTGGAGTGCAGAAGCGTAATCTCGGCTCACTGCAACTACTGACTCCCTAGTTCAAGCGATTCTCCTGCCTCAGCCTCCTGTGTAGCTGTGATTACAGGCATGCACCACCACTCCCAGCCAATATTTGTGTTTTTAGTAGAGCCGAGGTTTCACCATGTTGGCCAGGATGGTCTCAATCTCCTGACCTCATGATCTGCCCGCCTCAGCCTCAGAAAGCACTGGGATTACAGGCATGAGCCAATGCACCCGGCCTCTACGTTTCATTCATAAGGAGCTTCATAACTGCTTCTCATAGCTCCCCTAATTAACTGTACAATATCCAAAAAGGTGAGGTTCTTCAGGACGTTTTCCAATCCACCACCTGTGACCCCAGCTCCGTCTTTCACAACCCTGGCTAGAGTTTCGAATTTCTATATCACAGATCCTATTTGCTAAAGTTATTTCATTTTAGGCAGACAGCTCTATGTAAGAAGTTCCTATTTCAGTGTGATGCTCTCTCTGACAGCCTACACTCTTCCCTCATGTGCTTCTTACAGTGCAGAATGACAAGATGAGGGTCTTACAAGGTATACAGCTCTAGGTTACTAAACACCACCTTTCCCACACAGTTTATTTCCTGAGTATGACACTGTACAAGCTCCGAGAAAAGGCAAACTTCATCTTCCAGCTTGAAACTTATCATTTCCACCCATTGCCCAAAATGTTTCCACTGCCATCCCCAGACAGGAATATTAATTTGTGACAACAGTGAGTCAGTTACTCCAGAGGGGCTTCTTGCCCTGGGGTCAGAACTTAACTGAGGTCAGACTTTCCATCCCTGGGTAACAACCAAGGCTTCCACAATCTGGCATATAGACAAGATGTTTCCCATAAAAACCTCTGTATCTCATATTAGAATAGGAAGGAAGAAAAGAGGAATAAAAAGAAGCTTCTTTTAAACAGGGTTCGGGAAGGAGAGGTGCAAAGTTAAAAGACAGAATCAGGGTAGGCCAAATAATATACCACAGGGATCAAAGGCAACTATCTCTTTCCAAAACTCCCTCCAAAGTCTTATGAACATTCAAACAAGGCAACGTTCATTAAAATGAAATATGTTTTGTGCCAAAAATTGCAGTAAATAGCAGTCAATAATAATTGATATTGAGACTTCCAAGCTTATAAAATGCAAATAACATGAAGATTTTAATCTGCTACACTCTTCACTTTCTTTTTGACATAAAAAAATTACCTCAGTATAGAATGTTTTCAACTAGTGAGTCTCACATTCCCCACCTCTGGCAAAATTCCTATCATCACATGCAGGTTTTTTTTTTTTTTTTTTTTTAAGAAACAGGGGTATAATAAATCAAAACTCTTTCCTCTACACAATCCTCAATGCAGACGTTCTCCACCCTAAGTCCAAAAACCCCAATCCCATCCAAGTTTCTTTACTTATTTATTTTTGTGGGTACATAGCATGTATATATATTTATGAGGTACATGAGATGTTTTGATACAGGTATGCAATCACATCATGGAGAATGGGGTATCATACCCTCAACCATTTATCCTTTGCCACCTAGGTGTCTTTAGATAATTTCTATGGGTTCTACTAACTTCAATGGGAAAAAGGAATTACATGTTTAGTTTCATTAGCATGCACTGAAATTTAGTATTTTCTTCCGTTATCAATATTGGTAGGACAAATACCCCAAAATATTGTTTAAACTCAATTGTACTAAGAAATTGTGACTAGTATGAACCTCATAAGTAGATCTAGCTACTTAATGTACAATAAAGATACACATGTATTACTACAGCCCAGTTTAAATATATCTTTTAATTTTTTTTTTATTTTATTCTTTGTTGAAATAGAATCTCCCTTTGTTGTCCAGGCTGGCAACTTGAACTCCTAGCTTCAAGAGATCTTCTCACCTCAGCATCCCCAAATGCTGGGATTTACAAGCATGAGTCAATGCACCTGGCCTTAAATATTAATATTAATATATGTGGTAACTATTTCAATAAAACTGACTTCCTTTTATAAGTATTTACCTTATTATAAGACTTAAACATATCATTTTTACAAAATGTACCAATTTTCCACCAAACTGCCAGATGCAACTGTCACACACACTCACACATGCAACATGCAACACTGAGAATCCTTGGCTAACTGCCAGTCTGTGGTCATCACCGGCATGTCTACCTATCATGACCTAATGGGGACAGCAATGGTTGTAGGACAGCATTCTGCTTGTGGGTAAGGAGGATATACATGGAAGGATGAAATGCCGCCTCCTCAGCTATCTCATACGAGTCTTATCTGGCTGTTCTTCTCTCCCCTTGGAAGACCTGCCCTGAGCATAAGTACTTAAGAATAAATGAGCCAGGCACCAAGGCTCATTCTTGTAATACCAGCACTTTCAGAGGCCAATGCAGGAGTTGAGCCCAGGAGTTCCAGACCAGCCTGGGCAATATGGCAATACCTTGTTTCTAAAAAGAACTTAAAAATTACCTGGACACAGTGGTGCCTGGCTGCTGTCCTAGCTACTAAGGAGGCTGAGGTGGGAGAATGGCTTGAGCTCGAGACAGGGAAGTTGCAGTGAACCATGATCGTGCCACTGCACTTTAGCCTGGCTAACAGAGTGAAACTCTGTTTCAAAAAAATAAATAAACAAATGAATGAATGAATGTCACATATCTCCAACAAGAGGTCTTGCGTAGCTGTTGCCATACCCTCCCAGGTGAGACATGTCTTCCTGTCTTCCTGGCCATCTCTCCCTGGTGACCTTTGGTGGAACATGAGACCACCTCAGCTGAGTTTCCCCAGAGGCCACATCTGTGCTCACAAGCAATGAATAAAAAACTCTAGTGCTTCTTTCATCTAGAATATTAAGCATCTATGCCACTTGCATAGGTTGGGGGGAATCTTCCCCAAGACCAGAAAGCCTCTAACCTAGAGAGCAGTCCCAGCCACTGCATGCATGGTCCGTCTCTGTCTGAACCAAAGCTACTTAAATATCAAGACTAAGATGTGAAACTAAAGGAAGGTCAAAGACAAACATGTCCTTCCATTCACAAACACATAGAAAACCACAGTCCAAGTAAGTTTTCATCTGAAATCCCACAAATTAATGGAGGAAGCGAACCTATCTGAGGAAAGAAATTTTCATTAACAGAGCACTGCATGTGGTGTGTCAGGAACAAATATGTACTCTTTAAGGCCCATGGTGAAGAATTCCAGAAATGAACAGAATCAAAAGAGGCATTTCAAAACCTGCTTCTTCTCTGGCCCCATCTTATCAATCCCCTTATGTACCAAGTCCAGGAAAAGTAGGATGAAAGGCTCAAGGTTATAGGAGCTCCAAAATTATTTCACAACTGGCAAAATCTTCCCCATTCCTGAAACCCAAAAACAGAGGGACTATCATTTGCCTCTCTTTTGAATTATAACCTGAAACATGGCCCTTTGAAATCTCAGACCTCCCCACTGTTTTTCTTAAATATATCCATGGGAAGGTTTCTTTCTACCTACCACTTCTTTCTGTATAGGATTTTTAAAGGGGGATCTTTCTTTCACTATGGTAATCAGATGTCACACATTTTCTACAATAAGTGGGTTTCTTGGTTATTTCCAGACCTCTTATTAATATCGATTCTTTCACTCTTCCTAACCCAATTAAACCCAATTCAGCCCTCTGCCATAATTGTTCCATTTCCCCTATATTTATCCCTTAACAAGCCTGGTTCCTGCATGTTCTTTTCAATTAGCCCACCCCAGACTTAGAGGGTGTGACTGTCCACATCTATAACATCTTCAGGCTAAATTAACATCTGGCAAAAATTCCCTCCATGGAAATCTATCACTAAGACGAGTGCTATCTTAAGACTAAGTTCTGTCCACAACTTCAAATAAAGCATCATAGACTGATTCAGTCAAAAAGGTTTTTAAACAAAAAACATAAAATAATTTGTGTATATTATGTTTAAACCATTTGAATTAGTTGGACCATTACGAAAACATACTGAATTTGTGGGAGAACACATACTAATTCTCCAATAACTGGTTTCAATATGTATTAACCACATACATATTGCTCACTGCATCCTGGAACTCCTAGGCCCTAGAAATCCTCCTGCTGGTCAAGGCCCCTCAAGAAGCTGGGACTATAGGCATGTGCCATCATGTCTAACTAATTTTTTATTTTTTGAAGAGTTGGATCTCCCTATGTTGCAGGCTGGTCTAGAACTCTGGCCTAAAGCAATCCTCCTGCCTCAGCCTGCCAAAGTGCTGGGATTACAGGCATGAGCTACTGTATACCTGTCCTTTTTATTTTTTTGAGACAGGATCTTTCTCTGCCACCCAGGCTGGAGTGCAGTGGCAGGATCACAGCTCACTGCAGCCTCAACCTTTCAGGCTCAAGCAACACTCCTTCCTCAGTCTCTCAAGTAGATGAATAGCTTTTAGTAATATGCTAAAGAACATTAAAAAATTATCAGATTTAAGGACATTCTAAGAGTAAATTTATAAGCCCAAAACCCATAAAAGATAAAGGAAAATCAGAAGAGCTGGTATGAAGACTGTCCTCTCTCAGAGGGTCCATTCTTGTGGAAATAGGCTGCTATTCCAGGTCAGGGGAAGGGTCCCCCAAGGCAAGACAGATCAAAGGCATCCCCAAGACAGAATGCAGCCAGTGAGTACGTCCTGCTGAAATCAGAAATTTGAGCAATAGACCCAAGGATAAGATCACGTCATCTCCCAGCTGTAAATATAAGCACTGTATGGATTTGAGTTATCACCAAAGCCAATGCTTTGTAAGCCACTAGCTTCTCATTTAATAACACAAGGAACTATACCCTTAGAGATGGTCAACAAATAATCTGACATTTACCAGGCAGAAGGTACACTGAAGAAATGTAGAACACACTAGCTGCAAAAGATAAAGTATTCACTTCCTAAGTGCCAATGCTCATTAGTAGGAAAGTCAATTCTCTTCACTTCCGAAGCTTGGGAAATGCCAGATCATAATGAAAGAAAATGGCCACTGCACAAGCATCTCTGACCACAGAATGAACATCTAGAGCTGATAATCATGTCACTGGCCCTCGAGTTAAAGGACATCACAGAATTACATAGCAGAATGCACAGACCGCCTTCAAGAAGCCACTTAGGATGACTGCCTGGGAAATGCAAACTGAGAAAATTATATTTAATTTAACCTCATGTGCAGTCAGAGAAACAGCAGGAATTGGAACAATTAAGCTGGAATTGTGCCATGGGCCATACACAACAGGCTTCCCATAGGATCACCTCCCACTGACCTGGAATAGCAGCCTATTTCCACAAGAAGGGACCCTCTGAGAGAGGACAGTCTTCATACTGCCTCTTCCAATTTTCTTTTATGTTTTATGGGTTTTAGGTTTATAACCTTACCCTTAGAGTGTCCTTAAAGCTAAAAATTTTTTAATGTTCCTTAGCCCTCCACACAGGAGAACATTCTGTGACTTCAGTTAAGAGAGAGACAGAAAAAAAGGAAGCTTTGGAGAAGCATTAGGTCATTTTTAAGCAATTAAAACTTTTTATAAAGAACATATCAGATAATAAAAAAGAAATGACTGAGTGAAGTTTGCTCAATCTAAATCATCATATTATTAGTAGTTTATTACTGAAACCACTTTATCTTGCCGAAGAGAACACTGGACAACATTTTTTTTTTTTTTTTTTTGAGACAGGGTCACACAGGCTAGAGTGTGGTGGTGTGATCTCAGCTTACTGCAGCCATGACTTCCAAGGCTCAAGTGATCCTCCCACCTTAGCCTCCTGAATAGCGGAGAACACAGGCATGAACTATTACACTTGGCTAATTTTTTTCTTTTTTTTTTTTTTCCATACAGACGGGGTTTCACTATGTTGCCCAAGCTCATCTGGAGCTCTTGGATACAAACAATCCTCTCACCTCTGCACAGCACAACGTTCTGTGATTGCAAGTATGACCCATTGTGCCCAGCTACAGATTTTTAAATTAAAGTAAGAATCTGAGCAAACCTAGATCCATGCTTCCTAAACTCTGCTGTATCTTAGAATCCCTAAGGAGAACTGAAAAATATCTCACTGCCCTGTCTGCATTGCAGACCAAGCAAGTCAGAATCTCTGGAGGACCATAGCACAGGCATTAATACCTATTACATTCTCCAGTTGATTCCAATGGGCAGGTACATTTGAGAAATAATGCTTTTAACTATCATATTCACATTCACATACCATTCAATCTTGGCCTTATCTCTTTCTTTTGGAAAAAAATTTGTTTCTCCAACCGTTGGAAACCTTTTCCAAACCATGCCTTTCTTTGGAAACAAAGAATAGTAAAGAAATACCATTTGACCAAGTAATCCCATTACTGGGTATATAGCCAGAGGATTATAAATCATTCTACCATAATATGTAAGTAGTATAAAACTACTTGTTTCTTTGGAAACAAAGAAAGGCATGCATGAATTTTTTTTTTTTTTTTTTTTTTTTTTTTGAGATGGAGTCTCCATCTGTCGCCCAGGCTGGAGTGCAGTGGCGCGATCTCTGCTTACTGCAAGCTCCGCCTCCCAGGTTCACGCCATTCTCCTGCCTCAGCCTCCTGAGTAGCTGGGACTACAGACTCCCACCAAGATGCCCAGCTAATTTTTTGTATTTTTAGTAGAGATGTGGTTTCACCATGTTAGCCAGGATGGTCCCGCATGCATGAATTTTTAAAAGTCAAACTACTACAAGTGTTATTTGCACAACAGCACTTTCTTGCCCAGCATACGACATCCCACACTTGTTAGAAGGCAAGTGCTTTCAGATTTCTTAGCTTCTCTTCTTCAAATATCTTCTTGATATTTCTAAGAAATAGTTTATGCTATTTTTTCTTGATATATGATTTTTAGCTATTACCTATTAATTACCTATGGGCAACACCCAGTCTATTTGCCCCGTGTTTGTTTGTTTGTTTGTTTTTAGAGACAGGGTCTTGCTCTGTTGTCCAGGCTGCAGTGCAATGGTACAATCACAACTTACTGCAACCCCGACTTCCCAGGTTCAAAACATCCTCCCACCTCAGACTCTGCCATAACTGGGACTACAGGCACATGCCACCACACTGGCTAATTTTTGTATTTTTTTTTTCTGTAGAGATGGGCTTTTGCCATATTGCCCGGGCTGGTCTCCACCTCTTGGGCTAAAGAGATCTGCCTGTCTTGGCTGCCCAAAGTGCTGGGATTACAGGTGTGATCCACTGTACCCAGCCTTCTCTCTTCAACTTTACTGTAACTGTGCATGCAATTACTCCTGAACTAATCACTCCTGAACTAAGCATTCTACCCCAATTAAATCTTCACTGAATCACCTCCTGTTTCATCTGGAGACAACTGCTTCACATTTTCATTTCTTGCTTGTCTGTGTGTGTATTGTTCAATTTTTTCTGAACTAAAGCCCATCTCAAGTACTATTTCTACCTGGTCAAATGGCTCACTTCCTTTTCTTTTATGTTCATTCTCCTTGAAGTTTAACTGTAGGATTTCAGATGTCCCAGCCTGCTCCAGGCAATGATCTGATGTCTGAATTCTTTCAGCTCTCTTCTGTGAAGGCCACTGTTTCTTAGATTCTCCATCATTATATTCATCATTTATTCCGCTGTTTGAAGGAACACATGAACACACATCTTTCCAAAAAGGAGAGCATGAAAGGTAAATTTTTTGAAATGATACATCAGCGTAAATGCTTTGACTCTGCCTGCCCACAAACAGCTGCTCCAAGATAGCGTTCTATGTAGTAAATTATTTTTTCTTAGAATAATGAAAGTTTCTATATTTTAACATTCGGTGAAAACATGAAGCATTCTATGAAATTACAAATTCTTGAGACGGTTTGCATCTGTATCCTCACCCAAATCTCATATTGAATTCTAATCCCCAGTGTTGGAGATGGTGCCTGGAGGGAGGTGATGGCATGAGGGATGGTGGAGTTCTCTTGAATGATACTGTATATCCCCCTTGGTACTGTATAGTGAGTGAGTTCTCAGGAGAGCTGGTTGTATAAAATTTTGTAGCATGTCCTGTCTCTCTCCTCTTCTTGCTCTAGCCACATAAGATGAACCTGCTTCGCTTTCACCTTCTGCCATGATTGAAACATTCCTGAGGCCACCACAGAAGCTACCATGCTTCCTGTACAGCCTAAAGAACCATGAGCCAATTAAACCTCTTTTCTTTATAAATTATCCAATCTTGGGTATTTGCATCAGTACAAGAACGGACTAATACAAACTTCAAGCTCTTATGGTCTTTCCTACATATCTGCTCTTCTGAAATCTCACAATGTGCTTTTGGAGTTTGGAGTTTCAATTCATTCACTGTGATGAACGCTGATGTTGTTTCCTAAGCCTGGAAGTGTAGATCCCTCAATGCTGGGATGATGATGATGATGATGATGATGACAATTATTATTATTATTATTATTATTATTATTATCATCATCATATTTTAAGATCTGGGGTACATGGGCAGAACGTGCAGGATTGTTACATATGTATACATATGGTATGCTGGTTTGCTGCACCCATCAACCCATCATCTACATTAGGTATTTCTCCTAATGCGATCTCTCCCCCTACTCCCCACCCCCTGACAGGCCCTGGTGTGGGATGTTCCCCTCCCTGTGTCCATGTGTTCTCACTGTTCCACTCCTACTCACAAGTAAGAACATGTGCTGTTTGGTTTTCTGTTCTTGTGTTAGTTTGCTGAGAATGATGGTTTTCAGCTTCATCTATGTCCCTGCAAAGGACACGAACTCATCCTTTTTTATGGCTGCATATATTTCGTGGTATATTAGATAAAAGCAAATCAAAACCACAATGAGATACCATCTCATGCCCGTTAGAATGGCAATCATTAAAAAGTCAGGAAACAACAGATGCTAAAGAGGATGTGGAGAAATGGGAATGCTTTTACACCGCTGGTAGGAGTGTAAATTAGTTTAAACATTGTGGAACACAGTGTGGTGATTGCTCAAGGACCTAGAACTAGACATACCATTTGATCCAGCAATCCCATTACTGGGTATATATACAAAGGATTATAAATCATTCTACTGTGAGGACACATGCACAGGTACATTTATTGCAGCACTTGTTCACAATAATGCTGGGATTATTTTAAACATTATTTGAATGTAAGTCACTTTTGCTTATTTGTATTCTATGTAGCCCTTCCTGATAATACTCTTTAAATGTCAGATTCCCAGAGTCTCCATATTTGTTCCTTTCCCTTTGCTATCACTCTCTCTAATTGAAATTTTATACATTGGAGATCACCTCTTATTCACTCTCCAATAGGATTCTTTAATTTGTCTAATATATTACATTTTAATAGAATTCCCATTTTTTTAATGAGTCACTACTTCATTGTATTTCCAAAAGGTTACAGATTAATTTTGTCCCTGTTTCCTTGGTTGGTGTGTGTGCTACCTCCAGATGATTCTTTTTTCAATTTTTAAAATGAGTTTCTTATTGAAGCCTTCTCAAGAATATCTGGGATATAAGACTGCCTTTTCTCACTTAAGAATCAGGTCTGTGTGGATAGCCAGGGTTCCCTCCTCAGCAGGTAAACATATTGTACAGTACATAAGTAATAGGCCCAAATGGCCTCCAAATGCCAGTTACTGAATACTTTTCTCTGCCAGTTGAGTTTACCAAGAAAGGCATCCTCCAGAATGGACTTGAAGGAGTCCAGTGACTTTCAATTTGGAAGGAAGGACAAGAAAGCTCATGATCATGAGTATGCACAGTGTAGACAATTCCCTTACAAACAAGGAGCCTAGGCCCTCACCCTCACTGCACTCTCTGATGTCTCTGGGTTCTTCTGTCCTAACTTTCCCAGGACAGACACGGAGCCTAGGCCCTTGCCCCACCTCCACTCTCTGATATCCCTAGGTCCTTCTGTTCTCAGTTAACTTTCTCCAAAATAAATTTCATGGGGGGTGGAGCCAAGATGGCCAAATAGGAACAGTTCCACTCCACAGTTCCCAGCATGAGTGATGCAGAAGACGGGTAATTTCTGCATTTCCAACTGAGGTACTGAGTTCATTTCACTGGGGAGTGTCGGACAGTGGGTGAAGCACACCGAGCATGAGCCGAAGCAGGGTGAGGCATAACCTCACCTGGGAAGTGCAAGGGGTCAGGGAATTCCCTTTCCTAGTTAAAGAAAGAGGTGACAGATGTCACCTGGAAAATCAGGTCACTCCTACCCTAATACTGTGCATTTCCAATGGTCTTAGCAAACAGCACACCAGGAGATTATATCTTGCACCTGGCCCAGAGGGTCTTATGCCCACAAAGTCCTCACTCATTGATAGCACAGCACTCTGAGATCAAACTACAGGGGGCAGCAAGGCTGGGGGATGGGTGCCCGCCATTGCTCAGGCTTGAGTAGGTAAACAAAGTGGCCAGGAAGCTGGAACTGGGTGGAGCCCACCACAGCTCAAGAAGGCCTGCCTGCCTCTGTAGACTCCACCCCTGGGGGCAGAGCATAACCAAACAAAAGGCAGCAGACAACTCTAGAGACTTAAATGTCCCTGTCTGACAGCTCGGAAGACAGTAGTGGTTTTCCCAGCACCCAGCTGGAGATCTGAGAATGGACAGACTGCCTCCTCAAGTGGGTCCCTGACCCCCAAGTAGCCTAACTGGGAGGCAACCCCCTGTAGGGGCAGACTGACACCTCACACGGCTGGGTACTCCTCTGAGACAAAACTTCCAGGGGAACGATCAGAAAGCAACATTTGCTGTTCACCAATATCCACTGTTCTGCAGCCTCCGCTGCTGATACCCAGGCAAACAGGGTCTGGAGTGGACCTCCAGCAAATTCCAACAGACCTGCAGCTGAGGGTTCTGACAGTTAGAAGTAAAATTAACAAACAGAAAGGACATCCACACCAAAACCCCATCTGTACGTCACCATCATCAAACATCAAAAGTAGATAAAAACCACAAAGATGGGGAAAAAAAAAGAGCAGAAAAACTGGAAACTCGAAAAATCAGAGCACCTCTCCTCCTCCGAAGGAACACAGCACCTCACCAGCAATGGAACAAAGCTGGATGGAGAATGACTTTGATGAGTTGAGAGAAGAAGGCTTCAGACAATCAGACTACTCTAAGCTAAAGGAGGAAGTATGAACCCATGGCAAAGAAGTTAAAAAACTTGAAAAAAAATTAGACGAATGGATACAAGAATAATCAATGCAGAAAAGTCCTTAAAGAACCTGATGGAGCTGAAAACCACCGCACGAGAACTACGTGACAAATGCACAAGTCTCAGTAGCTGATTCTATCAACTGGAAGAAAGGGTATCAGTGATGGAAGATCAAATGAATGAAATGAAGTGAGAAGAGAAGTTTAGAGAAAAAAGAATTAAAAGTAATGGACAAAGCCTCCAAGAAATATGGGACTATGTGAAAAGACCAATTCTACTTCTGATTGGTGTACCTGAAAGTGACGGGGAGAATGGAACCAAGTTGGAAAACACTCTGCAGGATATTATCCAGGAGAACTTCCCCAATCTAGCAAGGCAGGCCAACATTCAGATGCAGGAAATACAGAGAATGCCACTAAGATACTCCTCGACAAGAGCAACTCCAAGACACATAATTGTCAGATTCACCAAAGCTGAAATGAAGAAAAAAATGTTAAGGGCAGCCAGAGAGAAAGGTCGAGTTACCCACAAAGGGAAGCCCATCAGACTAACAGTGGATCTCTCGGCAGAAACTCTACAAGCCAGAAGAGAGTGGGGGCCAATATTCAACATTCTTAAAGAAAAGAATTTTCAAACCAGAATTTCATATCCAGCCAAACTAAGCTTCATAAGTGAAGGAGAAATAAAATCCTGTACAGACAAGCAAATGCTGAGAGATTTTGTCACCACCAGGCCTGCCCTACAAGAGCTCCTGAAGGAAGCACTATACATGGAAAGGAACAACTGGTCCCAGCCACTGCAAAAATATGCCAAATTGTAAAGACCATCAAGGCTACAAAGAAACTGCATCAACCAATGAGCAAATTAACCAGCTAATATAATGACAGGATCAAATTCACATGTAACAATAGTAACCTTAAACGTAAATGGGCTAAATGCTCCAATGAAAAGACACAGACTGGCAAATTAGATAAAGAGTCAACACCCATCAGTGTGCTGTATTCAGGAAACCCACCTCACATGCACAGACACCCATAGGCTCAAAATAAAGGGATGGAGGAAGATCTACCAAGCAAATGGAAAACAAAAAAAGCCAGGGGTTGCAATCCTAGTCTCTGATAAAACAGACTTTAAACCAACAAAGATCAAAAGAGACAAAGAAGGCCATTACATAATGGTAAAGAGTTCAATTCAAAAAGAAGAGCTAACTATCCTAAGTATATATACACCCAATACAGGAGCACCCAGATTCATAAAGCGATTCCTTAGAGACCTACAAAGAGACGTAGACTCCCACACAATCTTAATGGGAGAGTTTAAAACCCCACTGTCAACATTAGACAGATCAATGAGACAGAAACTTAACAATGATATCCAGGAACTGAACTCAGCTCTACACCGAGTTGACCTAATAGATATCTACAGAACTCTCCACCCCAAATCAACAGAATGTACATTCTTTTCAGCACCACGCCACACCTATTCCAAAATTGACCACATAGTTAGAAGTAAAGCACTCCTCAGCAAATGTAAAAGAACATAAATTATAACAAACTGTCTCTCAGACCACAGTGCAATCAAAATAGAACTCGAGATTAAGAAACTCACTCAAAACCACTCAACTACATAGAAATTGAACAACCTGCTTCTGAATGGCTACTGGGTACATAACGAAATGACGGCAGAAATAAAGATGTTATTTGAAACCAATGAGAACAAAGACACAACATACCAGAATCTCTGGGACACATTCAAAGCAGTGTGTAGAAGGAAATTTATAGCACTAAATACCCACAAGAGAAAGCAGGAAAGATCTAAAATTGACACCCTAACATCACAATTAAAATAACTAGAGAAGCAAGAGCAAACACATTCAAAAGCTAGCAGAAGGCAAGAAATAACTAAGATCAGAGCAGAACTGAAGGAAATAGAGACATAAAAAACCTTTCAAGAATCAATGAATCCAGGAGCTGGTTTTTTGAAAAGATCAACAAAATTGACAGACCGCTAGCAAGACTAACAAAGAATAAAAGAGACAAGAATCAACTAGATGCAATAAAAAATGATAAAGGGGATAGCATCACCGATCCCACAGAAATATAAACTACTATAGTAGTTTGTATAGTAGAGAATACTATAAACACTTCTATGCAAATAAACTAGAAAATCTAGAAGAAATGGATAAATTCCTCAACACATACACCCTCCCAGGACTAAACCAGGAAGAAGTTGAATCTATGAATAGACCAATAACAGGCTCTGAAATTGAGGCAATTATTAATAGCTTACCAACCAGAAAATGTCCAGGACCAGATGGATTCACAGCCAAATTCTACCACAGGTACAAGGAGGAGCTGGTACCATTCCTTCTGAAACTATTCCAATCAATAGAAAAAGAGGGAATCCTACCTAAGTCATTTAATGAGGCCAGCATCATCCTGATACCAAAGCCCGGCAGAGACACAACAAAAAAAGAAAATTTTAGACCAACTTCCCTGATGAACATCGATGCAAAAATCCTCAGTAAAATACTGGCAAACTGAATTCAGCAGCACATCAAAAAGCGTATCTGCCATGATCAAGTGGGCTTCATCCCTGGGATGCAAGGCTGATTCAACATACACAAATCAATAAATGTAATCCAGCATATAAACAGAACCAACGACAAAAACCATATGATTATCTGAATAGATGAAGAAAAGGCCTTTGACAAAATTCCACAATGCTTCATGCTAAAAACTCTCAATAAATTGGGTATTGATAGGACATATCTCAAAATAATAAGAGCTATCTATGACAAACCCACAGCCAATATCATACTGAATGGGCAAAACCTGGAAGCATTCCCTTTGAAAACTGGGACAAGACAGGGATGCCCTCTCTCACCACTCCTATTCGACATAGTGTTGGAAGTTCTGGCCAGGGCAATTAGGCAGAAGAAGGAAATAAAGGGTATTCAACTACGAAAAGAGGGAGTCAGATTGTCTCTGTTTGCATGTGACATGATTGTATATTTAGAAAACCCCATCGTCTCAGCTCAAAACCTCCCTACGCTGATAAGCAACTTCAGCAAAGTCTCAGGATACAAAATCCTGTGCAAAAATCACAAGCATTCTTATACACCAATAACAGAAAAACAGAGAGCCAAATCATGAGTGAACTCCCATTCATAATTGCCAAAAAGAGAATAAAATACCTAGGAATACAACTTCCAAGGTATGTGAAGGACTTCTTCAAAAATAACTATAAACCACTGTTCAAGGAAATAAATGAGGACAGAAACAAATGGAAAAGCATTCCATGCTAAAGGATAGGAAGAATCAATATGGTGAAAATGGTCAAAATGCCCAACGTAATTTCTAAATTAAATGCTATCCCCAACAAGTTACCACTGTCTTTTTCACAGAACTGGAAAAAGTTAGTCTAAACTTCATATGGAACCAAAAAAGGGCCCGGATTCGACAGAAAATCCTGAGCAAGAAGAACAAAGCTAGAGGCATCATGATAAGTGACTTCAAACTATACTACAGGGCTACAGCAAACAAATCAGCATGGTATGGGTACCAAAACAGATATATAGACCAATGGAACAGAACGGAGGCCTCAGCTACAACCATCTGATCTTTGACAAAGCTGACACACACAAGCGGTGGGGAAAAGGTTCCCTATTTAATAAATGCTGTTGGGAAAACTGGCTAGCTACGAAGAAAACGGAAACTAGACCCCTTTCTTACATCTTTTACAAAAATCAAATCAAAATGGATCAAAGATTTAAATGTAAGACCTAGGACCATAAAAATCCTGAAGGAAAACCTGGCCAATACCATTCACGACATAGGCATGGGCAAAGACTTCATGTCCAAAACCCCACAAGCAATGGCAACAAAAGTCAAATTGACAAATGAGATGTAAATAAACTAAAGAGCATCTGCATAGCAAAAGAAACTAACATCAGAGTGAATAGCTAACCTAGAGAATGAGAGAGAATTTTTGAAATCTATCCATCTGACAAAGGGCTAATATCCAGAATCTACAAAGCACTTAAATTGACAAGAATAAAAGAAACAAATTGACAAGAATAAAAGAAACAACCCCAACAAAAAATGGGCAAAGTAAATGAACAGACAGTTATCAAAGGATGATATTTATGCAGCCAACAGACATATGAAAAAACAGTCATCATCATTGGTCATTAGAGAAATGCAAATCAAAACCAAAATGAGATACCATCTCACGCCAGTTAGAATGACAGTCATTAAAAAGTCAGGAAACAACAGATACCAGAGAAGTTATGGAAAAATAAGAACACTTTTACACTGTTGGTGGAAGTATAAATTAGTTCAACCATTGCAGAAGACAGTGTGGCGATTCCTCAAGTATCTAGAACTGCAAATATCATTTGACCCAGTAATCCCATTACTGGGCATATATCCAAAGGATTATAAATCATTCTACAATAAAGACCCATGCACACGTATGTTTATTGAGGCACTATTCACAATAGCAAAGACTTGGAACCAACCCAAATGTCCATCAGTGATAGACTGGATTAACAAATTGTGGCACATATACACCATGGAATACTATGCAGCTATAAAAAAGGATAAGTTCATGTCCTTTGCGGTGACATGGATGAAGATGGAAACCATCATTCTCAGCAAACTATCACAAGAACAGAAAACCAAACAACACATGTTCTTACTCATAAGTGGGAGTTAAACAATGACAACACATGCAGACAGGGAGGGGAACATCACATACTGGGGCCTGTCAGTGGGTAGGGTCTAGGGGAGGGATAACATTAGAAGAAATACTTAATGTAGGTAATGGGCTGATGGGTGCAGCAAACCACCAGGGCATGTGTATACCTATTACAAAGTGCACGTTCTGCTCATGTAACCCAGAACTTAAAGTATAATAATAAAGTATAGAAGAGAAACTATGATTAATAAACAGTTACCTCTCAATGTAGGACAATGTATTACATGATTTTGTGAAAATACCAGACACTATATTCAAAATTCCAGAAGTCTTCATGCCCTTGGGTCTCTTAAACAAATATATCAGCAGTATTTGACAATTTCCATACCCCCAAATTTTCAAACAGAAACTCAAAAGTTTATCTTCACAATGGTGTGGGATTAACTTTGCAATTTTAGAAGTAAACACACAGAAAATCATATACCATTATGTTTTCCCCAGAAGGAAAGTTTAGGCAGAGAAATGTTGCAAAAATGTGGAAAACATTTATATCCAGAGAAAGACAAGGGATAACAGGACAATAGATGTAATTTTCTTTCATATCACCTCTGTATTACATTTGTCGAGGCTTTCAAAAATGTTCCATAGAATTACTTTATTTAAAGGGAGAGTAGAGATCTGCTACTCAGGTATGTGTGTTTGATGAATGTAAACAGCAATAAGTCTGCATTGCCCTGTAAACCAAAGGACAAATTAAAATTCCTTACCTAAAGTACTGAGGGCCAGTTGGCTGATCTGCAGAGAAGTGGACACTTCCAACTACCTCCTCTCAATTTCTTGTTTTCCATTCTAAAAACAGTATTGCAAAATACATCTAATTAATCCCCTTGGCAAACACATTGCCATTGTCTTTGGAGGGATCATTTTGGTAAGTGTATTCTCATTCCCATTCCCAATGCACACATGTGTTTTAGAATTCAAGAAAAGTAGGTTCCTTCCTTTTATGAAATGTGATAAATAACAAAGTACTTATCTCCCTTATAAATCAACATCATTTTCCAGGCAATAAATGCTATGAGGGTTTCCGGTTGAATGCAATGTTTTTCTAAATTACTCCACAATGACATTCCGTAAGAGAAATACCACTGTTCCTATTTTACAAAGAAGAAAACAAAGCCTCTGAAAGGTTGAGATCTGTCCAAGGAGTTGAAGAATACACACACATACACACACACACACACACACAGACATACACACACATATACACACACACACCTATAAATATATACAGATGTTCCTGGAACTGCAATGGCGATTACATCTGAAAAACCCATGATATGTTCAAAATATCATAAGACAAACATTTATCACATAGACAAAATATACCATGCAAAATAGCCTAGTCTATTTCGAATATGTGCAGGACACTTTACTTTAGCCTACAGTTGGGTAAAAGCATCTAACAGAAAGTCTATTTTATAATAAAGTGTTGAGCATCTCATGTAATTTATTGAATCCTGTACTGAAAGTGTGAATTAGAATGATTATATGGGTACTGGATGTAGAGTCTCTAGTGAATTCTGTAAACCAAAATTAAAATTCTAAGGCTCCAGTTAACTGAATATAAACCGTCTCTGCCAAGGGCATTCCAAACTAATCCTGAAAAACTTCTTCTGGCCATGAGGGGACATGGGGATTGGACATGCCTCACTATAACCTTCTCTCTTTGGAACTCAGGCACAACTGACCAGAATTAACATTAAAACAGAGATCATAAGACAAACCAAATAGACTCTTGATAACAAAAAAATACCAAATTTCAACCTCTCTGGTGTAGCATCACATGATAGATACCAGGCCCTAAAAGAAATCAAAGCATTGTACCCCAAAATATACCTCTTTCATATATTTTGAAATGGCCCCTCAAAGCTGTCTGTTATAAGGAAGACCTGCATTCTACTCTTTACCCGAATTGTCAGAAGAAAGAGACCTGGGATAATTAATCAAGCTCAAGACATTTAGGGCATTGTTTGCTCAAGATTCATCAGGAAGTCTTCTAACCATGAGGCAAACACTATCTAATCCAAGGAGAGATAAAGTGGCGTGAACAAGTTTTTCAGGTTTACTTCCCTTGACTGGTCTTTTGCTCATCTTGATGCAATTAGATGAGCATCTAGCATCTTTCAAGGGTCTGAATGGGAAACTTTTGCCATCTATTGCTTCTAACGATGGCCAACTATGAGATTTTATATGCATAAGACCTTGGTCTCCACAACACCTTTTCTTAACCCAGACACTCCTTTCTATTGATTCCAGGTCTTTAGATAACTTAACTCCTTCAACCAATTGCCTATTTGAAAACCTTTGAATCCATCTATAACCTGGAACCCCCTGCTTCAAGTTGTGCCACCTTCCTGGAAGAAACAAATGTATACCTTGAATTGATGAATGTCTGCCTGTAATTTCTCTCCCCTTCAAAATGTATAAAATCATGCTCATCCCCCTTAGGTACATGTTCTCTGGATCTCTTGGGGCTGTGTCACAGGCCTAGGTCACTGGTATTTGGCTCAGAATAAAGCTCTTTAAATATTTTATGGACATCTACAATGTGTATTGCCTTCACACCATCATAAGGTTGAAAATCATTAGTTGAACCATCATAAGAAGTTACTGATTGTGTATGTGAGTGTGTGTGCAGTATATGTGTGTGTGTGTATAAATATATAGATATATCTGTGTATGTTTTTTTCCCTAAACCCTGTGCTCCTCATGACTAGAATATTAAGTCTCTTTCTCATATTATGGAAGTCTACACAGTGGTGCTGAAATGACTAAACAATGGGACCTCTCAGTGGTAACTAAGGTTTACATTTTCTTTTGCCTCTTAACACCATTTTAAAAATATTTGGCAGCTTTAATAAAACAAAATGGTTATGGACTTTAAAATCTGTCCCTTCATAATTTCATTGAGTTCAGAAAATGCATCATTGAAACAATATTTTAAATAAAAGTCACAGTCTTCAAGACAAAAGCCATAACTGAGAGAGTTCACATTGGCTCTGGAAATACAATTTACAAGTTTATGGAATCAGCAAATTCATCTGTGAAGCCCTGATGAGTTAAAGTGTTTGTGGCGTGGTTAGAAGACCTCCTGATGAATCTTGAGCAAACAATGCTCTAAATGTTTTGAGTTTGATTAATTATCCCAGGTCTCTTTCTTCTGACAACTGTCAGAAATGTTGGGTGCAGTACTGAATGGGGAAGAGCATCCTACAAATTCATACTCTGAGGAAGTTGGAGTCTACTCTTTCCAGAAAAATTCTTGACTCTAAATTCTTCACATTAGTTTAATACGGAGAAATGTTGTTTAATATACATATTAGTTTCATTATTTTTACCCCCAATTTCATACTCATTTCTTTGTGTCAGTTTTTTCATGTTGGAGGTGAACAGGCACCCGCTGATTTGGGTGTACAAGGATCTCAGGGGAAAATCTGTCCCACCATGGCCCAGCCCCAAATCCCGCAACACTACATGAGTCCTGCTGAGGCTCAGAAACCAATACCCCAAAATACGGCATTTTGACAGGCTGAGCTGAAGAAGTCCAAGGTCTCTCTGACCTCCCCCTCTCCCACTGCCTCTCCCAAAGAAGCTGAAGTTTCTCTATTTGCCTAAGACACAGACTCCCACAAGGAGAATGATTGTTTTTCAACCCCTTACTGTTATATCTTTATTGACTGCAGAAAAAAACCAAGATGACACCACACCTGAGCAGTCAGTTTTCCAAGGTTATCCTCAAGGATTATTTAATTTTCAAAAAGTTATTTACAAGTTAATCTCTGTTCTAGTAATCTCCTCAACAGAATTCCTCTTCTCCCCCTCCAATCATCTGTATTACTGGGATCCAAGCCCCCACTCTTTCTGTAACCTCAGGTTGGTATATAAGCTTCAGGATCTCATGGGAGGTTGCGTCTTCATTCTGAAGGCTCCTTTGTATCTGCATTATGCATGTTTGTATGTCATTTCTCCTGTAAATTGGTCTGCCTAGTCAGTAATTTTTCAGTAGAACTTAAGGGGGTAAAAAGCCTTGGCCTCTACAGTTATGACACAATGAGCGGGTTCATGAAAGCTGCTCTGCTCTTTTGAAAGCCGCAGTTCGGAGAACCCAGGAACCAACACTGCTGGCAATAGGGTAAGACATTCTCATCAGCCAGCCAGGCTCCTGGTCTCTCTCTCCCGCTGTGCAACCTGGTTGAGTGGACAGTAATAGTCACTGATTGTCTCCATCATTTTTCATTGAATCTTTAGGGGGCCAAGGGCCTTGATCACAACACTGCCTAGCTTCCCTGTGTATGCTCCTAATTTTAACTAGCTCTACCACTTAGCAGCCCAACAATCTGAGTAAGTGACTTCACTCTGTTTGTCTTTCTTGGCTGTAAAATGAAGATAACAACTGTGTGGTCTGCATAATAATGGTCCCCCTGAGATGCCCATGTGTTAATATGCAGAACTTGTGACTTTGTGTGGTCTTACATGGAAAAGGGATTTGAATGAAAGAGGCAGGTGGAATTAAGGTTCCCAGTCAGCAGACCTTGAAATCAGGAGATGATTGCAGGTTATCCATTGGGCCCATAGAAAAGGGAAAAAGAGGGACAAACAAAAAGATGACAGAACAGGGACTCAGGCTACTGGCATTGAAGGCAGAGAAAGGAGCCTATGAGCCAAGGAAAGTAGGAAGTTTCTAGAATCTGGAAAAGGTAGGGAAATGTATCCTCTCATAGCGCTTCCAAAAATAATGTAGTCCTGATTATACCTTGATTTTAGCCTCCTAAGTCTCATTTTGGACTTCTGAATGCTAGAACTGTATGAAGCCACTAGGTCTGTAGTAACTTGCTACCACAGCACAGATAGGAAACTAATACTAATGGTTACTGTGGGGTAGAGTTGTTGACACCAATGAGTTAATATAAAAAGCACTTGGAACAGGTCTTAGTAAAGAAGAAAAGCTGCATAATTGTCAACCTATATTACAGCTAATAACCAAATAGGTAAGTCTGAATTAAGGAAGCAAATTAGCAGGTAGAGTGGCAGAGTGAAAGGGACATATTAGACTGCACATAATGACATTTGAGAGCATACAACTCCCCTTACAGTTTTCATTTAAATAATATCCTATTCTATCCATCATTTTTTGTTCGTTTGTTTTGTTTTTGAGATGGAGTCTCGCTCTGGTGCCCAGCTAGAGTGCAGTGACACCATCTTGGCTCACTGCAACCTCTCCATCCTGGGCTCAAGCAATTCTCCTGCCTCATCTTCCAGAGTATCTGGGATTACAGGTATGCACCACCATGCCTGGCAAATTTTTGTATTTTTAGTAGAGACAGGTTTAACCATGTAGGACAGGCTAGTCTCAAACTCCTGACCTCAAGTCATCCACCTCCCTCGGCCTCCCAAAGTGCTGGGATTACAAGAATGAGTCACCATGCCAGCCCCATCATTGTTTTGACTACAAAAGCATTATAGGATATCTTGACAGGTGTATTTATTTCATACCTCAAGATGGTCAAGATTTATTTATAGTTGTACTCATTTGTCAAATAGCAACACATTACTCACACAAAATAATCATGTCCTTTGAATGGGAAAGGTTTAATATTGATCATGAGAGCTCTAGAACATTTTGAAAAATACCAGGAGGTATCAATAAAGTTCATAACTCAACATTAAAAAATGGAAATAGGACTGGAACTGAAAATATTCACATGGCTTTATGGAGTTGGGCAAGTCTCATCTCTCTCTCTCTCTCTCTCTGCTATGATCTGAATGGTTGTGTCGCTCCAAATTCCTATGTTAAAATCATGACCCCCAAGATGATGGTATCTGGAGGTGAGGCCCTTGGGAGGTGATGAGGTCATGAGGTTGGAGCCTCATGAATGGGACTGGTGCCCTCATTAAAGGGAACTCAGAGAGCTCCTTTATCCCTTCCACCACATGAGGATACAAGGAAAAGGCACTATCTACAAACCAAGATATGTGTCCTCACCAGACACTGAATCTGCCACACCTTCATCTTGGACTCCCAGCCTCCAGAACTCAGCAATAGATGTCTGGTATTTATAAGCCACACAGTCTATTGTATTTCCTGACAGGAATCCAAATAGACTAAAACATTCCATATGTGGTCTCTAACACTACTATGGCTTCCAGACCACCTAATATAAAATGCAGATATCCATCTTTTAGTTAGATGAAGGTTGAAAGATTGTGACTCCAAAAATGATGGGTAGCATCATAACAAAACTTAGTGTATATTGATTATATGAAGTAATTTAGGATAATTAAATGCCATCATGTACACCCACTGAGCTCTGATACCTGACTCAATGTGTTTTGCTTTAAGTGGAAGTGGATCCCATATGTACATTAATACATTGACTTTTCACACTCTAAACTTCTTGTGGGAAGGTGCCATGTATTATGATACTTTTGTACTCAGAGGACAAGAAAACCCCTGGAAGGCAAACCACAGTGATTTTCCAACAACTACTTCACTGCCTCAGGACACCTGTTTCTACCACTGGAAAGTGGGACAGGATGAATCTGCCTAACCTGCTGGCAGAATGAAATACAACCGTGAATATAAAAAGAAGTTTCCAAATTCTAAAGCAACAAATAAATGCCTGTATGACTATTCTAGTGAGAAATGAATATTTTCATTATTGTTTTTAAAAGTACTGTAGTGCAGTGACAGCAGCCATCATAACCATCGTGCAGATCCTTCAACATCATCATTTGCGCAGTAAAACAAACTATGAGAAATATACTTCTTTCACGGACTTATGCTAAAAAAAAAATTAGAAATAGTAAGGGGCCAGGCATGATGGTTCACACCTGTACTCTGAGGAGGTTGAAGCAGGAGGACTACTAGAGGCCGGAAGTTCAAGACCAGCCTGAATAACATAGGAACTGCATCTGTACAAAAAAAGAGATTTTAAATCAACTAGGTGTGGCGGAACGTGCCTGTGGTCTCAGGGGAGGCTGAAGCGTGAGATGGGAAGATCGCCTGAGCCCAGGAGCTCAAAAGCTGCAGTGAGCTATGACTGTACTCCTACACTCCAACCTGAGCAATAGAAAAAGACCCTGCCTCAAAAAAAAAAAAAAAAAAGAAAAAGAAAAAGAGAAAAAAAAAGGAAGAAATTCTAAGCATATGTTGATCTTTTAGGTAGGGGATTATGTGTGTATGCATATATGCATACATTGAGATAATTTACAAAATTCCAACATCAAACACAAGCTTTTGAACGGTTGAGCTAAGAGAGCTCCTATCCACTAATAACTGAAAAACACCCATCGATTCACTTTGAAACACCATCATGAGGAAAATGAGACATATTTTGTTCACAAAAGTTAGAAAATATTCATATAGCCAAAAGGAAAAGACAAGGCTTTGGGTCATATTGTCTTAGCATCAAGATCACTCCAGTTGCATAGGGCTAGAATTGTCTACCATATCAACTTGCTCCAATGAGTGTCAGGGCTTTGAGTAAAGTCTTTTTTTTTAATGATAGTAGGTAAAAATTTAGAATAGTGCTACTCATGTAATTTTGATGGAATTCCTAAGAGGAGGGAAACCTACATGTCAGAATTTATGATATATAAATTTATATAGTTATATATTTTTATATATGTATATGTATTTATATATTAATATAATATATATATTTATATACTAAAAATTTATATATTTTTATATACACACACACACACACACACACACACACACACTGTTTTGGTACCAGTACCATGCTTTGGTTACTGGGGCCTTGTAGCATGGCTTGAAGTCAGGTAGCGTGATGCCTCCAACTTTGTTCTTTTCGCTTAGGATGGTCTTGGCTATACAAGCTCTTTTTAGGTTCCGTATGAAATTTAAGGTATTTTTTTCTAATTCTGTGAAGAAAGTCATGGTAGCTTGATGGGGATAGCATTGATTCTATAAATTACTTTGGGCAGTACTGCCATTTTCACAATATTGATTCTTCCAATCCACGAGCATGGAATGTTTTTCCGTTTGTTTGTGTCCTCTCTTATTTCCTTGAACAGTGGTTTGTAGCTCTCCTTGAAGAGGTCCTTCACATCCCTTGTAAGTTGTATTCCTAGGCATTTTATTATCTTTGTAGCAATTGTGAATGGAAGTTCACTCATGATATGGCTCTCTGTTTGTGTATTATTGGGGTATAGGAATGCTTGTGATTTTTCTACCTTGATTTTGAATCCTGAGACTTTGCTAAAGTTGCTTATCAACTTAAGGAAGTTTTGGGGCTGAGACAATGGAGCTTACTAAATATACACTCATGTCATCTGCAAACAGAGACAATTTGACTCCCTCTCTTCCTATCTGAATATATTGTATTTCTTTGTCTTGCCTGATTGCCCTGGCCAGAACTTCCAATACTATGTTGAATAGGAGTGGTGACAGGGCATCCTTGTCTTGTGCCAGTTTTCAAAGGGAATGCTTCCAGCTTTTGTCTACTCAGTATGATATTGACTGTGGCTTTGTCATAAATAGCTCTTATTAGAGATATGTTCCATTAATACCTAGTTTATTGAGGATTTTTAGCATGAAGGAATGTTGAATTTTTTTGAAGGCCTTTTCTGCATCGAGATAATCATGTGTTTTTTGTCACTGGTTCTGTTTATATGATGGACAGCATTTATTGATTTTCATACATTGATTCAGACTTCCATCCCATTGATGGAAGTCGGCTCAATCGTGGTGTATAAACTTTTTGATGTGCTGCTGGATTCTGTTTGACAGTATTTTATTGAAAAATTTCACACCAATGTTCATCAGGGATATTTGCCTGAAATTTTATTTTTCTATTGTGTCTCTGCCAGGTTGTGGTATCACGATGATGCCGGCCTCATAAAATGAGTTACGGAGGTTCCCTCTTTTTCTATTGTTTGGAATAGTTTCAAAAGGAATGGTACCAGCTATTCTTTGTACCTCTGGTAGAATTTAGCTGTGAATCCTTCTGGTCCTGTGCTTTTTTTAGTTGGTAGGCTGTTAATTACAGCATCAATTTCAGAACTTGTTATTGGTCTATTCAGAGATTTGAATTCTTCCTGGTGTAGTCCTGGGAAGATGTATGTGTCCAGGAATTTATCCATTTCTTCTAGATTTCATTGTTTATTTCCATAGAGGTGTTTATAGTATTCTCTGATGGTAGCTGTGTTTCTGTGGGATCAGTGGTGACAGGCCATGTATCATTTTTTATTGTGTCTATTTTATTCTTCTGACTTTTCTTCTCTAGTAGTCTCGCTAGTGGTCCACCTATTTTATCAATCTTTTCAGAAAACCAGCTCCTGTATTCACTGATTTTTTGAAGGGTTTTTCTGTATCTCTTTCCTTCTGCTCTGCTACAATCTTAGTTGTTTCTTGTTTACTACTAGCTTTGCAATTTGTTTGCTCTTGTTTCTCCAGTTCTTTCAACTGTGATGTTAGTGTGTCAATTTTAGATCTTCCCCCACTTTCTCCTGTGGGCATTTATTGCTATAAATTTCCACCTAAACACTGCTTTGGCTGGGTCTCAGAGATTCTAATATGTTGTGTGTTTGTTCTCACTGATTTCAAAGAACATCTTTATTTCTGACTTCATTTCATTATTTACCCGGTAGTCATTCAGGAACAGGTTGTTTAGTTTCCATGTAGTTGTGCAGTTTTGAGTAAGTTTCTTAATCCTGAGTCTAATTTGATCACATTCGGGTCTGACAGACTGTTTGTTATGGTTTACATTCTTTTGTATTTTCTGAGGAGTTTTTTACTTCCAATTATATGGTCCATTTTAGAATAAGTGTGATGTGGTGCTGAGAAGAACATATATTCTGTTGATTTAGGGTGCAAAGTTCTGTAGAGGTCTACTGTGTCCACTTCATCCAGAGTTGAGTTCAAGTCCTGATATCCTTGTTTTCTGTCTCATTGATCTGTCTAATATTGACAGTGGGATGTTAAAGTCTCCCACTATTATTGTGTGGGAGTCTAGGCCTCTTTGTAGGTGTAAGAATTTGCTTTATGAATTTAGGTGCTCCTGTGTTGGGTGCAGATATACTTAAGACAGTTAGCTATTCTTGTTGCATTGAACCCTTTACCATTATGTAATGCCCTTCTTTGTCTTCTTTGATCTTTGTTGATTAAAGTCTGTTTTATCAGAGACTAGGATTGAAAGCCCTCCTTTTTCTTTTTTCTTTCCATTTGCTTGCTAAATGGTCCTCCATCCCTTTATTTTGAGCGTATGTGTATTTCTGCACGTGAGACAGGACTGTGTGAAAAGAGCAAACCTATGTTTGACAGGTATAACTGAAAGTGACAGGCAGAATGGAACCAAGCTGGAAAACACTCTTCAGGATATTATCCAGGAGAACTTCCCCGACCTAGCAAGGCAGGTCAACATTCACATTCAGGAAATATAAAGAACACCACAAAGATACTCCTCGAGAAAAGCAACCCCAAGATACATAATTGTCAGATTCACAAAGGTTGAAATGAAGGAAAAATGTTAAGGGCAGCCAGAGAGAAAGCTCAGTTACCCATAAAGGGAAGCCCATCAGACTAACAGTGGATCTCTCTGCAGAAACCCTACAATCAAGAAGAGAGTAGAGGCCAATATCCAACATTTTTAGAGAAAAGAATTTACAACTCAGAATTTCATATCCAGCAAAGCTAAGCTTCACTTGCAAAGGAGAAATAAAATCCTTTGCAGACCAGCAAAGGCTGAGAGATTTTGTCAACACCAGGCCTGCCTTACAGGAGCTCCTGAAGGAAGGACTAAGTATGGAAAGGAACAACTGGTACCAGCCACTGCCAAAATATACCAAACGGTAAAGACCATGGACCCGATGAAGAAACTGCATCAACTAATGTGCAAAATAACCAGCTAACATCATAATGACAGGATCAAATCAACATAACAATATTAAACTTAAATGTAAACGGGCTAAATGCCTCAATTAAGACACAGACTGGAAAACTGGATAAAGAGTCAAATTTTGGGGGAAGAAAGAATGGGGAAAATAATGGCTTTCAGAGCTATTTTAAATGATTGCTGCGATAAAAACATATTTGTGTGTATTCAAGCTAAAACACCCTTTTCAGCCCTGAAAAACTTTACCCATTCTGTGGCAGTTCATCGTGGAAAGGAAGAAAATACATTCTCACATCATGTATGCATGCTCGGTAAATGCCGCATGCGCACATGCACTCACATGCCAGGAAGCAGGCACACGCCAGGACGCATGCACACATTTCTGCAAATGATGCCCTATGCATCACGGGGTGTAACGTTCCGCGTGGAGCACCATAGGCAGGAAGCTCATTAGGAGCAGATGGGGTGAAGGTCCCAGGGAAGTGTCCACTGTTGGAGCTTCTGGGAAATACTGAGATAAAACAGTCCTCACCAAGACTCTTTTCTTTCTTTCCTAGGGAGTATTAGTCTTCCTACCCCAAGAGGCCAGTATGTCAGTGCCCATGATAATCCGAGTGCTCCATCCTGTCCCTCTTTTTCTCTAGCTGATTTCATGGACCCACATTGCAGGATTTCGGAAAGCAATGGCCCCTGATGAGAGAGGAATCAGTAAATTAGTTTTGCAGAATAAGGAAACTGGGAGAGAAGTGCAAGAAACGGCATTTTAGCCCTCAATAATGAATAAGTTGTGTGGAGATGGAATAGTAGCAGTACTCTAAGTTGAAGGAGGCCTGAAAAGAATGAGAAAAAGCAAGAAACCAAGGGTGAAATGCAGTGATTCCTAGGTATACTCAGGTTGGATGGAAGATGAAGTATACCGTCCAGAAGAAAGAAATGATGACTGTGGTTGTAACGATGGAGAAGGGGCAAGTGGTGAAGCACAGTGGAGACTTGTTGATGAATTTTGAACGAGATCGTCTTACACAATCAATTATATAGGAAAATGAAGAAAGAATAGCTTTAAAAATAGATTAGAGGATGTACAAGTCATAGACAGGATATGATTAAAATAGTAACACAAAAAGTGAGCAGATGACCAAGGAAATTAGAGATGTATCACATAAGAAGAAATGGTAGGACCTGTTATTTCTGAAAGTGATTTACATTGGGGATGAGAAAGAGAGGGGATTCAAATCCAAGATGAGGGACTGAGAGGAGATGCTATGAGCAGAGAGCAGGGTAAGCTTGGGAAGATGATGAGACAATTTCGGGAACACTGAACTGAGTTTTGGGCAGAACATATAGGTAATGTTGTTCAAAGGGGAGCTATAAGGACAGGAAGAAACTTAGAGGGGAAGTGAGGGCAGAAAGTATAGGCCCCGGGGGTCTCTCCAAAGGAAATTATCATCAAACCATGAGTATATGCAAAGCTTCATAGGACAGTAAGAGAGACAGTAGGAAGGAATAGAAGTGACTCAACGATGGCATTTATGGAGTGACAATGACTGCAAAGGCAGGAGGAACAGACAGTCAGAAAAGTCAGTTCAATTTTAGGCAGTGGAAGAAAATTAGGAGAATAGAATGTGAGGAAGGAGAAAGTTACCTAAAGCGGGGCAATAAACAAGTCAGGGCCTATGGAGAATCTCCTAGCAGGGTATGTGTTTCCTGAGGTATCAGCCCTTCCGGTGGTCAGCTGGATAACTGAGGGGATGCTGCCTATTGTGAGAAAAATAAAAGGTGTAAGAGAAGTGGGAATAATTAAAGAAATGTTTCTCAATAAGTTTACCTGCTCTTGAGGTCAGGACACAGATAGGTCTTAGAATTATAATTAGGTTAGAATGGTTGAGAAGGTTTTATTGTTTTTGTTTTTGTTGTTTTGTTTTTTGTTTGTTTTGTTCTGTTTTGACACAGGGTCTTGCTCTGTCACCCAAGATGGAGTGTAATAGTGTGATCTGGGATCACTGCAGCCTCTGCATTCCAGGCTTAACTGATCCTCCAATCTCAGCCTACCACATAGCTGGGACTACAGGTGTACACCATCATGCCTGGCTTAATTTTTATACTTTTTGTAGAGACGCATTTTGCCACGTTACCCAGGCTGGTCTCCAACTCCTGAACTGAAGTCATCCTTCTACTTCGGCCACCATGCCTCGTTGAAAATTTCTTGATAATGGATATGTTTCAGGTAAAAACAGAAATGCCAATTTCAGGTTAAAAAATACGCATCCAAACAAGAAAATATAGAAAAACAATAATCTCTAAAAGTCTACTAACTACCTTATAATCACCAAGAAAATAATAAATAACATATCTGTCAGTCCCATGGATCTCTAAAGCATCTAATAATTTTGACCTTCACCCACCTCTGAACTCTTTCCCTTTTCTTATCTGGACAGTTTTACCTATAACTGCAACTTTGGATGGTTATTTCTCGTCTTGGCCTCTAACAGTTTGCAAATTTCTATCAGTGTCATCCTTCCAATGCCTCTGCAGATCCTCATTCCTTCCCCATTTCCTCAATCTCTAACACAGTTGAATCTATTAGTAGATCTCAACTTGCACTACTAATCTTCTGTATTCTATCCCAACCTCTGCTATCACGAAACGGATATTCCTTAAATAATTCTGCAAAGTTCTGCTATGATTCCCCCATTGCCTACAGAATAACATCCATGACTTACCAGCAAGTTGCACCACCTGAAATGATCTGATTTCAATTTCATCACAGAAGCTCAACATGCCCTTAAGATGACACTCAACACAACACAGCCCATTCCTCAACACTTGCTGTACCTACGTGTTTGTTCACAGTTTCTCCTTTGTCCTTATGACAGAATTCTATGCAGCTCCTAAGCTACCTCCTTTGGAAGAGCTTCTGTGATAGTCTAGCTTCCAAGATGGCCAATTGACACCTACAATTAACACCTTCTGGGGTGACAAGATTTCACCTCCAAATCTAGTGCAAAAGTGACAAGGTGTCACCTCCAAGATCAAGTTCTAAGAGTATGTGGCTTTCATATTAGACTCCCTTTCAGCCTCCTTCTTTCTGCCTTCACTTTCAGAAATGCCAGCTGTTAAGGTCATGTGTATAGCCCTAGGGAGAAGCCAATGTGGCCAAGAACTGAAGCCTCCTGCCCAGCGACACATAAGTGAGATTCTCCCACACCATCATAAAACTGCAAGCCTTATCTACAATTTGACCACAACATGATGAGAGATCCTGAGCTACAAATGGCCAGCTACATTGTTCTTGAATCCCTGAAGTAAAGAAATGTATGAGATAATAAATGTTTGCAGTTTTAACCTAAGGTTTAGAGGAATTTTTTATGCAGCAATAGATAACTAATGCACTGTGCTAAATGACACAAATGGAAAGCAAGATTCTGTGCTGCCAAGGCGTGTTTTTATCCACTTATGGAATGTATGATGCGCATGCCTTGTAGTATGGGTATTTTCATTTATCGTTTTGTCTTCCTTACTGAGAGTCTGCCTTCCTTGGGATCAGAGGTTGAATCTTATCTCTGTTTCTATGACTGATGGTATCTGGTATGATGACTTTCTCAAAGTAAGATGTCAGTACTTAGTTATCAAATGTATAAATGACGAAGGAAGAAAAGATGTCATATGCATGGTTTCTCAGTCTTTAAAGGAAGAATAGCTGCATGCAGCCTGGAATTACCAGACCTTCATTTGAGAAGCCATATATCTGTGGATCCCTGAAATGAGAAACAATCTGCTGCCTTCAAGTTGCTGTAATGTTTTGAATTATGAGTCAAGCATTTGGAGGCCATGGGGAAAGAAATAATGCCCAGCATATCAATGAGTTTTTATGGTTGTTGTTATTAATCTTTAAGGCCCTCACAGTCCATAGCACATGGTAGATGCCCAATAAATATGCTTTGGCTTGAATTGACTGGGAAACTGAAAATATAAAGATAACTTTTAAATCAGTAGAGCACAACTGGATGACAAAAAGCAAATAATGATACCCAGAGCTATGGATGCCAGCCTCTGAACAGGAAGGAGTAAAACAGAATGTTGAGCTCAGTACTTAAGTAGGTCCTGTGTGCACATATAAGCTAGAAATACCCTAATGCAGTAGTTCTAAAAGGGTGATCCCAAGACCAGCAGCAGGAACTTGAACTGGGGAATTATGGGTCCCATCTCAGATGTGCTGACTCAGAAACTCCTGGGATGGATCCCAGCAATTTGCCTTTAATAAGCTCACAAGCAGACTCTGATGCTTATGTTTGAGAAACACTATAAAATCTGCTTCAAAAGCAATGAAGACATTGGGTTTAGCCCCTCCTTACAGTAGCAATGTACTGAAGATGATCATTCTAAGAAATTCAACAATAGAATGAATGGGAATTAACCCCTGAACCCATGGATGTGTGGATGCAGCTATCAGACAAACCAGGAAACCATGAGCCAATTTTTACTATTACAATGCAAGACTGAGGGTTTGCAGCAGGAGTTCAAACTCTACTCCTTTTATCCCTCAAAGATGTCACCCTGCAACACGATCATCCCTCAATGTATTCATCTCTTCCACCATTTCTTTTTTGCCTTTTTTTTTTTGAGACAGAGTCTCGCTCTGTCACCCAGGCTGGAGTGCAGTGGCGCGATCTCGGCTCACTGCAAGCTCCGCCTCCCAGGTTCACACCATTCTCCTGGCTCAGCCTCCCAAGTAGCTGGGAATACAGGTGTCTGCCACCATGCCCGGCTAATTTTTTGTATTTTTAGTAGAGACGGGGGTTTCATTGTGTTAGCCAGGATCGTCTCGATCTCCTGACCTTGTGATCTGCCTGCCTCGGCCTCCCAAGGTGCTGGGATAACAGGTGTGAGCCACGGCGCCTGGACCTCTACCACCATTTCTTTCAGATACTTCTACCTCCTCCAGTACTGCAGTCTCCCATCATTGGGAAGACCTTTCATGAACTCTGACAGCATTCCTGTTCCCCCAAGTTCTAATGTTCTCCTAGCCCCATGCTCATCAGCTGTGCCACTCTGATTAGAGTCATAGTATTAGATGAATTTATGCTATTGCTTGAGCAGTGTCTTTATCTTCCAGCACAGCACACACCAGAAGGGAGCTCATGTCTCTTCCTCACCTACCCTCACTGGGCTGCCCAGTGCCTGCTAGGCAATACGCACTCAGTGACCAATGTACTAAACGCACAGCTAAGTTTCAAAAAGTTCTGACATTCACATCAAATATGAGGTTACATAAAATAGCATTAATCCAATTTCTCAAGTTAAGAAAGATCTCCTCCCAGATAAGAAAAGCAAAAGGCATGCATAACAAAACTGTATGTCCACACAAGAGTGAGGAAAGATGTGAAGTTTGTTCATTTGCTTAATAGTTTACAATTCACAAGTTTGAAGTCAAAAATACACAGGATTACTGTAGCCTTGTGGTATAGTTTGAAGTCAGATAGTGTGATGCCTCCAAAACAGCATGGTACTGGTACCAAAACAGATATAAAGACCAATGGAAAAGAACAAAGGCCTCTGAAATAACACCACACATACGCAACCATCTGATTTTGACAAGCCTGACAAAAACAAGCAATGGGGCAAGGATTCCCTATTTAATAAATGGTGCTGGGAAAACTGGCTAGCCATACGCAGAAAACTGAAACTGGACCCCTTCCTTACACCTTATACAAAAAGTAACTCAAGAAGGATTAAAGATTTAAACATAAGACCCAAAACCATAAAAACTCTAGAAGAAAACCTAGGCAATACCATTCAGGACATGGGCATGGACAAAAATTTCTTGAAGAAAGCACCAAAAGCAATGGCAACAAAAGCCAAAATTGACAAATGTTATGTAAATAAAAAGCTTCTGCATAGCAAAAGAAACTAACATCAGAGTGAACAGCCAACCTACAGAATGGGAGAAAATTTTTCCAATCTATCCATCTGACAAAGGGCTAATATCGAGAATCTCCAAGGAACTTAAACATATTTACAAGAACAAAACAACCCCCTCAAAAAGTGGGCAAAAGATATGAACAGACACTTCTCAAAAGAAGATATTTATGCAGCAACAAAAATGAAAAAAAGCTCATCATCACTGGTCATCAGAGAAATGGAAATCAAAACCACAATGAGATACCATCTCACACCAGTTAGAATGGTGATCATAAAAAAGTCAGGAAACAACAGATGCTGGAGAAGATGTGGAGAAATAGGAATGCTTTTACACTGTTGGTGGGAGGGTAATTTAGTTCAGCCATTGTGGAAGACACTGTGGCCATTCTTTAATGATCTAGAACCAGAAATAGCATTTAACCCAGCATTCCCGTTACTGGTTTTATACCCAAAGTATTATAAATCATTCTACAATAAAGACACATGCACACGTATGTTTTTTGAGTCATGGTTCACAATAGCAAAGACTTGGAACCAACTCAAATGCCGATCAATGATAGACTGGATAAATAAAATGTGGTACATACACACCATTGAATACTATGCAGCCATATAAAAGGATGAGTTCATGTCCTTTGCAGGGACATGGATGAAGCTGGAAACCATCATTCTTAGCAAACTTAACACAGAGACAGAAAACCAAACACCACATGTTCTCACTCATTAGTGGGAGTTGAACGAGAACACATGGACACAGGGAGGAGAACATCACACACAGGGGCCTGTCCTGGAGTTGCGGGGTAGGGGAGGGATAGCATTAGGAGAAATACCTAATGTAGTTGACGGACTGGTGGGTGCAACAAACCACCATGACACATGTGTACCTATTTAACAAACCTGCACGTTCTGCACATGTACCCCAGATCTTAAAATATAATTTTTTAAGAAAAGAAAATATACTGGAAAAATGCAATGTTGCAGTTCCTATTTCCTGAAAGTCAGACATAGAAGAAACTGAAGGGCAAAAATTGAATACGATGAAGTGTACTCTCCACCACCAAGTTTAACTTCAGTGCAATTTCAACTGTCTACCATAAATAACACACTGGGCTTACAGGAAACCAGCCGACTTCAGAGGGTCTAAATGTCTTTGATTGTGTAAACACTTGTGGATGGGTTTTAAATTACACCATTGCTACTAGCAAGGCCCTTCTTGAGAATTCATATCCAACACTTCGGCAGGTCACTATAAATCATCAGGTCACTCTAAAATTTATTTAGAAAACTCACAGATCATCTCATATCCCTAATCATGATTTAAATGAGCAGTACTCAAGTCAAGAGTCTTAATTACAATGATCATTGCTCTCAACTCACGTACCTTAGAAAGGTCCTGGGGATTGCTCCAACTCACTCATTTTAAAATTGAGGGAAGGGAAACTCCACTGTTGATCTTCAGATGCCTGCAATGAAATATGGGACCCTCATTCCACAATGTGTTGATGTAGTGACATGGAGCAGTGGAATATTAAAATCCTCAGGATGATGTGAAAGTGATTATGGAAGATAAGTGTGGCTGGGTTAGGAGTATGCCCTTCAAACCCAGCTCTGCCCCAGGCTGGCCGTATAACTTTGGGTCTATCCGTTATGCATCACAAGGTCAATAAGCAAGGTGTTCATTAATTTGATTGCAATCATCGTTACACAATGTATATGTATATCCAGTCATCAAATTGGACATTTTCCATATATACAGTCTTTGTCAATTAAATATTTTTAAATGAAAAAATGAATTTTAATAAAGAACTCTGTGTCTCAGTGTATGAGTTTCCTAGAATTGCTGTCAGAAAGAGTCACAAGCTTTATGTCTCAGGAAACAGGAATATACTCTCTCAAAGTTCTGGAGTCTAGAAGTCCAAAATCATGGTGTTGGCCATGCTGCCTCTGAGGGTTCTTGGTGAGGATGTTTCCTGTCTCTTCTAAATTCAGGGGGTTGCCAGCAATCCTTGGCATTCCCTTTTTTGTAGTTGCATCATGCCAACCTCTGCTTCCATCATCAGATGGCCATCTTCACCTTGTGAGTGCCTGTGTCTTCACACGGTGTTTATGACACCAGTTACACAGAATGAGGGCCACCTTAATCACCTCATTGTAATTACATCTGCAAAGACCTTATTTCAAAATAAGATCACATTCTGAGGTGCTGGGCATAAGGATTTCAATATATCTTTTTGGGGAATGCAAATCAATCTGTAACACAGTTCAATCCTTAACAGTAAATCAGATTTTATTTGTAAAATTAGAGGGTGAGAATCAAGGTATTTTAGTTTCAATCACTAAAATGTGAAGCCTGGGACAAAGCAGAATGAGAAAAATGCACTAGATTCTCTCTCTCTCTCTCTCTCAAACACACACACACACACACACACACACACACAGAGAGAGAGAGAGAGAGAGAGAGAGACACATTTAGAATTGGGAATTGAGAAAATGCAACCTTTGGTTGGATGGGTGGATGTGTTTACTTCAAACAGGCATTTTATCATCGTACAAAAATGACCCTGCCATTTCTACATATTTGCATCACACTGATGAATGAGGTGAGTATATATTCTCTCTGCACATATTCAAAACTGCATCCGCCATAAATGTGGAACACAACTACAACCAAACTGTATTTGGAGGCAATCTGCATACATACATCAAACCCTGTGTGCAATAATACATAACATTTCCTTTTCTCCTGTAATTGGCTGGAGCCTAATTTATTGACCTATTTCCTTGTAGAGCAAAACCTTATTGTAAACCTACCCCATTACTTAGTCGTAATATTTTAACCACGGCATCAACATTTCAAAAATGTAACCAAATTTTTAAAAATGTACCCAGGGAGAAGTAAAACACTGAGGTTTATAAGTGGTTTAGTGAAAATAATACAGACCTCTTGTATCAACTATAAATATTAAATAAATGTATATAGGAAAACAACAGGGTTCACTGCATTATACAATTTTATAGAATTAAAATTTTATTAACTAGTTGGTGTGTATTTCCCAGACTTTTAGAAATTTCATATGGAGTGGAAGTTGGCACTTCAAATGAAATGAGGCTTACTGCTATTTTATTAACCTTGGAATAAAAATAACTGTTTTGCATGTATCCTTTAATTATAAAAGGTATAAAACTTCCCCATTTATTATCCAAATTAAAAACAATAATAAAAAATAACTTATTATGGGGTCATTTATGACAAAGGTTATACTGCATTTTTCAGGGTTAGTGACATTAATTCTGAGCCTCTGAGGTTAAGAGACATTTTTAAGAAACACATTTTCCACATAAATTCATCTCACTCACTCATGGAATATTACAATTTTTTATTTTGTTGGATAATCTAATTTTAATCAATGCAACAGTTCAGAAAATATAACACCATTTTCAATGAGTCTTAAGTTTAATTTTCTGTTTAACACATTTCTGGTGTTCCCATTGATGTTAATAACTTCTAATAACTGACAGCCATCATCAATGTGTTCATATCTGTGGAACAGTATATCTCAGTTTTCACATCAAATGTTTAAATACTCTCTTCCCATCTACTGAGCTTTCATTTGGAACATGATTTTGCCCAATTTTAGATAAGCTAGCTGCATTTCCTTCTGCACTTTGTTCTATCAGATACTTATCAGGGATTTTCTTTTTCTTTATTTCCTGTCTTTGTTTTCTGTTAAGCTCTCATTTACATAAATCAATGCCATCTCCTTTCGGATAATGTGCGTTATATTGACTGTCACCAAATGTCAATCCGATTCTCATTACAATTGATAGAATTCGTGAAGTCTATTCTGGTTATGAAAAATATCTTCCAAAATAATATGCTTACTATCTCTCATTGCACTCTTTGCCTGGTTTACCTTATCTGGTCATGCCCAGCATACACATCAGGACTACTAGAACCCAAAAACCAGCGAAATTCCACATGCAAAACTTGGAATAAGTACACCTCATTTCATAACAGAGCTTTTTAACTGGGATGGATTTTACTCCCCAGTGGGTATCTGAAAATGTCTGGAGACATTTGTGGATGTCAAACTCAAAAGTAGCAAAGACTGGGGAGGATGCAGAGAAAAGAGAATCCTTATACACTGTTGATGAGAATGTAAATTAGCATAAGTTTTGTGGAAAACAGTGTGGAAATTCCTCGAAGAACTAAAATAGAACTGCCACCTTACACAGCAATTCCACTACTGGATATCTACTCAAATAAAAAGAAATTGCTATGTCAAAAGGATACCTGCACTCATATGTTTAACACACCACTATTCACAACAGCAAGCATATAGAATCCAACTAGGCATCTATCAATGGAAAAATGAATAAAGAAAATGGGATACAGATGCATAATGAAATATTATTCAGCCATAAAAAGAACAAAACCATGTCTTTTGCAGGAACATGTATGGAACTGGAGGCCATTATCTTAAGTGAAACAACTTGTAAACAGAAAGTAAAAAAACACACATCCTCACTCATAAATGGGAGCTAAATAATGTGTACACATGGACACAGAGAGTAGAATAACAGACACTGGAGAATCAAAAGGATGGCAGGGTGGAAGGATGGTTGGATGGTGAGGAATGAGAAAT
Organism: Pongo abelii; assembly: GCF_028885655.2. Lineage (NCBI taxonomy): Eukaryota > Metazoa > Chordata > Mammalia > Primates > Hominidae > Pongo > Pongo abelii. The sequence continues at coordinate 6,666,413 of NC_072009.2, read as the reverse complement.
TACCTAACAGAGTGTATGTGATTTGGGTGGTGGTTACACTAAAAACACAGATTTCTTCACTATGCAATATATCCATGTAACAAAATGACACTTGTGCCCATTAAATTTATATATTTTAAAAAATAACAGGGATGTATGTACTATGAGCACCTAGAAACTAAATTCCAGCAATACCATTCAGCATCGTACAAAGCACAGAACAGCCAACTACAACAAAGCATTATCCAGCCTCAATGTCAAGAGCATCAACGTTAGTAAATCTTGTTTTGTAAGAGATAGGCACCCTTGCAAAATATCTGAGTACAGCAAGTCACATTTTAAATTATACATAATTTAATCATTTGCAAAATTTTCTGGCATATCCTGTGTAACAGATTCCAATGATCTTCTGCTAATAATAGTTCACCACCCCTGATACTTGTTTAGAAGTCTGGATTTATATCATGCATACACACACACAGATACACACACACACACACTTCATCTTAAAATGAGTCATACTTACACTAATATAAGAATGATAGCCAACTATTTATAACTGCATGGATTAGATTAGTTTGTTTTTCTTTAGTCATCTTCTTGTTTTTTTAGAGACAGGATCTGTCACCCAGGCTGGAGTGCAGTGGCACTATCAGAGCTCACTGCAGCATCCAACTCCTGGGCTCAAGCCATCTTCCTGTCTCAGCCTCCCAAATAGCTGGGATTACAGGAGTGAGGCACCATCCCTGATTAATTATTTTTTCTTTCTTTCTTTCTTTTTTTTTTTTTTTTGTTAGAAATGAGGTCTCACTATGATGCCTAAACTGGTCTTGAACTCCTGGTCTCAAGTGATCCTCCCTCTCTGGCCTCTCTTTAGTCTCTAGCATTCAGAATATCATATACTACATGGAGTTCAATAGAACTGATAATTTTAGCTAACTGTGGGTTGGTAAAGAGGAAAAAAATTGCAGTTGATTATTTGTGTGTGCATACGCATGTGTGTATGCGTGTATGTGTGTGCGCATGTGTGTGTGTGATGATGCAGCAAAAGCTACCTTCTGACACCCCTTTATCTTTGTTTCTCATCAGATCTGTATCTCTGCCAGGTACTAGATAATATGAGCCTGATGTGGGAAGACTGCTAGAGCCCAGAAGTTCACGGCTGCGTCGAGCTATGATTGCATCACTGCACTCCAGCATGGGCGACAGAGTCAGAAACTGTCTTCAAAATAAAATACTGTTAAAAGTAGATAAAACTGAGGTATAGTGAGTCCAAAGAGTTGTCACACAAGCTGGCCAAATTTATCCAGCAGCATTCCTTCTGGGTAGATCACTACCAAGTCATACAGCATTTGCTCCTAAGGAGTTAGTAACCTAAGACTGTGCATTATGGAAAATACTCACGTTCCTTCTAAAATAACTTAACAACTACATTTTCCGATTCTAAAACCCACTTTCGTGTAGACTAAAAAGAGCAGTTTTTTCAACAAGAATGTGCATAAAAGGATAAGAAATCTATATCCATTAAAAGAAATGTAAAAGGCAAATCAACTGATAGTAGTGCATAGACCTTGTGTGAGTTAGCAAACTATGAAAATATTATTTTGACATTTATAATTTGACAGTTTATGACATAGAGGAATTATTGTTGATAATTTTAGGCATAGAAAAGATTCTGCAGCTAAATAAAATAAAATGGTTCCTATATTTTAGAGTAACGTACGGAAAGATCTTTTTTTATGTATACTCTATGTTCTGGGGTACATAGGCAGAATGTGCCGGTTTGTTACATAGGTACACACATGACATAGTGGTTTGCTGCATCCATTAGCTCGTCATCTAGTCATCTAGATTAGGTATTTATGTTAATAGTATCCTTGTCCCCCAGCCCCAACACAGGCCCTGGTGTGTGATGTTCCCCTCCCTGTGTCCATGTGTTCTCATTATTCAACTCGTACTTATGAGTAGGAACATGTGGTGTTTGGTTTTCTGTTCCTTTGTTAGTTTGCTAAGAATGATGTTTTCCGGCTTTATCCATGTCCCTCCAAAGGACATGAACACATCCTTTTTATGGCTGTGTAGTATTCCATGGTGTATATGTGCCACATTTTCTTTATCTAGTCTATCACTGATGGGCATTTGGGTTGGTTCCAAGTCTTTGCTATTGTGAATAGTGTCGTAATACATATATGTGTGCATGTGTCTTTATAATAGAATGATTTATAATCCTGAGTTCTAATTTGATTGCACTGTGGTCTGAGAGACTGTTTGTTATGACTTCCATTCATTTGCATTTGCTGAGGAGTGCTTTACTTCCAATTATGTGGTCAGTTTTAGAAGAATTGAGATGAAGTGCAGAGAGGACTGTATATTCTGTTGATTTGAGGTGTAGACTTCTATAGATGTCTATTAGGTCCACTTGATGCAACTTGATCCAGAGTGGAGTTCAAATCCTGAATATCCTTGCTAATTATCTGTCTCATTGTTTAGTCTAATATCGACAGTGGGGTGTTAAAGTCTCCCACTATTACTGTGTTGCATTCTAAGTCTCATTGTAGGTCTGTAAGAACTTGTTTTATGAATCTGGATGCTCCTGTACTGGGTGCATATATATATAGGATAGTTAGTTCTTCTTCTTGCATTGATGCCTTTACCATTATGTAATGCCCTTGTCTCTAGATCTTTGTTGATTTAAAGTGAGTTTTATCAGAGACTAGGATTGCAACCCCTGCTTTTTTATTTTGCTTTCCATTTGCTTGGTAAATATTCCTCCATCCCTTTATTTTGGGCCTATGTGTGCCTTTGCACATGAGATGAGCCTCCTGAATAGAGCACACCAATGGGTGTTAACGTTTTATCCTATTTGCCAGTCTGTGCCTTTTGATTGGAGATTTTAGCCCATTTACATTTAAGGTTAATATTGTTATGTATGAATTTGATCCTGTTATTATGATGCTAGCTGGTTATTTTGCACATTAGTTGATGCAGTTTCTTCATAGTGTCAATGTTCTTTACAATTTGGTATGTTTTTGCAGTGGCTGGTACAAGTTGTTCCTTTCCATATTTAGTGCTTCCTTCAGGAGCGCCTGTAAGGCAGGCCTGATGGTGACAAAATCTCTCAGCATTTGCTTGTCTGTAAAGGATTGTATTTCTCCTTCACTTATGAAGCTTAGTTTGGCTAGATATGAAATTCTGGGTTGAAAATTCTTTTCTTTAAGAATGTTGAATACTGGCCCCCACTCTCTTCTGGCTTGTAGGGTTTCTGCCAAGAGATCTGCTATTAGCCTTACAGGCTTCCCTTTTTGGGTAACATGACCTTTCTCTCCGGCTGCCCTTAACATTTTTTCCTTCATTTCAACCTTTGTGAATCTGATGATTATGTCTCTTGGGGTTGCTCTTCTTGAGAAGTATCTTTGTGGTATTGTCTGTATATCCTGAATTTTAATGTTGGCCTGCCTTGCTAGGTTGGGGAAGTTCTCCTTGATAACATCCCGAAGAGTGTTTTTCAACTTGGTTCCATTCTCCCCGTCACTTTCATGTACACCACTCTAACTTAAATTTGGTCTTTTCACAAAGTCTCATATTTCTTGGAGGCTTTGTTCATTCCTTTTCATTCTTTTTTCCCTAATCTTGTCTTCTCACTTTATTTCATTGAGTTGATCTTCAATCTCTGATATCCTTTCTTCCACTTGATCAATTCAGCTATTGATATCTGTATAAGCTTCATGAAATTCCCATGCTGTGTTTTTCAGCTCCATCAGGTAATTTATGTTCTCTAATCTGGTTATTCTAGTAAGAAATTCATCTAAGATTCCTTCAAGGTTCTTATCTTCCTGGCATTGGGTTAGAACATGCTTCCTTAGCTCAGAGGAATTTGTTATTGCCCACCTTCTGAAGCCTACATCTGTCAATTCATCAAACTCATTCTCCATCCAGTTTTGTTCCCTTGCTCATGAGGAGTTGTGATCCTTTGGAGGAGAAGAGGCATTCTGGTTTTTGGAATTTTCAGGCTTTTTACACTGGTTTCTCTCCATCTTCATAGATTTATCTACCTTTGTTTTTTGATGTTGGTGACCTTCAGATGGGGCCTCTGAGTGGATGTGCTATTCCTTTCTGTTTGTTAGTTCTCCTTCTAACAGGCCCCTCTGCTGCAGTTCTGCTGGAGATTGTTCCAGGTCCATCCCACACCCTGTTTGCCTTGGTATCACCAGCGGAGGCTGCAGAGCAGCAAAGATTGCTGCCTGCTCCTTCCTCTAGAAGTTTCATCACAGAGGGGCACCCGCCAGATGCCAGCAAGAGCTCTCCTGTATGAGGTGTCTGTTGGCCCCGCTGGGAGGTGTATCTCAGTCAGGATACACAGGGTTCAGGGACCCATTTGAGGAGGCAGTCTGACCCTTAGCAGAGCTTTAACACTGTGCTAGGAGAGCCTTTGTTCTCTTCAGAGCCATCAAGGAGGGACGTTTAAGTCTGCTGAAGCTGCACCCACAGCTGCCCTTTCCCCCAGGTGCTCTGTCCCAGGGAGATGGGGGTTTTAACTATATGTGCCTGACTGGGCTGCTGCCTTTTTTTTAGAGATGCCCTGACCAGAGAGGAGGAATCTAGAGGGGCAGTCTTGCCACAGTGACCTTGATGAGCTGTGGAGAGCTCTGACCAGTTGGAACTGCCAGGCAGCTTTCTTTACACTGTGGGGGTAAAACTGCCTACTCAACCCTTGGCAATGGTGGGCACCCCTCCCTCCACCAAGCTGGAGTGTCCCAGGTTGACCTCAGACTGCTGTGTGGCAGTGAAATTTCAAGCCAGTGGATCTTGGCTTGCTGGACTCAGTGGGGATGGGACCCGCCAAGCCAGACCACTTTGACTTCCAGGCTTCAGCCTCCTTTCCAGGGGAGTGAATGGTTCTCACTGAACTATCTTTAAATAAATTGCGTCATGCCATAATAAGAATGGAAACATAAATGAGGTTAAATACTAAAGATTACGCTATGAATTCATAATTGCTGAAGCAAATGATGGGCACATGGGTTCCATTATTCTATTTTCTTTTCCTTTTTTGGCATACACCAGACATTTTCTGTGGTAAAGTATACCATAAGATTTCAACTGAATACAAATGTTTACAGAAAGGATATAAGAGGGAAAATGTGTACAGACCAATGCAGAGTGTTTTTTGAAGCAAGCAAAAGAAAATAAGTAACGTCCCTAGAATGACGAATGCACAATTAATTTACAAGGAAGAATTTGAAAACAAGTTAGAGAAGGGAGGGGTGTGGAGAAAAAAAAAAAAAAAAAGAGGGAAATACCTTAGAGGAGCGAAAGCATTAAAATAACCTAAATGTCAAAAAATATACAAAGAACTGGATATGTTAAAGCATAATCTTTGGAGAAACTTAATCATGAAAAATGCTTATAAAGATTTTTAATAATCCTTAAATGGCTTATGCTATAATATTGTATGAAATGTAAGTTCAAATGGTATAGAAATATAGATTGATCTAGATATAGATACGTAATATCACCATCAGTAAAGATATTTGTACAGACACAGATACAAAAACATATGATTAAGATACAGATAAGAAAAGGTACAATATGATATGATACAGTTATTGATATGCTGTAGCTATAGACTCTAATACTGGTACAGATACCATATGGACAAAGATGTTATATACATGCAAATATAAATGTATATACATACATACGATATAAATACAGATAAACACATAGATGTAGATAGAGAACTACTGTCTATGGTTTAAAATATTCAGAAAATCCCGGGCACAAATTATACACGTTATTTACCATTAAGTACTAGCCTATGGAATGATGATCCAGTTTTACATTTTTTTCAAAGTTTCTGTATTTCTTTCCTATACTACTCCTCATTCCTTAACCATAAGAAAAAAATCATCCTGCCTTTAAAAGCCTCTTTGAATGGTTATGATTTGCTGATATTCTTTATTCAGGGAATGGATCCAGTTATATGATTTTTTTTTTTTAAAAAAGAGTGCTTCTTAAGCAATCCTTAAATAATAACTGCTTATATGCATAATAAAATTTTATGTTAAAATACATTATAACATTAAGAGGATGATATCACCTTTTGAAAAATAGATGGTTGTGAAATGATGAACACAGCCATTTATATGGGGACTACAACATCTATCCTGATCAATGGGGTCTCCTGGAAGCCTTCTGGTTAGTAATGTGTTCCTTCAACTTTGTAACTCTTTATCAAAAAACACTAGGATGAGTAGTGGGAAGTAATGACCTATGCCCTGCTCTTAAGCTGTGGTATGGGTATTTTTGCTTACTGCATAGGAAGGTCATAGATTAAAGCAATGAAGCATGTTCAAAGATACTGTAATGTTTGCCTGTCCACTGAGGTTTCCTGATGGAAGAAGGTGTTTCCGCAAGCTGAGCATCCATGAATCAGTGGGGTTAAGATTTTCTCTAAGAGTCATTTGCCATTGAGTCCTCTCATTTACTTGCTATTCAAGTGAATAGACTTTTTAGTGTCTCATCATGGCCACAAAGAATATAAAGTAGAACAAGTCACAGTAACATAGTATTGAATTAAAACCTAAAGCATATCCAAAACATCCATGTGCCCATACTGATATAAATGATTGATTCATCTCTGCAGATTTCCTGCCCAAAACACATATCCCTGTCTAAAACATCAGACAGATCCCAGGTGGTGGACATTCTCCATAATATTAATACCACAAAACTATTGAGGTCACGAAAAACAAGGAAAAGACTAAGAAACGGTCACAGACTAGAGGAGGCTAAGAAAACAGGACAAATCCAACTTCCTATTTGGACTTCTGTATCTCTATGAAGCTGATGATTTCAATGCACAGGCTCACCCAAGAGGGTCCTGGAGCCTTTTCGCCTGTAGGCCCTTTTGACTCTTAATCTAATGAAGGTAGATGTTTCTTTTCTCTTGATTATATCTGCCTGGTCTATACATAGATGGAGAGAGAATTAGAATTGCTAGTCTTTTGCAGAAAGATAGAGCCAAGTGCGGTGGCTCAAGCCTGTAATCCCAATGTTTCAAGAGGTCAGTCAGAAGGACCCCTTGAGCTCAGGAGTTTGAGACCAGCCTGTGCAACCTGGTGAGACCCTGTCTCTTAAAGAAAAAATAAATAAATAAGACATAAAGTTCCCATCACAGACAAAGCCCTGTAAGGAAAGGAAGGAATCATCCCTGAAAAAAGGTCTTATCCCTTCTTAACAATGCCTGAGACACAGCCAGATGCATTAAACAAATGCAATTAATTAACACTTCAAAAAAAAAAAAAAGGAAAAATGCTGTGTTTTAACTGACACATAAAAATAGGGAAGGGGGGTGAGGTTAGAAACAGCTAAGATGCATTCATTATAACTCATAAAACAAAATGAGTTACCACCAAATGCAGCTTTCAAAGCAGGACATGTCTTTTCTTGCTTTCTCTCATTGTTCCTTTCATTGAAATGATTTAATTGTTATTCAATGTCTGCTGCATAATAAAAAAAGTCTGTTTTGAAAATGAAATCATGCACTTCACTTTATTTTGCCCATTTGATATTTCTTCTAATTTTGTAAGCTTGTCATGAAGTGACATAAGCAGATATGTTAAAAATTGGGAGTATTTCATTTCATTTCAGGAACATTTCAGTGATTAAAAGTATGGGGATAAATCCCTGAAACTTTCTGTGACTCAATTTCCTTGTGTACATGAGGGAATACAAATGATTGCTCAAGTACATTCAAGTCCTAACAATCCGTAATTCTATTTTTCAATTTCATCATGAATATTCCAACAAACTGTACTTTAAATTAAGTGCAGGTAGTTCAATAGCCACTGAAGGACATTTTTACCTTTCCAAATTGAAAGCGGATAACAAGGTAATAATAACACTCCATTTCACTTCACAATCCCAGTGAAGTGTGAAATAGCTGAAAGATGTGGACAGCGTATACTTGAACACTTTCCTATATTTTTTTCTTTTTTTGAGACAGAGACTCGCTCTGTCACCTAGGCTGGAGTCCAGTGGCATGGTATTAGCCCACTGTAACCTCTACCTCCCAGGTTCAAGCAAGTCTTCTGTCTCAGCCTCCCAAGTAGATGGGACTACAGGTGCATGACACCACACCTGGCTAATTTGTGTATTTTTAGTATAGAGAGTGTATCACTGACTGAACACCTGACCTCAGGTGATCTGCTCACCTTGGTTTCTCAAAGTGCTGAGATTACAGACATGAGCCATCACACCAGGCCACGCTTTTTAATTTGAACATAAGATTTTTTTCCTCAGAGGGGAAGGATGTCAGATGTGAGGTGGAATGAGGAGAGGAAGGCAGGAGGAAAGAGAAGCAACTGTCTTCCATTCTGACCTGCTATGGTGAGCTAAGACTAGCAAGGATGTCCTGAATGGATAAATTTTTAACACATCTGCTTATGCCAATTCATGACAAGCTTACAACATTAGAAGAAACACCAAATGGGCAAAATAAAGCAAAGTGCATGATTTCAATTTCAAAGCAGACCTTTTTTATTATGCAGCCTAGATTGAATAACAGATAAATCAGGATGCAGCTGGCTTCACTGAACATAACTTGCTATAAGCATCTTCAGGAACCCCCAATGCTGGATAAATTCCCTACTGGAAAGGCTGAAACTGACCACGGCATGGACAGCTATTTCTTCACTAGCCAATCAGGATGCCTACCCAAGTGTGACCAAATGCCTCTGAGATTTAGCCTTTCAATCCAGAATACCCCAAGGTACCTGAGGATGCTCCAGATTTGGGGGCTGCACCATCTGTGGTTTCTCTACATAAAACAGTATTTTTGTGGTGACAGGGGTAAGGGAGTATGGTTTATCTGTAAATATAGTTTTGCAAACTGCTTCTCTAGTTGTTTGTTTTTGCATAAGCTGTATAAAGTCAAGAGAGAAAAGGTAAATGCATACCCTGGAATGATTCAGCAACAGAATGACACCAGTCAAATTCTGTCCACATAAATGATGCATTTGCATTCTTTTTAAAAGACAGGGTGTCAGTCTGTTGCCCAGGTTGCAATGCAGTAGTGAGGTCATAGCCTACTGCAGCCTCAAACTCCTGATAAACTCCTCAAGTGATCCTTATACCTCAGCCTCCTGAGTAGCAGGGACTACAGACATGCACCACCCACACCTGGCTTACTTTATTTATTTTTTTATTTTTTATTTTTTGTACATATAGGGTTTTCCAGGCTGCTCTCAAAGTGGTGGACTCAAGTAATCCTCCTGTGTTGGCCTTCCAAAATGCTGGAATTACAGGAATGAGGCACTCCACCCAGCCACATTTGAACTTTTTACCAATACTGCTATAGCATTACAGGTAGAATAATTATTATTTTAAAAACCTTCAGGAAAATGTGTTCCCCAACAAAAAGTGAGCTATGTATGTATCTATGTGTAAATTGCTGTGTAATTTACATATGCAAATATATGGTTGTAATTTACATACGTATATATAATATCAAGATAAATGTTGGCGTAGAAAGAAAGATTTTTTTTATTATTGGGATCTGACTAGATTAAATTCCCAAATACATTTGATTGTGAAATACCTAGACACATAACTATATGTGTAATTTTACATCAATTTTCAATTGTCATATTCTGGTTACTCATTTAAGGTAGGCTGATCAACTGATATCAAATAAATCCTAGAAAGTTCTTTTACTGGTTGGGCACGGTAGCTCATGCTTATAATCCCAGCACTTTGGGAGGCTGAGACAGGTTGATTACCTGAGGTTGGGAGTTCGAGACCAGCTTGACCAACATGGAGAAACCCTGTCTCTACTAAAAATACAAAATTAGCCAGGCATGGTGGCACATGCCTGTAATCCCAGCTACTCGGGAGGCTGAGGCAGGAGAATCGCTTGAACCCCAGAGGCAGAGGTTGTGGTAAGCCGAGATCGCACCACTGCACTCCAGCCTGGGCAACAAGAGCGAAACTCCATCTCAAAAAAAAAAGAAAAAAAAAAAAGAAAGTTATTTTACTGGTAAAATTGTCATGGCAGACTGAATCATAGTAAATAACCATTGTCACACAAATTTTATGTGAAGCCATGTGTGAATTATTATTCCATCCTCAGAATAAGGTACCATTTGATCTCTGCCTAGGTTGTCAGATTTTGTTTTCTGAGGTAGTGTTTTTCCCATATCAATGCCCTCATTGGAGTTGGCTACTTAGTTTCAAGCTGCAATTTCAAGCTGCAACAAATTCAGATTCCTGCCCCCCCGCCCCCCACCCAGCCCCTTGTCCTTCTACTACTACCTTTCCTGTGCCTGCTTTGTCTTTTTAGTCTCTGCACAGGTAACTGGTATTTAATTTCCATGTAACTGTTACACTTTCTCCCTGGGTCATCCTTACTGTTTGTTACTGTTTTACACAGCTTAAAGGGCCTTGCCTTAACCTTCCTACTGGGTTACATTTCAGCTTGTAACCAGAACCCTCTGTGGTAACAGGCAACTAGAAACCCAAATGTAATGGTTTTGATTGTGGTTTATTTATATTTGTTTTCATTGCTGTTGTTATTTTCTGAATGTCTACTTCCCAATGGTTCTGATGCATTAAGTCCATCTGTTCTACATCATTCTGTGTAATGGGATCTACATTATTCATTTCTTCCCACAGCATACACTTGGCATGTGGGTAAATTTGCAATACTGACATGCATGTTAAGCCTTCTTCAGCCAACAGAGCAAGCCTGCTACCTCAAGGCTAGGACAAACCTACCATTGAAAGCATTGCTTAAGACAGGCAGCCTTCTCCCCTCCCTCAAGAATCATATTAACTACATAATATTTATCAAATACTTTTGTCTCCTTGCTCATCAACGATAGTAGTCTGTCTGTTGAAGAAGTTAAAATTGAACTATATAATCACCCTCTGAGAATTCAAACATGAACCTAACTCCCAATATTTGGGCCATGTAACTCTGATGATTTTGCCTTTAACTGTTTAAGATGTGTGAAGACTGAATCAAACAGTTCTTTTTCTTAATTTTTGACACAGGACATGAGAGATTAAACACACACACACACACACATGAGAGATAAAATATTCAGATAAAACTTATTTTTTCTCAAACATAAGACCAGAGGTGCAAAATAATATTAGCCTATGGTTAATATAGGAAAAATAAACAATTTCATTGTCTTTGTATCCTACTTCTTGGCACTCAAAAAGTTTTGAATAAGTAAGTAAAATAAAGAAAAAATCAACAAGTTAATTTCTCCAAATTATTTTGGTAATTTAAAGATACTTCATACCCTGTTAGCCCTTCTTTCTGCTCTGTGTCAATGGAAGTATTCTCAATACTGTTAGGTAGTTAATTTGATTAAAATTCATTGCAAGGAACCAACCTTAAGTTATTTGTCATGCCTGCTAAATCCATTAGTGCAGGAGGCTTTAAGGCCATAATGTGTCTGTCTTCAGGGTAAAATTCAAGAGAGGCAAATGATACATGAGGTTTTCCAGAAACATTGGACTACGGAGCCTCTTCAAGATAGAATACCTGATTTGGGAGTTCTTATACTTTTTAAAGAATCATTTGCATTTCTCTTATGACCAGTGATGATGAGCTTTTTTTCATATGTTTGTTGGCTGTGAATCAGTTCAACCATTGCAGAAGACTGTGGAGATTCCTCAGGGATCTAGAACCAGAAATACCGTATGACTCAGCCATCCCATTACTGCATATATACCCAAAGGATTATAAATCATTCTACTATAAAGACACATACACATGTATGGTTACCATAGCACTATTTACAATAGCAAAGACTTGGAACCAAACCAAGTGACCATCAGTGATAGATTGGATAGAAAAAAATGTGGCACATATACACCATGGAATACTAAGCAGCCATGAAAAAGAATGAGTTCATGTCCTTTCCACCGATGTGATGAAGCTGGAAACCATAATTCTCAGCAAACTAATACAGGAACCAAAAACCAGCACCACATGTTCTCACTCATAAGTCCAATTTGAACAATGGGAACACATGGACACATGGAGGGGAATTTCACACGCTGGGGCCTGTTGCAGGGTGGCAGAAAGGGGGAGGCAAAGCCCTAGGACAAATACATAATGCATGTGGGGCTTAAAACCTAGATAGCCGGTTGATAGGTCCAGCAAACCACCATGGCACATGTATACCTCTGTCACAAACCTGCACATTCTGCACATGTATCCAAAAACATAAAAAAAAAAAAAAAGAATCTTCATAAAGTATTTTCCTCTGAGACAATGTAATCTATGCTCCATCTTTAAGCAATCCTAGCTCAACAGTATGAGTGATGTTGTCCATTTTAAAGATTTTTTCATGACTCTAGAAGACCTTAAATTGTTGAAAAAGTGAATTATATGAGGCACGGTACAGTTTGAGGCAATTACCTGTGATGTTACCAGATGTTTTAGACTAAAATATATTAGAATTCAATGTACTGTTCGTGCCTTAAAAATGTGGAAATATCTGACTGTTGCTTATTGATTTTAAAAAGTATGTAGAAAATAGCCATAAATTAATGAAGCTGTTTCCACTACCATATGTTAAAAAAAAAAAAAAAAAAAGGGATCACTGATATTTGAATGCTTTTGTTGAATCAAGGTAATCCGCTTTATGTGTGCATTCATCCATATAATTTACTAAAATGAAAACTAAGGTTTCATAAATATAGGATTTGACAAAGTTTTAAAATCTAACCAGCTATACAAATATGGCATATGAAAAATTCTATTAAATTGTAAAGGACATGCTTATTTGTCATTCCAGGAGGCTTTCTTTTCATTACTCTTTCCTATTTGATCTGTTCTTCAATAGAATTATCTTTATTTTCCCTTTAATATTTTAAGGACCCCTGAGATTTTATCACTTATCCAAATAGCATAAAGAGGGAAGAAGAAAGAAAGGAGAGAAAGAAGGATAGAGGGAGGGAGGGAAGGAGGGAGGGTAAAAAGGGAGTAAAATAGAGAAAAAGACGGAAGGGGGGAGAGAAGTAAGGGAAGAAGGAAGGAAGGGAAGGAGAGAGGGATGAGGATGAAAGAAAAAAAAAAAAACAATGTATACCAGAAAAATGAAAGAAAGTAATCCATACCTGAACTAAAAATCTTAACAATGTTCTTCTGAACATCCACACATAGGAAGGATTTTTTAGAGTACAGGGATAGCCTATTTTACCTCTCTATTAACAGCACAGAATTCGCTTTCTGGCCTGTATCTGGCATATAGTAGCTGCTCAATAAAAGTGACAAATGAAAGAACATACTATGTGGCTCTATATAACAGCTAGCTCCCGCTGGTTAAAAAGCTGTTTTGCACAAAAGGATAAATCGATCTTAGTCACTGATTTTCTTTCTTGCCATTTCTAGAGCACTAAACTCCTAAGCCTTCCATGTTGATTTTTCATCTTGAGCAAGACCACAGAAGTGATTTTGCCAACAGAATCTATCTCACAGAGGGACAAGAGCTAAGCGTAGATCCAGTGACATCACCACCTCCCACCCCGAACACACTGAGGACATTGCCAATTTGTCATGGCTTCCACAACACCTCAGATAGTTTCTCAATCCTATGGTCTATAAGCAGATGTTGTCCATCCATCTCAGTGGGAGAGACACATGGCTTGACACATACTCCCACTCAAATGAGCTTTCCTGACTGGTTCAGAACACACACTAAAGGTCGATTCCTCAGGATTCACAGAGTGCCATGATGTGCTTGCCATCATATTACAGTCATTTACAGCTCTTCTGCTCCACTTGAAGGTAAAGTTGTAGTTTCCGTGGACCACTAACCATAGTAACAATAGCTCCTGTGAATCAGTCTAGAAGTTCACTCACAACCTATAACACAGTTTCTTTTGGAAAATGCATGTCTATATATATAGTTTGCAATATACTACATATATAGTTTGCATGTATTTTTAATACATAAAGAGCAAGAAAAATACATATACAGAACACAAATATATACATATTTTATTATAGATTTTGACGGATTTTATTATATCTTATATATAATAGGTATATATAATAGTAATATATAAATTATATTTATTATACAATATATAATACATTATATAATACACAAATTGTATTTAAATGAGTTATACTCAATATATAATAAATAAGTATACAAAACACATTTTTATTATATATGACTTATTGCGTATGCTATATATTAACATATAACTTATATTTATATAATACATTGTATGCTTAGTTAAATTGTATTTTGTATAAGTAAGTTTGGAAGTGATAAAGGCTTTCATCAGTAATATAAACTGTATATAAATACAATTATGTAAATGTACATAAATACAACTATCTAGAAATAAATATATTAAACAGCTATTGAAGATGATGGTTTTATTCAAGTATATAAGTTGTATACAAATACTATTATATAAATGCACATAAATGCAACTGTATATAAATTACATATTATATGTAGAAGCTGAAATGAACAATCTATGATCTGTGTATATTTATATGCACCCTATTTTATATATAGATATAGATATAGATGATGAAGGCTCTGTAGATATAATCTGCAAATAAAACTATTTTGTCCATCTTAGTTATACTGGTAGCTGTAAGTGACCTAGCCCATTTCTTTCTGTACACGTGTATACTGATGCTTCAGAAACATAAGTCTGCTTACAGTCTCATCATGTGTAAGTAGATTTCTAAAGAGCCTGTGCACAGTGGTGAGTGAACAACCTAAATGATAACCCCTCTAGCATTCACTCACTTCTTCTGCAGTTATTACCTGGGATTGTCAGTGCTTTTCAGTAAGTACAAGTGTGAATAAGTAGTGCACATTAAATTTGAGTTCAAAGGAAGTCTGCAGGAAGAGAAGGATCCAAGATCATAAAGAGACTATAATGAGGTTCTCAATATTTGTGACTTCAAACTCCATATTTATTGAAAGTGAAGGCTGGGTTTCTGAAGCTGGGCTGTTACAATGCTCTACCAGCCTTTCCATAAGGCTTCAATGGGAACAGTCTCTCAGGCCAGCCTTTGGGCACCAAGAGAAATAAAGGTGAGAATCTTCTACAAAGTCAGATAAAAGGGTTATGAGTTTAGCCTTAGTAAAGGGTGCCCAGTTTGATCACTGTAAAAGTTGTCAATTGTTCCATGAAAGAATACCACGTTGCACAATATTGATGGACAAAACAGAGTAGCATTTTGTCACACATATAGATAGTGTCACCATAAGCACAGGGGATAACACCTGTTTTGGAATCAGAACTCAAATTAGAAAAAAAAACTTCCAGGAGAACTAGAGAAAATGGGCACCTGTCATACTTTCCACTACTTAGGTCTCACTTTAATGAATGTATTCACTCCTAGTTGAAGATTACACCCAGATCCATCATAGGTAACTTTACTCCTTTTATTGTAAATTTTCTATTTTTATTTTTTATGTTTTATTTATGTATATTTTTTAGAGATAGGGTCTTGCCCTGTCTCTCAGGCTGGAGTACAGTGGTGTAATTATAGCTCACTGCAGCCAAGAACTCCTATGCTCAAGTGATCCTCCCACCTCAGTTGGAACCACAGGTACTTGCCATCATGCCAGCTAATTTGTTTTGAATTTTTGTTTCTTTGTGGAGTTAGGGTCTCACTCTATTGTCCAGGCCAGATGTTATGGATTGTTTAATATAACATAGGTTTGGTGAATGATGGGAATAAGAAAAGGAAAATAACTAATGAAAAATCATATTTTTCCTTCAGATATATATGTACATATATGTGTATATACGTATGTACATATATGTGTATATACGTATGTACATATATGTGTATATATGTATATACATGTGTGTATACATGTACGTACATATGTGTGTGTGTATATATATATATATATATGCACATATACTTGCTTTTATCTAGTGTGTTACAATGGCTGAGAAAAACATTTTCTGCAAGGACTAGTTCCTAGTTAACGTGTTGGCATATGCGCATATGTATGTGTATACACCTGCTGATACACACTGCCATTCTTACAGTGTAGCTTCAGGAGATGAGGGCATATTGTCTCACTTAGGAAAACCGTTAACAATGATATAATTTGTTTGTGAAAACATGCATTTACTTTTGTGAGTTTCCCCACCTAACCCATTCACAGAGTTATATTCACAGACAGTAGTGAGGATTGGAACAAGTTAAAGACACTCAGTTCAAATGAGTTTCTTCTGCCTCTATCTCTCATGCTTTTGGGACCACAGTTCCATGCTGAACAGCTCTGATCGACCGTTGGAGTCACATGGCATGCCTCACTGAGTTCTTGGACTTGCCCATCCCATACTCCAGAGCCACATATTGGTGGTGTTGAAATACTAAACATGGAAAATAGCACTGCAGCAACTTCACTACAGCCATTATCACAGAACCAAGGGGGCCTTTTCCACACCTTGTGAAAACAAACCACAATTCACCATGGCTCTTTTATCAGTGCCAATAACACTTATAGTAACTTCAGTGTTTTTTTTTTTTAAGGATCCAAAAACTTACTATGTAATGCAAGTTGAAACAACCCAAGTTCCTTTTCAGCTTATATGACAGGCTACATTTCATGACTGAAAATGGGGCCCTTAGCAAAATATGTGTCCCCTCTCCCCACCCAAAGCATACAAACAACCAAACAAAAACAAACAGAGAAAATGAGCCTGGATGAAGGGTTGATGTGGGAGCCAGAGAGATGCCCACAAATGTTAATAAAATCACATGTCTGGGGTGAAGGCTTTGAGATCCAAGTTTTCACCATCCAATCAGGTACTGGCATCTTAAAACCAAAATGATCACTGATATTAACAGGTGGAGCTAAGAAACTCCCATTATAAGCCAAAAATACCACTCTGTTACTTTGACAAACCATGATTTCTTTTTATAATATACATTTTAAATAGAACAACCCAAACAAATTCCTGGGCCACTTCTACACATTTCCAGAGAGCAGTGAAAGCCTAGATCATTTCATTAGCAATATAATGAAATTAACATTTCTCTCTTCAAAATGTATTCTTCAACTAATGAGACTATAAATGTTCACTGTACTTCATCTCTGATATAAATTATGAAGGATTACTCTTTTCCTGTCTTAAATAATAAAACCTCATGATATGATTTGACTGTGTTCCCACCCAAACCCCATCTTGAATTGTGGCTCCATAATCCCTATGTGTCATGGGAGGAACATGGTGGGAGATAATTGAATCATAGGGGCAGTTTCCCCCATGCCATTCTCATGATAGTGAGTAAGTTCTCACAAGATCTGATCATTTTATCAGGGGCTTTCCCTGAATCACTTGGTTTTCATTCATCTCCTTCCTGCCATCCTGTGAAGGATGTGTTTGCTCCTCCTTTCCCATAATTGTAACTTTCTTGAGGCCTCTCCAGCCATGCTGAACTGTGAGTAATTTAAACTTCTTTCCTTTATAAATACAAACTTTATTATAATATATATTACTATATATATTACATATAGTAAGATACAGATTTTACTCTCTATATATAGTTACATATATAGAGAGAGTTTTTAAAAATATTGGGGAGTTAGGCCTGCTCTCCTTCAGGTACCATTTCTGGGAAGATAAGCATGCCTTGGGAAGATGTGGTGTATGGAGGTGTTCTGCCTACCTCTGGGACATGTGAACTCAACACGAAATGTCTAAAGTTTGAAATCTCAACCCAAGGTAGATAAGCTGTTTTCCACCATCAACCTTCCACTCCTGTACTGTTTTTATAAGCCTTTTATTTACTTATTTTTTATTTCATGTAATCACCTGCAGAGAGAGGGCCTTTTCATCTATACATTTATTCAAAGCCTATGAATGTCACAATGACAAACTGCTAGGAGGTATCACCTTCTTTTTTTCTCATTCATGTGTGTCACTCTGCCCCAAGAAAAATGAAGAAGGGTTTCCTACACTGCCATTCACTTAACAAAGAAGAGTGGAGCCTTTCAAAGTCCAAATGTAGGTTGTTTAGATTAAAATGATGAAACTGGAAAACATTCGT
Organism: Pongo abelii; assembly: GCF_028885655.2. Classification (NCBI taxonomy): domain Eukaryota; kingdom Metazoa; phylum Chordata; class Mammalia; order Primates; family Hominidae; genus Pongo; species Pongo abelii. The sequence goes on along the minus strand of NC_072009.2, from coordinate 6,648,361 downwards.
TGACTGAATGGTAGCAGAGGGCACAGCAGATGACCTAATTGCCTTAACAGCTTGGGCTTTAATTTCCATTCTCACTTTCTCTAAATGACTGGGCAAAAGCTGTTTCTTTGATTTAAAACTGGTAGTTCAGGGGTTTAAGAAATAAAAGGGGGCTATACAGAAGGCACAGTCTGTCTGAATATTCATTCATATAATTAAGTAGGAGATGAAGTCTCTCCTCTGAAAAAGTATAGTGCTCAGACAAAAACAAAAAAGAGCAATGGATTTGAACTAAACTGAACATATTTTTCCCATTTAGGAATAGAATACATATTGTTAAAAATCAGAAAGTAGTACAGAAAGAATACATTCTGGTTTACAAACTAAAATTGTGTTGCTTAAACTTGACATTCACATCCTAAGACCGGCTCTCACCATATTTGGAATTTAAGTATATTTTAACCACATATGCCTGTCTTCAGAAGGAGGACATTAAAGGACTTAAAATATTTTTATATTGCTAGTTCATTTGAATGCAATATTCGCAATATTCGCTCAGCAAGTTGCATTATTGACAATATTCAAAGTTTTAGGAAAGGTTTGAAGTGTGGAGTACCAATTAAAATGAAAGAATGTTAAAAAAAGGTCATTCAGTCATGCACTTGAAGGTTTACTTTTGTGAGATCCTTTTTTTGTGGTGTAGAAATAAAAGCACATTATTGCAAAGAGATTTTAAAGAGACCCCTGCACTTATGAAAGCAACTCTCTGGTGGGGAGTCAGTCAAAAACTCCCGTCTTTGTGGAGAGACTACAACCTTTCCACAAATTACTACACACACAAAAATGAAAAAGCCAAATTCACAAATTTAAAAAAAAATATCTGTATGCTTACCATTAGTCTACATTCCAGGCCCAAAACTGTGAACTTTCAAATTCCTTCAAGTCCGCTTGTAAATTTTACAGCATCAAGATAACAACATTATTTACCTTATGCAGCCACAAGTCCCTTACCAAATATCTGTTATATTCTTAGGTTTGGGTAAAAATCAGCTAGGTTACTGGTTTTGGGGCCTACTGTATATGACGCATTAGTTTATTTAAATAAAACACAAAGAAAAGAAAAATTCTTTCACCAGAGAAGTAAACATCAAAGCACCTTTAAAATGGTATCCAAGCACAGCCATTATTATGAAAATGCAATTATCATTCTAGTGTCTCTCACACACACACACACACAAAATCAAGCCTCCGATTTTAATCCACTGATTTAAAACTGATGAGGTAATTTTCCACTTCCTACAATGGCCCTGATTATGTTTTTACATGTCAAAGATACAAGATACTCTTTAAAAAGACCATATATATACACACACACACATACATACACACACACACACACAGAGACACACATACAGAAATATGGAATGCATGTGTGTGTAGAATGCATTCATTGCATTATGTAATAAAATACTGGATTTCTAATCTGAGAAAATACATCCTTGCAGAGGTCTCCATGAAATTCCTATATAGCCATCCCCCAACCCCTTAATATTTTGCTCATTTCCACAGGAAAATCTATGCTAAGGATTTAATTGATTACTGCTAACATCTTCTTCAGTGCCAGCTAAAGGTATGAAATAATTCTCCACTCTCCAAATCTGCCCTCACAAAACTGCAGATTTCTTTGAGATCTGATTTCTCCCAGCTCTGCCATCGTCTAGGAAAAGACTCAGTGCGTTCATTGAAACCAGGCAGGTCTCTTGCAGTTTCTACCACTTTGTTTTCATCAAAGTCAGGTGTTTGCACCCTGGCCATTTAATTTCTGGTTGGAGAAGAAAGAAGCTACCCAGGATTTCTGAAACACGCAATTCAATGTTGCCCGCAGAACGACCACACAAACTGGCAATTCCGGCTTCATCGGGATAACGAAGTCTCCCTAAGCTTCTTATTTTGTTTCCTTTTCCTTTTCTTTGCTTTTGCCTCCCTCACATCACAGGAGCGACTGATTCTGAAATGGAAGCTCATGGACACCACCCCCCTTTTAAAAAAAAATAATGCAACGCGGTCCTATGTAAACCTTACGGGCAACGGATGCCTTCAAAAAGCATAAGATTGGAGTACACAGACAAAAAATAATCCCCCACTCCCTACAAAAAAAATAAACAATAGAAAAATAAAATAACAAAATAAAAATAAAAATGAGCCATGCTACCACCTTGTAGATTCAGCTCGCAAGGACATCATCACCTGCTTAGTTTCAAAACCCCTACCCAACCCCCACCCCAAATTTCTTAAGTTGGGTCCAAATGGTAAATCTGGAGCCTCCGTCCTCGCTCCAGGCAGTCTCGCCCAAGCCCTGGGGTGAATTCGTGACCTGGGAGCCCAGCGTCCCCGCGAGCTGCAAGCTCGGGCGCATCACCCCGCCGCCACCTCCTAGTACCCTTTCATGCTGCCTACTACACCCCCTTCCCCTCTATCCCCAAGATAGCCGCCGTACATACATGAAAAGAGGCCCACACCTGCGGCAAAGTGTGGAAGAAGCCAGAGAAAAGGAAACCCTCGGTACGGGAAAAAAAAAAAAGAAAAAGCCTTCTAAGCAAGGGGAGGTGTATGATGCGGAGGACGTCCTCCAGGTGCACCTCGTTTTCCGAGCGGGACATCCGTTCCCAGGGTGGCCCTGGGCAGGCCTCTGGGGTGCAAGGGTTGGCCTGACACCACCATCCCCCCCGCTCCCACCCTCGCTGCTCCCGGTAGAAAGGGCGCTGTGTCTGGAGGCGACTAGGCTCCAGAACGGTACGCCCGGGCCCAGATTTGCGAGGGGCATGGGGCCTAGATACCGGGGGCGAAAAGCTCGCGGCTCGGCTCACTAGACCCCCGCCGAGGGACCCCAACCTACCGGTTCTCCGAGGGGCGAAAGAGCCAGGTCAGGCTCGGGGCAAGGGGAGGAAAGGGCGTCCAGGAGACCGCCTGAAGGATGAGAGTGTCCCCGGGGTAGATAGGCCTCCAGGAAAACCGCAGGCAGACAGAGCCACCGCTGATTGGAGGGCGCAGGCCGGGGCCTGATCCTCTTGTCCCACAGCAAACCCCCCCAACCACGCGTCATCTGCAGCCCAGTGGCACCTACCTCCCTCTCCCCACGCCATCCCGGCCCACGCTTCCGCAGGTCAAGCCAAGCCGTTTCAGGCGCGGGTTGGGTTGCCCCAGCCGCGGCAGTGGGGAGGGGAAGGGGCTGAAGTTCACTTTCTCCCCGCTTCGTCTAGCAGCCCCTAGCTCACCCGCCACCGTCTCTCCCGCCTTAGACTGCGCTCTGGGCTGATACTCGCTTTCAGTTCCGCCTAGGGGAGTGGGAGGGAAAGGAGCCGAGCTGCGCGGGAATTGGGAGGTGGGAAGCGGGGGAGAAGAGAGCAGATGAAATCGGCCAGGGTCAGCAGAGAGCCTTCAGATGGGATGGTATGGGAGGAAGGAGCGGGTGGTGGTTGTCTTTTCTAGGGCTGTGGGGGTGGTGTGACAATTGGAACGGATTCCTCAGACCCCTCGCCCAACCCTACCTTAGGGACTGGCAGACCCGCAGGCTTAACACTCCTCCCAACCCCCGATGGGAGAAGGGGTGTTCTTAGTGGGCACCAACTAGGGCTCCGGATCCCCTGATACCTAGACCAGGGCTCTGGGCGCCTCTCCTTTCGGCTTCCAACTTTTCCGCTCCTCCGGAAAAGCGGGCAGTTCAGAGATGGTGCCCACGGTGGCAGCGGCAAACCGCCCTGCACCCCCATCTAAGGTCCAGGCCACACTCAAAGCCTTCCGAAGAAGCAAAACCACCAGCTCTACCCCACTTTTGCGGCTTGGAGGAGCAGCACGGAGCTACAGTCATTTCATCTTCACGAGGGCTTTCCAGCGCGTCCGGATCGTTCTCCAGCCCAACCAAGCCAAGCCAGGCCTAATCAGTCACTTGGATTATTTCGTGCATCCCCCAAGCCTTATCTTATCCGAGGCCGGGAGATGAAGGAAAGGGAAAAAAAATATTTTAATGCAACCCCAACCAAGCTTTATTTCCCCTTTTCTCTCTGGTTAATGGCACAAACCCCCAACCCCAGCCTCCCAAAAAAAGCACCTCAGGCGGTGGTGGTCTTCTTAAAAAAGACAGGAGCGTTGGGGTGGGGAGAAAAGAGAATAAAAGCCTTCCATGCTGACAGTTTGCAGAAGTCCTCCTGCTTTCGCCATCTCCAGCCCTGGCCGCTTCGCTCCGTTTCCCCTGTACTGCATATATGTGTGTGTGTGTGTGTGTGTTTGTGTGTGTGTGTGTGTGCGCGCGTGTGTATTTTTCCCCTCCTTTCCCCGCCACAGTCTTCCTTTAATTTGTATGGAAGGCAGCTCTACTTTTTAAACACATCGCACATGGCCCCAGAGCCTTTCAAACAGCTCATTGCAGCAAAATGCTTCCAAACAACATTGGTGGTCTGCATTTTTATTTTTAAGTGAAAATAAAACCAAATGTTCCTGTGGAGAGATTGCATGTAAAAGCCATACACTGATGTCCACATTCCCATCCACATAGAAGAAATGGAGCGAGGCAAATGGGAGAAAGTCCTGCCCAAATTTTCCAATAATAATAATAATAAAAGGAAAAAATAAATAAATATCAGATGAAATGAAGCTCAGATATCCCCAGTGAGGCTTTCCCTCCTTTGCTGGAGAGCCACTGCAAGTCAAACTGTTCAAACGGCTTTTTAAAATAAGAACAAAAATATGGCAGAGACACGTCTTAAAACTGCACCTACCTTAGCTGTGGAAGACCTGCACCGACGTTAAGAGTTCCTTTTACACATCCAAATTTTTCTAGGGAACCCGAAACGAGGTATGATTCAGGAGGATGTATTGAAAGCCCAGGCGCCTTCCCCTTCTGGAACCCCCCAACTAGATTCGCTCATCCAGAGGAATGCAAGAGCCGCCAACATTGCCGGGTTTGGAGGAAATTCATTGTTTCTGCTGTCAATAGTGTGTCCCCAGGCAGAACAAGAATTACAATTGAAGCAGGAAGGGCTGAGCTAGTGGCTGAATGAGAGCTCTGTACTAAGAGACAGAGATGGGAGAAAATGTCTCTGCAAGAAAAAGAGAGCTCAGGGCCAGAGGTCCTTCTGCCTCCGGAGCCCTCCTTCTGCCATTGGACCAAACTGAATGAAATTTACAAAGCCAGCAGCCAATAGATCTCCGGAGTCGGCCCAATCGCTACAAAAACCACGTCCACAGCTACAAACTCATGCAAAGAGCAACTAATCCCAGTGCAAACCAGCCTTAACGGAGAGATCCTAGGTACCCTAGAGATACAGCAGGGTACCCAGATGCGCACACCAAACCTTCTTCCTCTTTGCTTTTTTAGGAATCTCTAGGTACTCTCCACACCAAACATGATGCAGTATATGCAGACATCTTTAACTGTTTAAGGTCACAATCTCCAGCAATCCCTATGTCTGCGTTATTGTGAGTCAGTTGGGAAGCAATGATATAAATTTTTTTTTTTTTTTTTTAGTATTTATTGATCATTCTTGGGTGTTTCTCGGAGAGGGGGATGTGGCAGGGTCATGAGATAATAGTGGAGAGAAGGTCAGCAGATAAACACATAAACAGAGGTCTCTGGTTTTCCTAGGCAGAGGTCCCTGCGGCCTTCGGCAGTGTTTGTGTCCCTGGGTACTTGAGATTAGGGAGTGGTGATGACTCTTAACAAGCATGCTGCCTTCAAGCATCTGTTAAACAAAGCACATCTTGCACCGCCCTTAATCCATTTAACCCTAAGTTGACACAGCACACGTTTCAGACAGCACGGGATTGGGGATAAGGTTATAGATTAACAGCACCCCAAGGCAGAAGAATTTTTCTTAGTACAGAACGAAATGGAGTCTCCTATGTCTACGTCTTTCTACACAGACATAGTAACAATCTGAAGAGCAGCAAAAATTGGAATTCAGCTCTGTAAAGTACAGGAACTTTTTATGCCCAAGATATGGTTGAAAGGGGATGAATGAAGTCTTTTTGTTTACTTCTATTCTTATAATTTCATGATTTGGATAAAATATAGGAGGTGTGCTCACCATGAGGCAGTTGTTTCCAAATACTCCTCATTTCCCAGGTCCAGGAGGTTATCTTTCCCAGGGAGTTTCAAGTTGCAGGGGGTGAGGAGGAGGGTGACCCCTGCATTTAATGTTGGATTGGAGAAACTTGGCTTGAAATTTACAATGCTTAAAGTTCCTGGTATTTAAAGTTGGGTTGAAGAAAGTTGGATTTAAATTGGCAATGCAAAGAACAGAGGATATCATAGAATGTTGTGGCAATGAACACAGATTCTAAAATGAGATTGCTTGGGTTAAAGTTGCATGTGAACTTAGGAGTGAATTTTAATGTTTGCCTCCATTTCTGCATCTGTAAAATAGAACAGATAATCTCCATGTAATATTGTCGTATTGATTAGCTGAACTAGTGTGTGGGGCCTGCTTATCTTCACAATATCTCATGGTGATTACTTTTATTATACTTTAAGTTTTAGAGGACATGTGCACAATGTGCAGGTTTATTACATATGAATACATGTGCCATGTTGGTGTGCTGCACCCAATATCTCGTCATTTAACATTAGATATTTCTCCTAATGCTATCCGTCCCTCCTGTCCCCACCCCACAACAGTCGCCGGAGTGTGATGTTCCCCTTCCTGTGTCCATGTGTTCTCATTTTTCAATTGCCACCTATGAGTGAGAACATGCAGTGTTTGATTTTTTGTCCTTGTGATAGTTTCCTGAGAATGATGGTTTCCAGTTTCATCCATGTCCCTGCAAAGGACATGAACTCATCATTTTGTGCGGCTGCATAGTATTGCATGGTGTATATGTGCCACATTTTCTTAATCCAGTCTATCCTTGTTGGACATTTGGATTGGTTCCAAGTCTTTGCTATTGTGAATAGTGCCACAATAAACATACTTGTATGTATGTGTCTTTATAGCAGCATGATTTATAATCCTTTAGGTATATACCTGGTAATGGGATGGCTGAGTCAAATGGTATTTCTACTTCTAGATCTCTGAGGAATTGCCACACTGACTTCCACAATGGTTGAACTAGTCTACAGTCCCACCAACAGTGTAAAAGTGTTCCTATTTCTCCATATCCTCTCCAGCACCTGTTCTTTCCTGACTTTTTAATGATCACCATTCTAACTGGTGTGAGATGGTATCTCATTGTGGTTTTGATTTGCATTTCTCTGATGGCCATTGATGATGAGCATGTTTTCCTGTGTTTTTTGGCTGCATAAATGTCTTCTTTTCATAAATATCTGTTCATATCCTTTGCCCACTTTTTGATGGGGTTGTTTGTTTTTTCCTTGTAAATTTGTTTGAGTTCATTGTAGATTCTGAATATTAGCCCTTTGTCAGATGAGTAGGTTGTGAAAATTTTCCCCCATTTTGTAGGTTGCCTGTTCACTCTGACGGTAGTTTATTTTGCTGTGCAGAAGCTCTTTAGTTTAATTGGATCCCATTTGTCAATTTTGGCTTTTGTTGCATTGCTTTTGGTGTTTTACACATGAAGTCCTTGCCCATGCCTATGTTCTGAATGGTATTGCCTAGGTTTTCTTCTACGGTTTTTATGGTTTTAGGTCTAAACGTAAGTCTTTAATCCATCTTGAATTAATTTTTGTATAAGGTGTAACGAAGGGATCCAGTTTCAGCTTTCTACATATGGCTAGCCAGTTTTCCCAGCACCATTTACTAAATAGGGAATCCTTTCTCCATTGCATGTTTTTCTAAGGTTTGATAAAGACCAGATGGTTGTAGATATGCAGCATTATTTCTGAGGGCTCTGTTCTGTTCTATTGATCTATGTCTCTGTTTTGGTACCAGTACCAATTACTGTATCCTTGTAGTATAGTTTGAAGTCAGGTAGCATGATGCCTCTGGCTTTGTACTTTTGGCTTAGGATTAACTTGGCAATGTGGGCTCTTTTTTGATTGCATATGAACTTTAAAGTAGTTTTTTCCAATTCTGTGAAGAAAATCATTGGTAGCTTGATAGGGATGGCATTGAATCTATAAATTACCTTGGGCAGTGTGGCCATTTTCACAATATTGATTCTTCCTACCCATGAGAATGGAATGTTCTTCTTTTGTTTCTATCCTCTTTTATTTCATTGAGAAGTGGTTTGTAGTTCTCCTGGAAGAGGTCCTTCACATCCCTTGTAAGTTGGATTCCTAGGTATTTTATTCTCTTTGAAGCAATTGTGAATGGGTGTTCACTCATGATTTGGCTCACTGTTTGTCTGTTATTGGTGTATAAGAATGCTTGTGATTTTTGTACATTGATTTTGTATTCTGAGATTTGCTGAAGTTGCTTATCAGCTTGAGGAGATTTTGGGCTGAGACGATGGGGTTTTCTAGATATACAATCATGTCATCTGCAAACAGGGACAATTTGACTTCCTCTTTTCCTAATTGAATACCCTTGATTTCCTTCTTCTGCCTAATTGCCCTGGCCAGAACTCCCAACACTATGTTGAATAGGAGTGGTGAGAGAGGGCATCCCTGTCTTGTGCCAGTTTTCAAAGGGAAGGCTTCCAATTTTTGCCCATTTGATATTGGCTGTGGGCTTGTCATAGATAGCTCTTATTATTTTGAGATACGTCCCATCAATACCTAATTTATTGAGAGTTTTTGGCGTGAAGGTTGTTGAATTTTGTCAAAGGCCTTTTCTGCATCTATTGAGATAATCCATGTGGTTTTTGTCTTTGGTTCTGTTTATATGCTGGATTACATTTATTGATTTGCGTATGTTGAACCAGCCTTGCATCCCAGGGATAAAGCCCACTTGATCATGGTGGATAAGCTTTTAGATGTGCTGCTGGATTCGGTTTGCCAGTATTTTATTGAGGATTTTTGCATCAATGTTCATCAAGGATATTGGTCTAAAATTCTCTTTTTTTGGTTGTGTCTCTGCCAGGATTTGGTATCAGGATGATGCTGGCCTCATTAAATGAGTTAGGGAGGATTCCCTCTTTTTCTATTGATTGGAATAGTTTCAGAAGGAATGGTACCAGCTCCTCGTTGTACCTCTGATAGAATTCGGCTGTGAATCCATCTGGTCCTGGACTTTTTTTGGTTGGTAAGCTATTGATTATTGCCACAATTTCAGATCCTGTTATTGGTCTATTCATAGATTCAACTTCTTCCTGGTTTATTCTTGGGAGGGTGTATGTGTCAAGGAATTTATCCATTTCTTCTAGATTTTCTAGTTTATTTGTGTAGAGGTGTTTGTAGTATTCTCTGATGGTAGTTTGTATTTCTGTGGGATCAGTGGTGATATCCCTTTTATCATTTTTTATTCCTTCTATTTGATTCTTCTCTCTTTTCTTCTATATTAGTCTTGCTAGCGGTCCATCAATTTTGTTGATCTTTTCAAAAAACCAACTCCTGGATTCATTGATTTTTTTGAAGGATTTTTTATGTCTCTACTTCCTTCAGTTCTGCTCTAATCTGAGTTATTTCTTGCCTTCTGCTAGCTTTCAAATGTGTTTATCTTGCTTCTCTAGTTCTTTTTATTGTGATCTTAGGGTGCCAATTTTAGATCTTTCTTGCTTTCTCTTGTGGGCATTTAGTGTTATAAATTTCCCTCTACACACTGCTTTGAATGTGTTCCAGAGATTCTGGTATGCTGTGTCTTCTCATTGGTTTCAAAGAACATCTTTATTTCTGCCTTCATTACATTTTGTATCCGGTAGTCATTCAGGAGCAGGTTGTTCAGTTTCCATGTAGTTGAGCAGTTTTGAGTGAGTTTCTGAATTCTGAGTCCTATTTTGATTGCCCTGTGGTCTGAGAGACAGTTTGTTATAATTTCTGTTCTTTTACATTTGCTGAGGAGTACTTTACTTCCAACTATGTGGTCAATTTTAGAATTGGTGTGCTGTGGTGCTGAAAAAAATGTATATTCTGTTGATTTGGGGTGGAGAGTTCTGTAGATGTCTATTAGGTCCACTTGGTGCAGAGCTGAGTTCAATTCCTGGGTATCCTTGTTAACTTTCTGTCTCGTTGATCTGTCTAATGTTGACAGTGAGGTGTTAAAATCTCCCATTATTATTGTGTGGGAGTCTAAGTCTCTTTGTAGGTCACTGAGGACTTGCTTTATGAATCTGGATGCTCCTGTATTGGGTGCATATATATTTAGGATAGTTAGCTCTTCTTGTTGAATTGATCCCTTTACCATTATGTAACAGCCTACTTTGTCTCTTGTTATCTTTGTTGGTTTAATGTCTGTTTTATCAGAGACTAGGATTGCAACCCCTGCCTTTTTTTGTTTTCCATTTGCTTGGTAGATCTTCCTACATCCCTTTATTTTGAGCCTATGTGTGTCTCTGCACGTGACATGGGTAGTTTCCTGAATACAGCACACTGATGGGTCTTGACTCTTTGTCCACTTTGCCGGTCTGCGTCTTTTAATTGGAGCATTTAGCCCATTTACGTTTAAAGTTAATATTTTTATGTGTGAATTTGTTCCTGCCATTATGATGTTAGCTGCTTATTTTGCTCGTTAGTTGATGCAGTCTCTTCCTAGCCCTGATGGCCTTTACATTTTGGCATGTTTTTGCAGTGGCTGGTACCAGTTGTTCCTTTCCATGTTTAGTGCTTCCTTCAGGAGCTCTTGTAGGGCAGGTCTCATGGTGGCAAAATCTCTCAGCATTTGCTTGTCTGTACAGGATTTTATTTCTCCTTCACTTATGAAGCTTAGTTTGTCTGGATATGAAATTCTGGGTTGAGAATTATTTTCTTTAAGAATGTTGAATATCGGCCCCCACTCTCTTCTGGCTTGTAGAGTTTCTGCTGAGGGATCCGCTGTTAGTCTGTTGGGCTTCCCTTTATGGGTAACCTGACCTTTCTCTCTGGCTGCCCTTAACATTTTTTCCTTCATTTCAACTTTGGTGAATCTGACAATTATGTGTCTTGGAGTTGCTCTTCTCGAAGAGTATCTTTGTGGCATTCTCTGTATATCCTGAGTCTGAATGTTGGCCTGCCTTGCTAGATTGGGGAAGTTCTCCTGCATAATTTCCTGTAGAGTGTTATCCAACTTGGTTCCATTCTCCCCGTCACTTTCAGGTACACCATTCAGACGTAGATTTGGTCTTTTCACATAGTCCCATATTTCTTGGAGGTTTTATTCATTTCTGTTTATTCTTTTTTCTCTAAACTTCCCTTCTCGCTTCATTTCATTCATTTCATCTTCCATCACTGATACCCTTTCTTCCAGTTGTTCACATCATCTCTTGAGGCTTCTGCATTCTTCACATAGTTCACGATCCTTGGCTTTCAGCTCCATCAGCTCCTTTAAGGACTTCTCTGCATTGGTTATTCTAGTTATCCATTCATCTAATTTTTTTTCAAAGTGTCTAACTTCTTTGCCATTGGTTTGAATTTCCTCCTGTAGCTTGGAGTAGTTTGATTGTCTGAAGCCTTCTTCTCTCAACTCATCAAAGTCATTCTCTGTCCAGCTTTGTTCTGTTGCTGGTGAGGAGCTGCATTCCTTTGGAGGAGGAGAGGCACTCTGATTTTTAGAGTTTCCAATTTTTCTGCTCTTTTTTTTCCCCATCTTTGTGGTTTTATCTACCCTGTTTGCCTGGGTGTCAGCAGTGGTGGCTGCAGAACAGCAGTGGCTGTAGAACGGTGGATTTTGGTGACCCGCAAATGCTGCTGCCTGATCATTCCTCTGGAAGTTTAGTCTCAGAGGAGTACCCAGCCGTGTGAGGTGTCAGTCTGTCCCTACTGGGGGGTGCCTCCCAGTTAGGCTGCTCGGGGTGTAGGTGCCCACTTGAGGAGGCAGTCTGCCCATTCTCAGATCTCCAGCTGCATGCTGGGAGAACCACTGCTCTTTTCAAAGCTGTCAGACAGGGAAATTTAAGTCTGTAGAGGTTACTGCTGTCTTTTTGTTTGTGTGTGCCCTGCTCCTAGAGGTGGAGCCTACAGAGGCAGGCAGGCCTCCTTGAGCTGTGGTGGGCTCCAACCAATTCAAGCTTCCTGGCTGCTTTATTTACCTAATCAAGCCTGGGCAATGGCAGGCACCCCTCCCCCAGCCTCACTGCCGCCTTGTGGTTTGATCTCAGATGGCTGTGCTAGCAATCAGTGAGACTCCGTGGGCATAGGACCCTCCGAGCCAGGTGCAGGATATAATCTCCTGGAGTGCCGTTTTTTAAGCCCATTGGAAAAGTGCAGTATTAGGGTGGGAGTGACCCGATTTTCCAAGTGCCGTCTGTCATCCCTTTCTTTGACTAGGAAAGGAAACTCCCTGAGCCCTTGCGCTTCTCGAATGAGGCAGTGCCTCGCCCTGCTTCAGCTCATGCACGGTGCGCTGCACCCACTGTCTTGCACCCACTGTCTGGCACTCCCTAGTGAGATGAACCCGGTACCTTAGATGGAAATGCAGAAATCACCTGTCTTCTGCGTCACTCATGCTGGGAGCTGTAGACTGGAGCTGTTCCTATTGGGCCATCTTGGCTCCACCCAATTTCCCAAAAGTCAGCTTTTCTTAAAATTATTTCATGGCCCATTAATTCATTTATGGAAGGAAAAAGATAATGTCCCCAACACATAGGACATTCTCCTAATTGCTTCTGCTTTAGGAAGTAAACGTAAGCATGAAGGCTTCCATGATGATGCGAAGGATTTTGGACAACATGAGCAATAATGGGGAAGATGATGGACATGAATTCGGGGACCTGGTTTCATGTTAAGACTCTATCGTCACAAACTTTGCCTTGTTGTAAAGTCAGTTATGTTCTGTGACTCTGTTGAGCTGACATTATTATTACCTTTCCTGTGGGTTGCTTTTCCTTGTGGGGACTAAAAGATAATATGTATGAAAGCACCCTTTGCCAACAAGATTGGTACATAGATATACACTTATCTATTAAAAGATATCTATACCCAATAATGGAAAAATGTATATCCATACATACATATGTGTGTGTGTGTTCCCATTATTGGATATTTAGAAATATACATATACATTTTTCCATTATTGTGTAGATATTGAAGACCCATTAACATGATAGTATTGTTTATAAATATAGCGTATCCCCAAATCAGTGATATACATGTATGTAGACATATATATGTAGATATATGGACTATATATAGATATCTATGTCCTAAACTAAACCAGAACCTCAACTTGAACACACTAATCTATAAGAGGCCACAAAGTCATGCACTTTGCCAAGGATGTATTAATTCATTGACTTATTCATAAGTTCAGGTTTTTTTGGGTTTTTTTTAGCACTGACACAGCGCTAAGCACAGACATATATCTGTGAGTGAGACTTATCCATTTATTTTTGAGAAAGCCTACAGTATAGTATACAAGATAACAAAAAGCATAAGAAAAAAATGTGATTACAAGAAGGTGTGTACAAGGAATACATATAAATTCACAGGGACCCATAGAGGTTAAAATGATTAACCAAGGGTTTGCAAAGGAAGAACTTTTGGAGTATGGAAGGAATGGTACTTCGACACTGATTGGGTGAAGAAGCTGAGAAAGAAGCCGTGGCTAAAGACATGCAGCAATATTGTATGTGTGGAGATCTAGAAATAGGGAGGGTTTGGCATGGCAGGACATTGAGTTTGAAAAGAATGTAGTGAGGAAAGGATAAGAGACCTAATTGTGAAGAGTTTTGAATGTCATGCTGAAAATGTGGAATTTATCCAGTAGGCAGTGGGAAAGCCAATAACATATTTTTCTGCAGTGAGGGAAGAAGAAATAATCAGATTTATATTTTAGGACAATCACTGTGATGGCAACATGGAGAACTAGTTGAAGAGGGGCAATGTGGAAAGCAAAGAAAATGTTTGTAAGGTTGTTGCAAGAATGGCTGTGACAAATCAAGTCCTGAATGAGAGAGACAGAGAGAGAAAGAGAAAAGAAGAAAAGGAAGGGACAGAAAGAAGTGGAGGGGAGTCGAGGGAAGGGGAGATGAGGGGAGGGGAGAGGGGAAGGGAAGAGAGGGGAGGTTGCTGTGGGGAGACATCACTTCTAAATACTTTAAGGCAGCATGATAAAGTGAGATTGGGAGAGAGATTTTGGGCAAAATCTGAATGCTTGGCTTAGTTTGTGGGTGCATTGGTTGGGTAGCAGATCTCTTCCCTGAGACATGTGACCTGAGAGAGAGCAGATAAGTCACTTCTATCAGAATTACCTCATTGAGACTTTTTAAAATTAATTAATTAATTTCTTAAAAAAAAAAAAAAGGCCAGGAGCAGTGGATCATGCCTGGAATCTCTGCATTTTGGGAGGCTGTGGCAGGGGGAACACTAGAGCCTAGGAGTTCGATATCAGCCTGGGCAATGTAGTGAGAACCTGTTTCTACCAAAAAATTAAAATAAGAGTAGTAGCGCATGCTTGTGGTACCAGCTATTCAGGAGGCTGAAGGCTGGGTCACTTGAGCCAGAGAGGTTGAGGCTGCAGTGAGCCATGATCATGCCACTGTACCCCAGCCTGCATTGCAGAGTGAAACCCTCCCTCAAAAAAATAAAAAATCAGAAAGCATCTTATACAAATGGAATCATGCTAATAAAAAAAAGTGAATATAAGATATTATGAGTTTATAATTTTCCCTAATCCAAAATCCCTCATAGGTGACCAGGATAGAACCTAAAACACCAATTCTTAACAAGTGAGCCACAGGATTACAACACAGACAGTAGAGCTTCAGAGGTTTAAATCCTGGATTCCTGGAAGAGATAAGGATATCATTCTTTGTGTTTCCACTTGAAATCTAATTCTGTAGTATAGTGAGATGTGGGAGCTAGGAGGAGTCATAAAATGAAATAAAAGAGTTGGGTTCCTAGAAGGATATATAAGCTGGGTTTGGTACAAAGAACTGGACGAAACATGAGACATAATCTATACCACATTACTTGTTCTCTCTGATTTTCCATCTCAGTGTCTTTATCAACTACATTCTACATACTGTTATGTTCATACTATTATGAACATACATACATTCATACATACTATTATGTTAATGCTCCTATGGGATCAATAAGTGGAACACTAAATACAATACTGGTGAAGCTAGATACACTATAGGACTCTACTGATTCCTATTGACTCTCCTAGTACAATGGTCAAATTGAAACAGAAATATTTTCAGTAGGATAATTGTTAGTTCAATAATAATATACACTATGTTATTAATCATTATTGGAGAGATAAATATATATAGTATAAAAGGTACTTAAAATCTAATAAGGGAATAAATTAAGCTCTCCAATTATTAAAATGCAACTCAATGTGTGATATATGCCATCTCCAAAGAATACAGAGGGCATAACAGGCGTCCTATTGGGATAATGAGAAAAAGGTTCACAGAAGAACAAGGTTTTTCTGGTGAATTGGAGAGTAGATATGGGAAATTATTCCAAGTTAATAATATAGAGAGAAGATAAGTAGATATGGAATGAGCAGAGGCTTTGGAACTTCAAGGTCCACAAGGATGACCCAGGAAGATGGTTACAAAATCTATGCCTCTAGAGCTAAACACCAGGATTCAAACTTAGCAGGTCTCTAGTGAGTTCTGGGAATCTGCATATGGGGGGCCACCCTGCTACATGAGGTTGTTTTATTAGATAATGCTCAAGTTAAACTCTGAGAACAGGAAAGGAGGTGAGCTGCTTGTAGGCTCACTCTTCTTGTTGTTCAAAGAGGAGAATAAGAAGGCTGGACTACAAAGGATGATGAATATTCATTGACTGGAATCCTTATTGGTGTTATTGGGGGATGGTGGCAGAGATTACCTTTCAGAGAATTTACTATGAGGGAATTTAAGGGCTGGGACATTCTAAAACAAAAGAGGACAGTGATACTGCAGCATTCATAAATTAAGGTATTAATAGTGAAAATACACAGTAATAGGGAAATTTCACAGTAGTAGTAAGTTTTTTTCACTGTGGATGGCGTTTGACTATATGCCTAGTTGCAAAAGTTGAGTAAAAATGGGATGGAGCCCTAAAATGAGAAAAGACTAAAGATAGCTTTGATGTGGTGCGATGGAAAGCTAAGATGAATGATAGTGCATTCACCCAAAGTCACTTGAATGGAAAGAAAAATGAGATGCTGGTGGATCATAGAAATACCAATGACCCACAGACCTGAGATCTTTGGGACAGGAGATTTGACCTGAATAGGGATCTTAAGGTAGGATCTGTAGATCTGAACACAAACCCTATGGATATGATACTTAGCATTTTGGTGTAAAATAGAGAAAATATTCACGTAAAAGGAAAGGCAAATCTTTGGAGGAAGCGACACTTGTTAGGGTCTCGATAGCAACCTGAAATAGGGTCATTGTCCCATCTGCAAAGATCTCTGGCAAGAGAAAACATGGCATGGAATTCAAGGAAGGATTTTAACCTCCACAAGGAGTAGTCAGGAGTCAATTGCGTCACAGTCTTCAGAGATTTTAGTAGTGAAGGAAAATGGGAGAGTACCACTGCATTTTGGAATCCGTAGAACATTGACAGTCTTCAGCTGAATATGTTAGATAGATCCATGACTGGGGATCAGATGAGGAAGCTGAAATCATAATTATAGCCTTACTATGAAAGGAAAAAAAATGATAAGGTAAATTCAGAAATAGTAGGGTTGTGGTAGATCTGTTTTTTTTTCTTTTTTTTCTTAGATGGAGTCTTATAGTTTTGCCAAGCTGGAGTACAGTGGTGGGATCTCGGGTCACTGTAACCTCCATCTCTCAGGTTCAAGCAATTCTCCTGCGTCAGCCTCCTGAGTAGCTGGAACTACAGGTGCACATCACCACACACAGCTAATTTTTAGTAGAGAGGATATTTCACCATGTTGGCCAGGATGGTCTCAATCTCCTGACCTTGTGGTTCGTGGTGGAACATTTTTAAGTGGTTTGCTAATTGTTGTTTTCATTCGCTTATTCACTAAGCACGAATGTGAGAACTGTTGCTTGTTCCACAAACTCTGCAAAATACAAAAGATGGATAAACAAGACATAGTTTTTGCTCTCACTTACCTAATTCTTTACCCAATGCCCCTTCTAATCAAAACAATTCCCTCATTTTATTTTTATATATCTGTGAGTTTATTTATGGTGTTTCTTACTTTTATTTGCTATTGTAGGCATAGTTTAGAAAAAAATCTCTGCAACATATTGATGGTAAATGCCACAGGTTTCACAATTATATAAGGCCAGTTCAGAGCATAAGGTTTAATATACATCAGAAATCACAGGACAAAAAGTAACATTTGTGTAATATCTGTTTTGATACCTATATCTGTCTATATCCACATATGAATATAGATATTATATATTTAAAATATATAATGTATAAGTTATATACTATCTATATATAAATCATAAACTAGGGTAAAAAACATACTCAGTTTTTTAGAAAACATTTAAGGAGTGTTATTCCCAAACAGGATTTAAAGTCTAGATTAAAGAGTAAGATCATTAACAACATGGATTAAATAAGAGCAATATGCTGTATACCTTAGAAATGTTTGCACCCTTAAGGTTTAGCAAATTTCACTCTGTTGCTAAATAAACCTTTTTCTTTCAATGATATCAAGTAAACTCCAGACCAGTTTAAGTTGAGTTATCATAAATTTAAAATCAAAGTCAGTCACTTAAATGAGATTTTCTTGAAATAGTTGATGGCGGTACTTTTTTTTACATATAAACATAGTTACAGAAATACAGTTGGAAGAGATAAAGAGATTATCTTGTTTATTCCCATAGGTTTTATAGGGAAAGTATTTTATAAGATTAATAAACCTTGAAGGAAATACTTTAAGTTGACGTTTTCCAGTAAGAAGGTTGTACAGGTCCTTAACTCAAGTTTTGTATCTTATAAATGGGAATAAAGATATCTTTGTAGGCAAGATATTTCAGTTTTCTTGACCTTTATTCTTCTGAAATCTGTTATTTCAAACCCATAACACACCGTTAATTATATAACATTCATTGATGGTGAGAAATCCATTAACTATTGCTTTTGTAAGAAAATGAAGGATATTGAATTTCATATAAGAGGCCCTAGAGTTCATTTTTAAATGACATTATACAGTGACTGTACCAATGTTCTTGTCTAAGACTTTTTAATGAAAATCTTTTACAATGTCTATGTCTCTTTGATGAATGACACATGCACTACACTTTAAAAGTATGCAAATATACATAAATCTTTCTCCAAGTTAATTAGGACCTTGGAATTATTGATATACATATATGTATATATGTACATATATATATATATATGTAGAGAGAGAGAGAGAGAGAGATTTAGAAATAGGAATATAGACAGATGGATCTATATAGATTCATACGTCTACCTCTGTATATAGGTGTTTATAAAGATTGCTATGTGTATTTCAATACATATCTTTACCTCTGTCTCTATAGATATCTGTATCTTCTGTAGATATCTGTAGAAGTATATATATATGTAGCTTCTTTAGATATCTATAGAGATATGTATGTATCTGTCTATATGTATAGTTATATCTATATATTGATATGTAGAGATTTATCTATATGTATATCTATATTTTTAAATCTATATATGTATGTGAATATCTATATTTTTATATCTATATATATGTATGTGATACAGAGGAGTTTATATTCCCAGAATGGTTGATTTATGCCTGATTGTATCTCTCTTCTGTGTGTGCACATACACTCTCTTCCTGCTTTCTTGCTTTGTACTTCAAATAATCTATGTTTTTAAAAAGAAACATTTAACATGGCGGGAAGACATAATGAGAGGTAGCATCAATATGTTTTATTTATCAAAGCTCAAGCAAACAGCCTTCTCTCTTGTTAATTACCAGTGTCAGACATAGGCATATAGGCATATACACCTTCTCTGGTGAATGCAGTATGCTTTACAAATTTTAGTTGAAAAAAAGTGAGGTTGACAAAAAATTTCTAAGACAATGGCCCTCTTTTATTCTTTCAAACTCAAAGTCTGTATTGGAATCATTTTAAAACACCCCTTTTGTTTTTTTTCAGGTATGATTCATTGAGAAGAGAAGGAACGTATTGCAAATACTGTATTGCATGTAACAAGTACACACGTGTGTATGTATACAAGTGGAAACAGAGCAGATGGAATATACATATAAATACAAATGGGATTGTTTTAAGTGAGGATCAATCTGTTATAAAACACTGGCGTATTAGGAGCCTGGTAATATTTTCCTGGAATTTTCATGACTAAAATTATGTAAAGAACACCTGGACTCATGCAATACTTGTTCTTTTCCTCCAAATATACAAAAAGATCTAAACTTTTGGTACTTTGCTAAACAGATTATAGTCCTGGATCTAATATCATGGGTGTTATTAATACCAGGAAGTCTGTTAAAAATGCATAACTTTGGGTCCCCATCCCAGGTCAACTGTGTCAAACACTTTCTCTGGTGATTTGCACCAAATGCTGAAGTTGAAGAAGCTCTTGCCTGCAGGACAGATTTGCATGGCCTTCAAGGCATCTGGTCACACAGGCTTAGAGTTAAAGTAGGAGTTTCTGGGTCTACCCAAAGAGCTTTGCATCTTCTGGCCACATTGCTTGGTACAAGGTTGAGCATGTAAGCTAAGCTGGCCTATGGATATGCATTCCCTGGAAATTTGTCTCACAACTGTGACACTGTAATCCATGGACACAGCCATATACACAGCAAACAGTGGCTCTACAAGAGTAGATGGGCAACAGGTAAATTTAGGGGTCTTCCTGGTCATGCTTTTTCATCTTGTCCAGCGGAAAATGAAGGAAGTAGATATGAAGACAGAAGTGTAATGAATGACAAAGAGATGGTCTGCACATCCTTCTAGATCTTCATCATATTTTGTTTTGTTTTCATTTCTGTTGTTGTTGTTTTTCTTTTTTTTTTAGAGACAGTCTGCTCTGTTGAGGCATTATCATAGCTCACTGCAACCT
Organism: Pongo abelii; assembly: GCF_028885655.2. NCBI lineage: Eukaryota > Metazoa > Chordata > Mammalia > Primates > Hominidae > Pongo > Pongo abelii. The sequence goes on along the minus strand of NC_072009.2, from coordinate 6,628,395 downwards.
TGAATTCCTGGGTTCAAGTGATCCTTCTGCCTCAGCTTCCTTAGTAGTTGGGTACTACAGACATGTGCCACCACGCCCAGGTATTTCATAATTTTTATTAAGTTGGTGCAAAAGTAGTTTTGTTTTTCACAATTACTTTTAATGGCAAAACCCACAATTATTTAGGAACAATGTAATATAAAGACAGGGTCCCACTAGAGTGCCCAGGCTGGTCCCAAACTCCTGACCTCACAGGAACCTCCAGCTTTTCAATGCCCCTAAAGTGCTAGAATAACAGAAGTGCACTACCACACCCAGCCCCATCACATTCTTACCAGTATGCATTTCCTAAACCTCCTGTAACACTTTACCTTAAACTAGGCAGCTTAAACCAAAGACGTTTACTCTCCCCTAGTTCTCAAGACTAGATATCTGAAATCAAGGTGTCTGCCTGGCTCTTCTCTCTCTGGAGGCTCTAGGGGAGGATCCTTCCTCTCTGTCCCAGCTCCTGATGGCCCCAGGCACCTCTGGGCTTGTGGCGGCATCATTCCAGTCTCTGCCTCCATCTCCCCATTGCCTTCTCCTCTGTATGTGTCTTCATGTGTCTTTTTCTGTCTTTTGTAAGGATACTCTCATTAGGTTGACGACCCACCTTAATCTGGTATGATCTCATCTTCATTCTTACCTTAATCACATCTGCAAAGCCCCTGTTTCCGAATAAGGTCACATTCCCAGGTTCTAGGTAGACATGAAATTTTAGTGGACAGTATTCATTTTGATAAACTGCCCTTGGAACCTCTGAGACATTCTGTGTCCTTGAACAAATTTCCTTTTCTGTTTTCTTTTGATTAAACTTATTCAACTGGGTTTATGTTACTTGCACAGGAAGTCTCCTAATTAATATGCAAGGTGGATTACCTATTAATCCACGTTTAATGTATTTTTTAAAATGCATCTTCAAGAAGAGCAGTATTAAGACAGGGGCTTTGTCATAGCAAACCTATGTAAGGAAGCTGTCTGGGAGAAGTGGAGTGGTCAGCTTATAACCACATGTGTAGACAGCATATAACCACACAATTATCTATCTAAATGGTAGATGGACAGATGTTAGTACAGACATCTAGGCCTAAGGTTTCCAGATTTAACAGCTAAAAATACAGGACTCATAATAACAAAACTTTAGTGAAATTATATTTCATGCAATATTTGAGATACAATTATGCCATATTTTTTTCTTTGTTTATCTCAAATTCAAATGCAACTAGGGGCTAGACGCAATGGCTCACCCCTGTAATCCTAGCATTTTGGGAGGCCAAGGAAGATGGATCACTTGAAGTCAGGAGTTTGAGACCAGACAAGCCAACATGGTAAAACCCTGTCTCTACCAAAAATACAAAAATTAGCTAGGTGTTGTGATGTGCTCCTGTAGGCTCAGCTACTTGTGCTGAGGCTGGGGTGGGAGGATCACTTGAACTTGGGAGGTGGAAGTTTCAGTGATCTGAGATTACACCTTTGCATGACAGCCTGGGTGAAGAGTGAGACTCTGTCTAAAAGAAAAAAATGTAACTTAGCGTTCTAGACTTTTGTCTGGCAAACCCATTGATGCCACATACCCCAGAATCTTTCACACAAACTCTGCTTCCAATTGACCTTGTATCAGGAGCTGGTTTTCAGTATGATCCTTCTTTCCCCACACCTAATGTAACTCCATACATCCATCTTCAGGATCAAATTTGAGCAGATAGATCTGTGGTCACCTACATTTATTGACTCACTGACTGTAGAAAAAAGTAAAAATATATCTGGCTGAGGTCAATGACATCCTGCTTCCTGATGTATTTAACTTGCTGTGGACTTTCCATTCTTGGTTAATGAGAAAATGTTTCCATATGTCCAATAAGCCACTCTCTTAGTCCATTTGGGCTCCTATTACAGATTGCCTTAGGCTGAATAGTTTATAAAACCACAGCAATTTATTGAAGCCTAGATGTCCAAGATTGAGGCACAAGCATATTGAGCACATGGGGAGGGTTCTGTCCTTCAAAGATGATGCCTGCTGTGTGTACTCACATGGCAGAAGAGACAAAGGGATCCTGAAAGCCTCTTTGGTGAGGGCACCAATCCCATTCATAAGATAAATTATCACCTTCTAAAGGGCCTACTTGTTAATATCATATGGGGAATTCAATTTCAATGTACAAACTTTGTGAGGAGAGGTATTCTGAGCACAGCAGTTACACCCAGCTTCTTGGATAACTCTAACTTTCCCCAAGGCAGCTTTTCTCACCTTCTGCACTGAAATATTTTTTCTTGCTTTGAGCCACTTTGTTTCTGGGCTGATTCCAGTGACTCACTGAGAATTAACTTCAAATTTCTGAGCTCATCCTTAGGTTTAGCCATACATTTTGTCATCCCCTGACACGAGTTTGCTCTCATTGCCATGAAAGCCAATTAGAATGCCCACTCATCACTCTCTCTGTTGCTTACACCTGCTGGGTTTCAGTGAAACTACATAAATACACGTTGGCAGAACAGTGCTAGAACTTTATCCTTAATCGGACTAATTACAGTGGATTTTTAAAATAATCAATCTAAAATGCCAAGTAGCCACTTCAACCAGATCTAGTTCATTTTGTTGAAAAAAACAAAACAAAACACAGAATCATTAGCAATAATTTGGGGGAGATACAGTACCTATAAAATCAGTCTATTAGTCTGTTCTCATGCTGCTAATAAAGACATATTCAAGACTGTGTAATTTGTAAAGGAAAGAGGTTTGATGGACTAACAGTTCTACATGGCTCACAATCATGGCAGAAGATGAAGGAAGAACAAAGGGACTTCTTACATGGTGATGGGCAAGAGGGCTTGTTCAAGGGTTGTTCCCCTTTATAAAATTGTTAGATCTCATGAGACTTATTCACTATCACAAGAACAACATGGGAAAGAACCACCATGTTCAATTACCTCCCACAGTGTCCCTCCCATGATATGTGGGAATTATGGGAGCTACAATTCAAGTTGACTTCTGGGTGGGGACACAGCCAAATCATATCAACCAGTTGATCTAACACACTGTCATAGATTATTAAAGACTGGCTAATAGGTGATTCAAATTTAGCTATTGGTTGGTGCTTGCCAATAATATTATAGGAATAAAACCTACATGAAATGCACCACAGAGTCATGCTGTCATTATGCTGTACTTTTCCTGGCACTTGATAATGGAATGATAATGATAATTAAAAACAATTGGTGAAATCTAAAAGCCACAAAGTCTAAGTACCAATAAGCACACCTAATGCTCAGACTTTGGTTTGTAATACTATTCTCCAATAAAAGAATCAAGGGATTTAATACAGAAATCAATGATTCTAGGACTTGGGCAGGAAATATCCAAGATAAGCCTGTAGCATCATGTACTTACAGAAAGTAAAAATGTGCTAAAACAGACAAAAAGCAAAGACAAACAAAATGCAATGATAAGAGTATATCAAAGGAACAGAAAAGCCAATCAAAAGAGCTCCCAATGGCCACAGTTGTAGCCATTTGAGCAGTTGAGTCAATAAAGCAGTATTTGATTATAACCCAAAAAATAAAAAATGCTTTATGAGTTCAATATTAATATACACAAATGATTGATAATATAAATAATTTGTGAGAGGTAATAGATAAATTATTCCAAATAATTTATTCAGATATTGTGATATGGCATGGATCTTTGTGCCTGCCCAAATATCATGTTGAATTATAATCCTCAGGGTTTGAGGCCTGAGGTGACTGGATCGTGGATACAGAGTTCTCATGAAGAGTTTAGAATCTTTCCCTCTTGGTACTGTATAGTGGGTGAGTTCTCACGACCTCTGGTTTTTTAAAAGCATGTGGCACCCCCTCCCTCTCTCTCTCTCTTCCTCCCATGCTGGCCTTGTGAGACACCTAGCTTCCCTGTCGCCTTCCACCATGATTGTAAGTTTTCTGAGGCCTCCTAAGAAGCCAAGCAGATGTTGCCATGCTTCCCATACAGCCTGCAGGACTAAGAGCCAATTAAACCTCTTTCATTTATAAATTACCCAGTCTCAAGCATTTCTTTATACCAATGCAAGAATGCACTAATACCATTATCCACCCTCATGGAGGGGCACATTAATCTGCATTCCTTAAGTGTGGGCTGATATAGTGACTTTGTACCTGCAGTTTGGAAAAGAGTGACAATAGAGTAACTTCACAGTGGAGCCACCTGGCAAACACTACATCAAACACGTGGGCAAGGTCATCATCAATAGTGATGTTATGTTGATAGAATGTACCCTCAATAATATGTATGGTGACTGTCTTACTATCTTCAGAATTCTTCTGTTAATCCAGTGCTGCCCTTAAGAGAATAAAATATTAAAATTTTAATATATAAAAGTGGAATAATTGATGAAATGAACTTTGCAGACATAATATTGGAGATGGAAAGGGTATACAGATTTTTTTTTAATGCAAGTCACCTTTATTTTTCCACAACAACATGAATCTGGGAATTATGACATAGGCCATGCATGGATGCTGTAAATGAAGTGTGTGTACTGATAGGGGGGGATGACAGACCATTTTCTAGTCTCTGTCTTTGAGGTGGCTGCAGGAAACGCAATTTGAAAATATGCATTCCCAGGTGCAGAGGCTCATGCCTGTAAGCCAAGCACCCTGGGAGACTCAAAAAATACAAAAAAAAAAAAAAAAAAAAATTAGCTGAGCTTGGTAGCAGGTGTCTGTAATCCCAGCTACTCAGGAGGCTGGGGTTGGAGAATCATTTGAACCCAGGAGGTGAAGATTGCAGTGCAGTGAGCTGAGATTGCACCACTGCCATCTAGCCTGGACAACAGAACCAGAGCTTCTCTTTAAAAAAAAAAAGATAAGAAAAAAACATTATATAGTGTGTGTGTGTGTGTGTGTGTGTGTGTGTGTGTATCGAACATATATAGTGTATATTATATATGTAGATAATACATGTAATTTGTAAAAGATCATTATATATACATATAAAGAATATAGACTACAGTCCTGGCACAGTGGCTCATGCCTGTAATCCCAACACTTTTGGGAAGCAGAGGCAGGAGGATCACTTGAGGCCAGGAGTTTGAGAAGAGCCTGGACAATACTGAGAGATCCCATCTCTAAAAACATTAAAACATTAGGCGGGTGCAATGGTGCAAACCAATAGACCCAGATACTCAGGAGGCTGAGGCAGGAGGATTGCCTGAGTCCAGGAGTTCAAGGCTGTAGCGAGCTGAGATTGTGCTACCACTGCACTCCAGCTTGGGCAACAGAGAAAGACTTATCCTAAAAATACACACACATGCACACACACTTTCACATGCATGTAGAGAAAAAGAGAGAGAGAGAGCAAAAGCAAGAGTGAAAGAGAGAGAGAGAGTGACAGACTATGTACCACACATTACATACTTTTTTTTGTTTCAAATGTGGTCTCACTCTGTCCCCCAAGCTGCAGTGCAGTGGCATGGTATCAGCTTACTGCAACCTCTACCTCCTGAGTTCAAATGATTCTCATGCTTCAGATTCCCAAGTAGCTGGGATTACCATTGCATCCCACCACACCCAGCTAATTTTTGTGTTTTTAATAGAGATAGGGTTACCCCATGTTGTCCAGGTTAGTCTGGAACTCCCAACCTCAAGGGATCTGTCCATCTCAACCTCCCAAAGTGCTGAGATTACAGGATAAGCCACCGTACCAGGCTTGAATACCATATACTACATAAGTTTGTATATTTATCTATCCTCTACTGGATTAACTTGCCTTTAACCAATACAATACTTCAATATTTAAAGGATGTCACTTTTGTGGTTAGCTTATAAAGATTGTGACTTCCATCTTGCCAGCCAGCCTTCTTCCTTGCTGATTTATGTTTGAAAAAAAAAATAAAACACCTATTTTGTGATTATGGTGACTGTAGGATGTCTTTGTTCATTTTAATATTTTTGTCATAAAAAGGATCAATGTGGAATGCATATGGCTTTAAAGGAGAGTGTCAAATACTGCATGGGATGGCTAAGGCCTGTTCCACACATGCTGGGGTGCCCCTGTGATAATAATAGGTGCTGACTAACTTTCATGTTGAGAAAGTCTACATATTAAGGGACTAATATTGGGCCTTGGCCAGCAGTCAATGAGAAACTAAAGCCCTCAGTTCGGCAGCCTATGAGAAGCCAAATTCTACCCACAATGATGTGAGCCTCAAAGTGAGTTCTTCCCCACCAGAGTCTTCAGATGAGACCAGAGCCCTGACTGCCACCTTGATGGCAGCTCGCAAAAAAAAAAAAAAAAAAAAAAATGATGCAGAGGATACAACTATTTTCCAAATTCTGATCCACAGAAGCCAAGACATATGAAATTTGTATTTTTCAAGCCACCATGCTGTAATAAATTATTATTTATGTATGCATGCAAATACATATGTAGGGATAGATATAGACACAGATGACAATAAACAACTTTAGCAGATAGGAAGAGTAAAAAGAAATTGAGCAAGTTGAACAAATATGCTAGCTGTTTTAGAGTTTGCAGGATTGCTGCAACAGCTCTTTCAGACATAGCATAGATGACTGAACCAGAGTAAAACGTTCATCATCTGCTCATAAAGCCTGCCAAAACGTGTTAAATTAGAAAGAGGAGAAATTTGACAATCAAATCTGTAGTTTCTGCATCAAGCAAAATAGATTTTCTTAACTTTGTCTGAGAATTGTTTTGCTGTCATCAATAGTCTTGATCTTTCTACAGTTCACCACATCAATACATGATTAGCACGTCCTCCTAATATCTGGAAGGCACTGTGCTGAGCAGCGTGTGAGAGACCAGAAGTATGCCATTCCAGGGACTTCAAATTTCCTGAACTACATACATATGGAAAGGGCTGTAGCAAGGTTTCCCATGCTCGGCACAATTGATATTTGTGGCTCCAAAATTCTTTTTCATAGAGGGATATCCTGTGCATTTCAGGGTGTTGGACAGCATCCCTGGCATCCACCACTAGATGTTAGTATCATTTCCCCAGCCCCACCCAGTCGTTTAAATAAAAAATATCTCCAGACATTGCTCAGTGTGTCTTGGGGGACAAAATCACCATCACTGAGAATCATTGTTCTAAAACAACAAAGAAACAAACCATCAAAAAAAAAAAAAAAAAAAAGACAAGGAATCACTCCTTCAATTTGCACAAAATTGAAAGCCACACTAGGCAATTCTTCTCACCACCTTCCCGCTGTCATTTTGAATCTCTGTGATATGTCTGTCTCCAGTGCCTTTCAGAATGTTTACCATTTCTGGCACCTGTGTCATAATTGCACTAGGCTCCTGAGTCATGTTGACAAGCAAACAACCTTTGTATATTCGCAAATACTCCTTGGGGAGGAGAGAAGGGAGTGTTGAGTTTCCTGGCCAAGAACCACTGTTAAACTAGTAGGTGTTGGCTGATCACATACTGCTAGTTGCTGACTACAGTGTTTCGTGTTCCTTCCACAGGAGATGCCTTCCTCTTCATGGACTGATGCATAGTCCCCCAAATCTTCCTCAAGATGGTATCATTGCAATTTCCTTGGACTCACCCATTTCCCCAAAAATCCCTTCCTCAGAAAAATTCATCATCCCACCTTCCTATTCTAAAAGCACCTTAACTTTCTAACAGCACCTAATTGCCCTATTTGTAATGACATGCACAGTGTGCATGTGTGTGTGGGTTGCTGGGGCGGGGTGGGGGGTCTGTCCATCACAATGTAGGTCCCATTTCCATGTCTGTCCTAATGCCTTGCTTTAAAAATATTTGTTTGTTTTATTTTTTAACAGGGTCTTGCTCTGTTGCCCAGGCTGCAGTGCACTGGTGCAATTTTGGCTTGCTGCAACCTGTGCCACTCCCAGGCTCAAGTGATTCTGCTTCCTTAGCCTTCTGAGTAGCTGAGATTACAAGCACATGCCACCACGCCCAGCTAATTTTTGTATTTTCAGTAGAGGCGAGGTTTCACCATGTTGGTTTGGCTGGTCTCAAACTCCTAACCTCAAGTGATCCACCTGCCTCGGCCTCCCAAAATGCCATAATTACAGGCACGAATCACTGCACTCAGCTAATTCATTTTTTTAATTGAGGTAAAATATAGATATAAAATTTACTGTCTTTGCCATTGTTAAGTGTGCAGTTCACTGGTAATCAATACATCTATAATCTTGTTTTCCCTTCACGTATTTTGCATAACAGATAAATTTGCCTTCACTTTCTTCACTTCACTTTCATTTTGTACACTGATCTGATTACTCACAAAAATCAATGGAAACTTACTGGGAGCAGTGGATGTTACCACATCTTCCCATTTACATTCCATCTTTCTTAAGTGTTGAGATTCTTGTCTTAATGCAGACCATGGTGTAGTCACTTGCACATGAGATCTAATAAAATCTTAATGCCATTGGCCTTCTGGTATTAAATGAAGTAACATGCTTTTTATTAACAAAAGGAACAGATGGAAGTCCCAGGTAAACACAGTTTCTATACACATCATTATAATTCTTAAGTTATGGGCACTAACAACTAGCAATATTAAGCAATTCTGTTCTTAGACCCCAGATGGTAAAGCAGCCTTTAATAGTGAATGGGGATAAATATCTATATTGCAGTCTCTAGCACATAAGGTATACAAGACTACAAAGAAATCTTTGTTTCAAGTTGGCCAATTTAAAGAAAATAAAAATCATTTATACATTATATTTTTATTCAAATTGGAAATGTTTCATAACACTCAGAAAAAGTAATTGCTGTCTCCCTTCCTCTCTTTCTCTCTCTCTCTCTCTCCTTCACACACATAGACACACACACACACACAGACACACACCCATCCCACAACCCCTACCCCCAACCACCATTTTTCCCCTTGGACAGAACTGGGCAGTGATAAGCAAAGATTATAAAATGTAGGGAATTCTTCTGCTTCCCATGAGGGATCTGTAGGCTGCTCTTTGTAAACTTCAGGCTCTCTCACACTTTTCCTTTGAGAAGCCCTTCCCTGACCTGAGAACTCAGCCTCTTTGAGAACCATCCTTGTGTTCAGGGTTGCACAAGGGGCTGCCTGTCCCAGGACAGCACCCTCCTGACTGACTTCCAGGCATAAATCTGTGGCCACACTTCCAGCCTCAAGAAGAGGAGGCAGGATAAGGAAGGAGACCCAGGGGTAAGAAATTCATGCATCAACTTCTTCACCATCAATAATAGCAGGGCCCCAACATGAGATTCTTTAGGATATACACAATCACTGTATTTTCTTTTATGTGCTGAAAGTATCAACTATTTCATTGTGTGTGTTTAACAGATATCATGATTTTGGCTGGGCCTGGTGACTTACACCTGTAATTTCAGCACTTTGGGAGGTCGAGGTGGGTGGATCACGAGGTTAGCAATTCGAGACCAGCCTGGCCAACACAGCGAATCCCCATCTCCACCAAAAATACAGGAAAAAAAATAGCCTGGTAAGGTGGCAGGCTCCTGTAATTCTGGCTACTCAAGAGGCTGAGGTAGGAGAATCACTTGAACCCAGGAAGCGGAGGTTGCAGTGAGCCAAGATTGTACCATTCATTGCACTCCAGCCTGGGAAACAAGAGTGAAACTCCCTCTCAAACAAACGAACAAACAAACAAACAAAGATTTCATGATTTTTATAACTGTCTTTTAAACTATCTTCATTTATTTATTTGTTTGTTTGTTTGTTTTTGGGAAAAGAGTCTTGCTCTCTTGCCCAGGCTGGGGAGCAGTGAGTGATCTCGGCTCACTGCAACCTTTGCCTCCAGGGTTCAGGCAATTCTTCTGCCTCAGCCTCCCAAGTAGTTGGTATTGCAAGCATGCACCACCACTATGCTTGTATTTCTAGGTTTTCACTTTGTTGGCCAGGCTGGTCTCAAACACCTAACCTCAAGTGATCCTCCCACTTCAGCCTCCCGAAGTGCTGAGATTACAATCATGAGCCACCACACCTGGCACATTTATTTTTATACATAGGTGAAACCTCTGAAACACAGACACACATGTCCTGAGTTTGAATTTCCTCTGGCCATCTCCACCTGGCTAGTTCCCCAGAGCTTGGGGAGAGTGATTCTGACACTTCAAAGAGCTTGCCCTAGAGGAATTTTCCCCTTTAATTTGTCTGCTCCGTATGAGCAGAAAACCAGCACAAAAACTAGGCAGTGACTAGCAACTCACAAGACTTTTGCTCTTCCCTTTGTTGGCACTTTAAATTACCAAATTAGATCGGGAAATACTTCACTGCAATGTTCCCTGGGGTGCAGACACCGGGCCTTTCTGGGGATCAATCAGTTTGCATCACACCTGCCTTGTCAGAGAAGCAAAGATATCTTCCCTCCAATGGCTCATTCCTCCACAAGATGGCTTCCTTCAAGCCACCATTTTCTTAATTAAGGACATGCACTTTTCATTTATTGTGGAGGTCAAACACACTGCATTGGTTTAGAAGCTAAATTACCCTGGTAGAGGACTCCTAGAGAAACAAATGTTTGCTTCTGTGTGTCTTGAAGCATCCTGCTATCCACAGGGCTTTTCTTTCACTCTGCTTCCAATTTCTGGCCTTTTTTTCCCCCAGTACTCTACGTATTTTTGTTGATGTTTTGTTTGAGATAGAGTATCCCTCTCTCAGACAGGCTGGTGTGCAGTGGCTTGATCTCAACTCACTGCAACCTCCTCACATGCAGGGCTCAAGCGATTCTCCTGCCTCAACCTCACCAGTAGCTGAGAATCTAGGCATATGCCACCAAGGCCAGCTAATTCTTTTGGTATTTTTAGTAGACAGGGTTTCACGGTGTTGGCCAGGATGGTCTCAAACTCCCGGGCTCAAGCAATCTATCCGCTTGGCTTCCGAATGTGTTGCGATAACAGGTGTGAACCACCGTATCTGTCCAGTAGTCCAGGTGTTTTAAGCCCGCTTACTATTTTGCTAAAGGGAAGAAAATCAGGAGAGAAAGGAAGCAGAAAAAAGCCAGAGCAAAAAGAGGGAGACAGATAAACAGAGAGAGATATACACAGACACACACACACAAACACACACACACTCAGAGATAGCAAACTATTGATACAAAGATAAATATTTTCATCTGGTCTACATAAGAGTGTGTTTATAAATAGTGTTTAAGATGCTCTCATCTACTGAAATGAAACTGACCAAACCGGAATGTGGAAAAATATTTAAGAGGAAGAGTGATTCATTTATAATCAGAGAATGGGGTTGAGTTTTCCACATGCAACCTCTTCCTGAATATTTTCAATAAGTGGGGGGGAAGATGGTCTTTGATCACTTCAGAACACAGTTAAGAAAAGTGAGGCCTAGAGCGTCTCTTAAGCGTGTCTTGACTTATGTAGATAATAATGCTGAGAGGTGAAGACACCTGAGCTTCTGGGTCTGGTGGGGACTAAAGGATTGTAAATGCACCAATCAGCACTCTGTGTCTAGCTGAAGGATTGTAAACACACCAATCAGCACTCTGTAAAAATGCACCAATCAGCACTCTGTAAAATAGACCAATCAGCAGGATGTGGGTGGGGCCAAATAAAGGAATAAAAGCTGGCCAATGGAGCCTGCAGCAGCAACCTGCTAGCATCTGCTTTCTTGGTGTGGTGGGTTTCTTCTTCAGTTCTTCACAATAAGTCTTGCTGCTGCTTGCTCTATGGGTCCACACTACCTTTGTGAGCTGTGACAGTCACGGCTAGGGTCTGTGCCTTCATTCCTGAAGTCAGCGAGATCACAAACCCGCCGGAAGGAAGAAACTCCAGACACATCTGAACATGTGAAGGAACAAACTCCAGACACACCATCTTTAAGAACTGTAACACTCACTGTGGCGGTCCGCGGCTTCATTCTTGAAGTCAGCAAGACCAACAACCCACCAGAAGGAATAAATTCCGGACACAATGCTATAGGTAGGACTTTAAATATATATATTTTTTTCTTTGAGATGAAGTCTCAGTCTGTCATCCAGGCTGGAGTGCAATGGTTCCATCTGAGCTCACTGCAATCTCTCCCTCCCAAGTTCTAGTAATTCCCCTGCCTCGGCCTCCCAAGTAGCTGGGACTACAGGTGTGCACCACCACGCCTGGCTAATTTTTTGTATTTTTGGTGGAGACGAGGTTTCACCATGTTGGCCAGGCTGGTCTCAAACTCCTGGCCTCAGGTGATCCTCCCACCTTGGCCTTCCAAAGTGCTGGGATTACAGGCATGAATCACTGTGGCTGGCCAAGAATTTTTGTTTCTATCCAGAAGCAGACACAGCAAAAGACATGAACAAAATACTGAAGAAGAGTTTCACAGGATATGGCTTAGCTAACAATGAATGAGTAACAACAACAGCAAATTAGACTTTTCTTCTTGACAGGATAATGTCAACCTCTGGGGAGTAAAAAGTGGTCCTTGAAGAGCTAAAAAGCTAGTCTTTTATGTATAAAGATTTGCATAGTGTAGACAAGCAAAAACAGATCTGTCAGCAGCGTGAAAATCACATGGTGGAGGCAAATTTTAAAAATACATCTAAATTGTCTTCCTGGAGGTGGTGGTGGGGATAATGAACAATAAGCTGATAAATATTTCTATAAGGCACTGAATCTATGATTTAAGGGACAAATTATAAAATGTTACCATGTCTTCAAATAGCATCAATAGACATTCACCAAAAGTATGTAAAAAAAAGTTTACTGAGGTGGATATAAGCAGTACGGTGCTCAGTACGTTAATTTGCTCAGAAAGGGGATGGGACCAGGAACATTGGCTCATGCCTGTAAACCCAACAATCTGGGAGGCCAAGGCAGGAGTATCACTTGAGTGCAGGAATTACAGACAAGCCTGGGCAAGGTAGTGAGACTCTGTATCTACCAAAAATATAAAAAATTATCTGGGTGTGGAGGTGCACAACTATAGTCCCATCTACTGTGGAGGCTGTGGCATGAGAATCACTTGGGCCTAGGAGTTCAAATCTCCAGTGAACCATGATGTCACCACTGCATTCCAGCCTGGGCACTGGAATGAGACGTTGTCTCAAAAAGAAAACAAAAAACAAAACGAAAGGCATTAGGCATTGTCCTCAGAAAATGTTTGTTTTAATTGTAGGGAAAAATTCTACATGAAGTGTGCTGGTAAATATTAACAAGTGTCAGAGGCGGAAACTTTGATTAGTAGGATTTACTGATTTCCAAAGTGTATTTACTTGGATTCTGTCAAACGTCATATATCAAAGTGAACTCCCAGAGGGTGGACATGCAAAGAGAGGTGCGTTAGTGTAGGATTTTAGAGGGTTTCCACAATGAAGATGTAACAGGCTTAAGTAACTCAAGAGTATAGATAATAGTAAAATGAAGCACAATAATTAGTAATAACTTTTGACCATGTATTACCTTTTAAAATAATGTATCTATTTTTAAGATTGTAAAATTAAATTTTTAATGGACACTCTGTTTAACCATGGCATTTTTAAAAATTCTGAAATACGAGAGATTAACTGTCATGATCCAGTGCAAATTGGTCTAGGAGACTGCTGCAGCTATTAGGGAGAACTGGAAGATGCAATGTGAATAATTCTTGCATTATATGGAATACTTTTCAAGAGTTAAAAAATTGATTAATTGATGCCCAATTAATAAAACAGTGAAACATAGTGTAAAATTATAGGCTATATCTATATATCTACCTGCTAGTTAACCGTAGTTTAGCTTTTCCATTTCATCTATGTTGGGGTTTGATGGCTTTTCACAAATGCAGCTTGTCCCAATTGGTTTTATAGTAATTTTATGTAAAATAATTAAATGATTGTTACAAGCCTAGTGAAAACCTTTTTAACCTAATCACTTTGTCCTTTGGGCATGGAGCCAGACATCTTAAAAGGACACATGCTTTTTGGCAACTGCCTGTTGTTATAAACCAGTCTTAAGTTTTAATATTTGTAAGCTTAATAACTGTCAAAAACCTAACCCCATAAAACCTACCATGAGAAAATACAAATTTAGACTAAGACCTCACAAGCAATCACAACAGAAACAATAATTGAGAAACGAGACTTAGTTTAACTAAAGAGTTTCTGTACAACAAAGAAAACTATTGAGAGAGTAAATAGACAACCTACAGAATAAGAGAAAATATTTGCAAACTATGCATCCAGTAAAGTTCTAATATCTGGAATCTATAAGGACATAAGAAACATAAGCAATTTAACAAGGAAAAAACAAATGACCCCATTAAAAAGTGGTCCAAGGACATGAATAGACATTTCTCAAAAGAAGACATATATGCAGTCAATAAACACGAAAAAATACTCCACATCCCGAGTCATCAGAGAAGTGCAAAGTAAAGCCACAATGAGATACCACCTCACATAAGTTAGAATGGCTATTATTTAAAATTTAGCTTTTTTCATTAAAAAAAAAAATGCATATTTGGTTACAATGCTGTTGGAGATTGATTCCTGTCCTTGGCTGAGGCCTTTTTCTCCAAAGGAGGTGGAGTGAAGTTCTTATGATCTGGGGGTGGGAGTGAGGGAGACATGGGCCTAGAAGAAACTGAGCTGTGGCCAGGCGCCTTGGCTCACGCCTGTAATCCCAGCACTTTGAGATACCGAAGCAGGTGGATCGCCGGAGGTCAGGAGTTCAAGATCAGCCTGGCTGACATGGTGAAACTTCGTGTCTACTAAAAATACAAAAATTAGCTGGGCATGGTGGCAGGCACCTGTAACCTCAGCTGCTCAGGAGGCTGAGGCAGGAAAACTACTGCAATCCAGGAAGCAGAGTTTACGGTGCACCAAGATCACACTGCTGTCACTCCAGCCCGGGTGGAGACTCTGTCTTAAAAAAGAAAAAAAAAAAAGAAAAGAAAAGAAAAACTGAGCTGTTAGGTGTGGGACTTTACTAATATGTTTAGGAGGCATGTATTAAAGTTAGTTTCAATGAATTTGATGATATCTTTCCATAATATATGGATTTTACTTATTTGCATTACCAATAGTATTTAAATATTTTATAACAACATGGCTAAGAAATTTTATGTTTCAACAAAATGCACAATAAACAAATTAAACACAGTAATTGTGACACCTTTCTTGTTATTAAAAATGACAGCAACAGCCCTTTCCCCTAACTCTCCAATGGAAGACTTAGAATTGACCTTACTGGACAGTTGGGAATGAATCAGACACAATTACAGTAGACATTCTCACTCAACCTGAGTCATCAAGACAGTATTCCATATCTGTCATTCGAAGTCAAGGATTGGGAAAATTTTTTTTTTTATCACAAGCCAATGCCATATGAAACTATAATTAAATGATATAATTCAAAGCACTTTTTTTGTTCTGTGAACATGATGGAAGTTTGTTTTGTTGAGACAGAAGAATTTAAACATGTACCACATGCTTTAAAGGGATTAATAGTGGTAACACAAAATTTTAGTTGTTTTTAGTGAAACTTTTATACGATTTAGTTACTAAAATCTCCTGCTTTCTCTTATTGAAGTAGAGATTTCAGTAAAAGTAATATAGTGATTGAATTTGAACATTTTCAGTGGATGAATATTTTACTTTATGAGAGAAAAATGACAGGAAACAATTTGAGAAGTTAACTGTAGGAATGTGCTAAGATTGATTTCCTGTATTCAGCTTTCTTGGGAGACGAAAACATAGGCAGCTTTCATGAAGAATACTAAGGCTGTTACACAATTTGAAAAGCTCTACTCCTACATGGTCATTCATATTTACTTTCACAGAGTGGCAGTTGAAATGTTCTGTTTATCAAGTTTGATGTTTAAAAACATTTATGAAAATTGTGTTATATTTTTTAAAAGGCTGTGCAAAACTTTTGTTATTTCAGCTGGGGATATTTCTGGATAGGGAAGTAACTAATGTGAAAGACCTTTTGATGGTTATAAAGTGAAGATTATTATTTCTTTAAATTTGTTCTGATTTAAATATGATTCATGGGGCATAGCTATCAATTTTTACTGAGGATGAAAACCACGGAAATACGGTGAAGAGACGATGAGAAAAAAAAATGTGACGGAAAATACTTTGGCTAGGTTTCCACAACACCACATCAGTTTATTATAATAAAGTCAATGAACTTTTGGTGGAAAATTGCTTGCATTAAGAGTGGGTAGCTTGCCGGGCATGGTAACTCAAATCTCTAATCCCAGCACTTTGGGAGGCCAAGGCGGGAGGATCACTTGAGGCCAGGAGTTTGAGACCATCTTAGGCAATACAGCAAACCTTCATCTCTACAAAATAAAGAAAAAAAAAAATTAGCTGGTCAAGGAGCTGTGTACCTGTACTGTTAGCTATTCTCAAGGCTGAGGCAGGAGGATCACTTGAGCCCAAGAGTTTGAGGCTGCAGTGAGCCATGATCTCACCACTGTACACCAGCCTGGACAACAGAGAGTGACCCTGTTTCTTAAAAATAAAAATAGGTAGTTAATATGCAGTGTTTGTGTTTTCTCAGGGTGTGAACAAATTTTATTTAATTGCACTTCATGAGGAGAATTACATTTCCCCTACTTTCAAACATTTGGACCCAGAACCACGTTGAAATACTGAGCTCTTTGTGGATGTCCTAAGATTGACTTCTTCTTTGCAGGTTGCATTTGTCATTGACATTGAGATTGAGATTGATTATGTGAGGAAGTTTTAGTTGTTGACCAGATTTTCCCATTCTGCTTTGGTTGTTACCGCTTGACTGGAATTGGTTTTATCTGTCCTGAATCTTTCTGAGTGTTACCAATTTTAAGGGAGTGTCAATCAGGGCCTCAGAGAGAATTCAAGAAAAATGGGTGTCAAGAAAAACAAATAGCCCAAAGTGAATCCACTTCACTTTAATGCTTGCAAAACTGATGAGTGTTCGCCGTGTTGCTCTTTTAATCTCCAGAGGGGCTTCTTCCAAGACAAGCAAATATATAACAATATTCTTATTTGGAAGAGTGCTTTCCCTTGAGATAAACTGAAAAATGAGATAAAAGGACAAGTCACCTGTCATATTCTATTCTCACACACAGAAGATTTTCTTACTAAACCCTGTGTTGAAATACTCAACAAGAATCCTCCAAACAAACTTATATACAGCCAAAAGAAACATAATTGTGAAAGATACTGCGGATTTATCCAAGGTAATCTAAAACCAAAACAGGAGATCGGTTGCTTCTGTTTCTGGATATGTCAGACGTAACACAAATTCGAAGTTGTTGGGGAGCTGGGGTTGTTTTTGTTGTTTTTTAGAAATGGATTGGCTCTCTTAATAGGTCTGCAGTCATCTGAAAGAGAAGTACACTCAGTTTGTTTTGGTAGACCTTGACATTGAACAACCAATTTGGTCTAGCCACTAAGTCGGTCTCAGTTTGGGCTGGACTTCAACCCGTATAAATGATTTTTTTTTTAATTTTTCAGCTCCCTGTTTGGCATCATTTAGAAATTTGATTTCATGGCTATCAGAGAAGAAAGAAAGCACACCACAACTTTTTCTAGGAAATCGAAACAAGAAAAATTCCATGAAGAATTCAATTTAAAAATTCTGGGGGCCAGGCGCGGTGGTTCATGCCTGTAATCCCAGCACTTTGGGAGGCTGAGGTGGGCCTGATCTCCACTTGGACCTAATAGGATCTTCCAACCTGAGAAGGCATTCCTTCTTAAATAAATTTTAAGTTGAGAGTACACAAAACTTTTTCTGTAGGTTCTCCGTGCCTTAAAAAATGAGATCATTTATTTCAACTAATTATTTTTGTTAAGCGTGTCAGGAGTCCTCTATGTGTTTATTACTTATTAAGCAATGAGACTGAAATTATAGACAACCTGAGAAATTGAACACCCTGAAAATTCTTCGTTATCCCTCAGGCATTGTATTTTACACAATTAACATACCTGGTATTTATAGGTGGGTTTGCTTAGTGCCATAAATTCCAAGTAGAGGGTCTATGTCACCATAGTTGTTCAAGGCAGTAGAGTTAGAGATTGTGTGTTAAAAATATTTTTAAAAGTTGACTGGGGAGTTGGGATTTTTTTTTCAACAAAATGTAAAAGTTAAGTGGAAAAAAAATAAATAAAAATGAACATAAAATATTTAAAAATTTTAAAGCACTAAAACAAAAGCAACATAGAAAAATTTGGAATCTTTTTTTTTTTTTTTTGAGACAGAGTTTTGCTCTGTCAACCAGACTGGAGTGCAGTGGCACGATCTTGGCTCACTGCATGCTCTGCCTCCTGGGTTTAAGCAATTCTCTGCCTCAGCCTCCTGAGTAGCTGGGATTACAGGCACCTACCACCATGCCTGGCTAATAATTATTTTTTTTGTATGCTTTTAGTAGAGTCGGGGTTTCACCGTCTTTGTCAGGCTGATCTTGAACTCCTGACCTCGTGATCCACCTGCCTCGGCCTCTCAAAGTGCTGGAATTACAGGCTTGAGCCACGGAGTCAAGCCTTTTTTTTTCTTTTTTTTTTTTTTTTTTTCCTATTTTTTATTTTTAGCAGAGTCTCACTCTGTTACTGAGCCTGGAGTGCCATGGGATGATCTCAGCTCACTGCAACCTCCGTTACCCGTGCTCAAGCTCTCCTTCCACCTCAGGCTCCCAAGTTGCTGGGACCATAGATATATGCCACCACACCCAGTTATTTTTTTGTGTTGTTTATAGGGATGGAGTTTCAACACGTTGCCCAGGCTCGTCTCAAATTCCTGGCCTCAAGTGATCTGCCCACATCAGCCTCCCAAAGTGCTGGAATTACAAGCATAAGCCACCATGTTTGCCGTGGAATCATAACATTTTTAAGTGAGCAATTGCCTGGAATCTCACCTAATCTCTCTGCCTGTTGAAGAGATTTGGAGTCATAAAACTTTAAAAATGGAACATAAATATTTCAGTTGCACTGGAGTCTTACCTAAACTCTCTGCTGGTGATCTGCAGCAGGACGATGCAGACAAATTGTTTCAGAGGCTAAGGATAGAGAGTGCGGGAGAACCTTGTAAGGCAAACCTGATTGATTCAAATAAACAGAGCTTCCTTGATCATCACCAACCTTTGAAGTGAAGAGTTGCCACTGACCCAAGCACTACAGCATGATTTTCACCTTGGGGAGAATCCCATGATCATGACTAACCTGTGGCCAGAGAGTCATATCTGCTGATTTTTTATACAAAGGCAGAATAAGAGAAAACAAGTCTGGTCAAACTTCATTGCCTTTTCTGGAGGTGTATGTTGCAATGCATGCAGGTAATAGGTTTCCTTCTTTGAGGCCCAAAGAATCAAATCCTAGCCACATAAAACCTCTTTGCTGTGACCCTCATTGGGAGGAAACAATGTGGAGTGCAGCCTCTCTCTACATTCCTTCTTATCAACTGCTCAGAAATCCACAGGATTGGACAAGACAGGAATTATTATTGTTTTTATTGCATTAGGAATTTAGTAGTCAGGCCTTGTTTTCAGAAGTTCCAAAACAGGTGCAGCTGAGTTAGGCCTGAAATCAAGGTTTTCTGATTCTAAGCCTAATTTCTTTTTCTTTCTTCTTTTCATTCATTCTTTCTCTTTCTTGCTTTCTTTTTTCTTTCAATCTTTTCTGCCATCTCCTTTCTTCCTTGTTTCCTTCCTTCTTCCCTTCCTTCCTTCCTCCCTTCCTTCCTGCCTTTCTTCCTTTCTTCCTGTCTCTCTCCCCTTTCTTTTCTCTCTTTCTTTCTGACATGATCTTGCTGTGTCACTTAGCCTGGAGTGCAGTGATGCAATCGTAGGTTACTGCAGCCTTGACTTTCTAAACTCAAGCCATCCTCCCACCTCAGCCTCCCAGTAGTTGTGTTGGGACCAACCCAACTGACTAATTTTCTTTTTAAATTTATTTTTCTGTAGAGATGGAGTCTCTCTATGTTGACCAGGCTGGTCTCAAACTCTTGAGTTCAAGTGATCCTCCCACTTCAACCTTTCAAAATGCTGGGATTATAAGCCTGAGTCCTGCACCCCACTAAGTCCAATTTCTGTTCAAGATATGTCTCTTTGGGTGTAGTAAAATTCTTTAATTACGTTACTTAAAGAAATCTGTTTGTTGCAGTTTCCATGTACTGGGTTAGTGTTTTAAGAAGCATAGCCAAAATGATTCTTATCTTTTATGGTAGGACACGGAAAACTATGGTCCCTGGGGCAAATCCACACAAAACCTGTATTCTTGTGGGCTACAAACTACAAATGGAGTTTTCATTTTGCATGTTGAAAACAAATAAGAATCTTTCTTGGCATATGAATGTCATACAAATTTCACATTCCAGTGTATATCCATTAAAACATAGTCATGCCCAATCTTTTACATAGTGTCTGTGACTGTTTCCATGCCACAGTGGCAGAACTGAATAGCTGAGACAGAGATGGTTGTCAGTCCTACAAAGTCGAAATTTTTCTTTATCCAGGCCTTTATGGAAAATGCTTGCAAACTCCTGGTTGAGAGAAATGCCTTGAATTTCTCCCTTGAGTGTGAAGAGTGAAATTTTTGGGTCTGATCTGAAAAGACAGAGCTCAGATAAAGCCTGTGCTCTCAGAAGAAAATGAAATTCTTAAGACTGGAACTTCTAATATTTAATTTGAAGTCTCCATCACCCCTCACCATGGCCCAAACCTTCCATGGTTTTGTCAGAGTACCCTGTAGGAGGTCTGAAGTCATTGGGGTCGGGTTTGCAGATGGAAACCTGACAGGTGCTTGGCATTCATAGTAGGATGAAGCCATGGGGCAGGTTCATCCTTAGCCCCAAATGAGGACTGGACAGAGGGTGGATGGGTGGATGTCCCCTGGATTCCTCTGGAGTCCCCAGGGATAGTGATAAGAAACCAAAGCAAGATATGAGATGGGTCTTTCATCCTTCAATATGTGCCTATTAAAAGGAGACTTCAAAATACAAGAAGATCTAGGAACACATTGTGGCTGACACCTGGGCTACTTTCCATAGTTATAAAGACAGAGTGCTGGCCAGGCACAGTGGCTCAGGCCTGTAATCCCAGCACTTTGGGAGACTGAGATGGGTGGATCATGAGATCAAGAGCTCAAGACCATCCTGGCAAACATGGTGAAACCCCATCTCTACTGAAAATACAAAAAATTTACCAGGTGTGGTGGAGAGTGCCTGTAGTCCCAACTACTGGGGAGGCTGAGGTAGGAGAATCACTGGAACCAGGGAGGTGGAGGCTGCAGTGAGCCAAGATTGCACCACTGCACTCCAGCCTGGCGACAGAGAAAAACTCCGTCTTAAAAAAAAAAAAAAAAAAAAAAAAAGGACAGAGTGATTTAGGTACATGAATTACATGATTCTAATTATCACCCAGCAACTTTCCAATTATTAACTTTAATTGACCTATTCTCTTTGCTACTAAATATTCAGAACATCTTTCCCTAAATCACTATCTAAAGCTATTTTAGGATACAGGAGGATGCATGGAAAATAAATATGTTGATGAAAAGTGCCTAATGGATTGTGAAGATAATCCTATTTCACATACAATAATGAAATGAATGTCGTTTACTTTTTAATTGCTCCACACTTAGAACCAAACATGCCAAGGTTAGTACTTTACTACATCTAATTGAATTTTCCTAATTCCTTTTATTGTGAGAGCAGGTTACAAGTAAAGCAGTTGACTTTAATGCAATTGTTACATTGTTAGACAAAATTATATCAATGAATTGTAGCAATAATGTTTATCTAGGCTACTTTCATAGACTTTTACCCTTTTATTGTTGAATTCCACCAGGTATAGCAATAACTTCAGTGTTAGTGGCTGTACTCACACAGATGAGTAGTCAATTCACCTTTTTAAATTGTAAATAACTGTCTAAAAGCTCTATTGTAGCTAGAATTGTAAGAAAATAAAGTCTAAAATTGACTTTATTTTACATAATCATCAATTAAATGACTTGGGAAGTATTTTTTCAAGGGCATTAACAATAGATCTATGCATAAGTCACATCTTTATGTTGACTTTATCTACTATAGTTCTGCCAAAGCAAAGAAAAGCACTTTTCTTTCCAGAGATTTAATTAGATGCATTGTTCTGGGAAAGTCATTCTAAAATCCATTTTCAACCTAGAATGTTTCTTAAAAACCTGCATCTGAAATTTCAGTCAACATAAAAATAGTAATTAGTGATTGCACCCTATTTTTACTTTGCTGTATGGCATCTTTTAATCCTTCATCTCCTTCCTGGGTGCTTTAGGGAAATCATAAATCCATACATTTCCAGGTGCCATATAGTTGCTGTATACTATATGAGTAGTGCGCAAGATATTTCTAAGATAAATATACTCTTGCAAATGGAAAGTTCTAAATGTATACATTTTAGCAATACAGCCATGAAAGACAAGTGATTCCACCACAGAAGAAAATGAATACATATTGCAAATAATAACAAATGTGCATTTCTACATCCATGTATGATTTCAATGGCCGGGTGCTGGGGAAACAGAATCAAGGCTAACCACATGCAACATAGTCACATTTCAAAAATTATGATCTGACCCTTGAAAATCAGAATTTTTCTGATTTTTCTGCAAGAACAGTAATAATTGGTAGTAGCCAAATTAGGCTAAGAAATCAGTGGATTTAACAATTTGCAACAGGCTTCTTCTTAAATCAAGGATGTAAAGTCATCTTCTTGTGTTTTCAAATAATGATTTTAAACCTTTATTGTTTGTTTTTATTTGTGTGCTTCCAATTTTCTCTTCTAGCCAATGCATTCTGCATGTTTTAATTTTTATTTATTTATATTTGTAAATTTTAGATTTGGAGGTACATGTGCAGCTTTGTTACATGATTATATTGCATGATGCTGAGGTTTGGGCCTCAGCTGAAGCTGTCACCCAAATAGTTTTATATTCCTTTATTGTTGGTGTGTAACTGCACAATAGCCAGAGAATGTTGTCTCTATGAATTTGGCTATGGAATTTTTGAGATTTTGTCTGTAGCACAGGTTAATCTTTCAAAATAATTTAGATGCCTGAAAAATAACACATAATGCCTTTTTGTGATACATATTGATATATCAATCAGATGAAGTTTGTTAATTACTACATTATACGTTGTATACTTTTCTCTCTCATTTTTTTGGTGGAAGAGAGTTCTGCTTTCTTTATTAACACTTGACAAAGGTTCCTTCAAGTCTTCTACAGATGTGGTTTCAAAATATCTTTTAGTGATTCTGTCATTTTATGTGCCTGTGTGTGTATATATATATATATGTGCCTGTGTGTGTATGTATATATATATAAATACACACACACATATACTATTATACATACTATACTGTACTATACTATGCTATAGTATATTATACTATAGTATACTGTACTACTATGCTATACATACTATATGTAATACATAGATGCACACATGCACACACATATGTTTATTTACTTATTTATGCAGATTCTCTTCTGCTCACAGCTGTAATCCCAGCACTTTGAGAAGCCTAGGCAGGTGGATCACAACGTCAGGAGTTTGAGACCAGTCTGGCCAACATTGTGAAATGCCATTTCTACTAAAAATACAAAAATTAGCCAGGTGTGATGGGTGCACCTGTAGTCCCAACTACTTGGGAAACTGAGGCAGGAGAATCGCTTAAACACGAGGAGCAGAGGTTGCAGTGAGCTGAAATTGTGCCGCTGCACTTCACCCTGGGTGACACAGCCAGACTCTGTCTCAAAACAAAAAAATAAAAAACGAAAAACAAACAAACAAACAATAAAACTCTCTTCTTAGTCTCAATATAATGAGTTTTTGATTATTATGGATATCTGATGGCACATTTTTCTTATGATATTAAATTCCTAAACTTTTGTTACTTACTTTTGTCTTCAATTCTATTGCAATCAACTTAATTTTGGTTATTGCTATCATGGTATGCAAGTTTCATTTCCATTATTTTCAAATTTTTTTTCATAGGTGTATCACTATTAAATAGTTTAGAGCTGGATTATCATTTTATTTAGTTTTAATTCAACCTGAGTGTCTGTGCCATTTTAATAGGGAAATTTAGCTTTTCATGTCTAGTGTGATAACAGATAAATGGGCATATTTCTACTATCTCAATTATATTTTCCATTTTTTAACCCCTGACCTTTAGCTGACTTCTTTTTTTCTTCTCGTTTTCTGGCCTCTGAGGATGCTATTCATTATTGGCTTAGCTTCCTTACTTTTTCCACTTGCTCTTTAAAATATTCAGATTTTCTAACTTTCTAGTAAACTTCATAGCTTTTATCCTCTTTCTGCACGAGATAATTGTATTAGTGTACCCAACCTGGTCAAGGCCCTTCCCTACATCTCATCCCTTATTGATTTTAATATTTCTATTGCAGCTTACTTTTTGGTATAACATTTTAACATTATGTTAACATTATAGTTACAATTAACATTAATTAATAGATTTAACAACATGGCTCTTAGTGGCCCTTATTTATCTTGCACATTGACACATAGAACTTCCTATTTATTTCATTTTATTTATATTTATGATAAAGTATATCCTTTCATATTGTCTGTATGAAGATCTGAATGAAACAGTTTTGGAGTCACTTATGCCTGAAAAACATCTTTCTTTCTTTTATGAACAGTTGCCAGTGATAATTTTGTTTAGAATTCTATATTCTCAGAACTTGTGCATAAGCATTTCAAATATACTGTGATAGACAATATATTTCCAAGGTGATGCCAATGGTCCCCATAGAGGTGTCCAGACCTGTGTGCCATTCCCTCCCACAGAGTTTGGTAGGACTTGTGCCTTACTTCTAGTTATGCAGAATATAGAGAAGGTGCAAAAAATTGTGATGTAATTAATGACCCCAAATTAGTTGATTTGAAGTAAATCCAGTGGGTGATTATCTTGGGCAGGTCTAACTTCATCAGAGGGAAAGGTTCTCCTTGTTGGCTCAATGATATAAGCAGCCATATTGGAGTAGCCCAGATGTCCTCTTAGCTGTAGCGGGTAGACTTTAAAGTGACCCTCAATGCCTCTCACCTTCTGGTGTTCACACCCTTGTGTATGATGACACACTCCTTGGTTGTGTCCAAGATCATGGGATGTGACTTCTCTGTATTGTTTACCTTATGCTACATAAAACTCAATCTTGCCAGCAGACTCTTGCTAGATTTCTTCTCTTGCTGACTTTGAAGAAGTCAGTCATCAAGGTGAGAGGCCCAATTGTCAAGTTGCTGAGAATGACCTAAGGTGGGGGACTGGTCTTTGTCAGCAAGAAATGGCGAGAACTCTCAGTCCTGGAGCTTCAAGTAACTTAATTCTGCCAACAACCTGGCTAAGCCTGAAGCAGATTCTTCCTTCTTTGAATCTCCAGATAAGAACACAACCAGCCAACATCTTGACTGCATGCCTGTGAGACCCTGAGCTCTATACCCACCTAAGCCATGCTGAGGTCCTTGATCTGCAGAAACTGTGATAATCAGTAGTGGTTGTCATAGGTGCTGTGTTTTGGGGGTAATTTCTTATGCAGCAATAATTACTAATACACATCTAATTCTATTATAATGTCAGTGCAGTGTAGTTAAAGGGTCTGGTTCTGAATCCAAACAAACTTTATCTCTGACTCAATATGCTCATGTATTAATTAAAGCAATTAACAGTGCCTCTATATTAAGGGTTAAGAGATTTAATAAATTAACATTTTATTCATGGGATGACTAATCAGAGTGAGTAAACTGGAATATATATGTCAAAAAAATACCTAAAATTATTTTTGTTCTTATTCTTCTTCAAAGAACTGATCATGCTCAGAGATTAATGTTCCTTGGTTATTTTTTTCTACCGCGAGACAAAGTATGGAGCACAGCTTAGGATATTTGCCTTAAGGATACATGCTTTCAGAACATTTGACCTTGTGTTGGTTGTGCGACAGGCTTGAATATTAGATCCTTCATCTCCCAAGATCTTTCTAATTATGTGCTGTTTGCACTCACATGCAAACCTCAGCAATTTGTTGATTTTTGATCTTGACACATTGATTTTTTGTCTGTCTTTTATTTGACAATGCCAAAAGGCTTTTTATAAATAGGTTGTGGCCCTTATATGAACTATCAGAATACCCCCTGCTGGTATAGATACTAAGATATCATCCAGGCATAGAAGACCTTTTATAAGACCTTAGCTTTGGAACTGCTGGTCATCAAATTCTCATGGATGCTCTTGCTCCAACTCTTAATCCAAATGTAGAAAAATAGATTGCTCTCCTTCACTTATCTAACATGCAACATTGCAATTTCAAAAAAATTAAAAAAGGACTATTCCAATATGCCTCATAGGTCTTATAAACATTATTAGCACTTTGTTATTCATTCGCATTTTTTATTGGTGCCCATGTTAACTTTTTAAAAGGAAATCTCAGTTTTCCTTACATTTATTCAAACTAAATAGATCAAACAAGAAAATTAACAAATACAAACAAATGTTAGATGACTAATGCATAACAGCATTATTTAAATTTTCACTCAATCCTGCTTGATTTATTAATTCTCCCAAACCACTTTGCTTGACTGAGAGTCTTTAAAAAATTAACAAATGCTTCCACTGTTATAAGTGATCAATTATCAACATGCTACATTTGCTGAACATTTGGGAACAGATATTGTGTTAGTTTACTACTGTTTTGTAATAACATAGAGGACTAAAACAACATATGTTTATTATCTCATAGTTTCTGTAAATCAGTCATGTAGTATGGCTTAGCTGGGTCCTCTGCTCAAGTTCTCAACAGGCTGTCATCAAGGGGGTAGCTAGGCTGTGTTCTCATCTGAAGGCTTACATGTGGAGGGGGCTATTTTCAAACTCATTTGATAGAATTTATTTCCTTTCAGCTATGTGTCTGGAGACTCCCAGTTGTACTACCTCTTGATTAGAGGCCACAATTGGGTAATAGAAGCTACCCGCACTCCGCAGAGGCCATCTACTCTTCCTTGCTACTTGAGTTTCTCTAATATGGCCTGTTATTTCATCAGGCCTTCAAAGAGCATTTCTCACCTCAGTGAGAGATCGTCTCTCACCTCAGTGAGAGATCAATCTTTTTTAGGCCTTTCTCCTGATTAAATCAGACTCACCCATCATAATCTCCACAGTAGACAACTCAAAATCAACTGATTCAGGATATAAATCACATCTAAGAAAATTCCCTTCAGCTTTGCCATGTTTTGGCTAGATGAAAGTCACTATTGCCTATGTTGAAGGGGAAGGACTTGTATATGAATCACTGAACCATGAGGACTCCCCTAGTCTGGGTCCACCACAGACCCTGTGAATAATAAACAAGAGGAACTCTATAATAGTAGATTAATAGTAAGGATAAAATAGCTGATAATTAAATTTGCACACACACACACAAACACACACACAAAAGTCATCAACCTGGTACTGAGATTTGAGTCTTAGTCCTAGTTTTCCCATTAATTTTATAATCTTCAGCAAGCCAGTTGACCCCTCCGAGTCTTAGTATTATTTCTAAACTGAGTCCTTAGGCCAGAGAAAGTCACATACTGCCATTTTTCTGTAACCTACTATGATTCTTTGATATCTGTGACATATTCATATTGTATTGTATTGTATTGTATTGTATTGTATTGTATTGTATTAGACAGAGTCTCACTCTGTTGACCAGGCTGGAGCGCAGTGGCATCATCATGGCTTACTGCAACCTCCAGCTCTCAGGTTCAAGTGATCCTCCCAAGTAGCTGAGACTACAGGAAAGTGCCATGATGCCCAGCTATTTTTATTTTCATTTTTATTTTTTTTTTAGTAGAGAGGGGGCTTCACCATATTAGCCAGACTGGTCTCAAACTCCTGACCTTGTGATCCACATGCCTTGGCTTCCCAAAGTGCTGAGATTACAGGTGTGAGCCACCACAGCCAGCCAATTCTAGCTTTTGACCCAAAAATATATATGTGGGACAGCTTAGGAGTAAACTTGAAAAAAGGGAAAGAAAATAAAAGGAAAATATGTAAACCAGGCTGGGTTTTGTCCTCAGCTCTTTCTTTCTCTTCAGCTTTTACTGTCATTTATTCTATAATTCAGATAATTTTTTTGAAAAACTATTCATATTCAGCTATTCTAACATATTCATGTTTCTTTTATCCTGGAAAATATTCAAAAAGAGTCAAGTACATTCATTAGACACAGGCAGACATTCTTTGCAAATAGAAAGATATACCAATTCCTTGGGAAGCTTGTACCTTCACCAAAACTGAACCCTCAGTTTTTTTGAAAGATTCATGGCTAGAAAGGAGAAAAGGGGACATTCAAATGATGCAAACATTTTTTAAAAACTCAATTTTTAAATTTTTAAAAATCAATAAACATAATCCATCACATTAACAGAACCAATCACAAAACCACATGATTATCTCAATAGATGCAGAAAAGTCCTTTGACAAAATTCAACTCCACTTCATGCTAAATACTCCCAATAAACGAGGTATTGATAGAACATATCTCAAAATGGTAAGAGCTATTTATGACAAACCCAGAGCTAATATCATACTGAATGGGCAAAAGCTGGAAGCATTCTCTTTGAAAACTGGCTCAAGACAAAGATGCCCTCTCTCACCACTCCTGTTCAACATAGTATTGTAAATTCTGGTTAGGGCAATCAAGCAAGAGAAAGAAATAAAGGGTATTAAAATGGGAAGACAGGAAGTCAAACTGTCTCTGTTTGCAGATGACATGACTATATATTTAGAAAACCCAGTCATCTCAGCCCAAAGTCTCCTTAAGCAGATAAGCAACTTCAGCAAAGTCTCAGGATACAAAATCAATTTAGGTGCCCATCTACAGTGGCCTGCCTAAATAAAATGTGGTACATCTACATCATGGAATACTACACAGCCATAAAAAAGAATGAAATCATGTTCTGGATGAGATTTCCTGCAGTCCCAAAGAGCCTGGGAGACCACAACAGAGAGCTCAGTGCTACTCTGATTTCCCATAAAGGAAAGAGGATGGGAGCAGGAAGTTTGTGAATGCTGATCTGGTAGCACTCCAGCCAATACTGGCCATCATGAGCCCTGAGTCTCCAGTAAAGGACTCACGTAAGTGTCCCAGCCATCCTCAGTCACTGGAGGGATTAAGTCTCTGGGTAGAATGGGCAAGTTGGAAATTAGGTGATGGATTTCAAAGCCCAGCATCTTGGGCTCTTGGTAAATATCATTCCCTGGAGTCAAGGAAATGAGAAGCACATTTTTCACGACCACAGAAAGGGTGAATTTGTCCCAGAGAGGGAATTTCTCCAGGTCCCCAGAGCATGGAATTGCAGGACACACTTACCTAGAAACCTGTTTAAAGTCATCCCTTTTTGTCAGGCCTCTGAGCCCAAGCTAAGCTTGTGACCTGCATGTATACATCCAGATGGCCTGAAGAAACTGAAGAACCACAAAAGAAGTGAAAATAGCCAGTTCCTGCCTTAACTGATGACATTTCACCATTGTGATTTGTTCCTGCCCCACCATAACAGATCAATTGACCTTGTGATATTCCTTCTCCTGGATGACAATGAGTCTGAGGAGCTCCCCACTGAGCACCTGTGACCCCCACCCCACTTGTAAGAGACAACCTGCTTTGACTGTAATCTTCCACTACATACCCAAATCCTATAAAACTGCCCCACTCCATCTCCCTTTGCTGACCCCTTTTTCCGACTCAGTCCACCTGCACCAAGGTGAGAAAAAAGCTTTATTGCTCACACAAAGCCTGTTTGGTGGTCTGTTCACATGGACCCGCATAACATTTTTATATATTGTCACTCTCAACTGTTTATAGTCATGTTGTATAGTGTTTTAGATTAGAATGTGCTTTGGTGGGGTACAGGAAGGATTAGAGCAGAAGCAGCCCAATGGATGCCTGGCCTGACAGGATAGCCTAAGATTCCTGTGTTAGAGCTCATGGTTGACCATTTGATGACACATAGCATGGGAATGGGGACCTTTATGCATGAGACCTCCTGATGATATCTTGTTTTATACCCTACTTTTTCCCAAGGGGAGAAATTAGCATACCTGAATTACAAATGTTGTCTCATGCATATTCTAAAATTGTGTTTAAGGGAAGTAACAAAATCTCATTAAGAACATGCAGTATTTGGTTTTCTGTTCCTGTGTTAATTTGCTTAGGATAATCACCTCTCGCTGCATCCAGGTTGCTGCAAAAACTTGATTTCCTTCTTTTCTATATCTGCATATTATTCCATGGCATAGATAGGCCACGTTTTCTTTATGCAGGCCACTGTGGATGCGCACCTAGGTTGACTCCATATCTTTGCTATTGTGAATAGCTCTGCTATGAACACGCAAATGCATATGTCTTTTAGGAGCTAAACACTGAGCAGATATGGATATAAAGATGGGAAAAATAGGCATGGGGGGACTACTAGATGGAGGAAGGTGGGAGGAGGGCAAGGCCTGAAAAACTGTTGGATACTATGATTACTACCTGGGTGATGAGATCATTTCTACACCAAACCTCAGCATCACACAATATACCAGAAAACAAACTTGCACGTGTACTCCCCTGATTCTAAAATAAAAGTTGAAATTATTTAAAAAAGAAAATTACTAAAAAAAACAAGAAGAAAATATTTAAACAAATGATACATTGGGTTTACAAAAAAAGAAACCCCACTGAGAGGGCACATTTTAATTCTTATCTGAGGAGCATAATTTTCTTCTGGAGATTGTTACGGTAATTTCCCAACTTCAGAAGTCTTGGCCACAGGGCACTTTTAAACCTCAATTTTCACTTCCAAGTTTATGTTCTGACCAAATCTCGTTCCTCGAAATAGGGTTAGCATATCTTTCTTGAAATCTCTTGTGTTTAACCTCTTTAACCCCTTTCTGCAGTTCAGATGTTCTGTCCATACTGGGTAAACTAATGTCTCCTTCCTTATTGTTGTCCATATAAAAAGTTATTACAAGTTCAGGAGTTAGACGCCTTGGCTGAAATGTATTGTCTTATCATTCTTGAGGGTAGAAGTCTGAAATCCAGGTATGGGCTGCATTGGTTCCTTTCAATGACCAATCACCTGTTTCACCCCTCTCTTTCAACTTCTGGTGGCTTTCTGTCAATCTGTGGCACTCCTTGACTTATACAAGCACTATCTGTGCCACAATGTCTGTCTTTATCTTCATGTGGCATTCTCCCTATTGGTGTGCCTCTCTCTAAATTTGTTTTTTCTATGAAGATGCCCATGATGTTAGGTTAAGGCCCACCCTAATGACCACATCTCAACCTAACTAAATACATCCACAATGATTGTATTTCCAAATAAAGTCACATTCTGAGAAGGTAGGAAGTAGTAGATCTTCAACATATGAATTTTTTTTTTGTGGCCACAATTCCACCCACAAACGTAGTTCATCATAGAATAGGCACTAGAGTTCACAGCTCTAAGTTTAGTGCCTTTTGGGGTGGGATATTAGGGATGCTCAAAACATGGCACAACAGTAACTCAATCCCACAATAAAAGCTGGCTCAGTATTTGAAAGAGGCATTCTGCTGCTGCATTGTCAAGCTGTCAGTTGACCCGAGTTCTGCAGAAGAAACTGCAGCTAATTTGATTGTAGAACAATTAAATAAATATCAGGTACTGTCTTTTCTGTGAGCTCCTCAGAAGTGTTCTTAACAATGACAGCCTGTCTGCTTAGAGGCAGCAATGAACATTGTTGGCACTTGGAGAATAAGCATGTCATCATCTTTTCCAAAACTTTTAGAACCTGGATAGAAAACTATGAATCTAAGATCAGAGGTTTTTCTTCTTTGTAGCTATTGAGTGCACATTTTATGGTCCATAGCTTTATTACTGTAAATTATTCTTTCTGTATTTATAAGCACAAAACACAGATGTAAGATGTGATGTGCTCAGTAACTATGTCAACTTTTATATAACAGTCTGCTTGGATATAATGAATCATAACCAGCCTTCAGAATGCATGTAAAAGATGGAAATTATATCTGATAATCTTGAGTTGGGACTGTTTCAAAGATATTTTATAGCTTCAAGAAAAGGCTGGCATATTTGTTGTTTCTAGAAATTAACTCATTATTAATCTTTATCTTACAGTGTTTTACAAGCCACTTGTGTATAGTGTCAACATGATTATTTTATAAGAATAGGGCCCAGTGTAGCACTATGTTAACAGAAATGAGGCAAGTCATGAATATTTAATCAATGATTTTAACCAAAAATCAGAGCACATATGGAGAAAAAATTGCAAGTATATGAAAAAATGTACAAACAAGAGTCAATTGTCCTTGAAGAACTGATTCTGAGCACTGTTGTCTGAGGTTGTTGCTGTTACAGCTTTCTCCAGTAACCATCTGGAAATAGTCTCATTGACACATGCATTTACCCACCCACTAACCTTCCCCCAACAACAAACATGCACGTACTTGCATATGTGTGAGCGAGCTTTCTCATGGCTGCCTACTATTCCGTGTCTGAACTACTGTGATTTAGGTAACTTCTGTCAATAGTCATTTTAGGTTTTTTTTTTTAGTTTTTGTGATATTTCAAAGCAATTATGCAGTGAAAACACCTTTCAGCATATATCTCTCTGTGATGTGGAAATGCATCTCTCTGGATGTATTCCTTGAAGTGGAAGTACGTGCTGGGTCAGGGGCTGTGTGTCTCTTAACCTTGGGTTTGTTTTCCCAAATTTCCCTCCCAAAGGGTTGCCTGATTCTCAGTCACTATTTAAAAGAATGAGAATGCATGGACACAGGAAGGGGAAAAAAACACACTGGGGCCTGTCAGGGTCTAGGAGGGTAAGGGATGGATAGCATTAGGAGAAATACCTAATGTAGATGATGGGTTGATGGGTGCAGCAAACCATCATGGCACGTGTATGCTTACATTAACAAACCTGCATGTTCTGTACATGTACCCCAGAACTTGAAGTATAATAAAAAATAAATAAATAAATAAGTAAAGTGCTTCCTATTCCTTATCCATCTTTTGGATTGCTACAAATTAGAAAGTTAAAAATACGGAACCCCCCACTGTTGTTTTGTTCTGCATTTTGGTATTTATGGGGAAAAAGAAGTATTTTTATTTATTTAAATGTATATATTTTTCTGTCGCCCTCAACAGGGCAGTCTTTATTCCTTTATGGTAAATATTCTGGATATATTTTAAGTTTCCCAGCCCACATTCTTTTGTATTTTGTGCATATTTGTCTGTTGTATTTTGTTCATATTTTTCTATTGTATTTTGTTGTATTAGTTTGCTACAGCTGACTTAACAAAGTACCTAGGCTGGGTAGCCCAAACAACAGAATTAATGTTGTCATTGTCTTGGAGGCTAGAAGTCCTAGATCAAGGTATGGAAGGAGCTGGTTCTCCCTGCGGCCTCCCTCCTTGACTTGTAAACAGCACCTTTTCCCTGTGTCCTCACATAGTCATCCCTCTGTGTATGTCTGTGTCCTAATTTTTTCTTCTTATAAGAACACCAGTCTTGTTGGATCAGGGAGCACCCTAATGACTTTATTTTATCTCAAATATCTCTTTAAACACACTGGTCAGTTCTCCATATCTGTTGGTTTTGCATCTATGGATTTAACCAACTGCTATTTGAAAATACACACGAAAAAAGTGGGTGGTTGTGCTGTACTCAACACATACATACATTTTTTTTTCCTTGTTATTCTCAAACAACAGTGGAAATCAGCTATATAAGAATGATTTAAAGCAGTGACCCCCAACGTTGTTGGCACCAGGGATAGGTTTTGTGGAAGACAGTTTTTCCACAGATGTAGGGCTGGGGGATGAGGGGATGGTTTTGAGATGATTCAAGCATGTTATGTTTATCATTTCATCCTCATAAGGAGCACACAATATAGCTCCTTCGCATGCACAATTCATAATTGGGTTCATGCTTCTGTGAGAATCTAACACTGCAATAGATCTGACAGGTGGTGCAGCTCAGGTAATAATGCTCACTCGTCTGCCGCTGACCTCCTGCTATGTGGCTCAGTTCCTAATAGGCCACAGGACTAATATCAGTCCATGGTTTGAGAGTTGAAGACCCCTGCTTTAAATTATACAGCAGGATGTCTGTAGGTTAATTGCAAATACTACACCATTTTACATAAGGTTATTTTAGCATTCATAGATTTTGGTATCCGGGGGGGTCCTGGAACCTATCCCCCAGTGATACCATGGGTTGAGTATATCTCCTAATACTGTCATGTTCTAGGATACTGAGGGTTGGGATTTCAAGACATGACTTTGGGAGTGCACAACTGAGCCCATAATGTGTTAACTTGGCTAAGCAATCAGACCCAGCAGTTTGATCAAATACTAGCTGTTACTGTGAGGTGATTTGTAGAGTAGTTAACATCCACAAACAGTAGATTTTAAGTGTAGGAGGTGATCCTTGATTATGGGATGGGCCTTAACCAATCAGTTGTAAGATCTTAAAACCAAAATTGAGATATTCTGGAGGAGAAAGAATGCTGTCTACTGACTGCAACACCAGTCCCTATGTGAGTTTCCAGGCCACCAGACTGCTATATGGATTTTCAGCATGCCACCCCCTATAACTCAGTGAGAAAATTCCTTGAAATAAATACATCTTCATATATTATATATAAAATGCTTATTGATAAACATATATAATATATACCATGCTATATATGATATATGGTATATAATATGTAATATATGTATACCACATATAATATGTATACTATAATAATACATACCATATATATTATTGTAAGAATAATATATGGTAATAATATATATACCATATGTGTGTATTTATATACCATATATTTTTACAATATGTATATTGTAATATATATGCCATATATTATTATATATGGTACATACATATACTATATATATATCACAAAGAGTAAGCTCTGGTCCTACCAACCACAAGCAAGTCTTCATGAGTCACCAAATTGGAACAATTTTGACATTGAACCCTGCTGACTTGTGTATATACCATATAACATATATAAGATTGATTAAATATATTTATGTATCTCTATATGGTATATAATATATTTAAATATATAATATTCATATATGTTTATAATATATACAATAATCTGTAAATATACAGGCAATATAAATTTTTTTTTTTTTTTTTTTTTTTTTTAAAGACAAGGTCTTGTGTTGTTGCCCAGGCTGGAGTGCAGTGGTGCAAACATGGCTCACTTCAGCTATGACCTCCTGGTCTCCAGCAGTCCTCCTGCCTCAGGTTGCCAAGTAACTGGGACTTCAGGTACAAGTCACTATGCCTGACTAAGATATAAATATTGATACAGATGCCCATCCCACCTGTTGGTTATGTTTGTTTGGAGAATTATGTCTGGTACAGATTTATTGCATGTATTTTCCCTCATCGTGCCTTGTCTTTTTTATGCTGTTGAGAACATTGTTGTTATTTAGAAATTTTGAGTTTTGTGCAGCTGATTTTGGCAAACTTTTTCTTGCTGTATAGCAAGATTTATCCTGGAAGCCATACTCAGCTATCAGCAAATGAAAGCTCTTCCTGAAAGTTTCATGGTTGATCAAGTAGTATCTCTCTGTTTATCAAATGTCATCCTGTCACTACATTTGATAATTTGCAGAATGTCAGAAAGCCCAGGTTTAAAGTACTAGCCCTCTGGTGACCATTGGCTATGGATAGGTGGGAGAGTCTTAGTCTTCCCAGATTGCTGTAACAAAGTACTACAACCTGCATGGTTAATATAACAGATATTTATTCTCTCATGGTCCTGGAGGTGGGAAGTATAAGACCAAGGTGTCAACAGGGAGGGTTTCTCCTGATCCCTCTCTCCTTGGCTTGCAGATGCTGTCTTCTCCCTGTGTTTTGTCTCTGTGTCCAAACTTCCCCTTTTTATAAGGACACTGGTCATACTGGTTTATAACCCACCTAAATGGCCTCATCTTAACTTGATTACATCATCTTTAAAGACTATCTCCAAATTAAGTCACATTCAGAGGTTCTCAGAACTTCAAGATATCAACCTGACAGTGGGGAGCAGCTCAGATCCTCACATGGTGGATAACATTCAGCCTGTGTTTTCTGTCCTCAGTGAAAAAGGCAAGCCAGAGACTTCAAGCTCCTTCACACAGAGGGAGTTCTCATTTGGCCAACCATGAGCAGGTCTTCATGAGCCACCAAATTAGATGAATTTTGACACTAAACCCTGCTGACTCTTGTCAGAGGAAGTTGAGTTGCAGCAAAATGCTGGTTCTGAGAATTTACAACTTAAAGACAGTCACAGCCCATAGGAGGAAGGCCTTCCAAAGTAAAGATGGCCTTAAGTGGTATGACGTGAGTGTCTAAAGCCTAAAAAATGCAGCCGTGGCTCAGACAGACATATTGTTCATCTTGTTCTTAACAGTTCCTGATGCTTTGAAATGATTACACTATTTAAATAACCTGCAAGGAGATGAAAAATTCCAAAGGAGCCTCCAAAAACTACAAAAAAATAGCCATTATAATGACATGATGAAACAGGAGAAGAATTATGAGTGGGCCTTGAGATGTGAGATATTTCCACTCAAGACTTAGAGATGTAGTTTAGGAAGGCATAGTTTTGGAGGAGGAACCCCCACTCACAACTCAGTAATCAATGCCCCACTTAGAAAAGGGAAAAATAGCAGACCAGCACACAGGGCAGATGACTGTGCTTGAAACACCAAATCTTCCTCCTCTTGGCCACTTCAGGGAGTCAGGGAAGCTTTCTGAAATTTTTCTGGCACATGCTGTACCTTTTGATAAAATTTAGGGTGCCTGCATGGAAGACATGTTCTATTAAGTTGCTCTTCAAAATTCTCGTCCTGCAAAATTTCTCTGACTTGCAGTCATGGTGAGTGTGTGCAAATTTATTTTGCAGAATTGCATCAGAACAGGTTCAAAGCCATTCAGGATTAATTCAGCCCCTCTGCAAATACTGCTCGCTTCTTCTGAGACCTGAGACCTGCAAGTCTGCACGAAAGTTAGAGATATTAGATAAATAAAAGGTTTGGCTAGCCTCCCCAGCAGCAAACCTACTGAGCTCCTTTGCTTCCTTCTGCTGAGTCAGAGAAAGGAAATACTTGCCATGAAAAAATACTTTTAGGAGGCTGACTGCCTTCTTCAACTGTAATGAGGTGCCTCTCACTGTTCCTGTTTAGTATCCTTACTGAGATCTCCACTCTTTTTTTTGGTAATATGCACATTTTCATCACCAGCTGTGGAGTTAATATTCCCAGAATTGTTATGAAACACAGAGCATTGTTTCTTTTTCCAGGATATCCTAAAAAAAAAAAAAAGGTGGATATGGAATAGCTATGCTGATGAGTACATGCCTCCTGGGTTGGAAAGAAATCAGACAGTATTCAACGGAAAGTAGGTTTTGAAGGAAAAACAGTAATAAATAGCAACACTTGAGAACAGAGTGAAATGTGTAACTGTACTGATATTTGCAGGTTTTACATCATCTTGAGAAGTACAAGTAGGGAAACCGTTGAAAACAGAACAATATTTGCTCAACAGTATGCAAGTAAAGAAAGATTTTGAGGACTCCCAAGCAGTGGAGAGAAAGCCTTCTGACAAATTATTGAGAGAGTGAATCAGTTCCCCCTCTTTCTGATGCACTTTCTAAGCTTAAAAATAAAGAGTTGAAAACAGCATGACATTTGCTTTGCATTGTCAACAAGAAATGAGAAAGCAATGTTTATCTTCTGGAAAGCTTTTCCTTATAGATGCAGAGATAGCATACCCCACTAATCAGAAAGCTCACTGTGTTACGAAGAAGCTAAATACACCTTATTAATTTAATTCTCACATCTGTTATTTTTCTCACCATAGAAAGGATTCTAAAAATAACCCAGAGAATTATATAACTTCCTTTGCTGGGATGCTGTTTCTTGCTTTCTTTCTCTTCTTTGACTTTCTAAAAGAACTTGCAGATGGGTTCACCATGAGCAGCTTTGGCTGGAAGCAATATAAAAGATAAATATCTTGGTAGACCCTTTTTCATTAAGTTCTACACTGTCTGTGTTTTGGGAGTTATGATTTAATCTCTGTCATCTTGGCAGTGAAATTTAAGTGGTGGGTTAAGTTGTAAAATGAGTGTTTTAACATCCAGTGCCCTAACAGTTTGATGCAAGTTTTTGTGGCATTTATACAGCCCAGATTCTCCAAGAAAGTAAAACAGCACAAGAGGGAGAGAGGAAAAGAGAGTGAGATCATATTTTCTGAGGTAGTTACAGATGAAGCTAGCATCAAAGAATAAGAGAAAAAGAGCTGCATAAAAGTTCTGGAGGTAACAGGTTTGGACAACTTTGGATGAACAGACATCCTTTAATGCTAGTATCTGATTTCAATTGCTACAAAATTCAGCAGGAATGTTGGGGCACTGCGCAGCTTGGAAGTCAGAATTTCACATTGGCCTCCTCTCATCATTATTAAATAATTTTGTTTCAGGAAGGTTTTCTTTCTTTTCATGAAAACTCTTCAAAGGCATTTTGTTACAACACTGAAATCTCAATTTGTGATTCTAATATATTTAGAAGTTCATTGGATTATGGACTTATGTCATCAACAGAAGCAAAATGTGCTGGTAAAACAATAACTGGACATTTCCAGGGGTGTCTTGAAATTGCCAAACAAGGTAATTTACCTTTTCTGTTTTTTTCAATGCCAGAGAATGTGAATAAATTGTGAATTTCTCTTAAACCCTACATGACATGCTCTAGTGAACATGTGATTCCTGTTACTGCATTTCACTCATGTCCATGGGAAGAGACCACCAAACAGGTTTTGTGTGAGTAACAAGCCTGTTTATCTCACCTGGGGGCAGGCAGGCTGAGTCTGAAAAGAGAGTCAGCAAAGGGAGATGAGGTGGAGTCGTTTTATAAGATTTGGGTGGGTAGTGGAAAATTACAGTCAAAGGGGGTTGTTCTCTGGTGGGCAGAGGCAGGGATCACAAGGTGCTCAGTAGGGGAGCTTTTGAGCCAGGATAAGCCAGGAAAAGGAATTTCACAAGGTAGTGTCAGCAGTTAAGGCAGGAACAGGCCATTTTCATTTATTTTGTGATTCTTTAGTTACTTGAGGCCATCTGGATGCATACATGCAGGTCACAGGGAATACAATGGCTTAGCTTGAGCTCAGAAGCCTGACGCTGGATGGCTGATTTATTATGTCAGTATTTGTCAGATTTACTTATTATTGAAGTTAAATAACCAAATGCAATCAATTTAGTTGATAGAAATCAAGAATAGAAAGAAATACGAACCTGTTCAAGGCTGGAAATCTGACTTTCTAATGGCTTAGAGTTACAGAGGCCTTTCCATAGGTTTTCAAGTTTAGAACAATTATCGTTTGTATTAAGGGTGTTTTCTTATGTAAATTCATAGATTGCAAGACTCTGCTCCCTTTCATTCATAAAATATGAATTACTTTCATTCTCTTTCTTAAGCAAAGCATGACATCAATTGAATTATTTGATCCATTTTCACAGAATTCATCGAAATTTCAGTATAAGGGGTTAGATGAAATTAGCCATGTACTAATCATGAAAACACAAAATCTCTTAGAGGTATCATTTTTAAGAGCATATATTCCAAAGTGATGTTAATATGAAAAGTCATTGAATATCAATGAAAAATTTGGCCATAGTGATTCAGGGCAAAATTTGCGAGAATATGCAAAATATCCTTGTGTAAATATTCTTGCACGTATAGGAAGATAAAGTTTTGTCTACTGCATTCACAAATGCAAATAGTGTTTCAATTAAAACAGCACCCTGGACACCCCTGTTGTGATCTTCTTCAGTTATGCTGTAGCATTGTGTTACTAATACAACTAAAAGATCTCAAAGCCTAATCTTGGGTGTCAGAAGAATGGAAAGCTCTCTGAAGTCATATTCATTTTTTTTCTATTTTTAAAATAGAAAAAAAAAATTTTAAATTAAAAAATTTTTTTTTCTATTTTTAAAAAGTTTATTACACATGCTTGGCACAGATGATGTCCTCACTCTATATTTATTGAATGAATGATTGAATGAATGTGTCTAACCTATGGGCAAAACACTTTACCTAGCAATTTGAAGGACTGCTAGCCATAGAAATAGAGAAACAGAGAAATCTCACCATTTACAAAAACCCCTGTTGTGTTAAGGAGCTTAATATTTGTTGCCTCTCTCCATAAGAGTAAGAAAAATGATAATCAGGGAAACAGTATATATGGAATAAAATAGACAAGATTAATTTAGTATTAGGGAGAGTCATAACTGAGAGTTTGCTGCAGCTGAGCGATAATGTCCCTTAATATCTCTGGAAAGAAACAGTAGAAGTCAAATCATATTGATCATGGCTTGGAATATGGAGAACCTTCTTAAAAGCTTACAGACCTGTCTTTCCATTACAGATGTTGGTTAATTTATTCTCTGTGAGGATTTACTATCCTCAGCATTCAAATTAAAAAGAATAAAGTAAAAGGAAGTTTAATGTTTTGGCAGTATAAGTAGTTGGTAAACAGCAGAACTTCCCCTTTTATATCCAACTCTGAAGCTTTTACTCATATAGTTATGTCTATTGATTCAATGTGAATGAGTTGTCTTAGCTGCAGACAATTGTCTTAGCTGCAGAGATTCTACCAGCATCAGAAAAACTCAGCAATGAGACTGAGTAAATCTTTGCAAGAACTCAAGGCAATTCATTTCCAATTCACTACCTTCTCCTTTCTTTCTTTATTAAGATAATTTATCCAGTCATCTATCCTCTAAGATATCTTTATTAAGATCTCTAGTGTTTAGTGCCCTACACTGAACTGAACATAAAGTGGTCATTAATGTGGGTCCTCTTTCTGCCTAGATAGAAACTGTGATGTACGCCAAACTTAGGACAATATCTATCTATGATCTCACAGGTTCTGTGGGTCATGAATTCAGGAAAACCCTAGCCACGTCTTCTTCTTAGAGTCTATAAAGACTTCCTTCAAAGTGTTAAGCTGAGTTCTCATCTGGAGGTTAGACTTGGGAAGAATTCACTCCCAACCTCAGGCATACTGTTGTCAGATTTAGTTTCCTTGTGGATGCAGAACTCAGAGCCCAGCTTCTCGCTGGTTATGGGCTAGGGGACACCTTCCACTCTTTTTTTTCTTTTTTTTCAATTATATTTTAAGTTCTGAGATACATGTGCAGAACGTGCAGTTTTGTTACATAGATATACATGTACCATGGTTGTTTGCTGCACCCATCAACTTGTCATGTACATTAGGTATTTCTCCTAATGCTATCTCTCCTGTGGCCCAGCACCCTCTGACAGGCCCCAGTGTGTGATGTTCCCCTCCCTGTGTCCATGTGTTTTCATTGTTCAACTCCCACTTATGAGCAAGAACATGTGGTGTCTGGTTTTCTGTTCCTGTGTTAGTTTGCTGAGAATGATAGTTTCCAGCTTCATCCATGTCCCTGCAAAGAATCTCATTTTATGGCTGCATAGTATTCCATGGTGTGTATATGTGCCACATTTTCTTTCTTCAATCTATCATTGATGTGCATTTGGGTTAGTTCCAAGTCTTTGCTATTGTGAACAGTGCTGCAATAAACATACGTGTTCATGTGTCTTCATAGTAAAATGATTTATAATTCTTTGGGTATATACCAAGTAATGGGATTACTGAATCAAATGATATTTCTGGTTCTAGATTGTTGAGGAATCACCACACTGTCTTCCACAATGGTTGAACTAATTTACACTCCTACCAACTGTGTAAAAGTGTTCCTATTTCTCCACATCCTTTCCAGCATCTGTTGTTTCCTGACTTTTTAATGATCACTATTCTAATTGGTGTGAGATGTTATCTCATTATGGTTTTGATTTGCATTTCTCTAATGACCAGTGATGATGAGCTTTTTCTTCATATGTTTTTTGGCAGCATAAATGTCTTCTTTTATGAAGTGTCTGTTTGTATCCTTTGCACACTTTTTGATGGGATTGTTTGTTTTTTCTTGTACATTTAAGTTCTTTGTAGATTCTTGATGTTAGCCCTTTGTCAGATGGATAGATTGCAAAAGGTTTCTCCCATTCTGTAGGTTGCCTGTTCTGTCCAGTGATAGTTTCTTTTACTGTGCAGAAGGTCCATAGTGTAATTAGATCCCATGTGCCAATTTTGGCTTTTGTTGTCCATGATTTTGATGTTTTAGTCATGAAGACTTTGCCCATGGCTATGTCCTGAATGGTATTGTCTAGGTTTTCTTCTAGGTTTTTATGGTTTTAGGTTTTATATTCAACTCTTTAATCCATCTTGAGTTAATTTTTATATAAGGTGTAAGGAAGGAGTCCAGTTTAAATTTTCTGCGTATGACTAGCCAGTTTTCCCAACACCATTTATTAAATAGGGAATCCTTTCCCCATTGATGGTTTTTGTCACTTTTGTTAAAGATCATGTGGGTGTAGATATGTAACATTATTTCTGAGACCTCTGTTCTGTTCCAGTGGTCTATATACCTGTTTTGGTACCAGTACCTTGCTGATTTGGTTACCGTAGGCTTGTAGTATAGTTTGAAGTCAGGTAGCATGATGCCTCTAGCTTTGTTCTTTTGCTTAGGATTGTGTGCTCTACAGTCTCTTTTTTGGTTCCATAAGAAATTTAAGGCAGTTTTTTCTGATTCTGTAAAGAAAGTTAATGGTAGCTTGATGGGGATACAATTGATTCTACAAATTGCTTTGGGCAGTGTGGCCATTTTCATGACATTCATTCTTCCTATCCATGAACATGGAATGTTTTTCCATTTGTTTCTGTCCTGTCTTATTTCCTTAAGCAGTGGTTTGTGATTCTCCTTGAAGAGGTCCTTCACATCCCTTGTAAGTTGTATTCCTAGGTATTTTATTTTTTTTGTAGCAATTGTGAATGGGAGTTCACTCATGATTTGGCTCTGTTTGTCATTATTTGTGTATAAGAATGCTTGTGACTTTTGCACATTGATTTTGTATCCTGAGACTTTGCTGAAGTTGCTTATCAGCTTAAGGAGATTTTGGGCTGAGATGATGCAGTTTTATAAACATACAATTATGTCATCTGCAAACAGAGACAATGTGACTTCCTCTCTTCCTATTTGAATACCCTTTATTTCTTGCTCTTGCCTGATTGCCCTGGCCAGAACTTTCAATACTATGTTGAATAGGAGTGTTGAGAGAGGAGATCCTTGTCTTGTGCCAGTTTTCAAAGGGAATGCTACTAGCATTTACCTATTCAGTATGATGCTGTCTATGGGTTTGTCACAAATAGCTCTTATTATTTTGAGATGTGTTCCATCAATACCTAGTTTATTGCATGTTTTTAGCATGAATGTGTGTTGAATTTTATCAAAGGCCTTTTCTGCATCTATTGAGATAATCATGTGGCTTTTGTCATTGGTTCTGTTAATGTGATGGATTATGTTTATTCATCTGTGTATATTGAACCAGCCTTGCATCTCAGGGATGAAGCCAGCTTCATCTTGGTGGATAAACTTTTTGATGTGCTGCTGGATTTGGCTTGTTAGTATTTTTTTAGAATTTCACATTGATGTTCATCAGGGATATTAGCCTGAAATATTTTTGTGTGTGTTTCTGCCAGGTTTTGTTATCAGGATGATGCTGACCTCATAAAATGAGTTATGAAGGAGTCCTT
Organism: Pongo abelii; assembly: GCF_028885655.2. Lineage (NCBI taxonomy): Eukaryota > Metazoa > Chordata > Mammalia > Primates > Hominidae > Pongo > Pongo abelii. The sequence goes on along the minus strand of NC_072009.2, from coordinate 6,584,731 downwards.
GTTTTTCTATTGTTTGGAATCATCTTGGAAGGAATGGTACCAGCTCCTCTTTGTACCTCTGGTAGAATTCAGCTCTGAGTCTATCTGGTCCTGTGTTGTTGTTTTTTTTTTTTTTTTTTTGGTTGGTAGGCTATTAATTACTGCCTCAATTTCAGAACTTGTTATTGGTCTATTCAGGGATTCAGCTTTTTCCTGGTTTAGTCTTGGGAGGGACCCCCTCCACGCTTATGGGCTGTCCTCAGCTCACATAAACACTGGCTTCTTCAATGTCCATGAGAGAGGAAGTCTCTAATGAGAGTAGACTAGCAAGATGGAGTTTTATGCAGCATAAAGTAAATGTAGAGTTTATATCCCATGGTCCTGGGTACATTCAGTGGAAGAGGCCTATAAAATAAAGTACACACTAGAAAGTGCAGATCACTGGGGGTAATTTTAAAGTCTGTCCAGCCCAGGAGGTGGCCAGAAACTTATCAGACAATAAGACATTACAAACCATGATTAGTATCTGACATGTATACACAGCAGGAAATTAACAGTAAAAGAAAATTTTGGAGGAATAGGAACTTGCACAGTAGAAGGAACATTTAATATCATTCTTGAAGAATGAAGAGGTGGTTAAATATTGCAAGTTTCTGTGATGAAGGTACAGGATCGTTTACAGACAGAACAGATGACCAGTTCCTTTTGCCATGTTAAATATTGTATTAGTTCATTTTCATGATATTGATAAAGACCCAGTTCCTTCTTCCATGTTAATGATTGTATTAAAGATTGTATTAGTTCATTTTCATGCTTCTGACCAGCAGCATAAGACTGGATAATTTATAAAGAAAAATATATTAAATAGACTCACTGTTCCACACGGCTGGGGAGGCATCACAATCATGGTAGAAGGTGAAAAGCATGTCTTCAATGGCAGCAGGCAACACAGAATAAGAACCAAGTGAAAGGGGAAACCCCTTATAAAACCATCAGATCTGGTGAAACTTATTCACTACCATAAGAACAGTATGGGGGAAACTGCCCCCATGATTCAATTATCCACCACCAGTCCCTCCCACAACACATGAGAATTAAGGGAGCTACAATTCAAGATGAGATTTGGGTGAGGAAACAGCCAAAGCATATCAAAGATATTAATAATTATCCCCCAAAATCAATAGATAACCATTCCTAGGCTTTCCATAATGATAGATACATGCTACCTCAGGTGATGATGATGATAATGATGATGTAATGATAAAGTTATTGTTTTAGCTATACAAATAACTGAAATTTCTATTACCTTTGACATTTTATTTAATTCCTTTGATTATGCCATTACTATATCCAGTGGTTCTCCTAAAATATAAATACTTTTTCTAAAAATAGATATTAAGGCATTGAGAATTTACCAAAAATTATTTGTCAGGTTTGTTTTGGCTTGACTCTCTTTTCCTTGGACTCATGTTACAAAATCTGCAATCCTGGTTAATTTCTAGATTTCTTTGCACACTTAACTCCTACATATCCTCACCCCTACCATTCTCCACATGTCTACCTGCTTCATTGTTCTACACATCTCCCAGTGAGGTATGCTCTCAAGGAATGTGTCTCAGCAATAATCATGATAAGCCTACACTAATGGATGCCTGCCATGTTAAAGAGACTTCACACAGAACTCCCATTTAATTTTTACAACAGTCCTATCACTTTCACTTTACAGATTATAAGATGGAGGGCCAGTGAGGATCAAAAGATTCCCAGTCCACACAGGTGAAAGGTGGCCAAGCCACAGTCTGCAGGATTCCAGGATACCATCATGACTTTGGCTCACTCTCTTCCAGTATCTCTGGCTATGCTCAAGACAATGCTCTCAAAGACAATCTCCCAAGCTTGAGTTTCAATTCATCCACCATCTGGCCTTCAACTGAATTTACAAGCTCTCAGCATGGTTATATAACTATGTAGATATCCACACATGTATGTATTGTACATATATTGTACATATAAGTATTTAGATATCCACACATGTATCTATCATTGTGTTTATATATATTTATATCTATACTTATTTGTGAATATGCAAAACTCTGCTTTCCTGGGACATCTGATCATGGAGAACCACAGGCTTCTGTTAAATATTATTCTCTGCTAGTGAATGGTAACTTTTTGATTGACTCTTCATCTTTGTACAATGATGCTAAGAAGGTTTTTTGAATATCTTACTGATTTTTCTTCCATAATTTTATTTCTTAAGGGGTAGGAAATGGAACACCCAGCATGCTGCAACTGAAATATGTAATATGTCTCAAAAAGTCGATGACATTGGAAAAAAAAGTGAAAAATCCTTCAGTGAGATGAAAAATGTAGAATCTCTACCTTATCTTATTATCAATAAAATTTATTATTGATAATAAAATAAGGTAGAATCTCTACCTTATTGGGCTTAAGCCCACCACTGCTGTTCTAAAGAAAAGTAACAAAACTAAACAGCAAATATGAAATGCTGCCATAGTGTCATCAATGATTTCTTTTTCTGAAAGGGATAGTTTAGTATGAATTTTTGTTTTATGGACTTAAAGTACTCTTGTTAGTGGGTAAGTTATTATTTGATTTTCTCATATACAACTTTATTGTTGATTTTTAGGAATGTATTGTGTAAAAGAGAAGTGGCTGCCCATCTTATTTAAAAGCACACTGATACTATTCATACTATACTTGTCTACTTGTAAATTACTAGGGCTTGAAGAGAGTAAAATTTACTGTGTCTATTTATACAAAGATAAAGTGAAATAAATCCAAGTAAAGAATGGAATTTAAGTGATTTTCTGTGATGTGACACTGTATTCGTCCATTTCCATACTGCTATGAAGAAATACCCAAGGCTGGGTAATTTTCTAAGAAAAGGAGGTTTAATGGACTCATAGTTGTATGTGGCTGAGGATGCCTCACAATCATTGTGGAAGGTGAAGGAGGAGAAAATATATGTCTTACACAGTGGCAGGCAAGTTTGCATGTGCAGGGGAACTGCCCTTTATAAAACCATCAGATCTCATGAGGCTTATTCACAAGAACAGCACAGGAAAACACACCCCATGATTCAATTACCTGTCACTGGGTCCCTCCCACAACACATGGGGATTATAGGAGCTACAATTCAAGATGAGATTTGGGTGGGGACACACCAAAACCATATCAGACACTTTCCTGTGAATTAAAAAACAGCAGCATTTCCCTCTCATTTTTACTGTTATTCCTATTTATTTTCTTCATGGGAGATGGAATGACATGAGCTATCTTTAATTCTTTGTAACAACAACATTTGCTTCCTTTTCACATTTTCAGTAAAAAGTATTACCAAGAAATAAAAATGCTTCTCTTTAAGATATGTATAGTAGAAAGGAAACCGTTTTTTTTTTTTCTTTATCATGATAGCCACATTTTGAAACTCAATTTTGGTTGGAAACATTTTATTTCTGAATAGTCAAAGACCCTTACTTCAGTTAAGTTCAATCTGTCCACTCACTCCTTAAATTTATTCTTCTTTTTTAGAGGCAGAGTCTTTCTCTGTTGCCCAGGCTAGAGTACAGTGCTGTGATCATAGCTTACTGCAGCCTCGATCTCCCGCGCTGAAGCGGTTCTCTTGCCTCAGCTTCTAGAGTAGAAGGGACCACAGGAACATGCCAAAATACCTGGCCTATTAAAAAAATTTTTTTTTGAGAGAAGGAGTTTTGCTATGTTGCCCAGTCTGGTCTCAAACTCCTGGGCTCAAGCAATCCACCTGCCTTGGCTTCCCAAACTGCTAGGACTACCAGTGTATGCACTGTGCCTGGTTTTTAAGTTAATTTTTGTTGAATGATTTTGACATTTGCTTTTTTATAAACGTTCCATAAAACAGCCTCCCCCTTCACAATTGCCATCCTTAGATTCCTTAAGAGAACACTTCTACAAGAAGGGAAAATGGGTCTGCTATAGTTCTATAGAATATTTTTTTTTTTTTTTGAGTTAGAGCCTCACCCTATTGCCAAGGCTGGAGTGCAATGATGTGATCTCGACTCACTGCAACCTCTGCCTCCTGGGTTCAAGTGATTCTCCTGTCTGGGGCTACTGAATAACTAGGATTACAGGTGCTCACCACCACACCCAGCTCATTTTTTTGTATGTTTAATAGAGATGGGGTTTCACCATGTTGGCCAGGCTGGTCTTGAACTCCTCGTGATCCACCGACCTTGTCCTCCCAAAGTGTTTGGATTATAGGTGTGAGACACTGTGCCTGGACAGTTCTATGGACTTTTAAATAATATTCCTGTGTCTATTTATCTATGTATCTCAGAATATAAGAAGTATATTTTGCTTTTTCAATGCCTATGCACTTTCTCCCACAAGGCTGAGCTTTTACAGAAATGCAGTCGTTGCTCAAGAAACAGTGTCTTCAGGGCATATGGAGATTGATGCCATGGTTAGTGGCTATTGAATTCTCCCATGTGGTATAACTTCTTTTCCCATTTGATTTAGATCACACTCCATAATAACCTCATGTAGATGAAGAAATAGTATACTCTGGTTAGCCATTGAGTACTATGTGGTTTCTATATTATGATAAATGTATCAAAGAAGTATAGGAATCTGTGTTGGGGTCAACAATTCAGAAACCTTCCATTTACCAAAAGAATGTATTTTTCTATATATCCTCCCAAGTAGTGATCAGCCATAATCAGCACTGGATGTATAATTTAACATTTTTCTCTCAAAACTCAACTTTTGTTTCTGACTCAAAATTTTGTCAAAGTGTAAGAGTTGGAAAACTGCCTAGTTATTCAACTTTATCCATGTATTATCTTTGCAGTTTTCCTTTAAGGAATAATAAAAGGGAACTATCCAAGGGGACAGTAATTGCCTAAAATAGCAGATAGCAAAGTAGACAAAATTTTAATCAAATCCTTTGTTGCCTTGATAGGAAAATAAATGTAAATTACTTAAAATTTATTTAAATAAATTTAGATGTAAACTACTTTCTTTTGAGACCATCCATATTTAATTTTTAAATTTTAGAAAATATAACCCTGTTTAGTCAGTCATACAAAATGGATTAAGACACTTTTTTTCATGTGGCCATTCAAGTTCATTGGGCTTGTTTATTTTGCATCCTAGGCACCTAAGTACCTAGTTCTTGGCACTGGGATGAAACATGGACTTTTTAGAAAAAATTTTCTGGCCATGGTTGTGAGAAACACACTCACCCATCTAAACCCAGGAAATGGACTCAGAGACAAGAATAGTGGAAGCGAGACTTTTAATGACACCCTTGCAGGATCGGGTATCTGGTAGGCAGCCAAAGCCCATACATTTACAACAAGAATTTATCCCTTAGTACTCAAGTCCCTCCTCCGGTTCCTCATAGGCTGAGTACTATGGGGTCACAATCTTCCCAGACATTGCCTATCGGTTGTTGGCTTGGGGCTTTTAGGTGTGTTTTCTTTAGCATTGTCTTGCTGCAGTTTGGTGCAGCCCATAATGCATTGCAGTCACGGTCAGGTCTGGGCTCCTCACGTGGTCGAATTATGACCCAGATAGTCAGGCAAGCTGATAAGAATAGATAAAGTGAGCTATTTTGCAGGCCAATAAACTTTCATTCTAGACTAAACTCTTTGGTTTGGGTGAGGGTAACTAAGGGGACCCCCAACAAGAAGGCGTCCGCTATTAAAGCAGGGGCGTAGTGTATCCTGTTCTTCCGTAGTTTGCGGGCCCAAGCCTATAAGCCTATTCGAGGCACTTTCTCTTGGAAATGGACTACCATACATATTTTTTCCTACATAGCTGAAAATTGGAAAATTTTATGGACTTGGAGTGACTTCCTGCCAGGCTGATGTAACATAAGTATAGTAACATTTTACTCTATTTTCCTTGAACTACCAACATGAAAATATAAAACATTTACAAATTAGGAAAAAGGTCATTTCAAAGCTAAATGCACTAACACATCTGAATTGAAACAAAACATCCTAAATACATGCATAGTAATAGCTAAATATTTATGTATGGCAGAAACTGGATAGGTATTTACCAACCTTAGTTCTTCTTCCTGTGAACACAGGGGGAAAGACCACTTTGACCAGAGCCCCATGCCTTTGCGCTCATAGTCTCACCAAAGCCTGGTCCAGGAGCCAGTAGCATGAAGCATCATCTCAGGGTTCATAAAAATGCAGTCTCTATGATGATTAGTGATGCTGAGCATTTTTTTTCACCGAAACTTACCTAAGTCAAAATGGCTTTTATTTAAAAATGAAAAATAACAGACCAGGAGCAGTGGCTCATATGTGTGATACCAGCACTTTGGGAAGCCAAGGTGGGCAGATCACTGAGGTCAGGATTTCAAGATCATCCTGGCCAACATGGTGAAACACTGTCTCTATTACAAATACAAAAAATTAGCCAGGCGAGGTTGCCTGCACCTGTAGTCTCAACTACTTGTGAGGCTGAGGAAGGAGAATCACTTGAGCCTGGGAGGCAAAGACTACAGTGAGCTGAGACTGTGCCACTGCACTCCAGCCTGGTGATAGAGTGAGACCCCTTCTCAAAAAATAAAAAGTAAAAATAAAAAAAGAAAAAGAACAGGTGTTGGAGAGAATTCAGAGAAAGTGAATTCTTATCAACTGTTGGTAGAAAAATAAACTAGTTCAGCCACTACATAAAACAGTACAGAGGTTTATTTAAAAAAAAAAAATCTAAAAAGGCCAGGCATGGTGGCTCATGCCTATAATTCCAGCACTAAAGGAGGCCGAGGCAGGCAGTTCATGAGGTCAGGAGATCAAGATCATCCTGGCTAACATGGTGATACCCCACCTCTACTGAAAATAGAAAGAAATAGCCAGACATGGTGGCACAGGCCTGTAGTCCCAGCTACTTGGGAGGCTGAGGCAGGAGGATCACTTGAACTAGGGTGGCACAGGTTGCAGTGAACCAAGATCATACCACTGCACTCCAGCCTGGGCAACAGAGCGAGACTCCATCTCAAAAAAATAAAAAAAAAAATCTAAAAATAGAATTATCATTGATCCCACAATCCCACTACAGGGTATCTACATGCCTCCCCAAAAAGAAGTCAATATGTCAAAGAAGTACCTGTGCTTGCATGTTGATAATAGCACTGCTCATAATGGCAAACATATGGAATCAACCTAAGTGTCCACAAACAGATTAATGGATAAAGAAAATAGACACAATGGAATACCATTGAGCCATAAAAAAGAATGAAATTGTGTCTCTTGGCAGCAACATAGGTTTACCTGGAGGTCATTATTAGGTGAAATAAGCCAGGCAAAAAAAGACAAATAACAGATGTTTTCACTTACATGCTGGAGCTAAAAAATTTGAACCCATGGTAGAAGAGAGTGGAAAAGCAGATACAGAGACTGAGATGGATGCATGAGAGGAGACGGGATGAAGACACATGGGTTAAATAGAACATACAGACAGTAAGATAGAAGGAATAAATTTGAAGCTTGATAACAGAGTAGGGTAACTCTACTCAGCAAAAATGTAGTGCAGCAGAATGATGAACACCCTGAATATCCAAAGTGATGCTTATGTGTTACATATCTGTAACAAAATTTCTCAGGTACCCCATAAATATGCACAAATAAAAAATATAAAACATTAAGATGCAGAATCCCAATCTCATCCTAGAGCTGCTGAATCAGAATCTGCACTGAGACAAGACCACTTGATGAATTGTGTACACATTAAAATACCTGCTGTAGAGAAAAGCCACCCAGGACCATTTGACCAGGGACATCTCTGTATACAGGAGAAGGAAACATTTGTTGCACTGAGATGCAGAGTTATGTGGTACAATAACTAGCATGCATCCTACTCACTAAAACTCAGTGAAAATAGAATTTTCCTATAGCTTATCAATTCCACACCTGTAATTATCTTACTAGACCACAGAATGTGTACATTTATGCACATATAAAATTGTGTTCTATTTTTCCTAGTATATATACATTTCCTTTCAATCATACCTTCTCTTATATTATTGTCATCTTTCCCCACCTTCTCTTAATATGTTATTGTCGTCTTCAGTCACCGTGGAAGAGAAGCAGTTAAATATTCTGAAATCTCTGTAACATGTCATTTAGGTCTTTAAAATTTAAAAATGATGGAGTATCCTCAGCAAAGAAGGGCAGACATCTTCCTCAAGGTCAAGTCAAGGTTCATGCATAGGTTCTTAAGTCAACACAAATCAGCTCAGGGAAAAAGTGTTTTAACCTTTGTCAAATGTATGTTGTAGGAGCAGTTTAACAGGCTATCTGCTTTGACTCAGCACTCTTCCAAATGTTTGGTTTTAAGGCATGTTACCCCCTTACAAATGACTGAGGATCTCAAATAACATTTATAATGTAGGTTATATTTATTAAAGTAGAAACAAAAATGTAAAAACCTGAGGTATTTATTATTTTATTAAATTTATATATAATAATATCTTTCCATGGTTAATATAGAAACATTTTTATTAAAAATAACAATTTTTAAAAACCAGGGAGTAAGACCATACGGTTTTGCACTAATCTTTTTAGTGGGCTTAATCAAAGACAGAAAGATTTTCTTATCTGCTTCTGCATTCAATCTGCTGTAATACTGCATGTCATGTAGCCTCTGGAAAACTTTACTATTAACTCAGGAAGTAATGAGGGACAGGGGTGGAAAAAAACAACACTGTCTGGGGGTATTAAGAAAAGGGTTTGGACCCTAACAACTCCTTGAAAGGGTCTTGTGGTTACTAAGGGTTTCTGAAAACACATTATAGGAATTTCTGTTCAAATGGCTTGAATGTTGGCATTTGCATGCAAAGTAGCAGAAAACCAGCATTAACTCTGTCTTGCCCCTGGCTCAGTACATAATGAGAATGCTGAGCCTTTCTTTCAAAAATAGTATTAGCCTGGTCAACAGAGCCAGACCCCATCTCTGCAGAAGTAAAAATAAAAAATTAGCTGGGCATGGTGGCTTGGGCTTGTAGTCTTAACTACTCAGAAGGCTGAGGTAGGAGGATTCCTTGAGCCCAGGAGTTCGAGGCTATAGTGATCTATGATCCCAACAACTGCACTCCAGCTTAGGCAACAGAATCAGACTCTGTCTGTCTATCTATCTATCTATCTATCTATCTATCTATCTATCTAATCTATCTCTAATATATATATAAAATTTTTATATATCTGATTAATTAATTTTCAGATGGCATCAGGCAAGTATTAAAAACCAAGCATGATTTTCTCATTGTTTCTGTTCTCCCCTCAGCTTTTGGTTTCTCTGCCCACTGTGTCTTACAGGGTAGGCATCCCTTTGTGCTCTCCCGCCTTCCCTAGCAGCTCATTCCTGTTGCTTCATAGTTTCTGCTCTGCTGGTGATGGGGATGGCATGAAAGAGTAGGTTCTGTTTTCCTAATCCAGTCTTTGATTGAGGCTAGTCCTCTGTTCTCAAGGATGGGACATGAGACTTTCTCCCTTCCACAACAGCCAAACTCAAGGAGGAATCTATGGTTGGCTATGGTGGGAGGCAATTCATGCTCTTTTCCCTAGTGGTAGCAGAGCACTGCTTGATATTAGGATAAGATCCTGGGGCCAGATGAGTTCTCTGTTCCTTTTCTAAAATTAGAGGATTTTTCTTCTATCCTTGCCCTGGCTGTTAAGGAAGGGTCTTTGCCTGGGCCATGGGGTTGATATCGTTTGCTGCATCTCTTTTCAGTGATTTAAGTCTTTGCTTCCAGTGATTGAAGGAGTTAGGTATTTGTGGGTATATTTGTCAGGGGTCCCTAGAGGGACAGAACTAATAGGATAGATTAATTTATGAAGGGGAGTTTATTAGGATAATTGACTCAAATGATCACAAGATGAGGTCCGACAATAGGTCATCTGCAAGCTGAGGAGCCCAGTCCCTAAACCTCAAAAGTGTGGAAGCCGACAGTGCAGCCTTCAGTCTGTGGCCGAAGGCCAGAGAGCCCCTGGAAAACCACTAGAGTAAGTTCAAGAGTCCAAAATCTGAAAAACTTGGAGTCTGATGCTCAAGGGCAGGAAGCATCTACCATGGGAGTAAGGTGAAAGGTGGGAAGACTCAGACAATTGAGTCTTTCCCATTCTCCTGTCTGCTTTTTATTCTGGTCATGCCGGCAGCTGATTAGATTGTGTCCACTCACATTCAGGTTGGGTCTGCCTCTCCCAGTCCACTGACTCAAATGCTCATCTCCTTTGGTGACACCTTCACAGACACACCCAGGATCAATACTTTACATCCTTCAATCCAATCAAGTTGACCCTCAATATTAATCATCCTGGTGGGACTTTGTGTTTTTTTAATTAGTGAAATGACTGCACTTGTGATTGACAGTGAAACGGGGGTCATTTTCTGGCCTGCAACTTTTCTTTTTTTTTTTTTTGACATTGTCTAGCTCTGTCGCCCAGGGTGGAGTGCAGTGGCATGATCTCGGCTCACTACAACCTCTGTCTCCTGGATTCAAACGATTCTCTTATCTCAGCATCCTGAGTAGTTGGGACTACAGGTGCATGCCACCACACCCAGCTAATTTTTGTGTTTTTCATAGCGACAAGGTTTCACCCAGTTGGCCACAGTGGTCTCATTCTCTTGACTTCGTGATCTGCCCCCATCAGCCTCCCGAAGTACTGGGATTACACATGTAAGCCACTGTACCTGTCCTCTTCAGAAGGTTTAAGGCAAGTTACAAGTTTGTAGGCTCTCCATCTCTCTATCTTTGTGAAGGTAAGAGTAACATTCCCTTCACTTTTCTACAACCCAAGGGGATGTGGGAGGAAAGAGGTTGTTGTGTATTTTGATGCTAAGGCTGGTTCCACATAGCAGCTTTGTTGTGGACGTGTTTTCAGGAATAAAGGAGAGTGAGCCGTGATCACATAAGGACTGAAGTAGTGCAGAGAGAACGGAGCAGTACGAAAAATCCCACAGGGACACAGCTGCAGGCAGTGGAACAGGCAGTAACCTCTTGACACAGATTTTTTTTTTAATAATTGCTAACGCTTTGGGGCAGACATTAATTGCACTGGAATATTCTCACTGTACACTTTCAGGAACAAAAATAATTTATATGTTTTTGTATGTATAAAATTAGTTGTACTCTAAGAAATACAAAAAACAAATAGAAATAATCTAAGTGAAGTGGAATGGTAATAATGCCTGCATTTGCAAGGTACTTGACAGGTTTCCAGGGATTTGCACCAACAAGAACATCTTAGTTGGGGGAGAAAACAAACAACATTAGAACAGTTTCAATGTGCAGCACAGCCTGCCTTCTTCTACAGTGAAATAGTTGTCTTTCGATTTATGAAGTATAGCTAAGTTTATATTGGGTTTATTTATATAAACAATCTTCAATCCATTTTTTTTTTTTTTGGCAAGCAGACAGGTTAGCAATACCAAAAGCAATGTTATTCTTCTGTTACAATTACAGAGAAAATAGGACTCCTAATGCTTATTAAGCTTCTTCAGGGTTGCACCTTTGTGAGTGGTAGACAAGGTATTAGAACTCAAGATAAACTTCTTGCATCCTCCCGCTCTTTGAGATTACATAACTTTTCTCTTCCTATTAAAGAACACATTTTATAATGAATCCAGGCCACTTGTAGAAGAAAATGCCACCATGTTTCTTGTCTTTAATTAGAGATAAAACATGCCACTGTCAAAAAGTGAAGTTACAATTTCTGGCAGAAACTTTTATGTTTCTTTCAAATTATTTGGATAATAGTCTTTGATTTCTTTCCTTAGCAGTTTATGTGCACATAGGGCATAATCTCAAATTCCTAGGTGTGCCTTTTAAACTTGGGAAACTCAATTGCATTCAGTATAGCTATACCCACCCATACATGCTCATCAAGTTGTTCATGAACATTATCTTCGATGACTGAAGTTGAAGTACTTGTTTTTCAAGTGATCATGGCTTCCAGTTACATGTCGGTTTTGTTTCATCATTGGCATAATAAGGCATGTGTAGATATGTAGGGTGTTTGGAAGAGTGAAGATGAAATGATGAAGATGAAAAGCCAGGGACATGTACTTATAATACAAACTCCACTTTTATGAGCACAGACAAAGGTGTGCAAAGAGATGGAAAGGAATCTGTACCTATAAAAATGCCAGTTGAAAACTACCACTCATCCCATACTTGAAACTCATGATAAGGCTCTATTGTCTCTTTATCTCTGTGCTACATTCAAATTATACATCTTTTTTCTCTAGGAAAGGCATCAGCAAATTCATTTTTTTGTGATCAGAACTCCCCAGAAAATTTAGAAGTGTCTAATTTGTGTCTATCTCTCTCACATCAATGCATGTATGTTCATCTATATGCATATATGTTCTACAATGCATTCTTTTTTATTATTATTTATTTTTTGAGACAGGGTCCTATTCTGTCCCCAGGTTGGAGTGCAGTGCTGTGATCATAGCTCATTGCAACCTCCAACTCCTGGGCTCAAATTATCCTCCCATCTCATCCTGCACAGTAGCTAGAATTACGGGACAGGTGCCTGCCACCATGACTAGCTAATTTTTTATGTTTATGTTTTATAGAGACTGGGGATCTCACTACATTTCCCAAGCTGGTCTGTAACTCCTGGCCTTATGCAATTCTCCCACCTTGGACTTTCAAAACTCTGGGATTACAGGGATGAGATACTGTTCCAGTCCCATAGTGCATTCTGATGGTGCAGACAGGGGCAGTTCATGCTTTAGAAGCCACCAAGCCTGAGTTCCAGCCATGACACAGCCACTTGTAAGTCATATGGCCCTGGGTAAGTCATGTCACTTTTCTAAGCTCAGCTTCCATTATATATAACACAGTAATAGTAATACTAGCCTCCTGAGGTTGTTCCTATAACTAAGTGGGTGTCAGGTACGTGGTACATATCTCAATCAAGAGTACCATTATAAACATTTCCAGTAACCTATGTATCTAATGAACATAGGTTTCTTAAAGCCATCCCATTATTTCAAGGGAAAACAAGAAGGGAGATGAGAATTAGATGTGAATAGAGGCAAAGATTCATTTTCATCCTCTACAGATCAGTGTCTTAAACAGTGAAACCATGATTTGCGTTGAATAACAGCAATTACCTAAATGTCTGTTATTAGCAGGGCCAATGGTTTTATGTATGGATTTTCAATCATGAGGAGGACTGCCATGGCATACTCCCTGCCCTGGCCTCACCTCATGTTGAAAGATCTATTATAGATAGTTCTTGTTTTTATTCCCTGAGTGCTGTGTATTGGACCAAGGGGAGGGAAATCTGACCTAAGAGGAAGAATGAGGCCAGACACATCAGGTGCAGTCTGGTATGAAGAGATGACACAGACTAGGGGTACACTCCTTCTAGAAATATCAACTAGAAAACACACTGAGAAAGTGAGGTGTTAAAGGATGAGAAATGAGTTCACCCAAATGTGAAAACAGAGTGAGGGAGAAAAAACAGAAACCTTGGAGGTCATGCTATTCAACACACTAAGGAAGCTCAAATTTAAGAGGTAGCAGCAGAAGCTATGAGGTAAATAGAAAGGGAAGAGATAGGGGGAAAAATAAAAGACTGTGATGCCATGCAGAAAGGTTAAGACACAGGTAGAGGCTGGAAAGGAGAAACACAAAGGAAGGCACCAGCACCTGTGGGGTTTTGATGGTGCCAGCCTGGTGATCACGTCCAGGTTTCGTGCTAGCCCAGGAACTCCTTGAAAATACATGATTTTATTTTTTAAAGTTTTGTTTTTCTTTACAAAATTAATGCAGGTTAACTATAGAAAACTTCACTTTTTCTCTGAGACTGGGTCTGGCTCTGTTCTCCAGGCTGGAGTACAGTGGCTCATTCTCAGCTTACTGCAACCTCTGCCTCCTGGGGTCAAGTGATCCTCCTACCTCAGCCTCCCAAGTAGCTGGGACTACAGGTGGACACTACAACACCTGGCTAATTTTTTTTTCCAGAAACAAATCTCCATTTGTTACCCTGCCTAGTCTCAAACTCCTGAGCTCAAGCCTTCTCCCTGCCCTGGCCTCAAACTGTTGTGATTACATGGGACAGCCACTACACCTGGCCAAAAGTTTACATTTCACATACTGAAGAGGGAAAAAATAAAAGCATCATATTAAGTTCCCCCAAAGACAGTTACTAGTAATATGTGGCTATATTTCATCCAAATTTTTTCAGGTATATTTTGTGCATTGCTATCATGTTCATATCAAATTATATTTTACTGGTTAATACTTAATATGGTACATTGTATTTCCTAAATTTCTACATGCTTTGCACAATGTTTATTTATATATAATATATAATAATCCATTCAGTTGATGTAATGTGACATATTCAAACATGTACCCACAATACATATTTAAATTATTGACCCTTTCCCACTATGACTGACTTTGCTTTTCCTTCAGAGAGGAAATGAACTATGCCTACAAATGATGCCCCACAACCATTTTCCTTAAAAGCTCTGTATAATTTTTAAATCACCTTATGGCATTTTTTTAGTGGAAAACCCCCAAGGATAAGCTATTTTTTTCCTTCCATTTTTTAGGTTACTTATATTTCCTGCTTTAATGCGTGTATATGATTGTTTCCTGTTGCTACGACATTATTGGCAAGCACTCTTAGTCACCAAACTCAATTATTTTCTCAGCTTAGGAAAGTTTTTTCTCTGATGTCCTCAATATTTACTTCCCTCCATCACTGGTCTTCATTTCCTCGGTCCACAGCTACACTTTGTAGCTTACAGTGATATTCTCCAGGGAATTGTAGCATCAAGAAATCTAATACATTATCTCATCTTTAAAAAACAGCTCCATGCATTTTCTTCACCTTGTATTTGCAATCTTGTATCTGCAATCTTCAATCGTCTTGCATGTTGCTGCATTGATCTCTCCAGGTTTTACTTTTCCTTATGAAGAGTTCATATCAGATCTCCTTTTTTCTTGTGATAACAGTCCTAAAATCCAAATGCTTTCTGAACTTGAGCCTGTTATTTACTCACCTCAGCCAATTCCTTCCATGCCTATTTTTTTCCAACAGAGGCCGATAAATTCTATATTTAATAAGAAAGCAATCATTTTCAAAGGGTTTTTCTTTGTGTCGCTCAAATGAATTCATGAATAATGCTTCCCTGTGTGTCTGTAGGAATTGCAACCTTTGTCTAATGTTTTGGATTTGTGTCTAAATCTTTGCTGTTCTCCTACCCCAACCCTAACTCGTTCTACTACTTATCTCTCTAGCTTCACCTCTTGTGGCTCTTTGCTTTTTACTTGGGATTAACCACCTAGTTCTAAAAGTACACTAGGATCCTTTCTTTCTCAGCCTGTGGCATGGGATACTGGCTTCCTGGGTTATGCTTCCCTCTCCCATGTCCATCCTCATCTATGTATACGTATCTTTTCTATGTATACGTATCTCTCAGAAGACCATCCCTATTGTTCTAAGGGATGTTGCCAGACCACCACGTTAGGTGTTTCCCTAAGTATTTCTGATTACTCTTCACATAATGTAATTCCCCAGTCTATTTTAAGCTACGTAAAGGTAGAAAACTACCTCTTGTTCACCAGCCTTCTTTCAGTGCCCAGAACATTATCTCAGTGCATTTTAAAGAACAATGATTCAATGTATCTCTTCAATCCATTAACTATGGAATAAGAACCTCTTTGAGTGAGGTAAAATGTGGAATGAGGTAAGATCTATAAAGCCTGATGTTTGCAGAATATGTACAAAGTTATGGCCGAGTCACTGGAATGTTTTGTTTCAAAATCCACTTAGTATTATGAAATTATGTTAAGCCACTTCTAAGAATAGTTTTGAAACAAATCAACATTTCTGAACGAAGTTTCAGCATGCCAGAGGAAGAAGCATGACAACTTTCTGAGCCATTGAAATGTATCAGAAGTTTTTCATGTATGCTCTATTGCAATCCTCACAAGTACTTTGTAAAATAGATATCAGTACACACACATTGCAAATACAAAAACAACAAAGAAGTCACCCAGCTCCTGGTAAGTTGTACCTGGATTCTGATTTCTTTGAGTCTATCTAAAATGTGTTTACTAAGTTTGGAACCTCAGAATTTCCCCCTATATTGAGAGATGGAGCTGCCCTCTTTTGACAGCCCTTAAGAATCTTCCTTGATTTTGAGAAATGGACTTCTTTCTTTTCATTTTCCAAGCTCTATGTCCCTGCAAATTGCTACTGGTCTGAGGGCTTATACTCAATTTTGACAACACACCATGAAAATGGAAGGCAAGGCTCTTGTAAGGTAGACAAAATTCTCCTCTCCCTTACTTATTTTATTAGAGAGGATAATATTCCTTCCAACAGCTTGCTGTTTTGTGTGCCACACTGCCCATGTTCCTTCCAACAGTAGCACTACATCTGAGAACTATGCTGTGCAAAGTGAGACATATTCTAGTATTCTACTCTGCCATGAAACTTTTAGCTAAATTCCCATGGAGTAAATGATAGACTTTCTAGTAAATGACTTTTATGCCACAAACAACTAGAATAGTAACCCATTGCATTGCACCCACAGTCAACTAGAGGGGAGACAAAACTGTCAACAGCCATGGAGGTGAATCTGAGGATTTGTAGTGGCTCATGGTAGAAGTGCTGTCCATGTGGTGTCAGCCTAGGCCTGATCTGTGTGGTCTGTGTCTTTCTCTCCCCTGTTTTTCATTTGACTTAGATCAGCCTGATACAGCAGAATACTGGGTGGCTTAAACACCAGAAATTCATTTCTCATACTGCTTGGAGGCTGGGAAGTCTAAGTTCAGAGCACCAGCAAATCCACTGTGTAGTGAAGGCTCTCTTCCTAGCCTGCAGACAGGTGTCTTCTTGCTGTATCCTCACATAGTGGACAGAGATTCATCATTTCTCTCTTCTTTCTTCTTATAAGGCCACTAATCCCATGATGAAAACTCTGGACTCATGACTTACCCCCCAAAGGCTCCATCTCTGATACCATTGCAGTAGGAATTAAGGCTTCACCATATAAATTTGGGGCAGCGGGGAAGACACAAACTTTCAGTACTTGACATCATCTTTCTTCATTTTATTCTTGACTTTTTACCAGGTCTTGTAACCACCCAGTGGGTTCACCTTGCCCTCTGCATAGACAGAGCCGATTTATCAAGACAAGGGAATTGAAATAGAGAAAGAGTAATTCACACAGAGCCAGCTATGTGGGAGACTGGAGTTTTATCATTACTCAAATCCATCTCCCCAATAATTCAGGGAGCAAAGTTTTTAAGGACAACTTGGTGAGTGGGGGAGCCAGTGAGTAGGGAAGGGATGGGTCAGGAATTAAATCATAGGGAGTTGAAGCTGTCTTCTTTTGCTGGGCAGGGTCCACAAGGTCAGTTGGGCCAGTTTATTGATCTGTGTGGTGCCAGCTTATCCATCAAATGCAGGTTCTGCAAAATATTTCAAGCACTGATCTTGAGAGCAGTTTGAGAGGATCAGAATCTTGTAGACTCTAGCTGCATGACTCCTAAACCATAATTTCTAATCTTGTGGCTAATTAGTCCTACAATGGCAGTCTAGTTCCCAGGTAAGAAGAAGGTCTGCTCTGGGAAAAGGCTGTTATTGTCTTGGTCTTAAATAAGAAACTATAAACTAAATTTCTCCCAAAGTTAGTTCAGTCTACACCCAGGAATGAACAAGAACAGCACAGAAGTTAGAAGCAAGATGGAGTCAGTTAAGTTACATCTGTTTTAGTGTCTCAGTCATAATTTTGCAAAGGCAGTTTCCCTGTTATGTTTTAAGCAGTATTGACTTACTTACTGGCAATGTCTGTTATCTCAGAATCTCAAATTTACTTTAGAAAGCACTGAAAATTTTAGTACTTTAAGATTTTCTCTGATCCCTAGAAAGATCTACGGATAAAATCGACTGGTTACATATGATCCCTTTATTGTGTGGAAAAAGAAATATTTATTGAGAGATACCAAAGGATCTATGTAAAACAAAGTTGGAGCACAATGCTCATTCATATTTTCCTCTTGTAGAGCATAGCTCCCAGCATGTTTTGGAGTATCCAGTAAATGTGATCACTGTCATGATTTACATTCTTTTTATTTTGTATGTTTACATATTTGACACTATCTAGGTGATGTTGGTTTCAAGGAAACCTTCACTGGAAACTGCGTTGGCAATGAAATGGACAAGGTCATTTGAGTTATCTTTCTTATCACTGAAATCTGTGTTTTTTTTCCAGTAGAGAAGTGGGTGTGAGCTACCAGCATCATGACTTGTGCTGGGAACCTGTCCTTCTTTTGGTGCTATTTTTAGTGAGTGCGTGGGGGTTTTCAAAATGAATTTGTTTGTACATTTAAAACATTTAATTTACTTTTATTTGAAGTTCCAGGATACATGTGCAGAATGTGCAGGTTAGTTATATAGGTTAAATGCATGCCATTGTGGTTTGCTGCATCTATCAACCAATCACCTGGGTATGCAGCCCCGCATGCATAAGCTATTTATCCTGATGTTCTTCCTCCCCAGGCCCAACCGACAGGCCCCAGTGTGTGATGTTCTTCTTCCTGTGTCCATGTGTTCTCATTGTTCAGCTCCTACTTATGAGTGAGAACATGGTGGTGTTTGGTTTTCTGTTCCTGTGTTAGTGTGCTGAGGATAATAGCTTCCAGCTCCATTCATGTCCCTGCAAAGGACACCATCTCATTTCTTTGAATGGCTGGATAGTATTCCATGGTGTATATTTACCACTTATTTTTACATTTATCCAAATGGCACTTATTTGTCATTTCTGACCAATGAAGTTTGAATAAAGGCATGCTTATTCTGCATTCTTTTCTGTAATTCAAACATAAACAAGTGAAATATTGAAACCTGTTGCCAGGGGGTGAAAAACACTTCCGTCTTCAATCATTGCCTTAGTTTGTTATGTGGTGCTGTAACAGTATACCACAGATGAGGTAATTTATCAAGAATGAAGATTTCTTTCTTACAGTCTTGGAGGCTGGGAAGTCAAAGATTGAGAGACCCTCATCTGTTGAGGGTCTTCATGATGCATCATCTTGTGATGGAAGGAAAGAATGTCAGAGAGAAGAGATTGAACTCCTGTCCACAAGCCCTTTTATAAGTAGCATTGATCCATTCATGAGGTTGGAGGCCTCAGGACCTTTAGGAATTCTCCTAAGCCCCACCTCTTATCACGATTGCATTGGAGAATAGGTTTCCAATACTTGGATTTTAGGAACACATTCAAACCATGGCAATAATAGAAAATTGGAACCAGGTGCCATGGCTTACACCTGTAACCCCAGTGTTTTGAGAGGTTGAGGCAGAAGTATCACTCAAAGCCAGGATTTGCAGATGAGCCTGGGGAACATAGTGAAACCCCATCTCTTAAAAAAAAAAAATGCCCAGAGCATGGAGGCAGGAGCCTGTGGTCAAGATGGAGTCAAGCTTGTTCAAATGCCTCTGACAAATTTAGTCCTGAATCCACAGGATGGGGTTGAGAAAGACAGGTGTCAACACTGGAGAAGGGAAAGAGCCCCGGTAGTCCAGAAAAAGAGGTCAGAGTCGATGTGAGGATGGTGACCACACAGGAAGACTGCGTGGTGTAAGGTGGTGATGTTTAAATATGGGGAAGCGGGGCAGGGCATGGTGACTCATGCCTGTAATTCCAGCACTTTGAGAGGCCAAGGTGGAAGGATCACTTGAGGTTAAAACTTCAAGACCAGCCTGGCCAACATGGCAAAACCTGATCTCTACTAAAAATAGAAAAAAATTAGCCAGGTGTGGTGGTGCCTGCCTGTAGTTCCAGCTACTGTTGACACTGAAGAATGAATATTCCTTGAACCTAGGAGACAGAGGTTGCAGTGAGCTGAGGTCATGCCACTGCACTCCAGCCTGGGTGACAAACCAAGACTCTGTCTCAAAAATAAAAATACATACGTACATACGGGTGTGAACATCTGTCTCGGGGGAAAGACATGACAGCTGATTTGGAGGTTTGGATACATATAGAGGGGAAGGGCAAATAAAAATAAGCACAAATGTTAAGAATAATGGTAGTCAAATTTCTGCCAGATAAGCAAATTACAGTTAAGACCATAGAAAGCCAGAATGAACACAATGGGTATGGATATAGAATTGGAGGTATCAGCATCAAGTAATAGTCTTTAAGATAGCCTTTTTGAGAGATAAAGAAAATAAATATAAATACATGTTGCTGGGGTTCAGAACTCAATACTCCCAAATACTTCATTTTGATATGCTGAGCTAAAGAAACCTCAAGGTCTCTCTGATATCCTCCCCTAACCTTCTCAGAGAAGCTGAAGTTTCCTTATCTGCCGTATATCCAGGCCCCTAAAGGAGAATGACTGTTTCTTCTTCCTCCCTCTGTTATGTCATTATCTGCTTCAGAAAAGACCAAAATGTGACCCCACACCTGAGCAGACCTTTTTACCGCTATAATGAGTGTCTTCCTAGGATCATTTTAACTCCAAAGAGAACTCTTCAGAAGTTAATCTCTGATCCCCTCTTGTCATTCTCCCTAGAAATTATTTTCTCCCTAGAACAGAAATTATTGTTCCTCAATAGAATTATTCTCCCTCAATAGAATTATTCTTCTCTCCATCCCATCACCTGCTTTACCAGGATCCAAGTCCTGATCCTTTCTCTAACCCAGGGTGGCATATAAGCTTTTGGACCTGATTGGGAAGTTGGGTCTTCAATCTGAAGGCTCCAGTGTATATGCATTAAATAAATTGGTATGACTTTTCTCCTGTTAATCAATCTGTGTCATCTCAGTGATTTTCAGCAAATATTTTGGGGATGAAGAGCCATGACCCCCACCATGTATATGTGTGCCTATTCTGTTCACTGAGAGGCTCTGGGCATGAGGACACTCCAATGTTAATGAGCATGTTGTGGATCCAGAGTTTGGCTTCTACACATCATTCTTCATTTATAGATTCCAGGGCTCCTTAGAAAAATTGCAGAATCCCAGGCTAAGTCAGGAGCAGTGTAAGACACTAATTAGGAATACAAAATATAAAAAATATTCAAAGAGTCATGAAATTATGGCAAAAGACACAGAAGCCAATTTGGAGAAGCTACCACTGGCCATTTTGGGGACAGCTTGAGTATCAAAACAACCAATGATACTAATGGATTATAAATCATTGAGTGAAATGAGAAACAACAAGCTCATATTGAAGTGTCAACTTGATTGGATAGAGGGATACAAAGTATTGTTCATGAGTGTGTCTGTAAGGGTGTTGCCAAAGGAGATTAATATTTAAGTCAGTGGTCTGGGAAAGGCAGATGAACCCTTAATCTGGATGGGCACAATCTAATCAACTATCAGCATGGCTAGAATATAAACAGGTAGACAAATGTGAAAAGTGGAGACTGGCCTAGCCTCCCAGCCTACATCTTACTCCAGTGTTGGATGCTTCCTATCCTTGAACATCGAATTCCACGTTCTTCAGTTTTGGAACTCAGACTGGCTCTCCTTGCCTGCAGGCTCTCAACCTGCAGATGGGCTGTTGTGGGACCTTGTGATCCTGTGAGTTAATACTTCATAAACTCCCCTTATTATATTATTAATTAATATATGCTATTAATATATAAATATATTAATTATATATTAATATAAATACTTAATAAACTCCCCCTTATATATACATATATTCCATTTGTTCTGTCCCTCTAGAGAACCCTAATAAAAACATGGAAGGACTAGGCTGCCTTAAACTTCCAGTCCACATCTTTATCCTGTGTTGTATGCTTCCTGTGCTCAAACATCAGATTCCATGTTCCTCAGCTTTTGGACTCAGACCTCCAACCACAGACTGAAGGCTACACTCTCAGCTTCTCTACTTTTGAGGTTTTGGGATTCAGGCTGGCTTCCTTGTGCCTTAGCTTGCAGACAGCCTATTGTGTGACCTCACCTTCTGTCATGTGAGTCAATACTCCTTAATAAACTCCCACTTATATACACATTTATCCTATTAGCTCTGTCCCTCTGGAGAACCCTGACTAAAGGCAAATGTGTAATTTTACTCTGGATATGCATGACAAACACCACCTTCACTGAGTAATCAAGGTGAGCATCATTGTTGTGCACTTTTGTACTGGGGTCAGAAAACACCACCACATAGGCCATGTAGGTGCTGGGTGAACCTAGAAAATGCTGCCCTACTGCTGTTCACCAGCTGCAGGTGGAGTTCCCTGAGCAGCAATCAGGGACATGAAAAACTTGAATTTCCTCATCTCACACTGGTGGTCCCCATGTAACATCCTTGAAGAGCACTGCAGTGTCAAAATTCTTTCTTGGGCAGAACTACCAGTCTCCATTCTTTCATTTCTTTCAGTAGTTTTTACCAGCTTACTTGTTGTTTTGTAACCACTCAATGGGTTCTTGCCTGCTGCCTAGGCAAGAAGGGATTTATCAAGACAGGGGAATTGCAATAAAGAAAGAGTAACTCACACAGAGCTGGCTGTGCAGTAGACCAGATTTTTATTATATATATATATATTACTTAAATCAGACTCCCTGAAAATGTGGAGCTCAAATGTGCAAAGTTCTGGTAGCTCCGCCCACCCTCCTAATGTGCATGTAGGCCCTTATTGCTTTGTTCCCCATACTGTGCATGTGTTAGGGGATGGAATTTTCCATTGCAGGCATGTGTTGGCAAATCACCTGAGTAGGCCTTCTTATCTGTGCAGCTATGTACATGTTTTAGGCAAGCCCCCCTACCACCTTGCAAGTTCCCTTATCTGTAGCTGCAGGCTGTTCTTTTGTTTAAAAGAATTCAACTGAGGACCCACCCTAACTGCCTACCTGACCAGGTTCTTTCCTTTCTCCTCTCTCAATAGGAACTAAAAAGTGTTCTTTTCTGCTTAGTCCGTTCCTGGGTGGGAGCCACAAGATGGAATGAGCCAGTTTATGGATCTAGGTGGTGCCAGCTGATCCACTGGGTGCATGGACTGCGAAATAGCTCAGGCTCTTGTCTTAGGTTTTACAATAGTGATGTTAACCCTAGAAGGAATTTGGAGAGGTTGTGAATCTTGCAGCCTCTACCTGCATGACTCCTAAACCATGATTTTTAATGTTTTGACTAATTTGTTAGTCCCACAGAGGCAGTCTAGTGCTTAGGCAAGAAGGGAGTTTGTTTTGGGAAAGGGCTGTTATTGTCTTTGCTTCAAACTATAAACAATAAAATAAGTTCCTACCAAAGTTAGTTCAGCCTCTGGCCAGAAGTGGGTAAGGACAGCTTGGAGGTTAGAAGTAACATGGAGTTTGTTAGGTCAGACTTCATTCACTGTCTCAGCTATAATTTGGCAATGGCAATTTCAGTTAAATCTCTTTGTTTTCTTTTCTTCTTAGAGACTTTAAGAGACCACATTTTCATTAGTTGCTTTCATGAGGACCCACAACATTAATGGCTAGTGTTAGTTTGGAATTACTATCCAATGCAATACATGGGAGAAAGGAATGGAATATACTGTGCCAATTATAAAGGAGAAAGTAGAGTTATTATATTGGAGGAAGGGATAATTTTGTAAACAAAGCTTAAGAGAATCAACCAGAAAGGAAGAATGGAGATGTTAAGTCAGTAAAGTAACATTGTTGGTTATGAATTTATATATTCCCCACGTCCAAGTAATAAACTGTTAGGAAATAAACTGACAGAAAAGAACTCATTTGCATTACCAAAGAAGCAAAATACAAATAAAATACCTCAAAACTAACTTAAAAAGCCATGTAGAATATAAATTTAGAAAAAATGTTGAAATGTTACTGGCGTATATTAAGTAAGAATTAAGTTAGTGGAAAAACATATTATTTTTTTCTTGCCAAGGAAGATTGTGTTGTAAAGAAGTCAATCTTCCTAAATTAATGTGTAAATTGAAGGCAATATCAATATGAATGCCAACAGAATTTCCTTGAGTACTAGAAAACTGATTCTAACAGGAATGGGGGAGGAACAGCCCAACTAGATATCCAACTGTATAAAGCTACATTTATTAAAACTACTTGGGGTTGGCACAGAAATATACATAGAATGTAATTGATAGGACAAACAGCCCATAAATAGATTGGCACACAGAAAGGAATTTGGTGCATAACAAAGGGAGCACTGCAGATCAGTGAGGAAGACAGAATTCGTTTAAAAATAGTTGTGTGATCTGGCCATCAGAGGGAAAAATGCATGTATATATAATATTATATATAGTATATATTATATATATAATATTATATATACATGCATTTTATTATATATAATATATAATATATATGTATGCATGCATATATGTATTCATGCCTATATGTATATGTAACTAAATTTGATAATATGTGTAGTAACTATATACATATTTATACACATATAATATACCAAATTCAACTATCTAAATATGCATGTAGTTGTAGATTTCTACTTATTTACCTACGATTTATTTTCTTTCTTATATACAATTAAATTAAGTTAGAAATTCTAAAAGGGAGCAGAGTTTATTTCACAAATATAGTGTTGAAGTGGAGATCACTTTGAAAGCAAGACAGAAACCCTGTGCACCCCCAAAATTGATAGATTTGGACCCAGGTAAATTTAATTCCTATATTCAAAAATAAACTATAAATGAAATTAAAAGGCAAAATTTTAACACCCTCATATCTGCTGAACTGGGTCAGGCTGGATTTGAGGATTTGAGGATAGGGATGCTTCCATTTGTTTACACAGTTGCCTAGTATCAACAAAAGTCCTAGACCTTGTATGTTGTGTTCTAGGTAATTACTCTAGAAATGTTAGAGACATGCATACAAGAGCAGCTCCATGTTGAGAGATGGCTAGGAAAAATGAGGCTGGAACTTGCTGCACTGCATTCCAAGAAGGTTAGGTATTCCTAGCCTCTAGATGTTTAAGGTTAAGTGAAGAATAGATTAATAATGTTTTCTAAATGGATCCAGATTCATGAATATCCTGGATATCCCATCATCTTGAGAACAAAAGTATTCCTAATTTTGCTTTAAAGATAATAATATCGATTCTTGCAAAATATAATAAGGAAAATTTGTCCTTTATCACAAATCCTTGTAGTGAAGCACATCTCCCCATGATTTTTTTTTGTTGTTGTTAACCTATATATAAACCAGTGTTGTACCTAGGATGAGTGCATTTCCTCCTTTTATTTCAGGAACACCAGACTCTCTGTGGAGTAGCTATTCTTTTACCACTTTATTTTCTTAACAAACTTGCTTTTGCTTTGCTCTGTGGACTCGCTCTGAACTGTCTTTTGCATGAGATCTGCAAACCAGCTCTTGGGGTCTGGATTGGGACACCTTTCCAATAACAGAAACATCAGGTTATCAATTGATTATGTTAATCAGAATTCCACACTTTCAAACCCAAATTTTTTCCCCACATGCAGGACAGAGGAATTGACGCCTGTATCCTAGCGAAGTAAGACTCACCAAAAGTCCCAGAACTCATCTTTCCTTTAACAGAAAATAAACTGTGGGGTATCAAGGGAGAAAAATCAACATTGTGAAAAGAGCTGACTCAATTATAAAAAGCAGTTCAAGCTACAGAACTCACTTACAGATTTTTTTTTTTTTTTTTTTTTTGGTTTGTATCTTTCTTTTGGTAACAGTTTTATTCAGATATGATTCACCCATATAAGGTGTAAAATTCAATGGGTTTTGGCATCGTAAAATAATAACCATAATCACAAACTATTTTAGAATATATTCATCATCCCCAAAATAAATACTGTATTTGTCAGCTGTTATCCTGCATTCTAACGCCCTATCCCACCACAACCCAGCCTCAGGAAAACACTAATATATTGATGATCTCTATAGATTTGCCTGTTCTAGACATTTACATAAATAGAATCAAACAAGAGTGGTATTGCTTCTGGCTTATTTCACTTAGCATAATGTTTTCAAGGCACATCCATGTTGCAACATGTACCAGTACTTCATTCCTTTCTATGGTTAGCTATTCCATTGCCTGGCTTTATCACATTTTGTTTATCCACCCGTCAATTAATGAACATGTCAGTTCTTCAACTTTGGTCTTCTTTTTCAAGAATGATTTGGCTATTCAGAATGCATTGCAATTCCATGTGAATTTTCGGATCAACTTTTCTACTTCTGAAATAGTCCATTGGGATTTTTCTGGGGTTTGTGGTGACTCAAGAGACCACCTTTTCAGGTACCATCTTCTTAGCAATATCAGGTCTTCCAAACCTAGAACACAAGATGCCTTTCCACTTATGTAGGTCTTCTTTAACTACTTTGAGCAAAGTTTTGTAGTTTTCAGTGTCTAAGTATTACACTATACTACTTTCTGTAATTTATTCCTAAGTATTTTATTTTTTGCTGCTATTGTAAATTGAATTATTTTCATTAATTTTGTTTTTGGATTCTCCATTAGAAGCATATAGAAATTCAATTGACTTTCTAAATATTGATCTTGTATCTTTAGAATTTTATTTTTATGAGATCATGATATCTGCAAGTAGGTATTGTCTTACTTCTTCCTTGCCAGTATACATGCCTTTTATTTTATTCCTTTTCTTGTCTGACATAATTACCTTGGCTAGAACTTACAGTATAATGTTTAATAGAAGTGGTGAGGGCAGAAATCTTTGTACCATTTCTAATATTAGGGAAAAAGCATCCAGCCTTTCACCATTGTGTATAATGCCAGCTCTTGTTTTCTCTGTATTTGTCCTACAGAGAATTTTGTTGGTTTCTTGTACATGTGGAAAGAGAAATAAAATCTATTTCATGGTGTGTGCTCAAAATTTGACAAGTATATTTCCATTCAACTGTAGTGTGCTACTATTCAATAAATAATCTTAAACTTATGTTGATTATTATGAATTTCTAAATAACATTCATAGAATTTAACATTTACCAAAACTCAAATTCAATGTTAATGCTTTTCCCAAAACAAACAACAAACAAAATATTAGAAACAGACATTAGGTTTACTCTCTGATATTAAAATACAAATTTTAGTTACAGTGCTGTGAACCAAATGAGTGCTAATATTAGGATTTATTGAAAATATATTAAGAAAATAGTATTATAAAATTACCTTGAATAGCTTAACTTGTCAGTTTCCTTTAAAAAAAGTCATGCTACCTTACAACTGCAAAGCACTTTTCCATTTTCAAGACACTGTAATAATCATTACCTCATTTAAATCAATTTTGAGACAGGTAAAATGCCTATGCATTTGAGGAATGAGGAGACTGGGTTTCAGAGACATAATGTATGGGTAGAAACATAGCTGTTTGCTTGCAAAGCTTGTGCTAAAAATTGACCTGCCTCATTGAGTTCTCAGATTCCCGCTGTTCACTCAAAACTTGCTCTACGTGATATAATGTTTGCAGAATCGTCTGTCAATCTCATGCCACTTATACTTTTCAGCACAGGGAGTACAAATGGGCAAGGTTAAATCATTAAAAAAATTAAGTCACAGGAAATCAAAAGAACATTCAAGTATCACAAGAAATTAGGATGCAAAATAAAAGCTATATTTAAAACATGATTATGGGCTGTTGGCACTAACTTATGTTCATTTATTTTTGCCATTGGGTGCTTAAGTAGGGTGAGTTAATTGATGTGTAGACACCAATTTAAAACTTTTCTAAATATATATTTTAGGCAAAGATATGTCAGTCTTCAGGATGGGATGCTGTCTTATCAACAGTGGATGCAATCTCTAACGTTCCTTAATTCAATTAATTTCAAAATATTTAAAGAGCTAACCATTGTTTCTACATTGGTGACAATTCAACACATTGTCTTGTGCATTGAGTTTTAAGATGTCAACAACATATTAAAGAATTCTAAAACATAACAAAAAAAGTACCCAAGAGAGACATTTCCTTGTAAAGATGAGATTTCATGAGTTAACAGGACCTGCAAAGTAAAAATGGTCTAGTCAAGGAAAAGAGTTTAAAAGACCAGTTGCTATTCATCTATGTTAAGGGATATTTCTCCTTCTTTTCTCCTCTCCTTCTCCTTCTTCTTCTTCTCCTTTTTCTTCTTCTTCTTCTTTTTTCTTTTTTTTTTTTGGTGATGAGGTCTTGCTCTGTTGCCCAGGCTGTAATGTAGTCAGGGCTCACTACAGCCTTGACCTCACAGGTTCAAGCAATCCTCCTGACTCAGCCTGTAGCTAGAACAATAGGCACTCAGACCATGCCCAGCTATTTTTTTTTTTAAATTTTTTGCAGAGATGAGGGTCACACTATGTTGCCCAGGCTCGCCTTAAACTCCCAGACTCCAGTGATTTTCCTGCCTAGGCTTCACAAACTTCTGAAATGACAGGTGTGAAACACTGAAGCCAGATGGGATTTTTCACAGTTAGGCCTAGGAAACATTTTTTTGTGGCACCAATGCGTGTTATCATGGACATAATGACATAGGTTTGTTTTATGGGAAGATAGGTAATTGCTCTGCAAGCATACTGACAATTCTGTAAGTATGATTTGCAGCAAGCTGTCAAACACATTGGCCCATGTGTCTCCTGTGATACCAATAGAAGAGCTTCTGCTCTTTGTCCACGTACACAGGTCAATTCTTCTTTTCATGCACAATTGAAATAACTGGAGAATTTAGGCAGCACTTGGCGAGCCAGTAATACAATTTAAAGAAGCACTCAATCAGCCAATGGGCTGATCGTTTGCAATGAAATTGTAGGCACATTGTGCACTCTAAACATTTGTTATTACATATTTTATAATCTCCCAGTGCAAATCCCACTTGCTTACAGGGGGTGATTTCCTCCTTCCTTCCTTCCTTCTCTCTCCCTCCTTCCTTACTTCCTTCCTTCCCCTCCCTCCCTCCATCCCTCCTTCCTTCCCCTCCCTCCCTCCTTCCTTCCCCCCCTCCTTCCTTCCGTCCCTCCCTCCCCACTTTCCTTCCTTCCTGAGACAGAATCTCACTCTGTTGCTTAGGCTGGAGTGAAGTGGCACAATCTCAAATCACTGCAGCCTCAACTTCCCAGGTTCAAGTGATCCTCCCACCACAGCCTATTAAGTAGCTGAGACTACAGGCATGCACCACCATGCCCTGCTCACTTTTTGCATTATTGAAGAGATGGGGTTTCACTGTGCTGCTCAGGCTAGTCTCAAACTCCTGGCCTCAAGTTATTCTCCCATCTTGGCCTCTGAAAGTACTGGGATTACAGGTATGAGCCACTGAACCTGCCCTAAGAACAAATTTCCTTTTGAAAACATCATTAAAATACATGATGAGTGACACCAGAATTGTCTTCTGTCACTCTGATCTGCAGGTTGAGCTGGTCAAGAAAAATGGTGAAGTTGGCAATTTTTTTTATTCTTTGCTTTTTTGGTGTGCCTAAATCACATGCTAGGGTGAGATTAGGGAAGGTTTACAGTTTATAAGGTGTATTAGTCATGTTAATCGAGGCTAATCAGAGAAACAGAACATATATACATACACTCACATTCACAGAAGGAGAGAGATTGGTTTTAGGAATTGGCTCATGTCATTATGGGTTCTAGCACTTTGGAAATCTGTAGGATTACAGACTGGAGTTTCAGGTAAGTGATGGTATTGCAGTCTTGAGTCTGAAAGCTTGAAATGTAAGTAGGACTTCTATGTTGCAGGCTGGAGGCAGAAGTCCTTCTTGGGGTATCCTCAGTTTTTACTTTTAAAGCCCTCAATGTTGCATTAAGTCCTCTGTTTAAGAATGAACATGCATGTTTGCTACAAAATCCATACTTTTAAATTTTAATTCTCCAGGTGATGATGTTAGGAGTTGGGGTCTTTGGAGGTGATGAAGTGATGAGGGTAGAGCCCACAGGAATGGGATTAGCGCCTTTATGAAAAAGACCACAAAGAGCTCCCTTACTCCTTCCACCATGTATGGACACAGCAAGAAGTTCCCATCCATGAACCAGGAAGAGAACCCTCACCAGACACAGAATCTGCCACACCTTGATCTTGGGCTCCCAGCCTCTAAAACTATGAGAAACAAATGTCTTTTGTGTAAATCTCCTAGTCTATGGTATTTTTGTAATAGCAGTTCAAGTAGACTAAGACACCCACACACTTCACAGAGGGTATTCTGCTTTTTTCAAAACATATTAATTGTACATGTTAATCATACCTACATAATACCTTCACAGTATCATCGCAAAAGTGGTCTTTGACAAAACAGGAAGGCACTGTAATCCTAGGCATGTTGATGCATAAGATGAAACAGCCAAGACAAGAAAGCAAAATCCAAACAGCATCAAGAAGCTAGAGTAAGAAAAGGGTAAGTAGCAAAGGTTGGATAAGAACATGCCAGACCAAGGGAATAGTACCTGCAAATGCTGGGAAGAACAAAAGGTCATGAAGCATTCATTCAAGAGACCACTGCATTCTGCAGGGACTGGAGCTCATAGTATTGATAGAGAAGTTATCAAACAAAGGTACAGGAGAGATGCAGGGCAGAGAGTAAACTTAGGAACTGGACATCAGTACCCCTGTTGGCCTCGTCATTGTGGTCTTACTAAAAGTGAAAATGTTTTCCCACTCCAGTGGAAAATGTTAAATATTAGTAACATTCAAGGGAAGTAAATGACAAACCATGGTTTCTGGTGGGAGATAAATTGCTGTAAGTTTCTGGAAAAATTACAGCAACATACAGGAAAGGCACAAATACCCTTTGGTTTTTAATTTTAATTTTAATTTTTTTAAATTTAGATTCAGGGAGTAAGTGTGCAGGTTTGTTACCCGGGTATATTGTGTGACACTGGGGTTTGTGGCACAGGTGATCCCATCAACCAAGTAGTGAGCATAGCACCCAATAGGTACTTTTCTAAACTTTGCCACCCTCTCTTCCTCCCCATTCTACTAGTCTCCAGTGTCTACTGTTTCCATCTTTAAGTCCATGAGTACTCATATTTAGCTCCCATTTATAAGTGAGACCATGCAGTATTTGGGTATTTGGTTGTCTGTTTCTGCATTAATTCACTCAGGATTGAATCCATGTGATTCACTTAGGCTGAATCCATGTTGCTGCAAATAACATGATTTTATTATTTTTGTGGCTGTGTAGTATACATATAGTGCATATGTACCACCTTTTCTTTATCCAGTCCACTATTGATGGGTGTTTAGGTTGATTTCATGTCTTTGCTATTGTGAATTCTGATATGATGAACATAACAGTTTATGTGTCTTTTTGACAGAATTATTTGCTTTCCTTTGGATATATACCCAGTAATGGGATTGCTGAGATGAATGGTCATTCTGTTTAAGTTATTGGAGAAATCTCTAAACTGCTTTCCACAGTAGCTAAACTACTTTACATTCCCAACCACAGTGTATAAGTGTTCCTTCTTCTCCATAATGTTACCAACATGTTATTTTTTCACCTTGTAATAATGGTCAATGAATACCCTTTGACTTGGCAATTCCATTCCCAGAAACATAGGTTATACAGTCACTAACCTATGTGTGGAACGATTTAATTATATATTTTTCCAGGTTTGTTTATTCACAGTGAAGAGATGGATAGAAAATGAATGTCCCAAATGGAGAATTGGGGTAACACTAAAAGGAGTTGAAACTCAATGCAGCTATTTCATGATATTGATCCAGGATAACTAACGACAGAAGAGGCCACTGGTGTAATACGAGAATTAATACAAGTCAAAATGACTGTCTATGTAAACCTATCTATAGATACACAGATATGGATATAGATAGAGGTACAAATATATATATAAAGATGTACGCCCAATAGATTACAGTGGTGCAATTACAGGTAATTTAATTCTTTCTTTGCACATGTCTGTATGTATTAAATATATTTTTACATGACAACAAGTAGTAACTGTAGTGGAGAAACCTGACAAATACTCCCTCCACTGGGTGATCAACATCAAGATCAACAGAAACATGTGATGTTGGTGGGATGCTCCCTTGCTAGGATGTGATTAATACAGTACTGTACCTCAGTCTTTCTTTCAAAAACCTATAACCCTAGCCTAAACATGAGAGATCCAACAGAAAAATTGCAGTTAAGGGTCATTCTACAAAAAAAAACCTTGAGCTGTACTCTTCAAAACCATAAATATCGTCAAAAACAAGGAAAGTCTGAGAAACTGCCACAGTTAAAAGTAACCTAAGAGGGCAAGATGATTAAGGATGTAGGGTACCCTGAAAGAGACCCTGGAACAGAAAAAGAATGTTATGTATAAAGGAAGGAACTCTAAATAATATACAGACGTTAGTTAATGATAGTGTAACAGTTTGGGTTAATTAATTGTGACAAATGTACGAAACACTTGTGCAGAGATGAACTTTGTGAGCAGAACGAAGGTCACCATAATGAGTCTATTTTCTAGAGTTAAAGAGCTTTCTAATTTCAGCCCCTTCATTCTGTCTCCCTGCTCTTTCCCCACTGCCCACAAAGATGCACAAGGGGGTGGTCTCATTTGAGATCAAAATTGACCTGGGAGTTGAGTCAAACTGTCCCTGTCAAGTTCTGTTTCCCATCGCCATCCATAAATAGCTGTCTGTAACAATATCTCTCCATTCATCTGCCTCCATTTGAACTACAACAACCAGCAGTTGTAGGAATGGTGTGGGAGATACTTCTCGTATCTTAATTATAATTTCCTGTTATATAACATATCACAGGTCAAGTGAGCTGGGATCTGTCCTTTCTTAACCTTCCTGTGAGCTGGGGAAGAGCCAAGGCTTGGATGCATCTCTGACCTCCCAACTGGTACAAGTCCCAGCCCACGATAATGTCACAGTGCCCTGGTTATGCATATCTGTGATATCAGGGGTGTTTAGGAAATGAACTGTCTGTTAATCTCCTAAATGAACTGTATTAGGAGATGAACTGTGTTAGATTGTTCTCACACTGCTAATAAAGACATAGCCAAGATTGGGTAATTTATAAAGGAAAGAGGTTTAATTGACTCACAGTTCCACATGGTTGGAGAGGCCTCACAATCATGGTAGAAGAGCAAGGGATGTCTTACATATTGGCAGGCAAGAAGAGAGAATGAGAGCCGAGTGGAAGTGGTTTCTCTTATCAAATAATCAGATATTGTGAGACTTATCCACTACCACAGAACTGTATGGTAGAAACTTCCCACATGATTCAGTTATGTCCCACCGAGTCCCTCCCACAACACGTAGGAATTATGGGAGCTACAATGCAAGATGAGATTTGGGTAGGAACCATATCAATCCATATTAATCTGTGATATGATACTACAGCCAAACCATATCAATCTGTGGTGTTTGAAATTATGAAAATGGACCCCTTGATGCATCTGGAATTTTGGCTATGAACATTTTCATAGTTGCTGAAGCACATGCCTAAATGCTTTCCCAAGAAGTTGTGACAGTTTCCACTCCAATTAACATTAGAGGTAAGAGCATTTTTTCTTAAATTGCACTTAGGAACAGAGAGGAGAGGTAGAAGTTTGAGGAGAGGGCAAATAGCTGTCACGTAATGGAAAAAATATTGGAGTACATTTCAGGTGAATGAACTTTAGTCCTTGGGCTCTCTGCACCATAGTGGTATCTTCATTCAGGCCAGTTACTGTAAGGCCTTGTGTTTTCTTTTTATAAATATTTAAATCTGGACCTGCTGCCTCCAAAGTTGCCTCTGGTTCTGAAATTTTATGCCTACGATTCTATCACAAAATTCACAATGATGCCAGAGTTGGTTCTGCTGTGACCAAACAGGGAGTTAAATCATCATAAACCCCAAAGAATGCATAATGGCATTATCATAGGATTTGAATTATGTACTTATTATTTGCCATGTAAGGGCATGCTTTTGGGAGACATGACTGGATCCAAAAATGTGAAACATATTGAGTTTTCCTGGGTAGTCCTGACTGATTTATTCATTCAATAAAAATAGGTTGAGCATACTATGTGTGTTTGGAGTCGAGGTTACCTTGAAGGAACAGAAGAGAAAAAAGAAGAAAAAAAGGAGAAAGGAAGGGGAAGGAGAGGAGGAGAGAATGAAGCATTGTGTGGAAATGTGGATAGGAGGCTATGAGCCAAGGAATGAGGATACCCTCTAGAAATTGGAACAAACCAAAGAATAAACTTTCCCCAGAGCCTTCAAAATGAAAGATATCCCACCAACATCTTGATTTTAGCCCAGTGATACCCATGTCAGAATTTTGACCTGAAGGCTGTAAGATAATAAATTTGTGTTGTTTTAAGCTGGCAAATAAATGGATGGTGCTTTTTTACAAAGGCAGTAAAAAACTAATAGAGTTTAGATATCTGATGAGTGGTTTCTGTCCCCTTATGTGAAAACTCCTATTTCTGTAAAGGAACAAAACTCTAGACAATCAGTTTCGATGAGGACTGGCCGTTTGTACTTATCCAGCTGAATGGATTCGGGTAGGCCCTGGCCAGGACAGGTCACCAGGGCAATATCCTGGCCCCATGCCCTGTTCAGAATTCCCTGGAGTCACCAGGTATGGGAATTTACTGTCCTTGATGGTACCTTATGTCACACTAAATTTCTTAATTAAAGATGAGACATTTTAATACAAAAATAGTATGTTGAAGCTGATGACATTGATTAGCATTAATATGTAATCAAATCTGGAGCATGTTTTTTGTTAAATGGTTACAAATTCTGTAAAAATTTTCCTAGATGTTCTTTCACACATAAGCTCAGCTACAAAGTTATGTATTTCTAAGGCAAAGGAAGGTTTATCATTTTTTTTTCTTTTATTATTATTATTATTATTATTATACTTTAGGTTTTATGGTACATGTGCCCAATGTGCAGGTAAGTTACATATGTATACATGTGCCATGCTGGTGCGCTGCACCCACCAACTCGTCATCTCGCATTAGGTATATCTCCCAATGCTATCCCTCCCCCCTCCCCCCACCCCACAACAGTCCCCAGAGTGTGATGTTCCCCTTCATGTGTCCATGTGTTCTCATTGTTCATTTCCCACCTATGAGTGAGAATATGCGGTGTTTGGTTTTTTGTTCTTGCGATAGTTTACTGAGAATGATGATTTCCAATTTCATCCATGTCCCTACAAAGGACGTGAACTCATCATTTCTTATGGCTGCATAGTATTCCATGGTGTATATGTGCCACATTTTCTTAATCCAGTCTATCATTGTTGGACATTTGGGTTGGTTCCAAGTCTTTGCTATTGTGAATAATGCGGCAATAAACATACGTGTGCATGTGTCTTTATAGCAGCATGATTTATAGTCCTTTGGGTATATACCCAGTAATGGGATGGCTGGGTCAAATGGAATTTGTAGTTCTAGATCCCTGAGGAATCACCACACTGACTTCCACAAGGGTTGAACTAGTTTACAGTCCCACCAACAGTGTAAAAGTGTTCCTATTTCTCCACATCCTCTCCAGCACCTGTTGTTTCCTGACTTTTTAATGATTGCCATTCTAACTGGTGTGAGATGGTATCTCATTGTGGTTTTGATTTGCATTTCTCTGATGGCCAGTGATGGTGAGCATTTTTTCATGTGTTTTTTTGGCTGCATAAATGTCTTCTTTTGAGAAGTGTCTGTTCATGTCCTTCGCCCACTTTTTGATGGGGTTGTTTGTTTTTTTCTTGTAAATTTGTTGGAGTTCATTGTAGATTCTGGATATTAGCCCTTTGTCAGATGAGTAGGTTGCAAAAATTTTCTCCCATTTTGTAGGTTGCCTGTTCACTCTGATGGTAGTTTCTTTTGCTGTGCAGAAGCTCTTGAGTTTAATTAGATCCCATTTGTCAATTTTGGCTTTTGTTGCCATTGCTTTTGGTGTTTTAGACATGAAGCCCTTGCCCATGCCTATGTCCTGAATGGTAATGCCTAGGTTTTCTTCTAGGGTTTTTATGGTTTTAGGTCTAACATTTAAGTCTTTAATCCATCTTGAATTGATTTTTGTATAAGGTGTAAGGAAGGGATCCAGTTTCAGCTTTCTACATATGGCTAGCCAGTTTTCCCAGCACCATTTATTAAATAGGGAATCCTTTCCCCATTTCTTGTTTTTGTCAGGTTTGTCAAAGATCAGATACTTGTAGATATGTGGCATTATTTCTGACGGCTCTGTTCTGTTCCATTGATCTATATCTCTGTTTTGGTACCAGTACCATGCTGTTTTGGTTACTGTAGCCTTGTAGTATAGTTTGAAGTCAGGTAGTGTGATGCCTCCAGCTTTGTTCTTTTGGCTTAGGATTGACTTGGCGATGCGGGCTCTTTTTTCGTTCCATATGAACTTTAGAGTAGTTTTTTCCAATTCTGTGAAGAAAGTCATTGGTAGCTTGATGGGGATGGCATTGAATCTGTAAATTACCTTGGGAAGGATGGCCATTTTCATGATATTGATTCTTCCTACCCATGAGCATGGAATGTTCTTCCATTTGTTTGTATCCTCTTTTATTTCCTTGAGCAGTGGTTTGTAGTTCTCCTTGAAGAGGTCTTTCACATCCCTTGTAAGTTGGATTCCTAGGTATTTTATTCTCTTTGAAGCAATTGTGAATGGGAGCTCACTCATGATTTGGCTCTCTGTTTGTCTGTTATTGATGTATAAGAATGCTTGTGATTTTTGCACATTGATTTTGTATCCTGAGACTTTGCTGAAGTTGCTTATCAGCTTGAGGAGATTTTGGGCTGAGACAATGGGGTTTTCTAGATATACTATCATGTCATCTGCAAACAGGGACAATTTGACTTCCTCTTTTCCTAATTGAATACCCTTGATTTCCTTCTCCTGCCTAATTGCCCTGGCCAGAACTTCCAACACTATGTTGAATAGAAGTGGTGAGAGAGGGCATCCCTGTCTTGTGCCAGTTTTCAAAGGGAATGCTTCCAGTTTTTGCCCATTCAGTATGATATTGGCTGTGGGTTTGTCATAAATAGCTCTTATTATTTTGAGATACGTCCCATCAATTCCTAATTTATTGAGAGTTTTTAGCATGAAGGGTTGTTGAATTTTGTCAAAGGCCTTTTCTGCATCTATTGAGATAATCATGTGGTTTTTGTCTTTTGTTCTGTTTATATGCTGGATTACATTTATTGATTTGCGTATATTGAACCAGCCTTGCGTCCCAGGGATGAAGCCCACTTGATCATGGTGGATAAGCTTTTTGATGTGCTGCTGGATTCTGTTTGCCAGTATTTTATTGAGGATTTTTGCATCAATGTTCATCAAGGATATTGGTCTAAAATTCTCTTTTTTTGTTGTGTCTCTGCCAGGCTTTGGTATCAGGATGATGCTGGCCTCATAAAATGAGTTAGGGAGGATTCCCTCTTTTTCTATTGATTGGAATAGTTTCAGAAGGAATGGTACCAGCTCCTCCTTGTACCTCTGGTAGAATTCGGCTGTGAACCCATCTGGTCCTGGACTTTTTTTGGTTGGTAAGCTATTGATTATTGCCACAATTTCAGCTCCTGTTATTGGTCTATTCAGAGATTCGACTTCTTCCTGGTTTAGTCTTGGGAGGGTGTATGTGTTGAGGA
Organism: Pongo abelii; assembly: GCF_028885655.2. Lineage (NCBI taxonomy): Eukaryota > Metazoa > Chordata > Mammalia > Primates > Hominidae > Pongo > Pongo abelii. The sequence continues at coordinate 6,547,210 of NC_072009.2, read as the reverse complement.
ATTTATCCATTTCTTCCAGATTTTCTAGTTTATTTGCATAGAGGTGTTTGCAATATTCTCTGATGTTAGTTTGTATTTCTGTGGGATCGGTGGTGATATCCCCTTTATCATTTTTTATTGCATCTATTTGATTCTTCTCTCTTTTTTTCTTTATTAATCTTGCTAGTGGTCTATCAATTTTGTTGATCCTTTCAAAAAACCAGCTCCTGGATTCATTTTTTTTTGAAGGGTTTTTTGTGTCTCTATTTCCTTCAGTTCTGCTCTGATTTTAGTTATTTCTTGCCTTCTGCTAGCTTTTGAATGTGTTTGCTCTTGCTTTTCTAGTTCTTTTAATTGTGATGTTAGGGTGTCAATTTTGGATCTTTCCTGCTTTCTCTTGTGGGCATTTAGTGCTATAAATTTCCCTCTACACACTGCTTTGAATGCATCCCAGAGATTCTGGTATGTTGTGTCTTGGTTCGCGTTGGTTTCAAAGAACATCTTTATTTCTGCCTTCATTTCGTTATGTACCCAGTAGTCATTCAGGAGCAGGTTGTTCAGTTTCCATGTAGTTGAGCGGTTTTGAGTGAGATTCTTAATCCTGAGTTCTAGCTTGATTGCACTGTGATCTGAGAGACCGTTTGTTACAATTTCTGTTCTTTTACATTTATTGAGGAGACCTTTACTTCCAAGTATATGGTCAATTTTGGAATAGGTGTGGTGTGGTGCTGAAAAAAATGTATATTCTGTTGATTTGGGGTGGAGAGTTCTGTAGATGTCTATTAGGTCCGCTTGGTGCAGAGCTGAGTTCAATTCCTGGGTATCCTTGTTGACTTTCTGTCTCGTTGCTCTGTCTAATGTTGATAGTCGGGTGTTAAAGTCTCCCATTATTAATGTGTGGGAGTCTAAGTCTCTTTGTAGGTCACTGAGGACTTGCTTTATGAATCTGGGTGCTCCTGTATTGGGTGCATATATATTTAGGATAGTTAGCTCTTCTTGTTGAATTAATCCCTTTACCATTATGTAATGGCCTTCTTTGTCTCTTTTGATCTTTGTTGGTTTAAAGTCTGTTTTATCAGAGACTAGGATTGCAACCCCTGCCTTTTTTTGTTTTCCATTTGCTTGGTAGATCTTCCTCCATCCTTTTATTTTGAGCCTATGTGTGTCTCTGCACGTGAGATGGGTTTCCTGAATACAGCACACTGATGGGTCTTGAGTCTTTATCCAGTTTGCCAGTCTGTGTCTTTTAATTGGAGCATTTAGTCCATTTACATTTAAAGTTAATATTATTATATGTGAATTTGATCCTGTCATTATGATGTTAGCTGGATATTTTGCTCGTTAGTTGATGCAGTCTCTTCCTAGTCTCGATGTTCTTTACATTTTGGTATGATTTTGCAGTGGCTGGTACCGGTTGTGCCTTTCCATGTTTAGTCCTTCCTTCAGGAGCTCTTTTAGGGCAGGCCTGGTGGTGACAAAATCTCTCAGCATTTGCTTGTCTGTAAAGTATTTTTTTTCTCCTTCACTTATGAAGCTTAGTTTGGCAGGATATGAAATTCTGGGTTGAAAATTCTTTTCTTTAAGAAGGTTGAATATTGGCCCCCACTCTCTTCTGGCTTGTAGGGTTTCTGCCGAGAGATCCGCTGTTAGTCTGATGGGCTTCCCTTTGATGGTAACCCGACCTTTCTCTCTGGCTGCCCTTAACATTTTTTCCTCCATTTCAACTTTGGTGAATCTGACAATTATGTGTCTTGGAGTTGCTCTTCTCGAGGAGTATCTTTGTGGCGTTCTCTGTATTTCCTGAATCTGAATGTTGGCCTGCCTTGCTAGATTGGGGAAGTTCTCCTGGATAATATCCTGCAGAGTGTTTTCCAACTTGTTTCCATTCTCCCCGTCACTTTCAGGTACACCAATCGACGTAGATTTGGTCTTTTCACATGGTCCCACATTTCTTGGAGGCTTTGCTTATTTCTTTTTATTCTTTTTTCTCTAAACTTCCCTTCTCGCTTCATTTCATTCATTTCATCTTCCAGGGCTGATACCCTTTCTTCCATTTGATCGCATCGGCTCCTGAGGCTTCTGCATTCTTCACGGAGTTCTCGAGCCTTGGTTTTCAGCTCCATGAGCTCCTTTAAGCACTTCTCTGTATTGGTTATTCTAGTTATACATTCTTCTAAATTTTTTTCGAAGTTTTCAACTTCTTTGCCTTTGGTTTGAATATCCTCCCGTAGCTCGGAGTAATTTGATCGTCTGAAGCCTTCTTCTCTCTGCTCGTCAAAGTCATTCTCCGTCCAGCTTTGTTCCGTTGCTGGTGAGGAACTGCGTTCCTTTGGAGGAGGAGAGGTACTCTGGTTTTTAGGGTTTCCAGTTTTTCTGCTCTGTTTTTTCCCCATCTTTGTGGTTTTATCTACTTTTGGTCTTTGATGATGGTGATGTACAGATGGGTTTTTGGTGTGGATGTCCTTTCTGTTAGTTTTCCTTCTAACAGACAGAACCCTCAGCTGCAGGTCTGTTGGAGTACCTGGCCGGCCGTGTGAGGTGTCAGTCTGCCCCCGCTGGGGGGTGCCTCCCAGTTAGGCTGCTCGGGGGTCAGGGGTCTGGGACCCACTTGAGGAGGCAGTCAGCCCGTTCTCAGATCTCCAGCTGCGTGCTGGGAGAACCACTGCTCTCCTTACAGCTGTCAGACAGGGACATTTAAGTCTGCAGAGGTTACTGCTGTCTTTTTGTTTGTCTGTGTCCTGCCCCCAGAGGTGGAGCCTACAGAGGCAGGCAGGCCTCCTTGAGCTGTGGTGGGCTCCACCCAGTTCAAGTTTCCAGGCTGCTTTGTTTACCTAAGCGAGCCTGGGCAATGGCGGGCGCCCCTCCCCCAGCCTGGCTGCCGACTTGCTGTTTGATCTCAGACTGCTGTGCTAGCAATCAGTGAGACTCCGTGGGCGTAGGACCCTCTGAGCCAGGTGCGGGCTATACTCTCCTGGGGCACCGTTTCCTAAGCCCGTCGGAAAAACACAGTATTCGGGTGGGAGTGGCCCGATTTTCCAGGTGCCGTCTGTCACCCCTAGAAGGGGAACTCCCTGACCCCTTGCACTTCCCGAGTGAGGCAATGCCTCGCCCCTGCTTTGGCTGGCGCACGGTGCGCTCACCCACTGACCTGCGCCCACTGTCTGGCACTCCCTAGTGAGATGAACACGGTACCTCAGATGGAAATGCAGAAATCACCCGTCTTCTGCGTCGCTCGCGCTGGGAGCTGTAGACCGGAGCTGTTCCTATTCAGCCATCTTGGCTCCTCCCAGGAAGGTTTATCTTTAGACTGAAGTAATTTCTTTTCTCTTTGCCTTTTTTCTCCTACAATGTACATAAGTACATACTGGTAATTTGTATCAAGAGGAAGATCTGAGAACATCTAATTGTTAATTAATTTTTGCACAATAGAAAAATAAAAAGAAAAAAAGAAGACTGTGAATAACCAACTGGACACAATAACAGAAAAGAGTAATTTCTAAGATGTCAAATCCCCAAAGAGAAAGATAACAATGTCCCAGGTATTTGTTAAAAAGGCACATTTTTAGCTGAGGCAGGAGGGTTACTGGAGGCCAAGAATTTGAGACCAGCCTGGGCAGCACAGGGTGACTGCAACTCCACAACACTTTTTAGAAGTTAGTTGGGCATGGTGGTGCACCTATAGTCCCAGCTATCTGGGAAGCGAAGGCAGGAGGATCTCCTGAGCCCAGGACTTGGAGGCATCAGTGAGCTATGATTTTACCCCTGTGATGACCAGGATCTCACCATTTGATATGGGGGAATTGAAACTTAATTGAACCCAAATTTTCTTGCTCTGAGTCAGGTGACCTTTCAGAACCTGAACAATACAAAAATGCCCAAATAAATGTCCTATGATAGGACCATGTTTTTCCAACTCATGTGTCCATTTCCGATCCTCAAAGAGAGTTTACTAAAACTCTTGTCTCTTTTAAATCCATAAGATAGCTACATCTGGATGATTTTAGGTTGTAACTTTTAAATTGGAATTATAGTATGGTGAAAGTGGCAACATAAATATTTATATGCAAACGGTTTCAAGGAAGAAAGTGTTTGGATAATCAGAACTCTACTCCTAGTTCTTCATTTGGTGCATTTGAAAAATCTCTCATCTTTGTCCTACTCTCCAGGGAAATATCTGATACACATCCAGTTTCAAAGAGGGGATGTTAAGAAATGCCTTACCCTAAATTCACTAGACGTATTCATTTCTGGACACTGACCTTATTCCTCTATCAGACCATTTAACATTTTCACTTTAAATGCATGTTTATCTTTTTCCTCTGGAAAAAAATTTCTTTTCTTTTGTTAGTAAGTAGCTGGAGGGATGATAAATACTCTGTATGTATTTAGTAGCAAGTATCATTAGAATTCTGAATTAAAAATGAGATTAATGATTTCATTTCAATCTTGTCAGGATGATGCATTTAAAAATACTGAATATAATGCCATTAAAGATTTAAGCATAACTTATTGATAAAACCATTACACCTGGAATGAGAGAGCTATTTGTCTACATAATGCTTCCTGAAATCACAGATAATACTTGCACATTTCCCACTCCACCATTTATAATTCCTTTTTAGATGTGTAATTTTTTTCAAACACATATGATACTTATTATATGCCAGGAAGTGTTTTAACGTTCTTACAAATACTAACTCATTTATTCCTCAAAATGACTCAACAATGCATTACTATTGCCATCCCTACATTATGCATAAGAAAATGGCAGCATGACAAGCATTGGTAACTTGCCCAATTGAACGCAGCAGATGAGTTTTGGAACCATGATACAAACAAGAGTCTGGCTGCCTGACCATGGCTCCATATTGTTTCTGCATTATAGATAAACCAGTGAGAACTTGGACTGATGGCAGTAGTTAATGTGCTTTTGCATTTGAGAAAGTAGGTGAGTGGCAAGATTATTGATATAAAAAAACTCAAATATATAAAATTCATATTTCTCATAGTCAAATCAAACACCACAAAAATGTTCTCTTCATTGTGATTTATATAAATTTAGATGTAGAAAGTTAATGTAAAACTGGCACTTTTGGTTAAGAGAGGGTAAACAGGTAATTATCTTCCCATCAGAAAGAAGCAAAGACAATATGTGAAGCAATGGTTTTTAAGACCATTGTTGATTGATATCTATCAATAGATAAGTGATTCCAGAAAGAGAGCTAATAAATGAGGTGAGTTTATTAGCTGACAGGTGATTGCATAGCTTCTACATTGAGAGAGATTCCAGGCAATGGTACAAGGAGGGGAACTTACACAGAAGTAATGACTTGAAGTGATCAACCTAAGAGTGTAGAGAGAGCAAGGCAGCTAGAATTTGAAGGACAGGGTTACAGGAGAGAAGATAGATATACAGAGAACCTCACGCTCAAAAAAAAAACAAACAAACAAACAAAAAAGGCCTACAGAGTGTGCCTCTTAAGTATTTCACCAACAGCAGGATGGATATGAAAAACACATGCAAAGATGAAGACATAAATATCCAAAAGAACCAGAACACTGCTTAAGGTTCACAGAAGGCTGTAAATGATGCCCTTTTTCACCAGCCAGAAGGAAAAAAAATCCCTAAATACATGAGACATTGCATAAACTTTTGAGGTTGGTTTTACTTTAATAAGGAAAAAATCATTAGCAACAGCCTGAACTCTAATCAAGTCCTGCCTAACAAACCTGAAAAGCAAGACTTGAGATCAATCTCATTCAAAATCACATAACTGAAGCCCAGAATAAAACTGAAGAACTTTTAGAGAAATAAAAAAACGCAACCCCCAAAGTAAAATTCAATCTGGCAATTCAAAGCTTGCATTTGGGATGGTCGCCGTGGCAGCTGCTGTAATCCCAGTACTTTGGGAGGTTAGGCAAGCAGATTACTTGATGTCAGGAGTTTGAGACCAGCCTGGTCAACATGGTCAAACCCTATCTCTACTAAAAATACAAAATTTAGCCAGGTGTGGAGGCAGGTAGTCCCAACTACTCGGGAGGCTGAGGCAGGAGAATCAATTGAACATGGGAGGAAGAGGTTGCAGTGAGCCAGGATCATGCTACTGCACTCCACACTGGGTGACAGGGGTAGACTCCATCTCACAAACACAGATACCCACACGAAAGCTTATAGCATTTGAATGAGTAGCAAGGGGAACTGTCTAAAATGAGACACACAGAAGAAAAAAAAATGAAAAGAGCAACAGTGAGCTGTGGGAGAACTTCAAGTATCCTAATATGTGAGTAACTGAAATACCCAAAGGAAAGGAAAGGGGAGAGGACACACATACAGAGAAATACTTGACATAGTGGCCAGAAATTTTCAAAAAACTTTACAAATCTATCAGCCTATGGGTTAAGGAATCTCAACCAACTCTAAGCACAAGAAAGCTGACAAAACCTTTGCCAAGACACATCATAATCAAATTACTCAAAACTAGTGATAATGATGAACTCTAAATATCAGCCAGAGGGAAAAACACATTCTATATAGGAGAACAAAGATAAGAATAACTTTGGTTTCTTATCACTAACAATGTAAGCAAAAAGACAGAGAAGAAACATACTTAAGGTACTTATAATAATTATCTATATTTTTGCTGGGTATAGAAGTATATACATATACATATGTAATAAGTAATAAGTAATACTTATTACATATGTACATAATATACATATGTGGTAAGAAGTAACACATACATATGTAATAAGTACAGACTTCTATACTCAGCAAAAATATCTTCAAATCAAACAAAGGTGATGAAAAGACATTTCCCAATGTTTAAAACCAGAAAGAATTCATGATCAGCAGACATGCAGTACAATGCATGTCCAAAGAATTCCTTTAGGAAGAGGGATTGATATTAGGTGTAAATCTAGATTGTACACAAAAGCAGGAAGAGCACCATAAATGGTAGATAATTGATAAAACTATAAGATTTTTATGTTTATGTAAGTGTTTTATATGGATGATTGACTAAACAAAATAATAAGAATGTATCATGAGGTTTATAAGAAATTCAAAACTAAAATTAATTACACTGATAGCATATTCTGGGAAAGAAAAGTGAAAGTATGCTGTCGTATAAAATTGCACAAAAGACAGCACAAAGAAATAAAACAACAGGCCAATATTCCTTATAATCATAGAGAAAACATTTCTAAAAGTATTTTCAGCAAATTGTAGCAAAACTGCATAAAAAGATAATTAAATCATGATCAGAAAGGATCATTCTAAAAATATAAGGTGGTTTTAACATTGAAACCAATCAATGCCATATTAACATTAAGCAAGATCACCTTAATATTTGAATAAAAATAATTGCTGAAATTCAGTATCCATTCCTGATTTTTAATATTGTTATCTGAATTGGAAAATGAATAAATTTTCCTCAACTTGATAAAGGGCATCTACATAAAACCTGCAACTAATAACATAATGGTGAATTATTCTTTCTCTCTACCCCCAAATTGGAAATAAAACAAGTCCATCTGCTCTCACAACTTGTACTCACCATTCTACTAGAGACTGCAGCCAGTAAAATAAGGAAAATAAAAATTCTCCATATTGGAAAGGAAGAGTCAAAACTGTCTTATCTGCAGATGATATGATCATCCATGCAGAAGATCTGATGGAATATATCAAAGAGCTACTAGAATTATTAAATACTTTAGGAAGATTTCAAGATAAAAATCAACAGACAAAAATAAATTGTATTTCTATATGCTAGCAATGAACATTTGAAAATTGAAATTAAGAAAACTGTTAACAATAAGCATATCAACAATATGAAATTCTTAGAGATAATTCCTACAGAAGATGTGAAAGAAAGCCTAGTACACTGAAAACTACAAAATGTTACTGAGAGAAGTTAAAGAAAACCTTAATCAGTGGGGAGATATACTTTGCTCACAGTTGGGAAGACTCAGTGTGTCCAAGATATTGGTTCTGCCCACATCAATTGGTAGATTCAACACAATCCCAGTCAAAATCCCGGTCAATTTTATTTCTCAAAATTGACAAACTTTTTCTATAATTTGTAAGTAAATTGTAATAGCCTGGAATAGCTACAAAAAAATAAAAAAGAAGAACAAATTTGAAGGTCTAATACTACTTAATTTTAAGATATATATAAGCTATAGTATTAAAGACATGACAATATTGCCATGAAGATAGACAAACAGATCAAGGAAACAGAATAGCGACTTGTGAAATAGACCCAAAAATACCCAAAAACTTCACTTCTACACTTAAACACACATACCACACACAGAAAGTTAACTAGACATTTGAAGGACCAAGGGAGCAGGTATTTGGAATATATACTACAAGCCTATTTTGGGGGCTTATATGCAGATGAAACAATCAGTATTGTTTCCAACAAAGCCTGTATTTCTTCTCAACAAAGCATATAATGTAGACAATTCTAGCTGATCATAGACTGACACTGGATGAATCCAACTTGGCATCTCTGATGCTGACCAACTCATATCTCATCTTACAGGTGTTAAAGTTGATGTACAGGCAGTTGAGAGTAGTTAGAAAAATATTCAGGACAAGAAGCCAATAGCTTAATTTCAATCCAGAGTCCTCTACATGACAGGCCACAAGATAGACTCAATGGGCATATAAGAGTATGGCGGATGGGTGCAGAGCATGATGCAGGTAAAAATAAAAAGCTAAATTGCCTAAAATTAGACTTGTACCATAGAATACTTTGATATGATCCACTTTCAAGTTTTTCTTAACTTATGATAGTTTGATAGTTATGATCTAATATATTGAACAAGAGTTAAACAAGAAATTGTATTATAGCAGAGAATATTTTAAAATGATGAATCTTGGTAAATATGCTTACTTTTTTTTTTTTTTTGAAGTAGAGTCATGCTTTGTTGCCCAGGCTGAAGTGCAGTGGCATGATCTTGGCTCACTGCAACCTCTGCCTCCGGGGTTCAAGTGATTATCATGCCTCAACCTCCTGAGTAGCTGGGACTACAGACACACACCATCATGCATGGCTGATTTCTGTATTTTTAGTAGAGACAGAGTTTCACCATGTTGGCCAGGCTGGTCTTGAACTCCTGACCTCAAGTGATCCTCCCACCTCAACCTCCAAAAGTGCTGGGATTATAGGCATAAGTCACTGTGCCTGGCCTTAAACTCATTTTTAAAAGGAATTAAGATATACAGTGAAGATATGTTAGGACACTCCTATATGGACTCAGAATTAATTAACAATTTATATAAATTTATAATACTTTCATAATAAAATAAGGCAGGGTTACATTGTAACTTTTTTTCGAGTCTGATGGTGTAAAATCCTAAATATTTGCCCCCTCCTCATGAATCTTGCTAAATGAAAAAATGGGGGTTTTGACCAGTGAAGATTTTACTGTACTTATCCATCTCTAACCATTGTCAACAGAAAATTTATCAGAAAGCTTTTTATGTTGCAATGATTGGAACAATTAAAAGTAAGAATTAAAGCACTTTCATTGCAAGGAAATTTAAAAAATGATTATCCATTTTTTAAATGGATAATCCATTATCAATTATACCCATGATAATACACTCATAGGTGGTTTTAACAGTATATTCTACAGCAAGAAACTGACAGAGCAGGAGCCTTGCCATTTTGGATAAGCACTACCATTTTAAAGTTCCCCTTGATCAAAAAATATCTAAATCCAACTCAAAGGGCATCAGCCTAATGGCTAATGTCAGCATGACCATAAACTGCAAATGACATCTTCAACCAGAAATGTTCCAACCCTAAGATAAACTCCTCCCCAGTAAGAGACATGCCAGCCCCAAGATAACCTCCCCTCTGGCTGGAGAGATGTTAGCCCCAAGATAACCTCCCCTCCACCCAGATATATTCCAACTCTGCCATAAACTTCTGCTCCACACACAAAAACATTCCAAGCCTGTCATAAACTGTCTAGCCCTGAACCCTTAAATACTCTTAGTCTGTAGGAGAGTGCTCGTGGCTGAAATTGGCCAGAAGCCTTTCTCAGATTTGTTCTCCAAAATAAGCCTGTGTTTCACTGTTGAGCTGCTTTTCACATATGTTCCCTCTTTCTTTAATTCTTATGGAAACAGACTTCAGACAGATCTTACTCATTCAAAATTCTTGTTAACTATCCAGGTCAGACGTAAGGGTTACTTGGAGACAGAATATTTGGTTAAAGTTGTGCTTTTCAAATGACAGTTCAGGTCAGATTATTACTTGAAACAACAGTACATATAAATTGGCAACAGGGACTTATGTGAGACAGCCGGTCCCTTTCCTGAGATTAACTGAAAATTAAATTACCTTTTCTTGAAAGTGAAATATATTATCAGCAAGCCAAAGAAATCTCCATCAGGTTTTCATTTCTTTATAAAAACAATGACAAAACATTTCACTCAAAAAACCTAATGCTCATAATGTTCAATTATAGAGGAGATAATTTAACAATCCATGTTATCAGTAATGAAAAATCAAGGTAGCTTTGTGCATTTTTGCAATGCAAATATATTGAGCATATTGGCCTGTGTATTTCCAAGTGTATAAAACTTACATTCAAGAGAATATCAGTAGTTTCAAGACTGCTTGGATTAGTTGAAATCTCCAAAAGCCAAAGGAATACCCATAAGTCAACTGCAGTATTGGCCCTAACTGGTCCCACCATTTCTGATTCTTTTTATCAAAAAAGCAACCTTTTATAATGAAAATTCATGAGGAGCCTCCCCTGTACACATCGGCATTCCTTACAGTGTGAGTAAAGTTCAACATTTTTTCATATGCTTAATGTCATTTTTTTTCTAGTTTGATTGTTTTTAACTTTTATTTTATATACAGCGGTACAAGGGCAGACTTGTGGTTGGGTAAACTTGTGTCCTGGGGGTTTTTGGTACAGATTATTTCATCACCCAAGTATTTAGCCTAGTACTCATTAGCTATTTTTCCTGATCCTCTCCCTTCTGAAAGGCCCCAATGTGTGTTGTTCCCCTCTATGTGTCCGTGTGTTCTTTTCATTCAGGTCCCACTTATAAGTGAAAACATGCCATATTTGGTTTTCTGTTGTGTGTTTGTTTATTAGAACATCTTTTTTTGCTAGTTATTTGTTTGTGCTTTTCACCTATTCTTAAAAAATCTCTTTCCTCCCTTTTTTACTTTTTATAAGTTTCTATATATTGGAACTGTTAGCCACTTATAAATCCTGCAAATATTTTCACGTTGTCACTGGCTTTTTAGTTAACTTAGGGGATTTTATGCAATGTAGAATTTTTAAAAATGTACTTAAATTTATCAGTCTTTTTTATTGATATGGGTTTTGTGTTATAAAAAGCCATTTCCCTAATATCAGGTCAAAGAAAAAAATTTTCGGCTTTCCTGCTAGTTCTTTTGCAGTTCATTTATTTAAAAAAATTTAGATCTATGTTCCACTGGGGATTCTTTCTTGAGTATGGTGAGATGGTTGGGTCTACATGTACCTTTTCTTAAATGGCTGCACATATTTGTCATAATACCATTTTTTTAAAGTCCACTATTGCCTAAATGATATTAAGTCTAACTTCATCCTTTACTACTTTTCTATATATCCTTGGCTCTATTTCTCTACTTTCTATTGTTTCATTACTTTCTTTATTCTTATGCCAATTTGATAGTCTTTTTTTCCTTTTTTTTCTTTTTTGAGACACAGTCTCCCCCTGTCATCCAGGCTGGAGTGCAGTCAGGCAGTCTTGGCTCACTACAACCTCTGCTCCCGGGTTCAAGTGATTCTCCTGCCTCAGCCTCCCTAGTAGCTGGGACTAAAGGCTTGCACTACCATGACTGGCTAATTTGTGTATATTTAGTAGAGATGGGATTTCATCATGTTGACCTGGCTGCTCTCAACCTCCTGAACTCAAGCGATCCACCTGCCTTGGTCTCCCAAAGTGCTGGCATTACAGGTGTGAACCAACATACGAGTTTTGATAGCAAATTTGTTTCATATTTTAATATCCAGTGTGATGAGGTTGCCCTCATGAGTCTTCTTCTTGTTAACCATCCTCACTTAATAAAATATTATGTAGTTTGTCTTCATTACCCAGATACTCAGCAACCTCAAAGCTTGGTAGACCTGGAGGGGCATGGTGGATGGTTTGGAGTATCAGTGGGCAAGCCTCTCTAAATCTGTAATGGAGTGAGGGAAGGAGTCAAGATGGGAGGGAGGGAGAGACAGAGAGAGGAAGGGAGGGAAGAAGGGAAGGAGGAAAGAGAGAAAGAGAGGAAAGAAAGAGATTTCTCTCTCTCTTTGAAATCAAAGTTGTAAAACTTTGGTATAAAAAGATAACAAATTATAAATAATAAATAAAATTGTCCTTTAAAAATCAACAGTAAAAAGTCTTTCATTTTAGTAACAACTGAACCTGGTAGATTACAATGTTTGGATTAATAAAATCCTATTTTTGATTCAAAACTGAAGTAAAAGAATGAATGAATTGGATTAGCATGAAGTTCTTAGCACACAGTAGCATGATTTAGCTAGGAATGTGGAGCAATATACTAAGGAATAAAATCAGAATGATTTATAATCACCCACTCTTTAGAAAAAGTTTGAAAGAAAGAAACACTTAAAAGTAAGTGAAGTTGGAGTAGCCAAGATGGCCGAATAGGAACAGCTCCAGTCTACAGCTCCCAGCATGAGCCACGCAGAAGACAGGTGATTTCTGCATTTCCAACTGAGGTACTGGGTTCATCTCACTGGGGAATGCCTGACAGTAGGTTCAGGACAGTGCCTGCAGCGCACCATGCATGAGCCAAAGCAGGGCGAGGCATCACCTCACCCGGGAAGTGCAGGGGGCCATGGAATTCTCTTTCCTAGTCAAAGAAAGCAGTGACAGATGGCACCTGGAAAATCAGGTCACTCCCACCCTAATACTGTGCTTTTCCAATGCGCTTAAATAATGGCACAACAGGAGATTATATCCTGCACCTGGCTAGGAGTCTCCCTCATTGCTAGCATAGCAGTACGAGATCAAACTGTAAGGCAACAGTGAGGCTGGGGGAGGGAGGCCCGCCATTGTCAAGTTAGTTATTGGATTAGGTAAACAAAGCAGCTAGGAAGCTCAAACTGGGTGGAGCCCACCACAGCTCAAGGAGGCCTGCCTGCCTGTCTCTGTAGGCTCCACCTCTGGGGGCAGGGCACACACAAACAAAAAGACAGCAGTAACCTCTGCAGACTTAAATGTCCCTCTCTGACAGCTTTGAAGAGAGTAGTGGTTCTCCCAGCATGCAGCTTGAGATCTGAGATGGGGCAGACTGCCTCCTCTAGTGGGTCCCTGACCCCTGTGTAGTCTAACTGGGAGGCATCCCCAATTAGGGTTGGATTGACACCTCACACGGCCGGGTACTCCTCTAAGACAAAACTTACAGAAGAACGGTTAACGATTTGTTAATTTGCAGTTAACAAATATCTGCTGTTCTGCAGCCACCACTGCAAATACCCAGGCAAACAGGATCTGGAGTGGACCTCTAGCAAACTCCAACAGACCTGCAGCTGAGGGTCTTGTCTGGTAGAAGGAAAACTAGCAAACAGAAAGGACATACACACCAAAAACCCATCTGTATGTCACCATCATCAAAGACCAAAGGTAGACAAAACCACAAAGATGGGAAAAAAACAGAGAAGAAAAACAGGAAACTCTAAAAATCAGAGCACCTCTTCTCCTCCAAAGGAATGTAGCTCCTCACCAGCAACAGAACAAAGCTGGACAGCGAATGACTTTGATGAGTTGAGAGAAGAAGGCTTCAGACGATCAAACTACTCTGAGCTACAGGAGGAAATTCGAAGCAATGGCAAAGAAGTTAAAAGCTTTGAAGAAAAAAATTAGATGAATGGATAACTAGAATAACAAATTCTATAAGTCCTTAAAGGACCTGATGGAGCTGAAAACCAAGGTATGAGAGCTATGTGACGAATGCAGAAGCTTCATTAGCTGATGCAATCAACTGGAAGAAAGGTATCAGTGATGGAAGATGAAATGAATGAAATGAAGCATGAAGAGAAGTTCAGAGAAAAAAGAATGAAAGAAATGAGCAAAACCTCTAAGAAATATGGGACTATGGGAAAAGACCAAATCTACATCTGATTGGTGTACCTGAAAGTGACTGGGAGAACGGAACCAAGTTAGAAAACACTCTGCAGGATATTATCCAGGACAACTTCCCCAATCTAGCAAGGCAGGCTAATATTCAAATTCAGGAAATACAGAGAATGCCACAAAGATACGCCTCGAGAAGAGCCACTCCAAGACACATAACTGTCAGATTCATCAAAGTTGAAATGAAGGAAAATATGTTAAGGGCAGCCAGAGAGAAATGTCAGGTTACCCACAAAGGGAAGCCCATCAGACTAACAGTTGATGTCTTGGCAGAAACTCTACAAGCCAGAAGAGAGTGGGGACCAATATTCAACATTCTTAAAGAAAAGAATTTTCAACCCAGAATTTCACATCCAGACAAACTAAGCTTCATAAGTGAAGGAGAAATAAAATCCTTTACAGACAAGCAAATGCTGAGAGATTTTGTCACCACCAGGCCTGCCCTAGAAGAGCTCCTGAAGGAAGCACTAAACATGGAAAGGAACAACCGGTACCAGCCGCTGCAAAAACATGCCAAATTGTAAAGACCATCAGGGCTAGGAAGAAACTGCATCAACTAACAAGCAAAATAGCCAGCTAACATCATAATGACAGGATCAAATTCACACATAACAATATTAACTTTAAATGTAAATGGGCTAAATACTCCAATTAAAAGACACAGACTGACAAATTGGACAAAGAGTCAAGACCCATCAGTGTGCTGTATTCAGAAAACCCATCTCACGTGCAGAGAAATACACAGGCTCAAAATAAAGGGATGCAGGAAGATCTACCAAGCAAATGGAAAACAAAAAAAGGCAAGCATTGCAATCCTAGTCTCTGACAAAACAGGCTTTAAACCAACAAAGATCAAAAGAGACAAAGAAGGCTGTTACATAATGGTAAAGGGTTCAATTCAACAAGAAGAGCTAAATATTGGGTATTTAGCTATCCTAAATATTGGGTATCCTGAATACCAAATACAGGAGCATCCAGATTCATAAAACAACTCACTGGAGACCTACAAATAGACTTAGGCTCCCAAACAATAATAATGGGAGAATTTAACACCCCACTGCCAACATTACACAGATCAACGAGACGAAAAGTTAACAAGGATACCCAGGAATTGAACTCAGCTCTGCACCAAGTGGACCTAATAGACATCTGCAGAACTCTCCTCCCCAAATCAAGAGAATATACATTCTTTTCAGCACCACAACACACCTACTAAAAAATTGACCAGATAGTTGGAAGTAAAGCTCTCCTCAGCAAATGTAAAAAACAGAAATTATAACAAACTGTCAGACCACAGTGCAATCAAACTAGAACTCAGTATTAAGAAGCTCACTGAGAAGCACTCAACTACATGCAAACCGAACAACCTGCTCTTGAATCACTACTGGGTAAATAATGAAATGAAGGCAGAAATAAAGATGTTCTTTGAAACCAACAAGAACAAAGACTACAACATACCAGAATCTCTGGGAAACATTCAAAGCAGTATGCAGAGGGAAATTTATAGCACTAAACTGCCCAGAAGAGAAAGCAGGAAAGATCTAAAATTGACACCCTAACATCACAATTAAAAGAACTAGAAAAGCAAGAGCAAACACATTCAAAAGCTAGCAGAAGGCAAGAAATAACTCAGATCAGAGCAGAACTGAAGGAAATAGAGACACAAAAAACCTTTCAAAAAATTAATGAATCCAGGAGCTGGTTTTTTGAAAAGATCAACAAAATTGATAGACTGCTAGCAAGACTAATAAAGAAGAAAAGAGAGAAGAATCAAATAGATGCAACAAAAAATGATAAAGGGGATATCACCACCGATCCACAGAAATACAGACTACCATAAGAGAATACTATAAACACCTCTACGGAAATAAACTAGAAAATCTAGAAGAAATGGATAAATTCCTTGACACATACATCCTCCCAAGACTAAACCAGGAAGATATTGAATCTCTGAATAGACCAATAAAAGGCTCTGAAATTGAGGCAATAATCATTAGCTTACCAACCAAAAAAAGTCCCGGACCAGGTGGATTCACAACCAAATTCTACCAGAGATACAAAAAGGAGCTGGTACCATTCCTTCTGAAACTATTCCAATCAATAGAAAAAGAGGGAATCCTCCCTAACTCATTTAATGAGGCCAGCATCATCCTGATACCAAAGTCTGGCAGAGACACAACCAAAAAAGAGAATTTTAGACCAATATCCTTGATGAACATGGATGCAAAAATCCTCAGTAAAATACTGGCAAACCGAATCCAGCAGCACATCAAAAAGCTTATCCACCATGATCAAGTGGGCTTCATCCCTGGGATGCAAGGCTGGTTCAACATAAGCAAATCAATAAATGTAATCCAGCATATAAACAGAACCAAAGACGAAAACCACATAATTATCTCAATAGATGCAGAAAAGGCCTTTGACAAAATTCCAAAATGCTTCATGCTAAAAACTCTCAATAAATTAGGTATTGATGCGATATATCTCCAAATAATAAGAGCTATCCATGACAATCCCACAGCCAATATCATACTGAATGGGAAAAACTGGAAGCATTCCCTATGAAAACAGGCACAAGACAGGGACACCCTCTCTCACCACTCCTATTCAGCAAACAGAATGTTGGAAGTTCTGGCCAGGGAAATCAAGCAAGAGAAGGAAATAAAGCGTATTCAATTAGGAAAAAAGGAAGTTAAATTTTCCCTGTTTGCAGATGACATGATTGTATACTAGAAAACCCCATTGTCTCAGCCCAAAATCTCCTCAAGCTGATAAGCAACTTCAGCAGATCTCAGAATACAAAATCAATATACAAAAATCACACCAGTCTTATACACCAATAACAGACAAACAGAGAGCCAAATCATGAGTGAACTCCCATTCACAATTGCTTCAAAGAGAATAAAATACCTAGGAATCCAACTTACAAGTGATGTGAAGGACCTCTTCAAGGAGAACTACAAACCACTGCTCAATGAAATAAAAGAGGATACAAACAAATGGAAGAACATTCCATGCTCATGGGTAGAAAGAATCAATATTGTGAAAATGGCCATACTGCCCAAGGTAATTTATAAATTCAGTGCCACCCCCATCAAGTTACCAATGACTTTCTTCACAGAATTGGTAAAAACTACTTTAAAGTTCATATGGAACCAAAAAAGAGACTGCATTGCTAAGTCAGTCCTAAGCCAAAAGAACAAAGCTGCAGGCATCACGCTACCTGACTTCAAACTATACTACAAGGCTACAGTAACCAAAACAGCGTGGTACTGGTACCAAAACAGAGATATAAACCAATGGAACAGAACAGAACCCTCAGAAATAATGCCACATCTCTACAACTATCTGATCTTTGACAAACCTGACAAAAATAAGCAACAGGGAAAAGATCCCCTATTTAACAAATGGTGCTGGGAAAACTGGCTAGCCATATGTAGAAAGCTGAAACTGGATCCCTTCCTTACATGTTATACAAAAATTAATTCAAGATGGATTAAAGACTTAAATGTTAGACCTAAAACCATAAAAACCCTAGAAGAAAACCTAGGCAATACCATTCAGGACATAGGCATGGGCAAGGACTTCATGTCTAAAACACAAAAAGCAATGACAACAGAAGCCAAAATTGGCAAATGGATCTAATTAAACTAAAGAGCTTCTGCACAGCAAAAGAATCTACCAGCAGAGTGAACAGGCAACCTACAGAATGGGAGAAAATTTTCGCAATCTACACATCTGACAAAGGGCTAATATGCAGAATCTACAATGAACTCAAACAAATTTACAAGAAAAAAACAAACAACCCCATCAAAAAGTGGGCGAAGTATATGAATAGGCACTTCTCAAAAGAAGACATTTTTGCAGCCAAAAAACACATGAGAAAATGCTCATCATCACTGGCCATCAGAGAAATGCAAATCAAATCCACAATGAGATACCATCTCACCTCAATTAGAATGGCGATCATTAAAATGTCAGGAAAGAACAGGTGCTGGAGAGGATGTGGAGAAATAGGAATACTTTTACACTGTTGGTGGGACTATAAACTAGTTCAACCATTGTGGAAGTCAGTGTGGCGATTCCTTAGGGATCTAGAAGTAGAAATACCATTTGACCCAGCCATCCCATTACTGTGTACATACCCAAAGGATTATAAATCTTGCTGCTATAAATACACACGTACACCTATGTTTATAGAGGCACTATTCACAATAGCAAAGACTTGAAACCAACCCAAATGTCCAACAATGATAGACTGGATTAAGAAAATGTGGCACATGTACACCATGGAATACTATGCAGCCATAAAAAATGATGAGTTTATGTCCTTTGTAGGGATATGGATGAAACTGGAAACCATCATTCTCAGCAAACTATCACAAGAAGAAAAAACCAAACACCACATGTTCTAACTCATAGGGGGGAATTGAACAATGAGAACACATGGACACAGGAAGCGGAACATCACACACTGGGGGGGACTGTTGTGGGGTGGGGGAAGGGGGAAGGGATAGCATTAGGAGGTATACCTAACGCTAAATGATGAGTTAATGGGTGCAGCACACCAACATGGCACATGTATACATACGTAACAAACCTGCACATTGTGCACATGTACCCTAAAACTTAAAGTATAGTAATAATACAATTAAAAAAAATAAAAAGTACGTGAAGTTGACGTGGTTTCAAAGAAAGAACTAACTCCATAGTGATGACAGTGAATTGTATCATAAACTTCACAATATGAGAAGTGCAGAATATCTATTTTTCAAGTGAAATACGTGAATATTTTGACATTCCAATATTTCGACAACTACTGAGAATGGCAGCTCTCTGTAAAACTAGAATAAGAGTTGTCATAATACATTGCTGAAATTTTATATTTATTTTTTCACAAATTAGAAATAAGTTTTGATGTTTTCTGAACAGACTGCCAAATGTTCATCAGCCTTATAGTTTACCATACATTACATGAGAAAAGAAAAGCAGAGCTCTGCTGCAGAGTGTATTTGTCTTCCCAACATTCACTTTAACCAATGCAGTTCTCTGCCTTTATGCCCCTGGCTCAGCACATGAATAAATACACAAATGAGTGGTCCTGCCACTTCTAAAGCTTCATGATGCTTTCTACTCTCATCTTCTTTCCTCTCTCAACCAGGATTTAGGTACATCTGAATTCTGAGGCATATTCGTAGTCTGTACCCTAGAGATTCTTATTTATTTATTTATTTATTTTTGAGGCAAAATCTTGATCCCTGCTGGAGTGCAGTGGTACGATCTTGGTTCAATGCAATCCTGCTTCCTCAGTTTAAGTGATTCCCCTGCCTCAGACACCCAAGTAGCTTGGACTACAGGTGCACAACACCATTCCCAGCAAATTTTTGTATTTTTATTAGAGATTCAGTTTTTACCATGTTGGCGAGGCTGGTCTCAAACTCGTGGTCTCAACTGATCTGCCAGCATGGCCCCTCAAAGTCCTGGGATTATAGGTGTGCCCCACTGTGCCTGGCCTCTAACCTGGGCATTCTATAATAAAATCAATAACCCTTAAATACATGCACATTCATAATAAATATAATACCCACCTCAGCCATTCTGTGTTACCTTCACAAATAGCAAGTATTTAGTATTCAAGAAAAAAAGAGACCAAGAGACCTATCTATTAATACATCTCTTTCTTAATTTTATGTAGAAATCATCAACTACAAAACACAGTTGAATGGACAAACCCCTAACCAATCTCTCAGGTTCAATTTTGTGTGGGAATTCCTGCTTTGTATAAGATAGTCAGATACACAGTTGTGTACCCATGGATTTATCTGTCAGCTTCCTCAAAAAAGTACTCAGGTTTTTTAGGGAAATAAATACGACAGATGCAGATGGTACAGAAACCATCACCATTTACTTGTAGCTGCAACTACCCTTGTTTTGCAAGATGCCGTTTATATAAAAGCTCCTTGTAACTTTTCAGTGTTTTTAGAAATTATTCTTTTCTGACATACCTCTCCCAGACAGAGGCTGGAGAATTTATTCTTCCATACCAACCTCCTTCAAGTACATCTATTTTACCAAAATAATTCCTATATGACACATCAAATATTTTCTTAGTATAAGCAAACTAAGGTTTGTTAAAGTTGAGATGATTTTACACTTCACAAACCTCCTTGGATTAATTGGCCATGCTAAGTTGTGATGTAGAACCATAGTTGTTGTTGTTTTGGTAGGGGGGAAATATCAATAAATATTTTTGGGAGAAAAATGGAATCACCATGTGAATCAATGTTTTGACATAATGTAAAGCCTACTGTGTCAAAAGATAGGGAGGAAGTTACTTCTCTGCAAATAGTAATATTTCCAAAGTACCCAGCATAATAATCTAGTAAACTAGATAATTTAATTCAGTGATTCTCTTTGCTCAGAGTGGGAGATTGTGGGCCACTAGAACTCCCTTGTAGAGGAAACTGGTGTCATCAGTGTGAGGGGGTGTTGCCAGTAAATAGACAGTTCTTCTATTCAATGATTAATTGAAAAATAAAATTTTATATAATATATATTTACAGTACACATTGTGATGTTTTGATATATGTGTACATTGAGAAGCAGTTAAATCAAAGTAACATATCAATGAATTTATCTACTTATTTATTTGGGGGGACTGACAAAAGAAAAACTTCAGCCGAATTAAATTTAAAGGACTTTAGTTGAGCAATGAACAATTTGCCAGTCAGACAGCCCCCAGAATCACAATAGAGTCACAGAGACTCCAGCAGTGCCTCATGGTCAGAACAAATGTACAGACAAAAAGGTAAAATGACGTAGAAGAATCAGAAGTGAGGTATAGAAACTGCAAAATTAGTTACAACTCAGCATTTGCCTGATTTGAATGCAGTTTGAATATTCAGCTGTCTACAAGTGGTTGAAGTATGGCCACTGGGATTGGCCACACTCAGCTATTGTTACAGGTGCTTACTATTAAGTTAGGTTTTCAATTTTTTCTTCCTATTAAGCTAGGTTACAGTTCATCCACAAGGTCTCAAATATAGAATTATGGAGTCCTTCTCAGGCCATATTTAGTTTGCTTTAACAGGGTGAACATTTAAGAATCTACTTTCTTGGCTGTTTTCAAGCATACGTTATTATTAACTGTGTGTTTCTTGAATTTATTATTTCTGTCTAACTGAAATTTTGTATTCTTTGACCAACATCTCCTCAGTGCCTGATCTCACTTACCTGTGGAATATAAAAATATCAAACTCTTAGAAGCAGAGAGGAGAATGGTAGTCCTTCTGTATTTGCTTCTGTATTTCATATAGGACAAATGATATTCTGGTTTTCAAGATAAACCAATTCCTTTCCTATATCCACATCCTTCTTACCTCTTTGTTGTTTCTTTCCCTACTTTCCCACCTCTTTCCAATGGCCTCTCTATCTCCTGCCACAGTCAGTGTCATCTTTTGATTGAAACTTTCTTAACTTCCTCTGGGAATGTCTAGACTCATCCTCCTTTTTGTCCACCTGCTCTCTCCTTGTTCTGCAAATGGTGTCCACTGCATTCCATTTCTATTTTGTGCTAGTCTTAGTTCTGTATCATTCTAGGCTGAGGGCTCCTTGATGTCGGAGACTCTACATTGTTTATCTTTGTAAAAATATGGTGGAGCAGGGGTCAGTGCCTTTCTTCTATACCAGCAAATAGTAAACATTTTTGGCTTTGTAGGCCATAAGATTTTTGCTACAACTACCCAGCTGTGCTGTTTTCACAAGCCCAGCCATTGTCAGTATGTAAGCAAATGGGTTTACATAGCTATCTTTAGAAAAACAAGTGGAGGGCTGGCTTTAGTTTCCCAACTTGGTTTCGTAGAGTCCAGTGGGATCTAATAAATGGTCATGAGAGACATTACTGAAAAATGCTCATGTTCTTCAAAGCTTAAGCACTCAACATGTTATAATAAAGTTTAAAAAAACTAAATAGAAATTAAGCAGTAAACATAAATATTATACAAATGTGTATGTATTAGAAATACATAGTTCTTCAGTAAGACTTAGTAGAAAACAAAGCAAGAAAGCGATAAATACAGGATTTAGGATAACACCTTCTCTGGGGAGAGGAATACAGGGAGATAGAATAGAGGAACCAAATATCAAAAATCAGTTATTTTTAAAAGTATATTTTTGTATGGGTGTCTATTATATTATTATGAACACAGTAACAAATAAGTAGGAGTAATCATGAGATTATTCATGAGTTAATAATTATGTTTAATTTTTTTTAGGTCAAAGCCATAAAAGAAGTTTTTGTGGTATTCCCATTCTTATATATTCTCAACCTTCCCATTGATCAAGATTCTTCAAAGATGGCAAATTCTTTGATGACTTCAACACATTCTCTCAATGTCTCAGGTGGTAATTGTTGAGGCCAGTGTTTTAAGCAGATTCAAAATGCTTTAGGTGTTCTTTTTACCAGGATTGTACTCCTAGTAGATGATTAAAATTTTTAGAATTGCATCCCGCTGTGACTCTCAGAGCACCAGCATGGGCAGGTACTCTATCCTCATAGATGAAGCCCAGTATAGCCTAGTGCATAAGTCTGTAGCCTTCAAAGTCAGACTTGGCTTCAAATTCCCATTCTGCCTCTTAATCCCTATGTTAATGTGGGAGTTGCTGCTTTCCCTCCTCTGTAAGATGCGGAAAATTGTAACATATACTTCGTAGGGGTGTGGTGAGCATAAAATTTGCTATAAGAGAAGATGTTTCCAGAAAGAGCTGACACAGTGGATGCTGATGAAATATTATCTCTTGTTAGTATGATTATCAAACAATTTCTGTTCCTGTTCTCATTTAATAAAAGTTCTGAAAGGAGACATGAGCCTATTTTTTGCTTAGGAATTCAGAAATATGAGGGACACATTTGGTGCCACTCTCTTTTGTCTCTCTCTCCATGATGGTCATAACATGTCAGCTGTTGCGCTGGTGATTTTGTCTCCATTCCACAATGGGACAAGGAAAAATGGGAGAATACAAGGAATAAGCCAGAAATGTTCATATCATAGCAAGGCACACTTGTCTAAGCCAAGGCAGTGGTTTCCATTTAAAGCCCATTGGCTACACCGTTGTCGCAAAGAGCATCACCCAGCTTTATAGCAGAACAGACCATGAAGTCCTATTCTAACCAATTATATCGTAATACAGAGCCAAGCAAGTGGTTTACTCCACCTGAAGGAAAGCACAATGAACATTGGGCAGGTAACTTGCAAAGTGCCAAAAACTCCCACTCCTTTCTAACCATGCTCGTTCTATTCTGTCCAGCCTAGCACCAAGGTAAGCAGAGGAGAAACTGAGCTTTGTCTCTTTGTCAACAGTGAAAAGTGTACCTTCTACAGCAAGCAACAGCTGGTGTCCTTCTGTAGCAAATGTAAAATTATAAACATTTTTCTGTTGTAATTTTAGCATTTTTTTGTGGCAGCTTGTTAAGGATCACTACTTTCTTGACACTACCATTATATTCTGGGCCTCTCTTTTGTAGTTTTGCTTTAGGACTTTTTAGATAATCTGAATATATTACTTGAAAATTATTGAATAAGAGAGCTCCCTGACCCTTAGATTTGTGATTTTTCATACAAAATTTCATTTTCAAAAACACCTATTGTGCTTAAGTAATTTTTTCATGGAGAATCTGAAGGAATGCAATATATCTATATTGTGCTTAAGTAATTTTTTCATGGAGAATCTGAAGCAATGCAATATATCTATATCTACCTATATTTCTATATCTCAAGTGGGCACATTCAAAATTCCACCTTCTATGCCTATGAGGAACTCCTCAAAGATAGTTTGAATCATGGCCACCCACAAAATATTAGCCTCAATTAATACTTTCTTGTTGATCATAATTATATCTTGAATATACTAAAAATCACAAATGACTCATGTAATCTGCATTTTTTTTTGTTTTGAGATGGAGTCTCGCTGTGTCACCCAGGCTGGAGTGCAGTGACACTATCTCCACTCACTGCAAGCTCCCCCTCCCAGGTTCATGCCATTCTCTGGCCTCAGCCTCCCGAGTAGTTGGGACTACAGGCGCCTGCCACCATGCCTGGCTGATTTTTTGTATTTTTAGTAGAGACGGGGTTTCACTATGTTGGCCAGGATGGTCTCGATCTCCTGACTTGGTGATCTGCCCATCTTAGCCTCCCAAAGTGCTAGGATCACAGGCGTGAGCCACTGTGCCCGGCCACCTCTTTCTTAAATAGTACAATTTGAGGTGATGACACCCATTTTTCTTTTGTCATGACATACATCCTCTGTTCCCAGTATCTTCAATGATATATCCTTGTCTTTGATCTGTCTCCTTTTTCCTTTGTATAACAACAGTCTTACTTTTTTTTTTTTTTCTCAAAGTTCACCGGGGAACATTTCTGCTCCTTGGTGTGTATTTGCCATATATAAGCTAGGATTGTTTTTAAGTATTTCCTGGTGAGTTTAATTTTTATTTTGATGTTCTGATATGCTATCTCTTTACTAAAGATTTTTACCTTGAGATTTTATAATATTAATGCAGGTAGAATAACAGGGTTTTGGTTACCATTTTCCTGGCATTTCTTTTTCTCACCTGTTACTTTCAAAATTTTGTGTGTCCTGAATGTTTAACGGATGGCTTTTCACAGCTAAACATAATGAGATGTTTAAAAATCAAATGTCAAGTTCTCATCTTTAACAGTTGTATTGAGTCCATTTACATTTATTCTAAAGTTTAATTTCTCCCATTTTAATCCGTGCTTTCTATTTGTCCCGTAGATTTATTTTTATTGTCAAACAATTTTGCTCTATGTAACTTAATCTGCCTCTGTCTTTGTTTGAAAGCTTATACTGTTTTTATCCTATTATCAGTTACCCTTAAATTTTTGAATACTCAGAGAGTTTAAACGCAATCTGTATTTCTACCGTCCTATGAAATATCACATAAAATTGAGAATCCTTAAATTCCAAAGACCTCCTTTGAATCTTCTAAGTTCTTCCTACCCCTTCTCTCCTACACTGTTTGGTTATTCTCCAAATTAAACATTATTATTTTTGCTTACTATATTTAATATTTATGTAAATTTAATAACATTTACCAATTTCTCACTCACTAGTCTCACTCTTTGAGTTGTTTTCCTTTATCTATTGTTTTATGGGCATTCATTTTGTCTTCCCAATCACTTTTAATTATAACCAAGATTTTTTTAAAAAAAGAACCATTCATCCCAAAGTACCTAGTATAATGCTCATTCTACTTTATAGAATAGCTGCACAAGACAGACATGCTATTAGAATGGTCTATTGCAAGTAAAGGTAAACTAATTTTCCTTTAATTTTTTTTCTTAGAATGAAAAATATAGCATTGTTCCTTTAATTAATTAGGATATTGCCTGCTAGGATTAGGAACCATTCAGTTCACACTAGTTCATCATTTACCATGCAGCATGAGGTGGGGGCAAAACATTCTCTCTCTCCCTGGATTTCTGTCTGTACTTTCTCTAAGACAATGAGCTCATCCAGCAGATATACCATGTCTCACTTCTCTCATTTCCCCTTGTCAGCACAGTGTGGGGTTTTAGTCAGAACCTGATAAATATTCATCAAGCATATGGCTGGCTCTTTCCTTCTGGGACTCCTGAAATACAATCAGAGCACATCCTCATGTTGGCTTTTACTGTTAATGGAAACTCCCTCCATGAGAGGAATCTAGCTTTTTCCATAGGCTTTGATCATACAATTCATCATTCACTTATAAGAGATGTCCAGTTACAGACAAAAAAAAGTTAAAGAAAAAAGCATCCTATTTTAGCTTATATTTTTAGAGACAAGGTCTTACTCTGTCACCCAGGCTGGAGTGCAGTGGCACAATCATAGCTCACTGCAGCCTCGATTTCATGACTCAAGCAATCCTTCTACATTAGCCTTCTGAATAGCTGGGAGTACAGACACAGCACGATGTAATTTCTATATACTTTTTTCAGAGTTAGGGTCTCACTCTGTCACCCAGGTTGTATTGCAGTGGCATGATCACAGCTCACTGCAGCCTTGACTTCCTGGGCTCAAGTCAGCCGCTGAGGTAGCTGAGACTTTAGGTGCACCACCACCATGCCCAGCTATTTTTTTTTTTTAGAGCTGGGATCTCTCTATGTTTCCCAGGTTGGTCTCAAACTCCTGGGCTCAAGAAATCCTAAATCCTCCCTGAGACAGCCTCCCAAAGCAGTGGGATTACAGGTGTCAATCGCTGCACCCAGACAAGAAAAATCATCTTGATTTAAATTCACAACTGAAATTGTTGTAAGAGACACCAAGATGGGAGGGTTGCTTGAGTCCAGGAGTTGACAGACCAGCCTGGAAAACCTAGGTAGAGCCCATGTCTACAAAATAAATAAATAAATAAATAAATAAATAAATAAATAAAATAAAAAAATTTAGCTAGGCATGGTGGCACGTGCCTGAAGTCCCAGCTAATACGGAGGCTGAGGTGGGGGGATTGCTTGAGCCCAGGAAGTTGAGCTGTGATCATGCCACTGCACTCCAGTTTGAGGGACCCAGCAAGACCCTATCTCAAAAACCACCTCAACAAAAAACCCCAAAACAACAACAATAAAACACAAAATAAATTTACAGCATCTCCTTTTCCCCAAGTGCACATAGCTTGATGAAGGCTGCTCAGTTTAACTATATGGGAAGGGGGTGATGTCTCTTTTTTTGCTCTCTCCTTCTTCTCTGCTTGATGGCTTATTTATTTTTTAATATCAGGATCTGCAATGAGGGAGGAGAGGTAAGAGCTTCAGTAGAGTCTTCCTCAGCAGATATCATGCCACTCTAATTGATGACTCTTTCTTTGCTTTCTGGAATTAACTGATGGTCAAGACTGAAACATTCTCTATTGGACCCATTTGTTGGCTCTTTGCTATTTCCTATCACTCATGGACAAAGGCAGTATGTGTTGCTCTTCAGGACAGGAACTCTGAAAACTCCACTTGTGCTCTTGGAGGGCTAGAGTAGAGAGGGGAAGCTGCGTTTGCAGGCTGCACATGTGGGAACTCATCGCTGTAAGATGATCTCAAGACAATGCAGATGTATGGGGTTCACCCTGCTCCTCTTATTACAGTCCACATGCCATCACACTGATGATAGGAGGAAATATATTTTCAGGCACAGCCCTGTGCTCTTCACCAGAAGGCAGTTTCCTATTCTCGGGAGACAGTCAGGTATTCCCAAGTTCAGGGGATGCCCATCAAGTCTGAGGAAAAAAATGTGACAGAGAAGATTGAAGGGAAGGCAGGCTGGGGCCATAATGTTAGGGAACAGGGAAATGTCATATAGTTGTTATAGTACATATGATAATATATCCTTACAATCTATGAAAGGGCTAGTTTTAAGGATGTGTGTGCTGTACTCTTCAACATGTGATGATGATGTATTAGGCTAGTGAAAAAGTAATTGTGGTTTTTGCCATTACTTTTAATTTTTACTTTTACTATCCATAATAAATTTGAGTTTCATGTGGAGCTGGCAAAATCAAACAAATAGAACCCATTGTCCAAATACACAGACTATGCAATTTCCTGATATTTTAGAGATCTAGAAGGTAGGTAAGCTACTTCTCCTTCAATTACTCTTCATTAAGATAATGCTTCTGACTGGGATAGATGAGAACTTAGGTAGGATGTAGTGTGGAATTGTTTTTTCTGATAAGCACTTATTGCTGACTCATTACTGATATTGACAGAAAGTGGATTTATGCACTTCAAGAATTACAAAACAGATAGTATTATGCACATCTTACATTGCAAATTATGGAATTTACAGGAGATTTATTTGAAGACGGAAAGAAGGAGCAATAGGCATTTATTAAAGGACAAGAAAATATATATGTATAAGCAATTTACATATCTTCAGGAAAGTCACTATTTCCTGAAGATACATAAATATCTCGAAGATATATGTGTCTGTGTGTATAAATATAGATAGATAGCTACACACACACGCACGCACACACACACACATTTAGCAAGATTCCCTGGTCTTACTCCCTGAAACATAGTGAAGAAAGTAATGCATGATTTGACTTTTATTGCAAGAAGTTATAAAGTCCATGCCATTTCTCAGAATCTCTTAGGTCTCATGGTTGCCAATTTTATTTTACCAGCAAAAATCAAACATCTTATTTGCTTCTTAGCAAGGTAGCCTCAGCAAAACCAAAGTGCTGAAATGTCACCCTTTTGGTGGGGTTGATTGCACTGGAGTCCCTAGGAGATCACAGAGAGAAAAATGATTGATCATAAATACAGATGTTGATAGGTGTGTCTATAATCACAGAGGGATGTGAGACAAGCAGACATAGTAAACAAAGACTTCATGAACAACCACATGAGGGACACGGCCATGACCTGTTTGCAGTGAGGCTCCATGAATTTGCTTTTGTTTGAGCAAACATGTCATTTAATATTGGAGGTAAAAGACTTCTCTGTAAATGGTTGTCCTTTCTGTCAACACTCAGTAAATATGGAGGAGATGGACTGTATGTACTGAATGGAACAAGGGAAAAAGTTTAAAATCATCTAAAATTACAAGTACAATTAGGACTTCTTTTCTAGGTTGAGGAAGCATTTCAGTGATGTCAAAAACATGACAAATTTAAGGCAATAGAAGTAAAACAAGCCTATCTTTTAAAGGTAGATCTTAACATCATGTCTCTCACTTGAAGGCAGATTTCCTTAAACTTCTCAAACTGGATTTTTCCTAGAAAAATTCTTCCAAACTTTCAGAGACACAAATCTCCCACTTGTATAACAAATACTTAAAATATGCCACTTGTTCTCACACATTTATATTCATAATAATAATGATGTTAATGACAGCTAATTTTATAGAATGTAGTGTTTACTAAGTATCAGGCATAAATACTTTACATGCATAATATATAGTGATTCTCCAAAGCTCTATGAAGTTTCCTAATTGCAATTCAAAGAAGAAATAAATGGAAAGTAATTTGCAATAATATAATGTATGTATTTGCACTGCATGACACAGCAACTGCTCAGATATTTATATGTACACATCAAATCAGCTGTTTGTGATAGTTGCAAGTATACTTGACACACGTTAGGAGTATGGGGTGAATTATTTGTGCCAGGGACTCAAATACCATAAGCAGTGTTGAAATTTTCTGAAACTATTAACAACTCTTGGTAAGTTTCCAAATAAATAAACTATAATTTTTCCTTTAATTACTTGGCAGCTGTTTCTTGGAAAATTCAATGCTTATAAAAATGTGCAAAAAAGTGCTTGGGTTTAGATATAAAATGGAGTTAGTTTCTAGATTTAGATTCAGGTCATCATTGAGAGTTTTTATATATACATAAATACCCAGCAGGATATTTCAAAATTGTATGGGAAATGATACAATTCTTTTGTTGTTTTGTTTCATGTATGTATGTTCCTAAACATTTTCTCCTTCCAGGCATTTGTCCATTAAATGTCAATAGTGAAAATAAATTAGTATAACAATGATAATAATAATAATAACACACACAAAAATAACTCACAAACTTCCACAGTGACCCCAAGATGAGATAGAGCCACCATTAAAGAATTACTGTTTTGGGAGATCCAAACAGCAGAGATTGTGGGATTATAGACTTCAGGATTTCTTTAGACTCTGAATTTTGATGGATAGTATTTATAGAGAGCTGCATTCTTCCAGGGAGGCTATTCATAACACTCAGAAAATTCTCAAATGGTGGCAAATTCTCAAGTTCTCAAATTTTCCTGGGTGCTTATTCCTGTTATCCCAGCACTTTGGGAGGCCGAGGCAGGCAGATCACTTGATGTCAGGAGTTCGGGACCAATCTGTCCAACATGTCAAAAGTCTATCTCTATAAAAAAATACAAAGAAAATTAGCTGAGTGTGGTAGTGGGTGCCTGTAATCCCAGATACTGTGGAGGCTGAGGCACAATAATTGCTTGAACCTAGGAGGCAGAGATTGCAGTGAGACGAGGTCGCACTACTTCACCCCAGCCTGGGTGACAGAGCTAGATTCTGTCTCAAAAAAAGGAAAGAAAAGAAAAGAAGGAACTCAAATGGTGATTATCATCCTTTCCCCCAAAGGTTAGGAACCATTGATTTAGAGAATTCCATGACATTGTAGACTTCTTGCAATCCTTTCACTTCATTTAGTAGTCATACTTCTTGATTTTAGGGACACGCTTCTTGCACATTCAAAATGTGCATGTGTTTGCTGGTTGTCTCAGAAGCCTCTTCAGTTTAGACTTCGTTATGGATTGCATTATAGTTAACGATGTTATTATTCATAGTTGCACTTTGGAAAGCTGGGAGAGGTCGGGTAGAGCTCTTCTGTGAAATTGCAGAGTCGGTTTGCATGGTGTTCTCTAGTAGTATATAGAATGCAGACATGGTTTTCTGAGTTCTCACTTGCCCTGGTTACCTCAGAAATACTAGCAACTAACCTCTTGTCCTAAACTTTTGCTGGTGCAAAGTGATTAACACTGCTATTTAAAGACAGTGTGCTGGGGCCTCACTGATATAGCAAATTGTGCTGGGAAAGAAAAACCTAGGTGCTGTTGGCTTCTGATTGTTGACAATGATGTTCAGTAGTTCTGGCCATCTGGTATATTAGTCAGTTGACCCATGGCTGGTACCACTGCCCAAGAAATGTATTTAAAGCCATCAGGTTAAACTTCAGCATGGCAGTAGGACATAATAGGTTAGGTATACAGCAAATATATGCTGAAAAACAGTGTTCCAGTTAATGCACATAAATAGCTGTCTAAATGCTCTTATCATAGCTGCTTTGTAATTCATGTTATTTCCTTTCAGTTTAGATAGAATGACTATTAGATATTAATTTCCCTCTTTAAATTTTTTTTTTCTAAAACAGAGTCTTGCTCTGTCACACAGACTGGAGTGCAGTAGTATGATTTCCACTCACTGCAATCTCCACCTCTCAGGTTCAAGCCATTCTCCTGCCTCAGCCTCCTGAGTAGGTGGGACTACAGGCATGTACAACCATGCTTGGATAATTTTTGTATTTTTATTAGAGACGGAGTTTCACCATATTAGCCAGGCTGGTCTCCAACTCCTGACCTCAAGTGATCTGTCTGCCTCAGCCTCCCAAAGTGCTGGGGTTAGAGACATGAGCCGCCATGGCCTGCCTAATTTCCCTGCTTTTTATTTCCAAATGTTCTTGTTCATATGCGGAAAGTGAAGTAATGGCTGTTAGCATGTTGGCTCCACTAGCAAAAGAGCTTCACCTTCACAAGCACATGAATGGCATCAGTTTTCTGTTTGTAACATCAGAAGACAGAAATAGAATTTCAATGAAGCTACTTCTAATAATGGTGAAGTATTTTAAATAGCTAGTTTATGGAATAAAATTAGAGTTTTGCAAATTTTTAAATTATACTTGCAGCTCTATGCTTGTTGTGAATGCTGATCTAATGTGAAAAATGGAATTATTTGCTTTGCTGTCTTATAAAACACACACCTTGGTGGAAACGAAGTTCTTAGTAAAGTAAGAAACCAATGGGTCAAACATACTTGTGAGTAGTTGTGGTTCACAAATCATTCATAATTCCAACAGGATAAACTGCAGTAACAGAACATATCAAAATCAAAGCTGTAATTGTCCACAATTATAAACATTTATAGTAGGCTAGAGTAGCAATTATCAAAGTGTGTTTTTCAGACCTTGGAGTCCCCAAGATCCTATGAGGGGATTAAAAACCAGGAGGTTAAAACAATTTTCATAACATATTCATGTCATGTACCTTTTCCTGAATGCTGACATACCCACTTCAGGGACAAAACAATGGTGAGTAAAGCTACTGGTACCTTAAAGCAAATCAAAACAGTGACACCAAAAGGTATGAGTGGCCATTGTGTTTTTTTTAGCACCATGCTGTCTGAGAAACAAAGAAGAGAAATGGCCATTTCACTTAAGAGTGGTTTGGAGGAAACAATAAAATTGCATACAGCTCTTCTATGTATGTCTTTTTAATAATCTCTACAGTGGAATGGAAACTGCTTGTGAGCGCTTCTGCTGCATACTGAAGTGTGATGGCTGTTTTTGGGAAAAGCAGGTGTGGCATTGCTTCAATTGAATGCTGAAGTGGCTGCTGTTTTCATGGAAAAACAAAAACAGTTGAAGGAACAGCTAATGGACTCACCACTTCAAGGAAAAATCAGATTTTGGAAAACTTTCGTTGACTACTGAGAACTCCCTGTAGCAAAATCTTTTCAAATCAAATTGCTGACGTCATTAACAAATGTGACTTTTGGGCCCTGTATAATGAAATATGTCCACATACTGAAAACCTGCATAAATTAATCAAGTGATGTTTTCCAAATGCATGATGCTAAAAAGGTCGAGTAAAAACAAAACAAAACATTGTGAGTGTCACATAGAGCAATGCATTTTCCTTAAGAACACACAAAAAGTTTGTGGCTGTGATTTTAGATTCCACATTGCACACAAACTTTAAGAAATGACTACATTGTCTGTCGAAATAGTAGCCCTCTTTTGAACAGAAAGGAACCAACCTTGCTTGTAGTCAGCTACTGAGGCACCTGTGGGCTCTTTCTCACTCCTTTCCTGTTACGGGATCAAGCAAAGTCTGGTACAAAAGAAAGCAAAGATGAAAACAGAGGAAAAGATCAAAAGTAAAAGAGAAGAATCAGAGTTTCTGCACCCTGTCTGAATGATACAACATCTCTTTCCTGATCCCCAAGCCAGTACAACTGCTTCTGTCATCCTCTCTGCCTGTGCCAATAGGCTCAGTTCCTGGTTTGTTGGTGCATTGCATTCAGGATGAGGGACCCTGCATTAGTCCTTCCTCATGCTGCTATAAATAGATACCTGAGACTGGGTAATTTATAAAGAAAAGAGGTTTAATTGGCTCATGGTTCTGCAGGCTGTATGGGAAGCATGGCAGCGTCTGCTTTGTGGGAGTCTTCAGGGAGCTTTTACTCATGGCAGAAGGCAAAGTAGAAGCAGGTGACTTAACATGGCAGGACCAGGACCAAGCCAATCTGAAAAGTGCTGCACACTTTTAAGCAACCAGATCTCATGAAAACTCAGATAGTATCATGAGAATGGCACAAAAGGGATGATACTAAACCATTCTTGAGAAATCACCCCTATGAGATCCAGTCACCTCCCACTGGGCCCCACCTCCAACACTGGGATTTCAATATAATATGATATTTGGTGGGGACATAGAGCCAAACTGTTTCAGACCACAAAAGAAAAACAATAACCAGCTCATCACTGACTTGGTGTGATTTGGAACTCTGGTCATCTTCTCCAATCTATCTCCTGTGTCATAGCGACTGTAATCTTAAGTAAGTTCAATTACAGTTAGCTACAAAAAGCTATTACCTAATCTGATTTTAACACATTACAATTTCTGAATGGGATGTATTTAATTTTTGTTGCAGTTGTTGTTTTTTAATTAATCGGGTTTTAAAAATTTATTGTATTTTTTGTGGTGGAATGTCCTCTGTTGCCCAGTCTGGAGTGCAGTGACATGGTCTTGGCTCACTGTAGCTCTGCTTCCCAGATTCAAGTGATTCCTATGCCTCAGCCTCCCCACTAGCTAGGATTACAGGCATGTTCCACCATGCCTAGTTAATTTTTGTATTTTTAGTAGAGGCGGGGTTCCACCATGTTGGCCAGAGCGGTCTCGGATTCCCGGCCTCAAGTGATCCACATGATTCTGCATCCCAAAGTGCTGGGATTATGAGCATGAGCCACTGTGTTCAGCAAATAGGCATTATTATTATTATTACTATTTGAGATGGAACCTTCCTGTGTCGCCAGGCTGGAGTGCAGGTGGGGCAATCTTGGCCCACTGCAACCTCCACCTCCTGAGTGCAAGCAATTCTCCTGCCTCAGGCTCTGAATAGCTGGAACTCCAGGTGTGCACCACCACAGCTAGCTAATTTTTGTATTTTTAGCAGATATGCAGTTTCACCGTGTTGGCCAGGATGGTCTCGATCTCTTGACCTTGTGATCTGTCCGCCTTGGGCTCCCAAAATCTAGGATTACAGGCATGTGTCACTGTGCCCTGCCTAGGCATTATGTTTTATAGTTATTTCAGTTTCATTGCAAAGTTAAGTGGGAAATCTTCCCACTGCTCCATGTATGAATAGCTTCCCCTTCAATTAACGTCATGCAACAACAGATGGTACATTACAATTTATCAACCTACATGAACACATCACTATCATCCAAAGTTCACAGTTTACATTAGGATTCACATTAGTTTACATTATGGTTCAATAGTGTTGTACATCCTGTGGGTTTTGACAAATGTATAATGACATGGATCCACCATTACAGTCTTATGCATTTTCACTGCCTTAAAAATCCTCTGTGTTCTGCCTATTCTTCCCTCCATCCCTCAAACCCCTGTGAAGCACTGATCTGTTTACTGCCCCCATAGTCCTGCCTTTTCCAGAGTGTCCTACATTTAGACTGTCAGTCTGTAGCCTTTCCACATTGCCTTGTTTCACTTAGTCATGTTCAAATTTCCTCCATGTCTCTACTGGTTTGATAGCTCGTTTCTTTTTAGGGAGGAGTGATATTCCATTGTCTGCATGTAACACAGTTTACTTCTCTGTTCATCTACTGAAGGGCATCTTGGTTGTTTCCAAGATTTGGCAATTATGTATAAAGCTGCTATAAATATTAATGTGAAGTTTTGTTTGAACATAAGTCTTTAATTCATTTTGGTAAATACCTAGGAGAACAATTTCTAGATATTATCATAAGACTATGGTTGGCTTTGTAAGACATTTGCAAATTGTCTTCCAAAGTGGCTGTACTGTTTGGCATTCCCACCAGCAATGAATGACAGTTCTTGTTGCTCCATGTCCTCACCAGCATTTGATTTGATCAGGGTTGTAAATTTAGGCCATTCTCATAAGTAGGTAGCAGCCATTTCATTTTTAGAGTTCTCAAATAGCCACCCCATGACTCCTGTCCTGATTTCATAGCTTCATTGGATCAGGAAAACTTTTACATGCCCCAACTGTGAGCCGAATTGTTTTCTTGAACACTTTATATATTGAATCACTAACCCCTAGGACTTTAGAATGTGACTGTGTTTGGCAATAGGGTTTTTAAGTACATGATTAAGGTGAAACAAGGTCGCTAGAGTGGGCCCTAATCCAAAAGGAATTGTGCCCTTATAAGAAGAGAACATGAGGACACAGACCTACACAGAGGAAGGACCCTTTGAGGACACAGGGAAAAGATGGCATCTACAAGCCATGGAGGGAGGCCAGCAGCCCTGCCCACACCTTGATGTTGAACTTCCAGCTCCCAGAAATGTGAGAAAATAAATTTATATTGTTTAAGCTGTCCAGTCTGTGATTTTTTTTTATGGCAGCTCAAGCCAGTGAATACAGCATTTTATCACAAGCTGGAATCCAAGAAGTATTTTTTAAAGTGATGTGTGTGCATGTAGAATTTTTTTTTTTTTTTTTTTTTTTTTTTTTTTTTTGAGAGGGAGTTTTGCTCTGTCACCCAGGCTGTAGTACAGTGGCGCGATCTCAGCTCACCGCAGCCTCCACCTCCTGAGTTCAAGCGATTCTCCTGCCTCAGCCTCCAGAGTAGCTGGGACTACAGGTGCCCGCCACCATGCCCAGCTAATTTTTTGTATTTTTAGTAAAGACAGGGTTTCACCATGTTAGCCAGGATGTTCTTGATCTCCTGACCTTATGATCCCATCATCTCAGCTTCCCAGAGTGCTGGGATTACAGGCGTAATACACCATGCCTGGCTAGTTTCTTCTTTTTAAATGGCTAGTTTGTTATTTATAGGATCTAATAGAAACCTCTTCTTTGATGATTCTCTTGCATGGGGCTTTTCCATATTGTTATTAATCAATGATCAAAATTATAAATGTTACTTTAGTGTTCAGTAGTATTAACAAATATTAATCCATTATCGAAAATGAAATCAAGGCCGGGCACCCTGGCTCACGCCTATAATCCCAACACTTTGGGAGGCCAAGGCAGGCCAATCACCAGAGGTCAGGAGTTTGAGACCAGTCTGGCCAAGAAGGAGAAACCCTGTCTCTACTAAAAATACAAAAATTAGCTGGGCATGGTGGTGCACACCTGTAATCCCAGCTATTCAGGTGGGTAAGGCAGGAGAATCACTTGAACCTAGGAGGTGAAGGTTGCAGTGAGCCAAGATCACACCACTGCACTCCAGCCTAGGTGACAGAGTTAGACCCTGCCTCAAAAAAAAAAAAAAAAAAAAAAAAAAAAAAAAAGAAAAGAAAAGAAAAAAAAGAAGAAGAAAAGAAAACAATATGAAGTCGATGTGTTGACATGTCTTTTTTTTTTAATGACTGTATGACAGCAATTGAACCAGCTCCACCATCTTAAAGCAAATAGGCATTAGCCTGTGTCTTCTAGAATAAATGAAACCTGGTCAGCATTCTCTGACAATTGGGAATTTACATAATACTAAAAGAAAAGTGGCATTAAAACCTGTAAAAGTGGTTTGTGTCAACTGGAGGTGGGGCTTATTTAAACGTTGTCTCCTCCCATGATTATGGAGGAAGGTATAAACAAATAGAATTTCAGTTTGAACCTTTAGTATGATTCTTTGTGTATACACAGACTTTGAAGAGAGAAATCAAAGTGGCCATAGAGAATATTGCCTCATACAATTAACATTCACATCCATGCTAACGCATGTTAGGATCGTTGTTAGAGGAGGGCTGGATGCCAAAACCTGGAGAAAAAAGACTACAGACAGGCTATCTCGGTGATATTGGGTAACACATTGAATGTCCGAGGCTTGGTCTCATTAATATTTTAACGTATATGCAACCTACTTCCTACCATCAGAACAAAATTAAGAATCACACATAAGGTGCTAAGTCAATTATAAACACCATACAATTATAAATGATGACTTATTACCATATAATTATTATTAAATGATGCTTTTTTGAGAATGGGAGCTAAGTTCATTTAAATTCTTTCTTATCCTTTAAGTATGGGATTCAATATTATTATGGTACATTTTTCATTCATTCTTATGTTGATAGCATTAGTTATCCTTTGTAACTGTTAATATGCAGCCAAGTTTCCAAACTTCTCCAAATGCAGGCATTTGGGCAACAGTCCTTTGTGCGATGTTCTAGTTATTAATAATGAGTTCTAGTTATTAATAAGAAATGGATTGAAAGATGTGAAGTTTTTACCCAGTAATTGACCAGATTAGCTTAAAATAAGGACTTAGTGTATACTTATTCTCTTGATTTATTGCAAGGATACATAAATCTGTGCTTTCTGAAGTTTAAACTATGTATTTTGCATTTGATTTATGAAACCTGCTAATAAATCCAGCTCAATTTCTCATTGAGAAATCATTTTTCTAAGCATCAGCTCCTGCTAAGTGTGAGGATTTGTAAGCAAGGAAAACACGTGTGCAAATTCTACCACAGATTTGGAAATCATACCAATAAATCTTAAGGGAAAAATATCATTATATTTACAAACTCTTACCTGATACTTAGGATATAGGTGAAAGATATAGCAACTACGGTCTTTAGTAAGTACAGTTACAATTTGCATAGTAAGCCATTACCTAATCTGATTTTAACATACTAAAGTTTCTGAGTGGGTTTTATTAGGCATCACAGCATAAACAGGGATATTATTTTAGATAGACGGTTAAAGAGATTTCTATTTGCAGGAATTAGTAGGGGTGGAGATGCTTTTTTTGTTCCCTGAGAATACTCTTTAAAGGGTCAATTCACATTGACTGTTGGAAGTGGGACTACTCACAGTTAACAGCTGCTTCATTGCTCTGGAGAACAGTTCACAGCCGTTCCACTGCTCTGGAAAATGATCCTTGGTTGTCAGTGAGTTGCTCCTTCTAAAAATTTATCTCTTATCTCTCTACAAAAAGGATCCCAAAGCCAGAGACCGCCTGACATGGGAGCAGCTGGTTTTTTAATCAGTGAATCACTTGCACCCAAATCCTTGTGTAAAGGTTTACTTCTGAGAAATCCAACCCAAGGCTTTTACTGTCTCTAGCAATACTTTACACACACGTTGCCATTCAGACTCATTTGCATTACCACTCCACATTTAGACAAGCAGGACCTCACTTCAAGTTGCAACTAATTATTTTTATATTAAATCTCCTCAGATATGTCAAGGTCTGAATGCTTTGAAAGTGGTTTCTCATTTTTCTGTCTTGTGTTTGTTCATACAAAAATCAGAGGTGGTTTATTATGTGCAATCATTGTCTTGCTCCTACAAAAATCAGAAGTGACTTTTTATATGCAATAATTATCTTTAAAAGTATATCAGTATTTCATTGAGTTTGAATAACCTGAAGCAGAAAGGCTAGGTGTTTTGGCCTGTACGTATCAGGGTTGCATTTCAAGGTAGGCAAGAGGCCTCCAGTAAAGATGAGTGTGCAATGACATCCTGGCTTTCTGAATTCCATAACCCTTGTTCCTCATCACACACTGGAGTCATCATTAAGGAATGCATTAGGAGCGTTGGACGTTCTGAAATGAGCATACAGTACTTGGGGAGCCAGAAAAACCTTTTCCATTACTTGTGGGTAATGATGAACATACATGAGGATAGTAATGATAGGGCTTAAAATATTCATTACATAAAGAACGTCCTATACAGGACCTACTTAAATGGAACCAGGACTATTAATGCCACTCTTTGGTGATTAACTTAGTTGCATTCAAAAGTTTGCTTTTGCAACTGTTATTGCCAGCAAGAGAAACTACAGAGGATCCTTCATCTCCTCCTGTGGCTTGGAAGTAAAAATGCAACTGTCATATGGAAGAGAATGGCAAGGATGAATATTAAATTTCTATATTGATGATTAGCTTTGGGAGTGGAATAATAAATTCAATAGGAAGGATTGCTGTGAATATTTCCATGCACATTTGTATCCCCTTGTGGTGCCACCTTGCACTTCAGGAAAACTAAAGGCATGGCAACTTCCAATAGCACATAGTGGTTCAGAAGAAGGAGCTACAGACCACACAGGCTGGATTCACATCACTCCTGCACTTTTTGCTAGCTGGGGGAAGTCCTGTAACTTGCCTCTTTGGGCAACAGTCCTTTGTGCAATGTTATAGTGATATCTTCTAACTCATGGCTGTTGTGAAGATTTAATTGTGAAGCTAATACATAGAGTGTCTTCAGAAAGCTGCCTGACATGAACTCTAAAGATCTGTGTATATGCCTGTATGTGTGTCACATCTATCTCTATCTAATCTCACTATCTGATCTATATGTATCTGTCTATTCTATCTATCTCATGTTATCTAGGTATCTATTCCATCCATATCTATCTCAATCTTCTATTCCATCTATCCTATTTATCTCCCATCTATTCTATCCACATCTATATCTATCTATGTATCTATGTATCTATGTATCTATCTATCTATCTATCTATCTATCTATCTATCTATGTATCATCTATCTATATCTATCTCTGAGAGAGAGCTATATGCATATATAGGTGTATACATATATATGTGTGCATATATATATAGGTGTGTGTGCATATCTATATACACTTATAGGTATGTGGGTGTTTTGTGTGTATACATACACACACACTACACACACACACATGCACTCACACACATATATGTGGCATTTAGATAAATATATCAGCAATAAAATTCTAACTTTCTTTAAAGACAATAATGATTAATGCCTGAAAAACAACCCATAACAGCTAGCAACTTCTCTCTCCTCTGTTGATCTTCCATTTTCTTTGCACATTCGCTATCTTAAGCATCAACATTTAACTACATTGTGCTATACAAATTATTAGAGATGTTAATTACCCTAACTCTCAAGATTACCCTACTCTGGGGAATGAATGGAAAGACCAGACTGCAAAGCTAAACCATGGCAAAGAAAGAGACTGACTTAGGAATACTAGACACTATGAACAGAGATAAAGGTGTGTTACTTTCAAAAAGTGAGTACTTAGACTCTTACACCTGATGCTAGGAATTTTAAATGCAACCTAATTGCCATGACTGAATCTCATTGTCTAAGTTTGTGAGCATATATGTTTTCACATATGCCCAAGATTCCTGGGGTCCTTACTTCTAAAAAAATGGTAAATGAATAAAGAATAGTTTCAAGTAGGATGGCCTCTCCTATTTGTTTTTTTATGTGTATTTAAACATATCCCATTTAGGAAAAAAAAGTGAAATGAATGAAAGGAAAACAAAACGATTATGAATTGGGTATTTCTTGTTATTCTTGAAACTTAGGAAGAACTTTTCACCGTAGGAAAATTATATCTGTAGTTGTTTTCATGTCCCAAAACTATTTTTTTGAGGGATACAGTGTCAGGACTTGGATGTTGTAGACTGCAGCCATGCAACTGAGATAAGGCATAGGGATTTTATGGATGTGAGGAGGAGATGGAAGAAGGAGTAATGTGAATAGCATTACCATATTTCCCTCATATCTTCTTTATGTTGGTTTTCAGAATATAATGATATGCTAAAGAAATATTTTCAAATCCCCTATGTACATACCCTGAATTTTATTTTCCACCCCTTCCTTCCCAGTGGACTCCAGTTAATTTAGTTTTGTAATTGCTCTGGATTGTCTTATGATTACAATGCCTATGTGTTTATCTATATTTATAAGTAAATATCGATAGATGATAGATAAAAAATAGAAGACAGATAGATAAACAGGTAGATGATAGATGGAAGGACAGGTAGATGATGGGTCATAGAATAGATGATAGAGTAGATAGATGATAGGTCAGTAAATGACAGATAAATAATAGATGATAGAATAGATGGAAGATTGGATACATAGATAATAGGTATACATGTAGCCAGATGGATAGATAAATAGATAATAGATATATAGATAGATATAAAGATAGATAATAGATATAAAGATAGAGGTTCATTTGTCAAACTTAAGTAAATATTTCATTCTGAAGGTCATTCTTCATTTATAGTTAACTTTGAGATTAAGTGAATTGATAACTATAACTATTCATTTAATTATTGATTATTCCAATGTTGGCAGTTTCTAACTTTTCATTATTCCAAGCAAGTTACTCTAGGCATTCTTGTCAATGACACTGCACACATAGCTTGAGCTTCTCTCAAGTAGAAAGCTGACTGGTAGTCTGAACACATGTTCAATTATCCTGAGGTTTCAAGACAGTGTCCCAAAGTTGTTCCACCAATTCACACTCCCTCCAATGGAGCAACGGATCACATTTGGCTTCATGTCTTCCTCTCCTCTTGATACTGTAAGACTTTTTTTTTTGCCAATTTTAGTGGAGTCTCATTGCTGTTTTAATTTGAATTTCCCTGACGAGGGAAAAAAGATGCCTTTTCATGTGTAATTGGTCATTCAGGTTTTTTTCTTTATTGAAATACTATTCTTTTCATTTAATGTGTTCTGTGGAGATTTTTTTCCTTTTACTGATTGTTTTGTTGAAGTATGTGTGTGTATTCATAAATAGAACTATATATATTTGCTATACATATATTTCTATACATACATATATATATATATATACATTTATATATATATATATTCCTACTCTGAGCTGTACTGCTCCTATTATTATCTGGTTGTATACCATATTTTGTTTATTCTAGTTGCTTTGGTAGGTTTTCACTTGCCCTTACTTGAATTTCAGTTTGATGTGCTGGGGTGTGGACTTGCCTTTATTTCTCCTGCTTGGAGTTCACTTTGTTTCATGACTCGTATATTCCTGTTTCATATGATTCTGGAATATTATTATCATTATCTTCTGGAATATTGCTTATTCCTTATTCTCAGAATGCTGTTATTCTCCAACACATTTTAGTCACTGTATCCTGAATCTCTTCCATGTGCCCTCCTTCTCTCTCAAACAGACTTTGATACAATCTATCTGTTGATATTTATGTGCTGCATTCTAAGTGATTTTTCACATCTCCTCATTCATTTCTTTCTGTTTGGTCATGTGTAATCTGGTCTTTAATTTACCTATTGTGGTTTAGGTTCTAGGGCTTGGTTTTTACTTTTATTTCAAATCCATCTGTCCTTTATTTACAGTATCTTCCTCCTATCTCTTGTCTTTCTTCAATTCTAAATGCTTTTCATAATCCAAATCTA
Source organism: Pongo abelii (assembly GCF_028885655.2). Taxonomy (NCBI): domain Eukaryota; kingdom Metazoa; phylum Chordata; class Mammalia; order Primates; family Hominidae; genus Pongo; species Pongo abelii. Next base: position 6,504,845 of record NC_072009.2, on the reverse strand, counting down.
ATTATATATTATGTTATTGTGATTATATTGCTATTAGTGCCTTTTGACCATCCTGAGCATCGGTTTGGAACTTCACATGTATTGTGATTTTTGTGAACTCATCTTCAGGAGGGTTTTATCAGTGGGAATTGTGTTGTGCCTTTTGATCTTCATTTTGATGTTCATGAGCATTGGGTTGTGACTTCACATATATCGTGATTTTTGATTGTGAACTTATCTTCAGGAGGGTTTTATCAGTGGGAATTGTGTGCAGTTTGTAATGAGGGTATTCCTTTGTAGGAGGCTTTTAAATGTGTTTTTTCCATTAGCTCTAGTGTTGACACTCCCCTAGGATCAGTTCATTTTTTACTTGCAGGTTATATCTTCAAGAAGCATAGAGATCATATCAACTACAAATCTTGATCCATGTTGCTGCAGGAAGTCAGGGACCCCTAACAGAGGGACTGGCTGGAGCTGCAGCAGAGGAACATAAATTATGAAGATTTCATGGGCATTTACCAGTTCCCAAATAATTCTTTCATAATTTCTTACACCTGTCTTATTTTAATCTCTTACTCCTATTATCTTCATAAGCTGAGGATGTACATCACCTCATGGCCACTATGATAATTGTGTTAACTGTACAAATTGATTGTAAAACATGTGTGTTTGAACAATATGAAATCAGTGTACCTTGAAAAAGAACAGAATAACAGAGATTTTCAGGGAACAAGGGAAGACAATTATAAAGTCTGACTGCCTGTGGGGTCGAGCAAAACAAAGACATATTTTTCTTCTTGCAGAGAGCCTATAAATGGACATGCAAGTAGGGAAGATATTGCATCCATATGCACTGCTCAGTCTTACCTTTTTAAGAGAATTCAAGGATGCTTCTACTCAGTATGGTCCTACTTCTCCATATGTTAAAATGGTATTACAGACTCTTTGTACTGAGATCATTTTGCTTCCTTTAGACTGGGGCCTTTTGGCAAAAGCTGTTCTAACTCCATCTCAGCATTTACAATTCTGTGCCTGGTGGTCAGAAGAGGCTCATCTGCAGACTCAGCTAAATTGGGCTGGAGGCATTCTAATTACTCAGTCTCAGTTCACAGACTCCAATAATTACTCTGACACTACCCAATTAGGCTTTGATGCTCTAACCACAGAACAAGTAACAAAGGTGTGTATGAGAGCTTGGGATAAATTACATGGCCCAGGCCAAGCTCCTGTTTCTTTTACTACTGTTAAACATCTTGGCCAAATTACAAGATGTTGTTCCAAAATCTGTCTCTGATGAGCGTGCTCAAGATATTGTCCTCTGTATGTTAACTTTTGAGAATGCGAACCATGAGTGTAAAATGCCCATGCGTTCTGTCCAATGACAAAATTTACCTGATCATGAGGTGTTTCCTGCATATATTAAAGCTTGTGAAGGCATTGGATCAGAGACCCACAAAGCTATTCTGTGGGCATGGGCCAAGAAGGATAGCAATCTAACTGGCTCAACTGATTCTTTTCTTGGAGACTGCTATAATTGTGCTCAACTTGGTTATACTCAAAAAAATTTCACTGTTAAAAACTTAAAAGCAGCCAAGCCAGCTCAACAAACATTGTGAAATGCTCCTGCTACTGTTTGCCCATGTTGTTATAAAGGTAAACACTGGGCAAGTAGTTGTCATTCTAAGTCTGATATAGATAGAAACCTCCTGCCACAGAACCAGGGAAATGGGAAATGGGGCCAGTCCCAGGACCCAATATCAAATGGGACACCTCAGACTCAGACCAATGTTGTGTTTCCACTTCAAGAGGCCCTAGCACATTCCCCAGCACAAATAAATTGACCTACAGCCAACACAGATGGGTCCCAGCCTCTTCTTCTGTCTCAATACAATGCTTGTCTACCTCCACAGTAGAGGGCAGGGCAGTCGCTCTCTGTAGTACCATTCCTCTAAATTTACTGCCTAATTCTTTGCCTTTAATTGTCCCCATGGGGGTCACTGGCCCCTTACCTCAAGTTTCGTTGGGCCTGGTGTTAGGTAGGGCATCCACCTCTGCTAAAGGTATCATAGTCCATACTGGTCTCATTAATTCTGATTCCTCTGATGAGATTAAACTTATGGTGTCTGCCAAGGTTCCAGTTTCCATTCTGGTCAGTGAGTCAATTGCTCAATTACTTTTATTACCTAATATCATTATAAACAAAGCAGATAAGACATGGGGCCCTGGGATGGGCTCTGGTGGTGAAAAAGCCACTTATTGGATTAATGTAATTTCTGAACAACAATCCATCTGCACCATACACATTCAAGGAAAAAAGTTTGAGGGCCTAGTAGATAGCAGGGCTGATGTTTCTTTTATTTCCTCTAATTTGTGGCCTTCTTCCTGGCTTAAACATCTCACTAACATGAGACTAGTAGGTGCTGGAAAAGCTAATGAAGTTCACCAGAGCACATTTATCTTGCTTTGCACTGGCACTGATGGTCAAAAGGGTACAATTCAGCCTCATATCATGGCCCATGTTAAAAGACATCAGTATTCTTGCTTTGCAGTTATGGGTCTTCCATATCAAATAAAAACAGACAATGCCCCTGGATATATTAGTAAGGCTTTTAATTTATTTATGCAATAATGGGTAATTTCCCATGTTACTGGAATCCCTTACAATCCTCAGGGACAGGCTGTGGTGGAATGAGCCAATCACACGTTAAAAACTGAATTGTCCAAACAACGAAATCATAATTTAACCACTCCCCACTCCCAATTACATTTAGCATTATTTACTTTAAACTTTCTAAATGTTGCTAAAGACAATACTCTGACTCCAGCTGAACACCATTATATAGGCAAAAAATTCTCCCTAAATGGAGGCAAGCCAGTGATATGGAAAAACTCCCAAACCCATACCTGGGAACCTGGAACAATTATAATATAGGGAAGAAGGTATGCTTATGTTTCACCATGAGATCATCAATCCTCTGTCTGGGTGCCACTAGAAGACTTAAACTTCATGTGAATACTGACAATGAAAACCCCAGGAAAAAGACATCCTCATCAGAGAATGCCCTCATACCTGGTGAGATCTGTGCCAACTGCTCAGAAACTGGCAAGCCAAATCAAAATGGGTCAGATTCAATCCTCCCTAATGGCAACAGAGACCCCTCTAACTCATCCCACTTTTCCTAATTACCTTTCTTTTTCTCCATACAAACTTAGAAATCTCACCATTTCTATTAGCCTGAAAATAACATCCATCCGTTCTTCTCTTCCTCCTTCAGCACTGGATCTCGCTTACAATAGGTTTTATTTAATAATTCTCCTCCTGGTAATTTCTGTCTCACGAGTTTCCCCTAAACCTGATTTACCTGCTACATAAAATTGTTCCTATTGGGCTTATGTGCCTTTTCCTCCACTTATTCGACTTCTCACCTGGATGGATGCTCCTGAGGAAATCCATACTAACTATAGTGTGTGGATGCCTGGAGCCAGAGATGACCATTGCCCCACTCAACCAGGAGAATAAGACACTGCATTTAATGTTACTATGGGTTATAAATACCCTCCTCTGTGCCTTGGACATGCACCTGGTTGTGTCTATCCAGAAACTCAAGTCTAGGCTGCTTATCTTCTGGAGATATGAGCTACAAGAGAATGCAGACATTCGGTCTTCAGCATCTCCCTTTCTCCCCTGAGACAAATGAAATGGGGAGTAATAGGAGATACCCCATACTTTCAATGTCAATCTGTAGGAAAACCATGTCCTAAAATTTTGAGGGCCCATCTAAAACTTTAATTTGGGAAGATTGTGTTAACTCAGATGCAATAGTATTAAAAAATGACTCATATGGTTTGGTAATAGACTGGGCACCAAAGGGCTGTTTAAAAAACAATTGCCTCTCTGGTGAAAGGGAATGCCTGGAGGCTACTTATTTTATTTCTTATGGGAGGATGAGGATCATCCTCCTCCTTTGCATAGGAGTTTCAGCTCATTCTTTCCCTCAAAATGGAAAGATAAGGTCATTACCCCCGACAAGGCCTCTTATGATATTCCCCATTCTGAGCCCAGAACACCCAGAACTTTGGAAAATGGCAATTTCCATGTCCGGACTGTGAGCATAGGAAGTGGAAGGTTTTCTGTCTGTTGTCCCCACTGCCACCCCGTGCATCCATGATTCTGAACCCCATGATAAATCCCCTTTGAATCCTCTTCCTCTTTTTGATGCCAATCCTCCTTTATGGGACTCCAATTGGCCTTATGATAATTCTTCTCAACTCAGGTATGCCCCTCCACTTCTTTGGCATCCCCAGGAACCTCAGATTACTTCTTTACAGCAGAGAACATTGGGCATGGCCACTGCCACTTCTCTCCCTCAGTATCAATGTAGATGCAGACATTCCGCTTTGTTTACCTCCAACCTGTATATTCCTATACAGAGTTGTGTTAAGCCTCCTTACATGCTGTTAGGGGGAAATACCAAAATTTGAATGAACAATAAAACTGTTCAATGCATTAATTGTCATTTATACACTTGTGTTAACTTCTGTTTTGACTCCAGGAAAAGTGTAATGTTGGTTCAAGCTCAAGAAGGAATCTGGATACCAGTAACTTTACCCAGACCTTGGGAATCTTCTCCCTCAGTACATTTAATTAATGAAGTGTTACAATGAATTTTTAAGAGATCTAAGAGATTTGTTTTCACTTTAATCGCTGTGATCATGGGCCTAATTACAGTCAGTGCACTGGCCACCACTGCTGGAATGGCATTACACCAATCTATTCAAATGGCTCATTTTGTTAATGATTGGCAAGCCAATTCCACCCAAATGTGGAATTCTCAACAAGGCTTTGATCAAAAATTAGCTAACGAAATTAATGATTTAAGGCAATCTGTTATTTGGCTTGGAGATTGGGTAGTAAGCTTCAAACATCGCATGCAAATGCAGTGAGACTGGAATACTTCTGATTTCTGTATCACACCACATTCCTACAATGAGAGTGACCATTCATGGGAAATAGTCAAACGACACCTTCTGGGTGGGGAAGATAATTTATCTTTGGACATAATTAAAGAAACAAATTTTTGAAGCCTCTCAAGCTCATTTATTCATTGTGCCTGGAGCTGAGGCATTAGATCAGGTGGCAGAAAGTCTTTCTGGAGTAAACCCCATGACTTGGATTAAGTCTACTGGGGACTCCGCTGTAGTAAATTTTGGAATTATGTTTCTCTCTTTTATCAGCTTGTTTTTAGTGTGATGTAAGGAACACTGTGAGACTGGGTAGTTTATAAAGGAAAGAGGTTTAATTGACTCTCAATTCCTCATGGCTGAGAAAGCCTCAGGAAACTTACAATCATGATGAAAGGTGAAGGGGAAGCAAGAGCTTTCTTTACAAGGTGGCAGGAAGGAGAGGGACAGCAGGGAAACTGTCACATTTAAACCATCAGACATTGTGAGAACTTCCTCACTATCACAAGAATAGCATGGGAGAAACCACCCTCAAGGTCCAACCACCTCCCACCATGTGTGTCCCTGCACACCTGATGATGACAGCTGGGGAAACAAAAGAGAAAGTATTATCTAAAGTATTTATTTTCAGGGGTTTATTGTGCTGCATGTTTGAATAGACCCCTAACACAAAACATGATTATTACCAAGGCAGATTCCATGGAATAGTTGTTGTGGTAATATTCAAGCAGCCCCATGCTGGGCCATATGAATCTAGTAGATTCCAAGCTAAATCTTCTCTTTTTCCCTTTGAGACAGTGTCTCACTCTGTTACACAGACTGGAGTGTAGTGACATGATCATGGTTCACTGTAGCCTCAACCTGATGGGCTCAGCTGATCCTACCATGCCAGCCTCCTAAATATCTGGGACTACAGGTGCATGTCACAAGCCTGGCTAATTTTTAAATTTTTTTTGTATAGATGGGTTTTTTCCTTGTTGACCAAGTTGGTCTCAAATTCCTTGGCTCAAGCAATCCTCTTACCTTAGACTCTCAAAGTGCTGGGATTAGTGGTGTGAGTCGCTGCACCCTGTGTCAGTGACATTCTTAAAGCAAGGGTTGGGAAAGAGAAAATAGTTGAAGGGTTTCTATCTGGCTGAAATCTTAAAATTCTTCTTATTTGATTTCTTCTAGTTCAATTTCAAACTTCTAAGTATGGAGTGAAGGTGAAAATAGAGGTTAATAACCACAGGATGATCCATTACCAGTGAGATCATGAGGGAGCTGGACTTCCTGACCTGAGGGTTCAGACTTGTTCTACTTCATTGCAAAGAAACTAACCATGCATATTCTGCCATAGCATGTAATGATTTATCATCTTTTTTGCCTTGTTAAGATGACAGCAGGCATCAGCTCAATTATTTTTCTCTATGGAATTCATATGAGGTTGAGTGGATACAGCATTCTACAACATACCTGTACAACCTACGTAAACATCTATTTATGTAGAAATATCTATTGCTTCAGACATAAGAATGATTTTTGCAAGAAGAACTTAGGCTTGTTTGTATTTCAGCGTGCAAACAATAGACAAGTGTCTATGATGAAAATTGCATTTGTGTCAGAAGAGGTAACACACGCAGCTGAGTCTGGGATCAAGATAGCAAATAGGGAAAAGTCCACAGTCCCTACTGGAAACTTGGCTACACATCTTTTATTCTCTAAAATCCTTCTAAGGATGAAGTGGTATTATGTACTCCCTATTTTTTTCTCTAGATCCTGTCTTGTAGAAGGCAGTGTCAATAAAACAGCGCTCAGAACTGCTGAGCCATCATTCATTGCCAGCTGATCCCAAAAAGCATTTTATGAACATCTTAGACAAAAGAGCATTCTATTCTTATGGAATTAAATCAAAATAGTCCCCTCCTTAAAACTCCAAATAGGGATGGCACTTACAATGATAGTTGAAACGAAGATACTCACCTAAATCAAATAAGGTAATGCATGTAAAATGACTCCATAAGCGTCAATAGGTAAATTTCAATTAGTTGGATTATTTTAAATAGTATTATTACTACTAAAATCACTACTCATAAGTTAGACCATTTTGATGCATTCAGACAGAGGTCAGTGAACTAAATCCGACCAGTGAGCTAAATCTGACCAGCTTCCATGTTTGCCTCTTTGATACAGTTTTTTATTTACTGGTGTGTTAAGAATGGGTCTTATGTTCATTGCAGCACCATTCACAAAACAATGACATTGAATCAACCTAAATGCACATTAATTACAGACTGCATGAAGAAAGTGTGGTACATATACACCATGAAACACTATAAAGCCATAAAAAAGAATAAGCTCATGTTTTTTGCAGGGATATAGATAGAGTTGGAGGCCATTATCCTTTGCAAACTAATGCAAGAACAGAAATCCAAATGCTGCATGTTCTTTCTTGTAAGTGGGAGCTAAATGATGAGAACTCATGGACATATAGAGGGGAACAACACACACTGGGGCCTATCAGAGGGTGGAGAGTGGGAAAAGTGAGAGCATCAAGAAAAATAACTAATGGGAGTACCTGGATGATGAAATAGTCTACACAGCAAACCCCCATGACACACATTTTCCTATGTAAGAAACTACACATGTATCTCTGAACTTAAAAGCTGGAAAAAAAAAAAATCAGTTGTGTATCTACCTACATAATTTTCTCTGTACTGCTTATTGGGTATACAGAGTGAAAATTCTAAAATATTACCTGGCTCTTGAGAAACAAAAAGAAGGGTTGCAGAACTCAGCCTTACAACCATGGCATTATAAATGTATGTTTAAATTCAAAAGGAGTTTCAAGGGATCTTCTGAAGAACTCTGAAGAGGGAGTGATGTTGCAGCCACTGTGTCAAAGATAATTTTAAAATGAGTCAGAACATTTGTTCAGTAAGGACAATGCCACTGAAAGTTTGCAAAAGAGACCTCCAAGTTTGTGAATGGACTCTTTTCTAGAGTGAATTAAAAACATTTTGTAGCTTCAAGAATTTCACCTCTGTTCTGCTTGGTTGATAATTTCCCTCTTAAATAATTACTAGCACTAAGTTTCAGTGACACAGAACTTAATGCTCTCAAGGAAACAACTTAAGTGGTTCTTTAATGCTATTTACAGAGTCCTTATTAAGGTATTAGCCTAATGCCTTCATAAAGAGGGTGATGGGTAGTGGGCCAGTCTCTCAGGAACACTTTAGTTTCCCTGTGCTTGAATGTGTAGTTTTGCATTAATCAAAGGATTGTGGAGAAACCGGCCTTACAATTGAGGGAACACGATTTTCAAAGATTCATGTCCGTCTTTAAACATCTTCTGTCACTCTAAACTTGCCAAGAAGAGTATATATGCACAATGGCACAATGACTTAAACAACACATACATTTCCAGGAAAAGAACACATATGGAAACTTGCATTTTTAACTACCGGATTAATGCATTTGGCCAGTTTCACATGAGATCTGTATGAATATTGATAATCCACTAAATTAAGTTTTCTCATTTTTATATATATCCACTTTTTAAAACTAAATATGAGAGGCATTTTAATGTGAACTGTTAATTTTTACTATTAATGCTGTTTATTCTAGATACTAACAGAAAATATGCTACAAAATTGAATGCACATAGGAACCTCATAATACTACCAGCACAGTGTAATAAAAAGAGACAAGCAGGCAATGTGAAAAGACTAAATTCTGGTTTTGTTCCTATCAGCATTCTCATCTGTAAATGGGACAAGAAAGTAATGATAGTGGTAATAAAAATATCACCTAGTTTGACCTTAGAGAAGTATTATAAGAATAAAATGCAACAATGTCTGTGAAAGCTTTAAAGTTTGAGTAATGCAATGGCTCTGAAATGGAGACCGAAGAGTATATTGTAATGTGTAGTCCTGGTCTAGCCAAGATGGTGCACAACAAAACCACTCTGGAAAGTTTCTATACGTAGAATTCTTCATTTAGAGATGATGAGAAATATATGCTTCATATACAAAGAACAGCTCTCTGTTTCCATCTGTCTCTTTATCTCTGTCCCTTATCTCTCTCTCTTTCTCTGTTTATTTTCTCTCTCTGTCTGTATCTCTCTGTTCCCTACTAACACACAAAGTGACCCAGCAGAATTAACATTACTCATGTTGTCACTCATTTGTGGGAGCTAAACATTAAAACAATTGAATTCATGGGAATAGAGTGTGGAATGATGATTACCAAAGACTGGGAAGGGTAGTGGGGGTGGTAGTGAAGGGGACGTTGGGATGGTTAACATGTATAAAAAATAGCAGAAAAAATGAATAAGATTTAGTACCTGATAGCACAGCAGGGTGACTATAGTCAATACTAATTTAATTATCATTTAAAAATAACTAAAAGTATCATTTGATTGTAACACAAAGAATATATATATATACACACACACACACACAGAGCTATATATACATATACACACACACATATACAGGTATATATACACATATATACTACATATACACACATAATACACACCCCCACATGTGTATATATACACATGTATACATACATACACATATATACATATACACACATATACAAATGCATATACATATATGTATATGTAGGTATACATATATACATACAGATGCATGTGTTAAATTGGGGCAAAAGTAATTACTTTTAATGACAAAAACTTTAATTAGTTTTGCACCAATCTGTATATGCAGAGAGAGAGGAGAGACAGAGAGGGAGAAAGATTTATTTGATTGTGCTAGAGGCTGGCAACAATGTGTAGAGCAGGCTGACTGGCTGGAGACCAGGAAAATAGTGGATAACACAGCCTTGAGTCTAAGTGCTGGAAACCCAGGCTGAATTTTTATGTTAGTCTGGATGCTGAATTCTTCCTTCTTTGGAAGATGTTGGTCTTTGTGCTTAAGGTCTTTGACTGGCTGGATGGGGCGCACCCATGTTACGGAGGGCAATGTGCTTTACTAAAACTCTACTGATTGTAAATTTTCACCACTTCTCAAAAAAATAAATAAATAAATAAATAAATCCCTTCCCTTGGCTAGGTTTGGTGGCTCATGCCTGTAATCCCAGCACTTTGGGAGGCTGAGTCAGGAGGATGACTTGAAGTCCAGACAACATAGTGAGACCCACCTGAGCAACATAGCAAGATTCAGCTCTATAAATTTTTAACAAATAATAGCCAGGCATTGTGGCATGTACCTGTAGTCCTAGCTACTCAGGAGGCTGAGGCAGGAGGATTGCTTGAGCCCAGAAGGTTGAGGCTGCAGTGAGCTATATTTTGCACCACTGCTCATCAGCCTAGGTGACAAAGCAAGACCCTGTACCAAAAACAAACAAACAAAAGAGTTCCTTCCCAACAACGTGTAGTCTATGTGTCCAGGCAAACAACTGGTCACCAGTTTCTAGTCAAGTGGTCACATAAAACTAACCATCACATCAATTATAGTTGCAGCAACTTTTAAAAATATACAGTTTTTTATTTCAATAGCTTTTTGGGATACAAATAGTTTTTGCCTACATGGTTGAATTGTATAGTGGTGTGGTCTGAGATTTTAGTGCACCTGTCACCCGAGTAGTGTATATTGTACCCAATATGTAGTTATTTATCCCTCACCTCCCTCCCACCCTCCCAGATTCTGAGTCTCCTATTTCTATTTTACCATTCTGTATGCCTTTGCATAGCCGTTGTTTAGCTCCCACTTGTAAGTAAGAACATACGGTATTTGGTTTTCCATTCCTGAGTTACCTCACTTAAAATAATGGCTTCCAGCCCCACCACAAAGACATTATTTCATTCATTTTTATGGCTCAGTAGTATTCTATGCTGTATATATACCATATTTTCTTTATTTACTCATTGGTTGATGGGCACTTAGATTGATTCCATATCTTGCATTTGTGAATTCTGCTGCAATAAACATGCGTGCAGGTGTCCTTTTCATATAATGGCTTCTTTTCCTTTGGGTAGATATTCAGTAGTGGGATTACTGGATCAAATAGTAGGTCTACTTTTAGTTCTCTGAGAAATCTCCATACTCTTTTCCATATACTAATTTACATTCCCACCAGCAGTGTACAAGCATTCCCTTTTCACCATATCCACACCAACATTTATTGTTTTTTAACTTTTTAATAATGGCCTTTCTTGCAGGGTAAGTTGATATCTCATTGTGGCTTTAATTTACATTTGTTGGCATGTTGAACATGTTTGTTGGCATGTTGAGCATCATATTTGTTGGCCATTTGCATATCTTTTTTTGAGAAATGTCTGTTCAAGGCATTTGCCCACTTTTTGATGGGGTTATTTGAATTTTCTTTGCTTATGTTTTTGGGTAACTTTAAGAATCCAAGTAACTCCATTGTAGTGTCTCTTTAATCTGCCAGCCACAGTCATATACTTACTGAAGCAGATGGCTCTTCCTTCCATGAAGGGGGCTATGCCTGTACCCTTCCCAATCAATCAGCTAAGAAAAACCTCTCAGAAGGGTACACTAGGCTGTCTTACAGTGAGAATTGTAGAGACAGGCCAACTCTGCAGAGTCACTTTGGTTTTTGAAAGGCAAAAATGAAAAGATACATTAAGAAGCTTTGCAACACAAGATACATTTTATACTCTCTTTGCAAAGAGTCCTATCAGCCAGAGTCAGCCACATTACAGACATAGAAGTTTTTCAATGCCTTCATGGAATTTTGCCAGGAATAATTGGTGCATTGATTTTGAAGCTTTGTTTGACTTTGCATTGGGTCTATCAGGTCAACACCCTGACCTGTCCTTTTTACAGCCAGTTGCCGGCCAACTTCCACAGCTCATGTCCATCCAGGAGAAAATGGAAAGCTTGGCCTTTCCTCCTGCTCTGAGCCCAGCTCTCTACCAGCCACTTTCAACCCTTGCCTGGATAGTACCTACTTCTCTGCAAAGGCAAATCAACACAATAGTGTCACAAATCTGTACTAGTTTATTAGTTTTTGTTTCCTAGGACTGCTGTAAAAAATTACTACTAACTTGTGGGTTAGCATAATAAAAATTGTACGCTCTCCAAGTCCTGGAGAACAGGAGTCTGAGATCAAGATGTGGACAGGGTGGCATGCCCTTCAGGCGTTTTAGGGGAGGATACTTCCTGTGTCTCCAAGCTCCTGGGGGCTCTAGGTGTCCCTAGGCTGTGGCCATATCACTTGTCTCTGCATCTGGTTCCACATGGTATTCTCTTCTGTTTCCATGTCTCCTCTTCTGTCCTTAGAAGGACACTAGTCATTCAATTAAGGCCACCCTAAGCCAGAATAATCTCATCTCCAGATCTGACTTTAATTACAAATCTGTAAAGACTGTTTTTCTAAATAAGTTCATATTCCAGATTCTGGGCTTTGTGATGTGGATTTATCTTTTCTGGAGGCAGCTGTTCAGTCTACTACAATTGTATCCAGTTCTTTCCAGAGATTCTAGGGGAGGACCCTTCCTGCCTCTCCCAGCTCCTTGGGGCTCCAGGCATCCCTGGGCTTGTGGCCATATCACTGGAGTCTCTAATTCCATCTGCACATGGTCTTCTCCTCTGTGTCTGTGTCTTATATTTTCTGCCTCTTAGAAGGAATTTAAGATTACAACTGCTGCTAGATTTCCCCTTATTGCTCTGGATAAAGAGTCCTTGGAGTCTCTTGTAGTATGAAAGGTTTCATTTTACATTGCAGCCCCTTACAAGAAGGGCTTAGGCCAATGTTTGTGCTAACTTCCCTTCTACATCTCTGGATTCTGTCTCATGGGCTCCCTGTCATTTCTCCCAAAGACATCCTGTGCTTCCTTACCTCCACCCACCTAATCCCACTTTTCATCCAGCAACATCTGTGTGTTTTTGTTTTTGTTTGTTTGTTTTGGAGAAAAATCTTGCCCTCTCACCCAGGCTGGAGTGCAGGGGTATGACCATAATTTACTGCAGCCTTAATCTGAATCCAAGTGACCGTCCCACCTCTGCCTCGTGGGCCACTGGGACTACAGGTGCACACTACCATGTCTGGCTCTTTTTTTGTTGTTTTTCTTGTAGATGTTGGAGTCTTGCAGATGTTGCACAGGCTGGTCTCAAACTCCTGGGCTCTAGTGATCCTGCCACCATGGCTTCCCAAAGTGCTGGTATTACAGGCATAAGCCACTGCTCCCAGCCTGTCCTACATTTTTAATCCCTCAGTGTGATTAACCTTAAGACCCTCTAGCCCCATGAAGATCTTTACATGAAATCTGTTCTCCTTCACAGAGGAACACCTCTGGTATACGTCTATAATAAATAAAGACTATCTATTATAGTCTTTATAAAGGGTCTTCCAAATAATAGCTCAGAGATATTTATCTGCAGTGTTCAGTATATTACTTGAAATTTCACATTTGTTGTCTTTGAATCTTTTTGTGTGTGTCCATCTCATTCCTATATCCTCATTTGAAATTCTTGGCTGGTGGGGCCTGCACATTCTCTCTTTTATCCCCTAATTTTTGCAGAGTTTTCTACCACTGTAGGTTACAAAGTAAGTGCTCAGGGATTGCGTCAATTCATGGAGGAATGGACTAGATCCACTCCCTGGTAATACCATAAGGGCATGAATTGTTACTGCTCATAGAGAGTCATTCAGAATAGCAACTAATCAGCAATCCCCATGAATTTGTGTTATGAGAGTTCATTTTATTTGCATAATTTTAATTGGAACCTATATGCTTAGGTGTTGCTACCTTTTATACATAGCCTGAGAAAACTACATTGCATGACATCAAGATTTCCATTTCAGAGTGCAGGAAAATGTGTTGCTTGAATTCATGGTTTCATCAAATAACAGACTAGTTGTCACCCAGTTCCTCCACCTGCTTGCCTGAGGAGGTACGAAGCTGTTTGGAACTATTTATAGATCCACAAATGGGTCATCTCACCTGTTTCTGTTCTGGTTTTGTGCTGGCATCTTTATCGATTTGGTGTATCCACCGCTGAACTCTTCTACACTTTGTGAGCTTCTCTTTCATGTCTGACCTCAAGATTCCCTCACCCTGTGGATCCTTCCCTGCTGCCCTGGGGATAGAACAGCATGGCCTCTCATTAGATGTTCTTCCTATGGACCTTTTAGCCGAGACTTTTTGATTTTTGTTTGTTCAAATTTAGACAATTTTACTCTTCGTTTCCCTCACACCTGCAGGTTGAGTTTTCAAAGGAGGAATTTCTCCCGCTTTAGCATTGTCACACATATGAAAAATAACAATGATTCAATATCATCTCCTGTGAAGCAGTGACCATTGAAATATTCCCAATTGTTCTAAAATCAGTGTTTTTTTTTTTTTCTCACTCTTTTGCCCAGAATGGAGTGCAGTGGCTCAATCTTTGCTCACTGAAAACTCTGACCCCCAATCTCAAGCGATTCTCCTGCCTCAGCCTCCTGAGTAGCTGGGATTACAGGCATGTGCCACTACCATGTATAATTTTTGTATTTTTAGTAGAGGCAAGATTTCACCAGGTGGGCCAGGCTGGTCTTGAACTCCTGACCTCAAATTATCCATCTGCCTCGGCCTCCTAAAGTGCTAAGATTACAGGCATGAGCCACTACTCCCCACCTGAAATTAATGCATTCTATAGTCATCCTTTTCCTCCTCCTATCCATGTTCCTTCTCTTCCTCCTTCTTCTTCTTTTCTTCTTCTTCCTTTCTTTTCCTCCCCATCCTGTTCCTCCTCCTTCTCTTACCTTTCCTCTCCTCCCTCTCTTCTTTCTCTTCCTGGATGGCAGGACCTGCAGTTTCTTTTTTTATGATATGGGGTCTCATTCTATCACCCCGACTGGAGTGCAGTGGCATAACCTTGGCTCCCTGCAATCTCTGACTCCTGAGTCAAAAATTTCTCCTGTCTCAGGCTCCCGAGTAGCTGGGATTACAGTTGTGAGCAATCACACCAGGCTAATTTTTTTATTTTTAGTAGAGATGGGGTTTCATCATGTTGCCCAGGCTGGTCTTGAACTTCTGGCCTCAAAGGATCCACCCACTTCAGCCTCCCAAAGTGTTGGGATTACAGGCGTGAGCCACTTCACCGGGCCCACTATTTTATTTTATTCTCCTATTTCCTTCCTCTTTTCACCCCACTTCTTCCTTTTGTCTTTCACCTTTCTTCTCCCCTTCTTCTCCTGTCTTTCTCTCCCTTCTCCTCCTCTTCTTCCTCCTTCCGCTCCTCCCTCCCCTCCTTCTCCTGTGTGTCCTTCTCTCATTCCTCTTCCACCTTCTCCTCCTCCTATCTCTTCTCTTTCTCTCCCCTGCCCTCTTTCTTCTCCTCTTCCTGTTTCTTGTTCTCCTCCTCCTGTTCTCCTTCTGTTTCAGAATCAGTTCAAGTCTATAAATTACACTGTTTCCTCTGATTATATCTTTTTATTGTATAGCTTTCACCATATTTTATTTGTTGCCATTATTGTTTGTCTTTAAATAAACATTAACTTTAAAGACTCCATGCCTGTGCATTGGGGACTATGCATGGCAATATGTGTCAAATGATCTCAAGGATTCCCACTAGTCCTGCTACAAGGGCTCCTCAGCAACCTGCCTGACAATTCTAAAGGGAATAACTTTATGTTCTATATATTTTATCTACCTGTTTCATTTTTAACCACCTTAATTTTTAATAATGTCAGATTAACCTTTTAAGCTAATGGTAGATTTGACAGTGAGAAAGGATCCAGTGGTTTTTATCAGAGCGTAAAGCATAAAATATATCTATTTTTCTTTTCACACAAGCATATTCTGGGTGTAGGAGTTTTTTAATATTGTTCTATATGGTTTCCTTTGCATTTTGTTGAATATGAATTCTAAATTTCTCTTCAAAGAATTAATATGTCAGTATGTTCAATTCTTTGCCTTCTACTTTGAAACTTAACTTCCTTGTAAAGCATCTTTTTCATTTACCTACTCCACCCTGACTCATTCTGATCACCTGCTCCACCCTAACTCATTCTGATTACCTGCTACCTGCTCTGCCCTGACTCCCACCAAAGCACTTACCCCATCATTCCCTTTAAATTAGCCAATTGGAATTAGGTTAGCCTGTGTGATCTAACCCTAGCCAATAGGGGAATGACACAGCAGCAGGGGCCACATGCATCATGGGTAAGAACCCCTTCTCCTCTCTTGTCCAGGTGTGTGCCCACCATTGCTCCATCATTGAGAGCACACCCTTCTATAGAAGTACCTTGTCTTGCTGAGAATTAAAAAGAAAATTTTATATTCAAGTGCTATTTCTTTTGCAGCACTGAAACTTTATTTACAACAATTTGATTTTCCAAAGGAATTGCCTGCTTAAATTAGAAATGATGCCTCAGCACTTTATATTTATTTATTTATTTATTTATTTATTTATTTGTTTAAATTTTGAGGTGGAGTTTCACTCTTGTTACTGAGGCTCGAGTGCAGTGATGCAATCTTGGGTCACTGCAACTTCCACCTCTTGAGTTCAAGCTATTCTCCTGCCTCAGCCTCCTAAATAGCTGATGTTACTGGTGCCCACCACCACATCCAGCTAATTGTGTATTTTTAGTAGAGATGGGGTTTTACCGTGTTGCCAAGGCTGGTCTTGAACACCTGACCTTAGGTGATTCATCTGCCTTGACCTCCCAGAATGCTGGGGTTACAGGCGTGAGCCACTATGCCCTGCTAATACAATTAAAGAAACATTGGCAACCTACCAAATACCCACAGATTGGATATAATCATTTAAAAAACAGAAACTTGTCCTTCTGAGACCCCGTGACTATGTAATCCCAAACTATTCTCACCAATCACAAAAGACTATTCTGTTTGGAGCTAAAATATCCAGGATGCTTCAAATACCAAAGAGTGCAACAAATCACTTTGCCAAACTTGGTGAAACCACCCCTTTATTCAATTAATGCTTGAAGCATCTGTGGCAGGGAACAACTATACTGAAGGATTATGCAGTGTGTGTTAAAAATTAAACAGTGACTCACCCTCTCCTTCCCCCAGTTACCTTTTCTTATCTAATCTTTTTCTTGGCACCAGTAAAGAGAAGAGGCTTTCTTCATGTAATTGCTCCATGGTTTCTCAACAGAACATAACCCAACCACCTCACTGAGGGGGTCCAGAGTGACCCAGTCTTCCTATCTTCTGTCCAGAGCTCTTGTAATGTACAGGAGTTTGGGAAGATACCCACCATAAAATGTTTCCTATGGCTTTAAAACAAGAGGTAGTTTGGGAACATTAACTGTTCACTTTACATGTAAGATATGCTATCCTGGAGATGTTGATTTGTTAATGAGACAGCTGTGAAAAAATACAAAATCAAAATGCTTCCCAGGTTTCACAGCTTTGTTGTTCCTTGGCTTTATGGTTTGCAAGGAAAGCTGATTTATATAGGCAGTGGCTCTCTATATAGGTCCTCACCTCCCCCGTCCTGTTGTTTTGGAATGTGAGCAGCACACACTCAGGTCTACTGTATGCAAAGGACACCCTGCACTCTGAAATTCCATCAGCTTCACAGATCTCTCATGGATTATCTCAGAGTGATGACTCCCTTTCCCTTTCTCCAATGTCTGAACACTACATAGTAAGGGACTTCCCACATACAATTATTTCTCTCACCAGACAAAAGGTGCTTTCCTGGAGAAGAAAGCAACAGTATCTTCCAGGGCAATTGGAGGTTTCAAATTGGAGGAGTTACGGGTTTGGATGCTCCAACTTTACTGGGTAGAGTCTCACACCCCACAGTGCACTTGCCCTGAGGCCCACTGGCTGTGTGTGGGTGCTTGTCTTCAAAACTGTAGCTGCCCAGTGCCCTTGGAGACCCACTTTATCCAGCATCACAATTAGGTGCTCTGCCAGCTCTGGGGCATGGAGAGGCATTGTCTGGTAAGAATGGAATGTTTTCCACTCTCTCCATTAAGAACATGACAGGCTGATTGACAGGTGCAAATCTGAATTTGATCATCTAGGCTGAATTACAAATGTCTAATGGAAGTTAAGGAATTTCAGGAGAAATTAGAAGAGATAGAATACCTGGAATACCTTGGGGGCCAGGAGAGTTGAGCCATCCTCAGAGACAGGTGCATATTGCAAATCTTATTGAAGTCAGAGCACTGGTATTGTGGGAAGCCCAGTTAGGGATTAAATGGATTCTAGAAGGAAGATCAACGAAGCATTCTGCCACCTGCTGGGGTGCCAGATATTATCACTTAGCTTGAGGACATGGGAAAGGGATACTCTCAACTCTATTGCTTTCTATAATATCTAACAGACATCAATGATTCCCAGAGTATGAGGAGCTACAGTGTGATCTCAGAACATTTTTTTCCAAGGGAGGTATAGATGATCCCATCACTCATTATGTCTAAGAGGGAATGAGATTCCACATGCAAGATGGAAATCAAAACCCTTTTCACCACATTCATTATCTCAGGTATACAAAGATGTGCCTCTAAGCCCAGAGCAGATAGTGCATCCTGGTTGCTGATTGTATACCTCCTGATGGGTTGTAACTGTGTGCTTTATGGAGGGCTAGTGTAAACATTCTCATTGCAAAGTTTCTCGTGTGGATGAGCAGACACAGAATGGCATTTGCAAGAGATGAGTGCCCCCAACTTCAAAGACCACATTTGGCAAAGTGATTTGTTGCACCACTTGGCATTTGAAGGATTCTGGAAAGTTTTGTTTTATAGGGTGGCAAGGGACGTGAGGTGAAGAGAGTGAAGCTTTCTGTACTTCACTATTAAGCAGGAAGGTTCTCACTGGGCTTTAGATACCTTACCTTGTTTTCTTCACAGAGGAATTCCCCCCAGGAATCCTTTGAAGGAATCCCTGCCAGTTAGTTTCAGAACACCCTCATTTTCATGTCTCTACTTCAATAAGCTCATTCACAAAGGCTTTCCCAAAGCCCAAAATGTGATTCGGGGAGGTCTGCTTCAGTTGTATGTGCCTCTGTGCCAGGAATAGAATAGGCACAGGGCTCTGCTTGACTACTGCCAGCATTCCTGGGCTAGTGCATCACAGGGTCTCATGGCAAGAGCATTCCACTAGAACCCGAACTCCCAGTACCTAATTTTGAAAGGAACCCTCTCTAAAAGTTTTCTGGGATGGAGAAAACAGTGATTTCAGATAGTTAACATTGCTCTTCAAAAAAGTATTTGTCAAAGAAATGAGTAGCGACTTGTATGATACCCTATTTCTCCTGTGATTTTACTTTCCAAAATATTGATTGCTCCAGAATGTGGAGCTTTTTTTCTTCTATACCCAAGGCCACCTAGTAAAAGGGTTAAGTGCACAGACTTTTTCCAGGTGATCTCTGTGTTCATAAACAGTAGTGGCAAAAGGGCTCTAGTATTTCAAATGTAAAGTAATCATTGTTAGTGTCAGGCCTCTGAGCCCAAGCTAAGCCATCATATCCTCTGTGACCTGCATGTATACATCCAGATGGCCTGAAGTAACTGAAGAATCACAAAAGAAGTGAAAATGGCTTGTTCTTGCCTTAACTGATGACTTTACCTTGTGAAATTCCTCTCCTGGCTCAGAAGCTCCCCTACTGAGCACCTTGTGACCCCTGCCCCTGCCCACCAGAGAACTACCCGCTTTGACTGTAATTTTCCATTACCTACCCAAATCCTATAAAACAGCCCCACCCCATCTCCCTTCACTGACTCTCTTTTCAGACTCAGACCGACTGCAACCAGGTGAAAGAAACAGCTTTGCTGCTCACACAAAGCCTG
The DNA here is from genome assembly GCF_028885655.2 of Pongo abelii. NCBI lineage: Eukaryota > Metazoa > Chordata > Mammalia > Primates > Hominidae > Pongo > Pongo abelii. Next base: position 6,485,177 of record NC_072009.2, on the reverse strand, counting down.
TTTGGTGGTCTCTTCACATGAATGTGCATGACATTTGGTGCCATGACTCGGATTGGGTGACATTCCTTGGGAGATCAGTCTCCTGTCCTCCTGCTCTTTTCTCCATGAGAAAGATCAACCTACAACCTCTGGTCCTCAGACCAACCAGCCCAAGGAATATCTCACCAATTTTAAATCGGGTAAGTGGCCTCTTTTTACTCTCTTCTCCAAGCTCTCTCACTATCCCTCAAACTGTTTCTCCTTTCAATCTTGGTGCCACACTTCAATCTCTCCCTTCCCTGAATTTCAGTTCCTTTCCTTTTCTGGTAGAGACAAAGGAGATGCATTTTATTTGTGGACCCAAAACTCTGGCGCTGGTCACAGACTCAGGAAGACAGTCTTCCCTAGGTGTTTAATCATGTAAGGACAGCTGCCTGATTATTCATTCACGTTTCATTGGTGTCTGATCACCATGGGGAGGCCTGCCTTAGTCATTTACCCACATTCCCTTGGTGGCAAGTCAGTTGTGGGTTTGTCTGATTTGGATGCTCACCTACATGCAGCCCAGGGCTGCTCACCCACCCCTTCTCTCCGTGTCTCTACCCACCCCTTTTCCACTTTTCTGGGGGGCAAGCGCCTCCCACCCCTTCTTTCCATGTCTCCACCCATTCTCCACTTTCCTGGGGGGCAAGTATCCCCCATCCCTTCTCTCCATGTCTCTACACTCTCTTTTCTCTGGACTTGCCTCTTTCACTGTGGGCAAACTTCCACCCTCCATTCCTCCTTCTTCTCCCTTAGACAGTGTTCTCAAAAATTTAAAACCTCTTCAGCTCACACCTGACCTAAAACCTAAATGCCTTATTTTCTTCTGCAATGCCTCTTGACCCCAATACAAACTTGACAGTGGTTCAAATAGCCAGAAAATGGCACTTTTTATTTTTCCATCCTATAAGATCTAAAGAATTCTTGTCATAAAATGGTCAAATGGTCTGAGGTGCCTGATGTCCAGGCATTCTTCTACACATCAGTCCCTCCCGAGTCTCTTTTACCAATGCAACTAGTCCCAAATCTTGCTTCTTTCCCTCCCACCTGTCCCCTCTGTCCCAACCCCAAGCATCACTGAGTCTTTCCAATCTTCCTTTCTATGGACATATCTGACCTCTCCCCTCCTCCCCAGGCTGCTCCTTGCCAGGCCAAGCCAGGTCCCAATTCTTCCTCAGCCTCTGCTCCCCCAGCTTGTAATCCTTTTATCACCTCCCCTCCTCAAACCTGGTCTGGCTTACAGTTTTGTTCCAGTCCAGCTTACAGTTTCTTTCCATGACTAGCTCTCCCCTACCTCACCAGTACTTTCCTCTTGAAAAGGTAGCTGGCGCTAAAGGCATAGTCAAGGAAAATGCTCCTTTTTCTTCATCTGATCTCTCCCAAATCAGTTAGAATTTAGGCTCTTTTTCATCAAATAGAAAAACCCAGTCCAGTTCATGGCTCATTTGGCAGCAACCCTGAGACAATTTGCAGCCCTAGACCCTAAAATGTCAAAAGGCTGTCTTATTCTCAATATACATTTTATTACTCAGTCAGCTCCTGACATTAAATAAAACTCCAAAAATTAAATTCCAGCCCTCAAACCCCACAACAGGACTTAATTAACCTCACCTTCAAGGTGTACAATAATAGAGTAGAGGCAGCCAAGTAGCAATGTATTTCTGAGTTGCAATTCCTTGCCTCCACTGTGAGACAAACCCCAGCCATATCTTCAGCACACAAGAACTTCCAAACACCTGAACTGCAGTGGCTAGGTGTTCCTCCAGGACCTCCTACCCCAGAATCTTGCTTCAAGTGCTGGAAATCTGGCCACTGAGCCAAGGAATGCCTGCAGCTTGGGATTCCTCCTAAGCTGTGTCACATCTCTATGGGACCCCACTGGAGATTGGACTGTCCAACTCACCCAGCACCTACTCCCAGAGCCCCTGAAACTCTGGCCCAAGGCTCTCTGACTGACTACTTCCTAGATCTTCTTGACTCAGTGGCTGAAGACTGATGCTGCCCAATCACCTCAGAAGCCTAAAGGACCATCAGAGATGCTTTGGGTAACTCTCATAGTTGAGGGTAAGTCTGTACCCTTCTTAATCAATACAGAGACTACCCACTTCACATTACCTTCTTTTCAAGGGCCTGTTTCCCTGGCCTCCATAACTGTTGTGGACATTGATGGACAGGCTTCTAAACCTCTTAAAACTCCCCAACTCTGGTGCAAACTTGGAAAACATTCTTTTACACACTCCTTCTTAGTTATCCCCACCTGCCCAGCTCCCTTATTAGGACAAAATATTTTAACTAAATTATTGGCTTCTCTGACTATTCCTAGGCTACAGCCACACCTCATTGCCACCTTTTCCCCCAATTCAAATCCTCCTTCACATCCTCTCCTTGTATCTCCCCACCTTAATCCACAAGTATAGGACACCTCTACTCTCTTCTTGGCAATGGATGATGCACTCCTTACCACCCCATTAAAATCTAATCACCCTTACCCCCACTCAATGCCAATATCCCACCCCACAGCATGCGTTAAAAGGATTAAGGCCTGTTATCACTATCCTATTACAGCATGGCCTTTTAAAACCTATAAACTCTCCTTACAATTCCCCCATTTTACCTGTCCTGAAACCAGACAAACCTTACAGGTTAGTTCAGGATCTGTGCCTTATCAACCAAATTGTTCTGCCTATCCACCCCATGGTGCCAAACCCACATACTCCCCTATCCTCAATACCTCTCTCCACAACCCATTATTCTGTTCTGGATCTCAAACATGCTTTCTTTACTATTTGTTTGCACACTTCATCTCAGCCTTTCTTTGCTTTCACTTGGACTGACCCTGACACCCATCAGGCTCAGCAAATTACCTGGGCTGTACTGCCACAAGGCTTCACAGACAGTCTCCATTACTTCAGTCAAGCCGGAGTTCCTACCTGGGACACACCATGTATCCTTTTCATCCAAACAACTTAACCTTACTGTTTTAGCCTAGCCCTCATGTCTGTGTACTGTGGCTGCCATTGCCTTAATACTTATAGAAGCCCTCAAAATCACAAACTATGCTCAACTGACTCTCTACAGTTACCGTAACTTCCAAAATCTATTTCCTTCCTCACACCTGATGCATCTACTTTCTGTTCCCTACTCCCACTACATCTCAGCAAGCTGAACTCATTGCCTTAACTCAAACCCTCACTCTTGCAAAAGGACTACACATCAATATTTATACTGACTTTAAATATGACTTCCATATCCTGTACCATCATGCTGTTTTATGGGCAAAAAAAATTTCCTCACTATGCAAGGGTTCTCCATTTTTAATGCCTCTTTAATAAAAATGCTTTTCAAAGTCACTTTACTTCCAAAGGAAGCTGGAGTAATTCACTGCAAGGGCCATCAAAAGGCATCAGATCCCATCACTCAGAACAACACTTATACTGATAAGGTAGCTAAAAAAGCAGCCATCCAAAGGCATCAGGTCCCATCACTCAGGACAATGCTTATGCTGATAAGGTAGCTCAAAAAGCAGCTAGTGTTCCAACTCCTATCTCTAAAGGCAGTTTTTCTCCTTCTCATGGTTGACTCCCACCTACTCCCCCACTGAAACTTCAACCTATCAATCTCTTCCCACACAAGGCAAATGGTTCTTGGACCAAGGAAAATATCTCCTTCCAGCCTCACAGGCTGGAATAATTCTATTCTGTTATCATTTCATAACCTCTTCCATGTAGGTTACAACCCACTAGCCCACCTTTTAGAACCTCTCATTTCCTTTCCATTGTGGAAATTGATCCTTAAGGAAATAACTTCTCAGTGTTCTGTCTACTATTCTACTCCTCCTCAGGGATTGTTCAGGCCCCCTGCCTTCTACTTCCCTACACATCAAACTCCTGCCCCTGCCCAGGACTGGCAAATTGACTTTACTCACATGCTGTGAGTCAGGAAACTAAAATATCTCTTGGTCTGGGTAGACACTTTCACTGGATGGGTATAGGTCTTTCCCACGGGTCTGAGAAGGCCACCTCAGTCATTTCTTCCCTTCTGTCAGACATAATTCCTTGGTTTGGCCTTCCCACCTCTACACAGTCTGATAACAGACTGGCCTTTATTAGTCAAATCACCCAAGCAGTTTTTCAGGTGCTTGGTATTCAGTGAAACTTTTATATCCCTTACCATCCTCACTCTTCAGGAAAGGTAGAATGGACTAATGGTCTTTTAAAAACACACCTCACCAAGCTCAGCCACCAACTTAAAGAGGACTGGACAATACTTTTACCACTTGCCCTTCTCAGAATTCTGGCCTGTCCTTTGAATGCTACAGAGTACAGCCCATTTGAGCTCCTATACAGATGTTCCTTTTTATTAGGCCCCAATCTCATTCCAGACACCAGACCAACTTGGACTGCACCACAAAAAAACTTGTCATCCCTAGTAACTTCTGTGTCATCATACTTCTATTCACCATTCTCAACTATTCATAAATGCCCTACTCTTGTTTACACTGCTGGTTTACACTGTTTCTCCAAGCCATCACAGCTGACATCTCCTGGTGCTATCCCCAAACCACCACTCTTGAAGTAAATAAATAATCTCTGCTGGCTAGTCTATACTGAACCCCCTTGAGCACTCTCTAATTGGATGTCCTGGGTCCTCCCAATTCTTAGTCATTTAATACCTGTTTTTCTCCTTCTCTTAATTCAGACCTTGTGTCTTCCATTTAGTTTCTGAATTCATACAAAACGACATCCAGGCCATCAACAATCACTCTATATGACAAATGCTTCTTTTAGCAACCCCACAATGTCCCCTCTTACCACAAAATTTTCCATCAGCTTAACCTCTCCCACTAAATTCCCACATCACCCCTAATCCCACTTGAAGCAGCCCTGAGAAACATCACCCATTATCTCTCCATACCACCCCCAAAAATTTTTGCCACTATTTCATTTTATTGTTCTTATTCATATAAGAAGACAGGAATTTCAGGCCTCTGAGCCAAGCTAAGCCATCATATCCCCTGTGACCTGCACATATACAACCAGATGGCCTGAAGTAACTGAAGAATCACAAAAGAAGTGAAAATGGCCTGTTCCTGCCTTAACTGATGACATTCCACCACAAAAGAAGTGAAAATGACCTGTTCCTGCCTTGACTGATGACATTACCTTGTGAAATTCCTTCTCTTTGCTCATCCTGGCTCAAAAGCCCCCTCATTGAGCACTTTGTGACCCCCACCCCTGCCCACCAGAGAACAACCCCCTTTGACTGTAATTTTCCATTACCTACCCAAATACTATGAAACAGCCCCATCCCTATCTCCTTTCACTGACTCTCTTTTTAGACTCAGCCTGCCTGCACCCAGGTGAAATAAGCAGCCTTGTTACTCACACAAAGCCTGTTTGGTGGTTTCTTTACATGGACACCAGTGAAAGTTAGGAAAATGGCTTATTCATTCTTTCATTCATTTATACAAATGTCAGGTCTGGCAGTGCTTAGCTACTCAGGGGATATCAGAGGCAACTGGCTCCTCCAGGGATTTTTAGCAATATCTGGACATTTTTGAAGGGGTGGCCTGCCCCTCCACACCTGTGGGCATTTCTCATCATGTGGGATGAGAGACTGAGAAAAGGAAGAGGCACAGAGACAAAGAATAGAGAAAGAAAAGTGGGCCCAGGGGACCAGTGCTCAGCATACAGAGAACCCATGCCGTCACGGGTCTCTGAGTTCCCTCAGTATTTATTGATCATAATCTCTACCATCTCAGAGAGGGGGATGTGGCAGGACAACAGGGTAATCATAGGGAGAGGGTCAGCAGGAAAACGTGTGAACAAATGTCTCTGTGTCATAAACAGTGTTAGAAAAGGTGCTGTGCTTTGATGTGCACATACATAAACATCTCTGGTGCATTAAAGAGCAGTATTGCATCCAGCATGTCTCACCTCCAGTCTTAAGGCAGTTTTCACCTGTCTCAGTTGATGGAACATACAATCAGGTTTTACACTGAGATATTCCATTGCCCAGGGGCAAGCAGGAGACAGATGCCTTCCTCTTGTCTCAATTGCAAAGAGGACTTCTTATTTTATGAATCCTCCTCAGCACAGACCCTTTATGGGTGTTGGGCTGGGGGATGGTCTGGTGTTTCCTTCCCATGAGGCCATATCTCAGGCTATCACACAGGGAGAAACCTTAGACAATACCTGGCTTTCCAAGGCAGAGGTGCCTGAGGCTTTCCTCAGTGTGTTGTGTCCCTGGGTACTTGAGATTAGAGAGTGGTGCTAACTTTTAACAAACATACTGGCTTCAAGCACTTATTTAACAAAGCACATCCTGCATAGCCCTAAGTCCATTAAACCTTGAATCAACACAGCTCATGTCTCTGTGAGCACAGGGTTGGGGGTAGGGTTACAGATTAACAGCATCTCAAGGCAGAAGAATTTTTCTTAGTACAGAACAAAATGGAGTCTCTTATGTCTACTTCTTTCTACATAGACACAGTAACAGTCTGATCTCTCTTTCTTTTCCCCACAATTTTTTATTTGTCCTCACTGGGAGGTTGTTACTGGCATCTAGCAGGCAGAGGCCCAGTGACACTACAGGGCACAGGACAGCTTCACATCATAAGAAATATCTCCTCCCAAATGTTAATAGTTGTGTTACCAGGAAAGGGTCCCTATCCAGACCCCAAGAGTGGGTTCTTGGATATTGCACAAAAAAGAATTTGAGGTGACTCCATATAGTAAAGTGAAAGCAAGTTTATTAAAGTAAAGGAATGAAGAATTGTTACTCCATATGTAGAGCAGTAGCTTGAGCTGCTCAACCAAGGATACTTATTATTATTTCTTGATTACATGCTGAACAAGGGCTGGATTATCCATGAGTTTTCCGGGAAAGGGGTGGGCTATTCCTAGAGCTGAGGGTTCCTTGCTTTTTTAGACCATATAGGGGGATTTCCAGATGTTGCCATGGCATTTTTAAACTGTCATGGTGCAGGTGGGCATGGCTTTTAGCATGCTAATGCATTATAATTAGCATATAATGAGCAGTGAGGATAACCAGAGGTCATTTTGGTCACCATTTTTGTTTTGGTGAGTTTTGGCTGGCTGCTTTACTGCAATGTGTTTTATCAGCAAGGTCTTTTATGACCTGTGTCTTGTGCTGACCTCCTATCTCATCCTGTGACTTAGAATGCCTAACCTCCTGGGAATGAGCTTGGCAGGTCTCAGCCTCATTTTACCCAGTCCCTCTTCAAGATGTGGAGTTGCTCTGGTTGAAACGCCTCTGACAGTGGGATGGTTGAGAAATTCAGGGATAGCCCAAGGGTGAGGCAGCAATCTCAGCATGTGGAAAACATTTTAGCAGATGCCATTGTAATGTCCAAAGTCATTCCATTGTAATGTCAAACTTACTGCAAAATATTCATTATCTAAATTTCTCTTATTTATATAGTTATCTCTCTCTATTTCTCTCTAATTCTATATTTTAAAATCATATATATATAGACCAATATATTGTTTGACTGATCATTGGAAAGGCAATTGGAGAAGCTGCCCTTGGCAGTCCTGTTGAAATCCCCCACAGATGCCATCTCCATGCAAATTCTGTACAAGGCACAATTGTAAAATTTGGCTATACATTATTATTTTGAAGGGACTCTTTTCCCTCCTAAATCCCTAGTCTCAAAGCCTGACTCCACTTTCTTTTGCCATCTACCCTGCCAAGAAGATTGTCAAAGCCTGAGGGCATCATTGCTCTTCCCCCATTTCTAGCAGATGGCCATGTTTTGAGACATTTAATCCACTGATTGATTCAGTTATAGTTAAACCAGTGGTTTCTGTAGATCAGCCTCAAATAACAGTAGCTCAATGAATACAAATGGCATCAGAAAAATACAAGTAACTGCAGAAATTACAGAAATTTCTCTTTGTTCAGAGAATGTTTTTGTCTGGATATGACTGAAAAGGGAGCTTTCTTAATGGCTGATCTTAGAAATCAGGTTTCTTCTACATTGTGGTTCTCCCAACTCCAATGGGAGACATCTAAGGACAATTTGGGCATTTTTTTATTGAAGCCAGAAAGGAACAGAAAAGAGCATGAAGGTTTGCATGTCATAAGTAGCACACAGCACAGAGCAGCCCCACCCAATCCCACTGGTGAGAACTGGGCTCCACAAAGACCTCTGGCACATGGGAGTCTTGGAAGTGTATGTAGCCTCCTGTGCCTGGGATGGAGAAGACATAGGTTTGCTGAGCCAGCCTCTGATCTGCAAGGTGCTTCATCATTTCTTCACCATGTGACCTCTGCAAGTGACTTAACCTGTCTGGCCCTCAGAGTGCTCTTCCACATTCATTATTCTCATCACCTGCATGAGAGTTACTGCCAGGTCATGTCTGGCTCCAGATCCTACAATTCTTTTTGTCTTCACTTTACTCCAGGCCCTTTACAGTCAACCAAGGACCATGGAGAGCTCCTTTGGCTGATTTTTGTTTCTCATGATCTGACTGTCTTCAATAACTATATGAGGATTCTTTAGAGAAATACAGTCAACAGGATAAACATCCTATTGATAGATATGCCTATTTATCTATAAATTAAATATGAATACTATAGATATAAATAGATGGATACATATATAGGTGGATACAGAAATAGATATAGATACTGAGAGAGATTTATTATAGGAATTGGCTCATGCTATGAGTAGCTTTATGAAAAGATACTAAAGTATCTCTGGCACCTAAAACTTATATTGTCTCAGGAACTAGCTAACTAACTTTTAAACTTCTGTGTTCCACATTCTTTACTTCACCATAATGAATCCTTCATCTATATAAATTCATAAGGAAGGAAAAGGTCTTCATTTTGTTTCCGGAAAACATCTCTCAAATCCTTTTGATTTTCTCTACCAATGACACTTTGTAGTTGAAGTTAGCAACATGTCTTGCCAATATAACTACAAAACTTTCTACCCAATTAATTATGTACAGACTTGCTCCCTTCCAATTCTGTACACTGTTGCCAAGGATCTTACTAAATACATCTAATATTCACCCACTGAAGTGTCTACTATGCTGTGCTATTAGTAGGACAATCTCTAAACTGCTTTCACATCAACTCATGGGTTTACACAAGGTTGGTATCATCACTCTCTCCCTTGCATCCTCTGCTCCAACCCAATTTCTAATTCACAGCCAGCTTTAGACTACTAAATTGCTGCTTGTCTATTCCAGCTGCCTGGGGCCCCATCCTACCCTAAGGAGAGACAATGGTTGTGGCAGAACTAGAACACTGGCTTTATACCAAACTCTCTGGAAAATTAATATGCTTCTTGAAATTTCAGAGCTACTGGTCAGCATAACAAATGCCTTCACTTCACTTAATTGCCCTGGGCATTTATTATGTTTGCTGTTCCTAGTTCTGGCTTCCCACAGCACATATATTGACCAACTTCTATAAATCCGTTACATTTTTTAGGTAGTCTTCCCTGACTCTAATTTAATAAAGCCTCTTAAGTGACCACCCATACACCTGGGTTGCATTCTTGTAGTGTTTATTATATTTCAGTGTCTGGTTTATCTCTCTGTGGCTTGATGATGGACTCCTTGTGGATAGTAGCTCATTTTTCTGACCAGCACTCTGCTGTATCCCACATGTGGACCACAAGTCCTGGAAGACTCTTAGTTTTTGGTGAAAGGCTTTAATGTCAAGTTCAGCTTAATCAAAGATGAGGTAGTTCAACAATATGGAGCTGACTGAGGAGAATTCTGCCTCAGCATGACAGAAAGTATCTCCCTGTGTTGCAAGAAATTTGTGTGTCTATGAATGCCTCACAACCAGATAGCACAGAATTTCAGACACAGGTAAGGCACACAGTTCCATCAGGCTGGATGCTAATAGAGAAAAATGCCAGAAATGGAATAAGAAAGTGTCCAGAATGAATACATGTGATACACTCGAGTTGTACTGATTCCAGGTAACAAACAGATTAAGAGACTGAAAAAGCACACCTGAACCATTTCAAATACACTACACTAATGAAAGCTGTTAATAAGCCAATTCTTTGAACATCAGTGCTTCCTAACTCCACAGCAACCAAGAGGAATTTAAGCTTGCTACTCCTATATCCATCTCTATAAGAATAGTGTAAGCCATTCTTTAAAGATTTAAACCAGACACCAACACCATTCTTACTCATAAATGTTCTGTCTTAGCCCATGCCCAAAGCATGCCAGTTTCATCAATATTCACTTTAGACTGAGGCAGGTGAGGCCTCTTCTTGAGGTTTCCCTGAGGGAATTTCTGTAGAGTTCTCAATATCTGTGGCATTAGAATGGTGCTTTGGAACTTTCCATCTGTTACTCTAGGAGACTTTGAACAGTCCTCTTCTCTTGACAGTCTGTGGTATCAACAGAACGTAGACAAAACTGAGCCTTGATGAACTGGATTCTTCTCTTAAACAGACCTGGAGCTAGCAGCCATCCAACATGAACATAGATCTGGTGTTATACTGGAAGGGAATTTAACAAATCTTCAACGATTTTTTCCTTTACTCTTTGTGATTTGTCGATTGTACAAGCTCAGCACTTTCTGCTTCTTATACTATTCTCTCTTAGACCCTAAGGGTTATTCCATCTTTCAATTTATTGTATAAGCCATGGTACATTCATCATGTTTTGACTCCTTGGGGTTCATTACCTACTTTTACTTCCATTGCAACCAGAACATTCTTCGACTCTCATTTTCAACACTCTTGACATCTTTTTCTGCTTCCCAGACATAAGCAAGTTAGTTTTGTTCTGTATCATCTCAAAGGAACTCTGAGACAGGGGTCTCAAACTCAAGTGTCACTGGTTCCCAGAAAGGAAAATTGATGTGAAAAGGAAGATGGGTGATAAAAACCCACAACAGAACAAGCACAGAGATGAGTACCCTACAATTGGGCAGCAGGGAGAGGACAGGAAGGGTTAGCTAGTGGAAGTTGCCTACTGGTTTCTAAAGCAATATGTCCTTTGGAATGCTGTAATATTATTTTTAACAAAAATGTAGACATGGAGCATTAAAATGAACTAAGAGTGTAAAAGGAAGCTAGACGAAACCCTTATTAAAGACCCAGAAATGCATGTACCAAACTAACTGTGAAATAAAACCAAACCAAAAAAATAAAATCAAACAAAACACACTGTATTCGAATTATAAAATTTGAGGATCGTGAAACAAAATGACTTTGTTTCATTTTGTCATGAAATTCACTTTTCCCTGCCAAATGTATACTTTGTGTTCTGTGGTGTTTAGGTAATTTTCAATAAGACATATTTATTAAATTTCACTGGTCTCTCTGATGAATTTTCAGACATTACTACTTTTTGAGGTATATTTTTGAATTTTGAAATTTCTTTATAAATATGTAGGGGCACCCCAGTTTTGATGATTTGTGTACTAGTGGTATAGATCTTTGTTTTAATGGTTATAATAGCAATTTTATCTGTTCACTTAGTTATGACTAAACACTGGGCAATTAGTTCTTAGTAACCTGTCTCAAAAGTGTCATTATACAAGGCAGCTGGGTGTGGTAGGGCTCACCTGTGGTCCCAGTGCTTTATAGGAGGCTGACATGGAGGGATCAAACAGAGAAATGAATACCCAGGAGTTTGAGACCAGCCTGGGTAACACAGTGAGACCTCAACTCATTAAAAAAAAATAAAATAAAAATTACATATATAAAGCTATAAATAGGGGCTTGGCTATCAGAAGACACAATTTGGGAGCCAGCTGTAACACTCCTTCATGGGTAACTTTGATAAAGACCACATGAAACACTTACTGAGTGGTTATTATACAAGGCTGTCTGCTAAACAGCCTCCCTTAATCAGCTTATTTAATTATCTTATACATTGGGGATAGCAAAACTGTATTTTCTATTTTTTCTCACTTAATGGATGAAGAAATAAAGGCTCAGATGGGTTAGCTGAGTCACCTACACAGAGTACTTGGTGCTGTTGGAATTAACTGTGAAGTCATGGGCATAGCTAAGTAGTGTCTGCCTTACTTGAATGGGCTATTAAGAACCCAGTAGAATAGCAAATTGATCCAAAAAGAGGATCAAAGGGCCCAGCATTATACCTCAATCACCTGCCTTCTTAATTGCTCTAACAATATGTTTTCCACAAGAATCTGAATTTTTACAATAGTTTCCTCTTGGTTTCCTAAAGAACAGGCTCACTAGTTTACCGTGGTTTAGTGAAAAATCCAGAGTACTTTTATTTTTAAATGTTGTTTACTAGCACTATTCACAATAGCCAAGACATGGAACCAACCCAAATGCTTATCAATGATAGACTGGATAAAGAAAATGTGGTACCTATAACATTTAAAGAATCTTAGGCAACTTACTGGTGCACTATCAAATACTATGCAGCCATAAAAAGTAATGACCTGTCTGTTGTAGGGACATGGATGAAGCTGTAAGCCATCATCCTCAGTAAACTAACACAGGAACAGAAAACCAAACACATCATGTTCTCAGTCATAAGTGGGACCTGAACTATGAGAACACATGAACACAGGGAGGGAAACAACACACACTGGGGTCTGTTCAGGAGTGGGTGATGGGAAGGAGAGCATCAGGGTAAAGAGCTAATGCATGCATGGCTTAATACCCAGGTGATGGGTTGGTAGGTGCTGCAAACCTCCATAGGATGCATTTACCTATGTAACAAACCTGCACCTTCTGCACATGTATCCCAGAACTTAAAATAAAATAATTAAAAAAAAAGTTGCTTACTGACACACTGATAAAAGGAGCTGTATTCATGAATCTGTATTCCTGAATTCTCTGTAAGTTGAAATCAGAAAATAAGCCTCAAAGTCGTCTAACATCAGGAAAGCCAATTTATTTGTATACACCATAATCACCTATCATGTGAAATGTCTGGAATTTAGCATTATACTTTTCTGGAGAACATAATGATGATTGCATAATATTACTGAAATTGTTGAATGTAAAACTCTCAAATCACTAAATAAGCATCTACTATTTAAGCATTTATTTGAATTCATTGAATAAGTATATTTTTTCTTTAGCACATTTGAGTTCATATGTAGGATTCATTGTGTAGAAAAAGTTAAGCAAATTGTTTCTTGTTAATACTTGATAATTTATTGCATGTGAGTGGTTTAAAACTGCAGAATATAGAAAAAAATGTTCACTAACTTCCATGTTATAAAATGGAGACTGACAAACTGCATCAGTTATGCATTGTTTGAATCAAAGAGGGCAAATGTTGTATTAAGCAGCATGCAAAGTTATGTATTGGGGATAGGGAAGACATTATCAGAATCTGTAGCCTTCTCAATCTTCTGTTGTCCAATTTATTCCTCTTGTCTATGCCATGAACTGAAGAGTCATGATAATTTATCCTCCTTCTTCTATAATTACTAACTCTTCCTTTCAGCTTCAAAGTGCTCTCTTTCCCTTTGTTTCATACACATCCTTTATTATTTTATATTCTCATGCATTCATTCAGATACTCTTCCACTCATCCTTCTGTCCTGATTCCAATTATCCATCTGTTTACCTAAAATGTATTAAGCACCTTTTTTCAACTAGGCATTTTATTATGATCTGCACAGATAAAGAGAAAGCCATCCATTCAACAGCAGTGCCAATGTCATAGGCAGTGGGCATAGTGCAGCAAGGCACAACAAAACAAAGCAAAATGAAAACCCGAAGACCTACACTTACAAGATTTGCATATGAGTGGGATGACTAGGGTGATTTTTTTTCTCCCTCTCTGAGTTCAAAATTAACTTGAAACTCAGCTTAAAGAGTCTAGATATTTATTTCTCTATCCTTCTTTTCTTTATTTTCACTTAATGGGTCTTGGCCTCACAGTTTTTAATTTCTGAGCATCTACATTTTATCAGCCATAGCTCAGAATACCCACCCCAGCTGAGCATATTATGCAAAACCTTATATTGTCACAATATATTATAAACACATGTTATATATCTATAATAACTCTATTAAGGAGTTTCTTGTATCAGGGATGCCCCAGAGATGCCAACATTTTATTTCTATTAATATCATTTCAGGTTCTACATGACAGTATAATTTTCCCATGGTAGAAAAAAGATTGACAGAACAAATAAATATGCTGATGTCTTCTTAATCCAGCTGGTATTGCAGTAAATTTTTGTCTTCATGAAGAATGACACTATCACACACACATACCTGAAAATGTCTCATAACTTGGGATAAATGTTGTGTATTCTGGTATTTTGTTTCTTGATCATTTATAATTTGCATGAGCAAACCCTTTTTGATTATCCTCAATTAAAAACTTCTCAAAAATATTTGTTAAAAATTTAAAATTTTACCAATGGTTCAGTAACTTCTATATCTTCATTCATAGATCTCAACTTAAAAATTCTTTGGTTAGCCCTTTTAAAAGGCATACAAGTACTTAAAATTTAACTTTGTAGCATCATCCTACTTCCCCAGGAGGAAAGCTTATGTACTCATTTTATAGTTCAAAAAGGGAAACATGCACACTTGAATCTGTAAGACTGACTTCCTTACAATGGATTTATGTAACACGGATTTTTTCCTATTGCTATCCTGCTGATCATAGTAGGGTTTCTACAATAATACATGATTTTGCAACTTACAAACTACTGGAATGTATACCTGTACTTTAAAAAGCCTTTTAAATTCAATGAAGTTTGTTGTTAGGGGTCTCTTTTTCTTCTTGCTTTGCTTTTTTTTTTTTTCCTTTGCATTCTTGGCTTTGCTCTTTGGATCAGAAATAATGCCATATTCTAAGAGCACATTTGCATAAATCTTAGTGTCATACTCTGTGTATCTAATCTCCTAGGCATCTCAAATACAACACACTCCAAGTTTACCCTCCCCCACCAAAAAAGAAAACCCATCTCCTCTTCTCTCCTGCATTTTTGGCATTGGTGGACAGCACAAGAATCCCTGGGAACCACCCCCACTCTTGTCTCTCCTTAGCCACTGTGAATTTATCTACAGCTCAGTCCGTTGCTGCAGTATTTCTTAATCCAGCCCCTCTTCTTCCTTCTTGGACCTCCCATGAAGGGATTTCAGCATCTTGTGCTCACACTATTGGTGTAAATTCTGAATTGGCTTTCCTGGCTCTGAATTCATTCCTCAAATTTGTCCTAAAGTCTTTGTTCAATTAAAAACTATTCATTTCTAGACCCTTCTTAAAACCCTTTGTTTTCTCTCTCTATTGAGCACCATCTTAACTCTGAAGCTCAGAATACCAGCCTCTTTAGGAATTCAACAATCTCTATCTGGCCCTTATGTTGCCCAGGCTGGTCAGCAACTCCTGGCCTCAAGCAATTCTCCTGCCTCAGTCTCCCAAAGTGGTGAGATCGCAGGCATAAGCCATTGTTCACAGCTCTATTTGGACCTTCTTTTATCTTTACTCTCCACTCCTTGCCCCTCTTCTCCTCTTTTCTTCTTTGTTCTCATCCACCTCCTCCTCTTCCTCTCCCTCTCCTCTTTTTATTATTTGTTCTTCTCTTCTTTCTCCTCTGTTTTATTCATCTTTTTTCTTCTCTCTCCTCTTTCTTTCTCTTTCTCTGTCTCCACATTTACCCACTCTTTCTCAATTTCTACAAGGTATGAAGCATTCAACCATGCTTCATGCTATGCCATACTACTACTTTGCTTTGAGAAATGCATCTTTTTTAACCTGTAATATCTTCCTACTTCTAGCAAATATAAGCTGCCTTTTTGGAACCCTTGCTTAACTATCTCAGGCATACTTAGGTGTACCTCAGTGAACAAAAACAAACCCCCTGTCCTGGGAAATGCCATTTTTATGGTATTTGCCTTGTACTATAGCTCACTTCAGGACCTCAGTAATAAAACTCAGTTAAACTGCATTTTTTTTTTTAATGATTGTTATCTTCATTACACTGGGAGATCCTTGAGGATGTAAACAAAATTTTTGTGTTGATTCACCCGTGTATTTTGAACACAGTAGTTGCCGAATAACTATCTCGTAGATAAATGAATAGATCATTTGGTTGAAATGATCTTCCAAAACAGGTTTTCAATAGGAACAGAGATCAGAATATCTGGAGCACTGGTTGAATTTAGGCTGTTGTCTTGGCATCATTTCACTGGAGAATAAAAGATGGCTTTTACTACTTTTAGGAGACCAGTGAGTCAGGTTGATGGTCCAACCCAGGGAGTATCCAAATCATAGAGAGGCCTTCCAATAGAACTTCTGCAACCAAAAGATGATACACTATTCTCTGAGTGACAGAGACCACCTGGTTATGCAAGTAGTCTGCACTGGATAAAACATGAACAAGGAAGTAGAAAAAATATGGGCAAGTGCAACCCAGCTAGAAGGCAAAAGCTCTTCTGGAGGTGAAAACCGAATGAATGCTTCATAATGCAAATTGCATTGAGTGTATCATCTCATATTGTTTGATAATTGGCTCTAAAATGCCTTCTTATAAACCGCACAGTGTATGTGTATGAACATTAACTTTATTTGCAGTCTAGTCTAGAGCCTTAGCATTTTAAGTATCTTAATCACAAATCCAAACATATTTAAAAGTTTATATTCCAAATATCCTTTTTGGAATCAACAACGGAGGCTACTTATTTATCATAAGGTGTATTAGAAAAAAGTTTTTTATGGTGATAGACAGTGACTATATATGTGGTAATACAGTGTGGCAAACGGAATAAAGTGGCCACCAGAGATGTTCACATATGAGTTCCCTGAAACTGTGAAATATCTGGGATATTCAGGTCCCAGATGGAATTAAAATAGGGAGATTTTAAAATAGGGAGATCATCTTGGATAATCCAGGTGGGTTCATTGGAATCACAGAACCTTTAAAAGTGAAAGAGAAAGACAAATATGTCAGAGTGATATGGCAAGAAACCTGCTATTGCTGGCTTTGAAGATGGAAATTGGGGCCATGCATCAAGGAATATAGGTGGTCTCTAGATACTAGAAAGAACAAGGAAATATTTTCTCCCTTAGAAATTCTAGAAGGAATGAAGCCCTGACAGCACCTTGAAACTCATGCATTGAGAGTCATGCTGGACTTCTTCAGAAGATATGATAATAACTTTGTGTTGTCTTAAACCACCAAGTGTGTGATGCTCTGTTACACTGGGTATAAGAAACTAATACACGTAACTTGTATATGTCTGAGAATGTGGGCACTCCAGCACCTAGCATCTTCAGGCCAATGCTTATGTTCTATAATCCAGTGAGCCCTGTGTACCCCACCCCTTTGCCAACCCCTACACTTCCAAGAGAGACTTTTGCCAAAAGCAACATGAAACATGCCTAATTCTGACTTTGGAGTGTCATTCTTTCTATCTCAATGAGTATCTTTTGTGAAAAGATCTTATATACAAAGACAGTTCTTTAGGTTATTATAGTGTGTCTGTAGGCTAATAAATATTTGTTCTGTTTGTAGGGTTAATCTCCACAGTAAATCATTCCCTGGGAAGCCAAGTTTTGTGGCTGGTCTTATATCGAGAGCCTCCTGATAAGGTCTAAGTCACCTGGGAACTGATGAGCAGCTAAATTGGCTTAGGTCAGTTGAGAAAATTTAAAACAAAATAAAGGAAAGGCTACGGATTTGACTATAATTAATTCAATAATTATAAATGAGCATGTTTTGTTCATTATAGTCAGCAGCATGGACAAATATTTTAAGCATTTAATTTTTCAATTGAGCATCTTAGAAATTCATGCTTTTCATTAATTTAGACTGAGCTTTTCCATCAGTTAGCCCTAATTATTAATATCATATTGTCATTAATTTGTTACACTTCAATCAGCCTAGGGTCAATTCTGAATATTACAGAATTAGCATGAATTTTAACTATTACTGAAAATCAAACACTCTTCTTTGCTGAGTGATAAATAGCCACAATGTACACATTAATTGGTATAAGCTACCATGTGATAAAATGATGGTGGTTAAATTTATCATTTAATTAGAAAGCAATCTCCTATTTTATTTTCTAGATTTAAACTCCTTGACTGCAGGGGCTAGACATACTTGCCTGGGTCTCCCGCAAAATGCCTGTTAGAGGACTTTAATGTGCCATGAATATATTTAAATTGCACTCATCAAAAGCACATGTAGTAATCACTGAGAGAATCAGAGTGAAAAAATCGAGAAAATAGGCTATTTTTTTGTGGGAGTGACAGATGAATGGAGAGTTTTCTGTGCTAAAGAATAGAAATGAATGAGAAAGTTGTGTTCTAGGTCAACACTGGTTCCAGTCAACATAGGAATGAAGAAAAATTTGAGTTTTGCTCATTATGGAGCTTATATTTTAGTAATATATGTGTCCCTGAGATGTTTTGTCCAGTGTGACAATTTGGGGATTAGAAGAAGTCTGCATACACTTAGTGATTTGGTGAATCATCCTTGCAGCTCCTAGATTTGATTTATGTCTAATGTTAAACTCCCTTTCTATGTTTGAGCAGCCAAGATAATTTAATTTTAATGTTTTCAAAAGAAATAGCTTTGATTCAGAGAGGTAAAGAGAAATAAATAAGCAAAAGGATTTTAAAAAATATATGAAACATTGAAGCCTCAATTATTAGATTTAATTTTATGTAATGAGAATATTAGATATTATATATTTAATTGTGTGAAATGAACATAGAAAAACAAACTTAAAAGCAAACAAGCCAATAAATATTTAACATTCATTTCCAAAAATTCTGAAGTCATAGGTGACTGCATTTTCTGCTTTTGTGATCTTTTCAATATCTTTCTACAGGGAATTTACATTGTCAGAGAAAAAATTATAGAGCTTAAAAAATTATTTTAAAATGGTAAACACACAATTTAAATTACCAATTTCATTATATAAAGAACTAATAGAACCTATGTTGTTTGCTGAGATTTTCCACATTTTCCACAACTTTTCATGACACATACAAAACTTTGATATTGATCTGAATGTCAGTCTTTAATTTGATAAATACATGCTGTCTCTCAAATACCTATGGTTTATGATTTTACCAATCAGCAGGGTAATATGGTGTTCTAGGAAATTGTACATGACTTGGTTTTATGTTCACACAGAAAAAATGAAATTCAGATAATCACAGGTATTGAAAATAAACACTTTGAAAGTGCTTGGATGAGCTGAATTCAATTGAAACAGAAAACTAACACTTTGCCTAAACATATATAGTTGTACATATTTAAATCATTGTATACTAATTTGGATTGAATGGTGTCATAAGTTCAAATTCAATGTGAAGATAATGGCATATTATAAGAATTCACTGTCTCTGTGGGTCTTTTAACTCTTGGCTTTCTCTCCCAGAAGAACCTTGGGCAATGAGCTAGGAAATCATACCTTGTAAACACACACCACACGCATCAAAATAACTAGTCTTAAAGGAAAAAGGAAGCTTCCAAATATTACATGTTCTTCCTAAATGTTTTGTAAATAAATAGATGGGACAATCTTTTCAATAATAAACTTGACAGTTATTCAGATATCTAAGATATAGATATTTTGTTCATAGAGTGACTTGCTCTGAAATGTATCCTGAGTCCTTCTATCATTCTCTAGAGCCTGTCCAATGAAGAGAATAGATAATTGATTCTCTCACTTCCTAACTGTGTGACATTTCATCTCTCGAGCTCTATAATTCTGTTTCCCTATAAACAAGGTGGAGAAGGAGATGACTCATAAAGAAGAATTTATGATCAAGCACAGATGCTTTTATTAGGTTAGTGCAAAAGTCATTGCGATTTTGCCACTGAAAGTAAAGGCAAAAACTGCTGTGGCTTTTGTACTAGGTGATGTATCTCACTCAGGGATTAT
Organism: Pongo abelii; assembly: GCF_028885655.2. Classification (NCBI taxonomy): domain Eukaryota; kingdom Metazoa; phylum Chordata; class Mammalia; order Primates; family Hominidae; genus Pongo; species Pongo abelii. Next base: position 6,465,295 of record NC_072009.2, on the reverse strand, counting down.
AAAGATGAGTATTGGCTCCTTTAGTTGTGTTCAGGGCTCACTGTTTGTTTTCAAACCTACATATATAAATGAACTCTGTACTGAATGTGAGAGGTGGAGGCACTATGCAACAAGACTTTACTGCCCCCTGGTTTTGTGTAGATATTGCTGGAATATAAGTGGCTTCAGGGCAAGGATTTCTCTCTGATTTGTGTTACTTTGTATCCACAATGACAGAAGTGCTTGGAATACAGTTCAAGAAAAGTTTGCTGAATCAGCAAATGGTCAGTGCTTTCCAATAGGATTCTCTGCAATCATAGAAATCAGTGTTGCCCAATATGGTAGTCATGATCCACATATGGCTATTGAGTGATTTTATTGTGGCAGATGTAAACAAGTGTATTAGTTCATTCCTACACTGCTATGAAGAAATACCCAAGACTGGGTAAATTTGTAAATGAAAAAGGCTTAATTGACTCAGTTGTACAAGGCTGGAGGGGCATCAGGAAACTTACAATAATGGTAGAAGGGGAAGCAAATATGTCCTTCTTTACATGGCAGCAGCAAGGAGAAGAATGAGAGCCCAGTGAAGGGGAAGCACCTTATAAAACCGTAAGATCTTCTGAGAACTTACTCACTATCAGGAGAATAAAGGGAGGAAAACCAACCCCATGATTCAAATATATCCCACTGGGCCCTTCCCGTGGCATGTGGGGATTATGGGAACAACAATTCAAAATGAGATTTGGGCAGGGACACAGCCAAACCGTATCAACATGTAAGCAGTTTTAAATTTAATCAAAGAAAATTTAAATTTAAATGGCCCCAGGAAACTGTTGGTAACTTTCCTGGACAGCACAGGTTCATATTTACATTTAGTGTTTTCCATAGAGGAATTAAATACTAGTTTTATTTTTGGGTAGCTAGTCTATGTGCACTTCATTTTCTCTTACAAACTCATAAAATAAAAATCTAGGAAAGGGATAACTCCAAGTTTGCTTTAATATTCTCAATTTATGGGGTATTTTTTATGTAGAAATTTTGATTAGTGGTTTCTTTTGTGACTTATTTATACTGTCATTGTTAGAAAGACCTTCCCACTGCAAGATTATAAATTCTCCTATCCTTCCTTCTAGTATATTTAATACAAAGGTAGCTTCGTTGTTAATATTTAAATCATTGATCTATTCAGAATTTATTTGTGAATACATTGTGGGACATGGATCTAGATTTTTCCTTTCCTTTCATTTTTTTAAAGAGATGGGGTCTTGTTTTGTTGCCCAGGCTGGAATGGAGTGGTAGTAATGTGATCACACCTCACTGTAGCCTCAAACTCCTGGGGTCAAGTGATCCTCCTGCATCAGCCTTCAAAGCAGCTGTGTCCACGGGTATATGCCATCATGACCTGCTAATTATTATTATTTTTCATAGAGGTAAGATCTTGCATTCTTGCCCAGGTTGGTATTGAACTTCTGGCTTCAAACGATCCTTCCACCTAAGCCTCCACTGATTTAAATTTTTCCATAGGCTAACCAAGTGTCCCAATCTGTTTCTTGAAACTTATGTTTTTCCACAGATTGCTATGTTAGCTATTCATGTCCAGAATTCCTACATATATTTTACCTATCCTGGACCCTTTGATCTGTTCCATTGGTTAGTCTCTGTCTATTTAGCAATGCCATGTTGTATTCACCGAGGATTTATAATATGCTACAAGACTATTTCAATGACTTTTAACCATGCTCTTCATTGTTTTTATTTTGCAAAGGATTTCTAGTTATTCTTCTTTGTTCATTTTTCCAATATAGGCTTCCAATTAGTGGTTTTTTATTATATATGTGACCATCATTTGTTTTTATATATTATTTTATATCCCCTACTTAATTCCCAAATGACAAATCAGGAGAAACATTGCAATTCATATGACAAGCAAAGGACTGAACTCATTCCTCTAGGACCAGCTCCTAGGATGTGATTATTAAAAGATCAACAAGTAATAGATAGCAAATGGGCAAAGTTTATGCATGCACAGTTCCTAGAAAAAAAAGATTCGGCTGGGCACAGTGGCTCAAGTCTGTAATTGTAGTATTTGGGGAGGCAGAAGTGGGTGGACTGCTTGAGCCTAGGCATTCAAGACCAGCCTGGGCAACACAGCAAAACTCCATCTCTACAAAAAATACAAAAATTAGCTGGGCATGATGGCTCATGCCTGTAGTTCCAGGTACTCAGAAGGCTGAGGTAAGAGGATCTCTTGAGCCCAGAAAATAGAAGCTGCAGTGAATTATGGTGGCACCACTGGACTCCAGCCTGAGTGACAGAGACCCTATCTAAAAAAGAAAAAAAAAAGTGGAAAAAAGGAATTCAAATGGCTGTTGCAAAAAGGAAGAGATGCATGTTAAAATAATACAATTATTATATAAGCAAATTACAATTTCACTGAGATAATTTTTAAATCTATTACATGAGGAGGAAGAAGAGCTAGGCAAGAAAAGAGAAGACATGGAAGAGGAGGAGGAAGGGGAGAAGAATGAGCAAATATTGGCTACAGCTAATTTATAACCCAGAGTACACTAGTCCCTTCTTGTGTCCATTCAGAGGGGAGGGCTATCTCCATTTCTTCACCTGTGTCCTGCTTCCCTGTGCAAAATAAACGCCTGTGATTAGGTTCAAGATGCATACTCTGAGTGTGTTTGCAAAAGCCTGGGTCTAGGTTCACAGCTGCAAACACTGCAGTGCCCATAAGAGGCAATTACTGACAAGGCCAAGTCACTTTGAGACACCTTTTCTGGCTGACTTCCCATACTCTGAATCACTTGTTGCTGCTCTCTCTCACTTTGATGAGGAAAGAGAATCCAGCCTGTTTTATTTGGGAAGTTCCTTTCATGCATTTCCATGTGAAGAGACCACCAAATAGGCTTTGTGTGAGCAATAAAGCTTTTAATCACCTGGGTGAAGGCAGGCTGAGTCCGAAAAGAGAGTCAATGAAGGGAGATAAGGGTGGGGCTGTTTTATAGGATATGGGTAGATTAAGGAAAATTACAGTCAAAGGGAATTTGTTCTCTGGCAGGCAGGAGTGGGGGTCGCAAGGTGCTCAGTGGGGGAGTTTTTGAGCCAGGATGAGCCAGGAAAAGGACTTTCACAAGATAATGTCATCACTTAAGACAAGGACTGGCCATTTTCATTTCTTTTGTGGTGGAATGTCATCAGTTAAGGCAAGAACTGGCCATTTACACTTCTTTTGTGGTGGAATGTCATCAGTTAACACAGGGCAGGGCATTTTCACTTCTTTTGTGATTCTTCAGTTACTTCAGGCCACCTGGGCATATAGGTGCAAGTCACAGGGGATGCGATGGCTTGGCTTGGGCTCAGAGGCCTGACAGCTCCCATGTCTCTTAACAACTTCTCAATCTCAAGTTTACTGTGAGCCATTTTCCTGTTTCTCTCATCTCAGCTAGTGAATGGAGCTCACAGGAGCAGCTAAAGCAAGGGAAATAATGACAGAACAGACTAGTAGGAAACAGACAATTTGGGAATATCTCACCATAGCGGGGAAGCTAAGAGTTGGGAGAAAGCTTAGGTTGATGAATACAAGGAGGACCTGACTTTGCACCCACCAAGAGTTTTGAGGAAAACAAATAGTAATAAATAATAATAATAATAATAGCAGATAAGATAAAATTGTGTGGGAAACATCATTTTGATACCCTCAACGTCTTTCTGTGGGTGACTGAGGCTTTTATCAGAGAGAGAAAGGACATTAAAACATCATATTCCCAAGCCATGGGAGCAGGCTTATTCTAGGCCTGCTGTTCAATACAGTGGCTAGTCAACTAGGTGGTCATTGAATGCTTCAAATGGGGCAAGTCTAAATATAGATAGATTGCAAATACCACATACACACCTTATTGCAAAATGTTAATAGGTAAAATATTTCCTAGATATTTTTAAATATTGATTACCTATGTTGAAATAGTAACATTTTAGATATAAAATTGAGTCTCAAACAACACAGGGTTTAAGAGTGCCCACCCCTGTGCCATTGAAAATATGCATATAACTCTGGACTCACTCAAAAATTAACAACTAATCACCTACTAGTAGGCTTATCAATAACATAAATAGTGGATTAACACATATATTGTATGTTATATGTATTATATACTGTATTCCTACAATAAAGTAAGCTAGAGAAAAGAAAATATTCAGAAAGTCATAAGGAATTGAAAATATATTTGATATTCATTAAGTGGAATGGATCACCATAAAGGTCTTTATCCTCCTTGTCTTCACATTGACTAGGCTGAGGAGGAGGAAGAGGAGGGGCTGGCCTTGCTGTCTCAAGGGTAGCAGAGGAAGAATAACCTCTACATGTAAATGAACCCACACAATTCAGACCTGTGTTGTTCAAGGGACAACACAGTTAAGGAAAATATGTTATTCAAGTCAATTTCACCTATCCCATCTACGTTGTTTTAATGCATGGTAATAGAAAATTCAAAATGACACAAGTGGTTTGCACATATTTCTATTGGATTATGCTATTGTAAATTGTCCACATCAATAAACTTAGGCTGGGTGTAGTGGCTTACACCTATAACTTGGCACTTTGGGAAGCTGAGGCACGAGAATCGCATGAGCCCAGGATTTGGGGACCAGCCTGGACAAAACAGTGGGAACTCATCTGCACAAATATATCTAACAAAAATTAGTCAGCCATGGGGGTGTGCACCTGTAGCCTCAGCTACTTGAGAGGCTGAGGTGGGAGGATTCCTTGAGCCCAGGTATTCGAGGCCTCAGTGAGTTACGGACAACAGAGTGAGACCCTGTCTTTTAAAAAGAAAAAAAAAAATGAATACAAGAGCAAAGACCTGGAAAGAGCTGAGCTCTCTCTTTAGCTAAGTTTCTGTGGACTTTGCCTAGGCAGTTGACATGTGCGTCACATGATGCAGGACATGGCTTGCACCTCCTCGGGCCCTCATTAACCCATCCCTAACTCTATCCCTTGAGCATTGCGTCTCCATCTCTTATCTCCTTCTTAACCCCCTTTCTTTGTTTTCTCATAATGTAAACATTTTCCTGTATTCATTAGATGTAAACCTTCTTACAAAATCACTTGCTGTTTTTCTTTCCCTTTCCATACAAAACAGTCCCCTTTCTCCTAGATATTGTGTCCGGGACATGCTTTCATTCACTACAACATTGTTCCATCTTACAGTGATGTTGGAACATCACTCCTCCCTTCTCTATTCAGAAGACTTAATCTCAACACAAACTCTCCTCTCTCCAAAAACATATTCCTTAGAAAGACCTCTGGCCACGGAGAGAACTAGAGGCCATAGAAGTGAGGGAACATTGCCAACTTTTTCCCTTTATTATGGTTGGTCCCAGTTCAACAAGGTCTTCTTTCCCCAAATAAAATTATGCCTGAAACACAGAAGCCAGTTATTTAATACTTTGGTAGACTTGTCATGGCACTATGTTAATAAGACTTATATATACATATTTGTGTGTGTGTATATAAGTGTATATATGTTTATAAATGTTTTTATATATGTTTATATATAAATTATTCTTTTCAAAACCATTGTTTTAAAGCATTTCTAACTTTACTAGATCTAGTATATATACTTATATTATTAAATTTCCATTGTTGTAAAATTAATAATATAAATATCTAATATAAATATCTTTATATATTTATAAATACATAATAACTATACTCATATATTTATTATTCATTTATGTTAATGATGTAATATTATATATTATATAATATATAATATATTACATTATATATTATATAATATATGATATGTTATATTATATATTATATAATATATGATATATTATAATATAATACAAATATATATTATTAAATTTATATTATATGCATTTACATTATATATATATTAGATCCAGTAGATTTAGAAGTGGTTCAAAACAGTGGTTTATAATATTTCACCTTTCTTCTCTTCCATTTAAACCTGTACCTTGCCAGGCCAGACCTTGCATAAATGCATGTCTTTTTAAAGAGTACCTTCAAAGACATTTTATTTTGCACACTTCATCAATGAGAGTGTTTTAATTGGTTGAAATATAGGTCATAATTTAAGTTTCCTGTCTAGAAAATGTCTTTTGACATAGAAAGTTATTTTGAGATATTGGTTGCTAAACACCATTTTTTAAAACATAATTAACTTGGCCACATGTGGTGGCTCACACAGTAATCCTAACACTTTGGGAGGACAAGGTGGGTGGATTGCCTGAGGTCAGGAGTTTGAGACGAGCCTGGTCAATGTGGTGAAACCACATCTCTACTTAAAATACAAAAATTTGCTAAGCATGGTGGCAGGCGCCTGTAATCCTGGCTCAGTAGCTGAGGCAAAAGAATCCCTTCAACCCTGAAGGGGGAGGTTGCAGTGAGCTGAGATTGTGCCACTTTCCTCCAGTATGGGTAACAGAATGAGACTCTTTCTCCAAAAAAAAAAAAAAAAGAAGAAGAAACAAACAAACATAATTAACTTAAACAATGGAGCCCAGAGAAAGAGGCCACTTGCAAAGGATGTCAGAAGGGTGTCAGAGTGCATATTCTAAAACTTTGTAAATCACAGTTGATATTATCAACCAAAGTTTGTCGCCTCCTTGCTAAGGAAAGATGAGGAGGACATAGTATGTCTTACTTTAGGATTCCCTCTGGGGTAGGCTGAATAATGGCCCCCAAAGTTCTCCATGTCCTAATAATGCCCAGAACCTGTAAATATGTGACTTTGTGTGGCAAAATGGACCTTGCACCTGTGGTTAAGTTAAGGATATTGAGGTGGGGAGATTGTCCTGGATTATGCAGGTGGGTTATTATAAAAGGGATGCAGTGGGATCAGATACAGAAAAAAAGATGAGACAACAACAATGACAACAGATGCTAGAGTGACACAGGGCCATGAGCTAGGGGATGTGAACACCTTCTAGAAGCTAGAGAAGACAACGAGCTGACTGCTTCCTAGAGCCTCCATAAGAAATCAGCCTACTGGTGGAAAAGCAAATTAGTTCAGCCAGCAGTTTAGAGATTTCTTCAAGAACTTACATCAGAACTACCATTCGACCCAGCAAACCCATTACCAGGTATCAAACCAAAGGAAAATAAATCATTCTACCGAAAAGACACATGCACTTGCATGTTCAGCACAGCAGTATTCACAATAGCAAAGACATGCAATCAACCTATGTGCCCATCAATAGTGGATTGCATAAAGAAAATGTGGTACATATACACCATGAAGTACTATGCAGCCATATACATGTAGCAAAATTATGTCCTTTGCAGCAACATGGATGCAGTTGAAGACCATTATGCTAAGTGAACTAATTCAGAAACAGAAAAACAAATACCAGTTTGATATGGTTTGGCTGTGTCTCCAACCAAATCACATCCTGAATTGTAGCTCTCATAATCCACACATATAATGGGAGGGACCTGGTGGGAGGTAATTTAATCATAGGGGTGGGTTTTTTCTTATGCTATTCTCATGACAGTGAATAAAGTTTACAAGATCTAATGGCTTTATAAAGGCCAGAACCCCTGCACACTCTCTGTTGCCTGCCACCATGAGAGACATGCCTTTGCTCCTTCTTTACCTTCCACCATAACTGTGAGGCCTCCCAGTAGTGTGGAACTGAGAGTCCATGAAACCACTTTTTCTTTATAAATTACTCAGTCTCAGGTATTTCTTTACAGCAGTATGAAAATGAACCAATGCAAATTTTCTCATTTATAAGTGGGACCTAAACAACAGATACACATGGACATAAAGACTGGGACAATAGACACTGGGATTTTGAAAGGTAGGAGGAAGAGGAGGCAAGTGTTGAAAAACTTCCTGTTGGGTACAATATTCACTAATTGAGCAAGGGATCATTAGAAGGCCAAACCTCAGCATCACACAATATATCCTAATTACAAACCTGCACATGTGTTGTCTAAATCCAACATAAAATTTGAAAAGAAAAAAAAAAGAAATCAGTCAAGCCAACATCTTGATTTTAGGACTTCTGACCTCCAATTATATAATGGAATAAGTTTATCTTTCTTTTAGTCACTATGTATGTAATAATTTTTATAGCAGCAAAAGAAAACTAATATACCTTTCCACATCCAGAACATTTGTTAACTCTTCATTTTCCCTCATCTGATAGACTCTCACCTTTTCTTATTTTTCCTTTCTGTAAGAATGGTTGGCTGAAGCTAGCTTATACTGGTTCATGAAAGTCTGCTGAGGTCATCTCCTCCCATCTCCATATTCAGTAACAACATTTTGCAGCCTAGAATCAGACATGGTAGGAGTATTTACCCCATGGAAATTCAAAAATGTTATAAATTAGCACCTCAAGACACTCCTTCTTGAGACTTCAATTTTATTGAAAATTCTCCAGTCATTCCCACTTTCTTGGATAATGGGTTTGGAAAAAGTCATGAAATTTTGTCTTGGAGTCCTTGCCCTAGGTTCAGTGATTTTTATCAAAATGTAGATATATCTGGTTGAATATTGACTTAGCATAAAACCTAAAATGGACCTAATAGTAGCAGACTTGTGTAAAGTATTTTAAATCATTGACATGGTCTAGAATTAGAGTAGTCTTAGGGAGTGTTTATGGATAGAATAGATGGGAAGAAAAGAATACAAAGCAGAACTTAAGAAACAAGGCAGACTTGATTGTAGAATAATTGACAGTTTAAATGTGCAGAAATGTAGCGAATACAGGGAACATAACTGTTATAAAGCAATTTGGAAAGAAGAATTAGAAGTAGATGATACTACATCATTCCGTTTCAGTGTAAGTCTTCTATATGCATTAAATATAGGCATGACACATACAAACAATATACTACCTTGTTAATATAATTCAAAATACTGATTGTGCTTGCATGAAAAAGAAATGGCCCTACTTACACAAATCTATGCAATGATGTTGACATTCGAGGCTCCAGGAAAACTGGTCATTAAAGGATACCTTTGAACCAAATCTGATTAGTGGTATGTAAATTTTTTTGCCTTGAATGCTTCCCTTGGGTGCGTTCTTGAATGCCTCTTCTCTCTTTTTTGTAGTGATTGATATATCCTCTTTGGAACTTGGTATGTCATTACACTTTTCCATCTTTCCAATTTTACACTTGGCAGTGAGGATTTCTGCTGTTCGTGTCATCAGCAGAACCTCAGTCTTTTTGTATTTCCAAGCAAGGCTATTTTTACTTTCAGTCTTATTTTTAATCACTCTTGCTTTGTAAGAAACATAGGCAATAGAGGGTAAGTAAATACTCAGTGACTGCCTCTTTAAAGGAGTTGGGGTGGAGCTTTGATATGCAATATTTGTTGACTCTTGTGTAAATACTCCAACTGGGACTGATTTCAAGTGTTCACCATGATGTCATTGAATGCAGAGTTAGGAGGAGATGCACCCAGTTGAATGTTTGGAGCCAGTTCCCCCTAAAATTTGGTGTTGAATGGAAAGCAACTCTGGGCACCATTGACCAAAGTCAAACCACATAGAAAAAGCCTGTTCACAAAGCCAACTAAAACAACTCAACAACAATAAATGAAAAAATTACTCCGTGAAAAAGTGGGCAAAAGGCATGAGTAGACATTTTTCAAAGGAAGACGTACAAATGTCAGTGAGCCTATGAAAAATCCTCATCATCTCAAATTACCAGGGACCACAGTCATAACCACTGTTGTCCAGTCAAAACAACAAGGAGATATCATTTTTGCCAGTCAGAATGGCTATAACTAAAAACTCAAAAAACAGCAGATGTTGATGAGGATGTGGTGAAAAGAAATGTTTATACACTGTTGGTGGGAATGTGAATTAGTAAAACCTCGATGGAAAACTGTGGAGATTTCTCAGTGAACTAAAAATAAAAGTACCATTGATTTATCAATGCCACTACTGGAAACCTATCCAAAGGAAAATAAATTATATATAAACAAATCATACCTGAACTTGTGTGTTTATATACAGCACTATTCACAATAGCAAAGCTATAAAATCAACACAGGTTCCCATCAGTGGTGTACTGGGTAAAGAAAATGTGGTCTAAATACACTGTGGAATATTACACAGCCATAAAAAAGAATAAAATCAGTCTTTTGCAGCAACATAGATACAATGGAGGCCATTATCTTAAGTAAAGTACCTCAGAAAGGAAAATTAAATACTGCATATTGTCACTCACAATTGGGAGCTAAATAATGTACACATGGCCAAAGAGTGGAATCATAGACTTTGTTGGCTTATGAAAGTATTAGGGGATGATAAATTACTTAATTGGCATAAAGTACTCGATTCAGTTGATGGCTACACTAAAAGCCCAGACTTCATTACTGTGCAATGTATCTATGTAAGAGAACTGCACGTGTACCCCCTAAATATGTACTTTAAAAAAAGGATAGAACACTCTTAAAAAGAGAGAAATCTGGGAAGCTTCCATAATCCATATTGTAATGCCAGTAAAGTTATAATTGTGAGGTCCTGCATTGGATGTCCCAATACAAAATCTGTAAAAAAAAATTAAATAAAATGAAGTTGGCAGAGAACAGAAGTATGCATGTGGGAAAGTTTCTAGGTTTCAAATCTAGAGTATACATCCACCAGCATTGATTCTCATGAAATGTATAGCTTCCTCATGCCAAGAAGTTGTTAGTATCTGCAGTCATACAAATGAGGAGAATGAAAGCATTGTGGAAATACTGACAGACTTATAGCTGTCTACTAAACACAGAGCTAAGCAGAAGCAAAGGAGAGATAATTCATGGGTTAGAGTAAATTCAACCAAACTTTCTTTGAACAGATCAGGGCATCCATGGAAATCAACAGGGTTGAAAAACATGCAGCTCTTCTCCTTTAGGGAAAGATTTCTCTCAGATAAACATTTATGTTTGTTGTCAAAGGGGAGAAAATATTGTATTGTATTAAAGAATAGAAATTTTTTAATAATACCACACCACAGATAGAGTAGTACTGTTCAGTGAAAATTCATATCTCCCAAAACACAGCCATGAAGGCAGAAAATCCACTATCTCAGAGACATGCTTCTATCTGGAAAAAAAAGAAAAAGATGCAAAAGGCTAAAGAAAGTATCCTGAGATGGCATGATTTTATCCCAAGATTTTATTTTTGAAGGATGAGCTAAAACCTACCTCTTTTTCTTATCTATTTTTCAGAGAGAAATATTGGCATTAGGAGAAAAGCCATGTAATAGATTCAAGGAAGCACCTGTCCCGTAGGATTTAATTTCTGGAAGACCAAACTCATCAACAACAATATGCTTTGTATTTCCATTGAAGGAATTTCCTCAGGGAATTAAAAATTAGAAGGAAATGAATAGAAAGTCAGAGGACATTCAATACCAGCAAAAGGACTTGGTCTTTCTCTCTCCTTTTGTGGCAAAGAAAACCTAGGGAGATGACATGATCATAGATAGGTTTGTCTGCATGGTGTGCCTACATGATGAGGGCTGTGGATGGCCTCTCATTTTCTGACATTCAGCACAGATCAGAACTGGAAACCACAGTAGGACAAAGCAAAGCTCATCTCCTTATGTCAACCAAAGTTAAAGTCCAGATTCACTGCCACTGAAGCTAAAGACCAGAAGGTACCACCACCTCTCTGCAGAAGCCATTGCAGTTTACAAGAACCCCAGGGAAAACTGTGCTCTGTGGTTGGTTTGCAAAATGAACTGAGATGGTATTTTCTCCATTTCAGTTTTACTAGAAAATTAGAGTTTAAAAAGTATAGTTGTATTTCTTAGATGCCCGAGTTTAAAGGCTGATCTTCACACTAATGAGTTTCAGAGATGGCCGTCAAATAAGTGATCTAAGAAACACTGGGTGGGCTGGGAGCGGTGGCTCATGCCTGTAATCCCAGCACTTTGGGAGGCCAAGGTGGATGGATCACGAAGTCAGGAGATCGAGACCATCCTAGCTAACATAGTGAAACCCCATCTCTACTAAAAATACAAAAAATTAGCCGGGCGTGGTGGTGGGTGCCTGTAGTCCCAGCTACTCGGGAGGCTGAGGCAGGAGAATGGCATGAACCTGGGAGGCAGAGCTTGCAGTAAGCCGAGATTGCCCCACTGCACTCCAGCCTGGGCGACAGAGCTAGACTCCATCTCAAAAAAAAAAAAAAAAAAAAAAAAAAAAAGAAACCCTGGGTGGAAGCACATGCATAATTGCATTTTACACTAATTTGCATGGAGATGTTTATTAATGTAACCAAAATGTTAAGTCTATAACTTCTATTCAATATTAAGCTGATCACATCCAAAGGAGGGAGACAGTATTAAAGGGAAACAGGTGGAACTGGAACTAAATTAATGAAGAAAGGGGCTGATGGAAAGTTACTTCACTTACCAGATAAGTCAGGGTCTGTAATATATACAAAAGTTCAACCTGAAGCAAAGCTTTGCTCCAAAGGAACTGTGTCTTAGGTAGTACCCGCATTATTCTCTACTTCATACTTTTTTCTCCTTTGTTGGTTAAAAAAATGATTTCCTATTTAAAAGCATCCAAAAACCCAATTTTGTCTGTGAGCCATGCAGGATTCCACACTAGGACATCAAGGGTTGGCTAGTTTCCAGGCTGTAACCTGCTTTTGATCTTTCAACACATGTTCTTAGTGTTCTAAACTCTTCTACATGAACACCCATATAGACAAGGTTTGAGACAGCATCTTTCTTGTTGGTTTTAATTTCTAGACCACAATCATTAAGGACTGTGTGTTTAGTGTTTCTGAGGTGGGTATTTCCCTAGGTAGCTAAAAGTGTGCAATGGAAACTCAGTAGAGGGGCAGAGGATATTCATGAAGATGCTGTCCATCAATTTCTATGCCTGTTCTTAGGGTTCTAACAGTTTGTCGGTCTTGTGCCCCAAATGCCCAATAACTGGTTTAAGACACTGATTCTATCTTTCCTGCAACACAGTTAATGAGTAACAACTGATGACTGGGACTAATTTACAGAAAATACTGACTTGCAAAAAGACACCTCAAATGCTTTAAACTAGGATTACTCAACTCTAGTACCAGTGACAATGGCTGTAGGTGATTCTTGGGAAGGGAAGTCACAGTCTTGTTGATCATAGAATATTTATCAGCCTCTCTAGCCTCTATCCACTAGATTCCAGTAGAATTCACCACTTTCCAAGGCTCCAACCACCAAAAATTATCTTTAAACTCTCCTTAATGTCATCTTGACAGCAAAATTGCTCCCATGGATAGACATGGATTTATTTAATTTTGAAACTACTGACAGTCAGCAGGGTTGAAATCAGGGTTATGCTGAATGAGAGAAAATATTGTCACAACAAAAGAAAACCAAGCAAAAACAAAAGTTACCAACATAGATATACCTAAGGCCAACTTTTATGTGAATTTTTGCAAGGTATGTTGGCACTACATTTTGGGGACCAGTAGCCAAAGGAACATCTTAAGAAATGCAGCCCTGAGATGAACTCTACCAGTAACACATCTGACATGGTTTGGCTCTGTGCCCCAACCAAATCTCACCTTAAATTGTAATAATCACCAAATGTCAAGAGTGGGGCCAGGTGGAGACAATTGAATTATGGGACTGGTTCCCCCATACTGTCCTCCTGATAGTGAGTGAGTTCTAATGAGATATGATGGTTTTAAAAGCATCCAGCATTTCCCCTGCTGATACACTCTCTCTTGCCTACTGTTATGTAAGACATGCCTTCAGCCTTCCGCCATGATTGTTAGTCCTCCCCAGCCAAGTGGAACTGAAATTCCATTAAACGTCTTTCTTTTGTAAACTGCCCAGGCTTTGGTATGTCTTCATCAGCAGTGTGAAAATGGACTAATACAACATTAATGTGGATGGATGTTACAATGACCCCCACCACATTGAATAGACCTTCTATGAAGCTCAGGTATGTTTTCAGGTGAGTTAAAAATTCTGTAAGAAAAATGTCATCTCACTGATTCCTTCATTTTGTTTAAAAGGTTAGTGAAAAGTGTATTTGTGTGTCAAAGTTAGTCATCTGGATAAATAAATATCTATTTGAAGACGTTAAAATAAACAAACAATAAAAACCTGGTTAGCATAGTTAACTTGGTAAAAGCTGGGAAATCATACCTTTAAAAATATTATATTTTGGCTAGGTGTGGTGGCTCATGCCTGTAATCCCAGCACTTTGGGAGGTTAAGGGGGGCAGATCACTCAAGGTCAGGAGTGTGAGACCAGCCTGGGCAACATGACAAAACTCTGTCTCTACTAAAGATACAAAAATTAGCCAGGGGCAGTGGAATGCACCTGTAATCACAGCAACTGGGGATGCTGAGGCACAAGCATAGCTTGAACCCAGGAAGCAGAGGTTGCAGTGAGCTGAGATTATGCCATTGCACTCTAGTCTGAGCAACAGAGTCACATGCTGTCCCAAAGAAAAAAAGAAAAAAAAAGTTAATATTTGGAGTGGGGAACAATGAATTCATCCTGAAAGTAGATTGCGGCCGGGCGCAGTGGCTCATGCCTATTACCCCAGCACTTTGGGAGGCAGAGGTGGGCAGACCACAAGTTCAGGAGATCGAGACCATCCTGGCTAACATGGTGAAACCCCATCTCTACTAAAAATACAAAAGAAATTAGCCAGGCATGGTAGTGGATGCCTGTAGTCCTGGCTACTCCAGAGGCTGAGGCAGGAGAATGGAGTGAACCCGGGAGGTGGAGCTTGCAGTGAGTGAAGATCACGCCACTGCACTCCTACCTGGGCAACAGAACAAGACTCTGTCAAAAAAAAAAAAAAAAAAAAGAGAGAGAAAGAAAGAGAGAGAGAGAGGGAGGGAGGGAAAGAAAAAGAAAAGAAAGAAAGAGAAAGGAAGGAAGAAAGGAAAAGAAAAAGAGAGAAAGAAGGAAAGAAAGAGAAAGAAAGAAAGAAAGAAAAGAAAGAAAGAAGAAAAGAAAAGAAAAGAAGGAAGATTGCATTCTGTCTGGAATACAGTATGTAGACACTTTTTTTTTTTTAACTGTGGAAATGTTTTTCTTCCTTCACATGATTGTAACATTCTTTGTATCCTGTACTGAAGATCAATAATTAAGCATTTCACTTTTATGTTTCTCCCATGGGGTAATTTTAAATTAAGTTGGTCTCTGGATATTATATTTATTTTACTCTTTTGAATTTGTTTTTTTCCCCAAAAATAAAGACTGCAGTTCACTAATGTAGTGTCAGATGATGTTGAATACACAGGAGACAGAGCCATTATGTTTCAGTAAACACATTTTTCTCTAACCAAAAGCTAGAGATTATGCCAATAAGCTTTTATGGCAATGTGTTAGATCTTTCTTAGGATATGATAATGATTTTTCTTTCAAGCCTGCTTTCAAATTATATGAAATGATGAGAATTAAAAATAAGAATTATAGAACTAATATTTTGTAAAAATAGGATCACAAAACCAAGACCCAAATCAAGTTTTAAAAATGTATATACCCAGAGTGTCTTAGGTCAAGTTTTCTAGAAGAGCCTGGAGAAGGATTCTTGTGCGTTAGTTTTTAGTAATAATAATAATATTTATTATTACTGAAGCCTTTGTATGTGCTAGAAATAATGCCAAACACCTCACCTGAATTATGTTATTTAATTTTGAAAGGAATCCTATGAAACAGATTTATCATAATAATAATAATTATTTTTTAGATTTAGGGGGTACATCTGCTTGTTTTTTTATGGGTATGTTGCATACTGCTGGGGATTCAGTTTATAGAATACTCATTATGCAAATAGTGAACATTATACTCAATAGGTATTTTTTCAACCTTCATGCCCCTTGCTCTTCCATTTTGTAGTCTCCAGTGTTTATTATCTCCTTTCTGATGTCCATGTGTGCCCATTGTTTAGCTCCCTCTTATAAGGGAGAACATACAATATTTGAGTTTCTGTTTCTGAGTTCCTCAACTTAGGAAACTGGCTTCCAGCTTCATCCATGTTGCAGTTAAAGACTTGATTTCATTTTTTTAATGGCTGTGTAATTTTCTGTTGTGTATATGCATCACATTTTGTTTATCCAGTAAACCATCAATGGACATGATTTTCTGAAGGAGACCTCTCAGGAGAAGGGCAGGACAGCAGGCTGGGGTTAGGGGACTGGAGAGCTGGAGTGGATATGGTGCCACCTGGAGATGTATTTCAACTTGCACTTCAAAGTTAGTCCTATCTTGAGGCAAGATAACTGATCTGTGTTCTCCAGGGGATGAAAAATTGCCACTTTGATATAATGTCCACTAATTATTTTAATGATAAAGAAAAGTGGTTATGACTTTTATATTTTTTTTGAGACAGAGTTTTGCTTCTATTGCCCAGGCTGGAGTGCAATGATGTGATCTTAGCTCACTCCAACCTCCACCTTCCAGGTTCAAGCAACTCTTCTGCCTCAGCCTTCCAAATAGCTGGAATTACAGGTATGTGCCACCACACCCGGCTAATTTTCTTTTTTTTTTTTTTTTTTTTTTTTAGTAGAGACAGGGTTTCTTCATGTTGGTCAGGCTCATCTCGAACTCCTGACCTCAGGTGATCCATCAACCTCAGCCTCCGAAACTGCTGGGATTACAGGTGTGAGCCACTGCACCTGGCCGACATGTGTTAAGTGAATCAGAGACTACACAGGAATCTACCACTAACACAATCTTAACCATACACCAAAGTCTACTGAACCAAGACCAAAGACAGTTATACCAAAGTATTATTAATGGTTATCTCTGGAAGTTTCAAGATATCAGAAGATGAAATGTGGTCATTTTCTTTAATTTTTTAAAAATAAATTTGTTTCCACAGTGGACATAGTACAGCGAACAAGAACATATACCTAGTATGTGTTCAAAACCTTATTCAGCAACCCAAGTAAGGTATGACTGAGCAATTTACTTCCTTTAAAAGGGTTTTGATAAATTATTGTCCATGATCCTCCAACTGACCATCTGTTTTGTAAATAAAGTTTTATTGGAACACCATATCTATGGCTGCTTTTGTATAATAGCAGAGTAGAATAGTCTCCACTTTGAAAGATTTAAAAGAGAGCATGTGTGTGAAGAAATCACTCAACTCTTACAATGCTATTGTCACTTCCATGACTCATTTTATTTTCCATCAGAAGCACAACTCTAGTCCTTGCAGGCTTTTATTACAAAGGAAGAAAATGAGACTCAGTAATTAAAGTGAATTGCCTAGGTCCCCATAACTATCTCAATGCATGTGGAACCAGACATGTGTGTGATTCTCAATATACAATTAATTCATTGCTTCCAAGAAATCAGAAATTATCTGTTTTCAGGTATATTCTGAGTTTCCAGAGTGCAACTAGGGAGTAGAAAATTTTGCATATAGGCCAGGTGCGGTGGCTCACACCTGTAATCCCAGCACTTGGGAAGCCAAGGTGGGTGAATCATGAGGTCAGGATATGGTGACCATCCTGGCTAACATGGTGAAACCTTATCTTTGCCAAATATACAAAAAATTAGCCAGGCATGGTGGCACACACCTATAGTCCCAGCTACTTGGGAGGCCGAGGCAGGAGAATCGCTTGAACCGAGGTGCCAGAGGTTGCAGTGAGCCAAGATTGCATCACTGCACTCCAGCCTGGGTGACACAGCAAGACTCTATCAAAAACAAAAAAACAAAACAAAACAAAACAAAAACAAAAAAGAAAGAAAGAGAAAATAAGGAAGGAATAAAGGAAGGAAGGAAGAAAAAGTTGCATGTAAATTTTCATTAGGTTTTAGTAGCATAATATCTTTCATGCAGGAATAGTTTCCTCAAGTAGTTTTGATCATTTGTGGACAATGAGGTTAAGATAAATCCTGCCAGGGTACTATGCAAATTTAATTTTTGAATGCATTTCTTTTGAGTATTGGAAGCTCATATAACTTTTTGTGTAGCATATTAAGCAGGGATTCTTTTACTAGAAGTAAGACAGTAAAGCTTATCAGAATTTATTATTTGCACTCCTCAAGATGAGAAATATTGTGGTTTGGATTCTACTACATAATTCTGTGCTATGGAGAATAGGCAATCTGTAACAGACATTTTATTCCACCTTTTTTTACTATACTTGCCATAGTCCTATAGATGTAACCTAGAGAAAAAATAGTAAAGTAGTGGAATACAATATACTTTCTATGTCTTTTTTGGGGGGGAATCCTTAAGAATTAAATGCAAGTAGTTTTGTAAGTATGTGAAAGGCGACCTGTCAGTTCTGTTTCTGTTTTCTTTCAAACAGCTATTATCTTTTCAAACACTTGAGCATGTGTGGTGGAACTCGGGAACAATAAATATGGTGGCTTAGGCTGCACGAAAAGAAGGACAGAATGGAGTCATCATCCATTCTGAAATGGATGGCAGGTGATATCTAGAAATAGGCTGTCTGGGGCCAGGTGCAGTGACTCACACCTGTAATTCTAGCATTTGGGGAGGTCAAGGCAGGAAGACTCCTTGAGACCAACAGGCCAGTTGCCCAGGCTAGTCTTAAACTCCAGGGCTCAAGCAATCTTTTGTAACAAGATCTCATGTCTACAAAAAATAATAATAATTAAATAAAATAGCCAGACATGGTGGCCTACACCTGTAGTCCTAGCTACTCAGGAAGTTGACAAAAGAGGATACCTTGAGCCATGGAGTCTGAGGCTGCAGTGAGCTGTCATTACTCCACTGCACTCCAGCTTGGGTGACAGAGTGACACCCTGTCTTTAAAAAATGTTTTAAAATTAAGAAATAGAAATAAGCTATCTGTTTGCAAATAGTTAATGAGTTTTTCTGTATGTAAAGTGCCCTGCTAAAAACATGTAAATAGGATTTTCTGGGCAAGATGGCAGAATAGGAACAGCTCTTGTCTGTGGCTTCCAGCAAGACCAATGCAGAAGGCAGGTGATTTCTGCATTTCCAACTGAGGTACCCTGTTCATCTCATTGGGACTGGTTAGGCAATGGGTGTAGCTCATGGAAAGTGAGGCATCACCTCACCTGAAAGTGCAAGGAGTGTGGGGCCTCCATTTCCCAGCCAATAGAAGCCTTGAGGGACTGCGCTATCTGGCTGAGATACTACACTTTTTCCATGGGTTTGGAATAGTCAGACCAGGAGATTCCCTCATGTGCCTACACCAACAGGGACCTGGATTTCAAGCACAAAACTGGCTGGCTGTGTGGGCACACACAAAGCTAGCTAAAGGAGTTTTCTTTTGTTCATACCCCAGTGGCACCGGGAACTCCAGTGAGACAGAACAATTCACTTGAAAGGGGGCTGAAGCCAGGGAGCCAAGTGGTTGCACTCAGTGGGTCCTACTCCCATGGAGCCCAGCAAGCTAAGAACCACTGGCTAGAAATTCTTGCTGCCAGCATTGCAGTCTGAATACGACCTGGGATGATGGAGCTTGATGGGGAGAGGGGCATCCACCATTACTGAGGCTTGAGTTAGCAGTTTTCCTCTCACAAACAGCTAAGGACTTGGCAGAATTCAACACAGCACAGCAAAATGGTTGTGGCCAGACTGCCTTTCTAGATTCCTCCTCACTGTTCAGGGCATCCCTGAAAAAAACGCAGAAGCTCCAGTTAGGGGCTTATAGATAAAATGCCCATCTCCCTTGGACAGGGTTCCTGGGGGAAAGGGCAGCTGTGGGTGCAGCTTCAGCAGACTTAAATATCCCTGCCTGCCTGGTCTGAAGAGAGCAGCATATTATCACAGGGAGGGTTCTCCCAGCACAGTGCTTCAGCTCTGCTAAGGGACACACTGCCTCTTCAAGTGGGTCCCTGACTTTAATGTCTCTTGACTTGGTGAGATGTCTCAACAAGGGTTGACAGACACCTCATATAGGAGAGCTCCGACTGGCATCAGGCTGGTGCCCCTCTTGGATGAAGCTTCCAGAAGAAGGAGCAGGCAGCAATTTTTGCTGTTCTGCAGCCTCCGCTGGTGATACCCAGGCAAACAGGGTTTGGAGTGGACCTCCAGCAAACTGCAGCAGACCAGCAGAAGAGGAGCCTGACTATTAGAAGAAAAACTAACAAACAGAAATCAATAACATCAACCTCAACTAAAAGGACCCCCAAACAGAAGCCCAAACCAAAGGTTATCAGCCTCAAAGATCAAAGGTAGATAAATCCATGAAAATGAGGATTAACCATAGGAAAAATGCCGAAAATTCCAAGGAAACAGGATGACTTTTCTCCTCCAAGTGATTGCAACTCCTCTCCAACAAGGGAACAAAACTGGACAGAGAATGAATTTGACAAACTGACAGAAGTAGGCTTCAGAAGGTGGGTAATGACAAACTCCTCTGAGCTAAAGGAGCATGTTCTAACCCAATGTAAGGGAGATAAGAACCTTAATAAAAGATTCCGTGAATTGCTAACTAGAATGACCATTTTAGAAAAGAACATAAATGACCTGATGGAACTGAAAAACACAGCACGAGAACTTCATGAAGCATACACAAGATTCAATAGCCAAATTGATCAAGCAGAAGATAGGATATCACAGACTGAAGATCAACTTAATGAAATAAGGCATGAAGACAATATTAGAGAAAAAAGAATGAAAAGGAATGAACAAAGTCTCCAAGAAATATGGGTCTATGGCAAAAAACCAAGCCTGCAATTGATGAGGGTTCCTGAAAGTGACAAGGAGAATGGAACCAAGTTAGAAAACACACTTCAGGATAGTATCCAGGAGAACTTCACCAACCTAGCAAGATATACCAACATTTAAATTCAGGAAATACTGAGAATACAAGAAAGATAATCCTCAAGAGAAGCAACCCCAAGACACATATTTGTCAGATTCTTCATTTGAAACAAAGGATAAAATGTAAAAGGGAGCCAGAAAGAAAGATCAGGTTACATGCAAAGGGAATCCCATCAGACTAACAGTAGTTCTTTCTGCAGAAACCCTACAAGCCAAAAGAGAGTGGGGGCCAATATTCAACATGTTTAAAGAAAAGAATTTTCAACCCAGAATGTCATAACCAGCCAAACTAAATTTCATAAGTAAAGGAGAAATAAAATCCTTTACAGACAAGGAAATGCTGAGGGATTTTCTCACCACCAGGCCTACCAGAAAAGAGCTCCTGAAGGAAGCATTAAATATGGAAAGGAAAAAGTAGTACTAGCCACTGCAAAAACACACCAAAATGTAAAGATCAATGACACTGTGAGGAAACTGCATCAACTGATGTGCAAAATAACTAGCTAGCATCATGATAATGTGATCAAATTCACACACAACAATATTATCCTTAAATGTAAATGGGCTATGTGCCCCAGTTAAATAACACAGACTGGAAAATTGAATAGAATCAAGACCCATCGATGTGCTGTATTTAGGAGAACCATCTCATGTGCAAAGACACACATAGGCTCAAAATAAATGAATGGAGGAATATTTACCAAGCCTCCCCCCAAAAAAAGTTTCCACTTCTGGTCTCTGATAAAACAGACATTTAACTAACAAAGATCACAAAAGAAAAAGGAAGGAATTATAAAATGGTAAAGGAATCAATGCAACAAGAGCTAACTATCCTAAACATATATGCACCCAATACAGGACCACTCAGATTCATGTAACAACTTCTTGGTGACCTACAAAGAGGCTTAGACTCCCATGCAATAATAGTGGAAGACTTTAAGATCCCACTGTCAATTTTAGACAGATCAAGGAGACAGAAAATTAACAAGTATATTCAGGACTTGAACTCAGCTCTAGACCAAGTGAACCTAATAGATATCTACAGCACTCTCCACCACAAATCAAGAGAATATACATTATTCTCAGCATCATATCACACTTATTCTAAAATCAACTACATAATTGGAAATAAAACACTCCTCAGAAAATATAAAAGAACAGAAATCATAATAAACAGTCTCTCAGTGCACAGGGCCATCAAATTAGGATTAAGGACTAAGAAACTCACTCAAAACTACACAACTTCATGGAAACTGAAGAACCTGCTCCTGAATGACTACTGGGTAAATAACCAAATAAAGGCATAAATAATGGTGTTCTTCGAAATGTACCATAATCCCTAGGACATAGCTAAAGCAGTGTGTACAGGGAGATTTATAGCACTAAATGCCCATGTCAGAAAGCAGTAAATATGTAAAATTGATATCATAACATCACAATTAATAGAACTAAAGAAGCAAGGGCAAGCAGATTCAGAAGCTAGCAGAAGACAAAAAAAAAAAAAAACTAAGATTAGAGCAGAATGAAGGAAGAGACAAGAAAAACTTCAAAAAATTAATAAATCTAGAAGCAGTTGTTTTTAAAGATTAACATAGTAGATAGACCACTAGCCAGACTAAAAAAGAAGAAGAGAGAAGAATCAAATAGACAAAACAAAAAATGATGAATGATAAAGGGAATATCACCACTATTCCTAGAGAAATACAAACTACTGTCAGAGAATATTATAAAAACCTCTTAGCTAAGAAACTAGAAAATCTAGAAGAAATGAATAAATTACTGGACATATACTCCTTCACAAGACTAAATCAGGAAGAAGTTGAATCCCTGAAGAGAGCAATAACAAGTTCTGAAATTAAAGCCATAATTAATAGCCAACCAACCAAAAAAAGCCCAGGATGAGATAAACTCACATCCAAATTCTACCAGAAGTAGAATTCCTTTTGAAACTACCATTTCAGAAGGAAGGCACCATTCCTTATGAAACTGTTCCAAATGATAGAAAAAGAGGCAATCTTCCCTAATTCATTTTATGAGGCCAGCATAATCCTGATTTCAAAACCTGGCAGACACACAACAAACAGAGAAAATTTCAGGCCAGTATCCCTGATAAACATCAATGTAAAAATCCTCAGTGAAATACTGGAAAACCAAATTCAGCAGAACATCAAAAAGTTTATTCAGCATGATCAAGTCAGCTTCGTACTTGGGATGCAAGGCTGGTTCAACACATGAAAATCAAAAAATGTAATCCATCACATAAACAGAACCAAGGACAAAAACCACATGATAATGTTAATAGATGCAGAAAAGACCATCAATATAATTCAACACCACCTCATTCTGAAAACACTCAGTAAACTAGGTATTGATGGAACATATCTCAAAATAACTAGAGCTGTTTATGACAAACCAATAGCCAATATCATACTGAATGGGGAAAAGCTGGAAGCATTCCCTTTGAAAACAGGCACAAGACAAAGATGCCCTCTCTCACCACTCCTATTCAACATAGTATGAAGTTCTGGCTAGGACAATCAGGCAAGAGAAAGAAATAAATGGTATTCAAATAGGAGGAGAGGAAGTCAAATTGTCTCTGTTTGCAGATGACATGATTGTATACTCAGATGACATGATTGTATATTTAAAAAACCACATCACCTCAGCCCCAAAACTCCTTAAGCTGATAAGCAACTTCAGCAAACTCTCAGGATACAGAAAAGCATTCCTTATACACCAATAGTAGAAAAACAGAGAGCCAAATTATAAGTGAACTCCCATTCACAACTACTACAAAAAAAAAAAAAAAAAACCTAGGAATACAACTTACAAGGGAGATCAACTACCTCTTCAAGGAAAACTACAAACCACTGGTCAAGGAAAGAAGAGAGGATACAAACAAATGGAAACAAATTCCAAGCTCATGGGTAGGAAGAATCAATGTCATGAAAATGGCCATACTTCCCAAAGTAATTTATAGATTCAATGCTATTCCCATCAAGTTACCAGTGAATTTCCTCACAGAACTGGAAAAAAAACTTTAAATTTCACATGGAAAAAAAAAAAGCCTACAAAGCCAAGACAATCCTAAGCAAAAAGAACAAAGCTGGAGGCATCGTGCTACCAGACTTCAAACTATACTACAAGGCAACAGTAACCAAAAGAGCATGATACTGGTATCAAAACAGATACATATATATAACAATAGAACACAGCAGAGGCCTCAGAAATAACATCATGTGTCTACAACCATCTGATCTTCAACAAACTGATAAAAACAAGCAATGAGGAAAAGATTTCCTATTTAATAAATGGTGCTGGGTAACTGGCTAGCCATATGCCGAAAACAGAAACTGGACCCTTGCCTTACACCATATATAAAAATTCTTTCAAGATGGATTAAAGACTTAAACGTAAAACCTAAAACCATAAAAACCCTAGAAGAAAACCTCAGCAATACCATTCAGGACATAGGCATGGGCAAATGCTTCATGATTAAAACATCAGAATCAATTGGAACAAAAGCCAAAATGGACAAATATGATCTAATTAAACTAAAGAGCTCCTGCTCAGCAAAATAAACTACAAATGTGATCTAATTAAACTAAAGAGCTCCTGCTCAGCAAAATAAACTATCATCAGAGTGAATAGGCAACCTACAGAACAGAAGACAATTTTTGCAATCTATCCATCTGAAAAAGGGCTAAGGTCCAGAATCTACAAGAACTTAAACAAATTTACAAGAAAAAAGCAAACTGTCCCATCAAAAAGTGGGTGAAGGATATGAACAGACACTCCTCAAAAGAAGACATTTACATGGCCATCAAAGATATGAAAAAAAGCTCATCATCACTGGTCATTAGAGAAATGCAAATCAAAACCACAATGAGATACCATCTCACGCCAGTTAGAATGGCGATCATTAAAAAGTCTGGAAACAACAGCTGCTGGCAAGGATGTGGAGAAATAGGAACAATTTTACACTGTTGGTGTGAGTGTAAATTAGTTCAACCATTGTGGAAGACGGTGTGGTGATTCCTCAGGGATCTCAAACTAGAAATACCATTTGACCTAGCAATCCCATTACTGAGCATATATCCAAAGGATTACAAATCATTCTGCTATAAAGACACATGCACACGTATGTTTATGCAGCACTGTTTACAATATCAAAGACATGGAATCAAACCATATGCTCATCAGTGATAGATTGGATAAGGAAAATGTGGCATATATACATCATGGAATACTATGCAACATAAAAAAGAATGAGTTCAGGTCCTTTCCAGGGACATGGGTGAAGCTGAAAACCATCATTCTCAGCAAACTAACACAGCAGAAAACCAAACACTACTTATTCTCTCTCACAAGCAGGAGTTGAAGAATGAGAATACATGGACATAGGGAGGAGAACATCACACACTGGGGCTGGTCAGGGGTTTGTGGGGAAGGGAAAGGACAGCATTAGGAGAAATACCTAATGCATGTGGGCCTTAAAACCTAGATGATGTGTTGAAAGGTGCAGCAAACCACCATGGCACATGTATACCTATGTAATAAACCTGCACTTTTAGCACATGTATCCCAGTATATAAAGTAAAATTAAAAAAAAAAAAAAGAAAGAAAAGCAAACACCTGCTACTCTCTTAGTCCCAACAGGCTAAAAAGAAACAAACAAACAAAATGTGTAAATAAGACACAGTCTCTGTATTAACCATCCTGAACATCTTTGTAGAAAACATAAATGTTTTCAGCAAATACTTATAGTACAGGAAAAAGGCAATATACCCAATGCATTCAACAATATGTGATCCATTATTTCCTATTTGCCAGGCGTTTTACTAAAAGCAGACTTCACTCTTTGCTGCTTCATATTACAACATAATTGAAGGATTTTTTTTTCCTTGGCAATGGGAATATTAAGGGTTGGGATCAATCAACCATTTGCCAGTATCATATTGAATTCTACTTTATCCTCCAGTTGTTGATGTTAGAGGTGAAAAAAATACTGAATACCACAAGCCATACCAATGAGCTAGGTGAATGTTCTACCACAGACCACTGTCCACACATTCACAATATCTTGGTTCACAATATCTTGCAATTTTCCAATCCTTGTCTCCACCTTTCACTGGGTGAGTGATGGGCATAGGCAGCTAGGCTAATGATGCCACAACCATGGGCAGCAGAATGCCTGTCATGCAATGACCCTGTCTTTGGGATGATACCCATGGTTAAGCAGCCTCTTCTTCACATTGGCCATTTTACCCATATAAATAGTTTTGCTTAGGGGTACCTGAATTCTACTGTGCCACTGTCATTTAGGGCTAACAGTGAGGCAGCATATTTCCCTGACCCCTTCATGAACAAGAACTGGAGTGCATGGGTGCTGACATGGGTGATTTTCACTCACTCACTTCTCCACCCCTCATGGGAGTGGGAGTGCAAGGTGAGGGGGTGCAGGAGCAAAACGAGCACTTTTGGGTGCCAGCAAGAGTGAACTCCATAATGGCCTTACAGCAGCCTCTAGGGGAGGGTGCCTGTGACTCCTAAAGCCCCAGAGGAAGGGGTACAGTGCCCTTTTAGCTTTGCCATCTGCAGATGGCTTAAGCATTAACAGCTCAGTGGAGGGTCAGTATGACAGTTTTTTGTACCAACACTTGTGGACAAAGAACCCAAGGTCTTGTCCAGCATCCAAGAGGAATGAGATTGCACTAACAAATTGAAGGTGGCAAATGTGAGGGATTTTTTATTGCTGGTGAAAGTGGCTCTCAGTATGAAGAGGAGCTGAAAAACGGATGGAGTGTGAAGGTAAGCAAGTCCGGCTGTTTCTGGTCAGACTCCTTTCCAATACTACACAGTCAAGCTGTCCGTCTGCAGTCAAGCCACTTTTCTCCAATGCCCAACCATAGTCTCTGACATCCAGCTGCTTCTCCTCTCTGCGAGCTGAGCCTGGGGTTTCTATGGGTACATAATGGGGAGGTGGGGTGGGCCATTAGTGGTTTTAGAAAAGGCATCATATGAGCAGGAAAACAGGGATGTAAGTCCTCACTTCAGGTATGGTTCCAGGTTTTTTGGTTTGAGGGTGGGGCCTTCACCAGGGACCTTCCCTTTTCTGCCCAAAATTTTCCTGCCTCCTGTTTCTATCAACAGTATGGGAAGGAACCACACTACTTGAATTGTGGTTCTCCAGTAAGTTCTGCCTGAGGGATTGGAGTTGATAGTTGAAAATGTTCAAGGTGAGAGAGAGGCTGTCTAGCCTGGGTTGAGCTAAATCATGCAGATTTAGTAAAGCCTTAATCCCCTAGGCTTCAGGCTTCATTCTTAATGCTCTGAACCTGATTTGGAAGAAAGGCTCTTCCCTCAACCTGAGGTCATCATTCCCAGAAAGCCTAGGACATTGTGACTGACTGAACCTAACACTCTAATAATTAGTGACTAACAGTTTGCTCATTCTTGCAGTCTGATTACCCTAAGCTGAAACAAAAGTATCTCAACAACGAAAAGAAGAGGACCTTATTTTCAGGAACTTAATGGTCCAGTAGGAAGGACCATGAGGACAACACAACATGTATTTCATAGAAGCTTGGAGAAAAGCAGTCTGTATTCTGACTAGTAAAGTCAATTGGGATGAGAAGACTTTTGATCAGGTCTCCAAGATGAGGCACAAGTTCAATAACTAGATTGAGGGAAACAAGGTTTCCAGGAGGAGGTTATATTGAGGGTCAAAGATACAGGGCATTTTATAGCTTATTCTCCAAGGCCTAAGATGTATTGTTCATCTGAAACATAGAATAAATGATAGAAAGCAATGGAATCGAAGCCTAGTAGGATAATCGGATTATAGCTCTGCTAACGAGTGCAGAGAAAGCATCACTGGTTAATGGCTGCTATGTCTTTATTTTTTTTGGAATCCTTAAGAATGAAATGCCATTCTGTAAGAACATGAAAGGCAGTCTCTCAATGCTGTTTCTATGTTTTTTTTCAAACAGCTATAGAAAAAACCAAAACATAAAAATGGTCAAATGTGACATAGTTCTTGAAAAGGCCTGTAGACTGGGCACAGTGGCTCATGCCTGCAATTTCAGCATTTTGGGAGACAGAAGTTGGTGGATTGCTTGAGCCCAGGAATTTGAGACCAGACTGGGCACCATAGTGTGACCCTGTATCTACAAAACAACAACAACAACAACAACAAAAAAAACAAAGAACAAAAACAAAAAAAACCTGAGTATGGTGGTACATGCCTGTAGTCACAGATACCCAAGAGGCTGAGGTGGTAGTATCACCAGAGACTGGGAGGTGGAAGCTGCATTTTACTGTGATTATGACACTGAACTCCAGTCTGGGCAACACAGTGAGACTGTCTCAAAAAAAATGGCG
This sequence comes from Pongo abelii, assembly GCF_028885655.2. NCBI lineage: Eukaryota > Metazoa > Chordata > Mammalia > Primates > Hominidae > Pongo > Pongo abelii. The sequence continues at coordinate 6,437,201 of NC_072009.2, read as the reverse complement.
TGTAACTAAAATTCACATAAAATTATTGAGGCTTTGGAGCTTACTTATAACTAGATTTAGTAAGGAAAAAGAATATCAATATTGGTTCTACAATTTTTGGTGGCATGGACTCTGATAATGTACTTGATAGATAGTTTACTCTTCCTTCAAGAAAATACCCCACATATACAGAGGAGACACATCACAGGGACTCTAATTACATTATGGACCCAGGTTAAAAATCTAATTTTATTTTTTAGGATGAGGAAAGTAATTTTTGTGGGGGTAGTTCCTTCTGGAATGTGCCCCATTTGTCATAGACAAAAAAAGAAAGAGTTGAAGAGGAAGCAAAAAAAAATGTGTCTTTCTTGGTGGTGGATCTCAGCAGGTGGTGGGTCTGGCTACCCAGAAATGATTGTATTCTATGCAGAGTAAGGCCAGCATATGCCAGTGTCCTCTGTGGAACTCATATGTGAAATCTTGTGTGTAACTCTTCATGTGTGTCATCTCCTTTCAATCCCAGTACACTATCTAATATAGTTTCCACCACACTCACTGTAAGGATGAAGATACCTCACTTGAGTAACTTCCCTGAAGATCAAAGAGCTAGGTGATGGTGGAGATAGGATTCAAATTTTACTATCTACAAGCAGGATTTCTTTCACTGGACTACTTTAACTCGTCTCCTCTTCTGATACTTTAAGAAAGGAGTGATAATATTGTACACATAAGCCCAATTAAAGAAGCCCCAAAATTATTGTTGTTCAGAGAAATGAATGAGGTAAACTCAAATTGTGATGGCTCCAAGTACCAAGTGTTCCTTATAAATAAAGAAAATATGTCTTGTTTAACTAGACTGGGAGACTTTTTCAATGAAGCCATGAAATACAAAGCAAAAGGTCAAATTTATAGGTAATTCAATAAAAGAAAGTTTCTGAGCTAGTATCAGTTGCCTAATATGGAATATAAGAGAAAGATGTACATCAGATGATTATCTAATAAAACAAGTGTCTTCCTATGCTTGCATTAGGAATTGTGCACTGAAATAATACATAGAAATATTTATCAGTTTCTGATGGCTGTGCGAGATGAATCTCCAGTGGGGTTTCTCAGTCCATCAAACTCTTGGTTTCTCAGTTTAGCTGTGATTCCTTCTTCATCCAGTAAGTGCAGCATACATTTGCAGAATGCTGGTCATTTCTACCAGCTCACACTTTAGAAAATAATACTGCAGGTAAGACAGTGAGTCATCTTATTCCCTCAAGTCTTGGACCATAGTGAGAATTTCAACCAAAATTAATTCAATAAATAATTATTGCACAGCTACAATGGGCTGAGCTGTGTTCTACATACTGGGGAATACACAAAGATGGCCAATTACAGATTAAATTCGTAAGATGGTCGTAGAGGAGAGAAACCAGGGTTAATAAATGCACCCAAATGACTATCATAAAAGCAAGCTGATACATCAGTTAGAAGCCAATCAGGAACAGAGGGAATTGTACCAAGAGGGAATTGAATAGAGGGGATTGTACCACAGAGAGAACTGAATAGAGGGGACTTTTAACACAAGTGCTGTCAATGTGGACAGAGTGAGGGAACTCAGAAGCTAGTAAGAGTGGAAAGCTGACACCAACCCTATACTGGATCATCAAAAAGAGAAGCTGGTGTTAATAAGCTCACTGAAGGCTGCAATAGTGAAGAGAGCAGGATTTTGAGCCACGCATAGAGAAGGTACATTGTAAGAGAGGTGAGAAATATTCTGGATTTCCCCTTTCACCCATCAGTTAATTTCCTGCTGGTGCATTCTAGCAAGAAGCCCGGTGACGTGAATCTTGGAAAACAGTATCTGCATAGCTCAGGATCTGCATGATGCAAAACAGAGTTGGAGAATGGGGAGAATGGTAATTGGGGTGAGGCACTCCAAGGCATGCAAAGACATGAAGTGATAAACTGATCCAACATAAGGGAGATTCAAAGAGTCTAGGAGTTTGGGCAAAATGAGAAAAAGGGTTCCAGGATCCTAGATTGTGGAGGGCTTTGTGTACTTGAGGAAGTCAATTTAGAAATACTTCATATTCATGTATTTTAAGGAAATTAAAAGCATCTAGAAATTTGCTTCATTTTTATTCTTTACTCCCTGCTCAGTAAATAGGAGAGCAAACATCTTGTGCATGTATCTTTGGGATAATTTTCGATCAGAGATATATTTACCATCTGAAATGTTTATCCACTACTTGCTTTCCCTGCTTTTGTCTTTAGCCTTAGGCTGTTGTCACATGTTTTTCATCCTGATACAGAGAAACAATGATAACAAAGATAAAGCAGACAAATGAGTTTCCCACCTGGTTTTACTGACTTTTATTTGAGCCTTCTCTCTCAAGATCTCCAGTTATTTAGGCACTAGGCTGAATCTGCATTGTGACATTTTGGTCTGTATAATTTTTCCAGCTGGGAGAGATATATTTTAAATAACAATCACAATAATCTGGCTTGGTTTTGTGTTCAATTTTTCCTATCTGGACAACCCAGAAGGTTTTGGATGATTTCCATCAAGTGAAAAACTTCTCAAGAATAAAAATGTGTCTGAACTCTGGATCAGGGTTGGCAAACTTTCTCTGAAAAGGGCTGCAGAGGTTTTCTGGGACAGAAAGGTTTTTCTGGGACCTCTGCACTATGCTGTTGTAGTATGAACGTGCCATAAATGATGCATAAACAATTGGACCTGGCTGTGTCCCAATAAAACTTCATTTATAAAAAAGCAGGTGGAGGGCCACAGTTTGACCACAACTGCTCTAGATTCTAGATGTTATTCATGAAATGCACATATACAGTTTATCTATCTGCAAATATCCCTGGTCAAACTTCTTTCTAATAAAAAGGTTTTGTGTTCTTTTTTTGTTGTTATTGTTGTTGTTGGCTGTTGATAAAATCAATAGTGTTAAAAAAAGATATTTTCCCTGGCAACACTTTAAAGTTAAAATTCAAATGGGCCATCCTTTAGTTGACTTTGCTTGATTATAATGTTAAGTCTTATTTATTTACTTATTTATTTATTTAGATGAAGTCTCACTCTGTCACCCAGGCTGGAGTGCAGTGTTGCAATCATAGCTCACTGCAACTTCCATCTCCCTGGTTCAAATGATTCTTCTGCCTCAGCTCCCCAAGTAGCTGGGATTTACAGGCATCTGCTAACTTTTTGTATTTAGAGTGGAGAGAGTTTTGCCATGTTGGCTAGTCTAGTCTAGAACTCCTGACAGTGAGTTGATCTGTCTATCTCAGTCTTATGAAGTGCTGGGATTACAGGCGTGATCCACTGTGCCTGGCCTATTTATTCTTTATTTTAAATACCTACAATTTATTATGACACTAGTATGTAATAATAATGGATATTACTATGCCCACATTACAAATTGAAAAGCTAAGGCTCAGAGGATATAAGTGATTCACTTTAAGTTAAAGACCCATTGTTATTATGGGAGGCAATTTAAAGATAGACTGAGATCCATGGACCAAATATTTCCAAATCTACACAAAAATACTATTAAGGGTTGGGAACAGTGGCACTTGCCTGGAATGCCAGTAGTTGGGAGGCATAGGCACCAGGTCACTTGAGCCCAGTAGTTTGAGACAAGCCTGGGCAACATAATGAGAACTGGTCTCTACAAAAAGAAATAATAAATTAGCTGTGTATGATGGTATGTACCTGCAGTTCCAGCTACTTGAGAGGCTGAGGGAGGAAGATCACTTGAGCCCAGAATATTGAGGCTGTGTTGAGCTATGATATGACCATGGCAGTGCACTCCAGCTTAGGGAACAGAGCAAGACACTGTCTAAAAATAAATAAATGAATAAATAAACTAATAAGTCTACATTCGTTTGTGAAGCATATTATGCATTTGATCCATTTGGTAAGAAAAGCAACTTATTTATTTACTCATTATTACTCTCTTAAGATGCAGTCTCAGTCTGAGGTACTGTGCCCAGACAAGAAGAGCAATGCAAAATGCCGTTATTGAATTTAAAAGAATAATGAAAGAGTATAGTGAAGCAGACGTTGTTCTGTTTACAAGAGTGATAGCTAATGAGACTCTCTCCTTTCCATTTGACCTTTCCTCTCAGTCAGGTTTGCTATCATGGGGGCTTCGTTTAACATAAACGGCAGGGCCCCAAATGCCAGGAAGGATACCTAGGAAAGTGATCATTCATGCAGTTTCCACTTTGGGAAAGATTTAGTAGACACTTGAACTCTAGCAGTGCCGCTTTGATACCCCATCAGTGCCAACCCAATTACCTGCTGTTTCTGTAGAAGAGGTATTTGTTCAGAAATGCTGGACATTTCTGGAAGCTGTGCTTCCAGATCCAATACTCAATTCAATGAGCTGAAATTAACTGCCTCTCTCCAGCTGGAGAAAAAACAAGCCTCCCCTGCCATTTCCACAATGGTAAAGAAAATTAATTTATTTGCACACACTCTGGAGAATCTCAGAGTTTCTCTACAATCCCAGGAATTTCTTGGCACAAAAACAAGATTCTTTCCAATCTCTTGACTAGTTTTTGCCCAAAAGAGAAACATAACCTATGGGGAAATGGTGGGTGGATACAGGGTTTATCTAGGGAAGAGACAAACAGTAATCATCTCAAGCATTGTAAGAATTACTGAGTAACTTGAGGTCTGGCTATGGAAGAAGAGAGATGATACATTTTTGGCTTCAAATGATTTAAGAGTTCCTTTAAAGGAAATTGTCAAGAGTTCCTTTAAAGGAAATTGTCAAAATTTCCTTTATTTTATATTGTATATTGTAAATGCTCTAATCTGTTCTTCTATAAGAAACTGGGTATCACAAATGATAAAGGAGATGGCAGATTGGCATTTCATTTTACGCAATTTGAAAATTGATGAGTCATAATTTACTGGGTTGATGTTTAATCAATTCTTAAAATCAATTGTTGCAACAGTGTGTAATTATTGAGTTCCTTCTAGCTACATAGCATTTTAAGGTGCAATTTATACCCTTAAAGAGGTAGAATAAACAATATTCTGTACACAACAGTTTCTTTACAAATATTATTTGACTTGTATCTGTAACAATCTTTTTCTTTTCTTTTCTTTTCTTTTTTCTGAGGCAGAGTTTCACTCTTGTTGCCCAGGCTGGAGTACAATGGCATAATCTTAGCTCACTGCAACCTCTGCCTCCAGGGTTCAGGCGATTTTCCTGCCTTAGCCTCCTGAGTAGCTGGGATTACAGGTGTGCACCACCATGCCAGGCTAATTTTTGCATTTTTTGTAAAGACAGGTTTCACCATGTTGGTCAGGGTGGTCTCAAACTCCTGACCTCAGGTGATCCGCCCACCCCAGTCTCCCAAAGTTCTGGGATTACAGACATGAGCCACAATGCCCAACCAACAATCTTACATGGTTGGTAGAGTAACCCACTTTTTTAGTTTTGTGCAAAACCATTCTCTATGAATACCATGAGAAAAACAAAAAACATGTTGTAAAGTCTAAACCTTAGAATCCATAGATGAAAACTTTTTATTTCAGATATTGGAGTAGACTATTTGATGACAAAGTCTTAGTGAGACATATATGGAGCCTGAAATTAAAAAAAAAAAAGAAATCAGTATGAATCTATTGAAACACTTCCAAAGTGGAAACTAATTTTGTAATTTAAAGGCTTAGAGAAAGAAAAAGTTGTTTTCCCAAGATGAAAACATGGCCTTTTGCCTTAGGACAAGATTCTGTCTTAGAATGATAACTCCATCTTCCATCAGCACCCTGTTATAGTTGATGTAAGATGAAAACTTATGCCTTAGAGATCAAACACTAATTCTGATCTTGCAACTTAAAAAAAAAAAATGGTGCTCTTCATGAAAATATGAATGTACTGAAAGCTGCTTTGGCTATTCAATTCTTAAATGAAGGTGACCTCCAACAAGGAATAAGAAATACCAGTACCCAATGGCTGAATAGGAACAGCTCCGGTCTACAGCTCCCAGTGTGAGCGACGCAAAAGACACGTGATTTCTGCATTTCCATCTGAGGTACCGGGTTCATCTCACTAGGGAGTGCAAGACAGTGGGTGCAGGTCAGTGGGTGCACGCACCATGCACGAGCTGAAGAAGGGCAAGGCTTTGCCTCACTCGGGAAGGGCAAGGGGTCAGGGAGTTCCCTTTCCTAGTCAAAGAAGGGGGTGACAGATGGCACCTGGAAAATCGCATCACTCCCACCCGAATACTGCGCTTTTCCAAGGGGCTTAAAAAATGATGCACCAGGAGATTATATCTTGCACCTGGCTCGGAGGGTCCTACGCCCATGGAGTCTCGCTGACTGCTAGCACAGCAGTCTGAGATCAAACTGCAAGGCTGCAGTGAGGCTGAGGGAGGGGCGCCCACCATTGCCCAGACTTGCTTAGATAAACAAAGCAGCTGGGAAGCCCAAACTGTGTGGAGCTCGCTACAGCTCAAGGAGGCCTGCCTGCCTCTGTAGGCTCCACCTCTCGGGGCAGGGCACAGACAAACAAAAAGACAACAGCAACTTCTGCAGACTTAAATGTCCCTGTCTGACAGCTTTGAAGAGAGCAGTGGTTCTCCCAGCACGCAGCTGGAGATCTGAGAATGGGCAGACTGCCTCCTCAAGTGGGTCCCTGAACCTGACCCCCAAGCAGCCTAACTGGGAGGCACTCTCCAGCAGAGGCACCTTCCAGACTGACACCTCACATGGCCGGGTACTCCAACAGACCTGCAGCTGAGGGTCCTGTCTGTTAGAAGAAAAACTAACAAACAGAAAGGACTCCACACCAAAAACCCATCTATAAATCACCATCATCAAAGACCAAAAGTAGATAAAACCACAAAGATGGGGAAAAAACAGAGCAGAAAAACTGGAAACTCTAAAGAGTAGAGTGCCTCTCCTCCTCCAAAGGAATGCAGTTCCTCACCAGCAAAGGAAAAAAGCTGGATGGAAAATGACTTTGACGAGCTGAGAGAAGAAGGCTTCAGATGATCAAATTACTCTGAGCTACGGGAGGATATTCAAACCAAAGGCAAAGAAGTTGAAAACTTTGAAAAAAATTTAGAAGAATATATAACTGGAATAAATAATACAGAGAAGTGCTTAAAGGAGCTGATGGAGCTGAAAACCAAGGCTCGAGAACTATGTGAAGAATGCAGAAGCCTCAGGAGCCAATGCGATCAACTGGAAGAAAGGGTATCAGCGATGCAAGATGAAATGAATGAAATGAAGCAGGAAGAGAAGTTTAGAGAAAAAAGAATAAACAGAACCGAGCAAAGCCTCCAAGAAATATGGGACTATGTGAAAAGACCAAATCTATGTCTGATTGGTGTACCTGAAAGTGACGGGGAGAATGGAATCAAGTTAGAAAACACTCTGCAGGATATTATCCAGGAGAACTTCCCCAATCTAGCAAGGCAGGCTAACAGTCAGATTCAAGAAATACGGAGAATGCCACAAAGATACTCCTCGAGAAGAGCAACTCCAAGACACATAATTGTCAGATTCACCAAAGTTGAAATGAAGGAAAAAATGTTAAGGGCAGCCAGAGAGAAAGGTCGGGTTATCCTCAAAGGAAGCCCATCAGACTAACAGCGCATCTCTCAGCAGAAACTCTACAAGCCAGAAGAGAGTGCGGGCCAATATTCAACATTCTTAAAGAAAAGAATTTTCAACCCAGAATTTCATATCCAGCCAAACTAAGCTTCATAAGTGAAGGAGAAATAAAATCCTTTACAGACAAGCAAATGCTGAGAGACATTGTCACCACCAGACCTGCCCTAAAAGAGCTCCTGAAGGAAGCGCTAAACATGGAAAGGAACAACCGGTACCAGCTGCTGCAAAATCATGCCAGAATGTAAAGACGATCAAGACTAGGAAGAGACTGCATCAACTAACGAGCAAAATAACCAGCTAACATCATAATGCCAGGAACAAATTCACACATAACAATATTAACTTTACATGTAAATGGACTAAATGCTCCAATTAAAAGACACAGACTGGCAAATTGGATAAAGACTCAAGACCCATCAGTGTGCTGTATACAGGAAACCCATCTCACGTCCAGAGACACACATAGGCTCAAAATAAATGGATGGAGGAAGATCTACCAAGCAAATGGAAAGTAAAAAAAGGCAGGGGTTGCAATCCTAGTCTCTGATAAAACAGACTTTAAACCAACAAAGATCAAAAGAGACAAAGAAGGCCATTACATAATGGTAAAGGGATCAATTCAACAAGAAGAGCTAACTATCCTAAATATATATGCACCCAATACAGGACCACCCAGATTAATAAAGCAAGTCCTGAGTGACCTTCAAAGAGACTTAGACTCCCACACATTAATAATGGGAGACTTTCACACCCCACTGTCAACATTAGACAGATCAACGAGACAGAAAGTTAACAAGGATACCCAGGAATTGAACTCAGCTCTGCACCAAGTGGAGCTAATAGACATCTACAGAACTCTCCACCCAAAATCAACAGAATGTACATTTTGTTCACCACCACACCACACCTATTCCAAAATTGACCACGTACTTGGAAGTAAAGCTCTCCTCAGCAAATGTAAAATAACAGAAATTATAACAAACTATCTCTCAGATCACAGTGCAATCAAGCTAGAAATCAGGATTAAGAATCTAACTCAAAACCGCTCAACTACATGGAAACTGAACAACCTGCTCCTGAATGACTACTGGGCACATAACGAAATGAAGGCAGAAATAAAGATGTTCTTTGAAACCAATGAGAACCAAGACACAACATACCAGAATCTCTGGGATGCATTCAAAGCAGTGTGTAGGGGAAAATTTATAGCACTAAATGCCCACAAGAGAAACCAGGAAAGATCCAAAATTGACACGCTAACATCACCATTAAAAGAACCAGAAAAACATGAGCAAACACATTCAAAAGCTACCAGAAGGCAAGAAATAACTAAAATCAGAGCAGAACTGAAGGAAATAGAGACACAAAATACTCTTCAAAAAATTAATGAATCCAGGAGCTGGTTTCTTGAAAGAATCAACAAAATTGACAGACCGCTAGCAAGACTAATAAAGACAAAAAAGGGGGAAGAATCAAATAGATGTAATAAAAAATGATAAAGGGGATATCACCACTGATCCCACAGAAATACAAACTACCATCAGAGAATACTACAAACACCTCTATGCAAATAAACTAGAAAATCTAGAAGAAATGGAAAAATTCCTTGACACATACACCCTCCCAAAACTAAACCAGGAAGAACTTGAATCTCTGAATAGACCAATAACAGGAGCAGAAATTGTGGCAATAAGCAATAGCTTACCAACCAAATAGAGTCCAGGACCAGATGGATTCACAGCCGAATTCTACCAGAGGTACAAGGAGGAACTGGTAACATTCCTTCTGAAACTATTCCAATCAATAGAAAAAGAAGGAATCCTCCCTAACTCATTTTATGAGGCCAGCATCATCCTGATACCAAAGCTGGGCAGAGACAAAACCAAAAAAGAGAATTTTAGACTAAAATCCTTTAGGAACATTGATGCAAAAATCCTCAATGAAATACTGGCAAACCAAATCCAGCAGCATATCAAAAAGCTTATCCACCATGATCAAGTGGGCTTCATCCCTGGGATGCAAGGCTGGTTCAATATATGCAAATCGATAAATGTAATCCAGCATATAAACAGAACCAAAGACGAAAACCACATGATTATCTCAATAGATGCAGAAAAGGCCTTTGACAAAATTCAACAACCTTCATGCTAAAAACTCTCAATAAATTAGGTATTGATGGGACATATCTCAAAATATTAAGAGCTATGTATGACAAACCCACAGTCAATATCATACTGAATGGGCAAAAACTGGAAGCATTCCTTTTGAAAACTGGCACAAGACAGGGATGCCCTCTCTCACCACTCCTATTCAACATACTGTTGGAAGTTCTGGCCAGGGCAATTAGGCAGGAGAAGGAAATAAAGGGTATTCAATTAGGAAAAGAGGAAGTCAAATTGTCCCAGTTTGCAGGTGACATGATTGTATATCTAGAAAACCCCATCGTCTCAGCCCAAAATCTCCTTAAGCTGATAAGCAACTTCAGCAAAGTCTCAGGATACAAAATCAATGTACAAAAATCACAAGCATTCTTATACACCAACAACAGACAAACAGAGAGCCAAATCATGAGTGAACTCCCATTCACAATTGCTTCAAAGAGAATAAAATACCTAGGAATCCAACTTACAAGGGATGTGAAGGACCTCTTCAAGGAGAACTACAAACCACTGCTCAATGAAATAAAAGAGGATATAAAGAAATGGAAAAACATTCCATGCTCATGGGTAGGAAGAATCAATATTGTGAAAATGGCCATACTGCCCAAGGTAATTTATAGATTCAATGCCATCCTCATCAAGTTACCAATGGCTTTCTTCACAGAATTGGAAAAAACTACTTTAAAGTTCATATGGAACCAAAAAAAAGCCCGCATTGCCAAGTCAGTCCTAAGCCAAAAGAACAAAGCCAGAGGCATCACACTACGTGACTTCAACCTATACTACAAGGCTACAGTAACCAAAACAACTGGTACCAAAACAGAAATATAGATCAATGGAACAGAACAGAGCCCTCAGAAATAACACCACATATCTACAACCATCTGATGTTTGACAAATCTGAGAAAAACAAGCAATGGGGAAAGGATTTCCTATTTAATAAATGATGCTGGGAAAACTGGCTAGCCATATGTAGAAAGCTGAAACTGGATCCCTTCGTTACACCTTATACAAAAATCAATTCAAGATGGATTAAAGACTTAAACATTAGACCTAAAACCATAAAAACCCTAGAAGAAACCCTAGGCGTTACAATTCAGGACATAGGCATGGGCAAGGACTTCATGTCTAAAACACCAAAAGCAATGGCAACAAAAGCCAAAATTGACAAATGGGATCTAATTAAACTAAAGAGCTTCTGCACAGCAGAAGAAACTACCATCAGAGTGAACAGACAACCTATAAAATGGGAGAAAATTTTCACAACCTACTCATCTGACAAAAGGCTAATATGCAGAATCTACAATGAACTCAAACAAATTTACAAGAAAAAACAAACAACCCCATCAAAAAGTGGGTGAAGGATATGAACAGACACTTCTCAAAAGAAGACATTTATGCAGCCAAAAAGCACATGAAAAAATGCTCACCATCACTGGTCATCAGAGAAATGCAAATCAAAACCACAATGAGATACCATCTCACACCAGTTAGAATGGCGATCATTAAAAAGTCAGGAAACAACATGTGCTGGAGAGGATGTGGAGAAATAGGAACACTTGTACACCGTTGGTGGGACTGTAAACTAGTTCAACCATTGTGGAAGTCAGTGTGGCGATTCCTCAGTGATCTAGAACTAGAAATACCATTTGACCCAGCCATCCCATTACTGGGTATATACCCAAAGGACTATAAATCATGCTGCTATAAAGACATATGCACATATATGTTTATTGCGGCATTATTCACAATAGCAAAGACTTGGAACCAACCCAAGTGTCCAACAATGATAGACTGGATTAAGAAAATGTGGCCCATATACACCATGGAATACTATGCAGCCATAAAAAATGATGAGTTCATGTCCTTTGTAGGGACATGGATGAAATTGGAAATCATCATTCTCAGTAAACTATCGCAAGAACAAAAAACCAAACACCGCATATTCTCACTCATAGGTGGGAATTGAACAATGAGAACACATGGACACAGGAAGGGGAACATCCACTCTGGGGATTGTTGTGGGGTGGGGGCAGGGGGGAGGGATAGCATTGGGAGATATACCTAATGCTAGATGACGAGTTAGTGGGTGCAGCGCACCAGCATGGCACATGTATACATATGTAACTAACCTGCACATTGAGCACATGTACCCTAAAACCTAAAGTATAATAATAATAAATAAATAAATGAATAAATAAATAAATAAATAAATAAAAAGAAATACCAGTACCATAGTTAATTAGAAAATCAAGTAAAGCAGAGAAATGAGTTGAATACATCATAGCCTGAAGAATAGGTAAAATTTAATAAGGATAGTTGAGTCTGTGGTGGTCAGCCTATCTATATTTTTATTGGGAGGAATTCATAAAGGAAAAAAAAAGACTTAAAGCATTACATGCTCTGGGTTGTGGCACTAGAAAAAGCTTTAGAAATAATATATTTTCTTTTAAAATAATTCAGCCAATGCTATCTTCTATCTAGAGGATATTTGAATGTGTGACTTAAATGAATGCTTAGTGAACTCTCTGAGTGAAGAATTGGTCATGAAAATAAATACACAATGATAAGCATTTAGAAGGAATAAATCACCTTACACATATTTTTATAAGTTTAAAGTTGCAGGAATTTTGGCATTTTTAGTATGCATTTAGGGGCATGTCTAGATCAAATGCATGTGAAACACTTCTATTTTTCCCTCAAAAATGGAAACACCAAGATACGGATGTTGTCCTTGTAATTATTTAAATTTAACATAGCCGTTTTAGTAATAAAGCTGCAATATAGATTGTTGGCAAAAAATACTTTATTTAGTTGCTACATAGTTAGGTTTACTGAGGCTGAAAGCTACCTTTCTTTACTATGTGAACATTGTGAATGAACCACAGGATTTTTCATGTCTAATATTTGAGTTTTTGATGAATTTGTGACATGTTACCAATATATTAATATATGATTATTCACATGAGGACAGCAAGCTCTGAATTTTTCATGTTTGACTGATGAAAACCAACATGTCCCTTTTCTGTTTTTCTTCTGCCCTCTTTTCAACATAACATGCAAGTTCTCCAGGGATACTATAGATTGTAAATTTTCTTACGATAGATACTGAAGAATTTGAAAAGGGAGGGGCATGTATTGAACCTATCTTTGCAGCCATGCCCTGGGCTAGCCATTGTTTATTTTTTAGTGAAATCCTTACATGAATCTTCAAAAAAAAGGTGCCTGGATTTCAGGTTGGTCTAAAAGGACAGTTCAGTTCTGCCTTACATTTTGAGTTTTGTAAACTTCTTAGAGACGTGTCCAGGTGACATTTAGGTCTTAAAAGAAATCATAGCAAATTGGGGCAGTAAGAGTCACCTGGAGACCTTGAGATTTCTAATACTGAGCTACAAGCTGAGTGTATCTTTAGATCACCACAACTACATCCATGTTCTTTTTTTTCCTCTGTAGATTTTGACTAGAAAATATTGAAACCTGTTTCAGAGTCAGTCAATATTTTACCTAGACTGGGTCAATGTGTTATTTAATAAAATTATTCTGGTATTTCTTTTCTTTTCTTTTTTATGCATGACATGAAGGTTTTTAAAAGTAATTGTATCAGAATCTAAATTCTCCAGCATCTTTTCTCAGTATCAGCCATATACATACATAGGTATGTATACACACACATATATAAACACATATACACATGTTTATATGCAAATATGTATATACACATACAAACACAAATATACGTACACATATTATGCACATGTATAAACAAAAATATATGTACACACATGAATAAACATGTATGTACAGATGTGTATATACACGTATATAGACATGTATACGTATATACGCATATGTATGCACACATATATACACATGTGCATACACATATATATTACAACATATCTTAAATGAAAGAGAATCCTTTAGAACAAATGCAGAAATGAACATTATTTGAGTCCACATATGATTTGCTCTAGATACCTAAGTTGTGGTCTTACCAAAGTGCTTCACCTGAATGTAATCATGAGGAAGCAATAAGGCAAATACTGAATAGAATACAAATTGCAATAAGGCAAATAATGAAAAGAATACAGATCCAGTATTTTATGAAACAACTAGCCTGGACTGTTAAAAATGTCAATACTGTGAGACAATGAACCAAAAACGTGGAGGGCCAATTCTAGATTAAAAGAGGTTTTTTTTAAATCAAAAACAAAAATCTATTGCAAATAAATGCCAAGCATGATCATTAATTGATGTCTGAATTTAAATATAGAGAAAAGAGATTTTTTGTGACAAGAGACACTTTTGAATTTAGAATGGTACAATAGATAATACCATTGTATGAATCTTAAATATCTTCAATGTAATACTTATATTACGGTTACATAGACGTATGTCTCTGTTCTTAGGAGATACATACTAAAGCATCAGTAAAGTGTCATTACCTTCAAGTAATTCAGAAGGTTGTGACTATATATATGTATTGTATTTATGTAGTCTATATTATTTGCATGGGTATTATATATGTATTTGTTGATACATATATAATATCAAATACAGAGTGCATAAGCAAAAATAGTAGAGAGAGAAAGCAAATGTGAGAAAATGGTAAAATAATAATTAGTAAATCCTAATGAAAGGTATAGAAGTATTTATTGAATTATTATTTCAACTTTTCTGTAGATTTGACACTTTTCAAAATAAAAACCGGGAAAGAGGATCAAATGCAAATCCACTCTCAAAGAGCTATAGAATAATGGAAAGTTATGAGTACTTCCTATAGCACTGCTTCCCTGCCTAGCTATACCCTATGATTTTATTGCACCATATTGTCTTTATATTATAATACAATTCTCATTGTTTTCAGACATAGCAACTGATTTTTTTTTAATCCTCAATAATGATTTTTTTTTCTAGTCTCCGACAGTGGCTTTCATTCTGGGAAATAACCAAATGATTCAAAGCCAACCCCTGTGAATATGATGAGTTATCAAAATGGCAGCATGACACAGTAGGAAGTGAATAGAAAGACAGCTGGAAAATTTGACAAACACTGTGAGCTCAGATATAGCTCAGAGATTCACGTTCATGGGACAGGGAGCAGGTAAGCAAATCTCCCTGCCTAAGTTTTCTTATGTGCCTGTTCATGAGCTAACACAACACATGTGAAGTTGCTATGAATTAGTGAAGGTCAACACAAATGATGGGACTTATAAATGTGTTACAAGAACTGGACATAACAAATACCAGCAAACAGGGAAGTACTGTCATTGTTAAAATTCAGGTATTCTTGAAGGAAGAAGGTGGGTGGTTTTTGGTATGTCATGTTTTCTTTTTATTTTTTAATTTGACTTTTCTAATTGACAAATTTGTAAGGTCCATAGTGATGTTTCCATGCATATAATATATAGTGATAAGATGAACATCATTAGCATAATCAGTTTCCCAAACATTTATCATTTCATTGTGTTGGAAATGTTCAATATTCTCAATCCAGCTATTTGAAATGATATTGTATGTTATCATTTACTACAGTCATCCTACAATTCTGTAGAACAAAAGAAGTTATTCCTCCTCAGGAACTTCAAATATAGTTGAGACACAACATTCACAAAGAACGCTTGGATGCATAGTTTGGGTCCATTCATTTACAAGTGATGCATTAAGAAATGCAGCATGCATTTATGTAGATTACATTTGTATGTACATAAGCACTCCTGTATACAGAAATTAAAGTGTCAAGTGATTTCTTAGAAGTTGCTAAAATGTGGGAGGCTCATGAAGTGGAATGAAATTAAATAAGAGCAAACAGTAATTCATTATATGTGGAATAAATGGCAAATATTAATTCATTATATGTGGAATAAATGTGCAATTTTCAGTGGATAGGTTTGGGCAGATGATGGTATGTTCAATGGAAAACCAATACAAGGAAAATATTTTGGGAATTGGCAGGCTAAACAAGTAAGAATCCTGCAGAAAAGGTTACCCTTTAGGTAATACTATGTTGTTTGTATTATTTAATGAGTTGCTTTTCAAGGATTATTTTTTCCTAAAATCATCCTTCATACTTCTATGTTTTAGTCACAGGAATCTTATCAATTAACTTCTTTTTTTACTAGGAGAAGAAGGAAAAATTTGGCCACATTTTTTCTGACTTCAAGTTTATTTTCTTCTTGTAAAATCATCATTCCACCTTTGGCTGATGGCCACCAATATCTATGAAATAATAGCAGCATATTTTATTACCTTTCCTCTTCTGTTATATATATATATATTTTTTTTACCTAGACCCTGATTCTTGTAAGCAACATTCTCCATGTTCTGCTCTCAGAGTCTGATTCTGGTTTGTAAGAACCCTGCAGAAAAGGTCACCCTTTAGGTAATAATATATTGTTTGTATTCTTTAATAAGTTGCTTCTGTAATGATTATTTTCTCCCATAATCATCCTTCATACTTCTAGGTTTGAGTCACAGGAGTATTATCAATTAACTTTTTTTTTTTTTGACTTGGAGAAGAAGGAAAAACTTGGCCACATTTTTTCTGACTTCAAGTTTATTTTCTTCTTGTAAAATCATCATTCCACTTTTGTCTGATGGCCACCAATATCTATGAAATAATAGCAGCATATTTTATTACCTTTCCTCTTCTGTAATATATATATATATTTTTTTACCTAGACCCTGATTCTTGTAAGCAACATTCTCCATGTTCTGCTCTCAGAGTCTGATTCTGGTTTGTAAGAACCCTGCAGAAAAGGTCACCCTTTAGGTAATAATATATTGTTTGTATTCTTTAATAAGTTGCTTCTGTAAGGATTATTTTCTCCCATAATCATCCTTCATACTTCTAGGTTTGAGTCACAGGAGTATTATCAATTAACTTTTTTTTTTTTTGACTTGGAGAAGAAGGAAAAACTTGGCCACATTTTTTCTGACTTCAGGTTTATTCTCTTCATGTAAAATTATCATCCCACTTTTGTCTGATGCTCACCAAAATGTATGAAATAGTAGTAGCATAGTTTATTACCTTTCCTCTTTTGTAATATTGTTCTTTCACATAGACTCTGATTCCGGTATGCAACATTCTCCATGTTCTGCTCTCAGAGTCTGATTCTTTTTTGTTTGTTTGTTTGTTTGTTTTTTGTTTTTTGTTTGTTTGTTTGTTTTTGAGACGGAGTCTCGCTCTGTTGCCCAGGCTGGAATGCAGTGGCGCGACCACGGCTCACTGCAAGCTCTGCTTCCTGGGTTCACGCCATTCTCCTGCCTCAGCCTCCTGAGTAGCTTGGACTACAGGAGCCCGCCACCACACCCGACTCATTTTTTGTATTTTTAGTAGAGAAGGAGTTTCACCCTGTTAGCCATGATGGTTTCAATCTCCTGACCTCGTGATCTGCCTGCCTCCACTTCCCAAAGTGTTGAGATTACAGGCGTGAGCCACAGGGCCCAGCCCTGATTCTGTTTCAACTGCCCATCTCAAAAGAGTTCAGTTGTTCCCATGTGATGTTATTTTTATTTACTAAGAACACATACACAAGTATGAAAATATAACCAATGGAAATCTGACCTCATACTCTGTAGCATGAAAGCCCTTCATCCCTCACACCCTTCTGAGTTTGCTTGGGTATTGCCTATGGGGACGATGACAGTGAAACCAGGCATGGCTAGTTCACATCAGAAGGAGAAATTTGTCCTGTATAAAAATGCCCTGTAAAGACGGCAAACAACCCAGATGTTCATTGACTCATAAATGGATAAACTTGCTATATACATACAATGGCATATTATTTGGCCATGAAAAGGAATGAAGAAGTAAATACAAGCTACAATATAGACAGACCCTGATGATGGTGTGGTAAGGAAATCCCATTGTAAAAAAGGAAAAATATTGTGTGATTTCATTCATGAAATGTCTACTGTAGGCAACTCCATATAGACACAGAATTAGATTAGTTGTTGCCTAGGGTTGTGGGGGTGGATGGAGGAACTTAGGGAGGGATGACCAAGGCATGGATAAAAATGTTCTAAAATTGATTGTAGTGATGATTACACAGAATATGAATATTCTGAAAACCATGATATTATACATTTCAGGGGTGAATTATAGGATTTATGAATTTTACTTTAATAAAGTTATTACCCTACGAAAAATATTGTTGAAGTCAGACTTTGAGACAATGTTCTGCCAGGCAGAACACTGGGCATTGGAATGGGTGGGTGACATTCCTTAGTCTCTGATTTCTTTTTCCAGCCAAAGACTTTGTGTGCTAACACCTGCAAGACATATACCTGCAAGGCTTATAAAAGATGTTTATTGTGTGGTGTAAATGCCCACTGCTCTATGGGCACAAAGGGTAGTGCCTGCTCTAAATAATGCCCCAAGCAGGGCTCAACATTATTCCAGTTTATTGTTTTGGATAACTGTACACAAGAACCAAGAGCATTGCTACTCAGGAAAAGATACGTAACTCCAAGATTGAGTGTCTCTCTTGGTTCTTCACCAGCTGCAAAAATGAATCCATGTGTATATGATCAACATATAAAATAGTAAATACAGTATTTCATCAAGACATTGTTTTTTTAGTTAACATTTATAACTGTTTCTTAAAGTCAGTCAGTAAAAACAATACTGTTTCTTTAACAAATGTGTCATTTAGAAGTTATTTTATGGTGGGTTCATTCTTACTTCAACTTTTATTTTCATATAACTGTATCAAATCCTTTCAGGACACTTGAAAGAACTCACTAAATCAAGAATTCTTGGGAATAAGTTGGAAGAACACTGTTCTAATTGACTCATTGACCCTTTATCTTGGAGTGACTCCATTTGTTTCCTTGTCTTTAAAATGCACCTGCTTCCAGTGGGCTGACCTAGTTTTTTGAATTCATTTTTCAATCTGTATGCATGTGTGTGTATATATATGCACATATAGATATACATATATTGTCAATTAAGTGTTAAGAAAACAAGAAATGGTTGTTAGAGTGAGAAATAATGTATCCTTTAATGTCAAAACCACCTGCTAAGGATGGAGATTGGGAAAAAGAAGACCTGGCTGGCTCCAAACTCCAAGTAAATTTTCAGGTGAAAAATTTTAGCAGGAGCTATGAAAAGTTAATTATATGTGTAAGAAAACAATATTTTTGAGAACTTGCTGATCAATCCTGGTGTTGAGAAATGATGGAAAGAGATGAGAATAGAGAAATCTTTGAGAAATATGAAGCTAGGAAATCCTTGGGGTTTGGGTAAATTAAGGACTTGTTTTCTTAAATATGAGTCATAAGAAGGTTTTCTTTTCAACTTTTATTTTAGATTTAGGGGATACACATGCAGATTTGTTAGCTGGGAATATTGCATGATGTAAAGAGGGCTTGGAAGTTGTTAATGCGCCTTCTCTGTGATTGTCTACCTCTCTAACCTCCCCAAATCAAATCTTAGTAGAGCCACAGATTGCTTGCAAGAGTGGGGTGTCATAGCCAACTTTGGAAGTGACCCTCAATAATCCCCACCTCCTGATCTTCATGCCACTGTGTATTGAGTGTGGGCTACACTGGTTTCTACTGAATAGAAGTGTGGGATAGGACACCTATTCTGAGGCTAAATTATAAAATAGCAAATGCCATGCCTTCTATGTCACCACTGTATCCTTTCTTGCCCTCTCATTTAGTCATTCTGGTGAAGCCAGCTGCCGTGTGGTGCTACACAAACTAGCAAGCAATAAGTGCAATCTCCAGCTAACACTAGGGAGCACTTGAGGCTCTCAGTCCTCAATCCTGCAAGAAAATGTGTCCTTCCAACCACCCATTAAGTGAGCCTGAAAGTTTTCCAGTGGAGATTTGAGATGACCACGGAGCTGGCTGATACTTCTAAGAGATTTTGAACGAGGAGACCCAGCTAAACTGTGCCTGGATTCCTGAACTACAGAAACTGTGAAATAATTAATGCTATTGTTCTAAGCTGCTGAATTTGGGGATAATTAGGTTATGTAGCAATAGATTGCCGGGTGTGGTGGCTCATGCTTGTAATCCTAGCACTTTGGGAAGCCAAGACAAGAAGATTGTTGAGGAGTCCAAGATCAGTCTAGGTATCACAGTGGAACTGTATCTCTGTAAAATTTTTTTAAAAAATGGCTAGGCATGGTGGCACATGCCTGTAGTCCCAGCTACTTAGATGACAGAGGTGAGAGAATTGCTTCAGCTCAGGAGATTGAGGCTGCAGTGAGCTATGATTGTGCCACCACACTCCAGCCTGAGTGACAGAGTAAAACCCTGGTTCTTAAAAAAAGAGCAATAGATGACTAATACATGGTAATTTTGTGAAAATAAATAAATTATAGGCAGAAACCCAGGAGGCTATGTGTCAGACAGCACATGCTATCTGGAACAAAAAAATTGAATTAACTCATTACTATTCAGGTAAAGGCATTTGAAGTCAAATTCGAATATAAAAAAAAATAAGTATCTTTAAACAATTTAAAAATGCCATAAACATTTCAAATATCATTTAATTTGCAGTGGAGAATCTGAGGCTCTCTTAGTTAGAACTAAAGCACAGAAATATAAACACTGGAAATAATGAACTAAAATTTTAAGTCAGCCTTTTTTATAAATTTTAAAGCAATTATAATATTTGGTAAATATGCCTTAGGAAGGAAAAAGTCTTGTATCTTGAGAAAGTAGCATCTTGTACTAAGGAATCCTCTTTTAATCGGGGTGAGTAAAGGATGTTAAAAAATACAGTATGTTCTCTTGGCCAGGCATGTGGCTTATGCCTATAATCCCAGCACTTTGGGAGGACAAGGTTTGCATATCACTTGAGCCCAGGTGATAGACACCAGACTGAGCAACATAGCAACACCCTATCTCTTCAAAAAATACAAAAATTAGTGTGACATGGTGGCACGCACCTGTAGTCTCAGATACTCTGGAGGCTGAGGTGGGAAGATTGACTGAGGCCAGGAGATTGAAGTTGCAGTGAACCCTGATTGTGCCAGCCTAGGTGACAGAGTAAGATCCTGTTTCAAAAATATATATTTTTCCAAAAAAAAAAAAAATATATATATCTAGCACCACAAGAACACAAGGAACAAGGAAGTCTTCTAGAGAAACTGGTGAGGTGGGGGCTGAATTTCCTTTTAAAATTTAAAGTGTACAAGATATGCTTATCTTTTAGTATCTAATTCTTTCTTCTGTTCAAAGAAAGAAAGAGAAAGAAGGAAAGAAAGCAGGGAGGGAGGGAAGGAAGCAGGAAAGGAAGGAAGGAGGGAAGGAAGGAAGGAAGAAAGAAGGGAAAGAAGGAAGGGAAAGAATGAAAAAAAAAGGAAAGAAAGAAAAGTGTCTCCTAGATCTTTAACTGTTAACAACAATTTAAAAAATTTCATCTCTAAGGAAAGTAGCCTGTAACCATGAAGTATATAATAAGAGAAAATCTTGTTGAATTAATTTTTTTTTTTTGCTGTAGGTAATTGGGCTTTTCTTGATTTTAGTGGTAAAATTTTGCTATAGGAAATTGAATATTCATACTTAGAATGGAATCACCAATCGTGCTTAATTTCACCACCAATGATTACTCATCTCTGTCTACACACACACACACACACACACACACCATACTGAAGCAGGAAATTTTCCCTGACCCCTTGGTGGGTGGGAACTGGAGTGCATGGGTGCTGGCATGGGCAAACTCCACTCACTGGAACCCACTGCTCTCAACCACTCCCGGGAGGGAGCACACAGGTGAGCAGGTGCAGAAGGTGGAGTGCTTTTGGGTGTGCTTTTGGGTTCCAGTATGAAGGAACATCGTGCTGGCCTTGCAGCAGCATCTAGGGGGGTGCCCACTACCCCTGAAGCCTGAGAAGGAGTGTTACAGTGGTGTTCCTTTAGCTTTGCTATCCTGTTGATGGCTTAAATATGAATAGTTCAGTGGAGGATGAGTATGACAAACTTTTGCAACCATACTCGTGGCATCTGAATTCTTCTCTGGCATCCAGGAGGAATGAGGTTGCATGAACACATTGGAGATGATAATTATGGGGTGTAGGAAATTTTACTGCAGATGAAAGTGACTCTTAGCAGTAAAGGGAGCTGAGAAAGGGGACAGAGTGGGAAGGTAATCTTCAGAAGCTGCACCATCAAGCCATCCTTCTCAAGTTAAGCTGCTGCTCCCTAATATCCAACAGTAGGCTCTAATGTCCAGCTGCTTCTACTCTTTTTCTCTCCCTGCCAGTGGAGCCTGGGGTTTTGTGGCCACAGGATGGGGATGGGGCAGGCCATGGGTTTTGGAAAGGGCAACATTCAAGTGTGAAAACAGGAATGCAGTTTCTCACTTTGGGTGGTTCTAGGCTTCAGGGTGGAGACATCACTGCAGACCCCTCTCTTCTGCCCAGAATTTCCCTGCCTCCTATCTCTGTCAATATCAAATTTCTCTCGTTGGTCAGCATGTTTCAAAAATCTTGAAATTGTGCCTTCCCTGTGCGGATAACTTGAAATACAACATACTTTTAGTAGATTCAAAACCAAACACAATACAAATTCTCATTCTTTCCTTGATCGTAAAGAAGCCCATATATGGATAACCAACCCTTTGTAATTTTTATTTCTTTGTTCAGCACCAAGCCTTCCCTTTTCCACCAAATTCAGTCAGTCTTTCTGGTTGTAGAGGAAGGAGTTGAGGTCAGGAGGACCCAGGTTCTAACCGTACTTTGTCACTAGGAATGGCCAGGTTACTTCCAATCCTCTTTCTTTTTTTTCTTTTTTCCTTTTTTTCCTTTTTTTGAGATGGAGTCTCATCTGTTGCCCAGGCTGGAGTGCAGTGGTGTGATCTCGGCTCACTGCAAGCTCCACCTCCCGGGTTCACGCCATTCTCCTGCCTCAGCCTCCCAAGTAGCTGGGACAACAGGCGCCCGCCACCACGCCCGGCCAATTTTTTGTGTTTTTAGTAGAGACAGGGTTTCACTGTGTTAGGATGGTCTTGCTCTCAATCTCCCGACCTCATGAGATGCCCACCTCGGTCTCCCAAACTGCTGGGATTACAGGTGTGAGCCACAGCGCCTGGCCCCAATCCCCTTTCTAAGAATGATGAGTGAATTTAAATTTCTTTCCATTTATGTTCCTAACTACTATATATTTTTTAATGCAAATTTTCTCTCATACAAGTTTTTTCTGTTTTAAATCTCATGTCCATTAACCCAGTTGTCTTCCTTTAATTTAATTTCTAGGGTAATACAGTATCCTCCACAATGATCTTGCTCTCAATTCTGCCCCATACTCTACTACCTCTTACATTTTAGGACCACACCAAGTAATTATTTTAAACCATGGGTTTGACTAATCACTTGTTAGTTGAAAGACATTCCTCAGTTTCCTGTTTTTCTTCCTCCAGGGACCTTTCCAATCCTACTCCAGTTATATTTTCAGCCCTAGAATCCCTACTGGCTGGTTTACAGTATCTTTAATTATTGAGAGCTTTTCACCAGTTTCATACTATTGTCCCTCTCAGTGATATTGTTTCCATTTCTGTTTGGAAGCAAAATTCACATAAGCAAATTTTAACATAAAGAAATATAACAAAAATTTAACATAGCATAAAATTTTCACCTAACAAACATTTTCAACTTTTTTTTTTTTTTTGACATGGCCTTGTTCTGTTGCCCAGGCTAGATTGCAGTGGCAATCACAGTTCATTGCAGCCTTGACCTTCCAAGCTCAAATGATCCTCCCATTTCAACCTCCTGAGTAGCTGGGAGTACAGACTCCCACCAGAAGCCTGTCTAATTTTCATTTTTTAACCTTTTTTAGAGACAGAATCTCTGTAGGTTGCCCAGTCTGGTCTTGAACTCCTGGGTTTAAGTGATCACCCTGGCTCAGGCTTGCAAAATGCTGAGGTTTTGGATGTGAGTCACAAAGTCTAGATAACCTAAGATTTTTTAACCTAACAAAGTTAACTTAACAAATTTATATGTGTGCAATACAATTTTGTTGACTCTAGGTACAATGTGGCATAGCAGATCCCTACAACTTGTTCATATTGCTAAATTAAAGCTTCATGCCCATTCATTATTCGGTTGTCTTTTAAGTTGACCTTCTGTAAAGGTAAATTTACATCTGATTACATGGGAAAGCCCCATAGTCATGACCTTGATGGTTTGCTTATATGATTTGCATTCTTTTTCTTGGTGCACAGGGGATACACTCCATCCATACCTGTCAATATGATATTGTTAAACATAGAATGTTGTCTCAGAGCTGAATAAGTGGTAAGGCTGACATTATGTTGGTGGAGTTGCGATGGAACAGTGTAGGTACACGTCTAGTAGAGTGTTCAGTGAGGTGTAATTCTTATGACATTCCTTATGGTACAAAAAGAGCTGAAACATCAAAACATTGGATTTGCACGGTGTTTCCTCCCAGTGTTCAGCTACTATTTGAAATCAGTTTTATTTTATGTTTCCAGGGATTCCTGGAAGATGAGATTTCCTTTTTTCTATGTCAAAGTAACAAATCAATATAAATTTGGCATCTTAAAACAATACCCACTTATGAGCTCATGGTTTCTGTGGATTGGACCTCTAGCATACATAATATGGTTCAGCTGGTTCTCTCCTTTGAGTCACAAGAAGAAAATAAAATGGAGGCAGGGCTGTCTTCCTTCCTGGGAGCTTGACCAGGGAATTGTTTCCAAAATCATGCAGGTGGTTTGGGAGAAGGCAGTCATAGAACAGAGCTTTTTGTTTATTGACAAGCTGTTCTCAGTTTCCAGGGGGTCCTCGCTGTTTTCTGGTTTATGGCTCCCTCTGAAGCCAGCAATGACAGGTCAAGTCCTGCTCATGCTCAAAAGCTTTCTGCCTCATTCTTCCTCTGCCTACCTCTTCCACACATCTCTTGTATGGCCCCATCATTTTTTAAGGGCTCATGTGATGATGCTGGACTGTCTTCATACTCCAGGATATTCTAGTTTATGGTCCACCGATGAGTTACCTTAACTCCATCTGCAAGGTCTCTTCACAGTAGACTCGACCCATGTTTGAGTGAATAACCAGGGGAAAGGACACTTGGGAGGATGTCTTTTGAAGTGAGCTACCAAGATGAATAACAGCCAACCCCATGTATAGGGAAATCTCTACAGCCAAAAGCAAACCAACAATGGAATGATAGGAGAAGCCAGAGGCAAGATGGGGGTAAATCAATGCCAGGTGTTAAAGCATGTGATCCTCTGATTCAGATTATTCTTGTGATTCAGAGCAGAGGAAGAAATGCAGATACCTCTCTTTTGAGGTATAGGGTAAATGCAGCAAATGGGTTGAGAAAGTAGCTGTACCTGCACTTGTGCTCCACTGTACTGTTCTTTAGGACTATTAAACCTCATATCATGCTATGTGTTTACCTCTGTGAAAGACGATATAATCTTGAGACCCCAAACTCCGCATACCAAAGGGAAAAAGGAAGCTTGGAAGCTGAGTCATGCAGAAACTGCTTTTCTTTTGTTCCTAAACTGATAGCTGCAATTTCACATCCCTGTGTCATAGTCTCATCCATAAGCCAGTTTCCCACAATGACAGAAAGCCATGTACCTCCTCAGATGGCCTCTCTCACAAATTGCAAACAGGGAAATTCCTTGTGAGTCCCCAGATTTTTCAGGATACATATCTCCAGTATGATGTATCCCTAAAACCAAACTCTGTTGAATCTTTTCCTAACAATGTCAGTTACTGGCTTATTTTCCCAGGTACAGGAGAAGGACAAGACTAGAAATCATTCCTGCACCCATCCCAAGATAAATATGGGATGGACTTTTTCTTCTATTCCCTCTTTCCACATGTTTATTCTATATTAAATGTAGGTTTACTGAGTGTGGGATGAATGGATGACTGACTTTTCCTTTACCTCCTTTTCAACTGTAAAATGTAGATTCATTGAGCGCTAATCAAAGCCTCACAAGAATGCAACCCACTTGTCTCATTGCTTGTCCATCTTTCTTTTTCTTTCCCCCTTCCCCTCTTTTTTCCTTTTCACCTTTAAATATTGAAGTTCTCAAAACCTCCTTTAGAATAAGTGCAGGTCAAGATGTTCCTGTGATATGTTTTTTCCAGGGTGTGTCCTCAACCTGGACAAAATAAACCTCTAATGTATTCAGATCTGCCTCAGCCCTTTTTTGTTTTTGGTCTACACATCCTAGTATTTTCTTTCAATATTCTGTCCACTGGAGAATATTTTATTTCCCTTGGAATGTCTTCAAAGTTCTCCAACTCATTCTCCAAGAGAAGGCATGTGCTTCCTCTTCCAGGAAACCTTTGCTGGTCCTCTCTGGCCACGTTTGCTGCATCTGTTTCAATGTTTCCCTACAAGGAGCTGCCTTCTTCTATTCCCTGGAGCACACATTGCACTTTTTGCCTGGCTATCTCTAACTGTAGATGCTAACTCCTTCATCTTTATTCTGTACAGCCTCTCAAAGGTACCTGAAATACAGTCAGCACTAAATCAATATTTGCAGAACAAAGTGCATTATGATTAAATAGCAGGTTGGTGATCAATTGTGTTGTTGAACATTGCTAGTGAAAAGTGCATATAATTATTATGCACAGCTTTAGTGGTTACATAGTTAACTTAAGAGTTTAGAGGATTTCTTTAGAGCTAAATGATAACAAAAGCAGAAAAACAACTAAATTTAAATATTTGTGGTATGTTAATTTGCTAAGCATAGGCAGCCAGAAGAAGAATGCCTGAGAAAGCAGCAAATCAACCCCAGGAAGAAATAAAAAATGTCTGCAGAGTTGAAGCTAATTTGCTGTAACTAATACTATAACTTCCATGGAAAATGTCAGTAACAAAAGATTGCCACTGTATTCTTGGTCCTTTGAGAACTCAGATTTATTACACACTCTACCATTAAGGTTGTGTGGGTAAACAAGGTTTTGAAAACTCTCTGCAATCATCCTTGACTGCTTTGAGTTGAATCCTTGTCAAAAGTAATATTTTACTCAGAAGAGCAATTTGCAATTTGCACAAAATCATTTAAAATACCTTTGCCTATGCTTTGCATCTTGGCATTTGGTCACCTTCCTAAGTGCCTAAAGTACGAAAAGGCAGCCTCATTGATTTTAGCAGTAAGAAAGAAAATCTCAGTGCTTTCAGTAGTTTGCCTTCAAATTAGTTAGTTTAAATGCTCCATAAATTAACTGGTATGAATGGTGCCAGGAATTATTATTATTTAATAGTAACAATGATCTAGCTGTGTGTTTATTTTCTGTTGCAGATATAACCAGTGACCATACACTAAGCAGCTTGAAGCTAATCTCATGTGTTATCTGTCATTTTTATAGAGAAGAAGTCAGCCTGGGCAACATAGTGAGAACTTGCCTCTACAAAAGAAAAACAAAAGGAAACAAAGAGAAAGGCCAGGCATGGTGGTATGTGACTACGGTCCTAGCTACTTGTACTTGGGAGGCTGAGGTGGGAAGATCTCTTAAGCTCAGGAGATCTAGCCTGTAGTGAGCCATGACAACAGTACTGCACTCCAGTCTTGGAGTGTCTCACTGCTCCTTAAAAAGAAGGAGAAGGAGAAGGAGTTATCTAGGTGGCAGGTGGCTCAACAGGGTTCTCTGCACTGGGTTTAGCTACAGCTGACCTACTTTTTCTCATGCTTCAAATTGTTCCTGCCTCCTCTTCTGCTGCACTTCTCTGAACACAGCCAGGAATTGGTCTCGGCCTTTGAAGGCTCATGTGATTAGATTGAGCCCAACCAGATAATTCAGGATAAACTTTTCATTTATTTTTATTTCTTTAATTTTTTTCTTTAATTTTATTATTATTATACTTTAAGTTTTGGGTACATGTGCACAACGTGCAGGTTTGTTACATATGTATACATGTGCCATGTTGGTGTGCTGCACCCATTAACTTGTCATTTAGCATTAGGTATATCTCCTAATGCTATCCCTCCCCCTCCCCCCACCCCACAACAGTCCCCCCCAGTGTGTGATGTTCCCTTTCCTGTGTCCATGTGTTCTCATTGTTCAATTCCCACCTATGAGTGAGAACATGCAGTGTTTTGTTTTTTGTCCTTGCGATAATATGCTGAGAATGATGGTTTCCAGCTTCATCCATGTCCCTACAAAGGACATGAACTCATCATTTTTTATGGCTGCAGAGTATTCCATGGTGTATATGTGTCACATTTTCTTAATCCAGTCTATCATTGTTGGACATTGTGGTTGGTTCCAAGTCTTTGCTATTGTGAATAGTGCTGCGATAAACATACATGTGCATGTGTCTTTACAGCAGCATGATTTATAATCCTTTGGGTGTATACCCAGTAATGAGATGGCTGGGTCAAATGGTATTTCTACTTCTAGATCACTGAGGAATGGCCACACTGACTTCCACAATGGTTGAACTAGTTTACAGTCCCACCAACAGTGTAAAATGTTCCTATTTCTCCACATCCTCTCCAGCATCTGTTCTTTCCTGACTTTTTAAAGATCGCAATTCTAACTGGTGTGAGATGGTATCTAATTGTGGTTTTGATTTGCATTTCTCTGATGGCCTTTGATGATGAGCATTTTTTCATGTGTTTTTTTGCCTGCATAAATGTCTTCTTTTCAGAAGTGCCTGTTCATATCCTTTGCCCACTTTTTGATGGGGTTGTTTGTTTTTTTCTTGTAAATTTGTTTGAGTTCATTGTAGATTCTGGATATTAGCCCTTTGTCAGATGAGTAGGTTGTGGAAATTTTCTCCCATTTTGTAGGTTGCCTGTTGAATCTGATGATAGATTCTTTTGCTGTGCAGAAGCTCTTTAGTTTAATTAGATACCATTTGTCAGTTTTGGCTTTTGTTGCCATTGCTTTTGGTGTTTTAGACATGAAGTCCTTGCCCATGCCTATGTCCTGAATGGTATTGCCTAGGTTTTCTTCTAGGGTTTTCATGATTTAAGTCTAACATGTAAGTCTTTAATCCATCTTGAATTAATTTTTCTATAAGGTATAAAGAAAGTACCCAGTCTCAGCTTTCTACATATGGCTAGCCAGTTTTCCCAGCACCATTTATTAAATAGGGAATCCTTTCCCCATTGCTTGTTTTTCTCAGATTTGTCAAACATCAGATGGTTGTAGATATGTGACATTATTTCTGAGGGCTCGGTTCTGTTCCATTGATCTATATCTCTGTTTTGGTAACAGTACCATGCTGTTTTGTTTACTGTAGCCTTGTAGTATAGGTTGAAGTCACATAGTGTGATGCCTCCGGCTTTGTTCTTTTGGCTTAGGATTGACTTGGCAATGCAGGCTCTTTTTTGGTTCCATACAAACTTTTAAGGAGTTTTTTCCAATTCTGTGCAGAAAGTCATTGGTAGCTTGATGGGGATGGCATTGAATCTATAAATTACCTTGGGCAGTATGGCCATTTTCATGATATTGATTCTTCCTACCCATGAGCATGGAATGTTCTTCCATTTGTTTGTATCCTCTTTTATTTCATTGAGCAGTGGTTTGTAGTTCTCCTTGAAGAGTTCCTTCACATCCCTTGTAAGTTGGATTCCTAGGTATTTTATTCTCTTTGAAGCAATTGTGAATGGGAGTTCACTCATGATTTGGCTCTCTGTTTGTCTGTTATTTGTGTATAGGAATGCTTGTGATTTTTGTACATTGATTTTGTATTCTGAGACTTTGCTGAAGTTGCTTATCAGCTTAAGGAGATTTTGGGCTGAGACTATGAGGTTTTCTAGATATACAATCATGTCACCTGCAAACAGGGACAATTTGACTTCCTCTTTTCCTAATTGAATACCCTTTATTTCCTTCTCCTGCCTAATTGCCCTGGCCAGAACTTCCAACAGTGTATTGAATAGGAGTGGTGAGAGAAGGCATCCCTGTCTTGTGCCAGTTTTCAAAGGGAATGCTTCCAGTTTTTGCCCATTCAGTATGATATTGACTGTGGGTTTGTCATACATAGCTCTTATTATTTTGAGATACATCCCATCAATACCTAATTTATTGAGAGTTTTTAGTATGAAAGTTGTTGAATTTTGTCAAACATCTTTTCTGCATCTGTTGAGATAATCATGTGGTTGTTGTCTTTGGTTCTGTTTATATGCTGGATTACATTTATTGATTTGTGTGTGTTGAACCAGCCTTGCATCCCAGGGATGAAGCCCACTTGATCATGTTGGATAAGATTTTGATGTGCTGCTGGATTTGGTTTTCCAGTATTTCATTGAAGAGTTTTGCATCAATGTTCATCAAGGATATTGGTCTAAAATTCTCTTTTTTGGTTGTGTCTCTGCCAGGCTTTGGTATCAGGATGATGCTGGCCTCATAAAATGAGTTAGGGGGGATTTCCCTTATTTCTATTGATTGGAATAGTTTCAGAAGGAATGGTACCAGCTCCTCCTTGTACTTCTGGTAGAATTCAGCTGTGAATCCATGTGGTCTGGGACTTTTTTTGGTTGGTAAGCTATTGATTATTGCCACAATTTCAGAGCCTGTTATTGTTCTATTCAGAGATTCAACTTCTTCCTGGATTAGTCTTGGGAGGATGTATGTGTCGAGGAATTTATCCATTTCTTCGAGATTTTCTAGTTTATTTGCATAGAGGTGTTTGTAGTATTCTCTGATGGTAGTTTGTATTTCTGTGGGATCATTGGTGATATCCTCTTTATCATTTTTTATTGCATCATTTGATTCTTCCCTCTTTTCTTCTTTATTATTCTTGCTAGTGGTCTATCAATTTTGTTGATCTTTCCAAAAAGAAGCTCCTGGATTCATTAATTTTTTGAAGGGTTTTTTGGGTCTCTATTTCCTTCAGTTCTGCTCTGATTTTAGTTATTTCTTGCCTTCTGCTAGATTTCGAATGTGTTTGCTCTTGCTTCTCTAGTTCTTTTAATTGTGATGTGTCAATTTTGGATCTTTCCTGCTTTCTCTTGTGGCATTTAGTGGTATAAATTTCCCTCTACACACTGCTTTGAATGCATCCCAGAGATTCTGGTATGTTGTGTCTTTGTTCTCATTGGTTTCAAAGAACATCTTTATTTCTGCCTTCATTTCGTTATGTACCCAGTAGTCATTCAGGAGCAGGTTGTTCAGTTTCCATGTAGTTGAGTGGTTTTGAGTGAGTTTCTTAATCCTGAGTTCTAGTTTGATTGCACTGTGGTCTGAGAGACAGTTTATTATAATTTCTGTTCTTTTACATTTGCTGAGGAGTGCCTTACTTCCAACTATGTGGTCAATTTTGGAATAGTTGTGGTGTGGTGCTGAAAAAATGTATATTCTGTTGATTTGGGGTGGAGAGTTCTGTAGATGTCTATTAGGTCCACTTGGTGCAGAGCTGAGTTCAATTCCTGGGTATCCTTGTTAACTTTCTGTCTTGTAGATCTGTCTAATGATGACATTGGCATGTTAAAGTCTCTCATTATTATTGTGTGGGAGTCTAAGTCTCTTTATAGGTCACTAAGGACTTGCTTTATGAATCTGGGTGGTCCTGTATTGGGTGCATATATATTTAGGATAGTTAGCTCTTCTTGTTGAATTGATCCCTTTACCATTATGTAATGGCCTTCTTTGTCTCTTTTGATCTTTGTTGCTTTAAAGTCTGTTTTATCAGAGACTAGGATTGCAAACTCTGCCTTTTTTTGTTTTCCATTTTCTTGGTAGATCTTCTTCCATCTCTTTATTTTGAGCCTATGTGTGTCTCTGCACATGAGATGGGTTTCCTGAATACAGCACACTGATGGGTCTTGACTCTTTATCCAATTTGCCAGTCTGTGTCTTTTAATTGGAGCATTTAGTCCATTTACTTTTAAAGTTAATATTGTTATATGTGAATTTGATCCTGTCATTATAATGTTAGCTGGTTATTTTGCTCGTTAGTTGATGCAGTGTCTTCCTAGCCTTGATGGTCTTTACATTTTGGCATGTTTTTGCATTGGCTGGTACTGGTTGTTCCTTTCCATGTTTAGCGCTTCCTTCAGGAGCTCTTTTAGGGTAGGTCTGGTGGTGACAAAATCTCTCAGCATTTGCTTGTCTGTAAAGTATTTTATTTCTCCTTCACTTATGAAGCTTAGTTTGGCTGGATATGAAATTCTGGGTTGAAAATTCTTTTCTTTAAGAATGCTGAATATTGGCCCCCACTCTCTTCTGGTTTGTAGAGTTTCTGCCGAGAGATCCGCTGTTAGTCTGATGGGCTTCCCTTTGAGGGTAACCCAACCTTTCTCTCTGGCTGCCCTTAACATTTTTTCCTTCATTTCAACTTTGGTGAATCTGACAATTATGTGTCTTGCAGTTGCTCTTCTCGAGAAGTATCTTTGTGGCGTTCTCTCTATATCCTGAATCTGAATGTTGGCCTGCATTGCTAGATTGGGGAAGTTCTCCTGGATAATATCCTGCAGAGTGTTTTCCAACTTGGTTCCATTCTCCCCGTCACTTTCAGGTACACCAATCAGACGTAGATTTGGTCTTTTTACATAGTCCCATATTTCTTGGAGGCTTTCTTCATTTCTTTTTATTCTTTTTTCTCTAAACTTCCCTTCCTGCTTCATTTCATTCATTTCATCTTCTATCACTGATACCCTTTCTTCCAGTTGATCACATCATCTCCTGAGGCTTCTGCATTCTTCAGGTAGTTCTCGAGCCTTGCCTTTCAGCCCCATCAGCTCCGTTAAGGACTTCCCTGCATTGGTTATTCTAGTTATCCATTCGTCTAATTTTTTTCAAAGTTTTTAACTTCTTTGCCGTTGCTTTGAATTTCCTGCTATAGCTCGGAGTAATTTCATTGTCTGAAGACTTCTTCTCTCAACTCATCAAACTCATTCTCTGTTCAGCTTTGTTTGGTTTGCTGGTGAGGAGCTGCATTCCTTTGGACAAGGAGAGGCGCTCTG
This sequence comes from Pongo abelii, assembly GCF_028885655.2. Lineage (NCBI taxonomy): Eukaryota > Metazoa > Chordata > Mammalia > Primates > Hominidae > Pongo > Pongo abelii. The sequence goes on along the minus strand of NC_072009.2, from coordinate 6,404,569 downwards.
CTTTTTTAGAGTTCCCAGTTTTTCTGCTCTGTTTTTTCCCCATCTTTGTGGTTTTATCTACTTTTGGTCTTTGATGATGGTGACATGCAGATGGGTTTTTGGTGTGGATGTCCTTTCTGTTTGTTGGTTTTCCTTCTAACAGACAGGACCCTCAGGTGCAAGTCTGTTAGAGTTTGCTAGAGGTACACTCCAGACCCTGTTTGCCTGGGTATCAGCACCGGTGGCTGCAGAACAGTGGATATTGGTGAACCGCAAATGCTGCTGCCTGATCATTCCTTTGGAAGTTTTGTCTCAGAGGAGTACCTGGCCGTGTGAGGTGTCAGTCAGCCCCTACAGGGGGGTGCCTCCCAGTTAGGCTGCTCAGGGGTCAGGGACCCACTTGAGGAGGCAGTCTGCCCGTTCTCAGATCTCCAGCTGCATGCTAGGAGAACCACTACTCTCTACAAAGCTGTCAGACAGGGACATTTAAGTCTGCAGAGGTTACTGCTGTCCTTTTGTTGTCTGTGCCCTGCCCCCAGAGGTGGAGCCTATAGAGGATGGCAGGCCTCCTTGAGCTGTGGTGGACTCCACCCACTTCGAGTTTCTGGGCTGCTTTGTTTACCTAATCAAGCCTGGGCAATGGCAGGCACCCCTCCCCCAGTCTCGCTGCCACCTTTCTGTTTGATCTCAGACTGCTGTGCTAGCAATCAGCAAGACTCCGTGGGCGTAGGACCCTCTGAGCCAGGTGCGGGATATAATCTCCTGGTGTGCCGTTTTTTAAGCCCATTGTAAAAGTGCAGTATTAGGGTGGAAGTGACCCGATTTTCCAGGTGCTGTCTGTCACCCCTTTCTTTGACTAGGAAAGGGAACTCCCTGACCCTTTGTGCTTCCCGAGTGAGGCAATGCCTTGCCCTGCTTTGGCTCATGCACGGTGCACTGCACCTACTCTTCTGCACCCACTGTCTGGTACTCCCTAGTGAGATGAACCCAGTACCTCAGAGGGAAATGCAGAAATCTCCTGTTTTCTGTGTCGCTCACGCAGGGAGCTGTAGACTGGAGCTGTTCCTATTCGGCCATCTTTGCTCCATCCCAACCCAATTTCAAAATAAGGAAAAGCTAATCTTTGTATTTTAAGGCCCATGGTATAGATGTCTACAAGGAGCCTTTGGTTACTGTATGAATTTGCATCAGCTACCATAACACAGTACCACAGATGGGGTGACCTATGTGACAGATATTTATTCTCCCACAGTCCTGGAGGCTGGAAGTCCAAGATCAAGGTGTGGGCAGGGCTGGTTCTTCTGGAGGCCTCTCTCCTTGGCTTGTAGACACCATCTACTCCCTGTGTTTTCACATAATCTCCTCTGTGTGTGTCTGTTGCCTAATCCACTCTCCTTAATCCTACTGGATTAAGGCCCACTCTAGTAACCTCATTTAAAATTTTAAATTCTCATTTTGAACCTCATTTTAAATTCATCTGTCAAGGCCCTATCCAAATACAGTCAGATTCTGAGGTCCTGGGGTTTAGGACTCCAGCAAGTAAATTTGGAGGGCACATGATTTAGCTTATAAAAGCCATATAACATAGCATAATCAAAGGTTCAGGGAATTAAAACATGGATACTGGGAGGAGGAGATATTATTTAACCTACCACAAAGTTAAACTCTTGAAAAACAGCAAATAATTGGGTATATCGTGAGAATTAATACTCCGAAATTCTTGACATTTTTTGTATCAATGATAAATGTTTTCATGAACAGCTACTGGACTATACCTGGGAAAATCTGGCTTCCTGAACCCCCAGTAAAAGTGCTCCCTCATATTTATGTGGGATAATATGCAAACTAAGCTATAATCCATAATCTTTTTTTTTTTTTTTTTTTTTTTTGAGATGAAGTCTCACTGTCACCCAGACTGGAGAGCAGTGGCATAATCTCAACTCACTGAAACCTCCACCTCCTGGGTTCAAGTGATTGTCCTGTCTCAGCCTTCCCTGGGACTACAGGCATGTGCTACCATATCTGAGTAAATTTTGTATTTTTAGTAGAGATGATGTTTCACCATGTTGGCCAGGCTGGTCTTGAACTCCTGACTTAAGATGATCCATCCATCTCAGCCTCCCAAAGTGCTGGGATTACGGGCATGGGCAGTGTGCCTAGGCCAATGAGTCATAATCTAACCATCACTGACTTTTGGTATCTTGATATTAAAAAAAGTCATCTAAATTTAATTATTTTTAGTGTTAAATAATTTAAATTTTATCTTATTATTGAGGTTCTTGGTACCTGGTAAAGAGATTTTGTTACAGATTTTGGATATAGATTTATTACAGCAATATTTATGTTGATTAATTTATTTAAAGGATAATTATCTATTAAATACAAAGCTAAAGAATTTAATACTGCCATTTATATTGAGCATGTCAACCAATGAGAAATCATAATTTACAGAAGATAAATCTCTCTGCTTTGTTTGCTTGATTCAATGTTTTGTTGGGTTTCCAGGCAAGTAATGCTGGTTTTCATCCAATATTGGTGGATTACATGCAGTTGACTCCCAAACACTTGGCTTCCAGTTGATCATTCTTATCTGTGATCTTTCTCTAAAACAAAGTTTGAGTAAAAATTGCTGAAATGCAAAAATTACCTCCTGATGTAGACACAGTCTTTTATCTTTATCTTTATATAAAGATAAAAAATCCTTTAATTTGGAGTCTATTAATGCAACCTTGGGGTTTTGTGTATTTGCTAGGTGTTGAAGAGGTGCAAAACCCATAAAAGCCCTTTATGTTTGTCTATGTATGGATACTACCAAATGCTTACCTAACTTTAATTTGAAATCACCTAACCCATTGATGTCACCTAAATTTAATTATTTTTAGTGTTAAATAAACATTGATGTTTTAGGACAAATTTTAAAGCTGAACAGATGTTTGAAACAAGTGATGATTTTGTATATGCCCTGGTGATAATTTACAATGACAATGTGTGAATTCTTCATGAATTTCTAGAAATGAGTGTTATTGGAATAGAAACAGAGGAATGGATCTGTGAAGGATAGCCTGTTTTTGGCTTCTCTATCAGAAAGAACAGAATCTCTTTACCAGGTGTTATTAACCTGAATAATAAGGTGAAGTTTAGATTATTTAACACTAAAACATAGGTTTGGATGACTTTTTTTTGTATCCCAAGGTATTTAAGATTAGTGATGGTTAGATTAAAAAACATAGCTAAGTTTGCACAGTATCCCACAGTATCCCATATTTATGTATCCCACATAATATGTATCCCACATAAATATGAGGGAGCCCTTCTTTTGAGGTTTCAAGATGCAAGACTGTCTCAAATATGATGTAGTGGCTGTCTAAATAATGTTGGCTGTCTAAATAATGTTGGCAGCTCATGGCCTGAGCAATATCTGTGTAGCTGGAATTCGGTGAATATACTCTTGGTATTTATAAGCCCAGTACTGTCCAAATGTAATGAGCAATGGCTAAGCCTGTACCTATCTCCCCGGTTGTGTGACTCCATGTGTAAAAAACTGGTATATAAAGATTTTCTCTGCATGTGAATGAGAACTCCCACATCATTGGTATCTTGTTGAGTCTCCATCTATTAGAGGTCAATAACATGGAAGCATTTTACCACCTACAATTTTTCTCTAGCTATCCAACATGGGAGGATTCCTGCCTCTATGTGTTGAAACCTACTTTTTTTGTTCTCAGAAATGTAGAAGAAAACTCTAGAATTAAAATGTCAGGATCTCATATCATGACACACCCACCCCCATTTTGTTTGGTGTTGGGTGGGTCATTAAACTATTCTGAGCATCTGGTTAAAACAACAGACAAAAACAACTATCAATTCATGTTGTTGGAAATACTAAATCTAATGCATATAAAACACCAAGGCCATATGCACTTTTCCTGAAAAACATCAAACTCTGAGGAGTCTTGGGCAAGATGGCCAAATAGGAATAGCTGAGTCTGCAGCTCCAAGCAAGACCAATGCAGAAGGCAGGTGATTTCTGCATTTCCAAATGAGGTACCTGGTTTATCTCATTGGAACTTGTTAGACAGTGGGTGCAGCACATAGAAAGTGAACAGAAGCAGGGTGGGTCTTTGCCTTACCCAGGAAGCACAGGGGTCAGGGAACTCCCTCCCCTAGCCAAATGAAACCATGACAGACTGTGCCATGAGGGACAGAGCTATGCAGCCCAGATACCATGCTTTTCCCGTGGTCTTCACAACCCACAGACCAGGAGATTCCCTTGAGTGCCTACACCACAAGGATCCTGGATTTCAAGCACAAAACTGGACAGCCATGTGGGCAAACACTGAGCTAGATGCAGAAGTTATTTATTTATTTTTTTTTAATGTATCCCAGTGGTGCCTGGAATACACTAGTGAGACAGAACCATTCACTCTCCTGCTCTCCTGGAAAGGGGGCTGAAGCCAGGGAGCCGAGTTGTCTTGCTTAGCAGATCCCACCCCCAAGGAGCCCAGCAAGCTAAGATCCACTGGCTTGAAATTCTCACTGGCAGCACAGCAGTCTGAAGTTGACCTGGGATGCTCAAGCTTAATGGGGGGAGGGGAGTCCACCATACTGAGGCTTGAGTAGGTTGTTTTCCCTTCACAGTGTAAACAAAGCCTCTAGGAATTTCGGTCTCAGCGGATCCCACTGCCATGCCTGAAAGTCCCTGTAGCTAGACTGACTGTCTAGATTTATCTTCTCTGGGCAGGTCATCTCTGAAAGAAAGGCAGCAGACCATCAGACGCTTATAGATAAAACTTCCATCTCCCTTGGACAGAGCACCTAGGGTAAGGGGCAGCTGGGGGTGCAGGTCAGCAGACTTAAATGTTTCTGCCTGCCAACTCTGAAGACAGCAATGGATCTCCCAGCACAGTGCTCAAGCTCCACTAAGGGACAGACTGCCTCTTCAAGTGGGTGCCTGACCCCTGTGCCCCCTAACAAAGAGACATCTCCCAGCACGGTTTGAAAGACACCTCACAAAGGAGAGCTCCGGTTGGCATCTACCAGGTACACTTCTGGTAGGAAACTTCCAGAAGAAGGAGCAGGCAACAATCTTTGCTGTTCTGAGTCTCTGCTGGTGATACTCAGGCAAACAGAGTCTGAAATGGACATCCAGTACACTCCAGCAGACCTGCAGAAGAAGAGACTGACTGTTGGAAAGAAAACTAACAAACAGAAAGCAATAGCATCAACATCAACAAAAAGGACAACCACATATAAACTCCACTCAAAGGTCACCAACAACTAAGACCAAAGGTAAATAAATCCAATAAGATAAGGGAAAAACAGTATAAGAAGGCTGAAAATTCCAAAAACCAGAATGCCTCCTCTCCTCCAAAGTATCACAACTCCTCACCAATGAGGGAACAAAACTGGTTGGAGAATAATTTGATGCATTGACAGAAGTAAGCTTCAGAAGGTGGGTAAAAACAAACTCCTCTGAGATAAAGGAGCATGTTCTAACCCAATGCAAATAAGATAAGAACCTTGATAAAAGGTTAGAGGAATTGCTAACTAGATTAACCAGTTGAGAGAAGGACACAAATGACCTGATGGAGCTGGAAAACACAGCAAGAGAACTTCTTGCAGCATACACAAGTATCAATACCTGAATCAATCAAGCAGAAGAAAGGATATCAGAGACTGAAGATCAACTTAATGAAATAAAGCGTGAAGACAAGATTGGAGAAAAAAGAATGAAAAGAACTAACAAATCCTCCAACAAATATGGGACTACGTAAAAAGACCAAACCTATGTGTGATTGGTGTACCTGAAAGTGATGAGGAGAATGGAACCAAGTTGGAAAACACACTTCAGGATGTTATCCAGAACTTCCCCAACCTAGCAAGATAGGCCAACATTCATATTCAGGAAATTGCATCAACTCATGGGCAAAATAACCAGCTAGCATCATAATGACAGAATTAAATTCACATATAACAATATTAACTTTAAATGTAAATAGGCTATATGCCCCAGTTAAAAGGCACAGACTGGAAAATTGGATAAAGTGTCAAGAACCATATATTTGCTGTATTCAGGAGACCCATTTCATGGAAATATACACACATAGTCTCAAAATAAATGAATGGAGGAAAACTTACCAAGCAAATTGAAAGAAAAAAAAATCAGGATTTGCACTCCTAGTCTCCAATAAAACAGATTTTAAAACAACAAAGATCAAAAAAGAAAAAGAAGGGCATTACATAATGGTAAAGGGATCAATGCAACAAGCAGAGCTAACTGTACTAAATATATGGACACCCAATACAGGAGCATTCAGATTCATGAAGCAAGTACTTAGAGACCTACAAAGAGACTTAGAGTCCTACACAATAATAGTGGGAGACTTTAACACCCCACTGTCAATATTAGACAGATCAATGAGACAGAAAATTACAAGAATATTCATGATTTGAACTCAACTGTGGACCCAGTGGACCTAATAGACATCTACATAACTCTCCACCCCAAATCAATAGAACATACATTCTTCTCAGGACCACATACCACTTATTCTAAAATCGACCACATAATTGGAAGTAAAACATTCCTCAGCAAATACAAGAGAACAGAAATCATAACAAACAGTCTCTCAGACCACACTGCATCAAATTAGAACTCAGGATTAAGAAACTCACTCAAAACTGCCCAACTATGTGGAAACTGAACAACCTGCCTCTGAATGAAATTAAGGCAGAAATAAGTAAGTTCTTTGAAACAAACGAGAAAAAAGACACAATGTACCAGAATCTCTGGGACACAGATAAAGTATTGTTTAGAGGTTAATTTATAGCACTGAATGTTCATAAGTGAAAGCAGGAAAGATCTAAAATCAACATGCTAACACCACAACTAAAAGAACTAGAGAAGCAAGAGCAAACAAATTCAAAAGATAGCAGGAGACAAGAAATGACTAAGATCAGAGAAGAAATGAAGGAGATGGAGGCATGAAAAACCCTTCAAAAAATCAATGAATCCAGACTGTTTTTTTGAAAAGATTAACAAAATAGATAGACTGCTAGCCAGACTAACAAAGAAGAATAAAAGTAAGAAGAACCAAACAGACACAATAAAAAGTGATAAAAGGGATATCACCACTGATCCCACAAGAATACAAACTACCATCAGAGAATAGTATAAACACCTCTATGCAAATAAATTCGAAAATCTAGAAGAAATGGATAAATTCCCATGACTAGACCAGGAAGAAGCTGTATCCCTGAATAGACCAATAACAAGTTTGGAAATTGAGGCAGTAACTAATAGTCTACCAACCAAAAAAAGCACAGGACCAGACAGATTCAAAGTCAAATTTCAACCGAGGTACCAAGAGAAGCTGGTACCATTCCTTCTGAAAGTATTTCAAATAATAGAAAAAGAGGGACTCCTCCCTAACTCATTTTATGAGGCCAGCATCATCCTGATAACAAAACCTGGCAGAGACACAACAAAAACAGAAAATTTCAGGCAAATATCCCTGATGAACATTGAAGTGAAAATCCTCAATAAAATACTGGCAAACCAAATCCAAGAGCACTTTAAAAAACTTATGGACCATGAGCAAGTGAGTTCATCCCTGGTATGGAAAGCTGGTTCAACATATGCAAATCAATAAATGTAATCCATCACATAAACAAATCCAATGACAAAAACCACGTGATTATCTCAAAAGAGGCAGAAAAGGCCTTCAATAAAATTTAACAAACTTTCATGCTAAAAGCACTCAATAAGTTAGGGATTGGTGGAACATATCTTAAACTAATAAAAGCTATTTATGAAAAACCCACAGGCAATATCATAGTAAATGAATAAAAGCTGGAAGCATAACTTTTGAAAACTGACATAAGACAAGGATGCCCTCTCTCACCACTCCTATTCAACATAGTATTGGAAGTTCTGGCCAGGGCAATCAGACAAGAGAAAGAAATAAAGGTATTCAAATAGGAAGAGAGGAAATCAAATTGTCTGTGTTCACAGATGACATAATTGGATATTTGGAAAACCCCATCATCTCAGCCCAAAAACTCCTTAAGCTGATAAGCAACTTCAGCAAAGTCTCAGGATACAAAATCAATGTGCAAAAATCACTAGCATTCCTATACACAAATAATAGACAGGGAGCCAAATCATGAGTGAACTCCCATTCACAATAGCTACAAAGAGAATAAAATACATAGGAATAAAACTTACAAGGCATGTGAAGGACGTCTTCAAGGAGAACTACAAACCACTATTTGAGGAAATAACAGAGGACACAAACAAATGGTAAAATATGCCATGCTCATGGATAGGAAGAATTAATATTGTGAAAATGGCCATGCTGCCCAAAGTAATTTACAGACTCAATGCTATCCCCATCAAGCTACCACTGAATTTCTTCACAGAATTAGAAAAAACTACTTTAAATTTCCTTTGAAACCAACAAAGATCCCATGTAGCCAAGACAATCCTAAACGAGAAAAACAAAGCTGGAGGCATCATGCTACCTGACTTCACACTATACTATGGGGCTACAGAAACCAATACAGCATGGCTGTGGTACCAAAACAGGTATATAGACCAATGGAACAGAGAAGAGGCCTCAGAAATAACACCACACATCTACAACCATCTGTCTTTGACAAACCTGACAAAAACATGGAATGGGAAAATGATTCCCTATTTAATAAATGGTGTTGGAAAAACTAGCTAGTCATCCCCTGGACCTCTGCCTTACACCTTATACAAAAATTAACTCAAGATGGAAAAAAGATTTAAATGTAAGACCTAAAACCATAAAAACCCTAGAAGAAAACCTAGGTTATACCATTCAGGACATAGGCATGGGCAAAGACTTCATAACTAAAACACCAACAGCAACGCCAACAAAAGCCAGAATTGACAAATCTTATATAATTAAATTAAAGAGCTTCTGCACAGCAAAATAAACTGTCATCATAGTTAACAGGCAATCTGCAGAATGGGAGAAAATTTTTGCAATCTATCCATCAGACAAAGGGCTAACATTGAGAATGTACAAAGAAATTAAACAACCTTACAGGAATAAAACAAACAACCCATCAAAAAGTGGGTGAAAGATATGAACAGACACTTCTCAAAAGAAGACATTTATGTGACCAAGAAACATATGAAAAAAAAGCTCATAATCACTGGTCATTAGAGAAATGCAAATCAAAACCACAATGAGATACCATCTCACTCCAGTTAGAATGGTGATCATTAAAAAGTCTGGAAACAACAGATGCTGGAGAAAATGTGGAGAAATAGGAACACTTTTACATGGTTGGTGGGAGTGTCAATTAGTTCAACCATTGTGAACTAATCCTCAAGGATCTAGAGCCACTTAACCAGCAATCCCATTACTGGATATATACCCAAAGTGTTATAAATCATTCTACTTTAAAGACACATTAACACATATGTTTATTGCAGCAGTGTTCCCAACAGCAAATACTTGGAACCAACCCAAATGCCCATCAATGTTAGACTGGATAAAGAAAATGTGGCACATGTATAATAAGAAATACTATGCAGCCACAAAAAGAATGAGTTCATGTCTTTTCCATCATCATGGAGGAAGCTGGAAACCATCATTTTCAGCAAACTAACACAGGAAGAGCAAACCAAACACTGCATGTTCTCACTCATAAGTGAGAGTTGAACAATGAGAACATGTGGTCACAAGGAGAGGAACATCACACACTGTGACCTGTGAGGGGGTAGGGAGAGAGATAAGGGATAGCATTAGGAGAAATACCTAGTGTAGATGACAGGTTGATGGGTGCGGCAAACCAGCATGGGACATGTTTACCTATGTAACAAACCTGCATATTCTGCACATGTATCACAGAACTTACGATATAATTTAAAAAGTGCAGAAAAAAACACTTTAAATTGTAAATATTTTTGGCTTTGCAGGCCATCCGATTGTGTTATAGCTATGTAACTCTGCTGGTGTGACTTGAAAGCAGCTGTAGATAATGTCTGAAACAAATGGGCACATCTGTGTTCCAATAAAGCTTTATTTACAGAAAGCAGGTGTATGTTGGTATGTAGGTAAAAATTCTGTCACTATGTTTTTCCTCTACTCTCACACCACAACAATCATCAGCACAGAAGAAGACTTCTGTGACCAAATGTGTAGGGTTTTTACCCACACAAAACAGTGTACACCATCTGGTTGTCCTCTAATTCAGCTCCAATAGTCTCTACCCACAGATAGCATGAAATCCCACAAGTTAAGGACTCCATCCCACAGACCACACTCTTCTTTCCCACAGTCACAAGTATAGGCCTCTGCAACTTCTGACCAACCAACTTTTAGTTGGGGTTCCTGCAATCTCCTCTTTGGGTTTGATTAATTTGCTAGGTGGCTCACATAACTCAGGAAAACTCTTACATTTAGTGGTTTATTAGGAATGATATTTTAAAGTACACAGATAAACAGCCAGAAGAAGACACATAGGGCAAAGTCTAGGGAAGTTACTCAATCAAGGAGTTCTGTCCCTGAGGAGTTGGGGTGTGACACTGTCCCAATACATGGATAAGCTCTACATCCCACTTCTGTTGAACTACATTTGTTCAACCCTCCAGGGGCCCTCTGAACCCTGTCCTTTGGATTTTTAAGGAGGCTTCAGGACATAGGATGATCAATTAAACCACTGGGCATTGGTGATCAACTTGATCTTTGTCCTACCTTCCCTCTCTGGAGGTAGGGCATGCAGCTAAAAGTACCAACCCTCTAATCCTTCCTTAACATTTCCAGTGACCAGTGCTACTCTGAACCTATCAGACAAGAGACACATAAAAGACAGCACTCAGGAGATCCCAAGCACTTTAGGAGTTATAAGCCAGAAACTGTGCATGAAAACCAATATGTGTAACTGTCCTAACGCTATAGCCAGATTTGCCCTGGGATGTAGATCATAGACTCCTGGTTTATAGCATCTAGTATTGTTTGGCCAAAAATATAATAGTTTGCCAGGGGACACTGCTATCTAACATTTTATGTCCTTCTCTCCCCTTAAGTCTCCTTAATTTTAAGACTTATGTTTATAAAGTAACACTTTCCTACTTTAGCAATCGTATTATTTACTTTTTTCACTTATATTTTTTGCTTAGAATAAAGGAAAACCATATATTTCTTATTTACACCATTTCCAAAGTCACATGGAAAATGAACTATAGTTGTCCACAACTTTAAAAACTGGAAATAGTCTAGAAATAATTATCAAATTGATTCTACCTTCCAGGTGTTTATTATCTGTCCATCTTGGATTTGGAAACTTTAAAGTATTTAGAAGAGCATTGTCATTAAAATATGAAGTTATTTTCAGAAGCCTGTCACAATAAGCTTTTCAAATATTGAATAAGAAAGTCTATAATCTCTGAGAGCCAACACAATTAACACAGTTTGCCTAGATGTCATCCTTTGAAATGTGGTGGCTTATTTCTTAAATCATGCCAGTGAAGTTATGATCGAGTGAAAATAAAAGTGGGATGTCTAGATCCCAACTTGTACCTGCTATAAAATTTACAGTATTAAGTTTTAGTGCTTAATTTTCTGACAAGGTCTAAGGATGTGTCCATCTGAAGAAGTTTAAACATTAGCTGCTTCTATGTGGTAAGGCAAAACACCAGCACACAGCTACCAACTTCCAGCTCAATATTATTACTAATGAAAAGCTGCTAATAGTTATAAGATACACACAGAGATGATTATAGAGTCCTCCCCACAAGGCAAGAACATGCTATTGTGAATAGTGCTGCATAATGAGCAAATTGTGAATAAACAATGTACTGTGAATATGCTCATGGCAGCTCTGTTCACAACAGCAAAGACATGGATTCAACCCTAATGCCCATCAATGATAGACTGGAGTAAAAGAAATGGTACATATATACCATGGAATTCTATGCAGCCATATAAAGGAATAAGATTATGTCCTTTGCAGGGACATGGATGGAGTTGAAAGCCGTTATCTTCAGCAAACCAATGCAGGAGGAGAAAACTGAATACCACATGTTCTCATTTATAAGTGGGAGCTGAATGATGAGACCACATGGGGGGGGGGGAATATTGTATACTGGGGTCTGTCAGAAGGTGGAGGACAGGGGAAGGGAGAGCATTGGGAATAATAGCTAATGGATGCTGGGGTTAATACCTAGGCGATGGGATGATCTGTGAAGCAAACCAGCACTGCACACATTTACCTGAGTAACAAACATGCACATGTACCCCTGAACTTAAAAGGTGGAAACTAAAAAACAACAACAACACAACAACAGGATAAGATTTGCTAATATCTTCTATCTGTGACTCCTCACAGCAAACCTAGATGCTTATTGTATGACAGATGAAAGGGAGATTTAGGACAGTCAATAATTTGTGTTACTTTTATGGGACAGCCAGAATCCAAATGTTTGTATAAATGATGTAGGTTTTGGGCTATAAATGGACCAATCTATCACCTGCGATTCCCTGATAAGGACAGCGCCCAGGAATGAAATGAAGAGCCTCTGTCCTTGGCTGCTGGTGTATGACACAGGATATGGTGAGACTCTGCGGTGAGTGAGGTATGCTTTAGAAGCCTTGTCAGGACTCTGTTGCAAGCTGCTCTGAGAATCTGTGCCTATCCTGAGGCTGACCTGATAGGGCCAGCTGATTGCATCCCTTCTTAGGAAACAAGGTGGTAGCTGTTCATAATCCATTTATCATGATGGTATACTGATTGTTGTTTCTGATTCAGGAAGAAAATGAAATGAAAATGAATACGAAAAGAGTAGGTTGAAGAGTTATTGGCAAGCTAGTTTGAATGGAGTATAATTAAAAATATGTAGGGAAGTCCCCCCTATAAGGCAAGAGCATGTTATTGTAAATAGCGCTGCATAATGAATATATTGTGAATAACACACATATTGTGTTTCTGTCTCATTGCTGTAGGGGTTCCTGAAATCAGTCTTCTCTAATCCTAGATATTGAAACTCCCTGTACTCACTGTGGGCAACCCCACACTCCATGCTGGTGTTGTTTCACCATGTAGATGCAGCTGATGTTTAAAGTTCTACAGTTGCAGATATCCCTAGTTCTTGTTGGAAAATTCAGCACAAAAACCTAATATTGTAACTTTATAGCACCTACAAGGTGGGATCTAGACCTACTAGGGACCTTACAGAGGCAGGTTCTTATTACCATGGTTTCTCCTGGTGTGTTCTTTTCTTTCTTTTTTTAATTTTAGAGACAGTGTCTCACTCCTAGTTCAGTGGTGTAATTATACATCATGGCAAACTTGAACTCTTGGGCTCAAGCAATCCTCCCACCTCAGCCTCCTGAGAAGCTAGGATTAAAGGTGCTTGCCACCTTGAAGAGAGGGGGACTTGCTATGCTGGCCAGGCTGGCCTCAAAGTCTTGGGCTCAAAAGATCCTCCCACCTCAGCCTCTTGAGTAGCTGGAACTGAAGTTGCCTGCCACCTTGTAGATACTAAGCCTGGCTATGTTGCTTATGGTGGCCTTGAACTCCTGGGTTTAAGTGATCCTTCCAATTCAGCTCCCTGTGTAGCTGGAACTGAAGGTGCCTGCCACCCTGCAGACAGGGAGTCTCCCTATGTTACTCAGGCTGGCCTCAAACTTTTGGGCTCAAGTGATCCTCCAACCTTATATGAGTAGGTGGAAATGAAAGTACACGCCACCTTATGGAGAGGGGATCTTTCTATGTCACCCAGGCTGGGCTTAAACTCTTAGGCTCAAGTGATCCCCCCACCTCAGCCTTCTGCATAGGTGGAACTGAAGGTGCCATGCCACCTTATAGAGATGGGGTCTACCTATGTTGCTGAGGCTGGCCTCAGACTCCTGGGCTCAAGCAGTCCTCTCACTTTAGCCTCCTGAGTAGCTGGAACTAAAGGTGCTTGCCACCTTTTAAAGATGGGGTCTTGTTACACAGGATAGCCTTGAAATCTTGGGCCCAAATGATGCTCCTTTTTAGCCTCTCAAAGCACAGGGATTACAGGGGTGAGCCACTGTGCCTGGCCATGTTCTTTATTTAATATCTAATTCAAATCTATCCATTCAGGAATCTTCTGTTCTCTCTTCTAAGATTGGCCCTCAGTGCTGATTCCGTGTGATTCTCAGGTCCCCTTCTCTCTGCAGACCCCTCCTCTTTGACTCTTTCATGATAAACCCCCTGCTTCAACAATGGGAAGAGGGTGGAAATCAGTTTGTCTTGTTGTCCACAGCAAAGTTCTGTAATTGCTATTATGAATCAAGACTACATCCTGGAATGTTTCTTGTCCTTTGAAGGTAATGAACTTTCCCTGTACACATCACACACAAAAAAATCCATAGTATGTATAATTGTTAATTACAATTATTGTGGTATATGATCACAATTGTTGTGATATTATCACTCATACCACTGAGTGAAGTCCTCCAAATGATAATAGCAGCCGTGATCACACTTATTATGCTGTTGATGCATGCCAGACATTTAATCTTCAAGGCAACATTATGAGGTGAGTATAATGAGTAGCTCTACTTCATATAAATAGAGAATTTGGACATCTGTACCAAGTATGGAAAGCTGAGCAACAGAAATGTTAAGTTGTCAGCCAAGTACAGTGGTGGCTCATGTGTGTAATCTCAGAGTTTCAGGAGGATGAAGCAGGAGGATCATTTGAGGACAGGAGTTGGAGACCAATCTGGAAACATAGCAATACCCCATTTCTACAAAAATAAGGAAAATAATTAGCTGGGCATGGTGGTGCATGTCTCTAGTCCTAGCTACTCAAAAGGCTGAGGCAGAAGGATAGCTTGAGTCCAGGAGGTCGAGGCTACAGTGAGCCATGATTACACCACTGCACTCCAGACTGGATAACACAGTAGACCCTCATCTCTGAAAAATTTTTGAATAAAAGGAAATGTTGAGTTATTGAGTCAAAAGTCCAAAGGCTAAGCCATAACACAACTCTGTTGTTTAGCTAATTTTAATTAAATTAAATAAATTAATATGAACCATGCTTGTCTGGTGCAGTTACAAGGACCATTAGTAATATCCATCTTGCATCAAATTCACTTTCTGATACTTCACTTACTGCTGCACAAACTTGGACAAGAACGTAACCATTCTGTACCTCTGTTTCTCTATCTGGAAGGTGGGAATGAAGTAACAATGTGCAACTCTAAGGGCTGGCATGAGTTAATTTATTAAATACTTATAAGAATCATGATACACATTCACTTCTCCTAAACAAATAAGTTAGCTAAGGTTTGCAAGTGCAAGGTCTTGATAAGACTGCAGGAGAGATTGGGAACTGACATGGTTGGCAAGATCTCATTTGATTATCAAAGTCTTTGGAAAAGAATTTTGGGGGCTTTTCTGACAACCTATGTAAGAGGCAGACTTACATGAACCATCCCTCATCTTGGGCCCAAAAATATCAAGATCCTGATGTCAACCTGAATATTAGCACAGATTATTAGGTCATTAAATAAATTCTTGAAAGCAATTGCTCTAAAAATAAAATGAAATGGAAACTCATGTTTTAAATATTGATGATTCTGGCACCTCCGCAGTCCTTTGATATAGATGTTGCGCTGTAGTCTGAATTAATTAATTAATTTGCATCACGCCTCCAAAACTCAATGTGCTTCTTTGTAACTTAAAGTGTCTATTCACAAACAAGTCTGTAAGACAGATGTCAAAGTAGGACATTACACCCACCTCAGTTTCCATCGATTCAGTAGCTTCAATTTCACAACCCTTATGGAATCTTCTGGGGCTCTGGCATTTTCAATGCATAATGGAAACACATTTAGGGAAATTTATTTGTCATTGGGAGACTTCTAAAATTCAGTACAAAATATCCCTTTAAGATATTGGCATTACAGTGTAGGTAGATTTGGTTTATGGTGGTGCAGAAATCCCTTTCCAACATTGTTGTAGAAAAAATTTGTGGATTTTTTTTGAGTCAAGATCATTTTTTTAGTGGTTATCACTGATGAGAGTGCAGATTTTTCATTTTATACTTTAATCTTTCTATTGGTAATTATGTCTGTCACCATGCTAACTGTTCGTGGGTAAAAATGGAAAAGCCAAGATCTTGGAGACAAACATCAGTGCTCATGGTTACCAAGTATTTGGAGGAGAGACAACTAGGGTAGAGCTCAGAAGACTTTTAGGTCAGTGTAGCCACTTTGTATGATACTGAAGTAGTCATTATATATTTGTCCAAACCCACAGAATGTAAACACAGAGTGAACCCTAAGACTTTGGGGGATAATGATGTGTCCATATAGGTTCACTGATAACAAATGCACCACTCTGGTGGAAGACGTTGATAGTGGAGGAGACTGTTTGTGGAGGGGTAGAGGGTAGATGGAAACTCTCTGTATCTTCCTCTCAATTTTCCTATGAACTGATATTAAGAAAATAAAGTCTATTAAAATTATATAAAACTCAAACATCAGTGTCTACAAATAAAGTTTTGTTGCAATACAGCCACACCCATTTTATTGCATATGGTACGTGGCTACTTTCATGTTACAGTGGAAAGTTGGGCAGTTGAGACAGAGACCACATGTCCTGCAAAGACAGAAGTTTGTAGTACTTGGTCCTTCATACAGAAAATTTGGTTATTTCTTCTGGTGATCCCCTGGATTATCCTGTAATTCTGAGCAAGGCATCATCATGATCAAAGCAGGAGTAGTCAGTTTAGCTTTTCTGCATTATTCAGAGAGCTTTTTGAGCTGGATCTTGAAGAATCAAGCTTTAAATTAAGGACGGAAGCCGATAGTGCTTGGTTGAGGTTTCCAGGATCTTTCTGTTGTCTTCCCACATTGTTATTATATTCTGTAGCATTTACTGGGACCAACACACAACCCTGAAGGCACCTGGGTCAGTTATTTAAAAAAAATAGACGTAGGACACTAATTCTCATGCTGCCAATGAAAAGAGACAGCCTCACTTGCATAACTGAGTTTTTGACAATTTAATTTGTTTGTTTTAATTAATGTCCATTATAGAATTTTCACTGTTGTTCTCCATAATGGCATAAATATAAAAAGTCAATATATAACGTCAATTGCCCAAAAAGACACTTTTTCAAATACATTGCCTAATGCCAAATTACTCATATAAGGATAAGATTTCAGCCTTGTGATTTTGTAATGTGTCAACCTGCCCAGACTAAATTACGTTTCCTAGAATCCTCCCGCCTGTGTGTTTCTATCTTTTGTGTCCCATAAAAGCCATTTTTATCCTGGTTTTATGATGAAGTCAGGACCCCCTCTTAAGGGCCTTATGAAAGTCAAGAAAAATCTCGAGTTCCTTCAAGGGAAATTCCAGGCAGTTGGCTAGCCTTGAAAAGTAAATGGGCAGCTTGATATCCAAGAAGGTAATGGTATTTTAAAACAACAGCAAAGGAAGCTAGAGCCAGGAGATACTAGCTTACCTATAGGAACTAAAGATAATACCTTAACATGAGTCCCTGAGTTGTTTTTCAGAAACCCAGACCCCCACAAAATGCGTTCACTGGCATGCAGACCTCAGTTAAGGGGCAACTGAGGACTGAACTCTAACCACCATTCTTTATTTTAAATGTCTTCCTGAGGGGGCTGGAGGAAGTCATGTCCATGAGCCAGAGCTAACATTCTTTTCTGCTGACCCCAATTTTTAAACAAAGCTTCTTTTCCTTAGCCAAGAGGCAATCTTTGAATCAGGCTATGACCTGTGAGTGCCCTGCTTCAGGATATCCTGCCTTTTAGGGCAAAAACAATGTGTAACCTTCTTGTATTGATTTAAAATTTTACCTGTAGCTTCTGCTTTTCTGAAATTTTCCCCTGCATTTACAAATCCTTACCTGCAAGCCGCTGGGCAAGAGGGGTCTTGGGCATGAATCACCCAATTCTCCTTTCTTGGTGCTTGCAAATAAATGCTTGACTTCCTCTTGCTGCCATCCTAATGTTAGTGTTTGGCTTGCTGTGCCAGGCAAGCAGACCCCCATTCAGTTCTGTAACAATATTAGAGCAAAAGTGAAACTGCAGCAATGTTGCTTTTTGAGGTCAAGATTGGGGAAACAAATGAGAGCTGTGGTAGCTCATGCATGTTGGCTCTTACCTGTGGCCTCACCTCCTTTGCATAGGGGTAGCCATGGGACATGAAGCTGCTCTAACTTTTTGTGGACACTTTTTCAGGTGTGCATTCAGCTCTATGGAAAATGAGGCAAGCTTTTCCTGCAAGATGTCCTGGCATTCAAGTTAAGGGCAGAGAAAACAGACATGGATCATAGATAGCCCTGTTTCTAGATCATGCCTGTGGCTCCAAGCTCATTCTCATTCTCCAATTTTATAGGCTGTTTCTACTTCAGGAATCAAGGATTTTCCTTGCGAAAGGAAAATAAAAACTTGGTACTCCAATTTGCTATGCCAAAAAAATTAAGCTAAAAGCTGAGTCATGCAAGAAGTGGCCTTTTCCTTTGCTCCTAAGCAGATAGCTATGGATAAAAGCCACAGGTGTCTGCTCTGTGTTCACTGGATCTTAAGTAAAGTGCCCATTTACTGAGTCCAAGAGGAATACACAGTTACCTGCTCATTTTCTCTTGCAATCCCTGGACTAATGTGACCATATCCTCCCTCCTCCCTCTCCAGCCCACATTTCTCCTTTAAATATTGAAGCCCTTAAAATCATCTTTGGAGAAAGGCACAGACCACAGACAGTTTCTGTGATTCATGTTGATCTCTTCTGGACATTTCCTTCATCTTGGCAAGATAAACTTCTGAGTTGATTGAGACCTGTGTCAGATACTTTTTGGTTTACACCCACAAGGAGAATCCAGCCTCCCTCATTGCCCAACTGCACTGGGAGTTGCTTGTGGTCTTTTGTGAGCTGATTTTTAGTGTTAATCACTTTCTTCTTAGTTGGAAGACAGAGTTAAGAGCTCAATGATGTGGTTTTTATATTGTTTCCTGTACTTCCATGCAGGTGGGTCACCACCACTACCTTATATGGACAATAACCTCCTCAAAACAGGGACGTCACAGTCTACTCTCATGTTCTTATTCCTTTTCTGATGCCCTGAAAGATATAAATGCAGGGTAGCATGGTTACTCAAGGTGCAAACACATGCTTCCTTTTTAGTCAGGTGAACTAACACTTGAACAATAAAAAGCAAAGGTCACCATGATATACAGAGTAGTGCAAACAGACTCACTCAAAATGCAGTATGTGGATTGCAGGCAGGGCTTTAAATTGCATATCTCATGTACTTGATT
The DNA here is from genome assembly GCF_028885655.2 of Pongo abelii. Taxonomy (NCBI): domain Eukaryota; kingdom Metazoa; phylum Chordata; class Mammalia; order Primates; family Hominidae; genus Pongo; species Pongo abelii. The sequence continues at coordinate 6,385,289 of NC_072009.2, read as the reverse complement.
GCAAATGAGGATAACTGTAATAGTCAAAGCTATCTATCATGTAGGTTGTGGTACTAGACACCTAAGCACTCATCGTGTTGTGTCAGGTAAAAACACATCTAGATGAAGGGAAGGAAAACTTTATTCAAAAAGATTATTGCAATAAGGAGGGGCACTATTCTAATAATGGGAACGGGAGTATTGTCATGCAGCATTGCACAGAGAGTAAGATCTTCAAGCTTGTCAAAGGGCAGGCAGAAAGGAGTTTAGAGACAAACTACTAGAAAGGACCAGACATGGGCGAGTGGGTGGTGGCATAATTGGACTAGACAATATATTCCTTGTGGTAATGTCAGTTAATTCTCTGGAGAGGCCCTTAAGAATGGTCTATGCCCTGGCTCCAACTGAGATTGGGTCAAAGTTCAGGATCCTCCAAGTGAAGCAGAGAAATATACGTGAACTAGGTCCAGGCCTGTGAATAAGCATTGCAATCTAATGCATCTATGGAGCCATAGTTTAGCTAAACTTTTATGAGACAAAAAATAGGAATTAAAAGGTTTATGTGTGTCTTTGTTGAAAGTGAAAATAAAGGTGGGAGGACATCCATGAATCTTCTCTAAGGCATAAGAGAATGGTGTTTTTTGCCGTAACTGCTTTCTCAGAACATGCAAAACAGTTAGAGGAGGTATTTCTTTATTGTTACTGTTTTCCTGGAGCACAAATAAAATTTAACATTGTCAATTGCGTTCATTAATTCTGGTTCCTTCAATAGCCTTCAAAGTCAGGGCTACCCATATTTAACATGTATTGTTGTGTGTAAACACACACACACACACACACACAGGTAGGGGAAGAGAGAGAGAGAGAGTGAGAGAGAGCGAGAGAGAGTGAGGGAGAGCTCATATTTGCCCTGTGCACTGGGATACATGAGTGAGGTTATTGGGCCCAGTCTCTCTACGCTGGTGTACAATTAGGAAAATCTCCTCTAAAATAGGTATTATTATCCCCATTTTTCAGAAGTTCAGAATGAATCTCAAAGTGGTCAGATGAACTTCTCTAAGGAAGATCTACATTTTTAAGTTTTCTAACTTTCCTACTTAATAGTAAGACAAGTGTCAAATTCCACTGGCACTGGATTCCAGCCTTTCTGTCTTCTACATTTTTACCCAAAATAACCACAATAAAAAGAATGGTTCTTAGTTTTTGAGGTGGTGTGCTTCATGGATGTCAAAGCAAAAAAAACTTGAAGACAAAAAGACAGAAATCTAGAAAAGTAGGATGAGCATTCACTCCCATCATCTTGATAAAAAACTGCAACCTGTCATATTTCCCTACCAGAAGGTAGAGATTCAGTTGTGGGTGTTGGCTGGAGTAAGATATAAAAAACTTGAGACACAAAGGGAGCTCTATGTTTGAGGCAAGGTTGCAAAATATCAAATAAAAGTCAAAATGACATCCTTCCAATTTCTCTCTGGTTGCTGTTTTTGACATTTTTTCTGCAATCACAGTGTGATGAGAAGAAAAGTACGTCTGTATCAAAGCCCATGCATAAGTACAAGTAACTGCCCTTGTGATAGAGTAGCCTGATAGGGAAGATTCATTTCATAAGCAAACAAAAACCTGAGAAAGTTCTGCATGCCCACTGGCAATAAAAATTTTAAAAAGGGCTAACAAGCACTGTTTCCCATGCCTTTCCCTTTCTGTCTTACCCGTCATTAAAATGCATCCAACTGAGACGTCAAATACTTTGCAGAATCTCCTTATCCACAAAGCAAGACCAACACTTAAACCAAATTGCAAAGGTTTCTAGATGGTCTGATTTAGAAGGAATATATTGAACCACAAATAATGGATTCGTGGATTTTCCATGCTAGTCAGGAATATGAATAATTATGGTTTAATTCTGCAATGGGAATTACTTATGGGTACCAGCTAATCAGGGCCAGAGGAGCTGGTCCTGACTGACTTTTTCTTTTGTGTGCTCAGATGTGGCCAAATGTCTTTCTAGATGACAAATGTGTCATGCCAGGAAGTGTAAACTGTATAGGTTTGAAATGTGCCATGCTATGTTGGCTCTTAAGAAAAGTTGCAGAAGGGGAAGGCTGAATTATCCTGCGTCTTTGTCCTTGGAAGCTAAAGCTCAGATCACGCTGTGGTCATGGGCTGGCAGATCACTCTGTGGTCATGGGCTGGCAGGTGCAATGAAGGATGAGGAGTTTGCTTCTGGGACATTGACAGAAAAAAATGACTTTAATCTGATGTTCATAAACCATAGCAAACGGCAGTTGAAAAAAATGATTTAGTAACAGATACCAACATGGCAGAAGTGAACAAAAAGGAACACCCCAACATGGACATGTTACAAAAGCAAGGGTGAAACTGGTTTACCCAAACTCTTTGTATCCTTACTTCTAGGATGTGATGGCATCTTTTCCAAAGCAATGGCATCTTTTAGAACAAAATATGGGGAGGTATTTATGTGGTTGGCTGTGAGGGAAATGCAAAGAACATCTCTGAAGCAGATGCTTTCTATTAAAAAAAAAACACAATACATTATTGCCTCTGCAAAATCCCTCTTTTCCTTTCCTAAGACTAGGTGAAATTCATATTTTATGTGATTGCTTTCCCAAATTGGATGATGTTGTCAGCTATGAGTTACCAAAGCTACCTCTTTTGTCTCCTTCCCAGAATACATGAAGCAAAGGTCTAAATGTGATTTTTGGTGAATATGTACTTTTTTTTGTGTTGTTTTCAAATGAAAGAGGCCAAGAGGGGAAAATCAATGTCTTAATCCTACATTCCCCTCCTGGAGAATCTGTGCCACAGGGAAATGGAAATGACAGTGGAGCTGAGTGATCATGTGGTTCAACTCTCTGCCTCTTCCTCTACCAACCACCTCCTCTTGCTCTTCCATCAATCTTCACTTTCCTACTTTTGTGCTTTTGTTCTTCTCTCTCCAGGTTCTTCCAGGGGTGCACACGCTCATTTATTATTTAGCAGGCACACAAACGTTTTACCTTGAGTTTGCGGCAAAGCAATTATATTCTTAATCAAGTCAAGTTGAATGAACTCAGGAAATAGACTACAAAATTTCTTGTTAAGAGTGAGCATCTCTTTGAAAAAGACCATAATATGTCTCCAGTTGTCTATGTCCAGTGGGTCTTGGGATGACCCAAACCCATTTAGCTGTTTTCTAAAACTCACAGACAATGCTTTTCCAAATAATTCAACTTATCGGGGTAAAAAAATATCTTTTCTCTTCCAAGATATTTAAATTGTTTTTAATTTTATTTTAAAATTATACTTTAAGTTCTGTGGTACCTGTGCAGAACAGGCAGGTTTGTTACATAGGTATACACATGCCATGGTGGCTTGCTGCATCCATCGACTCATCACCTATATTAGGTATTTCTCCTACGTATCCATAAAAATGTATGAGTTTATGTCCTTTGCAGGGGCATGGATAAAGCTGGAAACCATCATTCTCAGCAAAGTAACACAAGAACAGAAAACCAAACACAGCATGTTCTCACTCATAAGTGGGAGTAGAACAATAAGAACACTATCTCTCCCCTAGCCCCAAACCCACCAACAGTCCCCAGTGTATGATGATCCCCTCCCTGTGTCCAAGTGTTCTCATTATTGACTCCAGGATATAAAGGTTATTTTTTTGAAAGATACTTGGAGATTTAAATAACTCATCCAGTAATTTTTAACATTGTTCATTTCCAACATTGAAATCAATTTTTCACACTTGGTGTAACTTGGACTAAGTTTCCCCTCATGATGTTTTTCAATGAGCCTTTTACAGTGAAATAATTATGCACATACATCCTCTCTTCTGAAAGGAGGAATTTGGAGTTTACCTCCCCTTCACTTGAAGATTTATAGGTTATCTGCATTAAAGATGAGTTATTCTAAATCATATCCAGGTAATGAATCAATTGCTATTAAACCACAGTAAATTGTGCTGTGCTGGGTTTTAATCATAAACATTTTTCTACCAAAAAACAAATGCTGCTAGACCTGTTCTAAAGATCTCTGATGCAGTATCTCTTCATCAGCATGCAGAGCACTTATATTTTCAATATGATACTTAAATGTAAATGTTTTTTATTAATAGTACTGAGAATATTTTAGTCTTAATGCCACAGAGAGGGAATTAAGATAACATGAAAGATCCACCTCTAAGAGCACACACTGCTAAAAGAATAATACCTAATTTCTACGTTGAACATCTGGATTGATTTCTTTGGGGATTACGTTTTATTTACTGGTGAGGAAATGACTCTTTAACTACATTTAAACTGATGTTGCATGAATATTTAAAATGATGGTTTCAACCAGAGAAATATTTTCATTGCGGAATGAACAACAGAAGAAAATTCCACTTGACTTCCTCTGAAAGATTGCAAAGCTTTAAAACCATTCTCTTGAAATATTGGTATTCACCATCTTACTTATTAAAATCAGTAGAGTCAAAATAAATAGCCTAGCCCTCGTCCTTTATATTCTTGCATTAAAAAGAAAATTAGATAAACCCTCAAAATATGTAAAGCAATAACCTAAAGGCCAAAATGTATTAGTATAATGGCCACAATGATACCTCACCTGTTTTTAGAATTTTATATACACGGCATCCTCAAAACCCCTCAGCAAATGAATGGTTATGTCAACTTTGCAAAGAAGGAAATTGAGGTGAGAGACATTAAATAATTGCCTGGAATACAAATTTAAGTAAGGCAAGGAAATGGATTAGGAATCCAGGTAGGTCTACCGAGTGTGAGTTTGTAATGATACACCCAATCATAGAGGAAGTCTCTCCTCTTCAGGAGGAAGAAAACTGATACCCACTAATCCACAGTATCAGTGGATCAGGGTCTTCGTAAAAATAATTGTAAAAACATTTATTAAGCACTTGTGTATAAAAACACAGAGTACCGTGAGAAGAAAATTGTACAGAGCTAGGCAAGGCAGGACTCCTTTCAAAAGCAAATAATATGTGAGAGAGAAACAAACTCTAATAATTGTAGAAAAAACTTTTGGTTAATAAGAAAAAGAAATTTAACCAGGATACTACATACTCTAAGGATGATTTTCAATTTTTAATTTAACCGTTTTATTTCATTTTATTTTATTTTATTTTTGGAGGTGAGGTCTCACTCTCATTCAGGCTGAATTACAAGGGTGCAATCACAACTTACTCCACCCTCCGTCTCCTGGGCTCAGTCAGTTTTCCCACCTTAACCTCTGGAGTATCTGGGACTAAAGGTGAGTGCCATCATATCTATTTTTAAAACTTCTTGTACAGATGGGGTCTTGCTGCATTGCCCAGGCTGCCTCAAGTCATCCTCCCACCTTGGCCTTCTAAAATACCGAGATTACAGATATGAGTCACCATGCTCAGCCTTCTAAGTATGACTTTTAACTATTTTGTCTATTTGTTTGTTTTGCATGAGAACATCATAATCCTGTCAATGCAATGTTGTTTAAAATTTATACTCCTATTTCTTTAAATATAAAGTTTAATTTTTAAGGGCTCCTTAAATTCAGGTTTGACAAATCTTTGTTATTCCAACTTACAGCTCCTGTTTCTGGTATAGGGTTGGTTTTTTTCCAAAAATAAATAAATAAATAAATAAATAAAAGCCCATATGTAAGACTGTCTAAAAACTGGTTAGTGTCTTTCTTTGGCATTTTTCTAAAATTTAGCATCGCTGCCAATTGACTCTAGAAATGGCTCTCTTGAGGTCTAAAACAACACTGAACAGAGATTCACAAGATGAGGGAGAAAATACAATCATATAGCCACATTTTGGTGAATGACAGATCACATATACAATGGTGATACTATAAGATTTTGGTACTTTTGCAGTATTTAAATATGTTTGATCACAGAAATACTTTAACCCCATATTTTTTACTGTACATATTCTTTGTTTAAACATGATTTTAATACTGAATTTTTATGGTACTGTTTCATGTTTAAATACATTTAGATACGTAAACACTGACCATTGTGTTACAATTGCCTGTAATATTCATTATGGTAACACACTGTACAGGTTGTAGCCAAGGAGCAATAGGCAACATCACATAGGTGCATCATAGGCTATGCTGCCTAGGCTTGTGTAAGCACATGGTATGATGTTTGAGCAATGAAATCACCTCATGACCCTTTCTCAGAATGTATCCTGCTAGTTAAGCAATGCATGACAATCAGATTCCCTTTTAACCTTTGACATTAAGGCATTTATACTCCAGTAGGCAAGCCAAATTTCACTGAAATAAAAGGGACCAATATAAGAAAGTATATATTCAACTTCCAAGTGTCTTCTAAGTGATAATTTCTTAAGGGAACAGAGAACAGAGTGAGTGATGAGAACTGTGGGTTTGGTTCCTATGCTGTGGTTGGCACAATAATGTAGAAAATAAAATACAATTTCAAGATCCTCTATATTTAAGATATCAAGGAGGGACTTCAGACCTGGAAAGTGAGTCATGTAGCATGCTTGCAATTCTGCTTCTTAGATAATAGCTTAAATATCTTCTTTACTACTCTTGTTCTGTAAATGACTAGGAGAGACCAGAGACTAGGCCTTCGCCTTGCAGTTACTGATCTTTGTTATAGATTATCTGTCTCTTTTATTGTCCTGTTCCTAACTCAGACCAGATGGTCTAACCCAAAACCCCTTCCCAGTCACATCTTCAGTGTGGAATGTTAAATACACCTTTCCTCAAAGAATAAGTCTACCTCAACTAATCAGATCACTGTAACTGCATCAAATATATTGAAAGATGTCGAAGTTCTGTTAAACTTCTGTGAACATTGTCTATATAAGCAATCCCAAACTTCCACATTTTGAAACACTGACTTCCATTATTTGGAATCTGTGATTCCCAGGACAGCCTGTCTTTAACTTTGTGCCTGAATAAACCCTCTTTAAACTAGTTTCTGGTCTCTTTAATTAAAGTTGGCAATAATGACCTCCCAAAGACGTCCAGGTCTTAATCCTCAGAAGATACAATTATGCTGTTACATGGTAAAGGGAAAAAGTTGTTGCTTATTTGATGTTAGGTTTATTTAATGTTAGGTTGATGTTATTTGATGCTACATATCTACTTACATGTGTAACTTTGTGTTCATGGGCAAACTGCAAACCTATAACGTAATTACTTGTTTCTGTGATGATTGAGGTATATAGGAAATATAATTTATACTTTTGCCCTATTTAATTCCAAACTTTAGTGTTTAATACTTACTTACACAGCATCAAATAAAAACCAAATTTTTTTTGGTTTTTAAGCCTGTAGTTACCATTAGGGCTGTTAATCTGCTGACCATGAGGTGGGGAGATCCTCCTGAATTATAAGGTGAGACCAATGTAATCACAGGGATCCTGTGTGATGGAAGAAGGAAGCAGAAGTCAGAGTCAGACAAAAAGATGTGAGGACTGCATCAGAGTCAGAGAGAGGCCACATTGCTAGGTTTGCAGAAGAAGGGAAGGGATCATGAGCCAAACAAAGTTGGCAGTCCTTAGAATTTGGAAAAAGCAAGAAACCACCATTTCCAAAAACATCTGCAGGTGTATAATCCTGCCAACAGCTTGATTTTACTCCAGTGAGACCAATTTTGCCTCCCAATCTCCAGAACTTTAAGGTAATACATGTCTATTGTTTTAAGCCATTCTGCTTTTGGTAGTTTGTTACAGCAGCCAGAAAAAAAATACTCATGCAAATACCTGTTCCAAAAACACTGCTCTCAGACATTGCAAGTGGACTCATGCTTCTTTCTTTCAAAAGGAGTCAACCTTACTTTCTGATGCTGCTGTGGAGAGCTGCAGTCTGGTGTGGATAAGTGTATCCTGGGCACCATGCCATAGTGTAGACAACTGTTCACACTTAGTCTCCACCTAGAAAGCAGGGGTCGTGTCTTAGTCATGTTTGTGTTTCTGTTGAATGTTCTGTGGATGAGTAATAAAGGTTACAAGAGGACACAGATAAACACACACTGAAGTACTTGAAAATTGAGTTGGGTGAGTAATCTCAATGTTGCGAAAACTCAACCACACTACTCCAGGACTGGTCAGCTTGGTCCTCCCAGGAGCTTGTTAGAAATGCAGAATTTCAAGCCTTCATCCCAGACTGAGTTAATTAGATCCTACATGTTAGCAAGATAACAAGGAAGTTCCCATGCAGACTTAAGATTGAGAAGAACTCTAGGCAAGTGGCTCTCAACTACAGCTGCACATTGTAAATCAAGGTCAGCATCTGGTTTCATTGCTTTAAGGAGGTGTCCTTTACATCAACATTTTACCCAAAGAGCTCCTTGCATCATTCTAATGTGCAGCCAAGAATAAGGATCACTGTTTAAGCATCAACACTGTTTTTCACAGAAGTTGGCTTTGTATAGACCTACGGGGCCAGCCATCATTCCCTTATATCAGTCCTCAATCCAAGATGTACCATATTCATGGAATAACCACTTTCTCTTGTCAGTCCTTTCTTCCTTCCTTTTGGGAGAATGTATTTCAGGCGCTGCCTTCCTACAAAATGTAGAATGTATTTCTCCTCACAAGATAATCTCATATTATTTAAAGACATGTTTCTGAGTTGAAATATAATGGTGATCCTTAAAGAAGTAAAGAATGCTTATCTCAGAAAACACTAAAAATTCTCACTTCAGTGTTGTGAAACTCAAATTATTATTTAAAAATATATAAAAAACTTCATTGTGAAACTCAAATTATATTTTATTTAAAAATTGGTATGAAACTTTGTAAGGGCATATGTCACAGATTTGCTTATTTTGAAAGTAAATTCTAGACTATGCAACAAAATGAGTGGTTAATTTCATAACATTCCAATTCTTAGAAAGCTAGAGAAAATATTCTTATCTTACAGAATAAGTAGTTATTGTGTGGTCACCTTTCAAGGCAAAATGAAACTAAATTTCAAAATTTATTAAGTAAATGTGATAGTTATTGGCTTTATCAAAGCATATACATTTGTTTTAGATTTTGCTATTATTAGAGTATGGAAGGAAGACTTTTGTAGATTTGTTATATTGACATCTTTTATGTTCTTCAACATCCTTTCTTCTCCAACACTTACACTGTCATTTCTGTGTGGTGCTTTACCCAAGTATAATTGGACAACAGTCTTCCATGCTGCTTGGCTTAGGGCTTCTGTGACATAGCATAAGACATCCACAAAGCCCACCACTCATGGGCAGACACAAATCATAGCGCCAATGTTGCCACCCTTGGCCACTGCCTATCAGGAGCTGTAAAATAAGTGGCTTACACCTTTGATGCCTCAGATAGACAATTTTAAGGTGTATTTCAGAGGCTTTTCAGAAGGTCCCTGACAGGATTGAACATGTGCTTTTCTGGAGGTGGATGAGTCAATGAAGCATCCTTGTACTATGGGTTCTCTATTTTATTTCCTTTGTTCTAGATGACTTCTTCCTGGAACTACATTCTTACCTAAAGTATCCATCCACAAGCTTTTCCTACCATTGTTAAGGGAAGACTAGGTAAGACTATAATCCCATTATTTGCTTATCTTTCTTCCTCATTAGCTTGGATGTTTCTCTTGTAGATGAAGCTTTTAACTCACATATCTTTGCAGGCCCTCACAACTACCACACAAAATAAAACAGGCACTCAAAAATTATTTTCTGGATCAGTGAATGGATTTCAGGGTCTACATCTCCAAGAAGTTTACCTCTGATAGCTCTAGTTTTTTTCCAATGCTAACATCATCTGCCCTTTCCAGCGTTTCTCTATAGCATAGTCAAGCACTTAAGTCCTGTTCACTGCAAGATATTTAAGCACTTAACTCTTGCTGATGGCTTATGTTTCAGTCTCAACTTGTCTATCCATTTTGCAGACAATTTCCTGAAGACAGAAATTCATAAAATTCATTTCAAGTAAGAAAACAGGAAAGTACTTGGTCAACAGTAAAAGATACACAAGTGGTAATGATGATTGTGGTGTAGATGGTGATGATGGTGACGGTGAGGAAGATGATTGTGATGATGATGGTGATGATGATGATGATGGTAATGGCAATGATGATGATGATGGTGATGATAATGATGGTGATGATAGTGATGATAGTGATGATTGTGATAATAATGGTGATGGTGAAGTTGGTGACAGGGATGATAATGATGAAGATGACGGTAATGATGATAGTGATGATGGTGATGGCAATGAGGGTAATGATGATTGTGATGGTGATGGCAATGTTGGTAATGATGATTGTGATGATGATGATAGTGATGGTGATAATGATGATGATGGTGATGGCGATGATGGTAATATGGTGGCAATAGGGACAGTGATGATGACAATAATGATAATGTAATGACCAATAGGCAGACATCCTATATTCAGTATAAAAGCTGAGCTCAGATGTTAGCAGACTTCCATGGTTAATTTTTTACCTGAGGGTGGGTCACATAGGAAGGTCTGTCTCTATACAAGGCAAAGGGAAGTCATCATGCTCAATTCCAATTTCCTTAATTTCTATACCAACAATAGCTGTATTGTTTCACCATCATCACATATTGTGCCAGTTGGAATCCATGTGTCTCATTGGAAGGCAATGGACACATTTTCATTTACACCTCAAACTGGCTTATCAAAGGAGATTCTAGCACTTTTAGTAAATCCTGTCATTTACAATGAGGCATTAGCTAATCTAAGTAAGTCAGGCAGAGGAAGATAAATACTGCATGATCTCACTGATGTGTGGAATTTTAAAAGTTGACCACATAAAAGCAGAAGGTAGAACAATGGTTACCAGGACTGGGGTGTGGAAAAATTGGGGAGATGGTTGTCAAACAGTACAAACTTTTAGTTACGATGAAAGAGGAACAGGTTTTGGAGAACCAGTGTACAGTATGGTGATGATAGTTATCAATACTGTATTGTATGTTTGAAATGTACTAAAAGAGTAGGTCTTAAGTGTCCTCACTACACATACACACATACACACACACACACACGCTATGTGAGGTGATAGATGTGTCAACTAACTTTATTGTGGTAATATTTCACAATATATACACATAGCAAAACATCAAATTGTGCAACTCAAATGTATATGATTTGTAAAAATCTATCTATAATACTGTCTCTTTATTTTGCTGTACTGTCTGTTCTAAATTTTTATATTATTTTTTATTAATGCTACTTTCTCATTATTCATTGGGAAATAGATTAGATATATTTATATGGTCTCGTAATTGTCATTTTAAAGTATGGATATTATAATTTAAATTGCTTTTTTTGCTTCTAATATGTCACTAAATCTTGTAGCTACATATTTAACCATTAACTAGTATAGAGAAGTTCAATGATTATACAATGGCAAGACCCTACCTCCTCTTCCACCAATATATGTTAAACATAGAACTAAAGGAACAAAATTTAAAGTGACTATCTATTGAAGAATAAAATAATTGGTCAAAACAGATTAACTTGAATGTCATCAGGAAAAAATGGTACTAAATTCAAAATCATTAGTGATGAAAAAATAATTTTAGAAAAAAGTACAGTATTATTTTCTTATAAGAAGCTTAACTTAAATATATGAATTGGCATGTGTAGAGAAAATGCCCAATATTGGTACACTATTACAGATTTACAGGAGGTAATCTGTACCTTACAGAAAAGTAATTGCATGGTTAGGTGTGAGTTATAGGAAAAACATAATTATTAAACATTCTAAAAAGCATGATGTCTCTTCAAATAAAATATCATGTTACTCATGTTCCACTTTTAGCACACACATAACAGCTTTGGTAACTGATAATCATTATTTGTTATTACTGAAAGTTTGCTTGAGTTTGGCCTACTGATTTTTTCCCCCATTTCTTCCTGATCTACCTTTATCTCCTCCTTCTCTTTATTTCCTGCCTTCATGCATCTGAAAAGAGATGACTCTTTGGAGGGTGAAATTATTATGAGGTGGCCATGATATGAGAAAGGTTACAGCACAGAGGGTTACTCCACATTTGTACTCAGAAAATTCGTCAACTGGAAAAACAAAAACAAAACAAAACAAAAAAATGTTTCTTCTGTTTTCAAAGAAAGTGAGCAATTTCTGGACATTTACCTGGATAAGATAATGCCTGAAGCTTCTTGATAAAAAGCTAAAAGAAGAAATTTTAGAAACTACCAAATAGAGGCATTTGCAATGTGCTATGGTGTTCACTCAGGAATAACATTTTGCTCTTCATTTAATGGCAGGGCCCCATCCTGTCTAACAGAGTGAAACCCCATCTCTACTAAAAATACCAAAAGTTTGTTGGGTTTGATGGCACAAAACCTGTAGTCCCAGCTACTCGAGAGGCTGAGGCAGGAGAATCTCTTGAACCTGGAAGGCTGAGGTTGCAGTGAGCTGAGATCATGCCACTGCACTCCTGCCTGGGTGACAGAGTGAGACTCCATCTCAAAAATATATATATATATATATGCACACACATATATATACGTATATATATATATTTTATATACATATATATGTATACATATATATATATAAATATATATTATATATATATCAGGGCCATTTAGCATCATGCAGGCATTGCTATTGGAAGGCAAATTGTTTATATTCATGACAACTGTGTTGTTTTTAAAAATGTAACTCTAAAACTTATGAAATATGTGAGATTTGACCTTATTTTGGAAAAAAAATATTGATCATTGTCTGGTATCTATAATGATTTGGTAAAGTCATGATAATGTTTCTTAGACTATATGGCAAATAAAGCCTAATGCCAAAGACACACAATTGATCAGATGGCATTGCTTCTTGGGTCTTGAATACAAAATGTTTTATAATGTAAATCATTCTTAAGGTTATCATACCAAAAACATTTTTTTGCTATTGAGATTTTGGTTCCATATGAAAAAATGGCCCTGTATTATGAAAGTACATTTTGGAATCTTTCAGCTAACAGAGACTTTGGGATTAAAGATATTGCTATATAACCCTCAAAAGAATACTCGTTTTTAATATATATGCCTACAAAACCAACAACACTGGTTTATAATAAAAGAGAGAGTGTCTCATTATGAGCTCAATTTTCTATAATCTGACAATGTGTGAATATAGCTCAAGATGGAAATTTCTTTCATTATAATTTTTAAAACCTACTATGACCTTGTCAGCCACATTGAAATAACTAGAAGCAAAATTTATGCTTAAAACATATTGCATATGTACATTTATTAGAGAAGTTAATAGTATTTGAAATGAGCCATATTTCACTCTATGATGATCACAAAAACTTTGAGCCATACAGCATAGTCATTATAGGGATTGATCCAATGTATTTTATTTCATAAAGGAGTACAGGTACGTTTTACTGTACAACCACATTCTCCTGAATCTAGGTACTAGGAATATAGGAGCTGGAGGTAAATTATCTAATATAGTTAGCAGAAGTTACATTTCCTTAAAACTATTCATGGATTACCTAGAGCAAATTATGATTCATTCTTTATTTTAAAAAGAATTCATTTGTATGTAGCAAATTATCATGTCTATGGCTAGTATTTTAGTTATTATTTCCCCTAATGTAGATTTCCAAGGGTACTGCATGCCCACTAACATTTGGAAAATATTGACTACAATTGCAATAGCAATTTTGTTCCTAATTTTCCTGTTACTACATTTGTGGCATTCCAAAAAGATATCACCCACTTAGAATGTATGTCTTATTTTATTAAGCTATTCCCTCCGTGAGAAAAGAGAAGTAGTGAAGCTGATATAGTACACTTCATGTTTCACTCTCAAATCACATGAAAAAAAGGCCTTAAGCGGTTTAAGCAGCCACACACACAAAGAATGGCAGGTAATGAGAAGCATTGGAGTATCTGCAGAGGCCACTAACTGAGAATGACACAAAGGACATACAAATAGAGAGCATACCTTGAATCTGAATTTTTAGGGTTTATGACAGTGATGTATAGAGAGGGACAGTTGGCTCTGAAATTAACTAGATATTATAATTTACTGTTTTTGTCATAATTTTTAATTTTTAATTATTATAGACATTGTATATATTGTATGGACATTGTATATATTTATGAAGTACATGTGATACTTTTCCTGATTCTACTCTTTTAGTTATTTTGAAATATACAACAGTGATTAACTATAGTCACCATACTGTGCTACTGAACACTAGATTTTATTCCTTCTATCTAACTGCTATTTTTGCACCCATCAACCATCCCCATTTTATCCTCCCCTCTGCATCACTCTCTTTCTCAGCCTCTGGTAACCAAGATTCTACTCTCTATTTCCATGAGTTCAATTAAAAAAAATTGGCTCCCACATATGAGTGAGAACATGCACAATTTGTCTTTCTGTGCCTGGCTTATTTCACTTTACACAATGTCTTCCAGTTCCACCGATGTTCTTGTCAATGAGAGGATTTTTTTCTTTTTTATGTCTGGATAAATTTCACTGGGTATATGTGGTGCCAAGCAGGAATGGGCTGGTTGGGGACCCAGCGAGCTCCCAGGACCTTTCTGCTGCTTTGTCTACCCCTGTATTTCACTTGGCTCCCTAACTTGACTCAACACCAGGTGAAGTCAGAAACCGCTCCTGCAAAGAGACATTCAGCTTCTCCAGGGGAGGTGTGTGTTCAGGAGAGAAGGATCTACCTTTCCCACTTCCACAGTTGGGACACTCACAGTATCTCAGGTGTCTCCCCAGTCCTGCAAAAGCAGTCCACTTCCTTCAGAACTTATGTAGTTCCTCTCAGGATTGCTGGTTTCTTCTTGCAGTTGATCTGGAGCGAAAACTCACAATGCAAGCCTCTGCATGCTGCTCTGTCGAGAGCTGCAATCCAGTCCTGCTTCCTGTCAGCCATTATCCATTGTGTATAGGTACCTCATTTTCTTTAGCCATTCATCTCTTAATGATCACTTATGCTGAATCCATGCCTTGGTTATTGTGAGTAGTGCTGCAGTAAACACAGGACTGTTGATGTCTCTTCCATATACTGATTTCTTTTCTTTTGGGTGTATACCCGGTGGTAAGATTGCTAGATCATATGGTAGTTCTCTTTTTAGTCTTTTGAGAAACCTCCTGACTGTTCTACATAGTGGCCCAACTAATTTACTTTCCCACTAACAGTGTACAAGTGGTCCCCCCTTTTTTCCCACATCCTCAACAGCATTTGGGTAATTTCATCTCATGCAACTTCATCAGACTGTGTTCTTTCATTTATTCTTTCCACAACTTTTAAGCATCAGTGCTGTGTCACATAGGATAGTAGGCTTGAAGAATAAGGAAACATTTTTGGTTTCAAAGATCTTGCAATCAAAGAAGAAAAACAGATAAATAAATGAAAGATGAAGGCATAGTGCCATGGCACCTGGAGGAAGAAACTGCCATGAGATGCTGGTATGAAAACTTCAGGATGCTTGGATGGATTCTTACCTTATCTCATGTTCTATGAGAAGCAGAGGTCAAGACAAGAGTAAACATGCAGGGGTTTTCTTCTGCAAAATGCCAGTGTAAAAGAAAATGAAGAGAAAGCCATTTGCCTCTTCTTCTGTCTCTTCCATTTTTATATAAACGGATTTGTTCAATGGGTGCCTATATTGACTATCTTTTTCAGTTGGTGTGATATTTTCAACATGTATCTGTGATGTAGCATGCATTGGTACATCTTTTTATTGCCAAATAAAATTTCACTATATAAATTATCACATTATATTCATCCATTCATCAGTTGATGCTCTCTCACTCCATTTAACAATCTCAATATACAACCTCCTGATTCTTATGCTAGTTAAAAAAGATCCGTCCTCAAGTTTTCTTGTGCCTATCATTGTGATCTCTTTCCTCTCACACAATTCTTGGTGTTTGTTCTCCAGGACCATAATAGATACTGTGAAGATTCACAGTTAGCTCCTCTGAACTCCCAGCTCTAATTTTTAGCAGTTGGACAAGACCCAGTCTAGTCCCTTACCCCTGATAATTATAAGGGCATGATTTTCTTACAGCCTTGATATCTAGCTTCCCACTTATATTAAACCAAAGTGGGCCACCATATTTCTTTCACTGCACATGGAGCACACTTGAATGTGCCCCAGAATCTCTGATAAGCATATTTATCTTGCATGTAGTTCATCACTCTCTGATTTTTGCTTACTTAAGTATCAAATTCTGTAGAAACTCAGTTCAGGAATTTCACTTCTATTCATCCAATGAAGCCGATACTGCACCAACAAATGCTTAGGTAATAAGAATAAAATCTAGGGAGGAAACACAAATCAACTATGTGAAGTCAGAAGGAAGTAAATACAAGCAGGCTGATTCTGGAGGGAAGTTGGTACATGGATAAAACAAACCATAAGTTTGAAGTTTCCATTCTTACAGATTTTAGCCAAAGAATACATCACAATTAACACTTCAGCTAAAATTCCTATAGAAAGCCTATGGCTTTTCTAGCCAGAGGAAATTAAAGAATTGGGGGCAATTGTATGCTTTGGAAAGTGAAGGGGTACATCCCAAAATCAATATACTCACACACAAAGAACCCTAAATTCTGCGTATAAATTTGTCTCAACTCTCTAGATGACACATGTACAACAGAGTCAAATCATCTCAAACAAAAAATAACTAAGTTGAAATTTTATCTGCCATCCAGAAACTGTGTTGGTATTTTGTGTCTAATGAAAGTATTACCCAGAAAAAGAGATCTCAATACAGACCTCAAGAGAGGGTTCTTTCATCCCACTCAGGAAGGAATTTAAGGCAAGTCACTTGTGGTAAAAGAAGCAAGTTTATTAAGCATATATTGTTATGGGTATTGGGACATCTGGACTTTCTTTTGTTGTAGGAGTGTTTCCTGGTAGGTATCTTTAGGTTATTTCTTCAACTATAAACATCTTCCAACCATAGATCATGACTGACCAGAAATATGCCTTGCTAGTTTTAAGATGGAGTTGACTTTTAAATGGTGTCACTCTGGCTCTCCTAGGAGCCTGCTTCCTTACAAAAGCAATTATCTGGCTAAATGCATGCACACACACACACACACACACACACACTCACACACACACATTATACAAATTAATAGGGCCCTCAGTAACCTCAAAATAACATTTCCAATATTCAGAAAAAAATCAAAAGTTACTCAAAATACAATGAATGGGGAATATGGGATACATTCTCAAGAAAAAACACCATCAACAGAGATCAGCCCACCTTTCCATCAAGAGGAACCAGATGTTGGAAATACAGGACAACGTATTTGTTTATGACAGCCATTAAAATATGCTTCAGATGGATAAGGACCAGAAAATAGGGAATCTCAGTAGAAAAGGAGGAACAATGGAAAAGAAAATCCAAGTGGAAATACTGAAAGCAAAAAATATAATACCTGAAATAAATAATTAACTGGATGGATTTAGCACAAGAATGGATAGAAAAGAATAAGTTATCCTAAAGACAGATTTCTAGAAAGTATTGAGAATGATAGAGGGAGACAAGAGACATTGAAGGAAATAATCATACCACCTGAATCAGTATCACAATGTAGGAATGATTTAGCTAATGTGTAGTTGGAATCTCAGGAGGAGAAAGGGGTGGGGAAATGCTAACTAAATATAATTGAATAAAATTTCCCTGATGCAGTGGTTTATACCCACATTCAAAAGTTTAATAAACACCAGCAGAATAAACAGTAAGAAAAGCCTATGTAAACACCGTGGAGTCAAACTGCTGCAACACAATGGTAAAAAGAAAATCTTGAAAGCTGCCAGAGGAAAATGATGAATTATTTACACTTTAGATAATTGCCCAGTCTTCTTCACAAATACGGAGACAAAAGGACTATGAAGCCACATTTTTGATATGCTAGTTAAAAATTATAGAGTTTTATATTAAGCAAAAGTATTGTTTAAGACTGAAGGTAACAAACGGTACTTTTAGGGTAAAGAAAACTAGAACTGCATCACTTGCAAAACTGAATGATATGAAAACCTAAGAATTGAAGGTAAAACTTAGATCTTAGAATGAATAATATCAGAAGTGGTAAATACCTAGGTAAATGTAAAAGCCTGTGTAATGTACAGTAAGCTGGGGGGAGTTAGTAAATGAACCTGAATAGTTATGAGTTTTCCGCATTTTATTTGTGGTGGTACAATATTAACTTTAGGCTACGAAAAGCTAAGAATGTGGGTATTCTGTATTGCAACCACTAAAGATAGCTCAAAATCCAATCAGTAATTGATAGTAGAATCTAAATACCTGAGTAATGAAATAACCTGTTCAACAAATCCCCACAACACAAGTTTACCTGTGTAACAAAACAGCACCTGTACACCTGAACTTAAAGTTAAAAAAATAAAATCACAAAAGTCGTCAAGAAAAAGGGACAAAATTAAAATCAAAAGATAAATATTAACTTACAATAAATATTGATGGAATAAAAAAATTCAATAAAACAAATTGACACAATGGGTCAATAAGCAAAAAATACATAGTCTATAAACAAGTATTTTATACATAGTCTGAATGCAAATGGATGGGAAAAAATATACTGGTTAAGCAGCAAGCACAAATATGCTGAAGTGACTGCATTCATATCAGATGGAAATGGTAATATATGTCTCCAAAAAGACTTTATAAGAATGTTTATGGCATAGATTTACACCTAGTAGCCTCCAGTTTAAAATTCTCCAAGTGAAGCATTAGTCATAGTAGCCAAGATATGGAAACAATCTGAAAGTCCATCCACAGATGAATGGATAGAAAAAGTGTGGTACATACACACAATGGAAATATTATTCACTCATAGAAAAGAAGGAAATCCTACCATTTGCAGTAGCATGGATGTACCTAGAGGACCTCATGCTGAGTGAATTAAGCCAGCCACTACTGGACAAATACAGCATCATTCCACCTATATAAGGCATTTAAAATAGAAAGGCGATTGTCAGGGATTGGGGGAGAGAAAATGCAGAATTGTTTCTCATGGGTATAAAGTTTCAGTTGTGCAAAATAAGTTCCAGAGATTTGCTGTAAGAAATAGTATCTGCAGTTAACAATGCAGTATGGTGCATTTAAAAATATGTAAAGAGAATATATCTCATTCTAAGTGTTCTTACCACAAAATACGTAAAGAGAATACATCTCATTCTAAGTATTTTTACCACAAGGAAATTTTCAGAAGTGTTGGATTCATAAATTTTAGGACCTTGATTTTGATGGGGGTATCATGGGAGTATACATATATTCAAACATTGAAAGGTATACATTAAATATGTGCAATTTTTGGTATATCATTTATGCCTCAATAAAGCTTAAACAAATTATCCAAGTATACTTGAATTGGAAGATGTATCCAAATAAATAACCAAAGTTTGGTATTTTCATACAAATATGTACTCTGGAATACAAAAGAATAGACTAACAGTACACACAAGAAATACAAAAATCTCAAAACTCTTCTGCAGAGTGAAAGAAATATTACACAATAGAATGTGTAGTGTATTATTCTACTTAAAGAAAGTTTCAGGATGGGAAAAACTGATCTATAGTGGGAAAACCGGAAGATAGCAGTTACCTCTGAAGGGGGTTGAGATGGTGTTGCTGAGGCTAGACTTGACTGGAAAGAGAAACAAAAGATTTCTCTGGGTTGGCAGTATTTCCTACCTTGAAAGGGGTTTGGCTTTGCAGATGTATATATTTGTCAAAACTCAGATAATATATGTTAATATGCATGCATCTCATTTCATGTAAAACCTACATCAACAGCTATAAATAAATATTAATATGTAGTTCCTGTTTTGCATGCTGAAAAATGTAAAAAGAAAAGTACTTATGTGTGAAATTTGCTTTGAAATGAATCCAAAAATAAGATGGATGAATGAATGCATACAGGGCTGCATAGGTAGATAGATATTTCATGGAAATAGTATACTAGTGTACGAACTTAAGAAGACTATTTACAGTAATTTAAAGGGAGCGTCCACCTACCACATATATTGTGGTAGGTGGATGATTACTTTAAAATTATTTCAATGTTGCCTTATGTCTGAAATTTTTCTTAAATAAAATACGGAGGTCAGGGAGGGTCAGCTCAAATTCTATTTTCTGTTTGAAGCCTTTATTTGAAGTTCCTGCTTTGTTTCCCTAAAATCCTGTCCTGTTCATTCACTCAACAGTTCAGAATTTAGACACTCTGGGTGCATAACATATACCAGTCTGTTATACATCTTTGTAAGTGTTTTTCTGCTATCTTCAAGAGAATACAAATCACCTAAGAAAAAATGGTATGTTCTTTGACTTTCTTTTTCTAGTTCAGAGCATACAATATCCCCTAGGTTCTTTATAAGTGTTTATTAACATTAATAAGTGGCTTTTTGTACCCTAGAACTAGACAGTTATTAATATTATCAATTCATAACTTAAGAAGAGATACACTGTGTGGTTCTTTCAAAATGTCACATGTACCTCATAAACATTTACTACCATTATATATTTATGATAATTGAAAATTAAAATAAAAAACAAACAAAAAAGTAAAAAGTGCGTCACTTATTTAAAAATATTATCACAATGTTCATAATACTTTTATGGTTGAAGGAAGGTAAAACATTTATCTCCATGTAGTTTTTTTTTTTAAGAAAATGAAATAATCTCAGCATTTGAGACCAAAAGTACACTTTATTGGGTGGAAAACAATGAAGCACTAAAAATATAGAGTCAATTCTTTCTGATCTCTCTGTAGCCTCTACAACTTCAGGAAGACTAGAGCTGGTACAAATGGGAATTTCTCCTTTGGGCTCCAATTTAATCTAGTCATCTCACTAAAATGCAGATGCTTTTAACTTTTCCATAATCTGAAAACCAAGTTGAATTTTTCCATGTAGTGAGAACCTTATCCTGACTCACTGAGAACATTGCCAATTGAATAGTCCTCTGAAATTATACAAAAACAAAATAAATCTGAAGCAAGAGGAGGATATAGGTATAATTGTCCTGGGCAGAACTAAGAATCACAATTTGTAACTTTACTGACAAACACAAACCCCAGGATGGTACTCTGTAAGCAGTTCTCAGATTACCTGTTTCATTGTTTTGATTCATTTATTTTTTTCTGCAAATAACATGGACTGGTGCTTCATTCACTTTGCCCTGTATTACAACATTTTCCCCCAAGGCTTTAATTTTTTTCTCTTGTTTCTCAATGATTCTGCAACTTTTGCAATGGTATGTATGCTTTTGAAGTCTTTGTTTTGTTTTGTTTTAGAGGGAGTCTTGCTCTGTCATGCAGGCTGGCTGGAGTGCTATGGTGCTATCTCAGCTCACTGCAACCATTGCCTCCCAGGTTCAAGCAATCCTCATGCCTCAGTCTCCAGAGTAGTTGGTACTACAGGAGCACGCCATGACACCTGGCTAAATTTTGTAATTTTAGTACAGATGGGGTTTTGCCATATTGGCCAGGCTGATTTTGAACTTCTAACTTCAGCAGATTCACCCAGGTTGCCCTCCAAAAGTGCTAGGATTACAGGCATCAGCCACTGCACCCAGCCTGAGTTAAAAATCTTTAGAAGATATTGCACTTTTTTCCATTATGCTCCTTTTTGTTGAAGATCATACTTAATGAGCCGTGATATTTGAACATTATCAAAGACAAAGACACAAACAAGTTTTGGTTTTGCAATTTCATATTTAAAAATATTTCTCCCAAATGACTGATATAGTGGAAAAATCAACCTACTCCTCCATTGCAAGATTTCTTTGTTAAATACCAGATAGTGATTTATTTACATATTATTCACATTATTAACTAAGGGTTGTTGATACTGTGGATTATCTTCTAGGGAATTTTAATGAGCCTATAATTTAGAAAGGAAAAATTAAAAAGAAATCTACTTCTCACAATTAATTTTTGAAGTGCATCTTTAAATACAAAGTCAAAAGAATGTTTTTTTCTGCTCATCTTTTGTCTCCCTTTTTAGCCATCACAATCAAGAGTCTTGGAAGTGAAAAAAACACCTATTTAATACTATCTTGTTATTTGTTTATGTTGAACTAGTCACCTTCAAGCTTATTGCTCTTGTTGTACTGTGATGATCCACCACCCTATGTGAGGAACTGTTCGTTGTGTTAGAGCAAAGCCTGGCCATGGCTCTCCTCCTTCCACCAAAGATCTAATACCTGAGTGTAAATGGTGGCTCCATCACATTTGAGCATTGTGTCCTCATGGCTCTCCAAACAGTGAAACAGAAGCCCCAATCTCCGTGCTTGACAGTGTAACTACCCAGTGTTTTTACCTTCCCCTATGTCTAGACAGAGTTGATTTCTCAAGACAGGGGAATTGCAACAGAGAAAGAGTAATTCAAGCAGAGCTGGCTGTGCTGCAGACTGCAGTTTTCTTGTTATTCAAATCAGTCTCCCCAAGCATTCAGGTATCAGAGTTTTTAAAGATAATTTGGTTAGTCCTGCAAAGGCACACTGGTCCCCAGGAAAGAAGGGAGTCTTTTCAGAAAGGGCTATTATCAATTTTGTTTCAGAGTCAAATCGTGAACTCTATTCCTTCCCAAAGTTAGTTCAACCTACACCCAGGGATGAATAAGGACAGCTTAAAGGTTAGAAGCAAGATGGAATTGGTTAGGTCTGGTCCCTTTCACTGTCATAATTTACTCAGTTATAATTTTGCGGAGGTGGTTTCAACACCATGTCCATTATTCATCCACATCTTGTGACAAAACACTAAATCCTCCCTTAGAAACTCTGAAAGTCCTTCTTATCTCTCTACAAAACTGGATTTTTTGACATCAATGCTAGTTTACTCTTTTAGTCTCTGTCTCCCACAATCACTCCAATTTGATCTGATAGTTGGAAATTTACTTTCATTTCTTTTTCTCCCAATTACACATACGCACTCACACACACACATACAGACACACACACACACATACACATCCTGTTGCCAGGAAATAGCAAAAAGAGTCCCCTTTATTTAATAACCTGTTTATATGCCCAATCTTCAGGCACATTTCCAAACATGGCATCCTCTTCCCACGACTATTTTTGCCAGTTCTCAATCCTGTTTGCTCCTTCCTTTTCCAGCAAGACAAAGCAGCATATACTTCACAGAACACTGCTATTCATTGGCCAAATTTTATCATAAGTCCTCAATAATAATACTAACTCTCATTATTGAAGACATATGTACCAGTCACTACAGTAAAACTTTTACATGTAATTAACTTATTTATCCACAATGTCCCTATCATGGGAGTTCCTATCTTTTTTTTTTTCTTTTTCTCATTTTACAGTTGAGTAGCTTGAGTTTTAGAGAGGATATGTGGCTTCCTCAAAATTACAGAACTAAGGAATAGTGTTTGCTTTTAATATCTGAGTTCTGCAACTGTCTATGATATGACCTTCCTGAATAATGTCTGTCTGATGACAGGACTTCCAACATCTTTGTGAACAAATTACTTAATTTGTAACTACTTGTAGCTAACTTAATTGTCAGCTACTCATGAACGAGGATATTTAAGTTATTTGGGCAAAAAGGTGCACTCTGTGAGTCCGATCATTGTGGTTACCTATTTAAATAATTCAAGAAAAATACAAACTGAACTGTGAAAATTTTGAGTTCACTCTTCATTTCTGTTTTTGTCATTATTTGGGTTTAATGCTGCAAGGTTTGTGGTATGTATACTTTAGTGAAATATTATACATTAACTCAATGAAGCTTCAGAGATTGTATAATTTCCAGAAAATTAGATTTTCACCATCTTAATCCAAATAAAGCCTATTTTTGGACTTTTCTTATTCTTCTCTAATTGGCCATCTTTAGTCAATAACTTCACTGTTTTTGAAGAGTGGATAATTCAGTAATATTCAAAATATTCTCAAAACATCATTATCAATCAATGGTGTTGCTTTTATTATAAAAATAGCTATGTGTCCATGGCAACTAAAGACTGCCTCTTGGACTAGATTTTCAAGCACAATTTATGTAGAAGAGAAAATCATATTATATTTTTTGTTTCACTTTGAATTCATCTAGTATTTTTAATTAGCCCTCATTTATGTATGATCAACATAAGACAGTCTCAAGTTTCTTTCATAGGCATACAATGTTAATGTGACTTTGACTATAAAAAATCTATATTATAACCTATGACAATTTTATATACTTTTAGTTATAATATTCTGAAAACATTGTGTTATATTAGGTCAAAGTAAACTATCACTTGGACACTTTGTTTTACTGTTGGGTAGAAAATTATGCTATTTTTGTGTTTTACCTTTTCCTTAGAAGTTACGTATGTTAAGAAATTAGATGTAGCTAATTTTTATTGACTGTATATAAATTTATACAGTGAAGAATGCACTTATCTATAAACTAAGTCTCTTTGAAGACTGAAAAATACAGAAGTAGTATTCTGAATGGGATCTGGGAATTCAAATATCTTGAAAATTACTAGCAGCTAGCCATACAGTTTTGAAGTAAAAGTGACACTTATGATTTGGTGTTTTAAAAATACACAGAATTTTAGGATGGTAAGAGTTTTTGAGGGGTAGAAGTGTGAGAATACTTAAAATATTTTTAAGCAAACGTATTAAAATATATAGCTGAATGTTTTAATCTAATAAGGGAATAAACACTTGTACTGTAAATATTAAGCCAACTGGAACCATGTAGAATGCAAATATGCATGTTTTTATATTGATGAAGCAAAATGTTGATTTAATAGCTGTGTAAGATATGTACAATGAAAGAAGCAAAAAATAATAAATGGCTGGATGAGATGTTTAGGCCTCAAATTCTGAGATGGACATTACCAGGGAGAAGCATTGCTAGGGAATTGAAATGTTCTGCTCCTCTATATGACTCATTTCTGCTTGTTCAGCTGAGAAGCATTATTTTATTATACAATACCCAATACAGATAGCAGAGATGCGCTACACTGTGGGAATCATGTGCAGTTTAAAGCTGGAATGTCAAGCTTAACTCTGTCTGCCTGCTGTTTTACATCTATAACTGACATTGACCACTACCCTGAAAACAGCTTCCCATTACTCTTTTCTGAAGAGTAGATACATAATATATTTCTCACATATATCACATGTTCACAGGTGAAAACATGAAAAAAAATTGTGAACTATAAAGTACTCTTCATTTTACATACAAAAACATCCTGAATATATGTTATGGTTAGCAGGAAGAAAACATCTTTTACTCCTTGATAATAAAATCTGCAGAGGTAAGAACACCTTATGTCTTAAAAATAATGTTTTGGACACATAGCAAAGTTCAAATCCAGCTTTATTTTTTGAGGAGTTAAATGGGGGTCCCAGTATTTTTCCAGAAGACATTCCATATATGTACATTAGCTGTGGTCAGAGTGATGATATGGGACTTTCTAAATACACAGCTCACACAGTGTACAGCTGGGGTAATTGGCCATTTATCTCATTGCATAATGGAAAATATTCAGATATAAACCCATTATTATCCAAAAGACATAATTGCTATTGAAGCCCCATGAAGAATCCACTGAGAGAGCAAAAACAGTCTGATCTTAATAGTGTGTACATAACATAGCCTACACGCAGATTTCAAATTACCCCCATGAAATCCCTACAAATTATGAAAGAAGCATTCAGAATTACATAGTGAAAAGTTCCTGTGTGGAAACAAAGACTTGTAGGCTTTGATTCTTACCATAACAAGGAAGGGCATAGACTTGGGTGTGGGGGGCAAAAATGATAGCCTGAGTTTAGGGTTCTGCCAGACACAGGTGCTTTGTGGCATTTTGCAAGAAAGTAAGATTAGTTTGCTTTCAAAAGCCTCAGTTTGCTTTCAAAAGCCTCAGTTTGCTTTCAAAAGAACTGAGCTCAGTTTGCTTTCAAAAGAACTGCTTTCTCAGTTCCTATACACCACCCATTTATGAATGATCTATCAACTAGATTTTTATCAAAATCTGACAACTTGTTGAAGTATTGTATTTCCTGGTGAGAACACTTCTTTGCATAAGAAATTGGAGAGTTTTCTCTACTTATATAAAAATGGCACTCCTTGTAGTTGTCCCAACATAATGTCTTTCTCATTTGGTAAACAAGGTAATAGACCTTATTTGTTATTGATTATTACAGAACAAAGTACTCCAAAAGCTAGTGGCTTAGAACAACACAAGTGTGTCATCTCACAGGGTCTCTGGTTAGGAACCTGGGCACAGGTTATCTGGGTTCTCTGACCATTATCCTGTTAAGGTTTAACAGGAAAATATTACACTTTCAGCTCGTGCAGTCGCTGGCAGAATTCAGATTTGATTTCTTGTAGGTTGGCGGGCTAATGGATAGGTTGATGGACTTGATGAGAGTTTGACAGAGATCTCTATTTGTTCTTTGCTGTGCTAGCTTCTGACACATGGCAGCATGCATCATGAAAGTGTTTAAGTCAAAAAGGTAGTAGAGGTTGCCTGCTACCAAGAGAGTTGCTACATACCTTTCAGACCCAATCATGAAAGTGGCAGTTCATCATTTTTGTTGTATGTCATTTATTAGAAGGAAGTCATTAGGTCCCATCCACACACAAAGAGGGAATTATAATACGGGTGTGACAGTTCAGGAGGTGGGGTTGTTAGGAGTTCTCTCAGAAGCAGCTGAGCCCATAAACCTGCCACATAGGAATGAAAAGGTATTCCAAGAGATAATGAATCCCAGGCATTGAATACACTTCTGAGTAGAGAATAACCAACCAATCAATACAGCATACTGGACCAATATCCATTGTGTTTTTAAATAGTTCTTTCTCAGTGTTTCAGGGTAGATTATAAGCAAAGTTATTTTTAAAATACTGGCAAATTATTTCCACTGCTTTTCTTATCCTTTCACATGATATAATACTCCATATGACAATCAGATTTGCTTACACCTCTTAAAAAGTTTTGTCGTTAATAGAATAACAGAAATAAAATAATTTTGTTTTGTTTGTTAAACTTCCAGGAATGATAAATCCATATCAAACTGTATGAGACAAAGTTTCATAAAGGAAGAGATAAGGTTTCATAGTGGAAGAACTACACAGTTCTTTGCTGCATGTATTTTTAAATTAAACTTAGATTTTTAATAAGACATTCTGATTATTAAAAAAATGTTCAGCTCTGGTGGCTTGCTGGGCATGGTGGCTCATGACTGTAATCCCAGCATGTTAGGAGGCCAAGATGGGCAGATTGCTTGGGCCCAGGAGTTCAAGACCAGCCTGGACAACATGGAAAAAAACTCTCTCTACTAAAAATACAAAAATCAGCTGTGCATGGTGGCATGTGCCTGTGGTGCCAGTGGCTTGGGAGGCTGAGGATGTAGGATCACCTGAGCCTGTGCAGTTGAGGCTGCAGGGAGCCAAGATCATGCCACCGAACTCCAGCATGGACAACAGAGCAACACACTGTCTCAAACAAACAAACAAATAAACAAACAAAAATATGGTCACAATAGAAAATATCAAAACGTATAATGAGGCAAACAAAGTTCTACAACAGAAAACAAAATCACTGTGTACATTTTTAACAACTTTATTGAGATATAATTCCCACACCATAAAATTCCCCTGCATAAAGTCCACATTTAGTGGTTTTAAATGAATTCATAGAGTTGTGCCACCATCAACACAACCAATATTAGTCCGCTTATGTTTTAAGAAACAAACCCCTAGCTTTTTGGCCTATGCATTCATATATCTATATATATATATTTTAACTTTAAGTAATATATTATAAGCATTTCTCATATTCATGAACGTTCTTCAAGAGTATGATTTACAATAAGTACACAGTAATTAAAAAAAAAGAAACCTTACTTCTTTGATTATTTATTCTCTGCCAAGCACTTTATTGAGTAATGGATTGTGTCATTTAGTCTTCACAATAATCTTATGAAATAGGTACGTAATTTTTAAAGAATTGGAGATATTATAGAAGGCTACATTTCTTGACCACAGTGAAATGCTCAGGAAGTAGGTGGGTGGGTGGGATAAAGAGGTCTAACTCATCTTTCTTTTTCTTTTTCTTTTTGACACTGAGTCTCAACTCTGTCATCCAGACTGGTGTGTAGTGGTACAATCTCAGCTTACTGCAAACTCTGCCCCTGGGTTCAAGTGATTCTTTTGCTTCAGTGTACTGAGTAGCTGGGACTATAGGAGTGCACCACCACAGCTGGCTAACGTTTTCTATTTTTTTGGTTAGAGATGGGGTTTTACCATGTTGGCCAGGCTGGTCTTGTATTCTTGGCCTCAGGGTCTGTCTGCCTATGCCTCTCAAAGTTCTGGGATTACAGATGTGTGACACTGACTCATCTTTCTTAAAACATAGATCTCAGTTAAGTTGGCTGACCAAGCCTGTAGTGTTGAATATTAAAATTCTTTCCAGTTTTAAGATATGATTTTTGTATTTATAATCTATTGTGGCATTAAAACATCCCCTTAAAACTTAGCAACTTAATTATTGACATCACAGTTTCTGTGTGTCAGGAATCCAGGAGCAGATGAGCTGAGTCCTCTGGCATAGGGACTCCTGTAGAGTTGCAATTGAACATCATCTGATATCAGGGGAACCCATCCCCCATAATTCAGTGCACATTCTTTCTATTTTCTGTAAGTGTCAGCCAGCTGAGAAATAAAGAGAAAGAGTAAAAAAGAGAGGAATTTTACAGCTGGGCCACCAGGGGTGACATCACATATCGGTAGTATTGTGATGTCCACCCGAGCCTCAAAACCAGCAAGTTTTTATTAAGGATTTCAAAAGGGGAGGTGGTGTACGAACATGGAGTAGGTACAAAGATCACATGCCTAAAAGGCAAAAAGCAGAGCAAAGTTCACATGCTTCTGAGGAAACAGGACAAGGGCAAAGCAGAACTCCTCATAAAGGTCTATGTTCAGCAGTACACATATATTCTTGATAAAAATCTGAAACAACAGAAAAAAAGTGTTTGAGAGCAGAAAAGTGGTCTGACCACAAATTTACCAGGGTGGAGTTTCCCAACCCTAGTAAGCCTGAGGGTACTGCAGGAGACCAGGGCATATCTCAGTCCTTATCTCAACCACATAGGACAGACATTCTCAGGGCAGCCATTTATAGACCTCCCCCCAGGAATGAATTCCTTTCCCAGAGTTTTAATATTAATATTCCTTGCTAGGAAAAGAATTTAGTGATACCTTCCCTACTTCCACATCGGTTTATAGGTTCTCTGCAAGAAGTAAAATATGGCTCCTTTTGCCCGACCCCTCAGGCAGTCAGACCTTATAGTTGTCTTCCCTTGTTCCCCAAAAGTCACCATTATTCTGTTCTTTTTCAAGGTGCACTGATTTCATTTGTTCAAACTCACATGTTTTACAATCAGTTTGTACAGTTAACATAATTATCACAGTGGTCCTGAGATGATCTACATCCTCAGTTTATGAAGACAATGGGATTAAGAGATTAAAGTAAAGACAGGCATAAGAAATTATAAAAGTATTATTTGGGAACTGATAAATGTCCATGAAATCTCACAATTTATGTTCCTCTGCAGCAGCTCCAGCTGGTCCCTCCATCTGGGGTCCCTGACTTCCTACAACAATCTGGGTCTGGGGTTTTATGTGAAAACTTGACTGGACAAGAGTCTGCTTCCAGGCACACTGATGTTGCTTTTTGCCAGTCTCAGTTCTTTGCTAGCTGTTGTCCAGAGATGGCAGTTCTTTTACTTGTGTTCTTCATTGTAGGACATCTCCAATGGTTGCAAATGGTGTCCCTCCGAGGAAGCAGGTGAGCGGTGATTCACAAGATGAAATTCTAATCTCAGTAGTGATGGCATATTTGTTGCTGTATTCTGGTAGAAGTAACTTCCTTGGTGCAATCCAAGCTGAAGGGAAGGAGACGCATGAGGCTGTAAATATCACAAGTGCAAAATAATTTGGAGACCCTCATAGATGCTGCTTATCATAACAACTAGTGAATATTTGTTTCTTGGGGGAGGGCAGAGTTATGTATGTAAATGTTGGGGTACAAGTGAAATTTCATGGATAGATTGTATAACGGTCAAGTCAGAACTTTTTGAGTATCCATCACCTGTGTAATGAACATTGTACCATTAAATAATTTTTATCATTCATCTCCCTTCCATCCACTCACCCTGCCAAGTCTCCATTGTCTTTCATTCTACTCTCTATGTTCATGTGGACCCATTTTTAGCACCCACTTATTAATAAGAACATATGCTATTTGTCTTTCTGTGTCTGGCTTGTTTCACTTCAGATAACAAACTCCATGATCCTGTTTCCATCCATGTTAATGCAAACAACATAGTTTCATTATTTTTGTGGATGAATAGTACTGCATTCTGTATATATACCATGTTTTCTTAATCTTATATTTGTAAATATTTACGTATGGATGTGATTGTTGTATTAGTCTGTTCTTATGCTACTAATAAAGACATACATGAGACTGGGTAATTTATAAAGGAAAGAGGTTTAATAGACTCACAGATCCATGTGTCTGTGGAGGCCTCAAAATAATGGCAGAAGGTGAATGTGGAGCAAAGTCATGTTTTACACAGTGGCAGGCAAGAGAGCTTGTTCAGGAGAACTCCCATTTATAAAACTATCAGATTTCATGAGACTTAGTCACTACCATGAGAACAGAAAACCATGACTATGATTCAGTTATCTCCACCTGGCCCTGCCCTTGACATATGGAGATGATTACAATTTGATGTGAGATTTGGGTGGGGACACAGCCAAACCATATCAGTTGTTTAGAGATAAAAGCAGACAAGGGGTGTGTGTGTGTGTGTGTGTGTGTGTGTGTTTAATATGAATTCATACTGTAGGTTGCCTATCCATGATCCATTTAATCTTCTTTTTTAATGTCACCCATATTTTTGTTTAGTATCCACCACTTATCCACATTGACCACATACCTCAATGGAGAATTAACCTGACCCTAGTGCTCTGCTGAACCTCAGTTTGTTTAAACCAGTGAGCACATGGAGGACATATGATCCAAGTAGTCCAATTGGAGCTAATATTGGGATTATAGCTCATCACGTGCAGGTAGGAGCACTTCTCTTCTGTGAACACAGTGAAGTGTGCTTGTGATAGCTGGTATGCAACAGCCACTTTGGCACTATGAAAGAGAGCAGGCTAAAAATGCAGCCAACTCCCTGCAAAAGGAAGACCAAAGGAATTTCACAAAAAAATGGAGAAGGAGTTATTAGTTAAACCGACCCTCAAAATTGTCTTACATCTGAATTTCAGCTACATGCATCAACATACATTGCTTTCTTTACAGCCAGTTAGAGTAATTTTTTTCCGTATTTCTTGCCATCCAAAATTGTCTTACTAAGGAATAATGTCCTAAGAAGTGGTTTGCCACAATTCACACATCTAATATATTGAGCTGGTTGAATGAATGATGAAGACAGAAACAATTAAGAACTCCACTGTTCTGAGATATTAGGTTGATTATTATTAAGTAGTTACAAAACACTAGTTAAATTATCACCAATTATTTCTCAGGATGCAGTTTCTGGCCTATCAAGCTGTAGGGCAGCTGAAAGGCAAAATGTAGGGTGTTGGAGTGAATTAGTTATTTTCTGAAGTTCTCAGCAAGCCTAAAATCAAGAGATAGGCTTTTCCTAAAATTAGGCCATGTAAAATCAGAGGTGGGAAATACAAATTTTGTAAGAGAAGTCCATTATGGCTATCTAATATAATTCAAAGTATCTTGAAAGATCCAAATTCTCTATCAACCCTAAGCTACAGTTTGTGCAATAGATGTCCACTACCATACCCCATTCAGTTCTGCCCCATCTGTTCTTTTGTCTTTTCTGAGTTAGAAATGAACCACTCTATTCTTCAAGCTACTGAGGTCAAAAATAGAGGGAGTCATCCCTATCTCATTTCTTTCTTACAAATTCTTCAGCCAGTGCCAAATCAAATCCAAACCTTGACCCCTTCTCTCCACATTCTCCATCACAACCTGATCCAGGTCTTTGTCACTTCTATCCCAGGTCTTGCAGGCAACCTACCGATGGCAGCTTATTGACAATTCAGCAGGCAGGTGGGTTATTTGCAAACATAGATCGTGAGACTGTGTCACTTTTCTACTTAAATCTCTTGAATGTTTTCTCATCTTGATCAAAATAAAAATTAAACTGCTAATTCTATTACCTTTCTGGTCTTATCCCAAATTCCATGTGTTGCTCATTCTAGTTCAGTCATAAAATCTCCCATGGTCTTTTGTAAGGTCATTAATTATATATAGGCTCCTGTTCTATGCATTAGCACTTGCTAATGTTTTCAACCTGAGTTGCCATTTCCTATATATCTGCATGGTTCCCCTATTAGACGTGAATGATAAATTGTGCCCCAATTTGTTTCAGATCTCTATTTAAATGTCATCTAATTCAAAGGATTTTTCTTGGGTCCCTTTTCTAAAATAATGACTTCTTCCCCATTCACTGTCTAACTATGGCATTTTATCCTATGCCACTTTTCTCTGTATCTCTGATCATCTCCAGATAGATGTTATATCTGTTGATATGGTTTGGCTGTGTCTCCACCAAAAACTCATCTTGAGTTGTAGTTCCCATAATCTCCACATGGCATAGGAGGGACCCTGTGGGAGGTAATTAAATCATGGGTGCACTTACCTCTATGCTGTTCTTGTGACAGTGATTTCTCATGAGATCTGAAGGTTTTACAAGGGGCTTTTCCCCCTTTTGATTTTCACTTCTTGCTAGTGCCATGTGAAGAAGGATATATTTCCTCCCCCTTCTGCCATTATTGTAAGTTTCCCTGAGGCTTCCCCATTCCTGCAGAACTGTGAGTCAATTAAACCTCTTTCCTTTATAAATTATACAGTCTTGAGTATTTCCTCATAGCAGTGTGAGAACTCACTAATACATCTGTTCATTTGTTTTCAAATGTGTAATTCCCCCAGCAGAATGAGTGACGTTATGACAAGGATGTCTTGTTTTCTCTTATTTCTCCAGCAGATGGAATAGTGCTTTTGGTATAGTTTGGCACTCAAAAATATTTTTAAGTAAAGAAAAATTTTCTAAATCTCAGTACCCACTTCCCCAAACATCTTACACAAAAAGGAAGGTCATTGCATTACT
Organism: Pongo abelii; assembly: GCF_028885655.2. NCBI lineage: Eukaryota > Metazoa > Chordata > Mammalia > Primates > Hominidae > Pongo > Pongo abelii. Next base: position 6,352,133 of record NC_072009.2, on the reverse strand, counting down.
CTTTTCCAAATGAATAGCTCTTACTCATATTCTGTGCCAACCAGATCCTGAGGAGAGGTGAGAGTCCTAAGGCACCTGGGAAGGACAGCCTCCATAGGTCACTTGCAAGTAAATTCTTTGCAGGCCTCCCAGAAACAAGGACATTCCAATCATAACTTCAGTATACAATCGATCAAAATCTAGCTCCTAACACTCCACACTGATAATGTTCACTACAAGCTTACCTCCCAGGTGCAAAGTCAAGAGTTTTTCTTCCACCTATGCACAGATGTCTGCATAATTGACTCTTCCTTTACAACCTTATCCATTCAGACTTTCACCTTAGCATATGGAAAATGTACTATTTGTCTAACCACCTACCTGCTCCTCTTCCTCCACTCCTCCACACCTCCACAGCTTTAAGGAAATGTATAAATACTAAACCTCCTGAAAACTTCTTTGGAAAAACAGCCACAGACGTGTCTGTGGCTCATGTTTTTCCCAGACACGCCCCCAGACATTGAGATGTATGCCCATCACTTATGTCAGTCGTCAGGTGAAGAAGCAGCTGTTGACATCTTTATTAGAAATAATGTTGACACAAAAGACAAATCTGTCCCAATATAACAGTGCATATTCAACTTAGCACAGGTTATGACATAGGAGGGGGATGTTTAAAGCTCTGTAGGTGATTTGAATAACAGCTGAGGTTGAGAATCACTGCAAAATATTCTCTGCCTGCCAAGGAATATGACCAAGTTCTTTGTGATGTAAGAGGCTGGATAAAGAATTGGGTTCAGGGAACAGTATTCCACTGGATAATATCACTTCAAATTTTCCAGAGTCAGGAGCCAATATTAGTATTGGCCATCATTCAACAGAACGGTTGGAGCATTGGGTAGTCTATGCACACCCACAGAGAACTGCAACTAGGAGATGGAGATTCTCAGACTCAACAATCATGATGAGATCTCCTCTATTTTCACCCTTTTGGGTGACTTGAAACCTGCTAGACTTAAGGTAATTGTGTCACAAAATGATGCCCAAGCTTTGCCAACACCCATTGTTGGCAGCTCAAGATTTAAGATGGTCATCTCTTTACTCTTTCCACATCTAGTATCCCATGCTTCCAGTATTGTTTCCCAATATCCTCTTCCCAAAGGGGAATGCAAATTGCAATTCTCTTGTTTCCTCCTCACTTTGGCCTATAGAAAGATCTAAATGCCCACTTACAATGTATAGCATTGACCTTGCCACCTGACATTTACCAACATTGTCCATTACTTTTATTTCATTTCATTCCAATTATGAAAAAAAGATTAAGAAATGACATTGTTTTGATTTTGCTTTTCTTGAATAGTTGAGATAGTGAACAGCTGATAGACTTATTTGCCTTTTTCTTAATTTTTGATCCCACTTTTGTTAAGACTTTTTTTTTTTTTTTTTTTGCTATGGAGTTACTAAAGCCGTCTTTCTTCCATTTTACTTTTGTATTTTTGTAGAGACAAGATCTTACTATGTTGCCCAGGTTCTCAAACTCTTGGCCTCAAGTAATACTCCTGCTTCACCTCCCAAAGCACTGGCATTATAGTCCAAATCTTCTTTATCAAAGAAGATCAATCCTGGCCAAAGTAGAGCCCTCTTTCTGTCAGCCAATGTGGGGGATTGTTATGGAGCCAGAGCATCTGGTCACTGTTATGTAATGCTTTGTCTTATGAGGCACAAGACTAGCAAAAATGTGTGGCCATGTTTGCATTCCCTGAATAAGAAGCAAGCAAGTTCTTTGATGCTCTTTTGCTATAAATGACTCCAAAGATTTATTTGGAAACTTGGAATGTTACTTGCCTGAGTAAAGGCCTAAATGCCTTTTACATAATATGAGCTGGCACTCAGTTGCCCAGCAAAAGCTATGAAAAGATTCACATCAGTTGCTTTTGGAAAAGTCGTCCTCGTATTCTCTTGGAGGGCCTAGGTGGAAGGCCAATATTAGCCTGTTTGTCATTTGCACAGTCATCAATATTCAGTGAGCCATACAATTGGAAGGACTGTAGAAGCTTCAGATAACTAAAGTTTCTCATCTTCAGAGGGAAGGCTGAAAGAACATATATTTTGTTGGGGAGTAACAACCAATAAAGGCAAATAGAACATTTGACCAGTCTGTCTTTAGAAAATTAAAAACAAAACATATGTATGATCCAGACTAATGGTAAATAACTTATATTCCATGGATGCAGCCTGTTTTGTAATTAACATGTTATTAAACCACAGCCATGCCCACCTGCTTAGAGGCTGTGGATTCTCATTTTTCCAATACCTGATTCTTTATAGAAAAAGTTTGCCAACTTGTTGTCTCGATGAGAAAGGGAAGAGACAGGTATAATGTTAGCAAACACTAAGGTGAATTGTATGTTGCAAATAGTTGTGCTAGTCCTCATTGTGCATTCATGTTTGCATATGGATTACATTGGTTGTAGTACATTGGTACATTTTATATAGTTTATAAATCTATAAATATATAAACTATTTTATATAGTTTATCAACCTATAAATCTTTACAATGATGGGTTCTTTCTATGGTTTTATAGGTAAGAAAGTTTATTCTAAACATGAAATTAGATCATATTAATGTTTGTCATTTTATGCTTGTATTGGAGCTTTCGCTTCTTTGTTTATGTGAAATAGGAAAAAAACATTTTCGACATGCAAAATATACATAGAAAATTTTTATATCTAAGGGTCACCGGCATTATAAAATGAGCTACAAAGGTTTTACACTTACATTTTTGAAAGAGTTTATAAAGTTAACATATTTTCTTTATTGGAATTTTACTAAAATTCACCTATAAAACTGACCAGGCATAGTGCTTTTTTGAAGTAACAGAGCATATTTTTGACTGCTATTTCAACACAATGGAGTCCCTGGTCACAGTTACCAAAGTAGTCAAAGAATAGTCTATATCCACAGAACATTATGAGATGTGAAGACAGAAAATAATAATGGAATGTCTGAGGTCCATCAGAGGTGGAAGAAACATGTCCTGTATATAATATCACATTTTCCATTCAATCTTGTGTGGTATATTGCAGTTACAAAAAGAAAGCTATATTGGAGTGTCACAGTTGGCCCTAACACTTTAACCTTAGGGGATAGATTCTGAACAGTCCTAGTTTCTGTTAGCAAAGTCTATTAATTCTCTGGACCAGATTTTTTTGCGGGGGGATAATTGGCGGGTAAACAAAACAACACTACTCAGTTTAAACTTGTCTTTCTGACACAACTTAAAACTTAGCACCATTTTTTTACTGACAAAAGCATGCTAATGGTATGATAAGCTGTTTGTCACATGGATGGCCCCAAGGATTGGATTGTTTCTAGGGTGATTTTGACATACAAATATGAAAAAAGGTGTCTTTAAATTTTTCTCCCACCTAAAAATTCACGTTTGCAGTCAGAAATTTCACACTGTAGAGTTGATTAATGATTAGCAGACACCATCAGTTCCCTATTCAAGAAATTTCAGGATAGGCAGTAGATGCCAGTGAATGATATTTTGTGGGCAACCTTTCTGCATTAATTAAGTGGTAGTGGTTTTATAATTTTACTATTTTTAATCTATACTTGTACAAAAAGTTGATGAGTAAGACATAGATTTGTTGTGTATCATTTCATAGAAGGTGAAAGGTAAACATGGTAAGTAGAGAGTCTGCCATCAGATAACAAAAGAGTGGTAATCCACTCCTGATTCCAGAAATATCAGACTGTTTCCTAAAGCAAAGAGACCATGAGAAAATTACCTTCTTTGGAAAGTAGTATTTAATACAATACAATACAATGCAATACAATACAATACAATACAATACAATACAATACAATACAATACAATACAATACAATACAATACAGTACAATACAAAAAAAATCATTTTGAATATTTTCCTGAAACATACTAAAAATAAAAGTCTCCTGAACTTAGAAACCCTGCTCAGAAATAACCAGCTATCTAAATGAGGTTTGCTATATAACTTGTATATTTCTATACCTTCTCTTTCACTCTTTGGTCTTCAAATACACATTTGTTGTTCTCAAATTCCATTGTTGTCAATCTTAGGAAGACTGAAGCAATAGGTAATAAGAAAATGAAATATAACTTTGCATCTGAAATTCAGCAAGGTCTATTATACTGTAATAGCTACCTTCATTGTAATTAATATTTCATATGAGTGATCACTGAAGAGGCAGAATTTAGTTATATGAAAATCACAGGAATCCCTGTATACTGCCTCAACTAGGGAGACTCAGTCTATAAAAGGGACTTTAAAAAAAGTCAGTGCTTATTGTAGTATGTGGTGTGCTGTCAATCTTTCCTGGAGACACTGCTCTTTGGTCTAATAAAACCTTGTATTTTATCTACTGTTCTTTGCCCATGATTTAGTAACAAATCATGAGGAAGGGCAGTCCTATTTCTCCATTTAAACTTGCACCATATAATAAAACTACTTTTCTAGGGAGCACCCTGCACTGGATATTGGCTATATGAATATATCATGCTCCAAGAGATTCAGACTTGGGATAATTCTGTCCTATCCTGGAAGTTAAAATGATGGTATCTCATTACAAAATCAGCTGTGACTGTAATGTGGCTTATTTAAAGGGGTCACTTATTCTTTGCATTTAACACAGAGTTCCTCACAGTCAGAGGCAAACTGCCTGCTTCCTATGAATCAATACCATCGTATAAAATTTTTTAAGCTCCCGGTTTTTGACTCACCTTGTTCATTGTCACATGTAGATTAAGCAGACTTTGCTATCCATGACCCCAGTCCATCCTTCAACCTGACTGTACATTAAAGTCAGTTTCTGAAGCAAATAATCTGGGTTTAGAGTTGAAAAATTGCATCTTCATCCTAGATTTTACAGAAATTCATGGCAAGGTCAACATCCCTCAATTCTTCCTGGAACAATGCTTTTTAGCAATTTTGGTCCCAAAGGCTTATTTGTTAAATCATTCAAAATATCAAAATTGTACTTTTGCTCCTAAGACTTAAATTATGGGAAGTGTACCAGGAGTCAGTCAGTGATAGTCGTTTACAATTGCTAAATAATTTTATTTGAGAGTAAATCTGATAGCTTTGAGAAAACGTATAAATGGAAATCCAGAGAAGAGACTTTGTACAGAAAAACAACTATTTCACAAGGAACTGTGCCTGGTCAAAGGATATTAGAGCAACTTGTCAATGAGACAAGTCCCTCTTTCCTTTCTTCTTTATGGGCTGCTTTAGAAATAGTTTCAGTTTAACAATCAATTATATTGATTATATTAGTCCATTTTCACACTGCTATTAAAGATATGCCTGAGAGTGGGTAACTTATAAGGAAAAAGAGGGTTAATGGACTCAAAATTCCATGTGGCTGAGGAGGCCTCACAGTTATGATGGAAGGCAAATGAGGAGCAAATTCACATCTAACATGGTGGCAGGCAAGAGAGAATGAGTACCAAGTGAAAGGGCTTTCCCCTTATAAAATCATCAGATATCATGGGATTTATTCACTACCACGAGAGCAATATGGGGGAAACTGTATTCATGATTTAACTATCTCTCACCAATCCCTCCCACAACACATGGGAATATGGTAGCTAAAATTCAAGATGAGATTTGGGTAGGGACAGAATGTCTTCTCACCCTCAAATTCAAATACTGCTGTATCCAAATATTCCCCATTTTTCTGGGTTCAAACCAAATGTCACTTCATTAAACACAGAGCCATACCTTTCTTTTAGAGATAATCTATTTTAGATACATGCACTTGTATGTTTATTGCAGTGCTATTCACAGCAGCAAACACATGGAGTCAACCCAGGTTCCCATCACTGGTAGATTAGATAAAGAAAATGTGGTGCATATGGACCATGGAATATTACATAGTCACAAAAAATAACAACGTCATGTCCTTTGCAGCAACATGGTTGTAGCTAGAGGTCATTATCCTAAGTCAATTAACAAAGGAATGGAAGACCAAATGCCACAGGTTTTCACTGATAAGTGGGAGCTAAACATTGGGTATTCATGGGCATAAAGATGGGAACAGTAGACACTGGTAGTTACTAAAATAGGTAAGGATGGAGGAAGGTGATAGTCAAAAAACTAGCTGTTGGGTACTCTGCTCAATACCTGGGTGGGGAGATCAATTGTACCCTAAGTATGCTATATATCCAGGTAACAAATCTGCATATGTATGCCCTGAATCAAAAATAAAAGTTAAAATTACTGATAAAAAGTAAACTTTTTTTCTCTAAAACCCAATATGCTGCTATTTTTTTTTGCAAATTACATGCTGCATATTTTATCTTGTATAACATCTATTTGTGTGTTTGCTTTTTAATCTTAATTATATTATCAGGTTCCATTTTTTGTTCTAGAACTTCCAGGATAGTGTACTGCATGCAAGAGGTACAAAGACAAATATCTGCTTAATGAATTAATAATTTCCCTCAATGGACCCTCAAATATAAATTTGGATCAACCAGTAATTATTATGAAGTTTCTCAAATATCATCAGGCCATGTAAATAATTGAAGAAATCTACATCACAAAGAGTTCCTGCTATCATTATGCAAGGCCTCTCCCCACAGTGATGAAATTACATACTTTAGATCAACCCCAGAGAAATTCAAACATTAGCAAATTCATGAGATGTGTTTCTGTTTTCACCTCAGCACTCAATTTAGCTGTGTCAGTATGGTCTTTGCTTGACTCACAATGCCATTACTTTATGCCATTTACAAGGCTGGTCACTCCATTATGCAAAATACTTGTTGAAATACAGGCTGCTTTCACACAAATGGCATTAATAAGAGCAGAAGTCTTCATCTAAGACAACCAATTTTAGTTCTTAACACTAACAGGGTAAGCAATTGTTAATAAATTTGCTAATTGTTTTGCCATTCTTTGGAGCTTTATGTGATCTTTTGTGTTAAAGATACTGTAATTAATGGGAAAAAATGAATGGCCAATTTTCAATATTTATCTTCTTTTTGTCTCTTTCCTTGTCTTTTTTTCCTATAGTGAACCAAAAATATGAAGGAAGGAAGGAAAGAAGGAAGGAAGGAAGGAAGAAAGGAAGGAAGGAAAGAAGGAGGGAAGGAAGGAAGAAAGGAAGGAAGGAAAGAAGGAAGGGAGGAAGGGAGGGAGGAAGGGAGCAGAAAGGATGAAAAAGAGAAAACTGGGGCATAATTTCTTAACTTTTTTTCTTTTTTGAAACAGGGTCTTATTCTGTTATCCAGCTGGGTGCAGTGGCATAATCTCAGCTCACTGCAGGCTCAACCTTCTGGACTCAAGCTATCCTCCTGCTTCAGCCTCCCATGTAGCTGGGAATACAGATGTGTATCATCACATCTTGCCAATTTTTGTATTTTTTTGTACAGACTGGGTCTCACCACGTTGCCTAGGCTGGTCTTGAACTCCTGGACTGAAGTGATCTGCCTCCCTTGGTCTCCCAAAGAGCTGGTAATACTGGCGGGAGCTACCAAGCCCCGTCAGGCTAAATTTAAAATATGGCTCAGTTAGACTGTCTTTTGCACCACAAATAAACTAGGTAGTTTGTTAGCCTTTCTCACTAAGTAAATAACACATTCCCATGCTTAACACAATGCAAAAATCCTGGAAGTCATTCAAGTATCAACATTAAATCCCCCAAAACACCCCAGACTCACTCAAATGCCCAGATGCCATCATTTCACACAAGCTGCTATTATGTCTTAAAGGGAGTTCTTAGTGGTCATAGCAGGGCTGTTTTCAAGCAGCACCAGCAGTTATCAGCATTAAACTGTTAGGAATCCCCTGCTTCAAGGTGCTCACCATAGAATGTAGGATGTAAACTAAGCTCCACTTTGGAGTCTATGAGGACTGTGTGACGGCCTTCTTTCCTACTTTTCACCCTAAGTCTAACTATGCCTCCTTCACTGTGATCCTGCAACACCGACCTTCTCTGTCTCTCTTTCCTGAAACCATAAAGCTGATGCATACCTCAGGGCCTCTGTTTCTTCCAGCTACTGGCTAGCTATCACAGCCCTCAGATCCTCCTGGGATGCCATCTCCTTACCACTGAGTTTTAGGTACCATCTTCAATGACTTATTGACCTTAATTTCCCCTAGGAAATTTTGCATTGTCTCTCCTTACCTGGGTTTATTTTCTTTAACTACATTCAGCTTATCTAAAAGAGGCTTGATCACATACTTGTCTGTTCATTTCTTGCCAGATAACTCCACATTCAGTAAAATAAAAGATCTGTGAAAGTATAGATGTCCTCTGTTTTCTCATCATTGTGTCCTGTTACCTAGAGGATGCTTGGATCTTGGGTAGGGACATGCAGTGAATAATTGTTGAAATAATTATTTGCCTTCCCCTAGACTCCATTTAATTGTCATCGTGCCCATTTGTGTGCATAAAGCATTTATCTAAATACACATTCAAGATGTGGTATCACTCTTGAAAATCAGTTGAATGTGTATTGAGACATCGCCTAGGAAATGTAAGCAAATGTTGTTTGATTCTTCAGGGTTTCCTCATGCAAGGGCTAAAGGAAAACGTCTCCTCTGAAGTTTTGCTGAATAATAAGCTCTCAAAAGACAGATTAATTGCAAGAAAGGTATACAACTTTTATTAACATGTACATGGGTTCATTCAGAATGAAAACCCAAAGACACAGTGAAACTGTACATTTTTATGCTTAGATTCAATGAAGTATGGACAGTTGTATAGAAATAGGTTTGTATAAATAGGGTCTGATCTTATGCTAATGAACTGATGGGGGAAACCCAGCCAGATCTATCTGTCTATATTCTTCTTGAGATCTCTGAGGAGCTCTGTCTTTCTTTTAGGTGTGGGGGCAGGACCCTCTCTGGAACAGGGGTCTTAGGACCTACAGTCGGGCAAGGTACATCAGGTCATTTCTTCATGGCCAGTTTTTACAGCTAAAGGTGGGTGTGAGTAGACTCATTTGTTTAGGTTTTATGGCTGGCTTTGGGAAAAAGGGATTCTGTTTTCCAGAGCATGCCAAGAGGAAGAGGGATTAAGGTTTCAATGGTACCTCAGGAGAGAATGGAACTGAGAGACAGGAGGGCAGTAGAAAAACTTTTGCTTTTAAGGCTGTTGCTGAGGCCTGCGTGTAGGGGTATTGTTTTCTGAGCCCTAGACACTCATTAGGTGGTTAGTCTCTTCATGTGAACCATTCTCATGTTGTAGTCTAAATCATGGTGGAGCTACAGTAATTAATAAGTCACTCAACCTAAGTTTCAATCATCATTTTCCCCCTCTAAGTTAAATTGAGTTTCAAGATTTGCTTTTTAGAAATGTTGCATAGAATTTCATTAAAACAAAACTTTTTACCAGTAGGGTGTTATTTGGACTTCCATCATTAGAATTCATAGTAGATAGTTGCATCACACTGACATCCAAGTGTCCAACAAGGTAAAAGATATGGGATTGTACTCCTTGAGTGTGCAGTTACTGGGGACATACATTTGCATAAGCTGTTACAGAGATTCCTTTGTGGTGGCAATTAACTTACTTGCAATTTTTTTCAATGACTATTTCATCTGCTAAGGTGTCAAATCTCTTTTCATTCTCTGAATGCTACAAGTAAGTAGAGCAGCCCTGGTGGGATTCCTTCAATTATGGCAGGCAGTTAGCAGCCGGTCCAGTCTCACATATCCAATAAAAAGCGTCAGCCTGGAGGTGGTTCAATAACTAATTTAACCTCACACCTAATTCTTTTAATGATGTGTCAATCACAGCCTCTTAAAACACCTGTGTCAAATGAAAATCTACAGCTTCAGATTGAATTTAATTAATTTATACAGCATTCATTTTACCTTAATGAACACCCCTCTATGTGGCCTGAATACTTATGAGCATACATAAATTGTAGTTCCAATTTTTTCTGTCCATGAAAAGTAAAGACAAGCAAAACAAAGAAAAAAATCCTTACCCATTTATTAATGATAGGTGATGTTTTCTTTTAATCATGGGATAGAGGTGGGAAAAGAAGAGCAGGAAGAAAACTTCAAAAAAACAACTGAATAGATGTAAGCACCTATGTTAATCAATGTGTGAGACATTTTAAATATTTTACCAGATGTGGTCTTCGAGAAAATTCTGTGAAGAGGGAAATAGGTTCTTGTATAGGGAAAGTGGTTTCTACCCAAGATGACTGGTTTGGAATGGATCACTTTTTCTTTCCATTATGCTGTAAAGCTACATTTTGAAGCTGAGGGCTGGCCTGATTAAACCCACCAAATGTCACCTGTGTTACTTACTTATAACTGCCTATGTCTAGTTAGTCTTACTTAAAAGTTAGAACCTTCAATACTTGATTTTCTGTTCCTGCATCAGTTTGGTAAAGATAATGACATCTTCCTCCATCTGTGTTCCTACAGAAGACAAGATTTCATTCTTTTTTATGGCTGTATAGCATCCCCTGGTGTATTATGGTATATACTATATTTTCTTTATCTAATCTGTTATTGATAAACATTTAGGTTGATTCCATGTCTTTGCTATGGTGAATAGTGCTGCAATGAATATTCGTGTTCATGTGTCTTTGTGGAAGAATGATTTATATTCCTCTGGGTATATACCAAGTAATGAGATTGCTGGGTCAAATGTTAGTTCCATTTTTAGCTATTTGAGGAGTCACTATACTGCTTTCCACAATGATTGATTTAATTTACACTCTCTCCGATACTGTGTAAGTGTTCCCTTTTCTTTGCAACCTCATCAGCATCTGTTATTTTTTGACTCTTTTTTTTTTTTTGAGAAAGACTCTTGCTCTGTTGGCCAGGTTGGAGTGCAGTGGTGCGATCTTGGCTTACTGCAAGCTCCTCCTTCTGGGTTCACGCCATTCTCCTGCCTCAGCCTCCCAAGTAGCGGGGACTACAGGCACCTGCCACCATGCCCAGCTAATTTTTTTTTTTTAATTTTAGTAGAGACGGGGTTTCACCGTGTTAGCCAGGATGGTCTCGATATCCTGACCTGGTGATCCACCTGCATTGACCTCCCAAAGTGCTGGGATTACAGGCTTGAGCCACTGCACCCAGCCTATTTTTTTGACTCTTTAATAACAGTCATTTTAACTGGTGTGAGATGGTTTCTCTTTGTGGTTTTGATTTGCATTCTTCCAATGATCAGTGATATCAAACTTTTTTTTTTTCAAATGCTTGTTGGCCATATATATGCCCTTTTTAGAAAGATGTCTGTTCCTGTCCTTTGCCTACTTTTTAACGGGGTTGTTTGATTCTTTAATGCAAATGTGTTTAAGTTCTCTATAGATGCTTTAGTTTTTAAAAATTCCTAAGTTATAGCATGTTTACTCTACGGAGCAAAGGTCTTTTACTTTATTGCATTGACGTTTACTCTGTGGGGTCAATGTTATCCTTTTTGAGGAGAGAGAGGATAAAGAAAAATAACTAATAGGTACTAATCTTAGGAACTGGATGATAAAGTAATCTATATAACACACCCTCATGACAAATGATTACCTATGTCATGAACCTGCACATTTACTCCTGAACTTAAAATAACTTAAAAAAAAAATGTGGCCGGATGTGGTTGCTCACTCCTGTTATCCCAGCATTTTGTGAGGCAGAGGCAGGCAGATCATGAGGTCAGGAGATCAAGACCATCCTGGCTAACATGATGAAACCCTGTCTCTACTAAAAATACATAAAAAATTAGGCAAGGGTGGTGGTGGGCTCCTGTAGTCCCAGCTACTTGGGAGGCTGAGGCAGGAGAATGGTGTGAACCCGGGATGTGAAGCTTGCAGTGAGCCAAGATGGTGCCACTGCACTCCAGCCTGGGTGACAGAGGGAGACTCCATCTCAAAAAACAAAACAATAACAAAAAAAAGTGCCAAAGTGTTCCCTGATGTGCTACTTGTCATAACTGATGAGTGAAGATAGTTTAGTGTTTTTCTATAGAGATGAAAGGAAATGATTAAATGTTACATCCTCATAATATAGAATTGTGTCAGGCAATTAAAATAAATGAACTAGAATCCATGTGTATTAACATGAAAATAAATAGTAAAATGTGAGAAAAAAAGAATCTTTGAATGAAAAAAAAAGTCTGTAATAAGGTTGGAGACATTATGTTTTTGTTAATGGCATGTTTTAGCTTTAAGGGCATCCATTGACTATCTGCCATGAAAGATGAAATACTTTCTAGTGATGTCTTCCTGGCACCTACACTCTCTCCAGCTCACCAATTTTGTTGGTTATATTGTCATTTTGAAAAAGCAAAATCTGTAACAGTTAAATCCAGTTTCCAAAATTCCTTGGATAATTTTAGAGTAATTTTCCTATAATCTATTTGAATGGATTTCAAGAGTAAGTAGTAGCTCTTCTTCAAGAAGAAACCCTGGTTGCTGTCATATGTCTTCATACTTCAAGGACAGTTGTGAAGAATATATTGTATCAAGCTTTATAGCCATTGTTCCATTCTATTCTGACATAGAACAACTAGGCCAACCTTCTTTTTCTCCATGTTCTTCTGGACTTCTTTTTCTTCCTTAATGCCCTCATCTTTATTTTTAATGTTTGGTAATATCCTTAAGCAATAGTCTAATGAGAAATTTATTGTGTAGCAGTTTTTCTGAAAACCAACTTGGAACCACTAGAGTGAAGTCCTGATTTATTCTTAAAAATGCCTCTTCCGTGACATCTTTAATTTTTCCTTCTGTTCTCATCTTCATGAATGTCCAACAATCATCTGGAAAGAAGTTCAACATCACTGATTCTTAGAGAAATGCAAATCAAAACTGCCATAAGATACCATGTAACACCAGTCAGAATGGCCATTACTAAATGTCAAAAAATAGCAAGGTTGCTGGCAAGGTTGCAGAGAAAAAGGAACACTTACACACTGTTAGGAATGTAAATTAATTCAGCCATGTGGAAATCAATATGGTGATTCCTGAAAGAGCCAAAAACAGAACTATCGTTTGACTGAGAAATCCAATTACTGGGTATATATTCAAATGAATATAAACCCTACCACAAAGATACATGTATCTGCATGTTCATTTCAGCATTATTCACAAGGGCAAATGCATGGAATCCACCTAAATGCCTATCAGTGTGGACTGGATAAAGAAAACATGGTACACCATGGAATACTTTGCAGCCATAAATAGGAATGAGATCATAGCCTTTGCAGGAACAAGAATGGAGGAGGCAGCCATTATCTTTAGCAAACTAATGCAGCAACAGAAAGTTGAGTGTTCTCACTTGTAAATGGGGGCTAAATGTAAAAACACATGGATATATAGAGGGGAACTGTTGGAATTCAATCCTCAGGATAGTGGCAGAAATATTAAAAGGAAATACTAGGGAAAGTTATACGGAATAGTCACAAACCTTTTTGAAAGGCTGAAAGATTACACAGCTTGTAATAATTGAACAGGCTGAAGGTGGCTGGTTCTTACCTTAGAGCATTAGGTCATAAAATAAATACTAGGGACAATAGAGGCTTCCTCAGTTAAGTCTGTTTACCCTACCTCCATTAACTAACCTTTGAGCCAGGTGGCCCTCTTGCAGGGAGGTCCACCAGGGACATTGCCCCCTAATGGTATTTACTTTAGACCATGGTACCGGAGCTTTAATCATTCCTAGAACTACTCTCTTAACCATGTTGATTATCTACAAATGTGTTTATTCAAAGCTTCTGTTGTTAATGCTATACTAAATAAATGCCTGGAGTACAAGCTGCTCAGGGCCACAGCTGCCATTATTTACAGGACTCTCCTTGGAGTGCGTGAGTGGCCTCAGATACCCAGCTGGACTGGCAATCAGAATATCTGTGTGTCAGTGTACTTTATTCATCCATTACAGGGTCAGAGGTCTGTGAAGAACAGACTGCCCACAGCTAGTGCCCTAGCAGAAGGAGAGCTTCCTCAGGGAACAACGCTTTGGGGCATGTTGGAGAGTACAGGGTGGGAGGAGGGAGAGAATGAGGAAAAAACAAACTAATGGGTACTAGGCTTAGTAGCTGGGTGATGAAATAATTTGTACAACAAACCCCATGACATGAGTTTCCCAAAATGAGGTACCCTCACATCTACCCCTGTGCCTAAAATAAAATTTTTTAAAAAGGGAATGACAACTATGCAAACGTTGAATCCTCTTGTCTTTCATTGCTATCTAATCCAATGTAAAACATGCTTATCTTTCTTTGTGTCATTTGGAGTGATTTACTAAAAACCCACTGCATTTCTGGCAGTATTTTAAATTGTATTTTATTGTAGTCCAAATAAACATTGTCAACCCCTTTGTTCTTGTTTTTTCTGTCTTATGAGCTTTCCCAACTTAATTTAAATCAAGTGATCTGTGACTTCTGTTGTTTTGTAATCCCTCTCTCTCTCTCTCTTTTTTTTTTTTTTTCTTTTGCTTAAAGGCATGTATTTATTTCAACTCATGTTGAAAGCACAATCATGTGTTGAAAATGTGTTGTAGAATGTGAAGAATGATACTGGAAGAATTTTCTGAAATCAATATTTGCTTATGTGAACACAATTTTTTTCTTTCTCTCTCTTTTTTGTTTTTTGTTTTTTGGCATGTTTCTCTTTCCACGCTCCCCACCTGCCTTCCTTGCAGTTTTTAAGCAAGAGTTTTCTGGTGGGTATTTTAACTTTTACTTGCCTTAGAACAGACCGTTGGCAATGCACAAAGACTAAAATTGAAGGGATCTGTTCTGTAGCTGTCATTTTAGTTTGTTACTTTAAACTCCTTCTTGTCAAATTCATTATTGTTTGTCCTGGGTTCCTTTTTCTTAGATTGAATAGTTTAGATAGTTCATATAGATGATTGCAAAATCCCTGTATTAGTCCATTGCTGATAAAGACGTACCTGAGACTAGGTAATTTATAAAGAAAAAGATGTTAAATGGACTTACAGTTCTACATGGGTTGGGAGGCCTCACAATCATGGCAGAAGGTGAAAGACACATCTTACATTGCTGTGGCAAGTGAGACTGAGAGGCAAGTGAAAGGAGTTTCACCTTAAAAAGCCAAAAGATCTCATGAGACTTACTCACTTCCATGAAAACATTGTGGGGAAAACCATCCTCATGATTCAATTATTTCCTACCAGGTCCCTCCCACAACACATGGGAATTATGGGAGCTACAATTCAGGATGAGATTTGGGTAGGGACACAGCCAAACCATATCATCCCTTATCCAATTTTTTCTCTGTGGTTGTATTTATAATTTTGTGATGACTTCCTCCCCAACTTAACTTGCTTCACCTCAGGCAGCCTTGTAGAATTGAACATGTAAGTCTTCTGAAAATAATAGGGGTGACAGTTTTTTTTGTTTTTATTTAGTATCATTATTATTATTATTATTTTGAGAGAGTCTCACTCTGTGGCCCAGGCTGGAATGTAGTGGCATGATCTTGGCTCACTGCAACCTTCACCTCCCAGGTTCAAGTGATTTTCCTGCCTCAGCCTCCCAAGTAGCTGGGACTACAGGTGCCTGCCACTATACCTAACTAATTTTTTGTATCTTTAGTAGAGATAGGATTTCACCATGTTAGCTGGGATGGTCTCGATTTCCAGACCTGGTGATCCACTGGCCTTGGCCTCCCAAAGTGCTGGAATTATAGGCATGTGCTAGTGCGCCTCGCCTGGGGGTGACAGTTCTTTAAAAAATTCAGATGTTTTTTCTTGTTTATGTTCTCATTGATATGATTGTATACTGAACCTCCCATAAGCATCTCTGGAAAGATGAGGCAGAGGGGAGTTTACAGTCAGCTTTCAACATTCAAAACAGGATTCTGGAGCAAGCAATATCATCTTGATATACAGGCTTTGTCGAGAAAAAGGATTTACACTCATCCATTTGCATTTATGTCTAATTACTGGGTATTACTCTCAAATCTCGAACACTTTTTTTTCTGGGAACTATTTATTCTGATGGAACACAGGCTATCATTATCTACCACTTCTTGAGTAGACTTCACAATTAGCCAGAAAGAGTCTTGGTGAGTGGTCTGAACATGTCATCATTTCTTGCTTTCATTGAAGATGAAGTTTTCTTCCACTTATTTGACTGAGAAAGAGATTGAAGTTAAAAATGGCTTTACAACATTTAACAGAAATACTGGATCATTTTAGTTTAAGTTATCCATCTCAGAAGAAATTTCTGTAAAAGCTTGACTTTTTGCACCTCAGGATCTTTCAATCATTTATTCAAGGAATATTCTCAAGTGCCAGCTATAAGACTGTGATTAAGCTAAGTCCAGAATATGTATCAATGAATAAATGAACATAGCCTCCCATATGTTAGAAAGAGAATAGTCCCTAAGATAAACAAAAATAGAGCAAATAATATGGGTCTATATGCTAAGTAGAAGAGGATGGTGTGTGGGGAGGGGCTGCTATGGAAGATTCACGAACTAGATGTCTTTGCAGTAAATTCATTCAATCTTAATTTGAATCGCATTTCCCACTCATAATGTCCCTATTTCTAGCAGAATTAGATTTGTAAGCAAATTTTCCATTGTAAGCATAAAATGTATTTCTTCATTTGAACAAGGATTGATTTCTTCTTGAAACAGAATAAGCCAATCTCTGTTTGAAGAGTGAACACCAGCTTCATTCAGTGCCCTTCTCTCTTCTCTCCATTTCAGATGAATTTTCAAGTTACTGTTCTCTCTCATTTTAGATCTGATGTGTGTCATTACTTTGCAATCATTTCTTTACACATTTGATTCTACTGAATGGAATTCCTGATTTATGGGCAATTCTTTATAATGGACATTATATCATTTTATTGAAGCCATGGTGTTCAGTTTGGGAGAAGGAGCAAGTCACCTTCCAGACATTTTTTTCCCCCAATTTAGGTCTTAGAAACTAACATAATTAGTCAAGAATAATTAATTAAAATTGATTTGAGTTACTTAATAATCATGTAAGCACCAATGTTTTCTGTTAGAAAATTAAGTAATTAAGGTGACTATTGATCTCATTATAGATGACAATATAAATGCACATTTCCAAAAGGATGAGCTCTCAATTTTTCATTTATGTGTTTAATCATTTAAACTGAATCTTGTCTACTGATAAATGATGCTTAGATAATACAGAATAAACATATTGCATTGTTGGGCAAATTGAATAAATGTTGAGTTTGAATTATTAAATTGAAAGAAAGCATTCTAACTAAAGAAAATGACCACTCTCTCAATTCCTCAGACATCTCTAAAAATACAAAGAAAATAAAATAGGTTGTGGTTATTAGGGTTGAGTTATTATTGGACTGGGCATAGATTCAGGAAAAGAAAACAGTGCAATTTAAAGCTATCATCACTCCACAGTTTGAAATTTACCCAAAAGAAATCATCAGATTTACCAAAAGATTTATGTCTGAAAATGTGTATTACAATTTTATTGCATGGTTCTCCAGGCTGTATAGAAAGCATGGTGCTGAGATCTGCTCAACTTCTGGGAGGCTTCATGAAACTTACAATCATAGCAGAAGACGAAGGAGAAGCAGCCCTGTATTACATGGCTAGAGCATAAGTGAAGAGTCAGGGAGATACCACACAGTTTTAAACAACAAGATCTCACAATAATTCACCATCACAAGGACAGTACCAACGGGAAATCTGCCACCATGATCCAATCACTTTCCAACAGGTCCCAACTCCAGCACTGGACTTTACAGTTCAACATGAGATTTGGGTGGCAACACAGATCCAAACCATATCAGAGGCTCAGAAAGATGAAAAGCTTTGTGTTATTTTCAGCAGATGAATAAAATAACTTGATAGATATACTTCCCTAGGATCAAGCTAAAGTCCTCTGTTGTGTATGTAGTGCCTTCAGAACAAAGTTCACACTATTTTTTTTTTCTTTTTTTTTTTTTTTTTTTGTGATGAGGTCTCCTCTGTCACCCAGGCTGGAGTGCAGTGATGTGATCTTGGCTGACTGCAACATCTGCCTTCCAGGTTTAAGCAATCCTCCTGACTCAGCCTCCCAAGTAGCAGGGACTATAAGTGCACTCCACCATGCCTTCTTAATATGCTTACCTGATACACTCATCTGTCACAGCCACCCAGTATATGTTCCAGCCTTTTTCATGATATTCCTAATTACCTAAGTGCACCATGGAGTTTACTTCACTGTGTTTCTGTGCACCCTGTTTTGTCTGACTCAAAAGTTGTTTCTTCCACTCTTTGAGTAGTCAACTCTGACTTGTGCATTTAAACAACAAATTTAGGGTTGCATTCTCTATCCTGGGCACTACTTGGATTTTATGTTAGCATCTCTTAATTTGCCACCCCTTGCTCCAGATTAGGTGCACCCAGAGGACCAAAATTCTTCTCAGAGGAGCTTGTGATCATTGATGAATTTAAAGGAAGAAGATATAGAGAAGAAAGTCCATACACATGAGAAAAAGTGCCAGAGGAAACAATTGGTACAAGGGCAAATCATTACAAAATGACAAAAAGGGTGATTTTAGAGCAAAGCCCCTAATTAGCATAGCAAGTAGGACAGACTTTTCTATTTCATCACATTATTCCACTCTCTTGCTATCCTACAGCCACCTGGTTCAAGTTGCAGATATCACAAAATGGGGCTATGTCATTTAGTAGGAAACAAGACTGTGTAACATAGGATTACCAGGTTTCTCAGATATGTTTTGCTGAACTATTTTTTTAAGGATGTGGAGGGAGCTTTGAATATTTTAATATATATCTTCTCTCTACTGGAAACAGTCCTTGTTCTCAGTTTACTTGGGATGCACCATGCCTTCTCTTTGGAAAACAGTGTTAGATTCTGATACTAGAGAGCTTGGGACATCACCAGAGGTGAAAGGCTGGGCTAAATTTCTGTGTCTAAGGCTCTAGGCCTAAATGGAAAGCTGTCTTCTGTGCTGCAACATCCAGTTCAACAGAAATGAAGACTGTAATTAGGGAACACTGGAGGAATAAGGGAGTGTACTGGGCAGGGCCTAACATTATGGTGCACTGTTTTTTTTAGTGTGATTCACAGGCAATTCCTATACACAGGCTCCCTCTTATAGATTATGGAGATCAGTTAACACATATACCCAGAGATGATCCAACAAGACGATGGAGTATTCTAGAAGGATCTTGTACACACTGATTTTCTTCTATTAAGAAAACACTACAAAATAGGGCTGAATTAAAATGAGTTGTAACAGCAAGTGAAATCACCTTGAAACATTGTCTAAAATGTTGCAGGATTTATTTACATAAAGAATTTTTTTCAACTTTTATTTTAGATGCAGGGGCTACAAATTCAGGATCGTTGCCTGGGTATATCACATTATGCTGAAGTTTGAATTATGGTTGTTGCTGTCACCCAGGTACTGAGCATAGTACCCAATAGTTAGTTTTTCAACCCTTGCCTCCGTTATCCCTACCTCTTCTAGTAACCCCAAGTATCTATTGTTCTAATGTGTAGACACATCTATTCTCAATGTTTAGCTGTCATTTAGAAATGAGAACATGCGGTATTTGGGTTTTCACTTATCCTAAGGGAATTAACACAGAATGAAAAACCCAGGTATTTGGGTTCAAGAAATTATTAGGTGTTTGTTTTTTTCATTCTGTGTTAATTCACTTTGGATAATAGTCTCCAGCTGCATCCATGTTGCTGCAAAAGACATGAGTTTATTCTTTTTCACATCTGTGTATTATTCCATGGGGTATATGCATATTTTCTTATCCAGTCCACTATTGATGGGCACTTTGGTTCATTCCATTATTTTGCTATTGTAAATAGTGCTACGATAAATATACAAGTTTAGATGTATTTTGGTACAACAATTTATATCTCTTTGTAAAAATTTTTTATTGAGTGAACTTATTTTTTAAAGAAGTTTTAGTTTTGTGTAAATTTCAGGGGAAAGTACAGGCAATTCACACATAGCCTCTGTCTCCAACAACAAACCACCTCTTTGAGAACATGAAACCTCCACCATACCCTTCTAAAATGTAGGCAGTCATGATTTTCAGTTATTATTTTGGATTAACTATGCCACTGACATTTCCTGGGAGCCTCCTTTCCTTATTTGGCTCAACGTTTTTAATATATTTTATTTTTAAAAGCAATTTTAGGGTCACAGCAAAATTAAGCAAAAGGTAGAGAATTTCCATGTCCCTCTGACCCCACACATGCACAGCCTCCCCAACTCTCAACATGGCATTTTACAGTGGTGCATTTGTGACAACTGATGAGCCTACACATCATTGTCATCTGAAGTCCACAATTCACATTACAGTTCACTCTTGGTGTTGTTCATTCTAGAGGTTTGAACAAATGTATAATGATATGCATCCATCATTATATTAGGTTGGTGCAAAAGTAATTATGGGTTTTGCAAATACTTTGGTACAATACTTTTGCACCAATCTAATAGGATCACACAGCATAGTTTCCTTGCCTTAGAAATCCTCTATGCTCCACCTATTAAACCATCACTTATTATCTGAATTTTTACTCTAGCCATCCTTGTGGGTGTGAAGAGGTATCTCTTTGTAGATTACAGATTATTTAGAGGCTAACACTTGGTTGTGTGTCCAAGCAATTGGACAAGGCTGAGTATTCATGAGGAAAATGAAATGAATCCATTTAGCTGCACAGTGAGAAGAGGGTATGTGCAAACAAGCAGACAAGAAAACAAGATGTGCCCAGACATTACCAACCACATTTCAAACTCTTCTCCTTGGCCAACTATCTCATAATGCATCCTTGTCTTAGATTGTCTGACTGGAAGGGAGCATGGATGATCCTTTGTAAATTTATTGACATTGTTGTGATTCCAAATTCATACCCTGCAATGTTAGGTGAAAAGCAGCAATTCTATCCAGGATAGCAAGAACATTTTGTTTGCTTCTGCTGGTGGTTTAGTCATCTGTTGAGAAACAGAACCATCCTTCACCTCTTTGGCAGTGTCTGGTTAATGAAAAAATCCTCATAGTTCTGTTTTCTAAAATGAATTTGTGTTACAAAGTGATCCAGACTGAGAATGAGAACAATTTTGGAAGTATCCATGCAATTCAGCATTCCAAATTAATTTGGGATATAGATCACCACCATGAAATATGTGCATTTATCAAAGATGTTAAGACTCTACTATAATTTAGCATAACCTTCTCTTATTCTTTCTCAGGGCTTTCATATGATGAATGTCTCCACTCCCCTAATACAGCTACCATCAAGAGACAAAGTTGAATTCCAAATATTTATAATTTTCCTCATCCTTTCCCTGGAATAATTGTGTAAGGGACTAATGTAGTGGAACTAAGACTTTAAACATAGTTAATGACTATGATTTGGGTTGTTAATATTGAAGATATTATTGATGATGATGACGATGATTGTGATGATGATGACCATAAAGATAGAATTTGTCAGAGCTTTGAGTACTTCTCAGCTATCTTCAATACTTGGTCATCAGGGTTTTTACTTTGGAGGCAGCAGTGGCATTGTATAATTTTATTAGCACCTGAATCAGCAGGACAACCACTGTCTCTTGCCTACCCACTATCCATATCTCCTTCTTTTTTAATAAATAGACCTAGAGCTCACTCAGAACACTGTAATGAGACTGTTTAAACCCATTAATGCCCTTGGATTCCCTTGCTGCTTTGTATCGCTGGAACTGCAAACTCCTTGATATAAAAAGACAAAGATTTACTTGGAAAACCTTCACTCCTTTACTCTTTCTCCTTTTTTTCACGACTAGGGATTTTGAAGCATGAAGTTGTTGTACTATGTGTAACCACAGGGCTATATAAGACATGAAGCTCAAGCCTGGAGCCTAGGGATGTGGTGGCTTCATCCTTAGGAAAAGAGGAGATGAGTCTATATACCTCAGGGTATCACTGAGCCATCGCACCAATTCACTGCTCCATGCTAAAGCTAGAGTAATGTTGCTTTTCTGTTATCCGAATCTGAATGCAATTTTGTCTGATACATCTGGCCAGCTGCAGGGATTTATAGGCTGTTTTACAACTCGGGACACTGAAATAGCTGACATTTTTCTTTGTGATATTCAGAAATCATTAAACACTTAGAAAAGATGCATAATGAAAATGGAATTACCTAATCACTCCAGACTTCTAACATTAAATGCCAGATTGGTGGTAGGCTCTCTATGCAGCTAGGGGAACTGGGAATGGTGAAACATAGATGAAAATAAAGGACTCACATTTGGACATAATGAGTTGTGAGACACACACTTGCAGAAATCAAGGAGGAAGTGGGAGCTCAGAAAATGGATCTGAGAAGGAGAAGTCAATGCATATGTAATCAGCAAGATGATGAGGTTCAGTTGAGTTTATCCATGGAGACTCTGTGAAGAGAGCTGAGAGTACCCACCACAAACCCTTAGGAAGTCCAGCACTTAGAAACTGATTACAGGAGGACCCGGTAGAAAGGAGGATGAGGGGAACACTGAGAAGTAGAAGGAAAACTAGAAGAAGTTACCAAGGCCAAGGGAAAAGCATTCTAAGAAGAGATCCCATTTAGCTCCCATCAAATGAGGCTTAAATGGAAGTAACAGAAGATGCAGCATAGTATCTATTGAATTTGCCAAGATGGAATTTGTAACATGATACAAATGTCTCTGAGGATGATGCCAAGTAGAAAACGCTGAATAGAAAACAGTTTCAAACATAGCATGATTATTTCAATAGAAATACATATATATATTTGTGTTTCTAGACTCTGAGACTAATATACACCTTCTCTTGGATATATTGGTTTCCAAATGCTGACAGTTATGTGGTGAGATCTGGGATGATTCATACCTTCTTTTTCACATATGCTATACTTTTTGTTCTTTTTATACATTTTCAATCATTTCTTGATTAATTATATGAAGTGACAAAAATAGCTAGATAATGTGGAGTCTATTCATGTCTTCATTTCAAGTAATCCTGTTTTTACTGACAGACAATACACACAATTTGGGAAATGATCAATTAACTAATGTTATTTACATCAGTCATATAATTTATTCTTTTTTTATTAGAGTCATGATCTCACTAATATTGCTGATATGGTTTCGCTCTGTCCCCACCCAAATCTCATCTGGAATTGTAGCTCCCATAATCCCCACCTGTCATGGGAGGGACTCAGTGGGAGGTAATTGAATCATGTGGGTCGGTCTTTCCCATACTGTTCTTGTGGTAGTCCATAACTACTATTTTCATCCATGTTTCACCATTCCCAGTTCCCCTAGCTGCATAGGGAGTCTACCACCTATCTGGCACTTAATGTTAGAAGTCTGGAGTGATTGGACAATTCCATTTTCATTATGCATCTCTTCAAAGTGTTCAATGATTTCTGAATATCACAAAGAAAAATGTCAGCTATTGTAGTGTCCTATGAAATCTGATGGCTTTATAAATGTCAGTTCCCTGACACAACCTCTCTTGCCTGCTCCCATATAAGATGTGTCTTGCTCTTCCTTTGCCTTCCACCATGATTGTGGAGCCTCTCCAGCTATGTGGAACTGTGAATACATTAGCCCTTTTTTCCTTGATAAATTACCCAGTCTCTGGTATTTCTTCATAGCAGTATGAAAATGAACTAACACAATTGCTTAGACTGGTCTGAAACTCCTGGATTCAAGCAATCCTCCCAATTTGACCTCCCAAAGTGCTGAGATTACAGGCATGAGCCATCAGGCTCAGCCAGTCACAGAATTTTTGAAATAATTGATCTTCTATTTTTGCCTTGTCCTGACATTCCTAGATTATTGCCTAGACAGGAATTACTTCATATTGAACCAGGTGTACTATAAGAAATAATGCTATCTAAAAAAAAAAAAATGGATACCTTTAAACTCCTTTGGATTAGTAGATTGTTATAATTTCAACAGTATCCCATTCTTTTCCATCTCAAAAACCTGCCTCATAACAAATGCTCCTTTTGCAGGAATATTAACAGAGCATTTTTCTTTCATCAAAGAATAACACAAAACAAGAAGGACAGACATGCATGTATGCTTTGGTATCCCAGAAGACAATATATATATGGTGTATAGGAGATAATCACAGCAACAAATTGAGAAAATTATGCATTTTTAGTGACTTCACCATTAAGATCATGGAGACAGATCTGTGGTCAATGATGCAAAACTGATAGCTGCCTGTTCTTGTGAATAAAGTTTTGTTGAAACTCTTCCAGGTTCATTCATTTTTTTTCATTACAAAGACAGAGATGAGTGGTTGTAACAAACTATGTTTTCTGCAAAGCCTAAAATACTTCCTACCTGTTCCTTTACAGGAAAAAGTTGCAGAACTCTGATTTAGAGTATCTATTATGTGCAAATAACATAGGAAAAAGAAATCTTTTCATATGGTTAAAACTCAGGGCAATAACAAAATTATCTTGAATACTAGAAAAGGTTTCCAGAAGATAGAGAGATAATTTCCAGCAGGGTGACTTCAGAGATTAACAGGAGAAGAATTTAAACGAGGCTTCTTTCTTAAGGCAAAGTTGTGAAGCAAACATAGCTGGAGAACTTGGCCCTTTACTATTGAGCCAGTGTTTCCTGAAGACTGTCTGACTTTCCTGATGAGAGCTCCTGAGGGCATGCTCATCTATGACTAATCAAATGCACACCAGTCCACTCAAGGTTCTAAGAAGGTCTGCAGAAATAAATGCAGAAATTCTCAAATGCATAACAAGTCATGAAATAGAGGCTGGAGTATGATCTCATAACTATGCAGAATGAAGCAATGTTTTGGGAATAGGAGTGCAATATTCTGGAAGAGTTGGAACTTGAGAGAAATTTTATGTAGCCAGGAAATGAAGTGCTAGATGGATGGTTGAATGTTGGCAAAAAAACAGACCTCCGAAACTATTAGATTCAGCTAGACTAATGATACTGGCTACATGACCCACTTAAAAAATCAATTATATGGCCGGGCATGGTGGCTCAGGCCTATAATCCCAGCACTTTTGGGAGGCTGAGGAGGGTGGATCACGAAGTCAGGAGATCGAGACCATCCCGGCTAATATGGTGAAACCCTGTCTCTACTAAAAATACAAAAAATTAGCCAGGTGTGGTGGTGGGCACCTGTAGTCCCAGCTACCCAGGAGGCTAAGGCAGGAGAATGGCATGAACCCGGGAGGCACAGCTTGCAGTAAGCCCACATTGTGCCACTGCACTCCAGCCTGGGTGACAGTGAGACTCTGTCTCAAAAAAAAATACAAAAAACAAAAAATAAATAATATTCACTTCTTAAAATCTGTCCAACAGCAGTTTCTATAGCTGACAGGAAGTCAAATTAGAAACACTTGACCATGCACTACACAAATTTCCCTGCCTCTCTTCACTCCAGTTGCTACCCTGTCTTAAATTCTACCAAAATAATTTAAAGCTGTGATTTGTTTTTGCATATATATATATATATATATTATATATATATATATATATATTTAGATCTTGGATCACTGCAATCTCCACTTCTTGAGTTCAAGCAATTCTCCTGCCTCAGCCTCCTGAGTAGCTGAGATTACAGGTGAATGCCACCATGCGTGGCTAATTTTTGTAGTTTTAGTAGAGATGGGGGTTTCACAATGTTGGTCAGGCTGTTCTTGAACTCCTGACTTTGTTATCTGCTGGCCTCATCCTCCCAAAGTTCTGGGATTACAGGCATGAGCTACCACGCATAGCCTGCATAGATCTTAAACAAATGATTATTGACCTCATACCCAAAACCAGTTAATAATGAACAAACTTCAGATAGACTAATTCAACTAGGAACACAACATGGATCCCTGTATAGACATGATTATTGGAAATTCTGGTCAGTAAACTAAGATTTGGAGTAAAAATGACAGGTCTAAATATTCGAAATGATAAGTAAAAATTAGATTTATTTGCAGATACTCTGACTATCTGCTGTAAAAGCGTGATGATCTGTTTTTGAAGATAGACTGATTCGTTCTAAAGTATTTTAATACTTTTTTATATGCCAGATACAAGTAATAGAGTAAGAAATAAAACTGTTTAAGAGGTCTTAAAGTAATAAAATACAGATTGTAAAATATGTTGTGATGTACTATTTAGGAGACAAATTTCCATCAGCCCATATACATATACATATATGTATATATGGGCTAAACTTTTGCATTAAGAAAAGCAATGTGTCTTCATTTTATTTTATTTTTAAATTAAAGTAAATTAAATTTTAAGTTATGAGATACATGTGCAGGATGTGCAGATTTGTTTCATAGGTAAACATGTGTCATGGTGGTTTGCTGCACCTTTCCTTCTATCACCTAGGTATTAAGCCCCACATTCATTAGCTATTTATCTGGATGTTCTCCCTCCCACAAACCCCTGACAGGCCCCATTGTGTATTGTTCCCCTTCATGGGTCCATGTGTTCTCATTCTTCAGCTCCCAGTTATAAATGAAAACATGCAGTGTTTAATTTTCTGTTCCTGTGTTAGCTTGCCAAGGATAATGGATTCCAGCTCCATCCATGTCCCTGCAAAGGACAAGATCTAGTTCCTTTTTATGGCTGCATAGTATTCCATAGTGTATATGTACCACATTTTCTTTATCCAGTCTATAATTGATGAACATTTGACTTGGTTCCATGTCTTTGCTATTATGAAGAATTCTGCAATGAACATACATATATGCATGTATCTTTGTAACAGAATAATTTACATTATTTGAGTATATACCCAGTATTGGGATTGCTACATCAGATGGTGTTTCTCATCCTAGGTCTTTGAGGAATCATCACACCGTCTACTACAATGTTTGAACAAATTTACATTCCCATCAACAGTGTAAAAGCATTCCTATTTCTCCACAGCCTTGCCAGCATTTGTTGTTTCCTGAGTTATATATATATATTTTATATATATATAATATATATGTTATATATATATTTTATATATATATAATATATATGTTATATATATATATTTTATATATATTATATATATGTTATATATATTATATATATATTTTATATATATAATATATATGTTATATATTATATATATTTTATATATATAATATATATATTTTATATATAATATATATATTATTTATATATATAATATATATATTTTATATATAATATATATATTATTTATATATATAATATATATATTTTATATATAATATATATTATATATATATAAAATATATATATTTTATATATATAATATATATTTTTTATATATAATATATATATTTTATATATATAATATATATTTTTTATATATTATATATATTTTATATATATAATATATATATTTTATATATATATAATATATATATTTTATATATATATAATATAAATATTTTATATATATAATCTATATATTTTATATATATATAATCTATATATTTTATATATATATAATCTATATATTTTATATATATATAATCTATATATTTTATATATATATAATCTATATATTTTATATATATATATGTACTTGAATTTGTAGGGTACATGTGCGCAACGTGCAGGTTTGTTACATGTGTATACCTGTGCCATGTTGGTGTGCACCCATTAACTTGTCATTTACATTAGGTATATCTCCTAATGCTATCCCTCCCCACTCCCCCCAGCCCATGACAGGCCCCAGTGTGTGATGTTCCCCTTCCTGTGTCCAAGTGTTCTCATTGTTCAATTCCCACCTATGAGTGAGAACATGTGGTGTTTGGTTTTTTTGTCCCTGTGATAGTTTGCTGAGAATGATGGTTTCCAGCTTCATCCATGTCCCTAAAAAGGACATGAACTCATCCTTTTTTATGGCTGTATAGTATTCCATGGTGTATACGTGCCACATTTTCTTAATCCAGTCTATCATTGATGGACATTTGGGTTCATTCCAAGTATTGGCTATTGTGAATAGTGCCACAGAGAACATACTTGTGCATGTGTCTTTATAGCAGCATGATTTATAATCAAATTCTTCCATTTGTTTGTATCCTCTTTTTTTTCATTGAGCAGTGGTTTGTAGTTCTCCTTAAAGAGGTCCTTCACATCGCTTGTAAGTTGGATTCCTAGGTATTTTATTATCTTTGAGCAATTGTGAATGTGAGGTCACACATGATTTGGCTCTCTGTGTGACTGTTATTGGTGTATAAGAATGCTTGTGATTTTTGCACATTGATTTTGTGTTCTGAGACTTTGCTGAAGTTGCTTATCAGCTTAAGGGGCGGAGTTTTCTAAATATACAATCATGTCATCTGCAAACAGGGACAATTTGACTTCCTCTTTCCCTAATTGAATACTATTTATTTCTTTCTCCTGCCTGATTGCCCTGGCCAGAACTTCCAACACTACGTTGAATAGGAGTGGTGAGAGAGGGTATCCCTGTCTTGTGCCAGTTTTCAAAGGGAATGCTTCCAGTTTTTGTCCATTCAGTATGATATTGGCTATGGGTTTGTCATAAACAGCTCTTATTATTTTGAGATACATCCCATCAATATGGAATTACTTTTTCTAGACAACTTTTCAGTTGTTTATAAACATTCATTAGGTACAATATGAAATATAATTTATTGAGAATTTTTAGCATGAAGGGCTTTGAAATTTGTCAAAGGCCTTTTCTGCATCTATTGAGATAATCATGTGGTTTTTGTTTTTGGTTCTGTTTGTATGCTGGATTACTTTTATTGCTTTGCGTATGTTGAACCAGCCTTGCATCACAGATATGAAGCCCACTTGATCATGGTGGATAAGATTTTGATGTGCTGCTGGATTCAGTTTGCCAGTATTTTACTGAGGATTTTTGCATTGATGTTCATCAGGGATATTGGTCTAAAATTCTCTTTTTGTGTTGTGTCATTGCCAGGCTTTGGTATCAAGATGATGCTGGCCTCATAAAATGAGTTAGGGAGGATTCTCTCTTATTATTATTGATTGGAATAGTTTCAGAAGGAATGGTACCATCTCTTCCTTGTACGTCTGGTAGAATTTGGCTGTGAATCCATCTGGTCCTGGACTCTTTTTGGTTGGTAGGCTATTAATTATTGCCTCAATTTCAGAGCCTGATATTTTTCCATTCAGGGATTCAACTTCTTCCTGGTGTAGTCTTGGGAGGTGTGTGTGTCCAGGAATTTATCCATCTCTTCTAGATTTTCTGGTTTATTTGCACAGAGGTGTCTATGGTATTCTCTGATGGTAGTTTTTATTTCTGTGGGATCAGTGATGATATCCCCTTTATCATTTTTTATTGTGTCTATTTGATTCTTCTCTCTTTTTTTCTTTATTAGTCTTGCTAGCAGTCTATCAATTTTGTCGATCTTTTCAAAAAACCAGCCCCAGGATTCATTGATTTTTTGAAGGGTTTTTTTTTGTGTTACTATCTCCTTCATTTCTCCTCTGATCTTAGTTATGTCTTGCTTTCTGCTAGCTTTTGAATGTGTTTGCCTTGCTTCTCTAGTTCTTTTAATTGTGATGTTAGTGTGTCAATTTTAGATCTCTCCTGCTTTTTCTTGTGGGCATTTAGACTATAAATTTCCCTCTACACACTGCTTTAAATGTGTCCCAGATATTCTGGTATGTGGTGTCTTTGTTCTAATTGGTTTCAAAGAACATCTTTATTTCTGCCTTCATTTCATTATGTACCCGGTAGTCCTTCAGGAGCAGGTTGTTTCAGTTTCCATGTAGTTGAGCAGTTTTGAGTGAGTTTCTTAATCCTGAGTTCTAGTTTGATTGCCCTGTGGTCTTAGAGACTGTTTCTTATAATTTCTGTTGTTTTACATTTGCTGAGGAGTGCTTTACTTCCACCTATGTGGTCAATTTTGGAATAAGTGTGATGTGATGAGAAGAATGTGTATTCTGTTGATTTGGGGTAGAGAATTCTGTAGATGTCTATTAGGTCTGCTTGGTGCAGAGCTGGGTTCAATTCCTGGATATCCTTGTTAACTTTCTGTCTCGTTAACCTGTCTAATGTTGACAGTGGTGTGTTAAAGTCTCCCATATTATTGTGCAGAGTCTAAGTCTCTTTATATGTCTCTAAGGACTTGCTTTATGAATCTGGGTGCTCATGTATTGGGTGCATATATATTTAGGATAGTTAGCTCTTCTTGTTGAATTGATCCCTTTACCATTATGTAATGGCCTTCTTTGTCTCTTTTGATCTTTGTTGGTTTAAAGTCTGTTTTGTCAGAGACTAGGATTGCAACCCCTGCCTTTTATTGTTTTCCATTTGCTTGGTAGATTTTCCTCCCTCCCTTTATTTTGAGCCTATGTGTGTCTCTGCACATGAGATGGGTCTCCAGAATACAGCACACTGATGGGTCTTGACTTTTTATCCAATTTCCCAGTTTGTGTCTTTTAGTTGGAGCATTTAGCCCGTTTACATTTTGTTGTGTGAATTTGATCCTGACATTATGATGTTAGCTGGTTATTTTGCTCATTAGTTGATGCAGTTTCTTCCTAGCATCAATGGTCTTCACAGTTTGGCATGTTTTTGCAGTGGCTGGTACTGGTTTTTCCTTTCCATGTTCAGTGCTTCCTTCAGGAGCTGTTGTAGGGCAGAACTGGTGGTGAAGAAATCTCTCAGCATTTGCTTGTCTATAAAAAATTATTTTTCTCCTTCACTTATGAAGCTTAATTTGGCTGGATATGAAATTCTGGGTTGAAAATTCTTTTCTTTAAGAATGTTGAACATTGGCCACCATTCTTTTCTGGTTTGTAGAGTTTCTGTTGAGAGATCTGCTGTTAATCTGATGGGCTTCCCTTTGTGGGTATCCCTACCTTTCTCTCTTGCTGCCCTTAATATTTTTTCCCTCATCTCAACTTTGGTGAATTTGACAATTATGTGTCTTGGGGTTGCTCTTCTTGAGGAGTATCTTTATGGCATTCTCTGTATTACCTGACTTTGAATGTTGACCTGCCTTGCTAGATTGGGGAAGTTCTCCTGGACAATATCCTGCAGAGTGTTTTCCAACATGGTTCCAATCTCCCCATCACTTTCAGGTACACCCATAAGACATAGATTTGGTTTTAGCACATAGTCACCCATTTCTTGGAGGCTTTATTCATTTATTTTTACTCTTTTTTCTCTAAACTTCTCACTTCATTTCATTCATTTGATCTTCAATCACTGATACCCTTTTTTCCAGTTGATGAAATCTGCTGCTGAAGCTTGTGCATTTGTGACATAGTTCTCTTACCATGGTTTTGAGCTCCATCATGTCATTTAAGGACTTCTCTACAAGTTTATTCTAGTTAGCCATTCATCTAATCTTTTTTCAAGGTTTTTAGCTTCATTGTGACGGGTTCAAACTTTATCTATTAGCTCAGAGAAGTTTGATCATCTGAAGCCTTCTCTTAACTCGTCAAAGTCCTTCTCCACCCAGCTTTGTTCCATTGCTGGTGAGGAGCTGCATTCCTTTGGAGGGGAAGAGGCACTCTGATATTTAGAATTTTCAGCTTTTCTGCTGTTTTTTTTCTCCATCTTTATGGTTTTATCTACCTTTGGTCTTTGAGGATTGTGACACGTAGATGGCTTTTTGATGTGGATGTCCTTTCTGTTTGTTACTTTTCCTTCTAACGGTCAGGACCCTCAGCTGCTGGTGTGTTGGAGTTTGCTGCAGGTCCACTCCAGAAGCTGTTTGCCTGGGTATCAGCAGTGAAGGCTGCAGAACAGCAAATATTTCTGAACAGCAAATGTTGCTGCCTGATCGTTCTTCTGGAAGCTTCATCTCAGAGGGGTACCTGGCCATGTGAGGTGTTAGTCTGTGCCTACTCAGGCATGCCTCCCAGCTAGGCTTCTTGGGAGTCAGGGAGCCACTTAAGGAGGCAGTCTGACTGTTCTCAGTCCTCAAACTCCTTGCTGGGAGAACCACTACTCTCTTCAAAGCTGACAGACAGGGACATTTAAGTCTGCAGATGTTTCTTCTGCCTTTTATTCAGCTATGCCCTGTCCCCAGAGGTGGGGTCTACAGAGGCAGGCAGGTCCTCTTGAGCTGTGGTGGGCTCCACCAATTTTGAGCTTCCTGGCCATTTTGTTTACCTACTCAAGCCTCAGCATTGGTGGGCATCCCTCCCCCAGCCTTGCTGCCAGCTTGCAGTTTGATCTCAGACTGCTGTGCTAGCAATGAGTGGGGCTCTGTGGGCATGGGACCCTCCAAGCCTTGTTCAGGATATAATCTCCTGGGTGCCGTTTGCTAAGACTGTTGGAAAAGTGCAGTATTAGGGTGGGAGTGACCCAATTTTCCAGGTGCCATCTGTCACAGCTTCCCTTGGCTAGGAAAGGGAATTCCCTGACCCTTAGTGTTTCCCAGGTGAGGTGATGTCTTGCCCTGCTTTGGTTCACACTTGGTGGGCTGCACCCACTGTCCAGCACCCACTGTCTGACAAGTCCCCATGAGATGAACACAGTACCTCAGTTGGAAATGCAGAAATCACCCATCCTCTGCATTGCTCACAATGGGAGCTGTAGACTGGAGCTATTCCTATTCAGCCATCTTGGAACCACCCTCTCTTTCTTGAGTTTTTAATGATTGCAATTCTGACAGGCATGAGATGGTATCTCATTGTGGTTTTGATTTGCATTTACCTAATGATCAGTGATGCTGAGCATTTTTTTCATGTATTTTTTGTCCACATAAATGTCTTCTTTTGAGAAGTGTCTGTTCATGTCCTTTACCCATATTTTAATGGGGTTGTTTGTTTTTTTCTTGTGAATTTGATTAAATTTATTGTAGATACTGGATATAAGATCTTTGTCAGATGAATAGATTGCAAAAGTTTTCTGCCATTACATAAGTTGTCTGTTCAATCTGATAATAGTTTCTTTTGATGTGCAGAAGCTCTTTAGTTTAATTATATCCCATTTGGTCAATGTTTGCTTTTGCTGCAATTGCTTTTGAGGTTTTCGTCATAAAATCTTTGCCCATGCCTATGTCTGAAACAGTATTGCCTAGCTTTTTATAGTTTTGGGTTTTACATTGAGTTCTTTAATCCATCTTGAGTTGATTTTTACATAAGATGTAAGGAAGCAATCTAGTTTCAATCTTCTGCATTTGACTAGCCAGTTTTCCCTGCACCATTTGCTTGTTTTTGTTAGGATGGTTTAAAATCAATTGGTTGTCATTGTGCTGTCTTATTTCTAAGATCTGTATTCTGTTCCACTGGTCTATAAATTACTTTGGGCTGTATGACCATTACCATAATATTGATTTTTCCTACCTATCAGCATGAAATGTTTATGTCCTTTCTGATTTCCTTGTAGTTCTCCTTGAAGAGGGCCTTCACTTGCCTTGGTAGCTGTATTTCTAGATATTTTACTCTTCTCATAGCAATTATGAATGGGAGTTCATTCATGATTTAGCTCTCTGCCTGTCTCTTTTTGATGTGTAGAAATACTAGTCATTTTTGCACACTGATTTTGTATCCTGAGAATTTGCTAAAGTTTCTTATCAGCTTAAGAAACTTTTCAGCTGAGACAATGGAGTTTTCTAGATAAGGGATCACGTCCTCTGCAAACAGAAACAATTTGACTTCCTCTCTTCCTGTTTGAACAGCATTTTTTTTTCTCTTGCCTGATTGACCTGGACAGAATTTCCAATACTAAGTTGAATACAAGTGGCAAGGGAGGGTGTCCTTTTCTATGACACTAATAGACAAGGTCATCTTCCCTTCTGAGCCTATAGGCCAGGTAAAATATAAAGATATAAATAAATATATATACATAAATATATATTAATAAATAAATAATATAATAATAAATAAATAAATATACTATATATATAGAACCCACACACACATATACATACATATAATCTCTCTATATATAGAGAGAGACAGCCATGGGAAACTATTAAGTTTTTATTCAGGGAAATGACAAGATCCAATTTTTGTTTTAGAAAATTCTCTCTGACTCTAGAAAAAACTCTGACTGCAGAGACTAGAACACATTATAGATGATATGTCCTGAACCAGAAAGGCCAAAGAGGAGGAAATGTTTGCTGTAAAGAAGAAAAATGTTTTAAAATTCTATATCCCAATTCTGAAAAATGAGGACATATATTTTTAGTTAAATCCCTCTGATGTCCTAGGAGCCTTCAAAAGTTCAAGGAACATCTAGGATGGCTATGGACTCCTAATAAAAGTTCTTTCTCAATGGAAATGCATGTTTCCTTCTGCAAGTTCATGAGGGAGGCTCTATGCTAGTCTAGGGCATGTCTGCATGACTCCCAGAAGCAAGTGGGAGAACCACCCTCATTTTGAGTTCTTCAATTCCTGCTCTTGCAATCAGTGCTCAACTCAGAGGCCAGGGTATTTCTCTAAAATTATAAACCATAGCATGCTCTCTGCTGCTAAGCCTGTTGATGTCTGACCAGGTCCTTTCCCACTCACTGCCTGGATATAGGTGAACATTAAGACAGAGGTAAAGTAAGAATTCAATTACTGCAAGGCAACTGAGCAAGGAAGACAGGAGATATTTCTCAAAGCCATCTCCTCAAAACTTCAGAGGCTGGGGTTTTTAAAGGTGATTTGGCAAGCAGAGGTACTAGGTGGAGGGTGCTGCTGATTGGTCTGAGATGAATTCAGAGGGGTGTTGACTGTCTTTATACACTGAATCAGTTCCTGGGAAGAGAGAAAGTCACAACACCACACAAGTCAGTTCCTTGGTTGGGGTTACAGGCCATGGGTCTTGTTGATGTCAGTTGACCAATTTGCAAGACAGGTCTAAAAATATCTCAAAAACCAGTTTTAGGTTTACAATACCTTTTGTTACTGCAAGTTACTATGGAAGGCAAGCTGGGAAACAGTGACAGGTTATCGTTCACTCTGCCTGGAACATAGCAGAAAAGTTTTTAGGGGTGATAATTCCAGTAATGAAAGCTGCCTGAGACCACCTTGGCAAGGTAAAATTCTGGAAGGTATTAAATAGTTCTGCATGATCTAAGAATCATTGTTCTTTAAAAAAAAATAAAAGTCCATTAGTCTTGCAAGCAAACTGCCCAGGGGCTAGGACAGCAAGATAATAATTATTAGTGACTACCACTTATTAAATTACTATGAACAAGCAATCATTCATGGAGGAGGAAAATATCAGAAAGAAAGGAAAATATGTTGCTGAAAATCATGCCCCTACCATAATTTTAATTTTGTGGTCTTTTAATTCTATGAAGGCAGTTTCAGACCTCTCCAACAATGTGCAGCTGTTTGTAAAATACACTGGAAACACTTAGACCTGGTTTATGTAACTGTATAATTTGACCTGACCATCTTACCCTTTACACTATCTTGGTCAACTATAAAAGCTGAATTCAGAAACCTCACGGAAATAATTTGTTATGAACAAATTATGTATGGATTTGCATTTTTGTTGTTTTTTCACCAAGATAAACTCATACTAGCTTGTAATAACATGTCTGAATAAGATAAACTTTGAGGCATTAAGAAAGTTAAGACATCAGTTTGAAAAGAGCCCTTATCAGAACAATATGAATTCCACTACAATTAAAGAAAGAACAAACATCAAATTTATGGTGAGGTTTGGGTGGAAGAAGGGTGAAATCATGGATGTTTTATGAAAGGTTTACCAGGAAAATGCAGCAAAGAAACCAGAAGTTTACAAATGGATAACTCATTTTAAGAAGGGATAAGATAATGTTGAAGATAAAGCTTGCAGTGTAAGATCATCCACATAAATTTGAAAGGAAAAATTAATCTTGATTGTGCCCTAATTAAAAAGGACTTGATGATTAAAAACAGAAACAATAGCCAACACCATAGACATCTCAACTGGCTCAGCTTACACAATTCTGAGTGAAAAATTAAAGTTGAGCAAACTTTCCAGAAGATGGGTGCCAAAATTGTTGCACATGAATCAGCTGAAGACAAGAGCAGAGCTTTCTATGGAAACTTTAAACATGTGACATTAAGTTTCTGAAGCATTTCTCTGAAGAATCATGACAGGAGAGAAAACATAGCTTTACCAGTACCATTCTGAAAGCAAAACGCAATCAGAGCAATGGCTATGAAGGGATGGAAGGGGTCCCATCAAAGCAAAAATAGATGAGACAAGAACAAAGATCATGGCAACAGTTTTTTTGAATGATCAAGGCATTTTACTCGTTGACTTTTTGGAAGGACAAAGGACAATAACATCTGCTTATTATGAAAGTATTTGAGAAAATTAGCCAAAGCTTTAGCAGAAAGAAGCCCAAGAAAACTTCACCAGAGAGCCCTCCTCCACCACTGCAATGCTTCTATACTGAGCTCTGTCCTGCAGACCCTGACTCAGTGATGAATGAATAATGTACACTGTTACAGATATTATGCCTGTCAGTCTGGCTGAGGGTCCAGGCTACTTACAGACTGCAAAGAGTGTGCTGTCAGCCATGGACCCCGACTTGCTGGCCCTTCTGACATTTATTCGGTACACATTAAATGACAAAAGTCTCCAGTAAACACCATTTGAGGGTAATCATCCTGGCCACCTTACTCGCCCCTCACTCCAGGAGTGCTATCCTGCCTACAAATGTTCAAAGGTTAGTTTTAGAACCATATGAGTAACAAGCTATTTAGATAAACTACTCTATATTCCTATGTTTATTCTCCTTGCTGTAGCTCAAAGAGGATTAGGCTGCCTTCAGCCATAACTATCCTGAAGCTTTTGCAAAAACCTTTTGGCCTTCCAAGAAGGTTTGTGTTTTAATTTATATTTTTCCCCACCATTCTGACTGAACCCCTACACTTCTACTCATTCTTCTCATGAAACAAGATAAATTCTGTAAGAGTTTCAGTGAGAAATAATTAGGCATCCACCTTACCATCTGATCTGGTTCCTTTTGACTTCTTTTTTGTCAAAGGACACCGATTTTTCTTCAATTAATTATGTAAAAAATATGGCATTGACATGGTTAAATTCCAAGGTTCTTAATTCTTTAGGGATAGACTAAAATGGCTGATATTATCACCTACAGAACTTGAACTTGATGGAGATTAAGTTGAGAAATAAAGTGTAAATTTTAACTTTTATATTTTAACTCCATTTTTCCATGAACTTTTTGAAGTCCCCTGATATGTAACTGCAGAGGAGTTCTTTACATGAATTCAATAAAAAAGCCACTTCCCACTGCCAGGCCTTTTTCCTGCCTGTACCTTTCAACTGGAGAGAGAATTGTCTTACCAAATTCCAGCCCTGACTTCACAAAGGATCACACTTGGACATGGGATATTTCTCAAGGTCTGTCTCTTCTGGTTTTCTTCTAGCCAAGTCCTAAATCTCTCCACTACACAGCATCCAGAACTATTTTTCTCTTCTATGCCATATTTAGAAGAGTGTTCATTGTTTATTTTTTCCATTCCTATCTCCTAAAGCTGCCTGTGTGAGTAAACAGTGGCAAAGAAGATATACTCTTTCCCACTGATTGTGCAACTAAGATAAGACATCCTCATAACTACAAAATAAGTGACTGAAGGATAAGCTAGACAATTTCTCACCTGCTACTCCATGTGGGCTTCCAAAAAGAAATTATTGATAAAGTCCTGCTAACTTCCTACTTCTACTTTTTAACTCCATTTCCAAATGTAGTTTGTGATATGACTTGGGAAAGGGAGGCCTTGTGATGTAAGCATTACTCACAATATCTCATTTTTATATTCTCGGTGGCTGTTTTGTTCTGTTTTGTATTGAGAAATGCTCTCACTCCATCACCCAGCCTGGAGTGCAATGGTGCAATCTCAGCTCACTGCAACTTCTGCCTCCCATGTTCAAGCAATTCTCCTGCCTCAGCCCCCTGAATAGCTGGGACTGTGGGCATGCTCCACCACACCTCACTACTTTTTGTATTTTTCACTAGAGATGGGGTTTTACCATGTTAGCCAGGTTGGTCTCAGACTCCTGACCTCAGATGATCCACTCACCTCAGCCTCCCAAAGTTCTGGCATTACAGGCATGAGCCACCACATCTGGCCTTAGTGGCTGTTTTGAATACATAGATCCAGAAGAGTGTTTTAGCATGAACTATGCAAAAGCAATATGCCATTCTGTCTCCCATTTATCTGTAAGTAAAAAAATACAGTTCCATGTTTTTAGTGTCACTCACAAATAGCATCTCTAGTATCATGTGTGTATTTTTGGGAGCCTACAGATCATGATAGACAGCAGAGATGGAAAATCAACATTTGAGTCCCACTTTCCCTTCCAAAAGCAGCACTGTTTAGCCTATATTCACAGAATATCTGCTTGTGAATCCTGCCTATTCTATCTCTCCCATGAGGTACATCATATTGTCTAGTCATTTCTGTCATTTGTCCATGTAATGGGTTGAATAGTGTCTCCATTCAGACAAGTCCACTCAGAACCTGTACATGGGAACTCATTGGAAAAGGGGTCTTTAAAGATGTAATTCAGTTGAAGATTTTGAGATTAGGATGAGTCCTCAATGCCATGACTTTACAAAAGAAGAGAAGTTACGCACAGGAGAAGACCACATGGAAATGGAGACAGCAAATGGAGTGATGAGGCCACAAGCAAAGGACACCTGGAATCACCAGGAGCTGGAATAGGGAAGATAGATCCTTTCCCTAGAGCCTCTGGAGGGAACATGACCCTGTCTACTCCTTGATCTCAGACTTCTTGTCTCCAGAAGTGAGAGAATGTTTATCTGTTGTTTATGTTACACAGCCTTTGGTAAATAGTAATGGCATCTTTAGGAAATGAATACTGATCTGTGGTATAATTATAAATTTTGCTCAATATCTAACCTCTTTTATGAACACTTACATTTGACCTTTAGTTCCAATTACTGAATAAAAGACTTGGTAATCAAATAGATGTTGGAAATTCAGATACTGTTATGCAAGTGAGGGAGAATTTGTTTAGAGGAGTGAGACACTTGAAATTCCACTGCTTAGGTGAGATAATGAGCCCCTCAGAGAGCCCTCCCAGACCCCTGGGTTAATAAGCATATGTTAAGGTGAACTATAGGTATGCCTCCTCTAACATGGGCCTTCCATGAATGAGTAGACTGTATAGATGCCTCTGATATTGGTGAGTAGGTAGATGTTCCTAATTCATTTTCAAACAGATAAATAAGTGTTTAAAATTAATTTTAGTAAAGGGAGAAATAACTTCTAATGGTAAATTCTAAGAGACTATGTCTGTGATAGGTTCATCAGAAGATGCCTACATTAATTTTGTTAAATTGATGACCTTATAAGCCAGAGTTAAAGTATCCTAAATTCCCAAGATGAGGATAATTAAACTATGAAGTTTTGAGGAGGTATCTATAATCTTCTATTTCCTAATCACTAGGAATTAGAAGACCAAAATAAAGAATCATTTGATTTTACACTTTTTTTAGTTAAGTTATGAGAAATTAGTGTAAGAGAAGAAGTTCTTAAAGCAGTGCCCACATTACCAAAATCAGTCTCACCTGGGACCTAGTTAGAAATGCATACTCTCAAGTCTCACCCCAAGCAGACTTGCTAAATCAAACACTCTGTATTAGGACCCAGAAACTTGCACTTAAACAAACTCTACTAGAGATGCAGATTCACAACCTCTGCTAGAATAAGGCTAACATGAAACCATTTATTTTTCTAACTCTGTGAGTAGTTTCAGAGAATGTGACAATTGTATAAAAAGAATATAATTTTTACTTCTTTGGAGAGTTGAAACAGTAACCTTCAAGTGGTTTCTTAAAGAGACTGACTGTTGGGAAATCTGCATTTTATTATTAAACCTTAGTGATAACAAGTTGTCAGTGAGTTAATTTAATGTGGCCAAAACCTGGCTGGGGAAAATGGCTGCAGGAGAGCCCATTGTTGATCACACCCCCAGGGAAAACCTGGAGTTAGTGCTGAGTTTTGCCAAACTGAAGGAGTTGATAGCAGCCTTGTCCCTAAATTGGCTGCTCAAGCTGCTCTACAGGAAAAATGAATATGTTCCAAAAGGATGACATCAATTTTCATTTGGAGCCACACTCTGGGAGATGCAAAGCCATGTATCTTTGTTGAATATACAGGTGACCTGGAGAAGGGGTGCGGGTGAACTCCAGAGAAACAGTGAAAAGTTTACTCTTCCTTCGCTCTTGATTTCCAGAAAAGAATGAGACCACTATGCTCCATGTCCCCAATTTCCAAAGCTTATTTAGATTTCAAAAATGCCTTGAAGATCCAGCTGTGTGTGTTGCATGAAACCTATTGACTTTATTACTGATGACAGTCCTAGCCCTAGTGAAAAAGGAAGCAACACAAAATTAAGTTATTTCCTCAATAATGACAGGATTGCAATCAGAGAATGAAATTTGTTTTCTCATCTGGTTATACCCAAAAGGCTACATTCAGATGAACCATCTCTCCATTTTGCAGAAGTGAAAATCTTATAAAATATTTGTGTGAGTGTGTTGAGGGAGATCTTTGACACAGGAGAATCATTGGATAGCAGGAAAGTGGATGTGAAAGTAATCTTCTGAGTAAAGTGAGAATGAAGAGAAGATAGACTCGAAACAGTTAGGATATCTCAAGATAATTGAAATGCAAAAGTGAATCCTTCCCTTTGACTTATTTATAATAGAAAACAAAATAAAGAGAATCTTAGAAATCTTGAATATTCACATTCAGTTTAAGTAAATAATAAAATATTCTCCAGAAACCTGTAAATAACATAGAAACATAACATAGCATTTGCTCTCTGTCTTTCTGTCTCTCTATCCCTGTCTCTCTGTTTCTCTCTGTGTTTCTGTCTCTCTTTCTCTCACACACCCCTGCCCATTTAATATAGGTAGGAAGAAAGAAAGAAAAAATGAAAGAAAAAGAAAGAAAGAAAGAAAGAAAGAAAGAAAGAAAAAGAAAGAAAAAAATGCCCTGTGTGGGGTATTTACAATGTAGTACATGTGATTTTGACTGTTTTTGACATTCTTATTCTGAAAAATGATATAACTTTGAAATTAATTATGTTTATTCACCCATACACACTCTTCAAATAGGCAACTGGTGTGAAAATCTGTCCAGTGAGACTAAAAATAATAAAACTGTGTAATGTGAAAGGTGGAGGAGCATTGTAGAATGCATATTAAAACAAAATAAACATAAAGATACATTCTAGCACAGAATGCCTGGATTCCTATCCCTTGAGAGGATTTCAAGGTGCAATGAGATAAAATGACTGGAGAGAGAGAATAATGATGACTTTAGACACTAAGGCAATTCCCAGGATGAGTTCAGTGTGACACATTGCATATGGACCTTAAGCAAATGAGCAATGGTCAGCTGGGCTCAAGGGTTTTTTCTAGGGTGGACCAGCCCTGGGTTGGGGTTAGAAGAAACTTGACAGAGCCTCTCTCCAAGCCATATATCTATCAATCTGAGAACAGCAAAAATGCACTCAGTGGGAGTTAGGACTTTTTCCCAAAGCATTAGAGACACAGAGTTCTATCAGTCATCTCTGGATTCTCTGAGTTCCCATGTCTTGTCTTAAGATTTTTGTTGGTTTGGCTTCTTTTTTCTTGCTTTGTCCAATAATTCCACCAGATTCTTATCTTCTTGGTTAGTGAAGTAACCCATGACTCTCTCAGCACTCACATTTGTCCCTATTGATTGATACTTGTAACCTCTAGCTATCTGATTTTTCCACAAATCCCCCAATGCACATCTACACCAGCCCTTTGAATCTACTTTTTTTTTTTTTTTCTCCAAGGTTACCAGTGACCTCAGGAAATGCAGTCAGATCCCATTACCTCCTCTTAGTCCATCACTGATGTTACAGTATTTGACTCTATTCACCCTCATCTCAGTTTCAAGGTGTGGTTCTGTGGCTTTGAGTCTGTTCGCCTTCTTTATTGACTTCAGTTTATCCAACACTTCTTATAAGCCAGCATTTCCCAAAGCTATGCCTGAATTCAGCCTGTGCCTCTAAACTCTGCTTTCTATGGGGTACCAATCATCCCTATAGCTTCTACCATGTGTTCTCTGCTGCTAAGTCCCTAATATGTGTTTCTCTGCTCTCATTTCTAAATGCCAAACACCTACACCTGTAACTCAGCACTTCTAAAATTAAAGTCATGACTGCCTTCTCTATTCTTGCCATCCAGATTGCTTATCAGTGTTCTCTAGTTTAATAATAAAACCATGGAATACCACGCAGCCATAAAACAATAATTTTGTTAGGTAAATATATATTAATCATATTTTTATTTTAAAATACATGTTGAGTTAGCACATTGCATTTATTTTCAGGAATGTCTATAAAACCCTTTTAAATTCTTTCTTTCTTTTTGGAGATGGAGTTTCGCTGTTGCTAGCATGGAGTGCAGTAGCAGGATCTCAGCTCGCTGAAATCTCTGTTTGTTGGGAGACAATCAATCAGACCAGTGTTCCGAGTGTATCAGGAATGGTGACGTGCTTTCTATTACTGGACTCCTCATTTGTGTGCATTCACCCTTCACACTTTCCTTATTCTAAAAAGCCTTTTAGAAATCTTAAAGTTCTTCACCTTTTGCAGTCCAGGGCCATTTCTCCAGGTTTTCAGCACAAGTGATGCAGCAGAAGGTCAAGGGAGACATCCAGTAATGCTTGAGTATGTCTTCTGCCCTGAACTCTACCCGGTTACCACTTGGGTGAATTAATTTGCCTACAATGATGGTACCCCTAGATTTAGTGATTCAGCCAACTCAAGCACAAGGAGTATGATTAGATTCACCTGGGATGGTGATTCTGATCTGCAGCCAAGATAAAGGATCTACCACCATGGAGGAAGAGCCATTAAACAATGGCTAGTAGGCCAAATCCTTCTGGCCATCTGTTCCTTTAGGGCCCACTGGCTAAGAATATATTTTCATATTTTTTAAATGATTGGGAAAATAATCAAAAGGAGGCTCACGTTTCATGATGATAAAAATTATACAACATCCAAATTTCCATGTGCATAAATGGGAACACTACCATATTCATTTATTTTCATATTGCCTGTAGCTGCCTTTTCCATATGACAGCAAAGTTGAGTAGTTGCAGCAGAGACTTCATCCATGTTCAAGGTCTTCTCACCTCTCACTCTCAAGGTTTTGTGCATAATGTATGAGATATTCGCTCATGACTTCTCCTACCTTCTTAAACATTTTGGTTTCTACATAGTTTTAAAGAAGATCATCATGGCCCTGGATTTCCGAGTTAAATATAGACAACCTAGATTAATTGTATCATAAGATTATCTCCATTAAGCTGTCTGATTGGCCAGGAATGTTGCAGTAAGTG
This sequence comes from Pongo abelii, assembly GCF_028885655.2. Classification (NCBI taxonomy): domain Eukaryota; kingdom Metazoa; phylum Chordata; class Mammalia; order Primates; family Hominidae; genus Pongo; species Pongo abelii. The sequence goes on along the minus strand of NC_072009.2, from coordinate 6,308,906 downwards.
AACTCATGCATCTTTTCTGGACATGAATCAAGAAGCAGTGAACTTGGAAGGGACCTTGGGCCATCAAAGGAGTCAGCTTTAAGATGACTGAAACAACAACAGGTAGGGCAGTGTGAGAGGAAAAACGAAGCACTTGGTTCATAAAGGAGTTGCTGGTTGAAGTTTCCCCTGAAGCATGAGCAACCTTTGAACTTTCCATTTAGAGTTGTCAGAACTAGTAAATAATATAAGATGAACAGCTTTATTTAAATTTTAGATAAACAACAAAGAACTCTTTAGTATAAGTGTTGTAAAAATAAGTAACTCAAAATCAAAGCTGTTGAAACTTTTTTTATTTGAGACTTAAAGGAATGTGGTTATGGGCACTGAGTCACCTGACAGGCAGCTTTAACCTAGGCAGCTTCAATGTTTGTTCTGCTGATTATAGAATAGCCTTTGCTTTACCTACATTGTCTTGTAAAATATTATGAATGAATAAAGGGCAAAAGAGAAGACCCCTTCCCACTGCGCTGTTGATTTTCCTTGTGAATTAACTTCTCTCTTTCTTCTCATGCACAAAGAGCTCACAATTATCATGTTGTCTAAGATGAAATATTAAATATATTTTTAATTTAGAAAAGGAAAAGAAAGCAGCTGTAAGTAAGTTAGCTGTAGGTAAGTTTGATCAAATTGATGAAACTCAGAAGCAAGCCTCACACAAAAAAAAGATTGTAATCCTGTTAAATTTTGTTGTTGTTGTTTTCTCCCCATTTAAGCAAGACCTTAACTTTCCCATTTAGGAGCAATGATCCCATTCCTTCAGAGTCTGTGTTGCCTGAAAGGCTGTTCTTAGCTTTGCACCTGAATAAACTATTTTATACTGGATTCTGATCCTTTTGATGATTTTAGGTTGACAGTATATTGTATGTTAGCGTATATTTACGTGTGTATATATGTATAGGTACATATATTCATATATATGTGTGCATGTGTGTGTGTGTGAGTGTGCACTAACTCTTATTTTTTCCCCTACTGACTGTTCTTATTTATTTGGATAACATCTTGAACATCTTGTTACCACCTGTTATTACTGTTCAGAAGTTTGGCAGCAAAAGCAGATGTTGAACTCAATTAATAATTCTAACCTGACATAAATGCTAAACTTGCAGTAGATAAACTTGGACCTATTATGTATTTTTAGAGAAAAAGTCATGTGCCAGAACACCTAGAGGTGTTAACTTTTCAGGAAAACCTTATCACATTCACTTATCAAAGAAAATATGTGGCACAACTCCCTGGACTTGCCATTTAAAAACCCATGATCTTTATATGTAATATGTGTATATAATATGCATATATTTAACCCATGAATTGTATGTAAGGTGTTTCACTAACAGACTTTCTTTCTATAATGATCCATACTTCTTGGTATCAAGGCATATCCTGTAGCCTGACTTTCATGTCCTATAACTTTTGAGTAGGTAATTGTAACTGATGATAGCTCATTGTGCAGTCTTCTGGAGGCTGCTACTTTATAAACATTTTATCCAATGAATATTTGCATAAGAAGAGTAGACAAAATATCCCCATTTTGCTTAAAAAATGCACACAGAATTCAGAAGGTGAAGAGTCACAGGAATAAGATGCCACACCTAGTCTATATAAATCATTCATTTGGTTGAGGGAAAGGAGATGAATGAATAAATGCAATCTAACTCTGCTTGGAGAATAATTCTCATATATAAATGGGTGAAGACTATGAGGAGACACTTCTCAAAGGAAGATATTTATGCATGCAGCAAATATGAAAAGAAGTTCATCATCACTGGTAATTAGAGAAATGCAAATCAAAACTACAGTGAGATACCATCTCATTCCAGTTAGAATGGTGACCATTAAAAACTCAGGAAACAACAGAAGCTGGAGAGGATGTGGGGAAATAGGAATGCTTTTACACTGTTGGTGGGAGTGTAAATTAGTTCAACCACTATGGAAGACAGTGTGGTGATTCCTCAAAGATCTAGAATGAGAAATACCATTTGACCCACCAATCTCATTACTGAGTATATACCCAAGGGGTTATAAATCATTCTGCTATAAAGACACATGCACACGTATGTTTATTGCAGTACTATTTACAACACCAAAGACTTGGAACCAATCCAAATGCCAATCAATGATAGACTGGATTAAAAAAAAAGTGGCACATTTACGACATTGAATACTATGTTGCCATAAAAAAGAATGAGTTCATGCCTTTTGCAGGGACATGGATGAAGGTGGAAACCATCATTCTCAGCAAACTAATACAGGAACAGAAAACCAAACACCTCATGGTCTCACTCATGGGTGGGAGGTGAACAATGAGAACATATTGACACAGGAAGGGGAACATTAGAACATCACACTGGGGCCTGTCGGGGGTTGAGGACCAAGGGCAGGGAGAGGATTTGGACAAATATCTAATGTCTGTGTGGCATAAAACCTAGATGGATTTTCATAGGATATGCATTGCTATCTGATGGCCTGAAATGATCTTGTAAAAGCCAATGTTTCAAACTTGATAGCTGTAAGTTATTTAAGGTAACACACAACAGCAAAGTATTTATTACCAGCAGAAATGATTTCTCCAAAGGAAAACAAATTATCTATAAGGCTCCATTAAAATAGAATAGTTTTTAAAAGAAGAATAAAAGTGGTAGTTTACAGAAACATTGAGTTATGACAAATTTTGGCTTCTATGTATACTGATGACTCTCAAATAGAAACATTTCACGTACCTAGATGTATGCATGTGTATGTGTGTGTGCATGTGTTCTGTCTGATATTTTCAAGTTAATTTGTCTGAATGTTTTGTAAAATTGAAATAAAATATTATAATAAGTCCATTGTTTCATTGCATAAATATGCAATATTTAATGGGATTAGTTTTTTAAAAAAAGCTTCCATTAATTGAAAATATGTTTGAAGAGTACAGGGAAAAGGAGAGCTACTCTTCTGAGACAAACATTTCTCATCTCATAAATGGGAAGTAATTAGGGCTTTGGAATTTTGTTAGGTAAATTTATATTAATCATATTTTCATTTAAAAAAATATGCTGAGTTAGCACATTGTATTTATTTTCAGAAACTTCTATAAAACCCCTTTAATTTCTTTCCTTCTTTCTTTTCTGAGATGGAATTTTGCTGTCACCCAGTGTGGAGTGCAGTGATGGGATCTCAGCTCTCTGCCATCTCTGCCTTCTGGGTTCAAGGCATTCTCCTGCTTCAGCCTCCTGAGTAGCTAGGATTACAGGCACATGCCACCACTCCTAGCTAATTTGGTATTTTTAGTAGAGATGGGATTTCACCATGTTTCCCAGTCTAATCTTGAACTGACCTCAAATGATGCACTGGCCTTGGCCTCCAAAAGTACTAGGATTACAAATGTGGGCCACTGCACCTGGTCAAAACACTTTTAATTTCAATTATTCCATTTTTCAGATACATGTATATGTGTGTCTCTGTGAAGTCTGTATGATGGTATATATGTCTGCATCTATGTACATATTATTATATAGATACTCATGGGTACAGGGTTGGGGATGAGGGATGGGATTACTTTTTCAGAGGTCATATGTCTTATTGTACAGCCACACTGTGATCTTTGCTTATCCTTCTAATTAATAATACCTTCAAATGTGCATAAGAACAACAGCAAGATCTCTGCAAAATCATGGTCAGAATTTATCAGTTTGCAAATTTAATGAACAAGTTTCAAACAGTATAATTTGAGGATTTTAAATGGTTTAAAGATTCCACACTCCAGCAATTTCTTTCATTGTCACAAATAATGTAAGTTTTCTCCTTATAAATATGTAAAAATGTTAAAAATGTATATGACGACTACAAAGGTTACTTTTGTGTAGTAATTTGATGAAGAAATAGAGTGCTCAGCTTAAGCATTATTCTGAGTGTGTCCCTGATGGTGTTTCTGGCTGAAATTAGCATTTGAATTGGTATAATGGGTAAAGCATATTATCTTTCCTATTGTGAGTGCGCATCATCTGACCCGTGGAAGACCTGAATACAATAAAAGACTAAGTAAGACAGAATTATTTCTCTCTGCCTGACTGTCTTGGAACTAAGGCACTAGTCTTCCTGCCTTCAAAATTGATCTTGTACTGAAAGTAACATCATTGACTCTACTGATTCTTTGGCTTTTAGATTGACACTGGAACTTGCACCCTCAGATCTACAGGGTCTCTAGTCAAAAGACTGGAATTCACACCATTAGCTCCCTTCAGTTTCACACCTTCATACTGGAACTCATGCCAGCAGCTTTCTTGAGTCTCAAACCTTCAAACTCAGACTGTAACTCACATCTGCAGCTCTCCTGAGTGTCAGGCCTTCAGGCTTATACAAACTCTCACTCAGCTCTCCTGGGTCTCAGGCCTTCAGACTCAGACTGGAACTGACACACTTGGCTCTTCTGGATCTCAGGCCTTTACTCTCAGTCTGGAACTTACACTCTCAGCTCTTCTGGGTCTCAGGCCTTCAGACATAGACTGGAATTCACACCCTTGGCTCTCCTGGATCTTGGGCCTTCATACCCAGGTGAAACTCATACCATTGGCTCTCTTGGGCCGTAGGCCTTCAGACTAGGACTCACACCATCAGCTCTCTGCATCTCAGGCCTTCAGACGTAGACTGGAACTCACACTCTTGGCTCTCCTGGGTTTCAGGCCTTCAGACCAGAACTCACACCATGGGCTTCCCTAGATTTCTAGCTTTCCTACAGCAGATCTAGGGACTTCACAGCCTCCACAATCATATGAGCCAATTCTTTATAGTAAATGTCTCTAATTGGCCATTAAATAAAGAATGATAAGTATATGATGTACTATTTCTAAGAAAAAATGTGATTTCTAAGGCAAATGTTTCATTGTTGCTTACCTGTAATTCCTCTAATTCAAATGAGAGTATATCTGACTTTTAATACTGATAGGCTGTTAATTCAATTTATATTCAAATCATTGTTTTATGACTTCTACTAGAATATAGGCATGTAGAAGACAGAGTTAAGACCCTAGAACATTTTAGCACCATTCAGGAGGGAGATGTGGGCACAGTGGGCCATACTACTAAGACTAAAGAACACCGCAGTGGCTCATGCCTGTAATCCCAGCACTTTGGGAGGCTGAGACAGGTGGATCATGACATCAGGAGATCCAGACAATCTTGGCTAACATGGTGAAACCCTGTTTCTACTAAAAATACAAAAAATTAGCCAGGCGTGTTGGCGGGCACCTTTAGTCCCAGCTACGTGGGAGGCTGAGGCAGGAGAATGGCATGAACCCAGGAGGCGGAACTTGCAGTGAGCTGAGATCGCACTACTGCACTCCAACCTGGGGGACACAGCAAGACTCCACCTCAAAAAAAAAAAAACAACAACACATAAACCTTCCCACTTCTCAGTAGCTAACCCCAAACAAAGGTTTAGTTTATGTGCTGATGTTCTGCACCTGAATCCCAAACAAGGCTCATTGGTTGGAAATGTCTTTATTATGTTCCCACTTTTCAGTAGCTAACCCCAAACCAAGCTTTAGTGTATGTGCCCATGTTCTGAGCCTGAATACCAAACAAGGCTCATTGGTTGGAAATGTCTTTAATATGTCTGTCTCTATTTAATCCTATTTCTTTCTCATTCCTTTGGAAGAGAAGAAAGATTAGTGGTGCAAGATGAATGCCATGTTGGGAGTTACTTGGCTGATATTGCACCACTTCCCCAGGAGATGCTTAGCAATGTCTGGAGACAATATTGTTTCTTGTCATAATTGAAGAGAAAAGGAGTTACTGATTAAAAGCCAGGGATGGTGCTAAACATCCTACAATGCTCAGAACAAACCTCCAAAACTGAAAATTGTCTGGCCCCAAGTGTCATCCTATAATGCTCAGAAAAAACCTCCCAAACTGAAAATTGTCTGGGCCCAAGTGTCAAGAAAGTTGATCTTGAGAAACTCTGTTGCTGACTCACAGTGGAGGAAACAGCAAAACGGAATTAATAAAAATCTTAATTAATGTGATGCTGGTAATAAGTCTAATCAAAATTTGAAGATCATCATATTTTGCACATATTAATTCATTTTTTAATTATATTTTGGCTTTTTATTTTTTATTTTTTGAATAAACCTTTACAGAGCTTCCTTTATATGATTGGGCCTGGATATACAAAGCTAAGTAAAATGTTCATGCAACACTTGAAGTTCAGCAGAGAAAGTATATGCATGACTACATGTATTAGGGTACTCCAGAGAAACAGAGCCAATAAGGGATAGGTAGGTAGGTAGGTAGATAGCTAGATAGCTAGCTAGATAGATAGATAGATAGATAGATAGATAGATGGATCGATAGATTAGACAGACAGACAGACAGACAGACAGACAGATAGATAGATAGACAGATAGATAGATGTAGAGACAGATACATGCAGAGATAGATGGAAAGATAGAAAGATATAAATAGATATAGAGAGAGGTATAAATAGACAGTATTAGTCTGTTTTCACACTGCTATAAAAATACTACCTGAGACTGGGTAATTTATAGAGGAAAGTGGTATAATTGACTCACAGTTCTGCATGGCTGGGGAGGCCTCAGGACACTTACGATCATGGCAGGAGGAAAATGGAAAGCAAGGCATGTCTTACATGGTAGTAAGACAGACAGCAAGCAAAGGGAAGTGCCACACTTTAAAACCATCAGCTCTCATGAGAACTCACTCCCAATCACAAGCACAGCATGGAAGAAACTGCCTTCATAATCTGAGCACCTCCCACCAGGACCCTCCCTTAACACGAGGATTACAATTCAAGATGGCGTTTGGATGGGGACATGGAGTCCAGCCATATCAGATAGCTATGAAACATAGATATAGAGATAGATAGATCTAAATAGACAGAAATAGATACATAGATACACAGATAGATAAATAGAGATATATAAATGATTGATAGATTTATGATGTATTGCTGCATGCTATTATGAAGGCTGAGAATTCCCATGACCTGCTATCAGCAGTGGAGACCCAGGAAAGCTGGCCTTGAAATTCAGCCTGAGTTTGAAGGTTTGATAACTAGGGAAGTCAATGGTATAAATACCGCCCAAGAGCAAGAGAAGGTGAGATGAGATGTCCCAGCTTAAGCAGTAAGTCAGAAAAAAAGGGATGATTCCTAGTTCCTCCTCCCTTTGTTCTATTGAGGCTCTCAATGGATTGGATGATGCCTACCCTCATTGCTATGGGTAGATCTTCATTACTCAGTTGACCAAATGCTAATTTCATCCAGAAACAATGAATGCTAATTTCATCCTTCCACAATGTAAGTTTCCTGAAGCATCTCTCTCTCTCTCTCCCCCCTTCCCTATCTCTGTATCTATTTCTGTATCTATTTATATCTATCTTTCTATCTCTACAACTATCTATACCTATCTCAGTATCTATTTCTATACTTATTATATCTATCTTTCTATCTATCTCTACATCTATCTATCTATCTGTCTACCTACCTACCTACCTATCTACCTATCTATTTATCTATCTCTTATTGGCTCTGTTTCTCTGGAGTACCCTGACTAATACATCCTCACATACACACCCATAAATAATGCTCAACCTAGGCAACCCATAGCCCAGTTAACTCAAAACAAGTCAAAACAAACTATCCCATCATACACACTACAATACTGTAGGATAAAATCATGAGACATCCCCAGACTCTAGGAATTCAAGACAAGGATTTACTTCTAGGATAGCCTGGATATCTTCGGAGGTGGTGTAATGGGTGTGGACCCTGGGGGATCAGAGAATATTTGACAGAAAAGGAAAGCAGAGGGAGACAGGATAGCAAATAAAAGCCCAGTGCATCAGGAAAAGGTGAGTGTGTTCTGAGACGTGAAAAAGCCAGTGTGGCTAAAGTCAAGATAGAAATCAGTTTGAATAGAATGTTAAGCTAAAGACAGGGAATGTGATCATGGCTGTGGATGTGATTGGCAGCTTTGAAAATTCACATAGTGATTAAAGACAACACTTTTAAGAAGTTTGTCTGTGACAATAAGACAAGGGTCATCAAAATTGCAGTGAGATATCACATCACCCCAGTTAAAATGGTTACTATCAAAAAGACAAAAAATAATGGATCATAGAATGGATGTGGAAAAAAGGAACTGTTGTACTCTGTTGGTGGGAATGTAAAATAGTATAACTGCTAAGGAGAACCAACCACATGGGTGTTCCTCAAAAAGTTGTAATTAAGATTACCATATGACCTAGCAATTCCAATGCTAAGTATTTACCCTAAAGAAAGGAAAACAGTGTTTTAAAAGAATATCTGTACTGCCATGATTTTGTAGCAGGGCTCACAATAGACAATGTGCAAAATCAACCTAAATGTCCATCAATGAGTGGATAAAGAAAATGTGGTATACATACATAATGAAATATGATTTTACCATTAAAAAAATGAAATCCTGTCATTTGCAACAACAGGGATGGAACTGGAGGTCAGTAGGTTAAGGAAAATAAACCAGACAAAGAAAGGCAAATGTTGCATGTTCACAATCACATGTGAGTGTCAGGGGAACCTAACCCCAATATTTCAATGTAGGTTCTTTCTATTTTCCATAATTGTCAGCTGGTCTGAAAAATAAAGAGAAAGAGCACAAAGAGAGGAATTTTACAGCTGGGCCACTGGGGGTGACATCACATATTGGTAGGTCTGTGATGTCCATCTGAACTGCAAAACAGCAAGATTTTATTTGTGATTTTAAAAGGGGATGAGATGTACGAACAGGGAGTAGGTGACATTCTTCAAGGGGCAAAAGGTGAAGCAAAGATCACATGCTTCTGAGGAAACAGGATCAAGGCAAAAAGAAAAACTCCTGATAAGGGTCTATGTTCAGCGGTGCATGTATTGTCTTGATAGACATCTTAACAGAAAACAGGGTTCGAGAGCAGAGAACTGGTATGACCTCAAATTTACCAGGGCTGGGGTTTCCCAATCCTAGTAAGCATGAGGGTACTGCAGGAGACCAGGGAGTATCTCAGTCCTTATCTCAACTGCCTAGGACAGACACTCCCAGAGCAGCTGTTTATAGACCTCCCCAGGAATGCAATTGTTTTCCTAGGGTATTAATATATTCCTTGCTAGGAAAATAATTTAGTGATATCTCTCCTACTTGCACATCTGTTTATATGCTCTCTGCAAGAAGGAAAATATGGCTCTTTTTGCCTGATCCCACACAGTCAGACATTATGGCTGTCTTCCCTTGTTCCCTAAAATTGCTGTTATTCTGTTCTTATTCAAGGTGCACTGATTTCATATTGTTTAAACACACATATTTTACAAACAATTTGTACAGTTAACACAATCATCACAGGGTCCTGAGATGACATACATCCTCAATTTATGAAGATAAGAGGATTAAGAGATTAAAGTAAGAGAGGTGAAATAAATTATATAAGTATTATCAGGGAAGTGATAAATGTCCATGAAATCTTCACAATTTATGTTCCTCTGCTGCAGCTCCAGCTGTTCCCTTTGTTCAGTGTCCCTGACTTCCCACAACATTTGAGAGCTGAAGAAGTGGATCTAATGCAGATAGAGAATAGAATAATAGGTACCAGAGGCTGGAAAGGGTAGTGGGGAGGAGGGAATAAACACAAGTTGGTTAATGATACAACAAATATAGTTAGATGGAAGCAATAAGTGCTAGACTTTGACAACGAGTAGGGAAAGTATAAGTAACAAAAACTTATTGTATGTTTTTAAATAGCTAGAAGATAAGGGTTGAAATTTTCCCAACGCACACAAAAAAGATAAGCACTTAAAATGATAGATACACCAATCACCCTGATTTGATCATTGCACATCATACACAGATATCAAAATCTCACATTTACCACCAAAATATATACAACTAACATAAATCAAAATATTTTAAAAACACAAGTGTCAACATAAACTTTTTTCTTTTATTTTGTATTAATAGAAGGAAAAATAGAGTTGGCTTTTTGAGTTGGCTTGTCTCTATTTTTGGATAGCTTGCAAATATTTTCATCAGCCTTTACAAGGAGTAAGACAGGCACGTTTATGCTTTTCTGAAGTTGCATGTTGAAATTTAGATACCTGTTGGTGTCTAACAGGTTGGAGTTGGCTTTGTGTTGGGAAAGAGTTGAATCAATAAGCAGAGATTTCAGCAGAGGGGCAGCTGAGACAGTTGCTCTTGGCTCTGCAATGTCTGTTCTTGTGTGCAGGATCAGGCTCTCCTCTAAGACTCCAGTCTTGGTTTTATATCTGAATGAAAGATATCTGGCATTCCTAGGAGATTGTTTAGTTCCTTTCATGGGTTTTACAGATTGAACCTGTCTTCTACATACTTACCACTTCTGCCTTTGAACAGCTTTCCTTTGCCTCATTCAGAGACATTTGCAATTGAGATGCCCCTCCATCAGTCCCTTCCTCTCCAACATCTCTGTGCTACCTTTTAAAAGTTCCTGAATATGGTAAACATAAGGGTCTAGTTTCATTCTTCTGTATATCAGTAGAAAGTTTGTCAGCACCAGTTATTGAATAGGGTGTTCTTTCCTCATTTACTTTTGTTGTCATTGCAAAAGATCAGATGATTGTAGGTGAGTGGTGTTATATCTTGGGTCTCCATTCAATTTATCTATGTGTCTATTTTTCTACCAGTACCATTCTGTTTTGGTTACTATAGCATTGTAGTATAATTTGAAATTGGGTAATATGATTCCTCCAGCTTTGTCCATTTTCCTTACAATTGCTTTGGTTATTCAGCCTCTTTTTTGGTTCCATATGAATTTCAGAATTGATTTTTCTAATTATGTGAAGCATGATATTGGTAATTTGATAGGCATTGTGATGAATATGTAGATTGCTTTGGGCAGTATGGTCATTTTAACAATATGTATTCTTCCTATCCATGAACATGGGATTTTTTTACACCGCAGAATACTACATTGCCATATAAAGAATGAAATCACATGTTTCACAGCAAGATAGATGGACTAAGTATTATGTGAATTAAAATAACTCAGTAAATCAAACACTGCAAGTTCTCTCTTATAAGTAAGAGCTGAACAGTGGTTAAATATGGTCATGAAGATGGAAATAATATGCACAGCATACTCCAAATGGGAAAGTGGGAGGGAACGAGGACTAGAAAACTACTTACTGGGTACTATGTTCACTACTCTGTTCGGTGATGGGTTCACTAGAAGCCTATATCCCATCATTACACAATACCTCCTTGTAACAGACATGCACATGTACTCTCAAATATAAAATTTTAAAAATGTCCCTGAAAAAACAAGCAAATAATGAGCAAGAAATCCCACAAAGAATGAAAAACAATCAAACCTTATTATCCCAGTACACCCTTCCTCCAACTGGTGCCCTTAGCCTTCTCTCTGGTACCCCAGCCTTCTCCCATGTGATCCTGATGCCTCACCTGCTGGCATCTCCCCATCTCCAACAGCCAGGTGTGTTCTACTGTGCTTCCTCATCAAAGATATCTCAAGATCTGTTTGTACAGCCTCCAAGTGCAGCCAAACCTAGAAGAGCATATGGTCCCTCATTTAAACATAGGGAAATAAGTGGTCTGATTTATGTCCCTGACAAGTGACCTAAATATAAGACACATGCAACTGTCACAGAGCCTAACCCACTGCCACCCCCTCCTCAGTTTCATTCTCAGTCTTTCCATTTGTAATTTACTTAGCAGAGTCAACAGATGCTACCAAGTTCTAAGAACCGTTATCACGGGAGCAAATATTGTCCAGAAGCCCTCACACATGTTTATTGCAGTTTGATATAGATGCTAGTAAAATGTGGAACAGTTTAATTTCTTAACTTATCATCCGCCCATCTTGTGGTGGAGATACATGGATATTTAATGTGATGTTGTAAAGCTCTGTGTTCTGAGGAGAAAGCAGGCTGAAGCAGATGTCTGCAAATGACAGGTTTACAAACGTGAGGATAGTGAAGTTACCAGATTGACAACCTGGTTCTGTAGTATGATAGTAATATGTTGTATTTCTATAGTGCCATTCTTCACAGAACTCTCATGAGTCAGATGTAAATTTTTTATAGCTTATAAAATTCCTACCAGTGAGCACAGGTTTTATTTTTAGACTAAGCAAATCGCTGTTACTAAGAATGTTGTTTAAAATTGTTAAGTATATGTCTGTTATATATTGCATTCCCAATTATTGCATCTTAGAATAAATGTAATTATATAGAAATTAGAGAAAGAGAGATACAAAGATATATGGATATAACTTATCCTCAATGTGATGAGGAAGATAAAATAAAAATATAATATCAGTGAAAATATAAAAAGCTACAGATAATATCAGGAAGTGCAGCTTTTGTTAGCATTCTTTCAAAAGGCCCTCTTAAAACTTTTAGCCTAGACTTCATCAAATCTAATGCACAAGAATAATTGACAGTCAGAAGACCAAGTACAAGACACTGAAAATTTCTAATCCATCTCCTGAGTTAACAAAGAAATATTAAACTATGAATTCACTAAGGATGAAAGTGAGATTAATTTAGTTTTTACTCCAGTAACTATTCTGTATTTATTTGAGAAAATATCACAGATGTTGTCAGATTTTTTTTTTGCCCCTCAAAGGAGAATGATACTGGGTTTAAAAATTTAAAAACCTGTAAAGAAAAAAAGAAAGAACAATCAGAACTGTAAGGTGACAAATAACTTCTGTCTATTTTTTTTTTTTGCTTTTTTTGTTTTTGATTTTAACTTGCTTTTAAATTAAATTCAAAGTCATGCACATACATGGGAAGAAAATCTTAAAAAACAAAGCAGTATACAATGAAGAATAAAACTGTCAAAATCCGGACTAACAACTCTTTCTATACCCTTTGTGTATTGTTCTGGTGTACACCCATCTGTGTTTAGTTGTATCTGTGAATGTGTATATATGTATGTATCTACATGTCTGTCTGTGTGTGTGTGTGTGTGTGTGTGTATATATATATATACACACATACATTTATTTATGAATGTCATTTTTCACAATTGGAAAATATTATGCACAGTCTTTTGTACCTTCTCTTTTATTTAAAAAGCTTATTTTGCAAAACTCAAATCTTCAAGCATCAATTATAGCTTCAAAGTAATCCTTTGTATGGAATTCTATACTTTATTTTACAAGTCCCTGATTATGTCCACTTGGGTTGTTTCTAGCCTTTTATAAATAATGTCCAAATAAAAATTTGTGTCTGTAGGGCTTTGGACATATTTGAATATATGGGTGGCATACATATCTAGCTTTTCAATTGCTGTATCAAATTTTTTCCAAAGAGGTTGCACCAATTTACATTCTGACCAATAGCCATGTTAGTGAGCATTTTTTAACCATATCTTTGCCATTACTCTACATATTTCAAAACCTTTTGAAACAACAGGCTAAGAAGAATTTTTGCTGATTTAATTTGCCATTTAATATTATGAATATTATTGAACAACTTTTAATATGTTTATAAGTAAATGATGTTTATTTTTCTGTGAAATCTGTTCTATCCCACCTTGCTGCCTGCTACCATATTCTTAACTCATATGGGATTTATGTAATTAAACAGTATGTTAAGAGAGTAAGGCAGTAAAGGATGAACTTGAAATCACCATCAAGGCATTTTAAAAGAGTGTACCTTTATTTCAGGCTTTCACAAATTTTGAGGACAAAAATTCCACATATTACATAAATACTACTATTCACAAGGCCTTAAATGCTATGGTAGGACTTGCCCCACTGGACATGAAGAAACTGCAGGAAGAATGAATAACTGCTAGAAAGCTGTATCTCTTCTTTGCCTTGCTTAGTGCAAAGAGTATCTCAGAAGATAGACTGAAATATTCCTTATGGGCTCAAAACAATAATTTGAGGCATCTGATTCATCTAATCTCCTAGAAGCTTAAGACCACTACCAGCAATACTGTTACTAATTAGTAAAATGTTATTTTTCTTCATTTGATTTGTTTCTTAGTCTAATTAAAATGATGTTGAATACATTTCAAGAAGAAAGATTTTAGTATTACCCACCTGGGTTTTAAAGGCAAGCTGGTTTAGTAAAGACCCATATTTTAGGAAAACCAAAATAACCAAGGCAGAATTTGAGATGTTGCTCTAGATTTTTTGACTTTGTATTTCCTTTCTGCTCCCTGGAGGGACCAGCATGGGGCATGGTGCAGAGTGAGAGCCAGAAATGGCAGGAACAGTTCCAAAACTTGAATGGAAGAGAGCTATCCCTAAACCCACTCCTATTGTGCCTGTGCCCAAGTATTAACTTCCTTTAAACTATTTCTCCCAATTTGACAGTAAATTAGAATATAAGGAAACAGATAAGCTTGCAGGAATTAATTAATAAATATGGCCTGTTTCAAAAATAGTTTTCAAATAATAAGAGGTAAAATCCATCTAAAAAATGTTGCAAAGAACAAAGCCATTCTTTTCCACTTTCCCCTCTATGCCCTTTCAGCTATTTTCAGATGCAGCAGATGCAGTGTTTGTGCCACAGACAAGTTTACTCTTACAAAACTCTTTTTGTAGGTAAAAACACACTATTAACTCCTTTTATAAATTACCCTGGAAAGCTGGGGCCTAAGTTGTCCAATGGCAAGGAGTAGCTTTCCCTTGTAATAGTGGATCATAAGTGATGGAACCAAGACAAACTCTTTATTTCCAAAACTTTACTCTTTCCCAGGCCTTGTTGCTTACATAAGACATATTCCCAATTCAAGAGCCACAGGGCTTACATAGGGTTGTGTGATGTGTTGACAAGGAGAAACTCTCAAAGGAAAAACTGTTCTTTGGTAAACATTCAGTCCTACTTTTAAAACTGTTACATTTCCAAATACTTGGGGTAAAATGGTGAATGGAGTAAGACAAGGAGAAAAAAACACAAGCATATATTTTATACCTTAAAATTTTTACAGATGAAAAATCCAAAATAGGGAGATGCTGCAAAAAAAAAAATGGTATTCAAATGGTTGATAAACAATTTTTAAAGGGTATTCTACTATTGCGGGATCTGGCCAGCAGCCCACAATGCAACAGGGCTCTCTCTTTGTTCCCAGGCAGATTGGCAGGTTGAGAAATAATAGACACACACAAGATAGAGAAAGCTGGGTCCAGGGGGTCACCACCTTCCGGTCCCATGGTGCCAACAATACACTGGATATACCAGCATTTATTATTAAGTTTAGTGAGGGAGGGGGTAGGTTAGTGAGGGATTTAGGTTTACTGATTATGAGGTGAGATGGTCACATGGGGATGAAGTCATTCTTTAACATAACATTTGTATGTAGAAGTACAGTACATTTTTATGTAGAAATATAGTATACAGAGATAAGAATTTACAATATAGTGTTTGCATCAGTAATTTCTAACAGAACCTTAAAACAGAAACACAATGTTTCCACAACCTATGATTAGCAAGATATTAATCAGCAGTAACAATTGCAACAAAAGCTGCTTGCAAACAATACATGGAAACAGAACATGAAGCTAGGCAACCAGTTAGACCAGAAATTCTCAGAAGGGGTATGCCTTAACCCTAAAGAGGCCTAGAAGAGCCACAGAAAGATGAGAGTGTTTATAGTCCTATCTTATCCATGTGAACAGGTGTCCCCTATGTGTCCATTTATAGGCTCTCCACAAGGGTCACATTCCATTCCCAAAGCTGTGAACATCTGCTTTTCTGGGATAGGAATATTGGTGATGTGAAACCTGGCATTGTTTTTACACAATCCTGCATGCAATTTTGTATTTACAATAATTAGGAGCATTTCATCTTTTATCCCACAGCAATGGTTTCAGGGGGTCTCCCTGCATCTCTCCCTTTTCTCTGATTTAAATGAACCATAGCAATCTTAGCTTGGCACTGATCACAATCAGATTGAAGAATATTTTTTTTCCAATTTTACACACGAACAATAAACCAATAGCACAAATTATACACAGAACAAAATTAATGATAGTGGATCCTCCCAAAGATTTTACCCATTGAATGGGTTTGAGATTAGATAATCCCTCAGAAATACCATCTAAAACTTCAGCACCAGGTAAAGCAGTTAAGTGTGCTTGAGGGGCCTCAAAAACATGTTCTTTTAGCTTGCTTAGGTCTAAATTTAAATTATCTTCACTTCCTTGTAAATGGCATTCTACTGATTCCCAGTTGTGAACAGACTCATTATATTGAAATGGAGTTATACATAAATCAGAAGTATTCCAATCACATTGCATTTGTAATCTATGTTCTAAACTCATAATTCTATTTCCCATCCATATAACAGTTTGTCTTAGATCATTAATTTGATTAGCCAATTTTTGATCAATATCTGACTGAGAATTCCACATCCCAGTAGAATTTTTTTGCCATTTATCCCACAAAATGAATAGTTTGAATAGATTGATGTAATGCAACTCCAGCAGTAGCAGCAGTTGCAGTAACAGCAATCAAGCCCATTATTATTGCAATTAATGTAAAAATAAATCATTTACTCCATTTAAGAATTTTCTGTAGAATATTGTTAATAACTTGGATAGAGGGGGAAGCTTCCCAAGGCCTGTGTAAGGCTACAGGGAGCCAAATAACTTCTCTGGCTCTGACTATTAAAATACTATGATGTTGATTAAAGGATGAATCAATACAAGTATACAAGTAACAATTAACACAGGTAATTATGTTGGTTTCTGAATGAATATGCATCTTTCCTACTAATAACATATATGGTGGTTTAACACAACTTTTAAGTGGTATATATATAGTATACATATTGTGAGGTGACAAGGTGGATTTACTTATAACACTTTCTCCAGACCAAACTCTCATGCTACTCATAGCTATTGTTAGTCTCCATAATTCTGAATGTTCAGGTCCCTGTGGGGAACAATGAGCCTTGGCTTTGGAGGGGCAACCCCTGCCCCTTTCCACTTAAGAGGAAAAAAGAATTTAAATCTATGATATAATAGGGGAGGGTTTTCACTATGTTTTTGACAAGAAATATCATAGAGAAAATGTTGACAATCTGTGTGACCTTGAGAGCAATCATTAGGAATATGACCTTTGGGAGCCCAATCAACAATGGTGTAGTGAGAAGAATTAAATAACACAGTTCCTTTTGAGCTAAACAATCTTTCCATATTAATTTGTCAGTATTTGAAGATAAGTTGAGAGGACACACAGGTCCTAAAGGCTTATATTGGGATGTGTGAATATAATCAGTGATTCCTCTTTTGATTTGCCTTAGAGGTTTTAATGACAGCCCTGATATCAAGTGTCCTAAAGGAGGGAGAGAGTGACCAAATGGTAGTGTGACAGTCCAAGCTTGAATATCTAATGAGAGACATCCATTAGTGGGTCCCAGGCACAAAGGTGGATACCTAAAACCTAAAATGATATTGAAAGGGGTTCCTTCTTCTGAAGGTTGGGCAGGACAACAATCATCTACAGAACCAGGCATCCAAATACTATCATTAACATAGACCTCGATAAGAGCATCCATATATGTCATGGCTTGAATAAGAGGAGGAAAACGAATATAGTCCCAATATGTATAGTTTTTAACAGTCTGTGGAGTAACAGAGGATAGAAGGATCAGTGTTATCAGGAGGAGGCAGAGGTTGAGACAGACCTGGATCACTGGAGACAAGTTGTTCAGGCTGTCTGACTGGATTGTTTGTTGTAAAGGACTTAGCGTGGCCATTTTCTTCTTTTTGATGATTGGATGTGTTAGTTGTTTCTTGCTGTGGTGCTTTTTTCAGGAAATTTATCTGTCTTGTTGCATGCATTTTCAGGACACAATCTTAGGTGTCTAGCAGGAATACAAACAGGAGATTGATGTTCACCTGGGGAAACACAAGGGTAGCCTCTTCCCCAAGTTAAAATAGAACCTTTGACCATATATTAGATTGAACATCTTTCCACCATACTTCTCTTCCTTGGTTTACCACAGGACTGTTACCAGAGAAATGTTTTTTGGCAGCAGTAACAGAATTAGGTTTAGGAATATTAAGAAAACAATGTGAGCAATGCCTAGTTTAGTTGTATGTGTGGGGTAGACTACTGCTTATCCCCCTCTTTTTGTTTAAGTAATTGCAATTTTAAAGTTCTGTTACTTCTTTCTACAAAAGCTTGGCCCTGTGGATTATAAGGAATACCAATAATATGTTTAATATGCCTCTGATTAAGAAAATTTTTAAAAGCTTTACTGCAATAGGCTGGAGCATTGTCTGTTTTGAGCTCACTAGGAATTCCCATAACTGCAAAACATGAAAACACATGTTTTTAACAGGAGATGTGGCTTCTCTGGTTTGACAGGCAGCCCAGATAAAATTGGAAAAGGTGTCAATTGTGACATGTACATAAGCTAATTTTCCGAAACAAGGAACATGAGTAACATCCATTTGCCAGACAACATTAGGAGAAAGGCCTCAGGGAATAACTTCTGGAGATTGTGTAGGCAAGACAAGAACCTGACATTGAGAACAGTGTTGCACAATTTGTTTAGCTTGTTTCCAACTGAGAGAATATTTATGTTTAAGACCTGAGATGTTAGTATGAGTGAGTTGATGAAATTGTTCTGCATCTGTAATGGCTAGAGAAACTAGAGTATCAACTTTATGATTATCACTGGCTAAAGGTCCAGGAAAGTTAGTATGAGAATGAATGTGAGTGATGAAAAAAGGGTGGTTTTGGTTTCTGACAGTTTTCTGTAACAAAGAGAAAAAGGAAAACAGATTAGGATCAGCAATATTTTTCATGGTAGCTGTTTGTATTGCCTTAGTGGCATGGAATACATATGCTGAGTCAGAAACAATGTTAAGAGGCTGATCAAAATCTTGTAATGCAGAGATAACAGCAAACAACTCAGGTTTTGAGCAGAAGTGTATGGAATAGAAATGACTTTATCTTTTGGTCCTACATACTCTGCCTTTCCATTACTGGATCCATCAGTAAAAATGGTAACATCTGTCTCTAGTGGTGATGAACGAGTAAGTTTTGTTAGTATCCAGGAAGTATTTCTTAGAAATTGAAAGAATTTTGACTTAGGCAAATGATTATCAATAGTGCCAATGAAGTCAGCCAGACCAGTCTGCCAGCAAAAAGATGTAGAAAAGGCATTTTTCACCTCATTTTTTGACAAAGGGACCACAATAATGTTTGGATCAAAGCCAGAAATCTTAATGATATGTTGAGGTCCTAACCCAATTAAAGTGGTTATTGGATTAAGATATATTGAAAGAGTTTTACAGGCTGAATTAGGAAGAAGTACCAATTCAACTAGAGAATCATTTTGCACTATAAGTCCCATAGAAGAATGGATGAAAGGAAAACCTAAGAATCATAAAGGCAAATTTAGGTGAATATGAGAGACTTGTGTCTCTCTCACTGTTTGTTCTACAAAAGACAACTCTTGTTTTGCTGGCTCAGATAGAGAGTGAGGACTGTTTAAATCTGTATCTCCTGATAAAGTGGCAAATAGATGAGATAATGAATAAATAGGGATGCCTAGTGTTGGTCTGAGATAATTGATGTCATCTAGTAATTTTCAAAAATCATTTAAGGTGTTTAAATTGTCAGTATGAAGTTGGACTTTTTGGGGCTTAATGGAGCTTCTAGCTGCATTCCTAAGTACAGAAAAGGAGTGGCTTGTTGAGTTTTATCAGGAGCAATGTGGAGTCCTGCATTGGTAACAGCTAATTTTAAAGAGGTAAAACATTCAATTAATTTATCTTTAGTAGGGGCAGCAATCAGTATATCATCCATATAATGAAGAATATAATTATTTTTAAAAGTCTGTTGGATAGATTGTAACACAGTACTGACAAACAACTGACAAATAGTAGGATTGTTAATTATTCCTTGAGGTAAAACTTTCCACTGAAATCTAGCTGTGGGAGTTGAATTGTTAATGGAAGGTATAGTGAAAGCAAATTTTTCACAGTCTGACTTGTCTAAAGGAATATGAAAAAAGCAGTCTTTAAGGTCAGCGATAATTAAAGGCCATTCCTTAGGAATCATGGAGGGGGAGCGCATACCTGGTTGTAACACCTCCGTAGGTCTAATAACTGCATTAACAGCTCTTAAGTCTGTTACTATCCTCCATTTTCCTGACTTTTTAATACAACAAACACAGATGAGTTCCATGGAGACAAGGAAGCATCAGTAGTGTTTGCTTGTAGTAAATCATTAACAATTTCAATTAAAGCCTCCAGCTTGTGTTTGGACAATGGCCACTGCTCTATCCAAACAGGTGACTCACACATCCATTGTAAAGCAATTGGCGGGGGAGGCTCAGCAGTGACAGCACCTAAAAAGCGTATCCAAGTCCTGATTTACTAAGTTTTGGGGAGGGTTCCAAGGGCTCATTAATTCCCTCTCCATTAATTCCGAATCCTTTTCCAAGGACAATATTCATTTTATACATTTTGTTTTTGCTAGCTTCACTATGTTTTGATAAAGGGATAGATATCTCAGCCCCCATTGTTGCAGTGAATCACATCCCTATAAATTTATGGGAATTGGAGTAATAAAATGTTGAACAGTGCCAGTATGGTCATCAGGTCCTGTACAAGGAAGTATAAGATAATTTTAGTATACATCAGATGACTTTCCAACCCCCACTAAATTAGTTGAAGAGGGTTGTTTTTGACAAAAGGAAGGCCACTGATTAGCAGTGATTATAGAAACATCAGCCCCAGTGTCTACTAAACCTTCAAACTTTTTTCCAGAAATTTTAATAGTACAGGTGGGATGATGAGAAGAAATAGTATTAACCCAATAAGCAGCTTTGTTTTGTTTAAAGGTATTTTCTACAGCTCCTGTGTGAGTAGCAGATTCTGCGAAGAGGCACCGTTCAGGGAGAAGTAGTAATAGTGCAACGCATTCTCCTGGTTCAATGAAAATGGGAGATTTGGTAGAAATAACCAAACAGATTTCATCTGTAGTGTTGGCATGGATAAAGCCAGTAGGAAAAATTACACCTTTTAAGGCTAATGAAGCTGTGCCCAGAATTAAACCAATATGATTTTTAGGTAAAGGCCCTTTAACTCCAGTAAGAGCAAGGATGGGTTGTTCTCCAGGGAGTAAAGGCAAAAGGAGAGTACTACATAAATCTATTCAGCCCCCTCTTGTGTTGGAGGTGGACAGGCATTGTACTGGGACAAGAGGAGGGGGTAATTGGCATTGGGTTTTGGGTATGGAATTTGAGGTAATATCTGTGGCACTGTTTGTACTTGAGTCTGTGGCATTGCTGGTGCAGTTATAGGAGTAGCCACAGGGAGGGGGAAATGAAACCCTGGAGCCCTGATTGGGACTGGGGCCTGAGGCTGGCCCCTCACCCCCTTTCCCTGAAATGGAATGGGATTAAAAATTGTGTTGGCCATTTTTAAAGGAGGCAACAGATTACCACTAATATCAAATTTAGATTGACAAGAACTCTTCCAATGTTTACTTTTTCACATCTTGGGCCAATAGTATTAGGTGTTTTTTGTAAATTTGGAGTTTGTGGAGTAGGTTGTTGGGGATTAGCATTAAGTAAAGGACAAGATTTTTTAAAGAGTCCTACTCCCCCACATTTGTAGCAAGTACCAGGAAAAGTATTGGGCACACCTGTTGTAGGAACATTAGGAATAACAGCAGCTGCTTTTAAAGACGAGGTCATGGCTTGAGCCATGAACACAGCTTTATGAGTTTCAGAACCAATACCATCACAGACTCTAACGTAAGAAGGAATTACGGCATCATCAGGTATGTTTTGGGTTTTATGATGTAATGGTCATGTGGCAGTCTGATACTTAAAGTTAGCATTTTCAAACGCCATAAGTCAGATAACCACATCTCTTGCTCTAGTATCAGAAATAGCCTTTTCAGCAGCATCTGTGAGTTAAGCCATGAAATCAGGATAGGGTTCAGAAGGATCTTGTTTAATAGCACTAAAAGATAAAGGGGCCTTGCTTGTGTCTTGAATACATTCCCATGCTCATAAACACACTTGAGTAACCTGAGTTAAAATATGTTGATTATATTCCAATTGTCGAGCAGTATTCCACAAATCACTAGTTCCCATAAGCATATCATAAGACCCTTCAGTCTCATTTTCAGAATTTATAGAAGTTTGAATCATGACCTCTTCTGACCAACATATCTTAAATTGTAGGAATCAACAAGGGGTAAGAGAAGCAAGAGCTAACAAATTCCAATCAATAGGAAGAGAAAGGTTCATACTATCACCAGCCTTTAGCAGTGCCTTTGCACCCCTCTTCTGCAGCCTCACACTTAGAGGCTATGGCTATGGGGAACTGCCAGGCAACCAAACCACTGGAAGCCCTAGTTCTACCCATCACCTCTTGAATAGAGGTGCAGACAAGTCTAGCAGAGGCACAGGAAGAGAGAGAAGGAGAGTGAGGGTGCCGGGATGCAGACTGGGGGGAAGCATGATTCCAAGCCTCTGAAAGAAGGGGTCCTGGAGCATCAAAAGAAACAGTAGGCTTAGAAGAGGGGAGAGGTCCAAAAGGATGAGAGGAACAAGAAAGAGACCATTCAGAAGGATGCCACACATCCTCCTCTGGCAGAGGGGGCAATGGCTTAGTAGAAGAAGAGTTAACATATATAGTTTCCATGACAGGAGGCAGAGGGAGGGGATCATCACTATGTCCCTCCTCTTGGGGAGAAAACAAGGAGAGATTAAATTTTTCTTCATCATCAGAAAGAGGACTAGTAGGGGGGCCAGCTACCTGAGGTAAATGGGGTGGTTCACCATCCACATTAACTTCTGGCAGTTGAGGAGGATTACAAAACTTAAAAGAAAGTAAAGCAACACGAATAAGAGCCCAGTCAGTCCAAACAGAAATAGGAAGTAAAACACCATCTCTCATGAGTTGGCAGAGTGTGGCACCAACTCTATCCCAGTCTAACAGGTCCATAGAACTTTTGTCAGGGAACAAAGGACAATGTTTTTCAATAGTCTGAAATAAGAGAACAAGATTATTGGAATAAGCCTTGATTCCACCCTGTTTAAGAAGTTTAATAAAAGACAGACAAGGCTGGTGCTTAAACTGTGATTGTCCTATGATAATTCTGGAATATTACCAGTCAACAAACCCAAAAAGAGGGGAGAGTTGGAAAAAGCGTACCCAGAGACCTTACCATTGAGACTGAGGACTAGTTGTCACAAAACACACTCAGAGGGCACTGAGCCGAGGAACAACGGCCACACTGGTTGCCAGATATTGCAGGATCTGGCCAACAGCCTGCAATGCAATGGAGCTCTCTTTTTGTTCCCAGGCAGATTGGCAGGTTGAGAAATAATAGACACACACAAGATAGTGAAAGCGGGGTCCAGGGGAGTCACCACCTTCTGGTCCCACAGCGCCAACAATGCACTGGATATACCAGGATTTATTATTAAATTTAATGAGGGTGGGGGTAGGTTACTGAGGGATTCAGGGCCATTTGATTATGAGGTGAGATGGTCATATAGGGATGAAGTAATTCTTTAACATAACATTTGTTTGTAGAAGTACAGTACATTTGTATGTAGAAGTACAGTATACAGAGATAAAAATTTACAATGTAGTGTGTGCATCAGTAATTTCTAACAGAGCCTTAAAACAGAAACACAATCTTTCCATAACCTATGATTAGCAAGATATTAATAAGCAGTAACAATTGCAACAAAAGCTGGTTGCAAACAATACATGGAAACAGGGCATGAAGCTAGAAAACAGGTTAGATTGGAAATTCTCAGATGGGAGTATGCCCTAGCCCTAAAGAGACCTAGAAGAACCACAACATGATGAAGGCCTTTATAGCCCTATCTTATCTATATGGACAGGTGCCCCCCATGCATCCATTTACAGACTGTCCACAAGGGTCGCATTCCATTCCCAAAGCTATGAACATCTGCTTTTCAGGGATAGGAATCTTGATGATGTGAAACCTCCCTGACTGCATGTCCATTCATAGGCTCTCTGCAGGGGGAAGAACATCACGTGCTGTTGGCTCATTCTGGCAGTCCAAACTGGCATTGTTTTTACACAATGCTGCATGCAACTTTGTATTTACAATAATCAGGAGCATTTCATCTTTTATTCCATAGCAATAGTTTCAGGGGGTCGCCCTGATTAGTTTCAGGCAAGGAAAAGAAATGAAAACCACTGTCTACCATAATAGCTAGAATTTGAAAAGATGGACAATATCAAACGTTGGAGAAGACATAGAGCAGCTGGAAATCACACTCACATCTGCAGGAAATGCAAGTTGGGCAGTTACTTTGGAAAAACTGGTACCTTACACAAAAATTAAACATACAACTACTTGTGACCTATCAATTTCATACCCAGAAAAACTAGCTATATACATTCACTGAAATAGAGGTATTAGCTCCCAAAAAACTCCATAGCTAGTCAAAAGTCCTCTGATATCAATAAGAACAAACAGCTTATGCTGTATTTATACAAGGAAATACTCTATAGTAATAGGAAAATACAAACAACAACTACACAAAAAATATGAATAAATCTCTAAACAATGTTAACTAAAAGCCACCAGAAACAAAAGGTTAAATGGATCCAGTTTTCTTTAAAAAAGGTCACAACACATGCAAAACTAATCAATGTTGCTAAAATCAGGCTTGTGCCTGTGCTCAGAGTAGGTGGTAACTATAAGAGGTTGAGTGCAAGTTACTGGGTGCAGAAATGTCCAGTTTCTTGATCTGAATGCTGGTGACATGAATTTTCTATTCAGGCAAATTCATCAAGCCACACATGTTAGTCTTTGCATTTTTCTCAATGTACATGATACACCAATCAAAAGTTTCTGGAGCCTGAAGGAGAGGGCAAAGTATTTTGGAGGAAGGGAAACAATTTATGAAGTGAATACACAGGGAGAGATTGCCTCAGCAGAACATATTTTACATGGTAAAGTGAAAAGAAGAAAAAAACGCAGAGTTCATGTAGAGCTTCCTTTCTTTAAAAAATAGTTTATTTCTATTTCTATTTTATCTAGAATGCTTTTCTCATTGACAAATAAAAATTGTATACATTACCATGTACATGAAACTACATGAGAAAAAGGAAAATGTTGGAGTGATTTATTTTCACATGCAAAGGCTATGTTTCAGATAAAAGGCAATCTTTATTAAGACTTTAATTAAAAGCTATATGGAAAACAATTTGGGTCAGTCTCCATGATCTTTTCCCAGCTCCTCACTGTGTCCTTCTCACAGCATGTGATAATGCATTGAACTTATGTGGCAGTTACTAAACTATATATATATGTATATAAATATACATATATATATACACATATACATACATATATATACATACACACATATACATACATACATATATATGTATGTATGTATATATATATGTGTGTGTGTGTATATATATATCTTGACCTCTGGCTTGGTTTTATGCTTATTTCTATCTCCATGGTTGCTTTGATCACTCTTTGTTATACCACAATTGCCTTCCAAGTCTTTTTCTAATTTTCTTCTTGTCCTAAGAGCTTTTAAGTCCTCCAGACATGTGAAAGTGTTCCTGCAGTTTGCACCCACGAACACCTATTTTATGCCTCCTCTCCTTGTCTCCCTAGAGAAACCATAAAGTTTTGCAGGACATATCTGATCCATAGATGACATCCAGAATTGTATTGAGTTAATAGAAGATTTAAAATCAAACAATAAGTTGGCAAATTGTACAAAGCAAAGAAGAATTTGCTTGTAAATGGGAGACTGTGTATGAGGTTTGTGAACCAAATAGAATTCAGCACATCTATTTTAATTCTTATGCTGGGGACCAACGTTTGTATATGCAGAAACTCACCAGGCTTGCACCTTCTCTTCTTTATCAGTGGGTACTGCTTCATGAAGCTAAGACCCATATTCTACAGTGTTGCAGCTCAAAGGGCACATGCTTTCTTTAATGCTCTGCTATTGCGGCCTTGAAATCCTTAATTTAGGAACACTGGGCCATTCATTTTCATTTTTCCTGAATCCCATAAATTGTGTAGCTGCTCCTGTTCATCACAAATATAAAAATACTTTGCCAGGCAACATGAAAAAGTCTAGATGCCATTTTTTTTTTTTTTTCTAAAGACAAGGTCTAAAGCAGAAGGACAGATTCACTTTGGAGTGGATTTTTTTTGAAGTTGTAGCACAGTAATGTAGAATTCAGGGCTATTGATATTTCACTATTTACTTGTTTATTGAGATAAGGTCTTGCTGTGTAATCCAGGCTGGAGTGCAGTGCTACAATCGTAGGTCACTGAACCCTCAACCTCCTGGGCTCAAGTTACCTTCCTGCCCCAGCCTGCCAAAGCACTGGGATTATAGGCAGGCAAGACTGCACCTGGTCTCTGATATTCTACAATTTAGTATTCACACCTGTCATACAAAGACCCTAAGCATATTTTAAAACAAAAATTTTCAAAAATGGAACGAGCATTATCTGCCACCAAGCACTAAAATCAATATCATCTAGCCATTGCATCTTTATAGAACCAACAAAGAGAGCATCTAGGCAAATACTACATTTGCTATCTCACAATAGGAGTTACATAGCTCAGAGCCAGAACCATGTTGAGATGTAATCATCCAGTTCTAAGCTCAGTCACTGCCTGAAATTTAAACTAATTTTATCTGCCTTCAAACCTCATGGGTAAACCAGATCTCATGGGTAAGAAAATCCTACTCCAAATCATCTGAATGACAAGGTAGTAAGTCAAACTCATATAGAAAAATATATATGTATATACCTCTCATATATATTTAGAATCTTTAAATAATAGAATATAGTATATTTTATATTACATATACACAGATTGTACTTTTTATTTTTTGTTTTTATTTTTTGGAGCAGAGTCTTTTCCTTTTGCCCATGCTGGAGTGCCACGGTGGGCTTTGGCTTACTGCAACCTGCACCTCCCAGTACAAGTGATTCTCCTGCCTCAGCCTCCCACATACCTGAGATTACAGGCATCTGCAACCATGCCCAGCTAATTTTTGTATTTCTAGTAGAGATGGGATTTTGCCATGTTGGCCAGACTGGTCTTGAATTCCTGACCTCAAGTGATCCTTCTGCCTGGGCCTCCCAAAGTGCTGGTATTAAAGGCATCTCCTACCATGGCTAGCTAATTTTTGTATTTGTAGTAGAGACAGGAATTCACCATGTTGGCCAGGCTGGTCTGAAACTCCTGAACTCAAGTGACCTTTCTGCCTTGGTCTCCCAAACTGCTAGGATTAAAAGTGTAGGCCACCATGCCCCACCTGTATTTTATATTTTAGTTGAGGAGTAAATGTTTCTGTTTATCTTGAAAATGGCATGCATGAGTTTTAAATAATATAACAAAAACATCATGTTAAATCCAATTGTATTTGTGCTTGCCCCACAGGTTTCTGTGACCTTTAGAGTCATTTTATAATGAGCTCCTTGGAAAACATTGTTACACTCTCCATCTTTCAAGGTTCCCTCGTTACCTAAGGAAACAGTATGAAGGTCTGAAAATTGCTTATGATTTAAACATCTTTGTACCTTTCTTGTGTGTTTCTTTTTCTTTCTATGTTTCAGTGTACACCACTCACTTAGGGAAGGCTTGCTGTATTAGAACCTTTAAGAAAAATGGTGAATTTAAGAATTGGATGTTGAAATATTCAATTTAACAACAAATTTTAAAATTTAAAATTTATTGTGATTTTCTCACTTTATTTTTGATTAGCTATAACAAAGACAATTTTGTTGGTGTATTAGATTGTTCTCACAGTACTGAGGCTGGGTGATTTATAAACAAAGGGAATTTAATTGGCTCACAGTTCTGCAGGCCAGTAGGTATCAGAAAACTTACTGTCTTGGCAGAAAACAAGTGGGGAGGCAGGAACATTTTACATGTCTGGAGCAGGAGAAAGAGAGAGTGAGGAGGGAGGTGCCACACACTTTTTTTTTTTTTTTTTTTGAGACACAGTCTTGCTCTGTTGCCCATGCTGGAATGCAATGGCTGGATCTTGGCTCACTGCAAGCTCTGCCTCATGGGTTTCTATGCCATTCTCCTGCCTCAGCCTTCCAAGTAGCTGGGACTACAAGTATCCACCACCACGTCCTGCTAATTTTTTTGTATTTTTAGTAGAGACAGGGTTTCACTGTGTTAGCCAGAGTGGTCTCAATCTCCTGATTTCATGATCCACCAGCCTCGGCCTCCCAAAGTGCTGGGATTACAGGCATGAGCCACCACACCCAGCTAGTTCCACACACTTTTAAACAACCAGATCTCATGAGAAATCCATCATGAGACAACACTAGGGGGTTGGTGCTAAACCATTAGAAACCACCCCCATGCTCCAATCATCTCCCACCAGGCTTCACCTCTAACATTGGGGATTACAATTCAACATGAAATTTGTGTGGGGACACATAGCCCAACCAAATGAGCTGGAGTTAGATACAAATTCTGTGTCTCTCAACAGCAGCAGCACTTATGAATTTCTTTAAGTATTTGGTCATCTCTAACTGTGTACATAGAAACCTGTATACTTTACATAAGTTTAACACAAGGTAGTATCCATAATACTCCTCAAGATGTATATGTAGAGACATGGTCTCCTCTCTTTATTCTTATTATTATTAGAAGAAAGCCTTTGTTTACTGGTTAAATGGTTCAGATTTATTTAAAGCAATATGTGGGGTGTTTATTTTTCAGTGGCAGGAACCTGAGGCACATGTCCATTTGAACTGTATTTCAGTGCAGTAATATCCATAAGTCACTGTTTCAGATTATTATGGTTTAGCTGTATGGATGTCCAAGGCTGATAAATCCCTTAATTATAAGTGAGATTTCTATAAGATTGGTTTTCCAGACTATACTTCATGTTCTATGGTATCAACAACAAATTGCAAAGTCTCTTGCCTATCTTACCTGTGGGTTTATTTCAGAAATAGTGCAATAGACACTAGATGATGAAACATGAAACTTTTGCTCAAACCATACTGTGTGAAGTTTTGTGTTATTCAAGAAAAATACAACTAAGCCTTGTCACATCAGTTAAACTGAGAAATCTCATAGCATGCATTAAATTGAGTATTGTATGGAAGCTAATGATTGTGATTTTTATTTCTCAGAATATAAGGAAACCCCAAGAATTCCTGTATTCAGATTTTGTCTCAATTTGGAAGAGATTGAGCTATTTCCTGCATTGGGAAGGACTGAATTGCTCCAATTCATTTGTTGCTGTTTTTTGTTTTTGTTTTTTCTTGAAATCATAGGATAAATGTGCATGGAAGAAAAAAGGTGGAGAATTGTTTCACAAGCATGACATCTATGGCTTATTAACAATCCCTAGTTGCTTCTTAAAATATAGATTAACAGGCCTCAATTCTAAGGCTTCTGACTCAGTATGTCTGACACAGTGCCTGAGAAGTCAAATCTCTTAGAAGTAACAAGTTATGTGGCTGATGGCAGATGGCTCTAAGCAGAACCACCTTTCAATACCTTTCCTAGTATAGCCAGACTTCCCACTAGCACAGCATGCCTCCTTGCTTACTGTGAATCTGTTTCATCTCATATGTTTCTCAAATACTTGGTATTTCTTGGGAGCCAGATCATCTCTATAATTCAGAATGTTGATCAGGACCAGTGGCTGGAATATCTCAGTTTGGCCACCTGAAACATATTCATGACCCAGGCAGAGAAGTGGGAATCCCACTGCAAGATCTAGAGATTCCCAAAAGGGTAGGAGCCAGGAGCTAATGGGATTGTTGCCACTTATTGGACCTGTCCTTTGTATTGTAATGCATGGAAGTGGTGGTTTCTTTCCATTGGGTGTGACCAGAGGATGCAAGAACCACCCATTATCTGGCCCTAACACTAGTAGTCTCCTCCCATTAACAATTGCTACTAAGAGAATAAAATACTTAGGAATACAACTTACAAAAGATGTGAAGGACCTCTTCAAGGTGAACTACAAATCACTGGTCAAGGAAACAGGAGAGGACACAAACAAATAGAAAAATATTCCATGCTCGTGGATAGGAAGAATCAATATTGTGAAGATGGCCATACTGCCCAAAGTAATTTATAGATTCAATGCTGTTCCCACCAACTACCACTGAATTTCTTCACAGAATTAGAAAAAAATAATTAAATTTCATATAGAACCAAAAAAGATGTATAGCCAAGACAATCTTAAGGAAAAAGAACAAATTGGAGGGGATCATGCTACCTGACTTCAAATTATACTCCAAGCCTAAGGTAACCAAAACAGGATGGTACTAATACCAAAACAGATATATAGACCAATGGAACAGAACAGAGGCCTCAGAAATAACACTACACATCTACAACCATCTGATCTTTGACAAACCTGACAAAAACAAGTGATGGAGAAAGGATTCCCTATTTAATAAATGGTGTTGGGAAAACTGGCTAGCCATAAGCAGAAAACTGAAACTGAACCCCTTCCTTACACCCTATATAAAAATTAACTTAAGATGGATTAAAGATTTAAACATAAGACCTAAAGCCATAAAAACCCTAGAAGAAAACCTGGGCAATGCAATTCAGGATATAGGCATAGGCAAATACTTTGTGACTAAAACATGAAAAGCAATGGCAACAAAAGCCAAAATTGACAAATGGGATCTAATTAAACTAAAAAGTTTCTGTGCAGCAAAAGAAACTATCATCAGTGTAAACAGGCAACCTACAGCGTGGGAGAAAATTTTTGCAATCTATCCATCTGGCTAATATCCAGAATCTACAAAAAACATACAAATTCACAAAACACACACACACACACAAACAACCTCATCGAAAAGTGGGCAAAGGATATGAACAGTCATTTCTCAAAAGAAGACATTAATGCAGCCAAGAACCAAGAAAAAAAGCTTATCATCACTGGTCATTAGAGAAGTGCAGATCAAAGCCACAATGAGATACCATCTCACACCAGTTAGAATGGTGATCATTAAAAAGTCAGGAAACAACAGGTGCTGGAGAAGATGTGGAGAAATCAGAACACTTTTACACTGTTAGTAGGACTGTAAACTAGTTCAACCATTGTGGAAGACAGTGTGGTTATTCCCCAAAGATCTACAACTAGAAGTACCATTTGACCCAGCAATCCCATTAGTGGGTATATACTTAAGGGATTATAAATCATTCAACTATAAAGACACAGGCACTCAGATGTTTACTGCAACACTATTCACAATAGCAGATACTTGGAACCAACCCAAATGCCCATCAATGATAGATGAGGTAAAGAAAAAGTGGCATATATACATTATGGAATACTATGCAGCCATAGAAAAAGAATGAGTTCATGTCCTTTGCAGGGACATGGATGAAGCTGCAAACCACCTCTCTATGGCTTCCATTTCTAATATATAGATGTGCTTTCATCTTGAATTGTGCATGTGTGTATTCGTGCATGTGCTAATGGACCACAAATGTTCAAATAACTTCTCCTGATTCCTTTCATAAGTTATAATATAGAGATACCATATTTGGTGTGAGACAAGTTACTTGATTTACATTCTTAGTTATGAAAAGAGAAGCTGATTGGCTCAATGGGCTTAGATGCTTAGATGTCCAAACATTTATTGATATCCCAACATAAAATACTATAATGAGAATTAGACCATATATACTCTTTTTTTTCCATTTTTTTCATGTAATATGTAGTATGCTTTTTTTCTTTCAATGGCCCCACTATTTATCATCATATGAATATGCTATTTAGTCAATTTACATATGATCACATTTAGTTAATTTACATATTGTTGCATATTTAGATTGCTTCTAATTTGTAGGTATTATAAAAAAAGACTACGACTATCCAGATAGTAAGATAAATCTGTTACTACATGTCTCACACTTCCTGTAGGAAATATTTATTTACTTGGTCAAAAACAAAGACTCAATTTCAGTAACCTAATTGCTTTAAAGAAACATTCTAGAATGTTCTCAATCCCACCAGGAGTTTACAATATGCCAGTTTCTTGGATAAAAATCTGTTCATACTTTTCTTACTTTAATGCATGTGATTGTTTCTCATGGTTAAGAGCCATCTACTTTTTCTATTCTAATCTGTATCCTTTGAGTATTATTTTGTTCTAGTGTTAGATATTTTCTACTTACTGGTTAATAAGTGCTCTTATAAGCTGACAAACTCCTTTACCATGTCTACTTTTATATATACTACAGTTTTTATATTTTGTGCAATAGTATTTCTAATAAATTTGTTAAAAAAATTATATCATCTGAAACTATTCAAATCAATTATAATTGAACTATTATGACCTCTGAGGACCTCATTTTGGTCTCTGATTTATAATTCTTGCTATTCCTTTTAGAAATAACTCTTTGTATGAAGATATGGTTGCTTTTATAATCATCAAAGCTACAGATTGGCAATGAAAAACTTCCCATATTTCTATCTTGTATCATTTATTTAACCTATAATTGGAGTCAAAAAGAAAAAGAGAAAAAGTGTAAAGATTGACTTACTCAAGAAATGACTTCATTACATTTTATATGTGTTTGTGTGACATAACTTGCAATGATGTGAGTTCTTGAAGATGGCTAACCGTGGCTTCTTAAAAATGCATTAGTTTATTTGTTTGGTTTATTTAAGAAAGTCTGCCTCTTTTAGTATTATTTTCTCACAGCCTTCTACTTTTTTCACTTGTATTATTTGTGCTATATACTTTCTGTTCTATTTAAAATTGGTTAGAAGGGTTTAGATAACATTCAAATCAGCTAGAGTATGAAAGAGTACATCCCAGTGGAGGTTTCTAGGACTAAAATACATGAGATCAAATAAGTATAAAAAAAAAAATGGTTTGAATATTTGTGTCCCCCCAAAATTCGTAAGAATAGTATTAGGAGGTAAGGCCTGTGGAAGGAGATTATGTCATGAAGGTTGTACATTATTATTGGGATTAGTGCCTTTATAAGAAGAGATTCAAGAGCTAGCTCACTCTTTCCACCACATGAGGACACAGGGAGAAGATAGCTGCTTATAACCAAGAAAAGTTTCCTCACCAAGAACTCACCCATGCTGACCCCTGACCTCAGACTTTCAGCCTGAAGAACTGTGAGAAAGAAATGTTATTTCAGCTGCCCAGTTTATGGTTATATTGTTATAGCAGTTCTGAATGAACTAAGACAATGAATCATTCCAGAAGTCTTCCACATAAACGTTCACACTGATCACTAGTATATCAAAGTCCTTGACCCCTCTTGGTGATGGAGGAGATTTTATTTGTCCATGAAGCTCTTGTACGTTGTACACATAGTGCGTATGTGAAGGTGTGAATGCAAAACACCTATAAAACTCATGAGAGTTCATCAGCATCCATGGAACATTTTGAGAAATGTTTTTCTATACAGTATTCACCCAATATGCTCAAAATTTCCCTCATGCTTCATTAAAAAAAGAAGCAAGACATATTAAAATGTCTAGCCTCCAAGAAAATCAATATATATTTAAAAATATGTAGTACCTTTTGTTACAATATCAAAAGTTCTCATATTTCACCATGTCCAGATTGCATTGCTTTATACTAACATAATGCTTAGGCATCTTAACAAGGAATAATTTCATCAGTGTTCCTACAGATTCCTGCTAGAAGAGAAAGAATTTCATGAACAGAGTATCTTTTTCCATCTGCAGGAATGGTCTTTCTTCATACCTGAAAATCAACTTGCAACTGGACAACACCGATGATTTTTTTTTGATATTTTCATCTTTTAAAAGAAAAAGCTTAATGAGAAAAATAAGGCAAAATTATTTAACTCACCCAGGAGCTATTCATTACTTATGTTTCTTAACCTTAAGACAATTTCCTTAGCAATATTGTTTCCAGTATGCCATTAGAAAAAAGATCTAATAACAGTTTCAATTCTATTATGCATGGGATTCTTGCAACATACACCAGCAACTGTTCCTAGAGAGTAGTGCAGAGGAATCTAAACTATTCAGCAAAATCCTATGGGAAAAGCTGTGTGTTAACAGAAAATTCGTTATGCCCTAATTCTGACAGCTTGCCTTTTTAGAAATGCAAGAGAAGACTCTTTTAAATCATTCCAAAGATTGTGCTTTGGGGCATGAATGGATGCAAAGCTCAGCTATAGCAGCATTCTCCGAATTTAGCAGGCGTTGTAATAACCTGAACAGCTCCATTTCTCAAGGTGCTGATTCCTTTAGGTGAGGGGCAGAGCCTTAGAATCTGTATTTCCAACAGGTTTCCAGCTGAGGCTGATGCTGCTGACCACATTTTGAGAACCCGCAAAGCAGATAAATTCTTATGGCTCCTCAATAGGCAGGATTTACTCCTGATGTGCTAAACTATTTCTTCTTTGAAGTTATCAAGTCATGATTACAGTGGGGCAGAAATCTCCCATAGACCTATAGAATTATGTATCTTACCGTGACTGTAGTTCTTTTGCACATGAATTCTTGGTTATTGCCCCTTCAATATCCTAGTGGGATTAATTGTTGCTTTCACAATGTTTATATTTTATCTTAAAGGAGGAATATTCTGTGTGCTTTTATAGAAGTCTCCATCTACCCCACGGAATATTATGCAGCCATGAAAAAGGATTAGTTCATATCTTTTTAAAAAAATATTATTATTATTATACTTTAAGTTTTAGGGTATATGTGCACAATGTGCAGGTTAGTTACATATGTATCCATGTGTCATGCAGTTGTGCTGCACCCGTTGACTCGCCATTTAGCATTAGGTATATCTCCTAACACTTTCCCTCCCCAATCCCCCTACCGCACAACCATCCCCAGAGTGTGATGTTCCCCTTCCTGTGTCCATGTGTTCTCATTGTTCAATTCCCATCTATGAGTGAGAACACATGGTGTATGGTTTTTGTCCTTGTGATAATTTACTGAGAATGATGATTTCCAATTTCATCCATGTCCCTACAAAGAGCATGAACTCATCATTTTTTATGGCTGCATAGTATTCCATGATGTATATGTGCCACATTTTCTTAATCCAGTCTATCATTGTTGAACATTTGGGTTGGTTCCAAGTCTTTGCTATTATAAATAGTGCCGCAGTAACCCAGTAATGGGATGGCTGGGTCAAATGGTATTTCTAGTTCTAGATCCCTGAGGAACCACCACACTGACTTCCACAATGGCTGAACTAGTTTACAGTCCCACCAATAGTGTAAAACTGTTCCTATTTCTCCACGTCATCTCCAGCACCTGTTATTTCCTGACTTTTTAATGATTGCCATTCTAACTGGTGTGAGATGGTATCTCATTGTGGTTTTGATTTGCATTTCTCTGATGGCCAGTGATTGTGTGCATTTTTTCATGTGTTTTTTGGCTTCATAAATGTCTTCTTTTGAGAAGTGTCTGTTCCTGTCCTTTGCCTACTTGTTGATGGGTTGTTTGCTTTTTCTTATAAATTTGTTTGAGTTCATTGTAGATTCTGGTTATTAGCCCTTTGTCAGATACGTAGGTTGTGAAAATTTTCTCCCATTTTGTAGGTTGCCTGTTCACTCTGACGGTAGTTTCTTTTGCTGTGCAGAAGCTCTTTTAGTTTAATTAGATCCCATTTGTCAGCTTTGGCTTTTGTTGCCATTTCTTTTTGTGTTTTAGACATGAAATCCTTTCTCATGACTATATCCTGAATGGTATTTCATAGGTTTTCTTGTAGGGCTTTTATGGTTTTAGATCTAACATTTAAGTCTTTAATCCATCTTGAATTGATTTTTGTATAAGGCATAAGGAAGGGATCCAGTTTCAACTTTCTACATATGGCTAGCCAGTTTTCCCAGCACCATTTATTAAATAGGGAATCCTTTCCCCATTGCTTGTTTTTCTCAGGTTTGCCAAAGATCAGATAGTTGTAGATATGTGGCATTATTTCTGAGGGCTCTGTTCTGTTCCATTGATCTGTATCTCTGTTTTGGTACCAGTACCATGCTGTTTTGGTTACTGTACCTTGTAGTATAGTTTGAAGTCAGGTAGTGTGTTGCCTCCAGCTTTGTTCTGTTGGCTTAGGATTGACTTGGTGATGTGGGTTTTTTGGTTCCATATGAACTTTAAAGTAGTTTCTTCCAATTCTGTGAAGAAAATCATTGGTAGCTTGATGGGGATGGCATTGAATCTGTAAATTACCTTGGGCAGAATGGCCGTTTTCATGATATTGATTCTTTCTACCCATGCCATGGGATGTTCTTCCATTTGTTTGTATCCTTTCTTATTTCATTGAGCAGTAGTTTGTAGTTCTCCTTAAAGAGGTCCTTCACATCCTTTGTAAGTTGGATTCCTAGGTATTTTATTCTCTTTGAAGCAATAGTGAATGGGAATTCACTCATGGTTTGGCTCTCTGTTTGTCTGTTTTTGGTGTATAAGAATGCTTGTGATTTTTGTACATTGATTTTGTATTCTGAGATTTTGCTGAAGTTGCTAATCAGCTTAAGGAGATTTTGGGCTGAGACAATGGGGTTTTCTAGATATATAATCATGTCATCTGTAAACAGGGACAATTTGACTTCCTCTTTTCCTAATTGAATACCATTTATTTCCTTCTCCTGCCTAATTGCCCTGGCCAGAACTTCCAACACTATGTTGAATAGGTGTGGTGAGAGAGGGCATCCCTGCCTTGTTCCAGTTTTCAAAGGGAATGAGTCCAGTTTTTGCCCATTCAGTATGATATCTGCTGTGGGTTTGTCATAGATAGCTCTTATTATTTTGAGATACGTCCCATCAATACCTAATTTATTGAGAGTTTTTAGCATGAAGGGTTGTTGAATTTTATGAAAGGCCTTTTCTGCATCTATTGAGATACTCATGTGTTTTTTGTCTTTGGTCCTGTTTATATGCTGGATTACATTTATTGATTTGCATATATTGAACTAGTCTTTCATCCCATGGATGAAGCCCACTTGATCATAGTGGATAAACTTTTTGATGTGCCACTGGATTCAGTTTGTCAGTATTTTATTGAGGATTTTTGCATTAATATTCATCAAAGATATTGGTCTAAAATTCTGTTTTTCGGTTTTATCTCTGCCCAGCTTTGGTATCAGGATGATGCTGGCCTCATAAAATGAGTTAGGGAGGATTCCCTCTTTTTCTGTTGATTGGAATAGTTTCAGAAGGAATGGTACCAGTTCCTCCTTTTACCTCTCTTAGAATTCAGCTGTGAATCTATCTGGTCTTGGACTCTTTTTAGTTGTTAAGATATTCATTATTGCCACAATTTCAGAGACTGTTTTTGGTCTATTCAGAGATTCAACTTCTACCTGGTTTAGTCTTGGGAGGGTGTATGTGTCAAGGAATTTATCCATTTCTTCTAGATTTTCCAGTTTATTTGTGTAGAGGATTTTGTAGTATTCTCTGATGGTAGTTTGTATTTCCGTGGGATTAGTGGTGATATCCCCTTTATCATTTTGTTATTTCATCTATTTGATTCTTCTCTCTTTTCTTCTTTATTAGTATTGCTAGTGGTCTATCAATTTTGTTGATCCTTTCAAAAAACCAGCTCCTGGATTCATTAATTTTTTGAGGGTTTCTTTGTGTCTCTATTTCCTCCAGTTCTGCTCTGATTTTCACTATTTCTTGCCTTCTGCTAGCTTTTGAATGTGTTTGCTCTTACTTTTCTAGTTCTTTTAATTGTGATGTTAGGGTGTCAATTTTGGATCTTTCCTGCTTTCTCTTGTGGTCATTTAGTGCTATAAATTTCCTTCTACACACTGCTTTGAATGTGTTCCAGAGATTCTGGTATGTTGTGTCTTTTTTCTCATTGGTTTCAAAGAACATCTTTATTCTTCTGCCTTCATTTCATTTGGTACACAGTAGTCATTCAGGAGCAGGTTGTTTAGTTTCCATGTAGTTGAGCAGTTTTGAGTGAGTTTCTTAATCCTGAGTTCTAGTTTGAGTGCATTGTGGTCTGA
Source organism: Pongo abelii (assembly GCF_028885655.2). NCBI lineage: Eukaryota > Metazoa > Chordata > Mammalia > Primates > Hominidae > Pongo > Pongo abelii. The sequence continues at coordinate 6,270,919 of NC_072009.2, read as the reverse complement.
GATACAGTTTGTTACAATTTCTGTTCTTTTACATTTGCTGAGGAGAGTTTTACTTCCAACTATGTGGTCAATTTTGGAATATGTGTGATGTGGTGCTGAAAAATTGTATATTCTGTTGATTTAGGTGAAGAGTTCTGTAGATGTGTATTAGGTCTTCTTGGTGCAGAGCTGAATTCAATTCCCGGGTATCCTTGTTAACTTTCTATCCCATTGATCTGTCTAATGTTGACAGTGGGGTGTGAAAGTCTCCCATAATTATTTTGTGGGAGTCTAAGTCTCTTTGTAGATCACTCAGGACTTGCTTTATGAATCTGGGTGCTCCCGTATTGGGTGCATATATATTTAGGATAGTTAGTTCTTCTTGTTGAATTGATCCCTTTACCATTATATAATGGCCTTCTTTGTCTCTTTTGATCTTTGTTGGTTTAAGGTCTGTTTTATCAGAGACTAGGATTGCAACCACTGCCTTTTCTTGTTTTCTATTTGCTTGGTAGGTCTTCCTCCATCGTTTTATTTTGAGCCTATGTGTGTCTCTGTACGTGAGTTCGGTTTCCTGAATACAGCACACTGATGGGTCTTGAATCTTTATCCAATTTGCCAGTCTTTGTCTTTTGATTGGAGCATTTAGTCCATTTACATTTAAAGTTGACATTGTTATGTGTGAATTTGATCTTGTCATTATGATGATAGCTGGTTATTTTGCTCATTAGTTGATGCAGTTTCTTCCTAGCCTCAATGGTCTTTACAATTTGGCATGATATTTCAGTGTCTGGTACTGGTTATTCCTTTCCATGTTTAGTCCTTCCTTCAGGAGCTTTTTTAGGGCAGGCCTAGTGGTGACAATACCTCTCAGCATTTGCTTGTCTGTAAAGTATTTTATTTCTCCTTGACTTAGGAAGCTTAGTTTGACTAGATATGAAACTCTGGGTAGAAAATTCTTTTCTTTAAGAATGTTTAATATTGGTGCCCACTCTCTTCTGGCTTGTAGAGTTTCTGCTGAGAGATCCACTGTTAGTCTGATGGGCTTCCCTTTGTGGGTAACCTGACCTTTCTTTCTGGATGCCCTTAACATTGTTTCCTTCCTTTCAACTTTGGTGAATCTGACAATTATGTGTCTTGAGGTTGCTCTTCTCGAGGATTATATTTGTGGCATTCTCTGTATTTCCTGAATCTGAATGTTGGCCTGCCTTGCTAGATTGGGGAACTTCTCCTGGATAATATCCTGCGTAGTGTTTTCCAACTTGGTTCCATTCTCCCTGTCACTTTCAGGTACACCAATCAGACATAGATTTGGTCTTTTTACATAGTCCCATATTTTTTGTAGGCTTTCTTCATTTCTTTTTATTCTTTTTTCTCTAAACTTCCCTTCCTGCTTCATTTCATTCATTTCATCTTCTATCACTGATACCCTTTCTTCCAGTTGATCACATCATCTCCTGAGGCTTCTGCATTCTTCAGGTAGTTCTCGAGCCTTGCCTTTCAGCCCCATCAGCTCTGTTAAGGACTTCCCTGCATTGGTTATTCTAGTTATCCATTCGTCTAATTTTTTTCAAAGTTTTTAACTTCTTTGCCATTGCTTTGAATTTCCTGCTGTAGCTCAGAGTAATTTCATTGTGTGAAGACTTCTTCTCTCAACTCGTCAAACTCATTCTCTGTTCAGCTTTGTTCCATTGCTGGTGAGGAACTGCATTCCTTTGAGGAGGAGACGCACTCAGCTTTTTAGGGTTTCCAATTTTTCTGCTCTGTTTTTTCCCCATCTTTGTGGTTTTATCTACTTTTGGTCTTTGATGATGGTGATGTACAGATGGGCTTTTGGTGTGGATGTCCTTTCTGTTTGTTAGTTTTCTTTTTAACAGACAGCACCCTCAGCGACAGGTCTGTTGGAGTTTGCTAGAGGTCCACTGCAGACCGTGTTTGCCTGGGTATCAGCAGCAGTGGCTGCAGAACAGCGGATTTTTGTGAACCATGAATTATGCTTCTGATTATTCCTCTGGAAGTTTTGTCTCAGTCGAATACCCAGCCATGTGAAGTGTCAGTCTGCCGCTACTTGGGGGTGACTCCCAGTCAGGCTGCTTGTGGGTCAGGGATCAGGGACCCACTTGAGGAGGCAGTCTGCCCATTCTCAGATGTCCAGCTGTGTGCTGGGAGAACCACTGCTCTCTTCAAAACTGTCAGACAGGGACATTTAAGTCTGCAGAAGTTACTGTTGTCTTTTTGTTTGTCTGCACCCTTCCCTCAGAGATGGAGCCTACAGAGGCAGACAGGCCTCCTTGAGCTGTGGTGGGCTTCACCCAGTTTGAGCTTTCAGGCTGCTTTGTTTACCTAAGCAAGGCTGGGCAATGGTGGTTCCCCTCCCCCAGCCTCATTGCCACCTTGCAGTTTGGTCACAGACTGCTGTGCTAGCAACCCAAAAAGTGCAGTAATCGGGTGGCAGTGACCCAATTTTCCAGGTGCCATCTGTCACCCCTTTCTTTGACTAGGAAAGGGAACTCCCTGACCCCTTGTGCTTCCTGAGTGAGGCAGTGACTCCCCCTGCTTTGGCTCATGTATGGTACACTGTACCTACTGTCTTGTACCCACTCTCTGGCACTCCCTAGTGAGATGAACCTGGTACCTCAGATGGAAATGCAGAAATCACCCATCTTCTGCATCACCCATGCTGGGAGCTGTAGACCAGAGCTGTTCCTATTCGGCCATCTTGGCTGCCAGAGAGCTTGTTCATATCTTTTTAAGAGACATGGATACAGCTGGAAACCGTATGTTACTGCCTTGCAGTTTCTATCATTATTAGCCGTTAGGGTTATCTTGAGTAGCTGTAAATATTAAAAGGCAACACTCTGCCTAGAACTATCTTTTGAAAACTACCAGAAGGTATGTGGGAAATAAAAAGAATATATAATGCTCTCTTATGCAAATCACCCTCTTACTGGCACGTAGAAACCAATTTTTAATTAGATCAAAGACAGAGGTTCTTTATTTCTGCCTTCATTTTGTTATGTACCCAGTAGTCATTCAGGAGCAGGCTGTTCAGTTTCCACGTAGTTGAGCGGTTTTGAGTGAGATTCTTAATCCTGAGTTCTAGCTTGATTGCACTGTGATCTGAGAGATAGTTTGTTACAATTTCTGTTCTTTTACATTTATTGAGGAGAGCTTTACTTCCAAGTATATGGTCAATTTTGGAATTGTTGTGGTGTGGTGCTGAAAAAAAGGTATATTCTGTTGATTTGGGGTGGAGAGTTCTGTAGATGTCTATTAGGTCCGCTTGGTGCAGAGCTGAGTTCAATTCCTGGGTATCCTTGTTGACTTTCTGTCTCATTGATCTGTCTAATGTTGACAGTGGGGTGTGAAAGTCTCCCATTATTAATGTGTGGGAGTCTAAGTCTCTTTGTATGTCACTCAGGACTTGCTTTATGAATCTGGGTGCTCCTGTATTGGGTGCATATATATTTAGGATAGTTAGCTCTTCTTGTTGCATTAATCCCTTTACCATTATGTAACGGCCTTCTTTGTCTCTTTTGATCTTTGTTGGTTTAAAGTCTGTTTTATCAGAGACTAGGATTGCAACCCCTGCCTTTTTTTGTTTTCTATTTGCTTGATAGATCTTCCTCCATCCTTTTATTTTGAGCCTATGGGTGTCTCTGCATGTGAGATGGGTTTCCTGAATACAGCACACTGATGGGTCTTGAGTCTTTATCCAATTTGCCAGTCTGTGTCTTTTAATTGGAGCATTTAGTCCATTTACATGTAAAGTTAATATTGTTATGTGTGAATTTGATCCTGTCATTATTATGTTAGCTGGTTATTTTGCTCATTAGTTGATGCAGTCTCTTCCTAGTCTTGATGGTCTTTACATTTTGGTATGATTTTGCAGTGGCTGGTACCGGTTGTGCCTTTCCATGTTTAGTCCTTCCTTCAGGAGCTCTTTTAGGGCAGGCCTGGTGGTGACAAAATCTCTCAGCATTTGCTTGTCTGTAAAGTATTTTATTTCTCCTTCACTTATGAAGCTTAGTTTGACAGGATATGAAATTCTGGGTTGAAAATTCTTTTCTTTAAGAATGTTGAATATTGGCCCCCACTCTCTTCTGGCTTGTAGGGTTTCTGCCGAGAGATCCGCTGTTAGTCTGATGGGCTTCCCTTTGATGGTAACCCGACCTTTCTCTCTGGCTGCCCTTAACATTTTTTCCTTCAATTCAACTTTGGTGAATCTGACAATTATGTGTCTTGGAGTTGCTCTTCTCGAGGAGTATCTTTGTGGCGTTCTCTGTATTTCCTTGATCTGAATGTTGGCCTGCCTTGCTAGATTGGGGAAGTTCTCCTGGATAATATCCTGCAGAGTGTATTCCAACTTGGTTCCATTTTCCCCGTCACTTTCAGGTACACCAATCAGATGTAGATTTGGTCTTTTCACATAGTCCCACATTTCTTGGAGGCTTTGCTCATTTCTTTTTATTCTTTTTTCTCTAAACTTCCCTTCTCACTTCATTTCATTCATTTCATCTTCCAGGGCTGATACCCCTTCTTCTATTTGATTGCATCAGCTCCTGAGGCTTCTGCATTCTTCACGTAGTTCTCGAGCCTTGGTTTTCAGCTCCATCAGCTCCTTTAAGCACTTCTCTGCATTGGTTATTCTAGTTATACATTCTTCTAAATTTTTTTCAAAGTTTTCAACTTCTTTGCCTTTGGTTTGAATATCCTCCCATAGCTTGGAGTTATTTGATTGTCTGAAGCCTTCTTCTCTCAGCTCGTCAAAGTCATTCTCTGTCCAGCTTTGTTCCATTGCTGGTGAGGAGCTGCATTCCTTTGGAGGAGGAGAGGTAGTCTGCTTTTTAGAGTTTCCAGTTTTTCTGCTCTGTTTTTTCCCCATCTTTGTGGTTTTATCTACTTTTGGTCTTTGATGATGGTGATGTACAGATGGGTTTTTGGTGTGGATGTCCTTTCTGTTAGTTTTCCTTCTAACAGAGAGGACCCTCAGCTGCAGGTCTGTTGGAGTACCTGGCCGGCCGTGTAAGTTGTCAGTCTGCCCCTGCTGGGGGGTGCCTCCCAGTTAGGCTGCTCAGGGGTCAGGGGTCTGGGACCCACTTGAGGAGGCAGTCAGCCCATTGTCAGATCTCCAGCTGCATGCTGGGAGAACCACAGCTCTCCTCAAATCTGTCAGACAGGGACATTTAGGTCTGCAGAGGTTACTGCTGTCTTTTTGTTTGTCTGTGCCCTGCCCCCAGAGTTGGAGCCTACAGAGGCAGGCAGGCCTCCTTGAGCTGTGGTGGCCTCCACCCAGTTCAAGCTTCCAGGCTGCTTTGTTTACCTAAGCAAGCCTGGGCAATGGTGGGCACCCCTCCCCCAGCCTCGCTGCCGACTTGCTGTTTGATCTCAGACTGCTGTGCTAGCAATCAGTGAGACTCCATGGGCGTAGGACCCTCTGAGCCAGGTGCGGGCTATACTCTCCTGGGGCACCGTTTCCTAAGCCCGTCAGAAAAGCACAGTATTTGGGTGGGAGTGGCCCGATTTTCCAGGTGCCATGTGTCACCCCTGGAAAGGGAACTCCCTGACCACTTGCACTTCCTGAGTGAGGCAATGCCTCACCCCTGCTTTGGCTGGCACACGGTGCACTCACCCACTGACCTGCACCCACTGTCTGGCACTCTCTAGTGAGATGAACACGGTACCTCAGATGGAAATGCGGAAATCACCTGTCTTCTGCGTTGCTCGCACTTCGGGGACTGTTGTGTGGTGGGGGGAGTGGGGAGGGATAGCACTGGGAGATATACCTAATGCTAGATGATGAGTTAGTGGGTGCAGCGCACCAGCATGGCACATGTATACGTATGTAACTTACCTGCACATTGCGCACATGTACCATAAAACCTGAAGTATAATAATAATAATAATGATAAAGAAAAAAAAAACAACAAAGACTGAGGTTCAAAGCCATGATTCCTAGAATAATGGACATATTAGAAATATGCATTAATTTTTTTTTCTCAGCACGTTATAATGGGAGATCTCCATATTTCTATTTATGTTGTCAATTTGGTTTCACTCTCAATTATTATTATATTGAAACCCAGAAATACTGTGGGTAATGATTAACTGGATACAGTGAATAAAACATAATTGTGGATGGATATGAGTAGTGTAATATGGACTAATTGTTAAGAATAATTTTTATTTTAATGTTGAAATCACTCAGAGAACTCATGATTTTCTTTTAAATTTAGTAAAATAATAGTATGATATGGCTGGCATGGTATTAATATTGTGAATATGCCCTTAAATGAAAATGGCTTATGTAAGCAAAAGCGTGTGTACTTGGAAATCAGAATGTAGGAATGCAATTTTGAAAGCCATAGTAAACACTCGATTTAAGAGACAGCTTTACATTCAGTCATACCTCATGTTAAAGTAATTAAGTGTAGAAAAAGATGTTCATCATAAAACCTAACAATCCAAATACACAATCTATGGGTTTAACCTCACAAAAGTATCCTTTAATTGAGTGCACATCAAACTGTTTAAGAGCAAATTAGTAATGATGAACTTATGATTACACAAAAAAATCATTTTTTCAGAGAGTCTATTAATTGAATAGATTTACACAATGAATTTGTAATAAATAATAAATCATAGGTAGATATTCTAACCTGCATAAATTTATCAGCATAACATTAAATTTTTTAAAAGGAAAATCAAAGAACAATTTGTCCAGTCTGATCATACTTACATAAATATCAAAACATGAAAACTAGAGTGATATATTTATATTACTAATATATTTACACACAACTATCTATATAGGAATATGCAAATATATTTAAAAGTATATTTAATATAGATAAATACGTAAGTGACAAAGATATAAATAAACCTAGAAAAGGCCAGTGGTGGTGGCTCATGTCTATAATCCCAGTGCTTTTGTAGGCTGTGGAGGGAGAATCACTTGAGACCAGCAGTTTGAGACCAAGCTGGGAAATAGAGTCAACTTCATGTCTACAGAAGTAAAAATAAAAACAATTAGCTGTGTGCAGTGGTGCATACTTGCAGTCTCAGCTGTTTGGGAGGCTCATGTGATAAGATTACTTGAGCTCAGAAGTTGGAGGGTGCAGTGGGCCATGATTGCACCACTGCTTTCTATCCTGAGACACTGTTACCTCCACTAGCAAAACAAAATAAAACAAACAAACAAAAAGACATGAAAAACAAATTACTTAATCAGAAGGAGTTCTCAGACCAAAACGTGCCACTTCAAAGGGACTTGAATTGAATGATGATATTTACCTAAATGAATTCAAGACAGAAGAAGGGATGGTAACAAAAATTGTCCCTAAGGGAAGAAATGGGAGAACATAAAAAGACAGATTTCTTGTAGTGCAAATAAATGCAGTGAGATGAGTGGAAATCATGCAGACAAGTATCAAGAAGGAAGACAGAAAAGATGTTATTCAGTGAGGATAACAACATTGTAGGTTACTATGGAGCTCATACTGACATAAGCAAAACATAGGCCTGGGTTATTTTGTTTAATGTTTTTATAAAACAATATTGTTGATAGAAATGTATATGCTTATCCATATAAAGGGTAGATTAAAACACCTCTCATATGTGATCATGCTATAACTGTCAATGGTATGTAAGGATGGTGTATTAGTCTATTTTCAGGCTGCTAATAAAGACATACCCAGGGCTGGGTAATTTATAAAGGAAAGAGATTTAATTTGTTCACAGTTCAGCATGACTGAGGAAGCCTCAGGAAACTTATGATTATGGCAGAAGATGAAGCAGTCATCTTCTTCTCAAGATGGCCAGAAGAAGAATGATGCAAGAGGAACTACCAAAGACTCATAAAACCATCAGATGTGAGAACTCACTTAGTACCATGCCAACAGCATGAGGGAAACCACCTCCATGATCCAATCACTTCCACATAGTCTCCTTTTATACAAGACGATTATGGTGTTATAGAGATTATAATTCAAAAGTGGGGACACAAAGCCTAACCATATCAGATGGTAGCTGTAAAATTAGAAAATCCAGCATGATTTAAAAAAAGTCATAATCAATCATTGTTCTAAGAGTTTAAGATTATAAAATATAATCCTTATGTTCATCCTTTACACCCCTGGAGGATTATAATTTAAAATTTTAATTTTTTAGTGTAAAATTATAACATTACAAAATGGTTGATGACTATAGTCACAGAAAAAGTAAGTAAGCCAGCAAAACTTCTGTCAAAAAAAAAAAAAAATGAAATTAAAGCATGAAAACAATGAGGCCCAAAAAGTTATCATATGTTACCGAGACACTCCAACCCTATGAAAACAGGAACTGAAACGGTGATTAGCAACATTATTCACAATGAGTAAAAGGTGAAAACAACCCAAATCTCTGTCAACAGATGAATGGATAAACAAATTGTGGCTTATCCACACAATAGAATATTATTCAGCCTTAAAATTGAGTGCAGTACTGATACATGCAGCAATGTGAATGAGCTCTGAAAACACCACGCTCAGTGAAATAAGTCAGACACAGAAGGTCACATATTGTGTGATTCCATTTCTATGAAATAGCCAGGTTTGCATGGGAGAACCATAGAGACAGAAAGTTGATTCGTGGTTCCTAGGAACTAGGGTTGAGGACGGGGTGGGAGGTGAGGAGTGACTGTTGCATGGATATGGGGTTCCTTTTTTTTTTTTTTGAGTCACAGTCTCGCTCTGTCACCCAGGCTGGAATGCAGTGGCATGATCTCAGCAGACTGCAACCTCCACCTCCAAGGTTCAAGTGATTCTCATGCCTCAGCCTCCCTACTAACTGGGATTACTGGCATGCCCCACCATACCTGGCTATTTTTTTTCTTTTGTTGTTGCATTGTCAGTACAGACAGATTTTTGCCATGTAGGCAAGGCTGTTCTCCAACTCCTGACTTCAGGTGATCCACCCATCTCAGCCTCTGAAAGTGCTAACTCACAGGCATGAACCACCAAGCTGGGCCTGGGGTTTCTTTTTAAGGTGATGAAAATATTCAGGAACCAGATAAAGGTGATGGTTGCATTACATTGTGAAAACATTAAAAGTCACAGAATTGTAAACTTCAAAATGGTTACTTTTATATTATGTGAATTTTATCTCCATCCAAAAAAATAATGCAACTCTTTTGTGTAATAAAAGTAGTCTGAAGCAAAACCTTGTAATCTGTGTAGCATATAAGGAATACAGGTAAATGTCTGTATAACTTTTTAAAAAAATCTAAGACAAACAAAGGAAAAAGAATGCATGCCACACTTTTGAAATGCCAGAGATTTGGCTGAATGTTGTGGTTCATGCCTGTATTCCCAGAATTTTGGGATGCAAAGGTGGGAGTATTGACTGAGTTCAGGAGTTGAAGACCAGCCTGGTCAACATGGCAAAACCCCGTCTCTACTAAAAATACAAAATTAGCCAGTGTATTGGCATATGCTTGTAATCCCAGCTACTTGGGGGGCTGAAGCAGGAGAATCACTTGAGCCCAGGAGGTGGAGGTTTCAGTGAGCCAAGATCACACTACTGCAATCCAGCCTGGACAAGAATAGTGAAACTCTGTCTCAATTAAAAAAAAAAAAGGCCAGAAAAATTAAGACTTATTTATGTTTTAACACTTTGTTTGAAGATAACTACAGATTTTCCCAAAGTTTCCCAAATCGTACAGAGTTCCGTTCACCTTTCAGAATGCTTTTTCTAACGTTAACATCTTTTGTCATCATAGTACAATTATAAAACCAGGAAATTATCATTGATAGAATGTTGTTAACTGAACTACAAATCTAAGTAAAATTCTGATAATTTTATCCCTAGTGTTCTGTATTTGTCCTTTTTCACACTGCTGTGAAGACACTACCTGAGACTGGTAATTTATAAAGAAAAGAGGTTTAATTGACTTATAATTCTGCATAGCTGGTGAGGCCTCAGGAAATGCATAATCATAGTGGAAGGGGAAGGAAGGTACATCTTACATGGCAGCAGGAGATGATCAGAGATAACTGACATATTTAAAAGCATCAGATCTTGTAAGAACTCCATCACTATCATGAGACCAACATTGTACAATTACCCACATGATCTAATCGTTACCTACCAAGTCCTTCCCTCAATACATGGTGATTACAATTCAAGATGAGATTTGGGTGGGGACACAGAGCTAAATCACATCATGTTCTCTTACAGAAATGACCCAATCAAGGATTGCTCATTGTATTTAATTGTCATAACTCCATACTCTCCTACAATCAGTGACAGTTTCTCATTTTTTCCTAGCATTTTATGACCTTGATGCTCTTGAACAGCTGTTGCCAGTTACCTTGTATCCTGTCTCTGGGGCAGTTTTAAAATATGTAAAAATCTCAAAAAAAGAAATTGGGTATTTAAAGATCAAGGTACTCATCTGAGAAATGTTTGGCACAGGAATGGGCAGAAATAAATGGCAAAAAAAAAAAAAACTCTCAAAAATTACAAATAGCAATTCTTTAAATGATAAGTAGTTAAGCTGCAGACATGAACAAGGTCTCTACAACATGGCAGAGTCCAAGAAGTTCTGATAGTGAATGGAAGCTAACAGAGAGCATAGGAAAAAGAGAGATTTGCATATATGATGCCATGGTGACCATTTGCAGTGAGTGAGGGATGAGGCTGTCTAGAGCTGTTTAGATGTAGCTCTTAGCTTAGCATCTCATCATGGTGGCATGACAAGGCCACCTTTTTCATGGCTCTGCTTTTCTTGTTACTATGTCAAGTGTCCCTTAAACTCAGCCTCCTTAAAAACTGGGAGCACCCAGTCCTCCTTTGCCCTTGCTCCATATCTGCTACCTCTTGGCTTTAATTTCAATATTCATATTATTTTCTTGGGGATCACCTCCCCCCAGTAAATTGCTTGCCCACTACAATCTCTGAGCCCAATTCTCCTTCATGGCATGCTTTTTACCTGTGTTATTTTATCACTGAATATTTTTCAGCTTCTTCCGTGAATATCCTTTATCTCTGTGATATTTGTCTAACACAAATCCAACTTATTTTGGAGTAGAAGATAATTGTCATAAATCAGGAGAAAATTTTCTCTTATTTGATTATACCATACTCCTTTATTGATATGTTATTATAGCACATTTATTTTAGCTTGAATGTGCTCTGATTCATGCCCCATTTCTACTATCTGTAACTCTTGCTTGGGTTATTGATGTGCTTGGGCATGACCAGTCATTTTGCAGCAAAGGTATTTGCAGGTGGATTATTTTTGTCTCAATGTATACTTGCCAATAGTATTGCTATAGTGCCTCTAGTTTCATCAGTGTACTTCTGTACTAGAGAACATTCTTCATGGGATTTGAGGATGTTTTTATTATTTATCAGTTGTACCTTCATAATTCAAATTGATCACCCTAGGCTTTGAAGTAAATCATTCAACATCCTATGAGACAGCTTAGGAATCCTCAGTAAAGGATTCCTTTACTGAAAAGCAGTAGTAGTTTCAAAGGCACCCCAAATGTTAGTTCTCCTTCCAAATCCATTATTTAAAATTTCCCAGGAAAATAAATACAGAGAGAAAGTAGAGCAAGATGTGAAAATCTCCCATAGTTTTCAATTGCATACACTGGGCATCCCATTGTTCAATAACTCTGGCTCATACCAAAATTTGGTCTAGACAAATTTTGCCAAGAGAAACTATTTGCAAACATTTCCCAGGATAAGACTGTAAGACTGTATGGCATAGTTCACTTTTCTATTTCTTTACACCATCTTCCCTTGTGCTATGTTCTTGCAGGGAAGGATGGTTGCCAAAGATACTCAGAAGAGTTCCTTTCTTCAAGGACACTAAAACGTGTTTTTGTAGTAGCTCACATCTGTAGTCTCAGCACTCTGGTAGGCAGATGCAGGAAGATTCCTTGAATCAAAAAGTTTAAGGCCAACCTAAACAACACAGCAAGACCCCATCTCTACCAAACAACAGACACTTTTATAGTACACACTGCTTCAAAAATGTAGAGGAAAACTCATTTTGCATTCATAACAATGTGTGATATGAAGAAGCATTTACCTTCCAGCAGAATTTGTGTTGAGTGCTTTTACTTGATCCACAAATAAACTACCAGGCAGAGGTCCAATTTTCCCTCTTCCTTTCCCACTTACATCTGAGATGACATAGAAAAGAAGACAGATATATTTTAACATATAAAATAAAATCTTTCTCCCTCTCTGCCTGTCTGCAAAGAAATCATCTGTATTTTCAGGAAAACACTCACATATAAATGGCTATAATAGTTTAGTTGCCCAGTGCTGAGAGTTTAAACTTCCAACTGAGATAGCCTTTTAGCATAGAAGGTTTTAAAATTCGTAACTGAAATATCAGTATCTCATCACTTTACAGAAGATATGGCCTCTGGGAGAATATCATAATTTTCCAAGATTTGTATGGAGCTGAAAATACATTGTCTCTGAAATTGCCCATAACATACCAAACCACAATTAAAAATGTGGATCTAAAAATGGACTTGCAGAGCATGCAGCCTTGGAAAAGAGATGGTGATAAATATAAAAATATTAAGGTAGAAAATAGTTTTACCACATCTATAATCAGCACCAAATTTCACTTGTACTAAAGTAATAGAATGAGATGTGTTACCAAAAACATTGTTATCACAAAATAGGTGCAAGGTATTTGAAAAAGGAGAGGGTTTTTAAAAAATCCAGCTTCATTTGGAGTATATCTTTGATAGACAGCCATTGAATCAATCTCTTTAGACCACACAAAATGAAAACATTCAATGCACAAGCATAAATATGTCCAGTTTCACAATCTCCTGTAAGTAGTATCACAACCCTAAGACCTGCTGAGCTTTGGAAGAGTGGGTTAATTCCTCTGTCTCACCACAATTTTGGGGGAAAAGTTTGTGACTTGAATGTGGGTATCTTATTTATCTCCTGTTGAGAAGGAAGTATTTACATGTATTGTGATGCTTTGAAATGATGAATTACAATGGTTAGAGAAAAATATAGTGCCTGGGTTCCAGCCACTGGGCAGATAGATTACCATAATGCTGTGTAACACTTTATAAAAGCATTTGTCACACAGGAGCAGTTTCATGTGTAATATGATTCATTGCATGTAACAGATTAGGTGAAATCCACTTAGATTTTTAGCAACATGTGTAAAATAACTAACTTAACCTATCCACAAACTGTATACCATTTTTCAAATCTTGTAAGTGCTCTCTAGGACTACACAATGAGAACTACTGGGCTTTCACTGGGACTACTTAACTGGTATACAGAGGAACATCACAGTCTCCTACCACAAATCATCATAAAACAAGCCCACTTAGGCTCTATGCTTTACATAGAAAAATGTGTGTGGCACACATATCATAGAAATATCTACACATATTCATGTGGTCTTGTGTCAAAAAAGTTGTTCCTTATTGAAGCAGATGTCCTGGCTGGGAAAATATCTAAACCAATTGGTCTCAATATTTCATTAACTGATGGATCTTAATGCTTAATGCTGTATTTTGGCTTCTTAAGATCTACTACATGTGCCATCACTGCATCTGTCTTCATCTGTGGAGACTGCTGTGACAGAATATCATAACCTGGGTGAATTTTAAAAACACATGTAATTCTTAGAATTCTGGAGTCTGAGGTGTCTGAGATCAAGGTGCCATGAGGGTCAGGTTCTAGAGAGGACCTTCTGTATAGTTTGTAAACAGCCACCTTCTTTCTCACTGTATCCTCACATGGCCAAAGGGAAGAGAGTTAAAGAAAGAGGAAAAGAGAAAGAGAAAAGGAAAAAGAGAAAGAGAAAGACGTTGAAAGAGAAAGCTCTCATATTTCTTCTTAAAGTTACACTAATCACATCACAGGCTACACCCTCATGGTCTGCTCACTTCCAAGATCCCCCACCTCCTAATCTCATCACACTGGGGACTAGGGTTTTGACATACGCATGCTGGAGGAACACAAACACTCAGTCTACAGCAACATCTACATTTCCTTTTGGGGGAATTTTCTACCTTTCATTGTGTGAGATTCAGTGCTAAGGTAGACCAAGTCAACTCTCTCCATTTTAGAAAGCCCAGTGAGACAAATGTGGTCTCTGGCCAAGAAGCAGGCATTTGACTTCTCTCCCTAGTCAGGGTATTACCTCTTGTGCAAGGGACAACCATGGAACGGATGGATCCTGCGTCATCACTGCATACTGGTGTAGTGACAAATGGCTTCCAGGAGCCTCTAGAAATATCTTTCTATGCACTGGATCCCAAGCCTTTATCACCACACTAAGGTGGATTTTGTATCTTTTCAATTTATTTCTCCCAAATTCCAAAATGAGCTTCAATTTCTTTGGACTAAAACCCATACTGATACAGATGTTCCCCCAATGGAGGTGTGTGACAGGAGGTAGGAATAAACATTGGAAATTAAATTCCATACTATTTATCTCATGACTATTAATTTCATCCAAAAAATGACAATAAACTTTATAAGGAATTAAGAAGCTCATTCTCAGGTTGTCTTTTAAGACAGGGACAATATCCAGAAAAGACACTGGACTAAATGAGAAATTTTGTCAGTTTTTTAAAAGTAATGTTTCATTTTTATTTAAATTTTTTTCTGAGTTTGTTATTTTTTTTTTTTTAGAGACAGGGTCTTGCCTTGCTGTCCAGGCTGCAGTGCAGTGGCACCATCACAGTTCACTGCAGCCTTGACCTCCTCAGCTCAAGGGATCCTCCTGCCTTGACCTCCCAGGTAGTAGGGACTACAGGTGAACAACTTCATGTCCAGATAATAATTTTTCTTTTTTTGGTAAAGACAGGGTTTCACCAAATAAATTTTGGCATGAAGACTGCTGTTTGGTGTTGTGGTTATGTATGTATTGGTCCGTTTTCTTGCTACTGATAAAGGCATTTCTGAGACAGATAAGAAAAAGATGTTTAATGGACTTACAGTTCCATATGGAGGCCTCATGGTGGAAGGCAAGGAGGAGCAAGCCACATCTTAAATGAATGGTGGTGGGCAAAAAGACCTTCTGCAGGGAAACTCCCCTTTTTCAAACCATCAGCTCTCCCTAGACTTATTTCTCATTCTGAGAACAGCACAGGAAAAACCTGCCCCACATGATTCAATTACCTCTTACTAGGTTCCTCCCATAACATGTGTGAATTGAAGATGAGATTTGGGTAAGGACATGGCCTAACCCCCATGCCCTATATCTATCTATCTATCTATCTATCTATCTATCTATCTATCTATCATCTACCTATCTATCTATCTATCTATCTATCTATCTATCTATCTATCTGTCTATCTATCTATCTATCTATCTGTTTATCTATGTATGTATCATCTATCTATCTATGTATGAATTAGGGTGATTCAGGAAATAGTAGATGTAAGACCTTGGTAGAAACAAGAGCTCTAGGTAAAGAGTCTTGGAGAACTCTTGTGTTCTTTAACACAAATATATTCTCACCTGGGAAAGAGAAAAATCCTACTCCTCATCAACCATTTTCCATGAGGGGTTTAATCTTTTGTTCCCCTTAAAACAAAAAGCTGAAAATCATTGAATGATATGTGATTTTTAATACATGTTATGACATATAACATATATGAATATGATATATATAGGAAAATCATATATATTATTTTTAATATGTATTAGGACATATGGTATATATTACATAGGTGTTCTTCCACAGTTCCTGGGTCATAACTCCCAAAAC
Source organism: Pongo abelii (assembly GCF_028885655.2). NCBI lineage: Eukaryota > Metazoa > Chordata > Mammalia > Primates > Hominidae > Pongo > Pongo abelii. The sequence goes on along the minus strand of NC_072009.2, from coordinate 6,255,182 downwards.
CCTTGCTATATTGTTGGAGTGCTTTTGGCCCCAGAAGCAGACCTCACAAAACAATCTCTTCCTCACTGAACTTCTGCCTTCCTTCCACCTGCACAAAGCAAGACTCTTTTTCCCAACTTTCTGATCCATAGTCAGGAGTGTTATCTTTTGCCCCACTGACCCTCTGATATGGTTTGGCTGTGTCCCTACCCTCCAAGTCTCATCTTGAATTTTACTTCCCATAGTCCCCATGTGTCATGGGAGGGACCTGGTGGGAGGTATTTTAATCACTTATGCTCTTCTCATGATAGTGAGTGAGTTCTCAAAAGAGCTGATGATTTTATAAGAGACTTTTCACCCTTTTGCTCAGCACTTCTCTCTCTTGCTGCCAAGTGAATAAGGACATGTTTGCTTCCTCTTCTGCCATAATTGGAAGTTTCCTGAGTCCTCCCTAGCCATATGGAACTATGAGTCAATTAAACCTCTTTCCTTTATTGTCAATTAAACCTCTTTCCTTTATGAATTGCACAGTCTTGGGTATTTCTTCACAGTCACATCGGAATGGACTAAGACATCCTCCCTCCCCTAACTGTCTTACTGTGGGACTTAAGACCTTTATTTCAGAAGGTAGCCTGCCCCATAACCTGGAGGAAGGAATACTGCAAAGAGAGGTCAAGAAGGATCTGAACAGATAGGACTTGCTCTGTCCCCTTACTCAGCCTACTAGTGTTAGATCATACCCTTTTTGTCCAATCACATATCTACTGGTTTGTCAATCATGCCTATCAATGAAATCTCCATTAAAAGACCAAGAAGATTGTGTTTGGAGACCTTCTAGAGAGCTAACAGAGGGAGGCTGGCAGGCAGGTGGACAAGAACTCACCCAAGTGCCTGGAGTGTGGTGCAACCCAAACTCTATGGGGACAGACATTGTTGTGATCAGCACCTGCCCAGATTTCACCATATGGATCTCTTCATGAGACTCTTTGTGTCTTTTAAAATATCCTGTATAATAAACCAGGAAGTGTAAGTAAGTCTTTTTCTGAGCTCTGTGACACACTCCAGCAAATTAATCCAATCCAAGATCAGGTTGTTGGAATGCTCCCAACTTGAAGTATATTTGGAGAAGTTCTGGAGACTCGCACTTATGGCTGTGGATATGGAGTTAGCTATGTTGTGTGACTGAGGTGGTGTCCCCTGCAGAGCAGCTTGCTTGCTTGGTGTGCAGGGGGAAACCCCCCATACATTGGTTCATAGACATCTTCTATGTTGATTGTCATTGCAGTGTGAAAGCAGAGCAAAACACTTCGAGTTTGTGTGAGAGTTTGTTTTTTATCTTGAGAAAATTTAGATTAACATTTGAAATTTGGAATGTACTCTGGTTGGGTTGGTCAACAGGGGTGCCATTTTTGTCATCCAGTAAATTTCAGCTCTCTGTTTTGAGGGGGACAAGGGAATAAAACCACAATAGAAAATTGCAAGAGAGGAATGGAGTTAGAATCTCATGGCTCTCTTTCCAAGGCGAGAATAGGTATGTGGCAAAACCCACCAAGACTCTTTAGACTCTAGAGATAATTTCTATAATACTAGTGTCATACACCTGCTGTTTTCCAGGTCATCTCAATTCAGGTCATCACTGTCTCTTACTCCAATTATTATGAGAGACTCCTAATTGACATCCTTGCTTCTAGTTATTCCCTTATTCTGGTCTGTGTTTTGAATTATAGTTAGATCTATCTTTAAAAATAGAAATCTGATCATGATACTTTTGGAAAAAATGCATAACTTGGATGGCTTTCATATCTCTTAGGGTAAGGTCTACATCCTTACCTTGATCTTCTTTCCTATTGATGACCCAGCCTCCCACACCCTATGGCCTCTTCACATTTCACCCCAAACATGCTTTGTTTATTTCTATTTCCTACAGGAAGCTTAGTCTCTCAGATCTCTGGGCTTTCTCTCATGAAGTTCATGTTGTCCCAAAGACTCTGCTCTATCTCCTATTTTGAAATATTGCATCCACCACCAACAAGTACATTTTGAAAAATTCCTACTCACTCTTCCTGCAGTAAGCATTTCCTGTCTTCTCCTATGTTCCTTCCTCATCCTTTCCCTGACAATGAACATCTTAGTATTTTACTTTGCTGAGTTCTCTTTTGAATTGTGTGCCCCACTTGACTGTATTCTTAGGAAGAATCATCTCTCATTTACCTTTGTATTTCTAGGACCTAGTGTAATTCCTGGCTTCTAGCAGATATTAAAAAAAGTCAGAATATTTTTGGCTGAATACCAAATTCAATTTACTGATGAGATACAATGGAACCACCAGTATCTACTTCTTCTGTAATCATCATCCCTCAATGGACCTTTGAGAATGGTGTCTAAGCCAGACATTGAGAAAAAAATCTATGTATGTACTTATTGGGGGATAGTTACTCAGGCAAGACAGCCTATCTGTAAAACATAAAATAAAATATTACAATTAGCCTACATCAAAATGACATTGATTGGGTGCATATTCCCACCACACAATGCACAAATTCTGCCACAGATTTTGAAAATGGTAAAATACTGCCCAAGTGTAAGACAATATTTTGTAGGATCATGAGAACACACATAAAATTAACTGTAATATAACAGTACAAACAATCCTTTGGGAACTCAGTATGAGCTTTTTCAGTAACTAGGAGATGGACAAATATGTTAAAATAGTTCTATCAATCTGTGTTTTATATAGTCATATTCTGTGAAGCACGATTCTATCTACCCAATTTTGCTACCAAAAAAACCCCCATAACATTAAAAATGACTGCTATAAGTCCAGAATGACATGTTTAATGTGAAATTATTAGGAGAATTTAAGAAGTAACAATTTTGATAATTGTCAAATAGTGTGATTCTCACCCAATAAAGCATATGTCAAATTACCTAAAAGCACTATGTTGCTTTTTGAATATTTTGTTTATTTTTAACGGATTTTAATGTTCCTAGGTTTTTGCTTTTCTTTGTGTGAGATTTCAAGCATCAAAAGTTTCTTTTGATCCCTTTCCAGTAACTTTTTAGTCAAAAATGAAAAACATGTATTTTGCTTTTTTGTTTGTTTTGCAAAAACATAGAGTGGGACAAGAAATGGGGGGTGGTGAGGCAGAGTTGTTTTGCTCTCTTAACAGGAGAAAGGGAAGATTTCTGCCTATGTCATTCCTATAGATGACATTTCCCATCACATGTCTTATAGAAGTAAGACTACTTGTTTGGATACCTAATTTTCATTTACACATTCCATTATTTCCTATGAAACTCCTCAGAGAGCTTATGAATCTTCTGATGCTTATTATTATTATTATATTGTTGGAACTGTTACATTCTTTTAGTATAAAAATATCAGTGCTGGGTTGATGTCACAAACCATGTGATTTCATTTTTCACGTTTTGTTGTGTTCTATTTTACAAGTTATGGGGTTGATTACTGGTTTGAGCCAATATGGCAGCCTATACCTCAGATTATAGAAAAATAATAAAGGAAGTATCTCAGGCAATGGTGGTACTTAGGGCTTGGCCTTTTTCATATACACTCCAAGTGTTTACTTCATGAGCTAATTAGGAATGAGCTTCTCAAGACGATCCAAAAATTTAGAAAAAGAAAAAAAATCCTCCTACCAGAAAGCAAATATGTTTCCAATTCACAGATGTATGAATTCCAATTCACAGATGCAAAGTATGTGGACTTGTTTATGAAACACACACCATTATCTTCTTCCTTGGGGAAAAGCAGCTTGCTGAACAAACATTCCATGTGAGAGACTGTTCCAGCCTTACAAAAATCTCACCACACACCATTAGAAGTTGTGGCTCAAAATTATGACACCAATGTTCAGATGAGGAAGCATTTATATCTACTTGTTTCATAAAGCTACACTTTTCAGGAGAGGCAACATCAGTATTGCCATGGACTGAATTAAGCTTCCTCCAAAACTCATAAATTGCAGCCCTGACCTCCACAATATGATACTAAAGGAGGTGAAGGCTTTGGAAGACAGTTGAGTTTAGATGATGTTGAGTTTTTGAAGTCCTTGTGATGGGATTAGTGTCCTTATAAGCAAGGAAGAGTCACCAGGCCTACCCTCTCTCTCCCTCTGCATGTGGGGACTAAGAAAAGGTGGCAGTCTGCAAGACAGGAAGGGAGATTTCTCACCAGGAACCAATCTTCTGGGACTTTGACCATGGACTTACAGCCTCTAGAGCTGAGAACATAAATTTCTGTTCTCAAATCACCCATTCTATGGGTTTTGTTCTTGTTGTTGTTGTTATTGTTGTTATGGCAGCCGAAGCTCACTGATGCAAATATAAGCACAGTATGAATTGAACACATATACCCTTTAGTAACCTCACCTTTATAGAACAACTTCCATCCTGCAATCCATGTGAATCAGCATCCTCCAAGAGACAGAGATGTACCTGTGTTCCTGTGTTCAAGTTAATTCTCTTAATACATCCAAAAAAAAAAAAGATGGGAAGAGAGGGACATGATCAGTTTCCCAACCTCCTAATTATGCAGAAAAGAAAACTGGAGCCCAGACTGGTTTGATGACTTGATCAATGTCTCATAACCAGTTAGTAGCAGAGATTCAAATACAAGTTGAGCATCTCACATTCAAAATTCAAAAATCCAAAATGCTTCCAAATCCAAAACTTGTTGAGCACCCACATGATGCCCAAAGGGTATGCTCGTTAGAGCATTTGGGTTTGGGGTTTTTGGATTAGGAATGCCAAACTAGTAAATATAATGCAATTATTCCAAAATCCAAATAAAATCTGAAATCCAAACATTTCTTGTCCCAAGCATTTTAGAAAAAATGATATTCAACCTGCAGAACCCACCTTGCAAACAGTACAATTTCAACTACAACATGAAAGATTGTTGCTAGCCTCTTATTTATTTATTTTTTTTGAGACAGATTCTTTCTCTGTCACCCAGGCTAGAGCGCAGTGGCATGATCTTGGCTCACTGCAATCTCCATCTTCTGGGTCCACGTCATTCTCCAGCCTCAGCCTCCCAAGTAGCTGGGACTACAGGGGCCTGCTACCAAGCCCAGCTATTTTTTTTTATTTTCAGTAGAGACGGGGTTTCCCTCTGTTAGCCAGGATGGTCTTGATATCCTGACTTCATGATCTGCCGCATCGGCCTCCCAAAGTGTATTGCTAGACTTTTAACCCAGCTTTCTCTTTGTTGATGAGGATGTAGAAAAGGTTTTGATAATACCATTCATCCTACAAATAATCATATGTACGTATGAATGTGTATGCACTTGAATATGTATGTGTATGTAAACGCATCCAGATATGTATGGAACTTTTAAATGCATCAATATGTCAGCTTAATAATAAATTGCTACATGGTAATACTAAAGCAGTCAATAATAAAATAAGAGAGAAGTCATATCTTAAGTCATTTCTCTGTTTGACTTTGTTTTTGGTCCAAATTGATTGAGATACAATAATAAAACTCAAAAGAAAGTGTATGAGTTTTAACTCCTACCTTCATCAATGTCTCTTTTGCAATGAGTTTTGAAAGCTAAGACTTACTTAGCTGGGTAGAAAGGAAGAAAAGACTCGACATTATGAGGGATATTTATCATATCCCTTAAAACTATGATCCTATTTAATGCTCCCCACAATTGTACAAAGTATATGTTACTCACATTCCTCAAAACACTTAGCAGATTCATAGCTCTGCCATAGGAGGCAATATGCAGGCCAGTGGTTTGAATTCAGCTTCTTTTCATCTTCACAAGCTGCAAGATTTTAAAGCCAGGAGGGGTGAGTTATTTATCCTTGTATCTCCCCCAAATAAATGATATGCTAAGTGCTCTATGCATTGCATTTGTTAATTAAGGGCCTCCTTTCTTGTCACATATTGTTTGAAAGAAAGCATTCCAAATCATTTTTCAGTATATGGGGGGCACTATGGTATGATGGTGAAGACTTTGGGCTGTGTAGTTGAATCAATTTACAACAGTATCCATTGTCACTTCACTCCTTGCCTGATTCTGTTTACACTGTTTCTTGTCTTTGCTCACAGTTCCTGAGGCAAAACTGCCTGGGGAAGCCTTTCTCTGCCCCTGATTTTCTATGTGAGGAAATACTTTCTCCCAAGGTGTATAAATTTGTTGAAACATTATATCAGTATGCCTTTTTGCCTCATGGAACATGCTAAGAGACAGATTCTCTCAAGCAAAAAGCAGGAGTTTGACCTCAGCTATATCCATTCAGACACTGTCTCCAAGATTAATTTTCTGAACTTGGACTCAAATTCCCCATTCTTCCCTGAAACAAATATTCCTACCTATATAATACTCATAAGCCACATGCAGGGAGATCTCCTTGGAGGTAACAACTTATGTGTGATCTCAGGATGGATTTTTTTCTGTTGAATTTTCAAAGGATGAAATTATTTATCTATTTATTTTTCACATATTCATTTATTTTTGAATGCATAAAGATATCAAAAGACCATGAAGCTCAGGCAATCTGCAAGCATTTGTAACTTGACAGAGTGTTCTGATGAGCTGGTGACATGAAGGGAGCTTACAGCTGGCTGCCAAAACAATCCGTGTAGGGAACAGAAGAAAGAGACAATCATGTAGCTTTGACTGAAGCCAACTTTAAGGACCTCCTAGTCTGAGGCAATCTGTGTATTGATAGCTGGTGAATAACTGTGGCAAGCAAGACAGAAAAGTTGAAGAGGCTCCAAAGGAACAAGAATGTCAAATACACTGGGCAAAGAGTCCAAGGGAAAGGGTGATTTCTAGTAATAGCAACCAGAATGACTGGCCAAATGACACCTGGGAAAACATGGCAGGAGAGAAATCAATAACCACCTATTTGTGTTTCTAAAATCCAAAAGATGAAGAAAGGCAGTGAATTCAGTGAATATTTGAACATTTATTTAATATCAAGAAAGGCTCTAGAAGCCAATGCAGTCGCTGAAAGCAGTGAGACTTTGAAGAAAATGCAGTTGGCAATTGGATGATTCAGTCTGCTGGAGGAGTCAGCCACAGATCTGGTGGATAGACTTTGCAAAGATTTTCCATTTTGGAGTATAGGAGAGAACTCCCCAAGGTGCCACAGGGCAAAGTCAAGGGAGATTCCATTTAAAGGCAAAGACATGGTGAATCCAGAGTGAGAGGGAGGGAGAGAGACAAAGAGAGAAAGACACACAGAGACAAACAGATTTACAGACACACACAGAGAGAAGGCATACATAAGGAATCTGAAAGACATTCCAAGGACCAGACACAAAGTCCTGGGGCATTGTTTGCATGTAAGTCATATTTTGCCTTAGTAGTGAATCATCAAGGTGTGCAGAAAGAATTTTGACTTTTTCTTCAGGCAAATGCAAAGAACAAGTTTGTGGCAAGTACTTAATGCTCCTTCTTTGGGATAAGTGGTGATATCGCCTTTATCATTTTTTGTTACATTTATTTGATTCCTCTCTCTTTTCTTCTTTATTAGTCTGGCTAGCAGTCTATTTTGTTGATCTTTACAAAAACCAGCTGCTGAATTCATTGAGTTTTTGAAGTGTTTTTTGTGTCTCTATCTCCTTCAGTTCTGCTCTTATCTTAGTTTTTCTTGTCTCCTGCTAGCTTTTAAATCTGTTTGCTCTTGCTCCTCTCACTCTTTTAATTATGATGTTAGGGTGTTGATTTTAGATATTTCCTGCCTTCTCTTGTTGGCATTTAGTGCTATAAATTTGCCTCACATACAGCTTTAAATGTGTCTCAGTGATTCTGATACATCGCGTCTTTGTTCACATTGGTTTCAAAGAACATATTTATTTCTGCCTTAATTTTTTTATTTACCCAGTAGTCACTCAGGAGCAGGTCATTCAGTTCTGATGTAGTTGTGCAGTTTTGAGTGAGTTTCTTAATTGTGAGTTCTAATTTGATTGCACTGTGATCTGAGAGACAGTTTGTTATGATTTCTGTTCTTTTAAATTTGCTGACAAGTGCTTTACTTCCAATTATGTGGTTAATTTTAGAATAAATGTGATGAGGTGCTGAGAATAATGTATATTCTGTTGATTTGGTGTGGAGAGTTCTGTAGATGTCTATTAGGTCTGCTTGGTCCAGGGCTGAGTTCAAGTCCTGCATATTCTTGTTAATTTTCTGTCTCCTTGATCTATCTAATATTGACAGTGTAGTTTCAAAGTCTCCCGCTATTATTATGTGGCAGTGTAAGTCTCTTTTTATGTCTCCAAAAACTTGCCTTATGAATCTGGGTGCTCCTGATTGGGTACACATATATTTAGCAAAGTTATCTCTTCTTGTTGCATTGATCCCTTTATCTTTATGTAATACCCTTCCTTGTCTCTTTTGATCTTTGTTAGTGTAAATTCTTTTTTATCAGAGACTAGGATTGCAACCCCTGCCATTTTTTTTCTTTCCATTTGCTTGGTAGTTCTTCCTCCATTCCTTTACTTTGAGTCTATGTGTGTCTTTGCATGTGAGATGGGTCTCCTGAATACAGCACACTGATGGGTCTTGACTCTATCCAATTTACCAGTGTGTGTCTTTTAACTGGAACATTTAGTCTGTTTACATTTAGGGTTAATATAGTTACGTGTGAATTTGATCCTGTCATCATGATGCTATCTGGTTATTTTGCTTGTTAGTTGATGCTGTTTCTTCATAGTGTCAATGGTCTTTACAACATGACAAATTTTTGCAATTGCTAGTACCAGTTGTCCCTTTCCATGTTTAGTGCTTTCTTCAGGGGCTCTTGTAAGGCAGGCCTGGTGATGACAAAATCCCTCAGCATTGGCTTCTCTGGAAAGGATTTTATTTCTCCTTCACTAATGAAGCTTAGTGTAGCTGGATATGAAATTCTGGGCTGAAAATTCTTTACTTTAAGAATGTTGATTATTGGCCCCCTCTCTCTTCTGGCTTGTTGGGCTTTTGCAGAGAGATCCATTGTTAGTCTGATGGGCTTCCCTTTATAGGTAACATGATCTAACTTGGTTCCATTCTCGTCATCACTTTGAGATACACAAATCAAATGTAGATTTGGCCTTTTCACATAGTCCCATATTTTTTGGAGGCTTTGTTTGTTCTTTTTCACTCTTTTTTCTCTAATTTTGTCTTCTCACTTTATTTCATTAATTTGGTCACTGATATCCTGTCTTCTGCTTGATCAGTTTGGCTATTGAAGCCTGTGTATGCTTCACAAAGTTCTCATGCTGTGTTTTTCAGCTCCATTAGGTCATTTATGTTCTTCTCTACATTGGTTATTCTAGTTAGCAAGTGGTATAAACCTTTTTCTAGCTTTTTAGCTTCCTCGTGTTGGGTTAGAACATGCTCTTCTAGCTTGGTGGAGTTTGTTATTACCCACCTTCTGAAACCTACTTCTGTCAATTCATCAAACTTATTCTCCATTCAGTTTTGTTTCCTTGCTGGCAAGGAGTTGTGATCCTTTGGAGGAGAAGAAGAGTTCTGTTTTTTGGAATTGTCTGCCTTTCTGCACTTGTTTCTCACCACCTTTGTGGTTTTATCTCCCTTTGGTCTTTGATGTTGGTGACCTATGGATGGAGCTTCTGTGTGGCTTCCTTTTGGTTGATGTTGATGCTATTCCTTTCTGTTTGTTAGTTTTCCTTCTAACATTCAGGATCCTCAGCTGCAAATCTGTTGGAATTTGCTGGAGGTCCATTCCAGACCCTCCTTACCTGGGTATCACCAGCAGTGGCTGCAGAACAGCAAATATTGCTGCCTCATCCTTCCTCTGGAAGTTTTGTGCCAGGGGGACACCTGCCAGATGCCAGCCAGAACTCTCCTGTATGAGGTATCTGTCAGGTCCTACTGAAAAGTGTCTCCAAGTCAGACTTCATGGGTCAGTGATACACTTGAGGAGGCAATCTGTCCATTATTAGAGCTCAAATGCTGCACTGGGAGAATCACTGCTCACTTAAGAGCTTAGTGCAGGGGTATTTAAGTCAGCTGAGGCTGTGCCCACAGCTGCTCTTTTCCCCAAGTGCTCTGTCCCTGGGAGATGGGGGATTTATCTATAATTTCCTGACAGGGTCTGCTACCTTTTTTTTCAGAAATGCCCATGTGGAAAGGTGGGATCTAGAGAGGCAGTCAGCCTTGCTGAGCTGTGGTGTATTCCACCCAGTTTGAAGTTCCTGGTGGCTTTGTTTACATTGTGAGCATAAAATTGCCTACTCAATCCTCAGCAATGCTGGATGCCCTGCCTCCCACTGAGATCCAGTGTCCCAGGTCAATCTCAGACTGCTGTACTAGCAGTGATAATTTCAAGCCAATGGATCTTAGCTTGCTGGGCTCTGTGGGTGTGGGACCCACTGAGCCAGGCACTGGAGGGAAGGAATCTCCTCAACTGCTTCTTGTGAAGACCATGGGAAAAGTGCAGTATCTGAGCAGGAATGTACCGTTCCTCCCAGTACTGTCTCTCACAGCTTCCCCTGGCTAGGAAAGGGAAATCCCCCAACCCCTTGCACTTCCTGGGTGAGGTAATGCTCCACCCTCTGTGGGCTGCACCCACTGTCCAACCAGTCCCAATGAGATCAATCAAGTACTTCAGTTGGAAATGCAAAAATCACCATCTTCTCCATCAATCTTGCTGGGAGCTGCAGACTGGAGCATTTCCTATTCCACAGTTTGATTTTTTTTTTTTTTTGAGACAAAGTCTCACTCTATTTCCCAGGTTGTAGGAGTGAAATGGCACCATCTTTGCTCACTGCAACCCCCACCTCCTGGCTTCCATCAATTCTCTTGACTCATTCTCCTGAGTAGCTAAGACTACAGGTGCCCCCCACTATGCCCAGCTAATTTTTGTATTTTTAGTAGAAACAAGTGTCACCAAGTAGGTCAGTCAGTTTGATGATTAATATCCCAGAGGAGAGAGCATAATCACCACCCCCATCTTCCCACCAAGCTTGCTTACTCATCCGAGGGGAGTTTGACATTGCAAAGGTTTTCTGATTGAGAATCACAGTCTCTCGAACAGCTGGACTTTGCACAACATGTTCAGCTGACTTCCAGAGGGCAGACCTGTAGGCCAACAGAAAGTAGATGAAAATGCAGAAGAACTAAGATGGATCTCTCTACATCATCCAAAATTTCCCTTGTGCCTCATCTCACTTCCCCATCAGCTTGTCTATGTTAATAAAAAGAGCTGTGACAACATCAGATGCTAACAACGCTGATGGAACTTTTGTAAAAATAATACTGCCTGACAGAGTCTAGATTTTTTCAAAAGTATTTGGATACCTCAAGGTGCAAGTTATAAATTCATTAAACTTATTTTTGTTGCATTATGAGTCAATGCATGAAAACATTGTACGAAAGGTGAGCTTATTTTGGGGTTTGTGTTGTGAATCATTTGCTCTCATCCTGTAGTCCTGCATGATATCATCTTATTTCTTTCACATGAAAAGGAAACAAATAAGACCCAGTTCCATCATCATGATTCTCCAGTCCAAACTTACTTTTGTGTCTTTCTGCTGATGGAGGCATCATCTTGATAGTTGAATAAATAATATTTTTTAGTATTTTCAAGGCAAATCAATTTGAAGGCAAAACACCCTCTCAAGTTTGGAACACAGACATACACAAAAGGAAAGTTCACAAGAAGACAGAGATTCAAATTCCTCCAATCCAATGATCACCAAGGATTGCAGGCAGATGCTGGAAACTAGAAAGAGGCAAATAACCATTCTGCCCTAGAGCTTTCAGAAAGACAGCACCTTGATTTTGGATTTGTGATCTCCAGAGCTATAAGAGAATACATTTCTTTTGTTTTACAGCATGCAGTTTGTGGGAATTAGTTGTGCTAGTCACAGTAAACTCATTCTTACCTCATGGAATAACACCTTGGGCTATGCTAATATGTTTTGGCCACTGATAGCCATTGGTAACAGGGCAATGCCAACATGTCTTGGCCAGGTCTTGGTGACAGACTGCATTCCAAATTAAAGACATGTAAAAACTAGAGAGACTGTTTTGTCTTGAAATTGATTTGAAGTATACGAATGCTTTTCTTTCCTGTTAGAAGGACACAAGTCATTAGATATAGAGCTCACTCTATGTCCAGGATGATTTAAACTTGTGAACCTGAACTCATGACATCTCAAAAGACTTTCCTATTTCCAGATAAGGTCATATGTTGAGGTTCTTGGGTGATGTGAATGTGAAGACCCCATACATCCCATTGCAGAATGTGTCTTTCTTTCTCAATGCCATTTTATATGGCTGTCACCTGTATTGACATCTGCCAGGAGCTGAGAAGTCATTGCTTATAGGAGGAGGGAGAAAATCTGCTATTCTGGGCACAGGCTGTTGTTTTCAGAATGACACTGTTCATGGAGTGTATGCACAGATGGGCTTGGGATAAAGGATCCCATGTTAGCAACAGAAATCAGAACAAAAGAGAAAAACTCTAGTAACAGGATTAGAAACCTGAGCCACAGTCCCGAGGCTCATCCTCCTCTGATTGATGGGGCTAACTACAAAATATTCTGGTGTTTTGTTGCTTTAATTGGGTATTGTTTTTGGTATTAAATGTAATAAGCTCTGCAGCAGCATTGAGCTGAGATTTTTTTGTTGTTGTTCCTTTTTCAATTTTATTTTGTATCCACAGGTTGGATGACTACTTAGCAATGTCTCTTCCCTGCTGTGATACTTTCTAGGAGCTGGGTCACAGGCATCTTCAGTACCTGTCCATCAAAGGGATGCAGGCAGAAAAGGTTTGCTCAAGGGCTGCCTGCCAAATCCGGGGAGGCCATCCCAGCATTGAGCTCACATTCAAGCTAGATTACCAGCACTTTTGGGGACTCTTGCTACAAGCCAAAGAAATGTTTACAGAACATCTTGAGGTCTAGTGGCTAGTGGTGAGAAGCTGGTGGTGGTGGTGTTGGCAGCAGCTACACTCCAGTCATTGCAAAAAGCAAGGACAGATTCAATAAGTGTTTTGGCTGATGAAGACGGATTGAGCTCGACCTGTGTGCACAGCAAAGGGGAGGAGACTTAATAGCTTCTTTCCTCTTTAATGGGTATCTATTCAAATTCAAGTCAACCAGGAAAACACAAGTGCATGCACATATGTGTCACTGGAATGGATGAAGGGTGAAAAAACCAGTGACATTTCCCCATGTTTCTGGAAGTGGATAACAAATAAAACACACTAATCATAATGATTATGGCAAAGCTGTGAGCATAGATAGTGATTTTTTTTTCTAGGATCAAAACTAATGAAAATTAGAGCCTCTCTCCTCCCCTGGGTGGAGAAAATATGCGTACTTTGATTTCTCGTGATCCTGGCTACATTCTAAAGAATACTGTTGCTCAAAAGCTTTGTCTGTTACCAGGTTGAACACATTTTGACCTTGAAACATTATCTTGATCTTAAGGCTAAGTATCTGATCTTCTTGTTTGATCCAGGCAGATAATATATTTAGATTCCATAATCACCACCTTCTATTTACTCATTCTTTCCTGAATTCATTCATTCAATATTTGTATAGCATGTGCTACTCATAAAGCAACCATATGTATCAGAGGTCTACTAAGCGTAGTTGATGTTCTAGAGACTAAAAAGACATTGTTGAGCATTGTAGATGGTTATGAGTGATTACTTCCTTTGAGGTAAAGAGGACAAGCCTATAGGGAAATAAAATAATGCATCCTTGGTCTCTCTGGGAGTTAGAGAGCAGGAATAGGGTGTATGGCTTTTAGCATAAATCTAAACAATATTTGGGAGCCAGAGACATTAGAAGGCACTGGCATTGTTTGTGGAGCTGTTAGCAAGTCTAAGACCATGAAAAATATGGTTGGGATTTGTATCCCCATCCAAATCTCATGTTGAATTTTAATCCCCAATGTAGAAGGTGGGTCCTAATGGCAGGTGACAGAATCATGGGGGTGGTTCCTAACAATTTAGGACCATTCACCTTTTGCTGTCTCATGATAGAGTTTTTATGAGATCCAGTTATTTAAAAGTGTGCAGCACCTCCCCCTCACTCTCTCTTCCCCTGCTTCCACCATGTAAGATGTGCTTGCTACCCCTTCATCTTTTGCCATCATAGAAAGTTTCCTGAAGCCATGCTTCCTATACAGCCATGCTTCCTATACAGCCTGTGGAACTGTGAGTCAATTAAACCTCTTTTCTTCATAAATTACCCACCTCAGTTAGTTCTCTATAGCAATGCAAGAATGTATATATACAATGAGATATGTTAGGATAAGCTAGGTTTTGCTGCTGAAACAAAATCCATGAGACATAAATAGCCACAGATTCAAATGTTATTAATTTCTCACATTGCTGTCTGATGGGGGCTGAGCCATCTCACAGGGCCTTATAGCTTTGACCTCTGGAACTCACGATCTCACAGGGGACACCTCACAGGGAAAGAGAGAGAAGAAAAATGAATATTGACTACTCAATACATGCATGTAGAAATGCCACATATGCCTTCTGCTCACATCTAGGCAGAATTAGTACTTGGTGCTATGTAATCGTGGGAAAATCTGAGAAATATAGTATAGCACATGATATCTGCTAATCTGTCAGAGTGACACCATCTCTAGCACAAGCCAGGAAGATGTTAGTGACATTGGAAGACTGAAAGCCAACCTGAATGACTAGGGGAACGAATAGAAGAGAGACAACATCATGAAATGAGTTTGGAAGAAGAATGAAAGATTATGTCATGCAACATCTAAAGGTCATGTTGTTGTGTACTTTAATGGTAATAGAAGGAGAGCAGAGGAGGACAGAGATGGGTTTCTCAGATCTGAAAATATTTTAAGTGTATAAGAGTAGAGCTACATGTTACAATCACTAGCTACTGATTAAACACATAGGCTAAAATACTTTATAAGCAAGGCAATCAGTAAAATCTCATGATTCAGAAAAAAACTACAAAACTATGTAATTCAGAAATAAATCAGCATCCATTCAATGTCAATCTGTCAATAATTTGAGAAACTTATGTTAAAATTATTTGCTCAGGGATAGAGTTTCCATGTATCACAAGGCCTTCTTAAGGCAGGTGAATTTGGAAACCTGCTAATATAGTTTGGATGTGTCTTGTCACCCAAATTTCATATTGAAATGTAATCTCCAATGTTGGGGTTGGGTCCTGGTGGGAAGTGATTTGATCATAAGGGTGGAATTCATATAAATGGTTTATCCTCATTTGTCAAGTGTTGTCCTTGTGATAGTGAGTGAGTGAGTTCTCATGAGATCTGAATGTTTAAACTATGTAGAACTTCCCCCACTTCTTCCTATTCCAGCCATGTAAGATGCCTACTCCCTCTTCACCTTCTGCCATGATCGAAAGTTTCCTGAGGCCTTGCCAGAAGCTTTCATGCTTCTTGTTCAACCTACAGAACCATAAGCCAATTAAAACTTTCTTAAAAAAATTCACTCTCAAGTATTTTTTATATTAATGCAAGAACAGAGTCACACAGAAAATTAGTATTGGAGGTAGGGACTGGTTACAGGTGACTGAATCATGAAGGGGGATTTATCTTTAATGATTTAGCACCATCCCCTTTGGTGCTGCCTCCATGATACTGAGTGAGTTATCAGATCTGCTTGATTAAAAGTGACAGCACCTGGCTCTGACTTTCTTCTTTCTTTGCTCCTACTCTGGCGATATAATAAGCCTGCTCGCCCTTCACCTTATGCCACAATTGTAAGTATCTTGATGTCTTCTGAAAGACTGAGCAGATCCCAGTGTTGTTCTTGTTGTACAACCTGCAGAACTATGAGCCAGTAAACCTCTCTTTTTTGTAAATTACCCAGTATCATGTATTTTTTATAATAGTTCAAGAATGGACTAATATCCCTGCCAAATGTGAGCTGTAGATCGTTAAACACCATGAATTAAAAAGCTACAAGATGATCCAAGTAAGAGGAGGTGAAATTGCAGATGCTGTCCATGGCACAGGCATCAACACAGAACAAAAAGAGCTTGTTGGAGGCATATTAAAGATAAGGATGATCTAAGACTAATAACCAGGTTTGGGACATAAAAATGTGCATATCCTAATCCTTGGAACCTGTGAATAGTTGATCCTTCTTGCCAAAAGGGAGTTTGTGGATGTGATTAAGTTAAGGATGTTGAAATCAGAAGTTGATCCTAGACTATCCAGATGGTCCAGTGTCATCAGAAAGGTCCTTATAAGAGGAAGGCAGTAGGGTCAGAGTCAGAGAGAGGTTTGAAGATGCTACTGATCTCGCAGAAGGAGAAGAAAATCATGAACCAGAAAATTCTGGTAGCCTCTAGGCATTGGAAGTGACATGGAACAGATTCTTCCCGATAGTTTTCAGAAAGGGACAGTGCTGTATTAGCCGGTTTTCATGTTGCTTATAAAGAATGAGTAATTTACAAAGAAAAAGAGGTTGAATGGACTCACAGTTCCACGTGCTTGGGGAGGCCTCACAATCATGGTGGAAGGCAAAAGGAACATCTTACATGTGACAGACAAGAGAGTTTGTACAGGAAATCTCTCCTTTATAAAACTATCAGGTCTCATGAGACTTATTCACTATCACGATAATGGCATGGGAAAGTCTCACCCACATGATTTAATTGCCTCCCACTGGGTCCCACCCAGAACATGTAAGAATTACAGGAGCTACAGTTCAGATGAAATTTGGGTGGGGACACAGACAAATCATATGAACTGCACTACCAAGTCCTTGATGTTAAACCAAATTAGACTTTTCATCTCCAAAACAGTAAGATAGTACATGGTTGTTGTTTAAAGCCGCTGAGTCTGTGGTAGTTGGCTACTGCAGCCACAGGAAAAAAAAAAATACAGGACAGGTGTGGAGAGAGATAGCAGGATGACTCCCAGGATACAGAGAACAACCACTTTTATGGTAGATCTCTTACCTGATCCTTCGAAAGAAGAGCACTTCTAGTAATAAAGACACATTCTCTTTGGCACTCACTGCATTTGTAGCCATACCAGAGCAATCTGGTTCAACTTTTATGTAGATGGGTTGTGAGTTGTTTTTCAGTTGTCCTTGATCCCCACTTTAATGTCACATAACCTGGGCATTCCCAAATGAACCAAGGTGGGACTTAAGTCCTTGAAACAAGGAATGGGGACTGAATTAAGAAGCGAACACTCATGGTGGGATTCAGGGTCGAATCAGATTGAGCCCTGATTTCACCCTGTGGCAGAATCCAGTAAGTTGATTCCTCCCAGCATTGTCTCATTGCAAGATCCAATCAGATAATACTTCATTATTCCATAATTATAAAACCCAACCTATCCCCATATTAGAGAGACAGATTTGAACATTTCATTCTGTCTCCTTGCCAATTGACTCACAGTAAAACTTTTCTTTTCTCAAAAGCCAATGTCATGGAATTGGCTTCTTTCTGCATCAGAAAAGAGCCAATTTATTGGTCAGTAACACATTTGAGATGGAAATAGGTGGTAGACAAATGGCTAGAAATCCAGAGTTCTGAGGCCAGGTCTGTGCTGACAGCAGAGAAGAGCTGATGTTCAAGCTGTTTGGCAATGGGTCTGAATGGATCTATGACTGCTTTCTGGCCTTAGGAAAATAAAATAGTTGTATCTGTGTGAGGCTTTTGTTCAATTGGGTGTGCAAGTCTTTCAGACAACAGCCAACATACACACCATCCTTATAGATGGTGCAGATGAACACATTAGCCAATGAGAACATCTTGGAGAACATTAATTTTTAATGCACTAACTATGAACCACACAGTGTATTTTATATTACACTTTAAGTTATAGGGTACATGTGCACAATATGCAGGTTTGTTACATATGTACACAAGTGTCGTGTTAGTTTGCTGCACCCATTAACTCATCATTTACATTAGGTATTTCTCCTAATGATACACCCTCCCCCAAAACCCCACCCCATGACAGGCCCCAGTGTGTGATGTTCCCTGCTCTGTGTTCAAGGGTTCTCATTGTTCAATTCCCACCTATGAGTGAGAAGATGCAGTGTTTGGTTTTCTGTCCTTGTGACAGTTTGCTAAGAATAATGGTTCCCAGCTTCATCCAAGTCCCTACAAAGGACATGAACTCATCCTTTTTTATGGCTGCAAAGTATTCCATGGTGTATATGTGCCACATTTTCTTAATCCAGTCTAAAATTGTTGGACATTTGGGTTGGTTCCAAGTCTTTGTTATTGTGAATAGTGCTGCAATAAACATACATGTGCATGTGTCTTTATAGTAGAATGATTTATAATCCTTTGGGGGTATACCCAGTAATGGGATGGCTAGGTTAAATGGTATTTTCTAGTTCTAGATCCTTGAGGAATTGCCACACTATCTTCCACAATGACTGAACTAGTTTACAGTCCCATCAACCATGTAAAAGCATTCCTATTTCTCCACACCCTCTCCAGTACCTGTTGTTTCCTGACTTTTTAATGATTAACATTCTAACTGGTGTGGGATGGTATCTCATTGTGGTTTTGATTTGCATTTCTCTGATGGCCAGTGATGATCAGCATTTTTTCATGTGTCTTTTGACTGCATAAATGTCTTCTTTTGAGAAGTGCCTGTTCATATCCTTTGCCTACTTTTTGATGGGGTTGTTTGTTTTTTTCTTGTAAATTTGTTGGAGTTCATTGTAGATTCTGGATATTAACCCTTCGTCAGATGAGTAGATTGCAAAAATTTTCTCCCATTCTGCAGGTTGCCTGTTCACACTGATGGTAGTTTCTTTTGCTGTGCAGAAGCTCTTTAGTTTAATTAGATCCCATTTGTCAATTTTGGCTTTTGTTGCCATTGCTTTTAGTGTTTTAGACATGAAGTCCTTGCCCATGCCTATGTCTTCAACGGTATTGCCTAGGTTTTCCTGTAGGGTTTTTATGGTTTTAGGTGTAATATTCAAGTCTTTAATCCATCTTGAATTAATTTTTGTATAAGGTGTAAGGAAGGTATCCAGTTTTGGCTTTCCACATATGGCTAGCCCGTTTTCCCAGCACCATTTATTAAAAGGGAATCATTTCACCATTTTTGTTTTTCTCAGGTTTGTCAAAGATTGGATGGTTGAAGATGTGGGGTGTTATTTATGAGGTCTCTGTTTTCTTCCATTGGTCTATATCTCTATTTTGGTTCCAGTACCATACTCTTTTGGTTACTGTGGCCTTGTAGTATAGTTTGAAGTTAGGTAGCATGATGCCTCCAGCTTTGTTGTTTTTGCTTAGGATTGCCTTGGCAATGCAGGCTCTTTGTGGATTCCATATAAACTTTAAAGTAGTTTTTTTCCAGTTTTGTGAAGAAAGTCATTGGTAGCTTGATGGGGATGGCAATGAATCTATAAATTGCCTTGGGCAGTATGACCATTTTCACAATATTGATTCTTCCTATCCATGAGCATGGAATGTTCTTCTATTTGTTTTTGTCCTCTTTTATTTCATTGACTAGTGGTTTCTAGTTCTTCTTGAAGAGGTCCTTCTCATCCGTTGTAAGTTGGATTCCTAGGTATTTTATTCTCTTTGAAGCAACTGTGAATGGGAGTTCACTCATGATTTGGCCTCTGTTGGTCTGTTATTGGTGTGTAACAATGCTTGTAATTTTTGCACATTAATTTTGTATCCTGAGACTTTGCTGAATTTGCTTATCAACTTAGGGAGATTTAAGGCTGAGATGATGGGATTTTCTAAATATACAATCATGTCATCTGCAAGCAAGGACAATTTGATATCTTCTTTTCCTAATTGAATACTTTTTATTTCTTTATCTTTCCTGATTGCCTTGGAAAGAACTTCCAACACTATGTTGAATAGGAGTGGTGAGAGAGGGTATATCTGACTTGTGCCAGTTTTCAAAGGGAATGCTTCCAGTTTTTGCCCATTCAGTATGATACTAGCTGTGGGTTTGTCACAAATAACTTTGACCATTTTGAAATATGTTCCATCAATACCTATTTTATTGAGAGATTTTGGTATGAAGGGTTGTTGAATTTTGTTGAAGACCTTTCTGTATCTATTGAGATAATCATGGGTTTTTGTCTTCAGTTCTGTTTATGTGATAGATTACATTTATTGATTTTCATATGTTGAATCAGCCTTGCATCCCAGGGATGAAGCCCCCTTGATCTTGGTGGATAAGCTTTTTGATGTGCTGTTAGATTCAGTTTGCTAGTATTTTACTGAGGATTTTTGCATCAATGTTCATTAGGGATATTGATCTAAAATTCCCTTTTTGTTGTTGTGTCTCTGCCAGGCTTTGGTATCAGGATGATGCTGGCCTCATAAAATGAGTTAGGGAGGTCTATTTTTATTGATTGGAATAGTTTCAGAAGGAATGGTACCAGCTCCTCTCTGTACCTCTGCTAGAATTCAGCTGTGAATCCATATGGTCCTGGACTATTTTTGGTTGGTAGGCTATTAATTGTTGCCTCAATTTCAGAGCCTGTTATTGATTTATTCAGCAATTCAACTTCTTCCTGATTTAGTCTTTGGTGGGTGTATGTGTCCAGGAATTTATTCATTTCTTATCGATTTTCTAGTTAATTTAATTTGTGTAGAGGTGTTTACAATATTCTGTGATGGTAGTTTGTATTTCTGTGTGATCATTGGTGATATCCCCTTTATCATTTTTAATTGCATCTATTTGATTATTCTCTATTTTCTTCTTTATTAGTCTCGCTAGCAGTCTATCAATTTTGTTGATCTTTTCAAAACTGTATTTTCACATTGTATTTTTTACTTCAGATATCATTGCATTTTCCTCTGGTGCCTTCACATGTTTTAATCTATCAGCATTTCTTTCTTTCTCTTTTTCAACATGATTTCTGGTTTTCTATAACCATTGCCAAGTCCTTTGCATTTTAAATAAATTGCCACTCATTTTGTTAGTATGACTTCCATCAGTCACATTAGTGAGAATCATTGCAAAGGAGATAGGAAAGGACACAATCTAAAGAGCATTTAGTATAAGAGAAGAGAAGCCAAGGCTATGACAGAGTGTAGAGAAGAAAAAATTCATACCTGGGCACCAGTCTATGGAGATGCTGCAAAATCAATGAGGGGGGTGTTTTCTTCCACTTTGCTTTCCTCTAAGTTGCTGATTTTAGGTTTGTTGAATAACGAACCCAAGTCTCGTTATGCATGTATTCATTTCCAAATAAAATCCAGTGTGGGGGCTGGTGCAGGGGTGGGGGGCAGGTGAAAGTGGACATATTTTTTTATTCCTAACATCATTTATGCACATGACACTATTTGAATAGATTCAGCCTCCTTTATAGCTGGAAAACTACTCCCTCTCCAATAAACACCAGTTTCCAGAAAGCACTATTGTATAATATCCAACTCAATCTGATCATTAACATTACTAGCCTTAGCCTTGAACATCCATGAATTTATAGACCTTGAAATAAAAGAAATTCTGTAGGTTCTAAAGTTGTCTATATTTTCTCATCCTAAGAAAAAGAGAAAAATGGCAAAGAAGGAAGGAGAGGGGATAGAAGGAAAGAAAGAACAAGAAGAGGCCTCGTCATAACACTTAGCCTCCACAGCTAAGAAAGTTCAGTTCCAGCTTGAAACCTCTTTGGCATGTTTAATGATGTTCTAATTCTATGAGTTCATGTTTACACTGGACTATCTTATTGTTTTAGGATGCTTATAGCTGAGCCTAATTTGTTATTCCATTCCTTGAATACTGAGGTTTCATGAAGTAATTGGAATACAAAAGCCCACTAACAGATTGCTTCTGTTATTGCTGTAGTCTGAGAAGTGTTGAGTTTTCCTTCTTCTGATATTGCTCTAACCTGAGCAGTGTTGAGTTTTCCTTCCTTCTAGGACAGGCATTGGCAAATGATGGTGCTAGTCCAACCCAGACTGCTTCTGTTTTTGTAAATGAAGTTTTATGGACATGAAATCATGACAATTTGTTAACACATTGCCTATGGCTCTTTTCATGCTGCAGAAGTAGATTTTAAAAATTGTAGAGAACCTATGACCCAAAGAGCCTAAAATACATGTCCTCTGTCCTCTGGCCCTTCACAAAAACCATTTGTTAGTCCCTGCTGTATAAGATCAATAACTTTGTGTAGCAAAGTGGGTAGCAAAACAGATTCCTCATCTGTGATATGCTTCAGATATTGCTGTTTAATATTTTCATGAATAATATGATATTGGCTAAATAAGAAAATAATTGAGAGAAAATTACAGGTCCTCCACTAATCACTAATGGTAATATTGAATAGGGAGGAAGGAAAGAAAGAAAGAGGAGGAAGGGAACAATAGGAAGGAAGAAAGGGAGAAAGTGAGTGAGGAGAAAAGAAAGTCAGGGAAGGATGGAGGGAGGGATGGAAGAAAGGAAGGAAGGTAGGAAAGAAGGAAGAAAGGAATGAAAGAAGGAAAGAAAAAAGAAAGAAGGAAGGAAGGAGGGAAAGAAAAAGGAAGAGTGGGAAGAGAAGAAAGAAGGAAGGAAGGGAGGGAGGAAGGAAGGAAGGAAAAGGAAAAAAGGAAGGAAGGAAGGAGGGAGAGAGGGAAAGATAAAAGGAGAATGGGCAGACAGGAAGGAAGGAAGGAACAAAGGAAGGAAGTAAGGGAGGAAGGAAGGGAAGAAGGAAGGGAGGAAGGAAGGAAGGGAGGAAGGAAGGAAGGAAAGAAGGAACAAAGGAAGGAAGGAAGGGAGGAAGGAAGGGAGGAACGGAAGGAGGGAAGGAAGGAGAAAAGGAAGAAAGGAAGGAAGGAAGGAGGGATGGAGGGAAGGAAGAAAGAATGGAAGGAATGAAGGAAAGATGGAAGGAAAGAAGGAAAGGAAGCAGGAAGCAAGGAAACAAGGAGAGAAGGAAGGAGGGAGAGAAGGAGTGAGGGATGACAGAAATGAGGAAGGGAGGAAAGAAAGGGGAGAATGAAGAAAGGACGGAGGGAGAAATGGAGAGAGTGAAGGAAGAAAGGAGGGAGGTGAGGAAGAAAGGAGGGAGGGACGGAAAAGCAGGTGGAAGTAAGGAAGAAAAGAAGGAAGAAAGAAAAAGGAAGGAAGGAAGAAGGGAAGAAAAGGAAGGAAGGAAGAAAGGGAGGACAAAGGGAGGAAAGAAAGGAGGGAGGGAAGGAAGTAAAGAAGGAATGAAGAAAGGAATAAAGGAGGGAGGGAGAGAAGGAAGAAAGGAAAAAGGGAACGAAGGAGGGAGGGAAGGAGGAAGGAGGGCTAGAAAGAGGAAAGGATGGAGGAAAGAAAGAATGGAGGAAGGAAGGAAGGAAAATAAAGGAAGGAAGGAAGAAGGAAGAGAGGGAGGGAAGAAGGGAGATGCCATGCAAAAAGCAGTGTGACCACGTGTAAGGAATAAGTTCTACCCTAAATATGAACAATAAAATATGCAAGAAAAAGTATTTACTTCCATAATATAAATCTCTTTCTACACATAAAATATCTGTCTGGACCACGAGTTGTATTGAAAAAAAAAAACTACTGATGTTTACATACGAGTTTCTTTCAGTATTCTGACTCCAATTTCATTCTTTAACATTTTTTTCTCTGTGATATAAGACTAATTAAGCCTAACATTTGCTGTTCTTCGGAAATATGTTATTCGGAACATATTAGATATGTTCAACCATATCTAATAACATCTTATGGGTCTTTAGGATTGAAGAAGAGCTATATTTTCATCTGAATAAGTTGATATATTTTAATATGGTTAGGATTTTTGTCCCCAGCCAAATCTCCTTTTGAATTGTAATCCCTGTAATCCCCACAGTTTCCATGTATCAAAGGAGAGATCAAGTGGAGGTAATAGGATCATGGAGGAAATTTCCCCCATGACATTCTCATGATGGTGAGTGAGTTCTTATGAGATCTAATGGTTTTATAAGGGGCTCTTTCCTCTTAGCTCAGGAGTTTTTCTTTCTGTCACCATGTGAAGAAGGTGCCTTATTCCCCTATGCCTTCTGCCATGATTGTAAAATTCTTGAAGCCTCCCCAGCCATGCTAAACTGTGAGTCCATTAAACCTCTTTCGTTATAAATTTCCCAGTCTCAGGCAGTTCTTTATAACAATATGAAAGTAGAGTAATATATTCAACTAGAATTTGGATGTTAGTTTTCTGTATGTGCGGTGATATAGTTTGGCTCTGTGACCCTACCAAAATATCATGTTGAGTTTTAATACCCAGTGTTGGGGGATGGTCCTGCTGGGATGTGATTGAATCATGGGGCTGGATTTCTCCCTTGCTGTTCTCATGATAGTGTTCTTATGAGATCTTATTGTTTGAAAGTGTGGGCCTGTCGCTGTTGCTCATGCTTGTAATCCTAGCACTTTGAGAGGCTGAGGCAGGCAGATCGCCTGAGGTCAGGAGTTAGAGACCAGACTGGACAACATGGCAAAACCCCATCTCTACTAAAACTACAAAAAAATTAGCCAGGCATGGTGGCAGGAACCTGCAATCGCAGGTACTTGGGAGGCTGAGGCAGACTAATTGCCTGAACCCAGGAACCAGTGGCTGCAGTGAGCCGAGATCATGCTATTGCACTCCAGCCTGGGTGATAAGAGTGAAAATCCATCAGAAAGAAAGAAAGAAAAGAAAGAAAGAAAGAAAGAAAGAAAGAAAGAAAGAAAGAAAGAAAGAAAGAAAGAGAAAGAAAGGAAATATGTAGCACCTCTTCCTTCACTCTCTTTTTTGCAGGCCATGTGAAGATGCCCCTGCTCGCTCCACCTCCTTTGCCTTCTGCCACAACTGTAAGTTTCCTGAGGCCTCCCCACAAGCAGAAGTCTATACAACCTGCAGAAGAGTGTAATTTTCTTATAAATTACAGTCTCAGGTAGTTTTTCATAAAAGAAAAACCTGGTGCAAAAACAGACTAATATGTGCAGCATCAATTTTTTTCTTTTTCTGAGACAGAGTCTCACTTTCTCTCCCAGAATGGAATGCAGTGGTGCAATTTTGGCTAATTGCAACCTCTCTCTCCTGGGTTCAAGCAATTCTCCTGGCTCAGCCTCCCAAAGAGGTGGGACTACTGGCATGTGCCACCATGCCTGCTGAATTTTTTTGTATTTTTAGTAGAGACAGGATTTCACCATGTTGATCAGGCTGGTGTCAAACTCCTGACCTCAAATTATCTGCCCGCTTCAGCTTCTGAAAGTTTTGGGATTACAGGCCTGAGCCACTATGCTCAGCCATAGAGCACCAATTTTAACATGATTTGACTTTCTTTTGAAATTTGATTACATAAGTTATGTTAACACAACACACTTCAGCCGTTCACTGAGAATAACCTGCTGGCTTTCATACTTCCATTTCTGGGACATACACAGCTTGAAAGCACTTGTGCATTTATCCTAGGTCAGACCTACAAATTTTAATGATTTAATATTGCCTCTAATAAGTTAAGAAACAGTGACTACCTTTCCATAGCAGTTTTCAGTTGCTATCCAAGTTTCAATGTAGGCTATGTCAATGCTGAGAAGTGAATATCACTTCAGAGAACTTTGCTAGAAATCTTTCTTTTTTCTTTTTTTTTTCTTTCACCTTCTTCTCTGCACAGGATAATACCCTTCAGTAATGCAGAACAATACAATAGAAGTTCTTCAGCAATGTTTCTGCTAGACTTTAACAACCATAATCTTTAGTACCAAATTCAGAAAGAATTACACTTTCAACATTTTACAAGGTCATGGAGTTAATACTTATATGCATTTTTCTTCATTTGTCATGAACATCTTAACTGCTGTATATTACCAGAGCATTAAAATCTGTCATATTAAAATGTATATTAGAAAATTTAATATTCATAGTATAATGGATTTTTTTCCATTTCTGGAAAATATACAGTTGAAATTAGTTATCCAATAGTGATATTAAAAAAAACTTCACTTACTCTGTGAAAATAAGTGAGTAACTGCAGACAAATATACATGGGGCCTGAGACTGGAGTATGGGGTGAAAAGAAGACAAATATGTCAAGTATAATGCAAGATTAGAGTGAGAAGTCTACAGTGAACCTAGACCAGACCACGTGTTCTTTTTCATCAAGGCTGCCTTAGGCACTGATAACTGTGCACATGGTCCCTCATGTCTACAAACTTCCCTGTTCTCCATTGTTCTTGTTACAAAATTAAGTTTCTAATGAAGAAATACAAAAACATTACTGAAAGATGTAGAAGACAACAAATATAAATAAAATCATATGGCATGATTTTGGATGAGATTTTTCGGTATTCTTAACATATTAAAACTTTTAGACTTAAGCTATCAGGTTTGACACAACACTAAAGAAAACCACAGTGGAATTTTGTTCTGTTCTTTAGATTAAAAAGTTATTTTTCTACTCATCTGGAAGGAGAAACATACAAGCATAGTCATGGTAATTTGAGAGAGAAGATCAATAGAGTAAGAGAGAGGGAGATTTGAAATATCTTGGTATAAATTTCAAGTTATTAAGATCATGTTGTATTATCATAGCTGTATGGTGACTGATTACACCAAAATGAAGTAGACAAAAGATAAAACAAATGAAAACACCAAAAAGCCAAAGAGAATTGGATTACCTTGTAATTCAAGGTTATAAGCATTTGGATTAACTCTTTAGGAAAAAAAATCGTTTCCTATCAAATTGAACGTCAGGATTAAATATAGTTATTAGGAGTCACTCTTCCAGTTCAAGAAAAAATATCATTCTCATCCTAAAAAACAAAACAATAAACATTTATTTAAAAGGTTTTTTTAGTCAAAAATATTATGGTTTTTATTTGTTTGGTTTTTGGTTGTTGAGATGGAATCTCTATCTGTCACCCAGGCTGGAGTGCAATGGTGCAATCTTGGCTCACTGCAAGCTCCCCCTCCCGGGTTCAGGCCATTCTCCTGCCTCAGCCTCCCAAGTAGCTGGGACTATAGGCATCCACCACCATGCCCAGCTAATTTTTTGTATTTTTAGTAGAGACAGGGTTTCACCATGTTAGCCAGGATGGTCTGGATCTCCTGAACTTGTGATTCACCCACCTTGGCTTCCCAAAGTGTTGGAATTACAGGCATGAGCCACCACACTGAGCCAAAAAATTATAGCTTTTTTTTTAAACTTTTGTGTTTTTTTAGGTTTGTTTTGGTTTTGTTTTGAGACAGGGTCTTGCTCTGTTGTCCATGCTAGAGTGTAGTAGTTGTAGCTCACTGTAGACCTGAACTCCCAGCCTCAAGGGATCCTACCATGTGACAGCATGCTCAGCTAATTTTTAAAGATATTTTTAGGCCGGGAATGATGGCTCATGTTTGTAATCCCAACACTTTGGGAGGCTGAGGTGGGCAGATTACCTGAGGTCAGGAATTTGAGACAAGCCTGGTGAAGATGGTGAAACCCCATCTTTAGTAAAAATACAAAAACTAGCTGGGCATGGTAGCACATGCCTGTATTCCCAGATACTCAAGGGGCTGGAGGAGGAGAATTACTTAAGCCTGGGAGGCGGGGGTTGTAGTGAACCAAGATCATGCGACTGCACTCCAGCATGGCCATCAGAGTAAGATTCTGTCTCAAAAAAAAAAAAAAAAGAAATAGAGAGGCAGGGGCTTACTATGTTGCCTAGGCTTGTCTTGAAGTACTGGCCCCAAGCAATCTTCCTGACTTGGCCTCCCAAAATTATGGGATTATAGGTGGAGGCACTGTGCCTAGCTAAAAAATTTAATTAAAGTTCAGGAAACAATGAAACACCTTTAAACCAAATTCAAAAACCAATAAGCTCTATATAAGAAAGAAAACACCCCTGACTACTTTCATTTTGGATTTGGAGAGGCAGAGGAAGCTGCTAATGTGCTAAAGAAGACACTAGCTAAACCTTTTTTTTTTTTTTATCATACTTCAAGTTTTAGGGTATATGTGAGCAATGGGCAGGTTAGTAACATGTGTATACATGTGCCATGCGGGTGTGCTGCACCCACTAACTCATCATCTAGCATTAGGCATATCTCCCAATTCTATCCTTCCCCCCTCCCCCTACACTACAACAGTCCCCAGAGTGTGATGTTCCCCATCCTGTGTCCATGTATTCTCATTGTTCAATTCCCACCTATGAGTGAGAATATGTGGTGTTTGCTTTTTTGTTCTTGTGATAGTTTACTGAGAATGATGATTTCCAATTTCATCCATGTCCCCATAAAGGACATGAACTCATCATTTTTTATGGCTGCATAGTATTCCATGGTGTATGTGTGCCACATTTTCTTAATCAAGTCTATCATTGTTGGACATTTGGGTTGGTTCCAAGTCTTTGCTATTGTGAATAATGCCACAATAAACATACGTGTGCATGTGTCTTTATAGCAGCATGATTCATAGTCATTTTGGTATATACCCAGTAATGGGATGGCTGGGTCAAATGGTATTTCTAGTTCTAGATCCCTGAGGAACCACCACACTGACTTCCACAATTATTGAACTAGTTTACCATCCCATCAACAGTGTAAAAATGTTTGTATTTCTCCACATCTTCTCCAGCACCTGTTGTTTCCTGACTTTTTAAAGATTGCCATTCTAAGTGGTGTGAGATGTTATCTCATTGTGGTTTTGATTTGCATTTCTCTGATGGCCAGTGATAGTGTGCATTTTTTCATGTGTTTTTTGGCTGCATACATGTCTTCTTTTGAAAAGTGTCTGTTCATGTTCTTTGCCCACTTTTTGATGGGGTTGTTTGTTTTTTTCTTGTAAATTTGTTGGAGTTCATTGTAGATTCTGGATATTAGCCCTTTGTCAGATGAGTAGGTTGTGAAAATTTTCTCCCATTTTGTAGGTTGCCTGTTCATTCTGATGGTAGTTTCTTTTGCTGTGCAGAAACTCTTTAGTTTAATTAGATCCGATTTGTCAATTTTGGCTTTTGTTGCCATTGCTTTTTGTGTTTCAGACATGAAGTCCTTGCACATGCCTGTGACCTGAATGGTAATGCCTAGGTTTTCTTCTAGAGTTTTTATGGTTTGAGGTCTAATATGTAAGTTTTTAATCCATCTTGAATTGATTTTTGTATAAGGTGTAAGGAAGGGATCCAGTTTCACCTTTCTACATACGGTTAGCCAATTTTCCCAGCACCATTTATTAAATAGGGACTCGTTTCCCCATTTCTTGTTTTTCTCAGGTTTGTCAAAGATCAGATAGTTGTAGATGTATGGCATTACTTCTGAGGGCTCTGTTCTGTTCCATTGATCTAAATCTCTGTTTTGGTAACAGTACCATGCTGTTTTGCTTACTGTAGCCTTGTAGTATCGTTTGAAGTCAGGTAGTGTGATGCCTCCAGCTTTGTTCTTTTTGCTTAGGATTGACTTGGTGATGCAGGGTTTATTTTGGTTCCATATGAACTTTAAAGTAGTTTTTTCCAATCTGTGATGAAAGTCACTGGTAGCTTGATGGGTATGGCATTGAATCTATAAATTACCTTGGGCAGTATGGCCATTTTCAAGATATTGATTCTTCCTACCCATGAGCATGGAATGTTCTTTCATTTGTTTGTATCCTCTTTTATTTCATTGAGCAGTGGCTTGTAGTTCTCCTTGAAGAGGTCCTTCACATCCTTTGTAAGTTGGATTCCTAGGTATCTTATTCTCTTTGAAGCAATTGTGAATGGGAGTTCACTCATGGTTTGGCTCTTTGTTTCTCTGTTATTGGTGTATAAGAATGCTTGTGATTTTTGTACGTAGATTTTGTATCCTGAGATTTTGCTGAAGTTGCTTATCAGCTTAAGGAGATTTTGGGCTGAGAAGATGGGGTTTTCTAGACATATAAACATGTCATCTGCAAACAGAGACAATTTGACTTCCTCTTTTCCTAATTGAATACCCTTTATTTCCTTCTCCTGCCTAATCGTCCTGGCCAGAACTTCCAACACTATGTTGAATAGCAGTGGTGAGAGAGGGCATCCTTGTCTTGTGCCAGTTTTCCAAGGGGATGCTTCTAGTTTTTGCCCATTCAGTATGATATTGGCTGTGGGTTTGTCATAGACAGCTCTTATGATTTTGAGATATGTCCCATCAATACCTAATTTATTGAGAGTTTTTAGCATGAAACATTGTTAGATTTTGTCAAAGGCCTTTTCTGCA
Organism: Pongo abelii; assembly: GCF_028885655.2. Lineage (NCBI taxonomy): Eukaryota > Metazoa > Chordata > Mammalia > Primates > Hominidae > Pongo > Pongo abelii. The sequence goes on along the minus strand of NC_072009.2, from coordinate 6,225,167 downwards.
TCTATTGAGATAATCATGTGATTGTTGTCTTTGGTCCTGTTTATATGCTGGATTACATTTATTGATTTGTGTATGTTGAACCAGACTTGCATCCCAGGGATGAAGCCTACTTTATCGTGGTGGATAAGCTTTTTGATGTGCTGCTGGATTTGGTTTGACAGTATTTTGTTGAGGATTTTTGCATCAATGTTCATCAAGGATATTGGTCTACAATTCTCTTTTTTGGTTTTGTCTCTGCCAGGCTTTGGTATCAGGATGATGCTGGCTTCATAAAATGAGTTAGGGAGGATTCCCTCTTTTTCTATTGATTGGAATAGTTTCAGAAGGAATGGTACCAGTTCCTCCTTGTACCTCTGGTAGAATTTGGCTGTGAATCCATCTGGTCCTGGACTCTTTGGTTGCTAAGCAATTGATTATTGCCGCAATTTCGGCTCCTGTTATTCATCTATTCGGAGATTCAACTTCTTCCTGGTTTAGTCTCAGGAGAGTGCATGTGTTGAGGAATTTATGCATTTCTTCTAGATTTTCTACTTTATTTGTGTAGAGATGTTTGTAGTATTCTCTGATGGTAGTTTGTATTTCTGTGGGATCGGTGCTGATATCCGCTTTTTCATTTTTTATTGTGTCTATTTGATTCTTCTCTCTTTTTTCTTTATTAGTCTCATTAGTGGTCTATCAATTTTGTTGATCCTTTCAAAAAACCAGCTCCTGGATTCATTACTTTTTTGAAGGGTTTTTTGTGTCTCTATTTCCTTTGGTTCTGCTCTGATTTTCATTATTTCTTACCTTCTGCTAGCTTTTGAATGTGTTTGCTCTTGCTTTTCTAGTTCTTTTAATTGTGATGTTATGGTGTCAATTTTGGATCTGTCCTGCTTTCTCTTGTAGGCATGTAGTGCTATAAATTTCCCTCTACACACTGTTTTGAATGTGTCCCAGAGATTCTGGTATGTTGTGTCTTGGTTCTCGTTGGTTTCAAAGAACACCTTTATTTCTGCCTTCATTTCATTATGTACCCAGTAGTCATTCAGGAGCAGGTTGTTCAGTTTCCATGTAGTTGGGTGGTTCTGAGTGACTTTCTTAATCCTGAGTTCTAGTTTGATCACACTGTGGTCTGAGAGACAGTTTGTTACAATTTCTGTTCTTTTACATTTGCTGAGGAGAGCTTTACTTCCAACTATGTGGTCAATTTTGGAATAGGTGTGGTGTGGTGCTGAAAAAAATATATATTCTGTTGATTTGGGGTGGAGAGTTCTGTAGATGTCTATTAGCTCCACTTGGTGCAGAGCTGTGTTCAGTTCCTGGGTATCCTTGTTAACTTTCTGTCTCATTGATCTGTCTAATGAGGAAAATGGGGTGTTAAAGTCTCCCATTATTAATGTGTGGGAGTCTAAGTCTCTTTGCAGGTCACTAAGGACTTGCTTTACGAATCTGGGTGCTCCTGTATTGGGTGCATATATATTTAGGATAGTTAGTTCTTCTTGTTGAATTGATACCTTTACCATTATGTAATGGCCTTCTTCATCTCTTTTGATCTTTGTTGGTTTAAAGTAGTCTATTTTACCTGAGACTAGGATTGCAACCCCTGCCTTTTTTTGTTTTCCATTTGCTTGGTAGACCTTCCTCCATCCTTTTATTTTGAGCCTATGTGTGTCTCTGCACATGAGTTGTGTTTCCTGAACACAGCACACTGATGGGTCTTGACTCTTTATCCAATTTGCCAGTCTGTGTCTTTTAATTGGAGCATTTAGTCCATTTACATTTAAAATTAATATTGTTATGTGTGAATTTGATCCTGTCATTATGATGTTGGCTGGTTATTTTGTTCATTAGTTGGAGCAGTTTCTTCCTAGTCTTAATGTTGTTTACATTTTGGCATGATTTTTCAGTGGGTGGTACCGGTTGTTCCATTCAATGTTTAGTGCTTCCTTCAGGAGCTCTTTTAGGGGAGGTCTGGTGGTCACAAAATCTCTCAACATTTGCTTGTCTGTAAAGGATTTTATTTCTCCTTCACTTATGAAGCTTAGTTTGGCTGGATATGAAATTCCAGGTTGAAAATTATTTTCTTTAAGAATGTTGAATATTGGCCTCCACTCTGTTCTTGCTTGTACAGTTTCTGCCGAGAAATCTGCTGTTAGTCCGATGGGCTTCCCTTTGTGGGTAACCTGACCTTTCTTTCTGGCTGCCTTTAATATTTTTTCCTTCATTTCAACTTTGGTGAATCTGACAATTATGTGTCTTGGAGTTCCTCTTCTCTAGGAATATCTTTGTGGCATTTTCTGTATTTCCTGAATCTGAATGTTGGCCTGCGTTGCTAGATTGGGGAAATTCTCCTGGATAGTATCCTGCAGAGTGTTTTCCAACTTTGTTTCATTCTTCCTGTCACTTTCAGGTACACCAATCTGACGTAGATTTGTTCTTTTCACAGTCCCATATTTCTTGGAGGCTTTTTTCATTTCTTTTTATTCTTTTTTTTCTAAACTTCCCTTCTCACTTCATTTCATTCATTTGATCTTCCATCACCGATACCCTTTCTTCCAGTTGACTGCATAGGCTCCTGAGGCTTCTGCATTCTTAGAGCCTTGGCTTTCAGCTCCATCAGCTCCTTTAAGCCCTTCTCTGTATTGGTTATTCTACTTATACTTTCATCTAAATTTTTTTCAAAGTTTTCAGTTTCTTTGCCTTTGGTTTGATTTTCCTCCTGTAGCTCAGGGTAGTTTGATAGTCTGAAGCCTTCTTCTCTCAACTCATCGAAGTCATTCTCTGTCCAGCTCTGTTTCATTGCTGGTGAGGAACTGCATTCCTTTGGAGGAGGAGAGGCTCTCTGCTTTTTAGTTTCAGTTTTTCTGCTGTTTTTTGCCCATCTTTGTGATTTTGTCTACTTTTGGTCTTTGATGATGGTGATGTATAGATGGGTTTTTTGTTGTGGATGTCCTTTCTGTTTGTTAGTTTTCCTTCTAACAGACAGGACCCTCAGCTGCAGGTCTGTTGGAGTTTGCTAGAAGTCCACTCCAGACCCTGTTTGCCTGAGTATCAGCAGCAGTGTCTGCAGAACAGCAGTTTGTCATAAACCATGAATGCTGCTGTCTGATCATTCCTCTGGAAGTTTTATCTCAGAGGAGTACCCAGCCGTGTGAGGTGTCAGTCTGCCCTTACTGGGGGGTGCCTCCCAGTTAGACTGTTTGGGGGTCAGGGGTCAGGGACCCACTAAAGGAGGCAGTCTGACTATTCTCTGATGTCCAGCTGTGTCCTGGGGTAACCACTGCTCTCTTCAAAGCTGTCAGACAGGGACATTTAAGTCTGCAGAGGTTACTGCTGTCTTTTTGTTTGTTTGTGCTGTGCCCCCAGAGATGAAGCCTACAGAGGCCGGCAGGCCTCCTTGAGCTGTGCTGGGCTCCACCCAGTTCGAGCTTTCAGGCTTCTTTGTTTACCTAAGCAAGCGTGGGCAATGGCGGGCGCCCCTCCCCCAGCCTCGTTGCTGCCTTGCAGTTTGATCTCAGACTGCTGTGCTAGAAATCAGTGAAACTCCATGCACATAGGACCCTCCAAGCCAGGTGCAGGATATAATCTCCTGGTGTGTCATTTCTTAATCCCATTGGAAAAGCACAGTGTTGAGGTGGGAGTGACCTGATTTTCCAGGTGCGGTCTGTCACCCCTTTCTTTCACTAGGAAGGGGAACTCCCTGACCCCTTGCACTTCCCTAGTGAGGCAATGCCTCACCCGGCTTTGGCTCACACACGGTGCTCTGCACCCACTGACCTGCACCCACTGTGTGGCACTCCCTAGTGAGATGAACCCTGTACCTCAGATGGAATTGCAAAAATCACCCATCTTCTGCATTGCTCACGCTGGGAGCTGTAGACTGGAGCTGTTCTTATTCAGCCATCTTGGCTCCTCCACTCTTGCTAAACTTTTTATAAAGTGCAGTGACCACAGGAAGGTGGGCATATCAGTTTAGGCAACTGAGGAGTGCTGGTCTCTGAACGGATCCTCATCCACCTGTAAACTGCTTCCCAAACATCTCTACAGAGGGTAGGGTGATAGTGTGCCAAATATAGTGGATAAAGGAGGAGAGAGCTGGGGCTCCTCAGGCACGATCTACCCCAAGTTCAAGGCAGCCTCTCTCAGAAGGTGGAGGTCAGGGAAGGAGACCTTAGTGAAACCCTGCATGGACATCCCTGACCTTTACAGGATATAAGACAACAGCCCTTCAAACATCGAAAGCTGTGTCACAAGGTAGAGAAAGTTCTCCTGCTGTACAGAAAGCTGGGCATGACAGACAGAGCAAATAGATAATCCAGCAATACCCCAAAAATAGCATTGAAATTTTCCATGAAAAATTCCAGAAATAAATATATCCCAAATTTTAAAGTACATGTTGTTCTAAGTTGCATGTATTTGTCTATTATCTCAGCACTATAAATATACTACCCGAGACTGGGTAATTAAAAAGGAGGAAATAAAAGCTTAATTGCCTCACTGTTCCATATGGCAGGGAAGCCTCAGAAAACTTATATTCATGACAGAATCAAAGAACTCACATCTTACATGGCGGCAGGAGAGACAGAGCAAGCAAGCAGGGGAAAAGCAAGAGGCTCATGAAAACACCAGATCTCATGAGAACTCACTCACTATCACAATAACCACATGAGAAACCACCCCCATGATCGAATCACTTTCCACCAGGTCTCTCCCTAAACACATGCAGATTACAATCCAAGATGAGATTTGGGTAGTGACAGAAACCCTAACTATATCATAGCAGGATGAAATCTCCTATCATTCCTCTCTATCCTGCCTAGGACAGGCATCGTCTTTCTTTTCAGTGTATCTATTCTGTAGACAATTAGGTGTCATCTCAGTTATTAGCGTGATTGCCCTGGTATGGCAGTGCTTATAATCTTTATTTTCCTTAGTATTGGCCCCAAAGCATAAGAGCAGACATGCTGGCATATTATTATAATTGTTATCTTTTTTATCAATTCTCTCACTGTCCCTAATTTATAAATTAAACTTATCATAAGTACATAGCTATAAGAAAAAATATAGTATCTATAGCCTTCAGTATTTTCTGCAGTTTCCGGGATCCATGGGGGTCCTCAAACATATCAACCATAATAAGAGGAAATTACTGAAATATAATTTTTTAATGTTGACTAGGATATGTTAAAGATAAATATTGAATTCTCTACAGTCTTGCTTTCAGCAGAACTTTCTGAGATGATGGAAGATGGGTTAGTGTCTTGGAAATGCTACAACAAAAATACAAGAGACTGGGTAGCTCATAAACAACACTAACATAATTCTCATAGTTTGGGAGGCTGGAAGTCCAAAATTAAGACAACCTCAGATTCAGTGTCTGGTTATGATCTGCTTCCTCTTTCATAGATGGCACCTTCTTGTGTTCTCACATAGAAGGTTTGAGGGAGCTCTCTGGGGTACCTTTTATAAGATTTCTAATCCCACTCACAAGGCCCACTTTCATGTCCTCATCACCTCCCAAAGGACACAATTTCTAATACCATCACCTTGACGGTTAGGTTTCAACACAGGAATTAAGTGGGAGGACATAAATGTTTAGTCTATAGAAGAAGTATTTTGCATTGTTGAATATGGTAGCCATCAGCCACCTTGGCTAGTGAACGCTTGAAATGTGGCTAGTGTGTGACAGGAGCTGATTTTTGATATTTTTATTTAATTCTACTTTTTATTTTTTAATACTTTAAGTTTTAGCGTAGAGGTGCACAACGTGCAGGTTAGTTACATATGTATACATGTGTCATGTTGGTGTGCTGCACCCAGTAACTTGTCATTTAACATGAGGTATATCTCCAAATGCTATTCCTGCCCCGTACCCCCACCCCACAACAGGCCCCAGTGTGTGATGTTCCCCTTCCTGTGTCCACGTGTTCTCATTTTTCAATTCCCATCTATAAGTGAGAACATGTGGTGTTTGGTTTTTTGTCCTTGCAATAGTTTGCTGAGAATGATGGTTTCCAGCTTCATCCATGTCCCTACAAAGGATGTGAACTCATCATTTTTTGTGGCTGTATAGTATTCCATGGTGTATATGGCCACATATTCTTAATCCAGTCTACCATTGTTGGACATTTGGGTTGGTTCCATGTCTTTGCTATTGTGAATAGTGCTGCAATACACATACGTGTTCATGTGTCTTTATAGCAGCATGATTTATAGTCCTTTGGGTATATACCCAGTAATGGGATGGCTGGGTCAAATGGTATTTCTAGTTCTAGATCCCTGAGGAATTGCCACACTATCTTCCACAATGGTTGAACTAGTTTACACTCCCACCAACAGTGTAAAAGTGTTCCTATTTCTCCACATCCTCTCCAGCACCTGTTGTTTCCTGAATTTTTAATGATCGCCATTCTAACTGGTGTGAGATGGAATCTCATTGTGGTTTGATTTTCATTTCTCTGATGGCCAGCGATGATCAGCATTTTTTCATGTGTCTTTTGACTGCATAAATGTCTTCTTTTGAAAAGAGTCTGTTCATATCCTTTGCCCACTTTTCGATGGGGTTGTTTGTTTTTTTCTCATAAATTTGTTTGAGTTCATTGTAGATTCTGGATATTAACCCTTCGTCAGATGAGTAGATTGCAAGAATTTTTTCCCATTGTGCAGGATACCTGTTCACACTGATGGTAGTTTCTTTTGCTGTGCAGAAGCTCTTTGGTTTAATTAGATCTCATTTATCAATTTTGGCTTTTGTTGTCATTGCTTTTTGTGTTTTAGACATGAAGTCCTTGCCCATGCCTATGTCCTCAATGGTATTGCCTAGGTTTTCCTCTAGGGTTTTTATGGTTTTAGGTGTAATATTCAAGTCTTTAATCCATCTTGAATTAATTTTTGCAGAAGATGTAAGGAAGGGATCCTGTTTCAGCTTTCTACATATGGCTAGCCAGTTTTCCCAGCACCATTTATTAAATAGGGAATCCTTTCCCCATTGCTTGTTTTTCTCAGGTTTGTCAAATATCAGATGGTTGTAGATATGTGACATTACTTCTGAGGGCTTTGTTCTGTTCCATTGATCTATATCTCTGTTTTAGTACCAGTACCATGCTGTTTTGGTTACTGTAGCCTTGTAGTATCGTTTGAAGTCAGGTAGTGTGATGCCTCCAGCTTTAGGCTTGACTTGGTGATGTGGGGTCTATTTTGGTTCCATATGAACTTTAAAGTAGTTTTTTCCAATTCTGTGAAGAAAGTCATTGGTAGCTTGATGGGAATGGCATTGAATCTATAGTTTACCTTGGGCAGTATGGCCATTTTCATGATATTGATTCTTCTTACCCATGAGCATGGAATGTTCTTCCATTTGTTTGTATCCTCTTTTATTTCATTGAGCAGTGGTTTCCAGTTCTCCTTTAGGAGATCCTTCACATCCCCTGTAAGTTGGATTCCTAGGTATTTTATTCTCTTTGAAGGAATTGTGAATGGGAGTTCACTCATGATCTGGCTCTCTGTCTGCTATTGGTGTCTAAGAATGCTTGTGATTTTTGTACATTGATTTTGTATCCTGAGACTTTGCTGAAGTTGCCTATCAGCTTAAGGAGATTTTGGGCTGAGACGATGGGGTTTTCTAGATATACAATCATGTCATCTGCAAACAAGGACAATTTGACTTCCTCTTTTCCCAATTGAATACCCATTATTTCTTTCTCCTGCCTAATTGCCCTGGCCAGAACTTCCAACATTATGTTGAGTAGTAGTGGTGAGAAAGGACATCCCTGTCTTGTGCCGGTTTTCAAAGGGAATGCTTCCACTTTTGCCTATTCAGTGTGATATTGGCTATGGGTTTGTCATAGATAGCTCTTGTTATTTTGAGATACATCCCATCAATACCTAATTTATTGAGAGTTTTTATCATGCAGCGTTGTTGAATTTTGTCAGGGGCCTTTTCTGCATCTATTGAGATAATCATCTGTTTTTTAGCATTGATTCTGTTTATATGCTGGTTTATGTTTATTGATTTGTGTATGTTGAGCCAGCCTTGCATCCCATGGATGAAGTCCACTTGATCATGGTGGATAAGCTTTTTGATGTGCTGCTGGATTCAGTTTGCCAGTATTTTTCTGAGGATTTTGGCACAGATGTTCATCAGAGATATTGGTCTAAAATTCTGTTTTGTGTGTGTGTGTGTGTGTTTCTGCCAGGCTTTGGTATCAGGACGATGCTGGCATTATATAATGAGTTAGGGAGGATTCCCTCTTTTTCTATTGATTGTAATATTTTCAGAAGGAATGCTACCTGTTCCTCCTTGTACCTCTGGTAGAATTAGGCTGTGAATCCCCCTGGTCCTGGACTTTTTTTTGTTGCTAAGCTATTAATTACTGCCTCAATTTCAGAGCCTGTTATTGATCTATTCAGAGATTCAACTTCTTCCTGGTTTAGTCTTGGGAGGGTGTATGTGTCAAGGAATTTATCCATTTCTTCCTCATTTTCTAGTTTATTTGCATAGAGGTGTTTGTAGTATTCTCTGATGGTAGTTTGTATTTCTGTGGGAATGGTGGTGATATCCGCTTTATCAATTTTTATAGCATCTATTTGATCCTTCTCTCTTTTCTTCTTTATTAATCTTGTTAGCCGTCTATCAGTTTCATTGATCTTTTAAAAAAGCAGCTCCTGGATTCACTGATTTTTTGAAGGGTTTTTTTGCATCTCTATTTCCTTCAGTTCTGCTCTGATTTTAGTTATTTCTTGCCTTCTGCTAGCTTTTGAATGTGTTTGCCCTTGCTTCTCTAGTTCTTTTAATAGTGATGTTAGGGTGTCAATTTTGGATCTTTCCTGCTTTCTCTTGTGGACATTTATTGCTATAAATTTCCCTCTACACACTGCTTTGAATGTGTCCCACTGATTCTGGTATGTTGTGTCTTTTTTCTCATTGGTTTCAAAGAATATCTTTATTTCTGCCTTCATTTCATTATGTACCCAGTAGTCATTCAGTAGCAGGTTGTTCAGTTTCCATGTAGTTGAGCAGTTTTGATTGAGTTTCTTAATCCTGAGTTCTAGTTTGATTGCACTGTGGTCTGAGAGACAGTTTGTTATGATTTCTCTTCTTTTACATTTGCAGGGGAGTGCTTTACTTCCAACTATGTGGTCAATCTTGGAATATGTGTGATGTGCTGCTGAAAAGAATGTATATTCCATTGATTTGGGGTGAAGAGTTCTGTAGATGTCTATTATGTCCGCTTGGTGCAGAGCTGAGTTCAATTCCTGGATATCCTTGGTAACTTCCTGTGTCATTGTTCTGTCTAATGTTGACATTGCGGTGTTAAAATCTCCCATTATTATTGTTTGGTAGTCTAAGTCTCCTTATAGATATCTAAGGACTTGCTTTATGAATCTAGGTGCTCCTGTATTGGGTGCATATATATTTAGGATAGTTAGCTCTTTTTGTTGAATTGATCCCTTTACCATTATGTAATGGCCTTCTTTGTCTCTTTTAATCTTTGTTGGTTTAAAGTCTGTTTTATCAGAGACTAGGATTGCAAGCCCTGCCATTTTTTATTCTCCATTTGCGTGGTAGATCTTCCTCCATCCCTTTATTTTGAGCCTATGTGTGTCTCTGTACATGAAATGGGTTTCCTGAATACAGCACACCAATGGGTCTTTATCCAATTTGCAAGTCTGTGTCTTTTAATTGGAGCATTTAGCCCACTTACTTTTAAGGTTAATATTGTTATGTGTTTATTCGATCCTGTCATTATGATGTTAGCTGGTTATTTTGCTTGTTAGTTTATGCAGTTTCTTCCTAGCCTCAATGATCTTTACAATTTGGCATATTTTTGCAGTGGCTGGTACTGGTTGTTCCTTTCCATGTTTAGTGCTTCCTTCAGGAGCTCTTTTAGGGCAGGCCTGGTGGTGACAAAATCTCTCAGCATTTGCTTGTGTGTAAAGGATTTTATTTCTCCTTCACTTATGAAGCTTAGCTTGTATGGATATGAAATTCCAGGTTGAAAATTCTTTTCTTTAAGAATGTTAAATATTGGCCCCCACTCTCTTCTGGCTTGTAGAGTTTCTGCCAAGAGATCAGCTGTTAGTCTGATGAGCTTCCCTTTGTCGGTAACCTGGCCTTTCTCTCTGGCTGCCTTTAACATTTTTTCCTCATTTCAACTTTGGTGAATCTCACAATTATCTGTCTTGGAATTACTCTTCTCGAGGAGTATCTTTGTGGCATTCTCTGTATTTCCTGAATTTGAATGTTGGCCTGCCTTGCTATATTGTGGAAGTTCTCCTAGATAATATCCTGCAGAGTGCTTTCCAACTTGGTTTCATTCTCCCCATCACTTTCAAGTACACCAATCAGATGTCGATTTGGTCTTTTCACATAGTCCTATATTTCTTGGTGGCTTTGTTCATTTCTTTTTGTTCTTTTTTCTCTAAACTTCCCTTCTCACTTCATTTCATTCATTTGATTTCCATCACTGATACGATTTCTTCCAGTTGATCAAATCAGCTACTGAGTCTTGTGCATTCGTCATATAGTTCTTTTGCCTTGTTTGCAGCTCCATGAGGTCCTTTAAGGACCTCTCTTCATTGGTTATTCTAGTTAGCCATTCGTCTAAATTTTTTTTGAGGTTTTAAACTTGTTTGCCATTGGCTTGAACTTCCTCCTTTAGCTCAGAGTAGTTCTATCATCTGAAGCCGCCTTCTCTCAACTTGCCAAAGTCATTTTCTGTCTAGCTTTGTTCTGTTGCTGATCAGGAGCTGTGTTCCTTTGGAGTAGGAGAGGGACTCTGATTTTTAGAGTTTCCAGTTCTTCTGTTCTCTTTTTTCCCCATCTTTGTGGTTTTATCTACCTTTGGTCTTTGATGATGGTGATGTGCAGATGAGGTTTAGGTGTGGATGTCCTTTCTATTTGTTACTTTTCCTTCTAACAGTCAACCCTCAGCTGCAGGTATGTTGGAGTTTGCTGGAGGTCCATTCCAGATGCTGTTTGCCTGGGTATCAGCAGCAGAGGCTGCAGAACAGCGGATATTGGTGAACAGCAAATGTTGCTGCCTGATCATTCCTCTGGAAATTTTGTCTCAGAGGAGTAACCGGCCATGTGAGGTGTCAGTGTGCCCCTACTGGGGGTTGCCTCCCAGTTAGGCCACTCAGGGGTCAGGGACCCACTTGAGGAGGCCGTCTGTCCATTCTCAGATTTCCAGCTGCATGCTGGGAGAACCACTACTCTCTTCAAAGCTGTCAGACAGAGACACTTAAATCTGCAGAGGTTGCTGCTACATTTTGTTTGCCTATGCCCTGCCCCCAGAGGTGGAGTCTACAGAGGCAGGCAGGCCTCCTTGACCTGTGGTGGGCTCCACCCAGTTCGAGCTTCCCAGCTGTTTTGTTTTTTTTTTTTTTTTACCTACTCAAGCCTCAGCAATGGCCGGTGCCCCTCCCCCAGCCTCACTGCAGCCTTGCAGTTTGATCTCAGACTGCTGTGCTAGCAATGAGTGAGGATCCGTGGGCATAGGACCCTCCAAGCCAGGCACAGGATATAATCTCCTGTTATGCTGTTTGTTAAGACCATTGGAAAAGCACAGTATTAGGGTGAGAGTGACCCAATTTTCCAGGGGCTGTCTGTCACCCCTTTCTTTGACTAGGAAAGGAAATTCCCTGACTCCTTGCACTTGCCTAATGAGACAATGCCTCACCATGCTTCAGCTCATGCTCAGTGTGCTGCACCTACTGTCCTGCATCCACTTTCTGACACTCTCCAGTGAGACGAACCTGGTACCTCAGTTGGGAATGCAGAAATCATGCATCTTCCATGTCACTCATGCTGGGAGCTGTAGACTGGAGCTGTTCCTATTCAGCCATCTTGGCTCCACCCTCTAATTCTACTTTCTTCTATTATCCATATATGACCAAAAGTACCATATTGGAGAGTACAGCTCCAGGTTAGAGGTAGGCAACACTTTTCTATTAAATCCCAGGCAGTAGGAGGGGTCTATAGGAGGGTTGTCCAACCCATGGGCCACAGACCAGTGCTGTGGTCACAAAGCAGGAGGAGAGTGGTGTGGAAGGAAGCAAAGTTTCATCTGTATTTACAGCCACTCCCCATCACTCACATGACTGCCTGAGCTCTGCCTCCTTTCAGATCAGTGCAGCATTAGATTCTAAAAGGAGTGCAAACCCTATTGTGAAACATGCATGCAGGGATCTAGGTTGTGCACGTCTTATAAGAATCTAATGCCTGATGATCTGTCACCATCTCCCATCACCTCCAGATGGGACCACCTTGTTGTAGGAAAACAAGCTTAGGGCTCCCACTGATTCTACATTATGGTCAATTGTATAATTATTTCATTATGAAAATAAAGTGCATGATAAAGGTCATGTGCTTGAATTATCCCAAAACCATCCACCCCAGCCCAGTCCATGGAAACATTTTCTTCCATGAAACTGGTCCCTGGTTCCAAAATGATTGGGGACAGCTGTTCTAGTTTTTGGTTTATAGATTGACAGGCAAAATTAAGGATATCATGCTGATACACATGTAACTGTTTAAAATCACCCATTTAAAAATATAGAGACACTTCTTAACTAGTAGACCACACAAAACAAGATAGTGGGCAAGAGCTTTGCTATAGAAAAATCACTAATATATGTGTGTGTATTTGTGTGCATGTAGATGTACATATTCATGCATATATATATATATATGTATGTGTATGTATACACGCATGTACATACATATATGTATTTGTATATACATATGTGTGTATGCTTTTTTTTAGTAGAGAAGATTAAATCACATACTAAGTGTATTGGTAGAGGAGATTTAATCACATACTAAGTATATAAGTATTCTTATACTGCCAATAAAGATATAACTGAGAATGGGTAATTTATAAAGGAAAGAGGTTTAATAGACTCACAGTTCCACATACAAAAAGAGCATGTGCACCGGGACTCTCATTTATAAAACCATCAGAACTAATGAGACTTATTCACTATCACAAGAAAAATATGGGGAAAATTGCATCCATCATTTAATTAATTATCTTCAATGGACACTGCTCTTTACATGTGGAGATTATCACAATTCAAAGTGAGATTTGGGTGGAGATGCAGCCAAACAATGCCAGTAAGAAAGAATCAATCCAAAGGAAGGTGTGAAAAGAGTAAATGGAATAACATAAAACAGATGGAAAGAAACTATGGTAGAATTATACCTAACTGAAATTCACACACACATTTTGGTGGAATAGTAAATGGCAAGACTACTTTTTTGAAGCATCTGGAGTAAGACATATGATGATGCCATGACCAAGCACTTCCTCTCCTACATATTTATTCAAGAGGAATGAAAACACAAGTCCTCACAGAGACTCTTTGAGAATGTCTATGACAGGTTTATTCATAGTAAAGAAAAACAGGAAACAACCCATATGTCTATGAAAAGGGAAATGTTTAAAGAAACTGCAATAGAGTTACACAATGAATACTGTAGTACTTCATTTTCATGCTCCTGATAAAGACATATCTGAGACTGGGTACTTTATTACAAAAAAATTAAAATGTTTAATGGACTCACAGTTCCACACAGCTGCAAAGGCCTCACAATCACGGTAGAAGGCTCATATGGTGGCAAAGAAGAGTGATAATGAGAGCCAAGTGAAAGGGGTTTCCTCAAATACTATTCATCAACAAAAGCCAATGGAAGAATAGGTGCCCATCTTGTTAAATGTTTAGAAATTGGACACACCAGTATAATCACTACACAAGTCAAAACCTGGAATAAAATGAGCAACCTTGAAATGCCCCTTGTGTCCTTCCTAAGGAGACTAATTTTGTTTCCTTTTAAAGATTTCTGTATTTTCCAAACTTTCTACAAGGAATGCAAACCTTTTGAAATAAGTGTTTCTCAGTAATTTCCTTGTTTTTAAGTAATTTCTGTACCCTTTTTTCCTAGAATTGACATCCTCTGCTACTTTATTTATAAGAACTGATATATTTAAAATAAAATATTATCTTTTCAATGATTATCCTAGAATTCTCCTCTGAAGCAATCTGGAGTAAAATTAAAGATTTAATTTAATGTCTCTGAACTTTAATTTCTAATTTGAATCTAGGCTGGAGCAAATAGATTGTACAAAACAAATTTTAACAGAAATTAATATTGTTTCTTATATCATCTCATAATGATTTGATGATTTATCCTATCCCTAATGGCTTTGTATCTCTTCAAAATACATTAATGGAAATGGATTTTCCTGATTATTTCAGCAAAGTCTTTGGAAGGCAGCATATTTCAGTGACACCCTGAATAATCTCTACTATACCCTCTATGTCACCCAGGACAACAGCTGCTACAGAAAGAAATTTCTTTGTACCACCCACCTTTGTTCAGCCAGAAACAAAAATAGTGCTTTGATTGGTCTCTCTGACGTACTTTTTGTAGGTTTCCTAACAACCTAAATTCCCAAAGCCCTGGGCCTTGGGCAACTATACAGGATTTTCCAACTGGTCCTCAAAACTTTAGGCAGGGTCCCACTTCCATTATGCTAGATTCACATAAGACTATTTTTTCATAGAAATATGCAAGGATATTGCCCCTTTCACTTTGGATTGTCTCTCAGACTGTTACAGAAGTGCATGGCTGTTTTGTATTCCAAAATATAATATGTAAGCTGTTCATTTAATGACACTATGAAGTTTCAGAGTTGTGCAATGCAAAGAGGGACTGTGCACAGCACATTTGGACTTAAAATTTTGTCTGTCACCCACTCTAGTTCTATCAGTAGTTCACAGCATCCACTTTTAAGAATTATTACTACATAAAGATCTATCCAGAAAAATCAGCATCCTTACCTGGTCACTGGCTGATGTCACCCTGATAGATACCCTGCCTCCCAGGCCTTCCTTGCATCTTTACTTTAGACATAAGAGATTCACAGGATTGTTTTCAGTGCTTGGCTTTAAATAGTTGTGTCCTGTTTCCTGACCCTTTCATTCATTTCAGCCACATTCTTTTCTCCAGCTAACACCCATAGTTATGATCTATAGACTGGCAGCTTTCAGACACTGGCCATCAATTCTGACTCTTTTCAGAGTCAAAAGAACCCCCATGAAAGACCACCTGGCATACATGTGTGTCAAGTTCTACAAGGGACCCTTGACTGACCTAACACACTTCCTTCCACCTTTTTATCCCTTCTCATGCACCATCAGTAAGTTCTCTTGATTCTGAAATCTATATATGTGTACATGTGTGAGTACATATTTGTGCCTTTGTGCTTTGTTTTGTTCTTTTTTCAAATTTGTGCCTTTCCTTAATTTTTACTGCCACCCCCCAACTTCATACCATTGTCTTCTTCTACCCAGCTGTTGTAGTAGACTCTCAGCAAGGCATCTCAGTTCCCCTTATACTCACCTCTGATCCATTCTCTTCAAGGCAGCCTGACTTACAATTCTAAAACAAAACTTGGATTGGGCCACTTCCTTGCTGAAAATCTTGCAATTATTTTATTATTTATTTAATATTGGAATAGCCCAAAATGTTTAGAATGGAATATGTAGGCTCCACTTCATTAATCTTGCTCCTGATTCTGTCCCCTAGAACATTGCACTATAATGATAAAATGTTCCTAAAGTGACAAGAAAGCTTAAAAGTGGAGTAACTTAAAATGTTCTTGTAGGATTTAAAGCAATTTCTACTGTTATTTTGATAGCTGGATTTTTTTTTGAGAGAGTCTCACTCTGTCATGCAGGCTGGAGTGAAGTAGTGCAATCATAGCTTACTGCAGTGTCCAATTCCTGGGCTGAAGCAATCCTCCAACCTCAGCCTCCAAGGTAGCTGGGTCTACAGACACAGGTCACTATGCCCAGCTCATTTTAAAAATATTTTTGGTAGAGGTGAGATCTCACTATTTTGCCCTCTGCTCAAGGACTCCTTGTGTCAGGGTTGAGCACCTAGGCTCAACTGATCATCCAGCCTTGGCCTCTCAAAATGCTGAGATAATAAGTGTGAGCCACCACTCCCAGCCTGATAGCTAAAATTTTAACTTCATGTTAGAATTTTCTCAAAACAAACAAACAAAAAAAGTGTGGAATATCCTGCTCCCAATTTCCTGACTCAAGGCAATTAGATGATAGTTTAGATTTTTTTAAAAAATGTGGAACATATTTGGGATGCTTTTGCATCAATTCTATAGAGAAACTGTAGGTTCATCATAGAATTAGAAAGATTTCATCTCTCCTACCTTCTTGTCCATCTAATTACACCACTCTATAAGCCTATTCTCACAACCAGGGACATTGTCACTTTTCACCATTTATACTGTCCAAATAAGAAATGGAAGCTTATTAAAATAAAATAAAAAATTTACTCACTAGATTTCCTAGATCTGTCATAACCAGGTAGAGCAGACTGGGTAGTTTAAAACCAATCAAAATTTATTTTCTCCCATTCTGGGGGCTGGAAATCCAAGATCAGGGTGTCCCCAGGGTTCATTCCTCCTGAGCCCACCCTCCTTGGCTTATAGATGCTCCCTTCTGCCCGTGTCCTCAGAGGATTGTTCCTTTGTGTGTGTCTGTGTCCTCATCTCCTCTTTTCATGATGTGTCTTAGTCTATTTCATGCTGTTATAACACAATACCATAAACTCATTGGCTAATAAAAAATAGCCATTAATTACCCCACGGTGCTGGAGGCTGGAAGTCTGAAATGAAGGTGTGGGCAGGGCTCATTCCTTCTGAGGCCTCCCTCCTTGGCTTGCTGATACCATCTACTCCCTGTCTCCTCATGTGGTGTTTCCTCTGTGCATGTCTGTGTCCTCATCTCCTCTAATAAAGACGGATTAGAGCCTGCCCTACGAAGCTCATTGTATCTTTTTTTTTTTTTTTTTTTTTTTTGAGGAAGTGGCGCGATCTCGGCTTATTGCAAACTCCGCCTCCTGGGTTCACGCCATTCTCCTGCCTCAGCCTCCCGAGTAGCTGGGTCTACAGGAGCCCGCTACCAGGCCCAGCTAATATTTTGTATTTTTAGTAAAGGCGGGGTTTCACTGTGTTAGCCAGGGTGGTCTCAATATCCTGACCTTGTGATCCACCCGCGTCGGCCTCCCAAAGTGCTGGGATTACAGGCGTGAGACACCGCACCTGGCATGAGCTCATTGTATCTTAATCACCTCTGTAAAGACTGTATTTGCAAATACAGTCACATACTAAAATTCTGGGGATTAGGACTTCCACACATGAATTTTAGGGGATAAAATTCAGCCTGTAATAAGCACTTTAAATATGAGTGCAGTTCCCGATACCCTCTTCTGCAGTCTATTCCTCTGCGTTGCTAGAGTGTTCTGATCACTGATGTGGGCCAGACATCGATCTTTTTGATTGGCCTGAATTCCTGTGAATATGCAGAAACAATAAATTTTGTCATCAGAGTATTCTAAAAGTATTAAGTGGGGTTGGACGCACGTGTCTCAGTGTTTCCTAGATTGTCAATGCATGTCAGTGAGTCTCCACCAACATTTCCTCTCCTATGTTCACTTTTCTAAAACACTGACTGAGAAAATATCTTAAAACTTTAGACATGGGTAGATTTATTTGCCAAACCCCATGTCTCTGGAGAGCACATTATATTAAAACCTGAAAAAAAATTAGCCATGTTTCAGAAGCAAATTTTATTTTTAAGGAAAGTCAGAAAAATATATTCATCATTTGGTAGTTGGACTCTTGCTGCTGGTGGGTTACTTGAAATGCTATTATAAGGGGTTTATAGTATTATCTGATGGTAGGTTGTATTTCCGTGGGATCACTGATTATATCCCATGTATCATTCTTTAGTGTGTCTCTCTTGTCTTCTTTATTAGTCTAGCTAGTGGTCTATCTCTTTTATTAATCTTTTCAAAAACTAGCTCCTGGATTCATTGATTTTTTGAAGGTATTTTTCATGTCTATCTCCTTCAGTTCTGCCCTGATCTTGGTTATTTATTGCCTTTTGCTGAAGTATTGCTCCTCAAAAGACAGCATTAGCTGTAGGGGTCTGCCTGCATACCATGATCCAAACGACGGATTAATAAAACCTACACTGACACACATATATTGTGTTTTGCCAGTCCTGCTGAGTGTCTGACCACCTGCACACCAAGAGAGGTTTGTTACTATGGCTGGCCTTGAGCAGCTCACACTCCAGGCATTTATGTGGTATACAATTAACAACAGAAGCTCTGAGTCAACACGCTTGTGGATAATTAACATGATTATGAGAGTAGTTCTATGAATGATTAATGCTCAGGTATCACAAACTAACCTAAATAACATTAAGGGGCAATTTCCCTGGTCGTCCTGCCTGCTGAGTGGGCCATCTGGCTCAGAGGTTAGTTAATGGAGTTAGGGTAAACAGACTTAACTGGAGAAGCCTTTATTACCCCTAGTATTACCCCTGTGACCTAATGCTCTAAGGTAAAAACTGGCTGCCTTCAGCCTGTTCAATCGTTTCAAGCTATGTGACCTTTCAGCCTTTCAAAATGTTTGTGACTATTCCTTATAACTTTCCTTAATATTTATCTTTAATATTTCTGCCACCATCCTGAATGAATCCCAACATTCTACTAGCTTCAAATTTGTTTGCTCTTGATTCTCTTCTTCTAATTGTGATGTTAAGGTGTCAATTTTATATCTTTCCAGGTTCTGATGTGGCCATTTAGTGCTATAAATTTCCCTCTAAACAGCTGTGTCCCAGAAATTCTGTTACATGGTCTCTTTGTTCTCATTGGTTTCAAAGAACTTATTTATTTCTGCCTTAATTTCATTATTTACCCAGTAGTCATTCAGGAGCAGGTTGTTCAATTTCTACATAGTTGTGCAATTTTTGAGTTAGTTATTAGTTAGTTATAATAGTTGATCTTAGTTATTCCTTATCTTCTTCTAGCTTTTGAATTTGCTCTTGCTTCTCTAGTTCTTTTAATTCTAATGTTAGGGTGTCAAATTTAGATCTTTACCACTTCCTCCTGTGGACATATGGTGCTGTAAATTTCCCTCTAAACACTGCTTTTAGCTGTGTCCCAGAGATTGTGGTTTTGTCTTTGTTCTCGTCAGTTTCAAAAAACTGCTTTATTTCTGCCTTAATTTTGTTATTTACTCAGTAGTCATTCAGGAATAAGTTACTTGGTTTCCATGTAGTTGCACAGTTTTGAGTAAGTTTCTTAAACCTGAGTTCTAATTTTATTGCACAGTGGTCTAAGACACTGAGATGGATTCCGTTCTTTTGCATTTGATGAGGAGTGTTTTACCTCAAATTATGTGGTTAATTTTAGAATAAGTGTGATGTGGTGCTGAGAAGAATGTATATTCTGCTGATTTGAGGTGGAGGTTCTGTAGATGTCTATTAGGATGGCTTGGTCAAGAGCTGAATTCAAGTCCTGAATATCTTTGTTAATTTTCTATGTAATTGATCTGTCTAATATTGACAGTGGGGTCTCCCACTATCAATTCCCACTATTATTGAAGGTTAAATCTCCCACTATTATTGGTGTCTAAGTCTCTTTGTCAGTCTCTAAGAACTGCTTTATGAATCTGGGTGCTTCTGTATTGAGGGCATATATATTTAAGACAGTTGGCTCTTCTTGTTGCATTGATCCCTTTGCCATTATGTAATGCCCTTCTTTGTCTTTTTTCATCTTATTGGTTGAAACTCTGTTTTATCAGAGATTGTCATTGCAACCCCTGCTTTCTATTGTTTTTCACTTTGTAAATATTCCTCCATCACTTTATTCTGAGCCTATGTATATCATTCCACATGAGATGGGTCTCCTGAGTACACCACACCAATTGGTCTTTATTTTTTTATTATTATTTTATTATTATTTTTTGAGACAGAGTCTCACTCTGCAGCCCAGGCTGGAGTGCAATGGTGCAATCTCTGCTCACTGCAAGCTCCACCTCCTGGGTTCATGCCATTCTCCTGCCTCGGCCTCCTGAGTAGCTGGGACTACAGGTGCCTGACACCATGCCTGGCTAATTTTTTGCATTTTTAGTAGGGACAGGGTTTCACCGTGTTAGCCAGGATGGTATCGATCTCCTGACCTTGTGATCCACTTGCCTTGGCCTCCCAAAGAGCTGGGACTACACGCATGAGCCACCACACCCGACCCACACCAACTGGTCTTGACTCTTTATCTAATTTGCCAGTCTGTATCTTCTAATTGGTTCATTTAGTGTATTTACATTTAAGGCTAATATTATTAGGTGTGAACTTGATCCTGTCATTATAATGCTAGCTGGTAATTTTGCCCCTTAATGGATGGAGTTTGTTGATATTGTCAATGGTCTTTACAATTTGGTGTGTTTTTGCAGTGGCTGGTACCAATTTTTCCTTTCCATATTTGGTGCTTTCTTTGGGAACTCTTGTGAGGTAGGCTTGGTGGTAACAAAATCTCTCAGCATGTGCTTGTCTGTAAAGGATTTTATTTCTCTTTTGCTT
Organism: Pongo abelii; assembly: GCF_028885655.2. Classification (NCBI taxonomy): domain Eukaryota; kingdom Metazoa; phylum Chordata; class Mammalia; order Primates; family Hominidae; genus Pongo; species Pongo abelii. The sequence goes on along the minus strand of NC_072009.2, from coordinate 6,204,731 downwards.
ATGAAGCTTAAGTTTGGCTGTATATGTAATTCTGGATTAAAAATTCTTTTCCTTAAGAATGTTGAATATTGGCCCCCCACTCTATTCTGTCTTGTAGGATTTCTTCAGAGAGACCTGCTGTTAGTCTGATTGGCTTCCCTTCATTCATGGGATGCAAGGCTGTTTCAAGGTATGCAAATCAATAAACATAATCCATTGCATAATATAACCAATGACAAAAAACACATCATTAGGTCAATAGATGCAGAAAAGTCCTTTGATAAAATTCAGCACCCCATCATGCTAAAAACTCTAAGTAAACTAGCTATTGATGGAATATATTTTAAAATAATAAGAGCTATTTATGACAAACCCACAATCAATATCACACTAAATGGACAAAAGCTGGAAGCATTTCATTTGAAAACCAGCACAAGACAAGGATCTTATCTCTCACCACTCTTATTCAACATAGTATTGGAAATTCTGGCCAAAACAATCAGTCAAGAGAAAGAAATAAGGGGTATTCAAATAGGAAGAAAGGAAGTCAAATTATCTCTGTTGGCAGATGAATGACTGTACATTTAAAAAACACCATCATCTCAGCCTCAAATCTCTGTAAGCTGATAAGCAACTTCAGAAAAGTCTCAGGATAAAAAATCAATGTGCAAAAATCACAAGCATTACTATACACCAATAACAGACAAATAGAGAGCTAAATCATGAGTGAACTCTCATTCACAATAACTACAAGAGAATAAAATACCTAAGAATACAACTTACAAGGGATGTGAAGGATTTCCTCTAGGAGAACTACAAACCATTGCTCAAGGAAATAAGAGAGGACACAAACAAATAGAAAAATATTCCATGCTCATGGATAGGAAGACTCAATATTGTGAAAATGGGCATACTGCCCAAAGTAATTTATTGTTGTCCCCATCAAGCTACCATTGACCTTCTTTATTGAATTAGAAAAAAAGACTTTAAATTTCATATGGAACAAAAAAGAGCCCGTATAGCCAAGACAATCCTGATTTAATAAATGGTGTTGGGAAAACTGGCTAGCCATATTCTGAAAAATGAAACTGGACTCCTTTCTTATACATTACACAAAAACTAACTCAAGACAGATGAAAGACTTAAACATAAAACCTAAAACCATAAAAACCTTAGAAGAAAGCCTTGGCAATACTATTCAGGACATAGCCATGGGCAAAGAATTCATGGCTAAAACACCAAAAGCAATTGCAACAAATACCAGAATTGACAAATGGGATCTAATTAAATGAAAGAGCTTCTGCACAACAAAAGAAACTATCATTAGACTGAACAGGCAATCTATAGAATGGGAGAAAATTTTTGCAATCTATCCATCTGAAAAACGGTAAATATCCAGAACCTACAAAGAACTTAAACAAATTTTCAAAACAAACAAACAACCCCATCAAAAAGTGGATGAGGATATGAACATACACTTCTCAAAAGAATACATTTATACAGCCAATAAACACAGAAGATAAGCTCATTATCACTTGTCATTATAGAAATGCAAATCAAAGCCACAAAAAGATACCATCTCACACCAGTTTGAATGGTGATTATTAAAAATTCAGGAAACAACAGATGCTGAAGAGGGTGTGTGGAATACTTTCACACTGTTGGTAGGAGTGTAAATTAGTTCAACCACTGTGGAAGACAGTGTGGAAATTTTTCAAGGATCTAGAACTAGAAATACCACTTGATCCAGCAATTTCATTACTGGGTATATATCCAAAGTATTATAAATCATTTAACTGTAAAGACATATGCACACGTATGTTTACTGCAGTACTGTTCACAATAGCAAAGACTCAGAACAAACCCAAACGCCCATCAATGATAGAATGGATGAAGAAAATGAGGCATGTATATGCCATGGAATACTATGCAGCCATCAAAAAGGATGAGTTCATGTCTTTTGCAGGCACATGGATGAAGCTGTAAGCCAGCATTCTCAGCAAACTAACAGAGGAACAGAAAACCAAACATGGCATGTTCTCACTCATAAATGGGAGTTGAACCATGAGAACACATGGACACAGGGAGGGGAATATCACACACTGGGGCCTGCCCAGGGGTGGGGGCTAGGGTAGGAATAGCATTAGAAATACCTAATGTAGATGGTGAGTTGATGGGTGCAGCAGATCACCATGACATATGTATACCTGTGTAACAAACCTGCACATTCTGCACATGTATCCCAAAACTTAAAGTATAATTTAAAAAATATAAAAAAGGAGCATTTACCAATGACCAAACTTTATCCTGTAATCCAGGGTTTATATCTAAACTGAGTAGTTTGGCATCCTTTCTGATTTTTACTTAGCTAGTTTTCCAAAGTGACATGCTATTTACATATCCTAACTCATCTTAAAAAGTTGTTTCAGATGCGCCTAAATAAAAGAAAAAAGTCTCAAATATCAATGAAAGATTGCAAATATTAGCATGCAGTTGATATTCAACTATTTTTGACCTATAAACCAAAGTGGCAATTTCTTGTAGTTCAACTTACAAATAATTTATTAACTTAGAACTCACTCGGTGTTTCTGTTTCCTTTCCATAGTACAGTGGAAATTGAAAGAGATGAAAAATGGAGATTTTGGTTTCATTGTCTGAACTGCCTTGTATTTAGTTCAATAAGTAATGGTTCATTGATTCACTGACTCACTCATGCTATGAGGATTTATGGATATTCATTATGTATCCACAAATGTACTATATTGTGTGACTACCAAAGAGAAGGAAACTGCCTTAAATAAAAATCTGATGTGAACTGGTTTTAGCGTGTTTGAGAAGAGATGGTGAACTCAGAAAACTTAGCACAGCACCTGTATTAGTCCATTCTCACAGTATTAATAAAGACATGTCTGAGGCTGGGTAATTTATAAAGAAAGATATTTAATTGACTCAGAATTTGGCATGGCTGAAGAGGCCTCTGGAAACTTACACTTATGGCAGAAGAGGGAGAAAACACACCTTTTTTCATATGGCAACAATAAGAAAAATTTCATGGCAATAGAGGGAAAAGCACCTTGTAATTTATAAAACCATCAAATCTACTATTGCAAGAAGAGCAGCATAAGGGTAACCAGCCTCATGATTCAATTATCTCCCAGAAGGTTCTTCCCAGGACAAGTGGGGATTATAGGAATTCAAGATGAGATTTGAGAGGGGACACAGCCAAACCATATCAACACCATTCTTGAGAACTTTGCCACTGGTGTTGTGAAGTTTTGACTAAACTCTCAGAGTATTTTAAAGAGCCCACAGAAGACATGCTTAGTGATTTTTTTTCTTTTTAAAAAAATTCTTGGTTAAAAACTGGAAGGTTAGTACAGCATGAAGAAGTCAGATTGGATATAAAGAATTTCCTAACTAAAAGTATGATATCCATAGAAAACACATTTAAATGTTCGTTTCCAGGAAAGGGTCAATCTCTACCTACATTCTCATAGAGTACATACAACTCAAGTTTTATTTGTTGTGTCCTGTGATTCTCCTCTAAGGTGTCACATTTTTATTTCCCTGTCCCTGTGGGGAAAAATAAACATAGAGAATGAAGCACTTTTACAACTTTGATTAACTTTACACAGAAGGATGAGATCATGTATTTGGAGGTAAACTTGGGATTTCTAGGATGATGAGTGTATTTAGTAACACCATAAGGAATAATGACCCCACTATGAAAAGTGGTTAAGCAATGGGATAATGTCTCCAACTCTTTATTTTCTGGGAGAAAAAACGTTCTAATGATGATCATCATATTTTATAACGGATTTAGTGGCTGACTAATTGTGTTTTGATTTTCTGGGATTAGTGCTTAGTGCTGTAATTGTAATTTCTTCTGATTTCTGACTCCACTGTGGTTTTCAACTACTCAATTTCTTCTGAGCACCAGAAGAACTGAACATCTCACACATTTTGTAATTTTTCAGTCTCCTTTAACAAACAGTGGGTCACTTTGAGGCTCTTGTTTTGGTGTTATCTCAGAATTCCAGATGCCAGACATCGTGTTTTGCACTCCGCGGTAAAAGAAGCTAGAATTTATGGCATTCCTACAATCCACCCAGTCTTTTATACGTACTTCAAGTATCTTATGTCCTTTAATCATCATAAAAATCATAAGTGGTAGGTGCTATTGTGATTTTCATTTTACACTTAAGAAGCCTGAAGTTTAGACATGTTCAGCGACTTGCCAACACAATGCTGATAAGTGGTGGGACAGAATGAAACAAAGGTAGTTTGACTGTATAGCATGATCCTTGGGCATTTTTAATGAGAAAAATATCTTCCCAAATGGGATGAAAATTAATTCCTGGGAGGTGACAAAATCATTTATTTTATGTATGAAGCTCAGAGATACAGACATACACAGATAAGGAGTATAAAAGTTTGTATGGGCGTAGGTTAGAAAAAAATGTGTAAAATACTACTTAGTGGGCAATTACCCCAATCTGGAGTGTGAACTGCCCTACTGACTTGATTCAAACCCATAGAATACATCAAAGATGGCAGGATATCACTTCCATAATGAGTTACCTAGGACAATGGCTTCTATCTTTCTACTAGAGTTTCTTTTGCTGGCTGTGACTAAAATAAATTGTCATATAGAGATCTACAAGACAAGAAACTGATGCTGACCTCTTGCCAATAGCCAGCAATGAAATGAGCCATATTCTCTAATTATCTGCAGGGAACTGAATCCTGCCAACATAGACATGAGCTCAAAAGAAGATCCCACCCCATTCAAGACTTCCTGTGACTTGTGGTCAGCACCTTGACTGCATCCTCGGGAGACCCTGAAGCACAAGACCCATCTAAGCTATCACTGGAGTCCTGAACCACAGAAATCGTCAAATCAATATGTGTTGCTTAAGCTGAGAATGTTGCAGTTACATGTTACACAACAATAGATTATGAATCCAAGGAGTTTAAAATACTTAAAATACTTGGTTTAGACACATAAGAAAAACCCAAGGTAGCTACTGTGGATCCTATGTATTAGTTTGTTTTCACTTCACATGAGATTAGCTAAATGAATTCCAGCCAAACTTAAAATTTATGTTTGAAGATAATCGATTTAAAGAATAAGGAGATCACAGATTTTCCTAGTTGAGGGGCTAGAACTCTGCATTTTAAAATCCTTCCCAAGAACAGCTACAGGCAATGTTTGACCTGATTTGTTTATGGAGCAAAATGTGGAAAACTTCAGGATAAATATATTGAATAATGATTAGCTAGTTGGCTGTCAAGGCTGTTGTTTTATTTTGGTGTCCAGCTGGACTCTGCTCAGCCCCCTGCCCAGAGGTTCATGGATGCACAGACAGATGACTCACAGGTACAAATTTATGTTTCTCCATTTGTGATCGCCTTATTGAGGGTGAATCTGAATTTCCTAGTCCACTGACTCAAATGTTAATCTTCTTTGGCCACAATCTCACCTACACACCCAGTAATGATACTTCACTTCATTCAATCTAATCAAGTTGGCACTCACTGTTAAACATCACATGACTGCATCATATCCAGAATGTCTATGTTCCCCCAAAATTCTTATTTTGAACACCAACTCCCAGGGTGATGATGTTGGGAGGCAGGGCCTTAAAGACAAATGTGTCCACCAGCCATAGCTACAAGAAACATGATTCTAAAGTGTTGTTCTGTTTTGTATTAGTTTAGACTGGGCTGAGATGAGAAGAAATTATGAGAGCCATGGGTAGGCAAGCAAATAATGTTACAATAGAGGACTGGTGAGAATTAAGGAAGCAGAGAGGGTACTGGTAACAACAAATTTTGGGTCTTCCTAGTCTGCCTAGGATGGGGACTTGGCTGATGCATTTTAGCTAACCTGTTTCCTGGACAAATCCCCAGCTGGGACCTCACAAAATCCATCCCACTCTCTTTATTCTCTACCTTGAATCAGACCTTCTTCTTATTAACAGGGTAAATAGAATCTTTTGAGATGTCTGGCTAATGTCTATATCTTATCTGCATAGAAATGTGACTGTAAATCCATCCACCAGCAAAATGATTGTGTACAAGGTGTGAGCAACATTCCATGACAAAAAAAAAGAAGAAATTAAAAAAATAGGTAATGAGAAACAACTGCAAGGGACTGAAAATAATTTTCAAGCTGTGCTGCAGCTATTTACATTAGGATATGAGCCTGGTAAAGAGGCTATCTGTCAATTCATCTATGCATTTAGGCAAAGAAAGTAAACAGAACTGATATTGGGAAAGGCAGACCCATGGTGATTTTTAAACTTTGGCAACATGTGCATTTTCAACCAGGCATTTGTGATTTTCAGAGATCGGGGAGCCCCAGTTTTAAGAATAAAGCTCTTTTCCTTTATTTCAGCTCCTTGAACTCCGCACTTTTCTATAATGTCTTCTTTGTATTGTTATATTATACTTTAAGTTCTAGGTTACATGTGCACAACATGTAGGTTTGTTATATAGGTATACATGTACCATTTTGATTTGCTGCTCCCATCAACTCATCATTTACGTTAAGTATTTCTCCTAATGTTATCCCTTCCTCAATCACCCATGCCGCAACAGGCCCCAGTGTGTGATATTCCCCTCCCTGTGTCCATGTGTTCTCAATGTTCACCTCCTACTTATGAGTGAGAACATGCAATGTTTGGTTTCCTATACTTGTGATAATTTGCTGAGGATGATGGTTTCCAGCTTCATCCATGTCCCTGCAAAGGACAGGAACACATCCTTTTTGATGGCTGCATAGCATTCCATGGTGTATACATGTCACATTTTCTTTATCCAGTCTATTATGGATAGACATTTGGGTTGGTTCCAAGTCTTTGCTATTGTGAATAGTGCCACAATAAACATACGTGCGCATGTGCATGTGTCTTTATCATAGAATGATTTATAATCCTTTGGGTATATACCCAATAATGAGATTGCTCAATCAAATAGTATTTCTAGTTCTAGATCCTTGAGGAATGGCCACACTGTCTTCCACAATAGTTGAACTAATTGACACTCCCACAAACCGTGTAAAAACTTTCCTACTTCTCCACAGCCTCTCCAGCACTTGTTGTTTCCCGAGTTTTTAATGATTGCCATTGTAACTGGCATAAGATTCTATCTAATTGTGGATTTGATTTGCATTTCTCTAATGGCCAGTGATAATGAGAATTTTTTCATATGTCTGTTGGCTGCATAAATGTCTTATCTTGAGAAGTGTATGTTCATTTTCTAAAAGCAACTAATTCATTCATTTTTAAAAACATTTTTAGTCTTTTCTCCTACATGGTTTCTAACCCACTTTGAAAATCAAGGTTAATTTTAAACTCTGTCTGGTGAGATAAAAAGAATGACAGACATGTATTTTGGTGTGTGACCAACAATTTCAAAAGACGTAGTCTAATGAACTAAAAGAAAGAGATTGGAATGCAGTTATACAGAGAACTCACTCAGTATATTTAGTAAGTTCACATTAGCTAAGTACATCAGAAAAGTACATAAAGCATACCTGTCCAGATAAGTGAGTGATTACAGATGAACACACCCACAGAACCACTACTAAAGTCAAAATTTAAGCACTGCATGCATCTCCAAGCACCCATATCCATTCTCAGACTGCTATAAGGACCTACCCTAGACTGGGTAATTTATGAAGGAAAGGGGCTGAATAGTCTTTTTCCTTTATACATTCAGGGCTGGGGAGGCCTCAGGAAACTTATAATCATGGCAGAAAGAGAAGCAAACACACCCTTCTTCACATAGCGGCAGCAAGGCTAAGTGCAGTGTGAAGGGGGGTAAATCTGCTTATAAAATAATCAGATCTCATGAAAACTCATTTCACTATCATGAGAAAAGTATAGAGATAACCGCCCTCATGATTCAATTGCCTCTCACTGGGTCCCTCTCATGACATGTGCAGATTATGGGAACTCCAATTCAAGAAGAGATTTGTGTGGGAACACAGCCAAATCATATCAATTCACCTCCATATTCCCTTCCAATAATTACCACAACCCAATGCCAAAATAATTACATTTTAATATCATCAATTGGATTTGTCCATTCTCAAACCCTGTATAAATGGAATAATACAGTATTTATTATTCTGAATAGCTTCTTTTATTAACATGTTTCTGAGACCTAGCCACATGGATGTATAGACTGTGTTGTATATTCATTTTTTTCCCTCTATATACACTATTCTGTTTTATGACAAATGTGGCCTTACAGAGGACTGACACAGTTGATTTAGTGATAAATATCAACATCAGTATTATGTTGGCTCTTCAAAGGAGAATGATTGCATCGGTCACTGTAAATAAACACAAACACTAGCCTTTCTTATTTGCTTTCACCATTTGGGGTCAGGCTAAGAAAACCTTGTCAATTATTCTATTCAGTTAAGGATCCAAAACAATGTACTGCATTATAAACAAACATTCCATTATGGAAATCTGATGAGAGAAAACAGATCACATTTATATCTTTGTTAGTCTCTTGCCCCACCTAGTTTCAAATCACAGGGCATATCAAGTTTCAGAACTCTCCATATGGATAGGAATGAGCTGAAAATCAGGCCACGTGTAAAACCATGATTTCTGGAAAGAAAAAAATAGAAGCAGGCATGTTATGTGGTAAGAGTGGGAGCAAGGCTGGGGAAGATGCTTCATATTTTTAAACAAACAGATCTTGTGACAACTCACTCACTATCCCAAGGACAGCACTAAGTCATGAGAGATCCATCCCCATGACCCACCCACACCCTCCCAAGAGGCCCCACCTCCAATATTGGGAATTACAACTCAACATGAGAAGTGAATGGGGTATCCAAACTGTATCATGTGTGCATTGGGCATTTGAATGTCCAAGGTGTGAAGTGCTGGTTCAAATCCTTTGCCCATTTCTTAATTGGGTTGTTAGCCTCTCACTTACTGATTTACAGGAGCACATTGTATATTCAGAATATGTGTGCCTTTTGTTATTTAAACAGGTTGCAAATATCATCTCTGGGTATTGCCTTTTCACTCTCATCATGGTCTTTCATGATCAGTGCACGTTGCTCATTTATCCTTTCCTTTTAACATTAGTGCTTTTCATGCTCAATTTAAGATGCCTTTGAAAATTCTCACCTTCTTCATGGCTGTCTAATGTTATTAATCTTCTTGCTTGCATGTTTCTCTTTGTTATCCATAGATTGGGTAGTTTGAAGCAACAACATGTTTCTAGAAGCAGAACTGTGATCAGATAGTATTTTGATTAAACTACAAGTGTTCCTCAATTCTTTATTTGTATTATCTATTTATTTATATTGGATATTGACAAATTACTATTTTGTATGTGTGTATATATATATAATGAAATAAAAAGTGACACTGTGATGCATATATATCCAGAGAAATGATTGAGTGAAGCTAATTAACGTCATGTACATCAGCTCAGTTCTTATTATTAAACCCTCCTTTCTAATAGAACCGTCAAACCCTTAGACCAGGATTTCCCCATGTCCACTCCTCCCTTTCTTTACTCCTTTTTTAAATGAATTTTATTCTCCTGTTGCATGTGGTGAAACCAACTGAATTTAATTCCTTTCTTTTCTTTTTTTTTTTTTTTTTTTGAGATGGGATCTTGCTCTGTTGCCCAGGCTGGACTGCAGTGGTCCAATCTTAGCTCACTGCAGCCTTGACCCTCTGGGCTCAATGGATCCACCATATCAGCCTCTCGACTAGCTAGCACTACCAGGTGTGTACCACCATATCCACCTAACTTTTGTATTTTTTTGTGGAAGTAAGTTTTCAATATGTTATCCAGGCTTGTCTGGAAATCTTAGATGATCCTCCCTCTTCAGCCTCTCAAAGTGCTGCTATTACAACAGTGAGCCACTGCACCTGGCTTAATTAATTCCTTTATCTTAAGGCTTTCCCCTTTAGTAAAATACACTGATACTTTTCATACAGAATGATTATCAGTCACTTATAACTTAGTACAATTAAGTTACAAAATTTGTCTTATTTTTATGATGTTAGGAATATAAACACTATGAAAGAAAAATGTACTGTGTGCCTATTAAGGGAAGGAAAGAGGACCAAATGTAAAGTTAGAGAAAATAGGAGATAATTTCAGCGACTTCGATAATGGGCAAATCTGCAAATCTTGAAATATACTGCCAGTCAAATGAGATCAAATCATTAATTCAATAGCAGTTCTAATAGTATGAGTAAGAACTATTAGTATAATGAAGACAGCAACAAATCAGTAAGCACTCTTCATTTTTAAATACTGACATGAGAATTCATTGCCTTCAGAACTCATCTGACTATAGTAAATAAATTATGATTCTATGTAAACTTCCTGATAATATTCAGTTTGTAACATTTTCTTAGCTAGATTATTTTCATAAATGCTTTATTTAAATATGATTCTTTAATGAAAAAAATCTGAGTAAACATCTTTTATATAAACAAAATGAATAAGCATTGGCAAAGAAAGCATAAATTATTAATTCAAGGTTACACATGCTTTTCAGGGATACATTCATTAATGCATAAAGTCATTGAAAAATATTTTTGTTGTTCTGTTAAAAAAAACCATTAGGTTTTTGGATTACATTTTAAATCAGATTAAAATTGATTGACTTTTGCTCTGGCAAATAATAAAATATGTAGCAAGGCTAAAAGATTAATTTTTGGTGACCATTACAAGCAATAAATGTAAAGATGGAATAAGAGATATTTTCCTATCTTCATCTATATTCAAATCTTCCCTTATGGGAAACTTGAGTGAGGTCCACTAGTTTTATGTTTACAGATGCTAGATTTTATATGAATTATGTATGCCTGCCAAAAATGTCCAATTTAAGGCTTGCATTTGCACCTGGACACCTTTTTATTTTTCAAATTCAGCCTAAAATGAATTTCACCCTCAATGTCATCAGTGAAATTTTTAAAAGGATATTGGCAGAAAAGGAATAACAGGGGTGATAGAGATTAATTTTAATGACAGAATGGGTTTTCAATAAATAGAAAAAAGCAATGTGAGAGAAATATACAAACATAATTTTATCTGATGTATCCCACTTGGAGAAATTGCTTTGTTATCAATATGTGTAGTTGTAAAATAATCTTGCAGAGATTAAAATTTCAGAAGACAGAGGGTCTTTGTGTATCTGCTCAATTCAAAATCGCTTTCAAGGGAGCTAGAAGACTGAAGCAATTTTCCAGGCAATCAGTTGGAATTTCCCTGTTCTACATAAAGGAGAAAATAGAAATACTTGAAATCTATTATGTCTTGTTCAAGTTGGTCATTAGAGTGATTACTCTGATTTATGACATCCCCTCTGTGGAAACTTTAGTCCTTCCACTCTATTTCTTTTTATGTCAGGAATTTTTAGCCCAACAGCATTTTTAAGTCCTATCTTTGCAAATACAGAAAGATGGAAAGACATTTGTTAAAAGAAAAAGGAAGGGAGGCATTGGAAGACATGAAGAATAGTCTTTGAATTTTAGCTTTGGAAAAGATTAACAGGAATGAGGCAAAGTCCATTTGCAAGAAGAGGACTTCCAGCTGTGGCCAGAAAGACTGCTGGATGCCTGCAGAATGCCCTACTTTGTTCTGATGAGAGACTGCATAAGCCTATCTTATTGGGGTCACATAACCATGGCCATTAGGAAGAAGTATTTTTTAATGAGTTTTGCAGATTAAATAAATGAAAGATGTCTGACATTTTCATCTTCAACCAATCAAGTAGTGTTTTTCAGGGACCATGTTTAGTGCAGGTCAGCAGCCCTAACTCTTGCATTGTTCATGAGTCAATTGTATAAAATTGTATTCATTTATGTACTGGCCAGCAATGTAGGTATAGTGACTTAGTTTGTTCCTACTGCTATAACAAAATATCTTAGACTGGATAATGTACAAAGAACAGGTTATCTTGGGGCTGACATCTATCCAACAAAAGGGGAGGCTATCTTGGGGCTGGCATGTATCTGGTCAGGGAGGCATTTGGAACGTTTCTGACTGGAAATGTCATTTATGCTTTATGGTCATAGCATTAAGCTGATACCCTTTGGACTTAGAGAGTTTTTGATCAAGATGAACTTTAGAATGATAGTGATTGTTCAAGATGGTAATGCTTCTGCTTTGTCAATCCAGACCCTATAGTTATAAAAAGGATGAGGGGCAGAGTATCCTTTCTGGCTACTTCCTGCTCACAAGGGAATGGAGAGTTTTCAGACTCCATAAGCTGGGGTTCCTGGCCTGTGAGAAAGTGACATTCTTTACTTCCCACAGATCAGAAACCCTGTACAGGAACTGTGTGCACAAAATATGAGGACAGTTTTCTAAGGGCTTTATTGGCTTCATAAGACAAGTTTCATTCCTCAAAGAAAGCACACTATTCCAGTCAAAGCCTTGGTAAAATTACCAGTTTCTCCAATTGTGTCCTGTTACAAATGAAACAGATTCTTATGGCATTTAGGCAAACAATTATATCACCATAACTTAATAATATTCACAGATAGTTTCCAAATTCTGGAGAAAATCAAGTAGAGAGAAACAAGTATCCTCCAAATTTTGTTCACATGAGTATACTAAATTATTAAAAGCTGTTAATAGCTCAAAAAATAAGTTTCTTTGACTTTTGAAAGCAAAACAAAATGTTGTAATATTTTAAGCAAAACATCAAAAAGATCCTCCAGTCTCGTATTAGTTCAGTTCATGAGGTTAATTTGTATCCTGCCTGATATTAATGAATATTTTAGCTCTTCAAGAGTCCTGAATGTTTTTCCTTGATTCTGATGTTATAATATGCAAAGTTATGAGAAATCCATATTAAAGAGCACTTTTTAGAGCTTTGTAACTGATTATGAAACCACCTTCAAAAGAGAACCAAAATAAGACAACAATTGTTTATGGATGACAAAAATATTAGGGTAGTCAAAATTAAAGTTACAATCAACAAGGATATCTGTTACCTTTGTGGCACACAATAACTTTACCATAGCAATTATAATTATCACTGATAATGTACACTAAGGTATATCAGAAATATAGCAGTGTCTCACAACTTTGGGACACATACCATTAACGTATTTATACAAATATAGCCCAAAGAAAGCCAAACACCATTTTATATTTGACAATGCTTCCTGTATGATTTTATACCAAATAAGCCAAATTTTAACTTTATATTAGTGTGCTATTAGTGTTAAACTCAATTTGTAATAAAACCTTGTAGACACATTTACCCAATTTTCATGTTTGACAATAGGTAAGACTTTTATAGACACTTTTAAATTAAACCTTTATAATTTTTGCTAAAGAGCAGGTTAGTGCTTTAAGAAAAACCCTTTGTGCTTCTATTTTAATGCTTAATTTACAGAAAAACTGGATGATACCCCTGCAACTTTAGCCAATGTGTTTACATACAGAATTTCCTTTAGAATTAACCCTCCAAAATTGCTTAAGCCTTCATTTTTATGTTGTTCAACTTAAAACAATTCTTTAGTCTTTTAATCTTGGTAAAAATCCACATTCTCATGCCTTCTTATAATCTTTCTACTAAAAGTATATGCAAACTGTGTTTCCCAAAAGTTTTAAATATGTTACAGTGTTAACTTTTAGCAACCTTTAATTAGTTGGTAACTTTGGGGTTTTAATTTAATTATGCACTAGGTGAAGAGCCTAGGACTTAGATAGAAGTGCAGATAAGGTCTTCTTCCAACATTTAACTCCATGTATCCTAGATTTTTACCTCACTGAAAACATGCAAGCTGTACAGCTAGGAATTACCATTTTAGAGGCCTAATCACTTTGAAATTGTACCATAATTCTGGATAAATTCCCTTTTATAAAATTTTTAATGACTTTCACAGGCAATCTCTGAGATGCCTCAACAATACTGTATTTAACACAGTTTATAGTTTACCTTTGAAACAAACATGATAACGGTCCTTTCATAGGACAAACTTCCTTCAGGTCTGTGGAATAGACTGCCTTAAGGCCACAAGATTAGAAGTTAAGGTATTTTACTAAATAGTTCAAGATGTAGCTACCTTCATTAAACCAATATTAATGTTTAATTTATTTAAAAATTATACAAGCAAAATTATATATATATACACACATATATAATTATATATAATATATATTTATATTTTTATAATATATAAATATATATTTATATTATATATTTATATATTTGTATATTTATATATTTATATTTTATATTTATATAAAATATACATATATATTTTATATTTATATAAAATATATATATTTTTATATTTTATATAATAATAAAATATATTAAATATATATATATATATATTTTTTTTTGGCTAATTTCCCAACTGGATTATTGGCCTTTGGGTGAGGCCCTTTAAGAACACGGCTAGGAAAAAGCTTTCAGGGCTTAATAAACAAGCATAGCTGGAAGACAGAGACAAATTTTGAGAGGTACTTACTCACTTCTAATTCCAGGGATTCCATAAGGAAAACAGAGATTTTTTCCATAATGGGATTTGTGGTGCCTTTTCTGTTTTCTTAAGGAATCCCAGGCCAAGAGAAGTCATTTTAGAGTTTTTCATGCTTGCACTAAGAGTGGCAAGACAGAGTGCAGAAAACTAATTCAGTTCACTGAGAATAAACCTTTTCCAGGAAAACAAGATTTATGAAGAGGAAAACATAAAAGCTTTTGAATATACTCATAGCTTCGATATCAATTTTAATGAAGCTGAGTGCTCTTTTTCATTAGGGGTGAGAGTGGAGGTTAGAATTATGTAAATATCATGCCAAGTTAAGTTAAAGGATTGGGTTATGTGCAGGAATTCCCTGTGATAACTAGACGGATTTTCAGAGAAAGATCCCAGATGCTGTTCTGTTCACTCTGTGACAAATCAGACATGGAGAAAGGCACAAGAAAATGAGCAATGCCTACAGGCAGCCATTTCCCTGAGAGGGATAATGGCCAGGTTGGTTTGACTGGTAGTTTTTGAATGAGTAACGGTGGAGAAGAGGGAGAGCGGCAGTTTGGGGCTGGAAGGCTTGAGGGCAAGGGGCGTCAGTGGTGTGGAGAATTTGGACAGGTAAGGAGTGGATGCAGGGGGAGGAGAATATGGAGGGGGTTCATCTGCAGAGTCAAAAGGAGATTTGGAGGAAAGAGAGACCTGGAGAGGGTTTTCATTAAGAAGAAGGATTTCATGAAGGGTGCAAGCTTGACACAGAGTGGGTTGGGATTTAAGGTAGAAGAAAACATGAATATAGAGAACCTCTTGCCATTTGTCATTTCTGATTATGAAGCTGTCAAGTTTCCTGATAATTTGAAAGTTAAAGGTGCCATTTTCAGGCCATTGGCTGTCATTAACTAATCTTTATTGGGGCCAGGCCATGGTGCAATAAAAAACCAAATGCTTTGGCTTTATTCTTCCCATGAGACACATTTGGTGAGGCTGTGAAGGAAACAGCCTAGTGGAGAGGACATTTGGCACACTTGTGGGCTGGTGAGGAGAAAATGAGTCTGTCAGTTTTTGATCTAGGCATCCCCAGAGAAATGACAGAGACCCAGAATCCTCTTCCTAAAGAGGATGGTCAAGCTGAGGTGAAACTGGACATCCCCAAGATTTCTTCTAGCTTAGATGCACTGGTCCTCTGAGGACTGGGATGGCAGACCTGAGTTTCCTGGGTACCATGAGAAAGCCAGAGGAGGGCAGATCTTACTAGTCAGCTGGGTTAGTGTCTGATATTCGATGTTCCAGTTGGAATCAGCAAAGATCCTTTTAGACTGTTGCCACACAAGGAAAAAGAGAAGGAAGGATGAATGAAATACTCTTGGCAGGTGGTCAGAGGTGGATTCTCAAGACCTGAAGGTTTTGAAAACCCACTGCAGGAGACATTTATGGCAGGGTTAGAATGTCTCCAGCCAGAGGGGAGGTTATCTCACGGCTGGCAAATCTCTGGTCAGGTGGATTTGGAATGTTTCTGGTTGGAGATGGCATTTGTGGTTTATGGTCATGCTGACCTTAGCCATTAGGCTGTTGCCCTTTGGATTTAGATGGTTTTTGATCAAGGTGAACTTTAGGATGATGGCACTTGTCCAAGATGGCAATGCTTCTGCTCTATCATATACGGTATGTTTTATATATTACATAAAACATACATTAAGACTTATGACATATATTACAACAGTTTTAATCCATATAATGTCATACAAGTGCATCTAAAATGTGTTCTTTGCAATTCATATAAGTATATAATTATGCATATATATATAGACAATTACCACATATGGTATAAATATATACTGTGTAAGTAAATACATATGTGTGCATTAACTAAATATGTATATGTAGTCATACATTGCTTAATGATGGGAATACATTCTGAGAAATGTGTCATTAGATTTCATCATTGTGCACCTCATAATGCCTTACACAAACCTAAAAGCTATAGTTACTGCTCACTCAGGCTGTATGGTACAGTCTACTGCTCCTAGCCTGCAAACCTTGAGTTCATGTTACTGTACTGAATATTGTAAGTAACTGTAACACAATGGTATTTGTGCAACTAAACATACCTAAACCAAGAAAAGATACATTGAAAGCATGGTATTATAAACTTATGGGATCACAATTATCTATATAGTCTATTGTTGACTAAAATATCATTATATGGTACATGATTGTATATTTATATTTATATATATGCATAAAACAAAGAGTACATCTTAGATTCATTTTTATAACATTATATGGATTAAAATTGTTGATGAAAAGAGTCAAACTCTGTAAAATATTTGAAGAGATTTATTCTGAGTCAAATATGACTGACCTTGTCCCATGACATAGACCTCAGGATACCCTGAGAATATGTGCCCAAGAAGCTTGGGGCACAGCTTGGTTTTATACATTTTAGGGGGACATGAGATATCAGTCAAATACATTTAAGATATACATTCATTTTGTTCAGAAATGTGGGACAACTCAAAGTTGGTAGGCAGCCTTCCAGATTATAGACAGATTTAAAATTTTATTATCAATAAAAAGGAATATCTAGGTTTGAATAAGAGGTTGTGGAGAATAAAGTTTCATCATACAG
This sequence comes from Pongo abelii, assembly GCF_028885655.2. Lineage (NCBI taxonomy): Eukaryota > Metazoa > Chordata > Mammalia > Primates > Hominidae > Pongo > Pongo abelii. The sequence goes on along the minus strand of NC_072009.2, from coordinate 6,187,630 downwards.
ATGAGACCTCCAGGTAGCAAGTCCCCAGAGAGAATATACTGTAAATGTTTCTTATCAAACTTAAGGTCTCTGTTGATGTTAAATGCTGGTCAGCTTTTCCTGAAAAAAAGGAAAAGGGACCAGGGTATAATGAGGCATGCCTCACCCCACCTTCCAGTCATTTGCTCTGGCATACAGGACGAAGTTGATGCAAATGGTTGGGCGGGGCTGGGGGTATGTGCTTAATTTTGATGTTAACCACAATACTTCACAGCTATTTTCAACATGTGAATTTGGGGAGACACATGCATACCCTAGCACATTTGATAACTCTAGCTTCTAAGTACAAAAGGAAAGTTACAACGGTTAAATAAACTGCCTAAAATTACACACCTCACATGTAGGAAACACAGTTGCATACCAGATCTGCCTGATTCTAAATCAGACCAATATGATATTCAATTTTAATCTATAATATATATATAATATATAAATATATAAGTATGTATTTGTATTTAAATATATAGTTTATATGTGTGTGTATATACACACATATTTTATATATGTAATATAATATACAATATATAATATATAACTATATATATAATATATATATAATCCACACATGTATAAGACATTCTTATCAGAACTCATGTAGATTATTACAACCATAATCCTTAGAGTTTATATTAAGAGTTATTTAATTCTCTTTCAAGAGCTATATTTTTCTGTTCTATGATCCCACAGAGAGTATATGTGTGTGTGCATGCATGCACACTATTTCTCTGGAATACTTTCTGCTGTTTTCCCATGAGACTTGAAGTCACACAGAGTTGGTGCCATGGGATGATTATTGTTGTCCCTCCAGTACTGATCCCAGCCTCTGGAATTTACTAGGCTCTGTACTTCTTGCATGCCCAGTAAATGAACAATGAAGTAGCACCTAGAAGGCATACCAGTGTTTCTGCAGCTATTGTGTGCAGCAAACACACCAAAACCTTCAGAACAGCCTTTTAACTCCAAACAACTGTCATTTGAATTAGAAACAAAGAGAAAATTATGAACACTTTAATGCTAAGATGACTATCTGAAAGAAAACTGAAAAGATGAGTTGACATTTAATACATTTTCCAGAATAATTTATGTCTATTTAATATGAACATTTTAATTCATATAAAACTTTTTTCTATTTTCTTTTTCAGTAGCTTTTGCCCCACTCAAGTAGAGTCCTGACTTTGATGACACTATGGGAGCTCAATGTCTTCACTGAGTTGACAGATCAAAGACCTAGAAATACTTTTCCAGGAATCTTAGAATTGTTAACTACACTCTGGCCTGTCATATTTGTCTGTAAAAGAACAGAAAACTGCTTTAAGAGATGCAAAAGAAGATAAATGTGAATGACACTATTAACATTTATAATTAAGGGAAAGGCAAGTACAGACCAGGAATGGAAATGATTGTCCTTTTCTCTGATGGTTAAATGAAGAACTTTGTCCATATTCCTTCTGTGATTTAAATGTAATTTCTCTTTTATTTAATCTTTGGAGGGATTTTCATTTGTCTACATGGAAAGCATAAGTTCTCACTTCAGTTTTCAGGACTGTAGATGGACTTGGGTGTGGCAATAAATAATTGCAAATGGATTCTTGATGGGTAAAGTCTTATTAGCAGGATGGCTCAGAAGTAATGAAAACAAAAATTTTTAAAATTCAAACAGGCTGAGGTGGAAAAAAATATACTTAATCAAATTCACAACTCTAAGTAGTAGATAATGATGCTATATTTTTAGATAAAGCACTATCTTTTGAAAAGGAAATTTAAAAGTGTTGCTCTAAACACATCTATAAATACTGAAAATAATTGTTGTTTAATATAAACCTTGGTAAATAGAGACCAGTCATCTTACTTCATTACAGACCCAATAGCCTTCAGTGAAAATGTTACAATGTTTTGTTTCATTTTGTTTTGTTTTTCTCTTGGTGCATTGAAACATGTTCTGCAGGGAGGGTGCCATGTCTCATGCCTGTAATCCCAGCACTTTGGGAGGCCAAGGCAGAGGAAATCACCTGAGGTCAGGAGTTTGAGACCAGACTGGACATGGTGGTATCCTGTCTCTACTAAGAAAGCAAAAAATTTAGCCAGGCATTGTGGCATGTGCCTGTAGTCCCAGCTACTGGGGAGGTTGAAACAGGAGAAATGCTTGAACCCTGGTGGCAGAGGTTGCAGTAAGCTGACTTAGCACCAATGCACTCTATCTAGCCTGGGTAACAGAGCAAGACTCCATCTCAAAATAAATAAATAAGAAGAAGCATACTCTGCAGTTTTCCCTGAACATGTTCTACTGTCAGATCTGCCCTGGAGTATTTGATCAACTCATTTCATTACTAACCCAGCATTTCTTGTTTGTGTAATTGTTAGATGAAACTAATCCAAGTGCTCAATATCACAGGCAAAAAATCACCTTGGTTAGTTGAGCCTAAGATGGCAAGAAAAAAGCAGTTGCCTGGCTGAATTTATCACATTTAGACTTACTTATTATGTTACTTAATATTTTTATTTAAGACTAGAGAACATAGTATATACAATTCTGATTCTTTGTAAAATGTTGACACTTCTTTTATGCCTAGGACATGGTTAAATTTTCTAAAATGTACATTTTAAGATGAAAAGATTATTAGTGGATGTAAAATTCAGTATATATCTTATGACACATTTGTATTAATTGTATTGTTCAAATGTAACATCTCTACTTCTGAAACCACTTGTCAAAATTATAACTGAGGAAATTATGACACTAAAATAAATCATACCTAACCAACTCCTTCTTGCTTCTAATCTTTAAGCTGTCGTTGTTCATTCCTGGGCATAGGCTGAACTAACTTTGGGAAGGGATTTGGTTCATGGTTTGACTATGAAACAAAATTGATATTAGCCCTTTCCCAAAAATATCCCATTCTTGTCTGGGAACCAGTCTGTTTTGTAGGCCTAACAAAATAGGTACAAGATTAGAAACTATACTGTAGGGGTCATTCAGCCTCTGGAAGAGTCTGAACCTACCCCAAATTTTTCTTGGGGATAATATCACTGTAGTAAAACCTAAGATCAGTGCTTGAGATATTTTCAGACCCTGAACTGGATGGATTAGCTGACATCAACCCGACTGTTAATCTGGCTCACCCAGTTCTGCCATCCCACCCAGGGAGAGAAAACAGCAAGAAAACCTCATTTCAACCCTCTATTATTCTATCTCCAACTTGACCAATCAGGTCACCCCCCACTTTCCAAGCCCCTACTCAATGGATTATCTTTAAAACTCTGATCCCTGAATGCTCCAGGAGAATGACTTGAGTAATAATAAAACTCCAGTCTCCCATGCAGGCAGTTGTAAATAAAATACCCTTTCTCCATCGCAATTCCCCTCTCTTGAAAAATCAGCTCTGTCTAGGCAGCAGGAAAGGTGAACACATTGCATAAATAAAGAAGCAGTTATGCTTCTTTATTTTTTATTGTTTGATAGTTTGATCTCTTCAATTTTTAAACTTAAATTCCTTATAGACAAAATTTTTCCTGAAGCTTTTCCTGTCATGCTTGATATGGTTTGATGCTATATTGTTGTGTTCCACATGTCTTCATAATGGGCAAACTTTCTTATTCTATAATTTTCTTATTTAGAATATACCATCATCCTTGAAATGTTATTTATAAATTGTTTATCCAAATTCTATGTAGTCAGACAGTAAAATTGCTACCCCAAAGCAGGCACCTCTTAGAAAGGGTAGAGCAAGAATTAAACACAGAAGAAAAAAAGACATATTAGACTTTGTCAATGGTAAATTATTTACTTATGAAAACACACTGTTAATAAACCATAAAAATAAGCCAAAGACTGAGAGGTAAACATTGGCAATACATGTTTATAATCAAGGACTTCAATCGAGAATATATAAAAACTAAAACAACAATAAAAAAGAAAAGACATCCACTGAAAAATGAGCAAACATTTTAGACACAACTAAAGAATATATAGAAATGGCCAATAAATACCATGAAAAGCGGCTCAACATCATTAGTCATCAGCATATACAAATTAAAACCATGAAAACATAATTTCCCACCAAATACAAGAACTGAAATTTAAAAAAAATACTAGTTGCATAGATTGGTACTTCCCCACATTGCCAGTGAACACCAGCATTTTCTTATAAAACCACACATACTGACCCTATAATTTATACTTCTGTGCTTAATATTGACCTAAGAGAAATAATATTTGTATGTCCATAAAAAGACTTCAGCAAGAATATTCATAAAATCTTTATTTCTAATAAGCAAAGACTGTAAATAATGCAAATGCCATCAACAGAAGAATGCGGGCGTACTCATACAATAAAATATTACTCAGCACTGAAAAGCAGCAAATCACTGATGTATAGAACAATATAGAGAGGGAGATACGGCCATATTGGGTGCACTTGAACTTCAAGGCAAAAAATCTAATCATGTTGATGGAAATGAGAAAACTTGCTGCCTATATTTGATGGTGGAGATAGACTGGAAGTAGTCATTAACAGAGCAGGAGCATCACCATATTGGCCAATCACCACCATTCTAAAGTTTCCCTTGATCAAAACCAGGCTAAATCCAAAGGGCGTCAGCCTAATGACTAAGTTCAGCATGGCCATAAACCACAAATGACATCTCTGACCAGAAACATTCTTACCATAATATAAACACTTTCCCAACTAGAGACAGGCCAACCCTAAGATAACCTCCTCTCTAACCAGAGACATGCTAATCCTGCCATAAACTTCTCCCCCACCCAGAAACATTTCAAGATCTTGATAAGCCTCCTCATCCTAAAACATATCTATACTCAGTCTTTAGGGAAAATCATCCCTGGACAGTATTCACCAGAAGCCCCTCTCTGGTTAATTTCTCCAGAACAAACTTGTCTTTCATTGTGGATCCACTTTTTATGTTTCTTTCCTCTTCCTTTAACTGTTGCATTTGGTACCAAAGCTGAGGACGGGTGTTGGGGGTAGAGGCTCTCTTGGAACCCAGGAAGCAGTGGATAGCAGCTGCTCATCTCCCTGGATCCTGAAAATCTCTGGCCATTGATCCCATCTTGTCTCTCACTTCACTTTTCTGCAATTTGAATGAGGAGGAAAAATAACCTGAAGGAGACTGTGAGGTTTGGGCTAGGGTTGCTCCCCAGTGGGTTGTTACAAACCTCAAGCCTCAGGAACCCACCTCTGACCATTGCAATGGCTTTCACTCTTTTCCCTCCTCTTCCCTAATCCTTGCTTCTCTCTCTCTTTCTTTATATCTCTCTCTTTCTCGTAAATCTCCAGACCAAGAGGTCTTTTGGCAATTCCAACTGGAACATCCAATATCAGATGCTAATTGAGTCAACTGGTAAGATCTGCCCTATCTTCACTTTCTTGCAGTACCCTGGAAAGTCAGTCTGCCAACCAGATCCTCAGAGTGACAGGTGAAGCCAGTGGGGCTTCTGGGTTGGGTGGGGACTTGGAGAACTTTTCTGTCTAGCTAAAGGATTGTAACTGCACCAATCAGCATTCTGTGTCTATCTAAAGATTTGTAAATGCACCAATCAGGACTCTGTGTCTAGCTAATCACATAGGGGATTTGGAGAACTTTTCTGTCTAGCTAAAGGATTGTAAATGTGCCAATCACTGCTCTGTGTCTAGCTAAAGGTTTGTAAATGCATCAATCAGCACTCGGTAAAAATGGACCAATCAGTACTCTGTAAAATGGACAATCAGCACTCTGTAAAATGGACAAAACAGCTCTCTGTAAAATGGATGAATCAGCAGGATGTGGGTAGGGCAAATTAAGGGAATAAAAGCAGGCCACCCAAGTCAGCAGTGGCAACTGGCTCTGGTCCCCTTCCACATGTGGAAGCTTTGTTCTTTCACTCTTCACAATAAATCTTGCTGCTGCTGACTCTTGGGGTCCATGCTGCCTTTGTGAGCTGTAACACTCACTGCGAAGGTCTTCAGCTTCACTGCTGAAGTCAGCAAGACCACGAATCCACCAGGAGGAATAAACAACTCTAGACACCCTGCCTTTATGAACTGTAACATTCATTGTGAAGGCCTGCAGCTTCACTCCTGAAGTCAGCAAGACCACAAAACCACCAGAAGGAAGAAACTCCAGCCACATCTGAACATCAGAAGGAACAAACTCTGGACACACCATCTTTAAGAACAGTAAACTCACCGCAATTGTCCACGGCTTCATTCTTGAAGTCAGTGAGACCAAGAACTCACTAATTCCAAACACATTTTGGCAACCAAGAAGGGACCATTACCCATTGCTAACTGGTGAGACTATAGCCTATTGCCAAGCAGTGAGTACAATCAGACCCATTTTACTTGCTATTCTGTCCTATATTTCCTAGAATTCAGGGGCTAAATACCGGCACCTGTCAGCCAGTTAAAAGTGACTAGTGTGGCCACCATATTAAACATATGGGTGTCAGATTTTCTGGGAAAGTTATCTCTAACAACCCCCGACTCTTTGGAGTTGGGAGTGTTGGTTTACCTGGAACCAGCTTCTGCCTGTCCTGTACTTCCGGTCTGAGCTGAGGGTCAAAAGGGAGGAAAGCCATTCAGCTCCAAGGTCGCAACAACAAGTTGGTTGACACTGCGACCATGAGCGGAACTCTCAAAGTCATGTTGCCCAAGTGAGCATCTCCCATCTATCCTGTCTATCCTGACCCTTGCCTCCTGGGTCCTAATGCTTGCCAGAAAAATGTCCTCTCACCTCTTTTCTCTGAGGCTAGTCCTGCTTCTAAAAAACCACTCCCTGTCTCTTGTCTTTTCTAGTTTCTCCTATAAGGATGATTTCTAGTATAAACTCCAGGACTCTGTTACCTTCTTTAGGCACCCAGGCTCACCAATCAGAAAGACATAATTTTTGCTCAAAGTCCCATCACAGGAGGGACTATCTGGAATTTTAGGATCCATCCTCTGACAAGCAGGCCTAGCAAAAGCAATTCCTGAAGCTAGGATATGGGGAGCCTCAGAAATCATATCCTTTCTATTCATATAAATGAGGACAAAAGGTGTCACTCTTCCAACCCTGGAGATCCTTTCCCTCCCTCAGGGTATGGCCCTCCACTTCATTTTTGGGGCATAATATCTTTATAGGACATGTGTAAGGTCCCAACACTAACAGGAGAATGCTTAGGACCCTAACAGTTTTTTGAGGATGTGTCAGTAAGGGCCACTATATCTGATTTGTATTGGTCCTCTCTGTGATCTAGGAGGACAGGCAAGGTTGCAGGTTTTTGAGAATGTGTCAGTAAGAGTCACTAAATATGATCTTCCTGGGTCCTCCTTGTGGTCTAGGAGAAAAACTAGTGTTTCTGTGACTGCATTGGTGAGTGCAGCTATTCCAATCAGCAGGTTCCAGGGACTCTTGCAGGTTCTTGGGCAAGAGGTGTTACTGCTGCTGCCTCATTGAGCACAACTATTCCTATCAGTGGGTCCATGGGCTGTCACAGGCTCTTGGGCAATGGGAGAAACAAACAAATCAAAGCCTCAGTTGGTTTTATCTTTCCGATAGGAAACACTCAGGCATCAACAGGCTCACCCTTGAAATGCATCCCAAGCCACTGGCACCAATTTGACCCACAAACCCTGAAAAAGAGGTGGCTCATTTTTTTTTTCTGTGCTACAGCCTGGCCCCAATATTCTCTCTCTGATGGGTAAAAATGGACACCTGAGGGAAGTATAAATTATAACACTCTCCTGCAGCTTGACCTTTTCTGTAAGAGGGAAGGCAAATGGAGTGAAATACCTTATTTCCAAGCTTTCTTTTCATTGAAGGAGAATAAACAACTATGCAATGCTTGCAATTTACATCCCACAGGAGGACCTTTCAGCTTACCCTCATATCCTAGCCTCCCTATTGCTCCACTTCCTATTAATGATAAGCCTCCTCTAATCTTCCCTGCCCAGAAGGAAATAAGCAAAAAATCTCCAAAGGACCACAAAACCCCCCAGGCTATCAGTTATGTGCCCTTCAAGCTGTAGGGGGAGAGGAATTTGGCCCAACTCAGGTAACGTCCCCTTCTCCTTCTCTGATTTAAAGCAGATTAAGGCAGACCTGAGGAAGTTTTCAGATGATTCAGATAGTTACACAGATGTCCTACAGGGTCTAGGGCAAACCTTCAATCTCACTTGAAGAGATGTCATGCTATTGTTAGATCAAACCCTGGACTTTAATAAAAATAATGTGGCTTTAGCTGCAGCCCAAAACTTCAGAGATGCCTGGTATCTTAGTCAAGTAAATGATAGAATGACAGCCAAAAAAAGAGGATGAATTCCCTACCAGTCAGCAAGCCATCCTCAGTATGGAAACCCACTGAGAGCTTGACTCAGATCATGGGGACTGGAGTCATAAACATCTGTTGACCTGTGTTCTAGGAGGACTAAAGAGAATCAGGAAAAAGCCCATGAATTAATCAATGATGTTTACCATAACTCAGAGAAAGGAAGAAAATCCTTCTGCCTTCCTTGAGTGGCTATGGGAGGCCTTAAGAAAGTATACTCCCTTGTCATCTGAATCACTCGAGGGTCAATGGATTCTAAAAGATAAGTTTATTACCCAGTCAGCCACAGATATCAGGAGAAAGCTCCAAAAGAAAGCCTTGGGCCCTGAACAAAATCTGGACGCATTATTAAACCTGGCAACCTCAGTGTTCTATAATAAGGATAAAGAGGAAAAGGCCCAAAAGGAAAAGTGAGATCAGAGAAAGTCTGTGGCTTTAGTCATGGCCATAACACAAACAAACCTTGGTGTTTCAGAGAGGAAAGACAATGGAGCAGGCCAATTACCCAGTAGTGCTTGTTATCAATGTGGTTTACAAGGACACTTTGAAAAAGATTGTCCAATGAGAAACAAGCTGCCCCCTTGTCCGTGTCCACTATGCTGAGGCAATCATTGGAAGGTGCACTGCCCCAGAGGACAAAGCCTCTCTGGGTCAGAAGCCCCCAACCAGATGATTCAACAACAGGATTGAGGGTGCCCAGGGCAAGCACCAGCTCATGTCATCACTCTCACTGAGCTCCAGGTATGTTTATCCATTGAGGGCCAGGAAATTGACTTCCTCCTAGACACTGGCATGGCCTTCTCAGTATTAATCTCCTGTCCTGGATGACTGTCCCCAAGGTCTGTTACCATCCAAGGAATCCTGGGACAGCCTGTAAGCAGGTATTTCTCTCACCTTTTCAGTTTTAATTGGGAGACTTTGCTCTTTTCACATGCCTTTCTTGTTATGCCTGAAAGTCCCACACCCTCATTAGGGAGATATATATTGGCCAAAGCTGGACTTATTATCTACATGAATATGGGGAATAAGTTACCCACTTGTTGTCCCCTACTTGAGAAGGGAATCAATCCTGAAGTCTGGCCATTGGAAGGACAATTTGGAAGGGCAAAAAATGGCCACCCAGTCCAAATCAGGCTAAAAGATCCCACCACTTTTCCTTATCAAAGGCAATATCCCTTAAAGCCTGAAGCTCATAAAGGATTACAGGATATTGTTAAACATTTAAAAGCTCAAGGCTTAGTAAGGAAATTCAGCAGTCCCTGCAACACCCAATTCTTGGAGTATAAAAACAAAATGGTCAGTGGAGACTAGTGCAAGATCTTAGACTCATCAATGAGGCAGTAGTTCCTCTATATCCAGTTGTACACAACCCCTATACACTGCTCTCTCAAATACCAGATGAAGCAGAATGGTTCACTGTTCTGGACCCTAAGGATTCCTTCTTCTGTATTCCCTGCACTCGTACTCCCAGTTTCTCTTTGCCTTTGAGGATCCCACAGAACACATGTCCCAACTTACATGGACGGTCTTGTCCCAAGGGTTTAGCGATAGCCCTCACCTATTTGGTCAGGCACTGGCCCGAGATCTATTCCCCTTCTCAAGTCCAGGCACCCTGGGCTTTCGGTATATGGATGATTTACTTTTGGCTACCAGTTCAGAAGCCTCAAGCCAGCAGGCTACTCCAGATGTCTTGAACTTTCTAGCTAATCAAGGGTACAAGGTGTCTAGGTCAAAGGCCCAGCTTTGCCTACAGCAGGTAAAATATCTAGGCCTAATCTTAGCCAGAGGAACCAGAGCCCTCAGCAAAGAATGAATACAGCCTATACTGGCTTATCCTTGCCCTAAAACATTAAAACAGTTGCAGGTTTTCCTTGGAATCAATGGCTTTTGCCAACTATAGATCCCCAGATACAGCAAGATAGCCAGGCCCCTCTATACACTAATCAAGGAGAGCCAGAGGGCAAATACTCATCTAGTAGAATGAGAACCAGAGACAGAAACAGGCTTCAAAGCCTTAAAGCAGGCCCTAGTACAAGCTCCAGCTTTAAGCCTTCCCACAGGACAAAACTTCTCCTTGTACATCACAGAGAGAACAGGGACAGCTTCGGAGTCATTACTCATACTCGTGGGTCAACCCCACAACCAGTGGCATACCTAAGTAAGGAAACTGATGTAGTAGCAAAAAGCTGGTCTCACTGTTTACAGGTAGCTGCTGCAGTGGCTGTCTTAGTGTCAGAGGCTACGAAAATAATACAAGGAAAGGATCTCACTGTCAACTACTCATGATGTAAATGGCATATTAGGTGCCAAAGAAAATTTATGGCTATCAGAAAATAGCCTACTTAGATACCAGGAACTACTCTTTGAGGGACCGGTGCTTCAAATATGGAAGTGCATGGCCCTAAACCCTACCACTTTTCTCCCAGAGGATAGGGAACCAATTGAGCATGACTGATAACAAATTATAGTCCAGAGTTATGGAGCCAGAGGTGATCTCTTAGAAGTCCCCTTAGCTAATCCTGACCTTAACCTATATACCAATGGAAGTTCATTTCTGGAGAATGGGATACGAAGGGCAGGTTATGCCATAATTAGTGATATCCCCAGGGCCAGTGTCCAGTTAGCAGAACTGGTGGTATTTACCCAAGCCCTAGAGCTGGAAAAGGAAAAAAGAATAAGTGTATATACAGATAGCAAGTAGGCTTATTTAATCCTACATGCCCATGCTGCAATATGGAAAGAAACAGAGTTCCTAACCTCTGAGGGAACTCCCATTAAATACCACAAGGAAATTACAGAGTTATTGCATGCAGTGCAAAAACCCAAGGAGATGGCAGTCTTACACTGCCAATGCCATCAGAGAGGTGAAAGAGAAAAGGCAGAAGGAAACTGTTGGGCAGATGCTGAAGCCAAAATTTCTGCCAGGTGGAACCTCCCATTAGAAATACCTATGGAAGGACACTTGGTATGGGACAACTCTGTCCAAGAGATTAAGCCCCAGTATTCCCTTACTGCAACAGAATGGGGAATTTCATGGGGGCATAGTTTTCTTCCCTTGGGGTGTTTAATGACAGAAGAAGGAAAGGTACTTATACCCAAAGCCAGCCAGTGGAAAATATTTAAAACCATCCACCAAACTTTTCATATGGGTATTGAAAACACTTATCCAATAGCGAAATCCCTATTTACGAGCAAATCTCCTCAGGACCATCTGACAGGTAGTCAAAGTCTGTGAGGTGTGCCAAAGGAAAAATCCCTTGGTTCATCATAAAGCCCCTTGGGGGAACAAAGAATAGGTCAATATCTTGGAGAGGACTGGCAGTTATACTTCACCCATATGCCTAAGTCAAAGGGATTTCAGTACTTGTTGTTCTGTGTTTATACATTTACAAATTGGATAGAAGCTTTCCCCTGCAAGAGAGAGAAGGCTCAGTAAGTGACTAAAGTCCTAATTCATAAAATAATTCCTAGATTTGGGCTTCCCCAAAGTTTACGTAGCAACAACGGTCCGGCTTTTAAAGCCACGATAACTCAGGGAATTTCTATGGCACTACAGATACAATAGCACCTTCACTGCACCTGGAGGCCACAATGCTCAGGGAAGGTCGAGAAGGCAAATGAAACACTCAAGAAGCACTTAAGGAAACTCACACAAGAAACTCATCTCCCATTGCCTATTCTTTTGCCCATGGCTTTGTTGAGAAACTGAAACTGTCCTCACAAAATGGGGCTCACTCCATATGAAATGCTGTATGGATTACCTTTTCTCACAAATGAACTCCTACTTAATCAGTAAAGGGCAAAATTGGTCAAAGATATAACTTATTTGGAAAAATATCAACAAAACCTTAAAAACTTACCTGAGGGATGTCACAAAGAAAAGGGAACAAGTTGTTTCAGCCAGGAGATCTAGTGTTGGTCAAATCTCTCCACTATACCTCCCCATCTATGGACTGGTTGTGGGAAGGACCATGCTTGGTAATCTTCTCTACCCCCACTACAGTTAAGGTGGCAGGAGTGAAATCTTGGATTCACCACACCCAAGTTAAACTTTGGACATGCCCTGAGGAACCTGCAGGTCCATCAGCTCAGGAGTCCCAAGATCAGCCAGACCAGCCTTGATACACCTGCGAACCATTGCAGAACTTGCATCTCCTATTTCAGAAGGAAACATCCCAGACTAAAAAGGCTTCTACCACTGATCCTGAAGAAAAACCCTTTCCTCCTTAAAAAAAGATAAGTGAAAACCTACATAATATTTAACACCTCTCCTCGACCCTTTAATGGAATCCTTTTACTATGTCATTATATTATTAAGCAGCATACTAACTATACTCTTTGTGATAGGACTAAATACTGTAGCTCCTGCTGGGATGAAAATCATAGTCACATCAACCTTCTTTCTATCTTCCTTCTGATAGCAATTTACTCCTACCTTTAACTCAGCCTAGATAAAATGATCTCATCTTCCAGAGAACCCTCTTTATCTTCCTATTTACTCTTTGCCTCTCTGTCCCTCCTGCTTCCTTGGATACCTCATACAATCACCCTTCCCCTTCCACTAGCTCCTAATTACCTCTACAAGACTCTCAACTTAACCCGTTCTCTGTTAAAGCAGTCCAGTCCTTCCCTGGCAAATGACTGTTGGCTTTGTATCTCTCTATCAACCTCTGCTTACATTGCCACTCCCATTCCTGCAAAAACCTGAGTTTTTACCAACTTAACCTACCACCTTCGTTATGAAGGAAAAGACCCTCTCCAACTTCTAAATATGCAATCATTAGCTGACTTCCCCATCTCTGATAGGACCAAGAATGTCCTAACACGATGTGCAATCCAATGTTTACATTCCCTCATTTCCAACTTCACCTATTACACAAGCAATGAAAAGCCCATACACAGCTTTGTAACTGTGAATACCATCTTTACTTTCCAATCCCATTTATGCATCCAATGCAACCTGTTATCAGGTCTGCCCCTGGGGCTCCTACTACCCCATCAGTATAATTACACCCTACAACTTCAAGCCCCAACTGATCATAGTAACTTCCAAGTCACCCAAACAGCTCCATTTAGTCAGGTTGTCCACTTCTCAGGGCCCCCAAAAATCATCACCTCCCCTAGACCCCCTGCAGAAGTGCCCCACCACTAGTGAATTCCTTCTCATCCCCTTTTCAAATCACTCTCTCTAATGGCTCCTAGTAGATATAAAAGGAATTTTTCTCCAATGGGAAAATAGAACTCAGGGAACCACTCAGTTTTCTCCCCACACCCCTTTCCAGCCACTCACCTCAGCTACTTTGGCAAGTACTCTAGGAGTATGGGAAAATGAAAACAACAAACTCACACACCTTTTTAACATATACAACCAGTTCTGTCTACAGAGCCAAAGTATATTATGTGGAACGTCAACCTATATCTGTCTTCCCACTAACTGGACTGGGACCTGCACCTTAGTCTTTCTAAGTGCCAACATTAATATATCCCCAGGAAATCAGACCTTATCTGTACCCCTCAAAACTCAAGTCTGTCAGTGCAGAGCCATATGTCTAATATCCCTACTTACAGTGTTATGAAAGTCTACTGCTACAGAAACCAGAATAGCCAGTCTATCTACTTCATTAACCTACTACCACACACTCTCAAAGGATTTCTCAGATGGTTTGCAAAAAATAAAAAAAAAATCTATCCTTACTAAGCAATCCCAAATAGACTATTTGTCAGCAGTGACTCTCCAAAACTGCCGAGGCCTAGACATCCTCACTGCTGAGCAAGGAGGACTCTGCACATTCTTAGGGGAAGAGTGTTGTTTTTACACTAACCAGCAAGGGATAATATGAGATGCCACCTGGCATTTACAGGAAAAGGCTTCTGAAATCAGACAACACCTTTCAAACTCTTATACCAACCTCTGGAATTGGGCAACATGGCTTCTCCCCTTTCTAGGTTCTGTGGCAGCCACCTTGCTGTTACTTGCCTTTGGGCCCTGTATGTTTAACCTTCTTGTTGAATTTGTTTCCTATAGAATCGAGGCCATCAAGCTTCAGATGATCTTACAAATGGAATCCAAAATGAGGTCAACTAACAGCTTCTACTGAGGACCCCTGGACTGACCCACTAGCCCCTCCACTGGCCTAAAGAGTTCCCCTCTGGAGAACACTACAACTGCAGGGCCCCTTATTCACCCCTATCCAGCAGGAATTAGCTAAAGCAGTCATCAGCCAAATTCCAAATAGGAGTTGGGGTGTCCTGTTTAGAGGGGGGATTGAGAGTTGAAGCTGCCTGAGCCTCTGGGTCAGGTGGGGACTTGGAGAACTTTTCTGTGTGGCTAAAAGATTATAAATGTGCCAATTAGCACTCTGTGTCCAGCTAAAGGTTTGTAAATGCACCAATCAGTGTTCTGTGTCTAGCTACTTGGATAGGGAACTTGGAGAAATTTTCCATCTAGCTAAAGGATTGTAAATGCACTAATCAGCACTCTGTGTCTAGCTAAAGGTTTGTAAATGCACCAATCAGTACTTGGTAAAAATGGATCAATCAGCTCTCTGTAAAATGGACCAATCAACAGTATGTGGGTGGGGCCAAATAAGGGAATAAAAGCAGGCCACCTGAGACAGCAGCAGCAACCTTCTTGGGTCCCCTTCCACGCTGTGGAAGCTTTGTTCTTTTGCCATTCGCAATAAATCTTGCTGCTGCTCACTCTTTGGGTCCATGCCATCTTTATACACTGTAACACTGAGAAGGTCTGCAGCTTCACTCCTGAAGTCAGTGAGAACACGAACCCACCAGGAGGAAAAAACAACTCCAGACACGCTACCATTATGAACTGTAACACACCGCAAAGGTATGCAGCTTCACTCCTGAAGTAAGCAAGACCATGAACCCACCAGAAGGAAGAAATTCTGGACACATCTGAACATCAGAAGGAACAAACTCTGGACACACTATCTTTAAGAACTGTAACACTCACTGCAAGGGTCTGCAGCTTAATTCTTGAAGTCAGCAAGACCAAGAACCCACCAAATCTAGACACAAGAGTACCAGTGCAATTAAGCTAGAAGAAATCCTCGGGACATCCAGTTTTTTTTCCACTTACCATTCTCTTTAGAAAGAGGGTTCTGAGTCTCTGTCTTTTGTCTGGGGATGCCTAGAGCAATAACAGACACCCTCAGTTTCTTCTAACCATCTCACACAGGTGGCAAACCATCCCATATCCCTATATCCCCGCCACTGGGCTGTCTCCTTCACTGCCTCACCAAACGTGGCTTACATGTTTAGATTTTTATTGCAACACAGCATGGCCTCACTACAGATTAGATAATGACTGAAAATTGCACCTTTAACTTTCAAATTCTCAGGAATCTTGACAACTTCATAATCAGAAATGACAAACAGCAAGAGACTCTCTATATTCAGGCTTTCTTCTATTTTGCCTTAAATCCCAACCCTCCTTCTGTTATCTTGTATCCCTTGTGAAATCCTTCTTCTTAATAAAAACCCTCCCTGCATCTCTCCTTTCTCCAAAACTCCTATCTTCATCCCCCTGCATCTGCTTCTGGCACATCTGAACACTTAGCCCCAGTGGCCCTTACTGTCCCCAAGCCTTCAGACCAAACCCGACTCCTCCTTCTCCATCTGTTACCCATTCAAAAACACCTCTGCCATTCTCCCTGTCCAGGAAGTGGCTAGGGTTGAAGGCATTGCTTATGTTCATGTCCCTTACTCTATGATTTGTCACAGATCAAACAGCATCTGGGATGTTTCTCTGAAAATTCCTCTCATTATCACAGGGAATTCCTACACATAACACAATCTTTAACTTAACTTAGCATGACATTTATGTAATTCTAACATTCACCCTCACCCCGATGAAGAGCACTCAGCTAAATTGAAGTGGATATCCAAGCTATGAATATATTCAACAGGCCTTTATGTATTTCTCATCATAAATCTTGTTTTCCTGGAAAAGTTTTTTCTACCAGTGAACTGAATTACTTGTCTCCACTCTTGTCACTCTTCATGCAGGTAAGAGAGACTCTAAAATGACTTCTAGTGGCCTGGGACTCCTTGAGAAAACAGAAAAGATGCTACAAATCCCATTTGGGGAAAAATCTCTGTTTTCCTTATGGAACCCCTGTAATTAGAAGTGAATAAGTACCTCTCAAAATCTGTCTTTTTCTTTCAGCTATACTTATTATTAGATCACAGAGACTGTTTTCTTAGCCTTATTCTTTAATAAGGCCAATAACCTAATTGATAAATTAGCTGGGAAAAAATCTTATAACTATTGGGTCTTCTTCTGTTTTTCCGTGTGTGTGTGTGTGTGACTATAAAAGTGTTATATGGGGAGGAGCCAAGATGGCCGAACGGGAACAGCTCTGGTCTACAGCTCCCAGCGCGAGCGACGCAGAAGACGGGTGATTTCTGCATTTCCATCTGAGGTACCGTGTTCATCTCACTAGGGAGTGCCAGACAGTGGGCGCAGGTCAGTGGGTGAGTGCACCGTGCACCAGCCGAAGCGGGGCAAGGCATTGCCTCACTCAGGAAGCACAAGGGGTCAGGGATTTCCCCTTCCAGGGGTGACAGATGGCACCTGGAAAATCGGGCCACTCCCACCCGAATACTGTGCTTTTCCGATGGGCTTAGGAAACGGTGCTCCAGGAGTGTATAGCCCACACCTGTCTCAGAGGGTCCTATGCCCACGGAGTCTCGCTGATTGCTAGCACAGCAATCTGAGATCAAACAGCAAGTCAGCAGCGAGGCTGGGGGAGGGGCGCCCGCCATTGCCCAGGCTCACTTAGGTAAACAAAGCAGCCTGGAAGCTTGAAGTGGGTGGAGCCCACCACAGCTCAAGGAGGCCTGCCTGCCTCTGTAGGCTCCACCTCTGGGGGCAGGGCACAGACGAACAAAAAGACAGCAGTAACCTCTGCAGACTTAAATATCCCTGTCTGACAGCTGTGAGGAGAGTAGTGGTTCTCCCAGCACGCAGCTGGAGATCTGAGAACGGGCTGACTGCCTCCTCAAGTGGGTCCCTGACCCCTGACCCCCGAGCAGCCTAACTGGGAGGCACCCCCCAGCAGGGGCAGACTGACACCTCACACGGCCACCCAGGTACTCCAACAGACGGGCAGCTGAGGGTTCTGTCTGTTAGAAGGAAAACTAACAGAAAGGACATCCATACCATCTGTACATCACCATCATCAAAGACCAAAAGTAGATAAAACCACAAAGATGGGGAAAAAACAGAGCAGAAAAACTGGAAACTCTAAAAAACAGAGTACCTCTCCCCCTCCAAAGGAATGCAGTTCCTCACCAGCAATGGAACAAAGCTGGATGGAGAATGACTTTGACGAGCTGAGAGAAGAAGGCTTCAGATGATCAAATTACTCCGAGCTACGGGAGGATATTCAAACCAAAGGCAAAGAAGTTGAAAACTTTGAAAAAAATTTAGAAGAATGTATAACTAGAATAACCAATACAGAGAAGTGCTTAAAGGAGCTGATGGAGCTGAAAACCAAGGCTCGAGAACTACGTGAAGAATGCAGAAGCCTCAGGAGCCGATGAGATCAAATGGAAGAAAGGGTATCAGCCCTGGAAGATGAAATGAATGAAATGAAGTGAGAAGGGAAGTTTAGAGAAAAAAGAATAAAAAGAAATGAGCAAAGCTTCCAAGAAATGTGGGACTATGTGAAAAGACCAAATCTACGTCTGATTGGTGTACCTGAAGGTGATGGGGAGAATGGAAACAAGTTGAAAAACACTCTGCAGGATATTATCCAGGAGAACTTCCCCAATCTAGCAAGGCAGGCCAACATTCAGATTCAGGAAATACAGAGAACGCCACAAAGATACTCCTCGAGAAGAGCAACTCCAAGACACATAATTGTCAGATTCACGAAAGTTGAAATGAAGGAAAAAAATGGTAAGGGCAGCCAGAGAGAAAGGT
Organism: Pongo abelii; assembly: GCF_028885655.2. Lineage (NCBI taxonomy): Eukaryota > Metazoa > Chordata > Mammalia > Primates > Hominidae > Pongo > Pongo abelii. The sequence goes on along the minus strand of NC_072009.2, from coordinate 6,169,343 downwards.
CGGGTTACCATCAAAGGGAAGCCCATCAGACTAACAGTGGATGTCTCGGCAGAAACCCTACAAGCCAGAAGACAGCGGGAGCCAATATTCAACATTCTTGAAAAGAATTTTCAACCCAGAATTTCATATCCAGCCAAACTAAGCTTCATAAGTGAAGGAGAAATAAAATACTTTACAGACAAGCAAATGCTGAGAGATTTTGTCACCACCAGGCCTGCCCTAAAAGAGCTCCTGAAGGAAGCACTAAACATGGAAAGGCACAACCGGTACCAGCCACTGCAAAATCATACCGAAATGTAAAGACCATCGAGACTAGGAAGAGACTGCATCAACTAACGAGCAAAATATCCAGCTAACATCATAATGACAGGATCAAATTCACACATAACAATATTAACTTTAAATGTAAATGGACTAAATGCTCCAATTAAAAGACACAGACTGGCAAATTGGATAAAGACTCAAGACCCATCAGTGTGCTGTATTCAGGAAACCCATCTCACGTGCAGAGACACACATAGGCTCAAAATAAAAGGATGGAGGAAGATTTACCAAGCAAATGGAAAACAAAAAAAGGCAGGGGTTGCAATCCTAGTCTCTGATAAAACAGACTTTAAACCAACAAAGATCAAAAGAGACAAAGAAGGCCATTACATAATGGTAAAGGGATTAATTCAACAAGAAGAGCTAACTATCCTAAATATATATGCACCCAATACAGGAGCACCCAGATCCATAAAGCAAGTCCTGAGTGACCTACAAAGAGACTTAGACTCCCACACATTAATAATGGCAGACTTTAACACCCCACTGTCAACATTAGACAGATCAACGAGACAGAAAGTCAACAAGGATACCCAGGAATTGAACTCAGCTCTGCACCAAGCGGACCTACTAGACATCTACAGAACTCTCCACCCCAACTCAACAGAATATACATTTTTTTCAGCACCACACCATACCTATTCCAAAATTGACCACATACTTGGAAGTAAAGCTCTCCTCAATAAATGTAAAAGAACAGAAATTGTAACAAACTGTCTCTCAGATCACAGTGCAATCAAGCTAGAACTCAGGATTAAGAATCTCACTCAAAACCGCTCAACTACGTGGAAACTGAACAACCTGCTCCTGAATGACTACTGGGTACAAAGCGAAATGAAGGCAGAAATAAAGATGTTCTTTGAAACCAACGAGAACCAAGACACAACATACCAGAATCTCTGGGATGCATTCAAAGCAGTGTGTAGAGGGAAATTTATAGCACTAAATGCCCACAAGAGAAAGCTGGAGAGATCCAAAATTGACACCCTAACATCACAATTAAAAGAACTAGAAAAGCAAGAGCAAACACATTCGAAAGCTAGCAGAAGGCAAGAAATAACTAAAATCAGAGCAGAACTGAAGGAAATAGAGACGCAAAAAACCCTTCAAAAAATAAATGAATCCAGGAGCTGGTTTTTTGAAAGGATCAACAAAATTGATAGACCGCTAGCAAGACTAATAAAGAAAAAAAGTGAGAAGAATCAAATAGATACAATAAAAAATGATAAAGGGGATATCACCACCGATCCCACAGAAATACAAACTACCATCAGAGAATACTACAAACACCTCTATGCAAATAAACTAGAAAATCTAGAAGAAATGGATAAATTCCTCAACACATACACCCTCCCAAGACTAAACCAGGAAGAAGTTGAATCTCTGAATAGACCAATAACAGGAGCTGAAATTGTGGCAATAATCAATAGCTTACCAACCAAAAAAAGTCCAGGACCAGATGGGTTCACAGCTGAATTCTACCAGAGGTACAAGGAGGAGCTGGTACCATTCCTTCTGAAACTATTCCAATCAATAGAAAAAGAGGGAATCCTCCCTAACTCATTTTATGAGGCCAGCATCATCCTGATACCAAAGCCTGGCAGAGACACAACAAAAAAAGAGAATTTTAGACCAATATTCTTGATGAACATTGATGCAAAAATCCTCAATAAAATACTGGCAAACAGAATCCAGCAGCACATCAAAAAGCTTATCCACCATGATCAAGTGGGCTTCATCCCTGGGATGCAAGGCTGGTTCAATATACGCAAATCAATAAATGTAATCCAGCATATAAACAGAACCAAAGACAAAAACCACATGATTATCTCAATAGATGCAGAAAAGGCCCTTGACAAAATTCAACAACCCTTCATGCTAAAAACTCTCAATAAATTAGGAATTGATGGGACGTATCTCAAAATAATAAGAGCTATTTAGGACAAACCCACAGCCAATATCATACTGAATGGGCAAAAACTGGAAGCATTCCCTTTGAAAACTGGCACAAGACAGGGATGCCCTCTCTCACCACTTCTATTCAACATAGTGTTGGAAGTTCTGGCCAGGGCAATTAGGCAGGAGAAGGAAATCAAGGGTATTCAATTAGGAAAAGAGGAAGTCAAATTGTCCCTGTTTGCAGATGACATGATAGTATATCTAGAAAACCCCATTGTCTCAGCCCAAAATCTCCTTAAGCTGATAAGCAACTTCAGCAAAGTCTCAGGATACAAAATCAATGTGCAAAAATCACAAGCATTCTTATACATCAATAACAGACAAACAGAGAGCCAAATCATGAGTGAACTCCCATTCACAATTGCTTCACAGAGAATAAAATACCTAGGAATCCAACTTACAAGGGATGTGAAGGACCTCTTCAAGGAGAACTACAAACCACTGCTCAAGGAAATAAAAGAGGATACAAACAAATGGAAGAACATTCCATGCTCATGGGTAGGAAGAATCAAGATCAAGAAAATGGCCATCCTTCCCAAGGTAATTTACAGATTCAATGCCATCCCCATCAAGCTACCCATGACTTTCTTCCCAGAATTGGAAAAAACTACTTTAAAGTTCATATGGAACCAAAAAAGAGCCCGCATCGCCAAGTCAATCCTAAGCCAAAAGAACAAAGCTGGAGGCATCATACTACCTGACTTCAAACTATACTATAAGGCTACAGTAACCAAAACAGCATGGTACTGGTACAAAAACAGAGATATAGATCAATGGAACAGAACAGAGCCGTCAGAAATAATGCCACATATCTACAAGTAACTGATCTTTGACAAACCTGACAAAAACAAGAAATGGGGAAAGGATTCCCTATTTAATAAATGGTGCTGGGAAAACTGGCTAGCCATACGTAGAAAGCTGAAACTGGATCCCTTCCTTACACCTTATACAAAAATCAATTCAAGATGGATTAAAGACTTAAATGTTAGACCTAAAACCATAAAAACTTTAGAAGAAAACCTAGGCATTACCATTCGGGACATAGGCATGGGCAAGGACTTCATGTCTAAAACACCAAAAGCAATGGCAACAAAAGCCAAAATTGACAAATGGGATCTAATTAAACTCAAGAGCTTCTGCACAGCAAAAGAAACTACCATCAGAGTGAACAGGCAACCTACAAAATGGGAGAAAATTTTCACAACCTACTCATCTGACAAAGGGCTAATATCCAGAATCTATAATGAACTCCAACAAATTTACAAGAAAAAAACACACAACCCCATCAAAAAGTGGGCGAAGGACATGAACAGACACTTCTCAAAAGAAGACATTTATGCAGCCAAAAGACACATGAAAAAATGCTCACCATCACTGGCCATCAGAGAAATGCAAATCAAAACCACAATAAGATACCATCTCACACCAGTTAGAATGGCAATCATTAAAAAGTCAGGAAACAACAGGTGCTGGAGAGGATGTGGAGAAATAGGAACACTTTTACACTGTTGGTGGGACTGTAAACTAGTTCAACCCTTGTGGAAGTCAGTGTGGCGATTCCTCAGGGATCTAGAACTAGAAATTCCATTCGACCCAGCCATCCCATTACTGGGTATATACCCAAAGGACTATAAATCATGCTGCTATAAAGACACATGCACACGTATGTTTATTGCGGCATTATTCACAATAGTAAAGACATGGAACCAACCCAAATGTCCAACAATGATAGACTGGATTAAGAAAATGTGGCACATATACACCATGGAATACTATGCAGCCATAAAAAATGATGAGTTCATGTCCTTTGTAGGGACATGGATGAAATTGGAAATCATCATTCTCAGTAAACTATCGCAAGAACAAAAAACCAAACACCGCATATTCTCACTCATAGGTGGGAATTGAACAATGAGAACACATGGACACAGGAAGGGGAACACCACACTTCAGGGACTGTTGTGGGGTGGGGGGAGGGGTGAGGTATAGCATTGGGAGGTATACCTAATGCTAGATGACGAGTTGGTGGGTGCAGCGCACCAGCATGGCACATGTATACATATGTAACTTACCTGCACATTGCGCACATGTACCATAAAACCTAAAGTATAATAATGATGATAATAATAATAATAATAAAAGAAAAAAAAAATAAATAAATAAAATAAAAATAAAAAAAAAAAAAAAAAAAGATTAGAAATGTCTTAATAGTTGCCAGCTTACATTTTCGTTTGCATTTACTAATGAAGCAATTTCATACTTATTGCTGCCAAATACTATAAGGTTTCAAAATTTGTCATAGAGACTACAAAAGTGTAACAGCTCAAACAGAATAATCTTTGCTTGTGTAATTTTTAATAAATGAAACATTAATATTGGTTTAATAAATATAGCTACATCTTGAACTATTTCATGAAATACCCTAACTTCTAATCTTGTTAGAAGTTTTTATAAAATTTTTCATAAAGTTTTATAAAAGGGACTTTATGCAAGAAATGTTGAATAATTTAAAAGTGATTAGGCCTCCTGAATGCTCTTAACTGTACATCTTCCCTGTTTTGCAGCTAGGTAAGACCTAAGACACATGGAGTTAAATGATGGAATAAGCTATACCTTATCTGCACTTCTTTCTACGTCCTAGGTTATACACCTAGTACATAATTAAAATCCCAAACTTACTAACAAAAGCAAAGTCTGCTAAAAATGAACAGTGTAACATGTGTTTAAGACTATTGAAAATACAGTTTACATATACTATTGGTAGAAGGATTATAAGGAGGCATACGAATGTGGATTTTTACCTACATTAAAATGTTAAAGAATTGTTGTGAAGGTTTTAACAAGTTTTGGAAGCTTAATTGTAAAGGAAATTCTGTGTGTAAACAAATAAGCTTTCTCACCAATAAATACCCTTAGTTTGTAAGAGTGAGTGATCCTGACTAAAATCAGTAAGAAGCCCCTCTTGGGTTTATTCTTCAAAATAAAACTGTCTAGAGTGCAGTGGCATGATTTTGGCTTACTGAAACCTCTGCCTCCCAGGTTCAAGCAATTCTCCTGCCTCAGCCTCCCAACTACCTGGGACTATGGCCTCCCAACACCACTCTCAGCTAATTTTTTTTTTTTTTTTTCTTTTTGAGATAGAGTCTTGCTCTGTCACCCAGGCTGGAGTGCAGTGGTGCAATCTTGGCTCACTGCAACCACCACCTCCCAGGTTCACACCATTCTCCTGCCTCAGCCTCCCAAGTAGCTGGGACTACAGGCACCCGCCACCATGTCCGGCAAATTTTTTTGTATTTTTAGTAAAGATAAAGTTTCACCATATTAGCCTGGATGGTCTCGAACTCCTGACCTCAGGATCTGCCTCCCTCAGCCTCCCAAAGTGCTGGGATTACAGAAGTAATCCCAGGTGGCTCACTCCTGTAATCCTCTTTCTTTAACTCTTTTCTCTTTCTCTAACTCTTTCAACTGTAAGAGAACTGTCTTGTGGTCATGGAAATGTTTTACATTTTAATTAAAATGTTGGTTATTTGAGAATAAGCATTTATCAAAACTCATCAAATTGTACACTTAACATCGTGTTATTCATAGCACATAAATTTTATTATATTCATAAACAAAAAATTGAGATGTGAGGAAAACAAAATAAACTAATTTCTCATATAAAATAATTTTCTCAAATTCATTAAAGCTAATTATCTCATTGAAGTTATTCACTATATGTTTTAAGAATAAAGAACAAAATCTACTGACATTTTGTTTCAAAATCTCTTTTTCTATATTTGGATAGTTATTTTATTCAAAAATATAAGGCTTCACATGTTTACAGAGTAACAAGCACAGCTGAATGTTATTACATTGTAGTTTTTTTCCTCCTAGTTGGCTAGACAAACTCTCCTAAAGAGACTCTGTATATTTATTTAAATAAATCTGTATCTTTATGGAACTGTATATGTGTGTGTATATATATATATATATATATATTTAATTATACTTTAAGTTCTGGGTTACATGCGCAGAACGTGCAGGTTTGTTACATAGGTATACACGTGCCACGGTGGTTTGCTGCACCCATCAACCCCTTACCAACATCAGGTATTTCTCCTACTATTATCCCTCCTAGCCCCACACCCCCCAAAAGGCCCTGGTTTGTGATGCCCCCCTCCCTGTGTCCATGTGTTCTCATTGTTCAACTCCCATTTATGAGTGAGAATATGTGGTGTTTGGTATTCTGATCTTGTGATAGTTTGATGAGAACGATGGTTTCCAGCTTCATCCATGTCTCTGAAAGGGACATGAACTCATCCTTTTCTATGGCTGCATAGTATTATAACTGATGGACATTTGGGTTGGTTCCAAGTCTCTGCTATTGTGAACAGTACCACAATAAATATATGTGTCCATGTGTCTTTATCATAGAATGATTTATAATCCTTTGTGTACATACCCAGTAATGGGATTGCTGGGTCAAATGGTATTTCTAGTTCTAGATCCTTGAGGAATCACTGCACTATCTTCCATGATGGTTGAACTAACTTACACTCCCACCAACAGTGTAAAAGAGTTCCTATATTTCCACAACCTCTCCAGCATCTGTTGTTTCCTGCCTTTTTAATGGTCATCACTGTAACCGGCATAAGATGGTAGTATCTCATTGTGGTTTTGATTTGCACTTCTCTACTGATGAGCGATGATTAACATTTTTTCATATGTCTGTTGGCTGCATAAATGTTTTGGTTTGAGAAGTGTCTGTTCATATCTTTGCCCATTTTTTAAGTAATTAAAAAGTCAAGAAAAAAAGATATTCATTATCACCATTATTATTTGACAGCATTTTGCCATTTTATCCTCAAACAAAATTTTTCTCAATCCAGGTCAGGCCCGATGGCTCCATACCTGTAATCCCAGCATTTTGAGAGCCCAAAGTAGGAGGATCTCCTGAGCCCAGGAGTTTAAGAACTGACTGAGCAATATGACAAGATCCATCTCTACTGACAAATATAATAAAATAAAAGAAATTTCCCCATCTCTAAATCTATTATGATTGAAAAAACATGATTGACAATGATAAAGCTGACCAACTTGTTCATTCAAAACAAGGCATATGAGTTTATCTAGAAATTTCTCTCTAGATCAAAAGAAAAAAAAAGTAATATGCCCATTGAAGAGTGATGATTATTTTTCTTCTAAAATATCAGTGAGTCACGTGTACTATAAAAGAAGTCTCAGAATCCCCTTTTCATAGTAGTTCTATGTTGTAGAAGTAAAATATGGAGTTATCATTTAACCTGTGCTCCCTTGGACTGCACTGTGGTACTGATGGAGAAAGACTGGGAAGATTCCCTTTATAGCATCAGCCTAAGCGTTTTTCCCTGCTCATGGCTATCTACAACTTCTTTCTTCTTCAACAAAAAGGATAGCTTTTTCAACTTCAGTTGGAAGAAAAGAGTCAATATAAGTGTTGCTAAGAAGAACAAGTTGTAACAACGAGCCCCTGCACCTCTTGACTTACATAATCCATCAAAAGCAGGAGGTACAGAGAGCAAGTAGAGGCAACCTTGAATAATGAGGCTTTTGGGATTCAGGAGGATTAAGAAAACAGCATTCAGAATTTCTTTGAGTTCCATGCTACTTCTAACCTGTCATTTCCTTGGTCTACACAGTTACAGAAGAAATTATGTTTCATATATGTAAAAAGTGTGCATCTCTTTGTTTTTTTCTGTATCTCTCTGTTCTTCTCTCCTTTGGAGAGGGGAGATTTTGGCCTGGAAACAAAGATGTGAAGTCTAAATGGATTATTTAAAGTTTAGTGAAGACTGAGAAAGCAATTTTTTAACTCTACAAATTCAAAATAGTAAATAAAACCAGTATAATAAGAACACATTGCACTGGAAGTTACAGAAAAAAATCTGAGGTTTTGTTTGTTTGCTTTGATATTTTTTTAACTCTATTTCCTATTGGGTAAGTCTTTAACTTTGCAGACACTCATGATAATAATAAGTGTCACTGTATTCATTGAGAGTCCTGTTGCAAACATTCTAAACATATTTTTACATATATAGGCATGAAAGTATATTGTGAAGAGCTGATGTTTTGGAACTAAATAGATTGTTAGATCAAAGATGGATGGGTAGATAATTGACAGGATAGAGAGATGATTAATATAGATGTTAGACAACAGATGAATGATAAACATAGGTGATAGAGATACACGATTCATAGATGGATGACAGTGATAGGTGATTTATAGGGACAGATGATAAATAGAGATAGATGATTGACAGAGAGGTATAGATGGTAGATAGTTAACAGGTGATATAGATGATTGATATAAATGATAGATAAAAAGATGATGATAGATAATACATACATACATACATACATACATAGTGAAGGGGATTCGAATATGCTATCCGAAATGTGCCATTTTGGCATAAGGATTATTTTTAGCTGAATATACCTGATAATCAACAGGTACAGAAAGAACTCATGCTCTCCCTCTTAAAATCATGACATAAATTTCACTTTATAAAGTTAATGTAAATTTCTATTTGTAAAGTGGTTTCTCTTTCCTATAAGCTGTTTATTAAAGTATAATAAACTGTACCAAACAATTCCTAACTACCATATATTTCTTCATCACATTCCTACAATTTATTGCTCCAAGAAGCCCAGATCCCCCCCTAAGTTTTTTTTGTCTAATCGTTTCTCCACAATTCATCATCTCTTTTGAAAGTGGTAGATAATCCCTGGGGTCTCACTGCCTCTTTCAGTTTTTAACCTCTTTTCTGTGGGGTCCCCATGCACATAAAAATGTTAGTATTAATGAAGAAACATATGTCTTTTAAAATCTGTATTTTGTCTATTTAGATCACAGGCCCTGTCGCAGAACTGAAGAGACAGATGAAAAGTCTTTTTTCCTCCCTTACCATAGATAGATAAGACAGAAAGATAGATCAACAAGGTAGAAACAAAGGATAGATACATGATAGATAGATTAGATAGATAGATAGATAGATAGATAGATAGATAGATAGATAGATATGGGAGAAGAGATGGATGGATGGATGGATGGATGGATTAGGCAGATAGATAGATATGTAGAGAAAGGTGATAAATAAAAAGATGACAAGTTCTGTCTTCTCCAGAATGTTATTTATAGGACTAAATAGGATAATCTATATTGATACCTATTATCATCTCTTGCATAAAATTTGTATTTTATATATAAATAAAAATTTACTATTTTTTATGTTCTCCTAGTTTTTTTTTCCTGACTGAACATCTTCACTTATTGAAACATTTTCTTTTTTAGCAATAAAAGTGAATTGTGTAGTGAAATTCACTACACGAAATGCAGTGAAAAAGCACTGGGAAGCAAGAGCATTTTAAAATGGTTTTTGATACTCATCTATGAATGTAATGGTGGAGGAGCAGCTTTGAATTCCCCATAACTCTTATTAACAAAGTTGCCTTCTTCGTGGTCTGTAGTCTGCTCTTCCGCCTACAGAGTTCAGATGCCAGTGGCTATCACCTCTAAGAATACTCGGCCGGGCGCGGTGGCTCACCTTTAATCCTAGCACTTTGGGAGGCCGAGATGGGTGGATCACGAGGTCAGGAGATAGAGACCATCCTGGCTAACATGGTGAAACCCCAGCGCTACTAAAAATACAAAAAATTAGCCAGGAGTGGTGGCGGGCGCCTGTAGTCCCCAGCTACTCAGGAGGCTGAGGCAGGAGAATGGCGTGAACCTGGGAGGTGGAGCTTGCAGTGAGCCGAGATGGCGCCACTGCACTCCAGCCTGGGCGATGGAGCGAGACTCCATCTAAAAAATAAAAGAAAAAGAATACTCTCAGTTCAACTAATCAGCCATCTCTAAGAACCCTCATGGCAAGCACTGCTGGGGTAAAAACAAGCACTAAACTTATTTGTTATTACTACCATCAGGATAAAATCCAAAAAGAATGAGTCCCCGGAGCTGGGCGTGTTGGCTCGAGCCTGGTAATCCCAACATTTTGGGAGGCTGAAGCAGGTGGATCGCTTGAATTTAAGAGTTGGAGACCAGTCTGGGAAAGACTCCATCTCTAAAAAAAATTCAAAAAATTAGCCAGGCATGGTGGTGTGTTCCTGTAGTCTCAGCTACTTGGGAAGCTGAGGTGGGAATATTGCATGAGCCCAGGAGGTTGAGGTTGCAATGAGCTATGATCACACAAATGTGCTGCAGACTGGCTGACAGAGTGAGACCTTGATTAAAAAAAAAAAAAAAAAAAAAAAAGCGGTGGGCAGAGCGGAAAAGTGTGGCTTGGACCACATGTTAAAATATCTGGGCCCTAGACTCTGGTTTTCTTTTGATTTCACCGTGAACTAGCAATTACTCTGGGAAAATCTCTTATACAAGCTTCGTATCTCAGACTTCTCTGTACCAAATCGTGTTACCTTGCCCCCACTGTTAATGGGGACAGAATAAACATCAAGAAATTAAATTACAGCATGTTAAGTTTTCTAAAAGCAAGAGAGATGGAACATTAGCCTGAGGTTATATAGTGGCTTCCTATTCCTGGCTGCCTATGTTCTATCCCAGATTACCATTATGCACTAACTCTGGTAATTCCATCTCTTGTGCCACCCAAGGGCAATTGCAACGATGGGTTCACAGTGCTAAATTGGGCCAGTGAGTGTCAAAAAGACATTTACAGGATGGGGTTCCTGAGAAACAAGCCAGTCATTCTCCTTTCATCAAGGTGCAAATGAGGAAGCTCTGGTTGCTGTCAGCAAATGACTGTAGCTATGATGACGCTGGTGCTACAAAAGGCAACGTGAGGGGACAGGTGAGTTATTGAAACAAGCTTTTATGAATTCCACTTTCCACCTGGATTTAATGGTTTAAGTATGGCTGTCTGTGCTTTGCAGCCTATTGCCTCTCTATGGAGTTTATTATTAAAGTATCTTTACTTATTGGCTGAGCATGGTGGCTCACACCTGTAATGCCAGCATTTTGGGAGGCCCAGACAGACAGATCACTTGAGGTCAGGAGACTGACACTAGCCTGGCCAACATGGTGAATCCCTGTCTCTACTAAAAATACAAAAATTAGCTGAGTGTGGTGGCATGTGCCTGTAATTCCAGCTACTTGGGAGGCAGAAGCATGAGAATCACTTAAACCCAGGACACAGAGGTTGCAGTGAGCCAAGATTGTCACACTGCATTCCAGCCTGGTGACAGAGTGAGAATGCCTCTTAAAAAAAAATAAAAATAAAGGTAAGTATCTTCACTTATTAAGCATCTGCTGCAGGACTAGAACTGAAGAGTAAAATCCATGCACAAAGCACAGTCTCTCCTCTGTGAGGTCGTACAATATTTTTCTTTCTAAGTTTGTAAATTGATCATCAGAAAATTCCCTCCTTTGTGATTCAAACATCTCACCAAAGAGGTGAATTATTTTTCTTCTTTATTCAAAGGAAATTGTACAACTTATTTTGTGCCCAATAGTTAACTGTCAAATACTTAAGTTGGTTTTATAAGTATCTTTTCTGAAAATATTTTGATTTGTGTTTTTACTTTTTCTTTCATCTCACGACAAGCCCACAAAGAAAAAGATTTAAAAGTGTTAATCTGTATAAATGTCTTCACTATAGTCTTAATGAAATAAATAAATTACAAGTATAGGATAATCCCGTGCTTTAAATATATGTGTCATGTATACTGCTATGAACTTGTTATGTGCAAGTATATAAATTTGGTCTTAATTGCTTAGAAACTGAGATGTTGCAAGATTATTTGGCAATGAGATTGGGGACATTGTACAAATCATTTGATTCTTTTTTCCATAGAAATGAATCTAACATTTGAAATATATTCCATGAAATTCTTACGCTGTATCCAGAAAAAAAATTTAAAAGTACTCAGAAAATGCAATTACTTTTTTTCTGTACAAACAAACATAATTCATAATGTGAATATAATGCCAAATTAACAAATTCAAATAATTTTTCATTCACTTAATTCTTTAGAGAATCATTGCTTTTGTGCCTCTCCATTATAACTAAAAATAAACAATAGTTACATAATTGTCTCTTGTTGTCTTTATCTGTTTTTTACATTACCAGTCTCTGAGATTCTCTCTAAAATCACCAACATATCAAGAACCTTCAATGGAGAAATGAGTGCTCATTAGAAATATATTGACTGCTTAGCACTGATCATAATGCATTCAATTCTACAGATGTTCCAAATTCCATAGAGTAAATATTATGGATTAGTCAGAAGGAGCCTGTCATGTTTGTAAGTACATAATATTTTTGTGACTGATCTAATTTGAGAACATTTCTGAAGTAAGCATACTAAAATAAAGCATATTCCATAACTAATTGATTTAGATCAAGGAGTGGAAACTGTCATCCCTATCATTCCCTCTCTCTTAGCAAATACTTTATAATATCAATCCTATAAAAATCACTGCAAAGAAGTTTCTACTAATATTTAGCAATTAGTCATATTTGCAAACATATTCTGTATTTCATTTGGATTTACAGATTTCTCATTGATTTTATTTATTTATTTTTATTTTTTGACACAGGTTCTCACTCTGTCACCTAGCCTGGAGTGCCCTCATACCATCGTGACTTATAATAGCTTCAGTCTTCAGGATTCAAGCAATCCTTCTGCCTCAGCCTACCAAGCATCAGGGAACACAGCTGAATACCACCACGTCTGGCCAATTTTTGTATTTGTTGTTTAGATGGGGTCCCATATTGCCCAGGCTGGTCTTATACTCCTGATATCAAGCAATTATCCTACCTCAGCCTCCTAGACAGCTGAGATTATGGGCGTGAACAACAGTGCCTGGCCCACTTTGTTTTAAATAGCATTAGTTTATCTCTCAGTAGATACAAAGATTAATTAAATGCTTTTTGCTTATTCTACAATTAGAATTCAGAATACATTCCTTGTCTAACCAGTGGTTTTTACCTTAAAGCACATCAGAATTGTCTGAGGTGTATTTAAAAATATGGCTGGGATCATTCCCACATAATTTAATTCTATCACTGATGCTTCAATATGACTTGCTTGTTGACACATTTGTTTTTCTCCCTCAGTAATATGGACATTTATTCTGCAAACATCACTACATGGCTTCATCTACTTGCTTTCTTACTTACTAGCCATTCAGTAAGTCAGTTTTCTGCTTCATTTTTCTGAAGGATACTTCATTAAGCAATATATACTCTGCTATTGAAAAATTATTGACAAATACAACATAGGAAGCCACAGAGGCTCTCACTGAACCTTTCATGTGGGAGGCACTTTGAACATACAGAGAGAGTTTTAATCTAAACCATGCTCTGCCTATATTAGCACATGTGCACTTCACTATTTTCCAAACTAGAAGCATGTGTAACAAATGTGTTACAGAATGATGAAAGTATCAAAGGAAGGGTGAATTGGTCAGGGTTTTCCAAAGAGATATAACCAATAGGATAGACAGTTGGAGAGAAAAAGAGAGAGAGATTATAAGATACTAGATACATAGATAGATTAGATACATTAAGTAGTGAGATGAGATAGATGATAGCTAGATAGATAAATAGATATTTAGATAGATGGACAGATAGATGATAGAAACAGATGAGATAGATGGATAGATAAAATAGATGAGAGAGACATAGATATATGAGAGATGAGGTACACAGATTAGATAGACAGATGATTGATTGATTGATAGATAGATAGATAGATACACAGATATCTTATAAGATAAGATAAAATAAGTTAGGATCGGGTGGATGTGTAGGTAGATAGATAGGTGCACACCTAGATTAGATAGGTGCACACCTAGATAGATTAGATAGGTAGGTAGGCAGATAGGATAGATAGATGAGATAGAGAGAGGGATGAATGAGATAGGTAAATCAATAAGATAGATTACAGAGATGACATAGATAGATGATAGATGAAATATAGACAGATAGATAGATAGAGACATGTAGAGGTAGAGGTGTAGAAGGGGAATTCACATTTAAGTCAAGGACTTAGATACATTTTATTCATAAGTTTTCCTTATTTTCTCAAATCTAAGGCACAGCCAGAGAAACTGGACATTTTAAAAGCTAAGTTTGGGCCAGGCATGGTGACTCATGCCTGTAATCCCAGGATTTTGGGAGGCCCAGGTGAGCAGATCATTTGAGGTCAGGAGTTGGAGGCCAGCCAGACCAACATGGTGAAATCCCATCTCTACTAAAAATACAAAACTTAGCCAGTTGTGGTGGGTGTGGGCCTATAACCCCAGATACTTGGGAGGCTGAGGCAGGAGAATCGCTTGAACTGTGGGGGTGAAGGCTGCAGTGAGTTGAGGTTGCACCACTGCACTCCAGCCTAGGCAACAGAGTGAGGCCCTGTCCAAAAACAACAACAATAAAAACAAACAAAAGCTGAATTTGGGAGCCTAGCACATAATAAATATAACATTTTCTCATCACTCCCAATCTTCAGTTCACATTAATGATACAATTGTCCTTGTTGTCTGAACAATTAAAGAGGAACTCAGCTGCAGCTGGAAGTAGGTAACATCCTGAAATAAGGGCAGTTGAGTTTGACCCATGCATTAAACCACTGCTTGGAAATGCACTGTAAACTATAAAACTGTAGCTCAGGAACACTTTGCTACCCTTCCACTCCATTCCCAGAGTAAAAGAGAGGTGAGTGTTGAAAGCAAGCCTCACTCACTCTTCATGGACTGCATTGCTGTGACCTCTCAGGACTCACAGGCCCTAAGTCAGCCACCTGTTCCCATCAGTCTAGGCCCAGCAGAAATGGTTGGCATCAAATTTTCAAGGAGCAACACTTTGACAATGTCATTTTTTATTAAATGTAACAAAATGGACTATTAACCCCATCTGTTCATTGTGGCAGATGTCAGACATGCCATTCCAAATAGTCCGGGAGCTGTTGATGCTGGATTTTGCAGAATAAAATTACCTTCTACTCACTCGACCAAACAATAAGGCGCAAAACCACTTGCAAAAAGTCTGGGGGTTTTCTGTGTGTTTGTTTCATTTGTAATTATTTTTAATTATGCAATTTCCACTGAAGCCATAAGAAACTCTGTGTATGTCCCAGATTTCTCCCATGGCTGGAGGTTGTGACACACCCAAACTCTCATCATCGTAAATCTCTTCAAAGTACACAGCTCATCAATTGAAGACCAGGTCCCATGGAGAAAGGGGGAAAAAAAGTGTGGAGCTGCACTGATCATGTAAGTAAATTCCCTTTTGTGGAAATGTCCCAACTGGGAGGAAATATCACTGAGAATGTCAAGGACAAGAGAAAACATCCCCTTCGCCCTCTGAAGTTTCACTGAAAATCACTGACAAGAGGCAGATTAATAGGAGAAATGGCACAAACATTTATTTTATAATGTTTTTATGTGACACAGGAGCCTTTACACTGAAGACCCAAAGATACAGGGGAAACTGTCCATTGTTATGTTTAGGTTCAAGCAGGTATGAACAAAATTCATGTAGAAATAGCCCTGGAGGAAAAAGGCCTAATCTAAAGCAAATGGACTGAGGGTGGAAACCCAGCTAGGCCTGTCTGTGTAGATTCTTCTTGCCTCTCTCTCTGAGCAGCGCTCCTTCCTTCCGGGTTATGCAGCGGGACCTCTCTGGAATGCGGGTCTTAGGATCTACAGTCAAACCAGGTAGATCAGAGGATTTCTTTACGGCCAGTTTTGACACTGAAAGGTGATGGAAGGTAAGTTAGAGTCCTATTTTAGATTTCATGTCTGGCTTTGGGGAAAAAGAGGCTCTGGTTTGTATAAGACACCTTCGGGAGGAAGAATTCTAGTTTTTATGAGGCCTGGAGGGAGAATAGGACTGAGAGACAGGAGGGCAGGAGAAGGTGACAAAGAAACTTTTGCTTCTGAGGCTTCTTCTGAGGCCTTCATTTTGGGGTAGTGTTCTCTGAGCACAATATTAACTAAGGAAGAGACTTAGGCTTTGTCTCCTTAGTAAATGCTGGTCCATGTGGGGCTGCACAAAGCCTTCAGTGTCCAATTCACACATATCAGGCTGCAATTTGGGCTGGAGTTGACTCATCTCTAAACTGCTCTCCACATCCACAAAATAACTGCATGCCACCTATTGGTGCAGGACTAGGGAACCAAATTCAGAATGCAATACCCTCAAGGAGCTTTTCATTGTATTGTATTTTATTGTATTGTATTGTATTGTATTGTATTTATTATGACAGAATGTGGTTCTGTCGCCCAGGCTGGAGTGCAGTGGGGTGAACTTGGCTCACTTGGCAACTTCTGCCTGCCAGGTTCAACTGATTCTGCAGCCTCAGCCTCCAGAGCAGCTGGGATTACATGTGCTCACCACCACACCCAGCTAATTTTTGTATTTATATACTTGTGAGCCTAAATAGACACAAATATAGATACATGGATACATTGATAAATGAAGATGATAGAAGATAGATAGATAGATAGGTAGATATAGGTAGAGCTATAGATGTAGATATATAGAAAAAGATGTATCTTATCTATTGGATATATTTTGTTAACTCATATATTGCAAATGATTCTTCAAAACAACCTTCCTTTATTTCTCCCTTTAACACATCATTGTCACCACTCAGAGCATATACATCCTATATTGGCTGCCTGTTCCAGTTAATCTAGACCCAACAGGATACGTACATATATTGCACAGGAGATATATAGATATATATATATATATAGATATATGTGTAGATATAGATATATATACACACACACATGTGTATATTTTATAAGGACATATATCCTTATATATAAAAATGTATACATATAAAAATACATAGAATATATATACATGCATATATTCTTATAAAAATATTTTTTACCAAAAAGTAGTTCATACTGATCATGTTTTAATTTTTTAAACCAACATCCTTTAACCATATCATTTTTTCATTTAATGACAGATCATGATCATTTTTTCATCCCAATAAATATTTGTACATTGTTTTGTAGACCCCATGGCATTCCAGTGTGTGGCTATGCATTTATTATTTAATCATCCATGCTTTGGATACTTAGCTTTACTAAGTGGCCTTAATCTAATAAAATTGCCCACTTGACCTAAACCCCAAAATGGTGTCAAGTAACAGTAATGATTTTCTCTCTGATAGAGAAAAAGATGCATAGAGGAAGTGCAACATTTATTAGTTAGACTAAGTTCAGATACTGTCAAGTCATGGCTAATGATACATGCCTGTATATTGCCTTACTCATGGAATGTATTCAGTAAGTGATGCTTTAATCAATGAAACTATGTAATTGCAGATAACTAGAGTTTTTAAAAAGGCTAAACAGGCAAAGATTTGTAAGAGGCTGAATAAATAGCTCATAATATGAGTTATGCATCAGTTGAGACAGACAGAGGATTCAGGATGAAGGAGTTAAAAATGCTGGTATTACTTCTGGTGAATCAAATACTGGAGGTCATGATTAAGGACACAGCAGCACTGGGGTTCTCATGATAGAGATCCAGAGGTTGGTAAGCTTACCTTCAAAGCTGCAAGAAGCATCGAGCCACCCATTTGCCCTATATTTCATGGCTAACATAAGATCTGAAATGGGGTGTGGGACAACCAGGCTGAGCTTCCCAAGGCAGGAAACCAGGTGAGAGGCTGGGGGCAGGGACTAGTGAAATAGTTCCCAATAGAAATCCAAGGTATGTCAGAGAAGGGCTCCTACGAAACTAGATTATGGTTTTGATTCTTTCTAATATCTATTAATCATCAAAATAAAGGAGAGGCTTAGAGTTTCTTCCAAAACAATAAATTCATACTTGTGAGCCTAAATGATTATGTTAGCTAAAAAAATGTATATATATAAGTGTCGCCAATTTGTTTCCATAGCTGTCTTCACCATTTTTGGGAAAATGCCCTTATTTCAGGGGGAAGCATTGTATATAAGCTGGTGCAATGGCTGAATTTACCCAGAATGCTAAATCATCATCTTAAATGTGAAGATAATATGTCAGCAGAATTCATATCTGGGCTGATTATTTACTTAAATGCTGATAAAAAGGGAAATCAAATGCTTGAAGAAAAAATATTCATGGTAGACAGCATTGTGCAGAGGCTGGAACTGACAGCTGCAATAAATGGCTTGGTGGGCCCTGATAGTAAATGCAATTAGTATCCAACTCTCTAATTAGACCCTCTGAAAATAACAAATATACCTGTTGAGAGAAAAGTCCAGAAGTAGATAAACTGAGATGTGAACCATCTGATGGGATTACACATGATCTTTTTTCCTTCTTTACCAAGTCTCCAAATTTCTAAAATTTGCTTTTCCTTTAAATACATTTCTATGGTTTTTTTTTTTTTTTTTTTTTTTTTTTTTTTTTTTTTTTTGAGATAGGATCTTACTCTGTTGCCCAGGCTGGAGTGAATTGGTGCAATCATAGCACACTGCAACTTCAAAGTCCTGTGTTCCAGTGACTCTCAATCTCAGCCTTCTGAATAACTGAAAGTAGAGGAAAACATCAACATGCCTAATTAATTTTTTGCAGAGCTAGAGTGTTGCTATTTTGTCCAGGCTGGTCTTGAACTTCTGGTCTCAAGTGATCTTCTTGAGGCTGAGGCAAGAGAATGGCTTGAACCTGGGAGGTGGATGTTGCAGTGAGCAAAGGTTAGGCCACTGCACTCCAGCCTGGCAACAGAGTGAGACTCCATCTCCAAACAAAAACAAAAACAAAAACAAAAACAAAAAACTCATTTAGGCCAGCTGTAGTGGCTCATATCTGTATTCCCAGCACTTTGGGAGGCTGAGGCAGGAAAATCACTTGAGTCCAAGTGTTTGAGATCAGCCTAGGCAACATAGTGAAACATCTCACACATACACACACACACACACACACACACACACACACACATTAGAACTGAACAATCCTAACGTAGGAAGCAATCACATCATGCAACAGCAACATGTTTATGCTTATTTACTTTGTCTTATTGGACAATTTTCCAGAAACTGTTCCAAGCCCTTTGTGATGTTAATACTATCCCCATTTTGCAGATGAGAAAACCAGGGCACAAAGGGATTATGTGACTTGCCCAAAGTCACATAGGCAGTGAGATACAGGCTTAAACTTTTAATTCTGGAATACTTTTATGTTCACAAAATATTGAAAAGGCTATTAAAGAGAGCTCTTGTTTACTCCACATCCCATTCCCTCCATTAGCATCTTGGACTGCCATGGCACATTTGTTACAATGAAGTCACCCATTACTTTTAGTAAACTCCAGACATTATTCGAATGTCCTTGGATTTTCCCTGATGTCCCTTTTTTATTCCAGGATCTCACCCAGGACACCACACTGCAGTGAGTCATCAAGTCTCCTTGGACTTCTCTGGCTGTGACAGTTTCTCAGACTTCCCTTGCTTTTTATGATCATGATGGTTCTGAGAAGAACTACATAGGTATTTTTTAGAATGCCTTCCAATTTGGGCTTGCCTGATGACTTTCTCATGATTAGACTAAGGTCAGGTGTTTGGGGGAGGAAGACCACAGAGGCAAAGTGCTGTATTCCTCACATCACATCAAGAGTAAGATTCTTAGCATGACTTATGTGAAAGGAAAATATCTTGGGCCCTTAAAGTGACTAAGCTAAAGGTAAAAGTCAGCTGGAAACTGCTTAGGGCCAACCTGCCTCCCATTATATTCAAAGTCACCCCTGTTCTCTTGAGATAAATGCTTATTAGTTGTCTCCTTTAGAGAGGCTATTCAGAAGCTCAAAATAATGGAACCATTTGTTTCTTTTCCACCTATGACCTGGGAGCCCTTTCCCCAATTTGAGTCTTCCCACCTTTCCAGACCGAACCAATGTTCCTCTTACATACATTGATTGATGTCTCCTGTCTCCCTAAAATGTATAAAACCAAAATGTGCTCTGACCACTTTGGGCACACGTTGTCAGGCTGTGTCATGGGGCCTCATTGTCAATCTTGCCAAAATAAACTTTCTAAATTAACTCAGATCTGTCTCATATTTCCAGGGTTCACATTTTGGTAACCATAGAGAGATTCTGAGTGGAGGTGCCCCTGAGCTTTGACAAATCTGTCTGTGCTTGGTACCATTATGAGCTAACTTTACAGTCCAAACCAATAGGACAATTTGCTGAGGTCTGAGAGCACCCACTACAGAGAATCCCTGATCTACCTAGGTGATGCTGATGTGATTGACTGACTGAGGTCATGACTGTCAGGTTTCTCCACTATAAAATGACTTCTTCCTCCACGATGTCCACTGTATTCTTTGGAAATAAATCTTGAAGCACAGCCCACACTCACAGATGGAGTGGTGCATGGATTTTCACACAAGATGTGTGTTCTTAGTTATTACAGAATCACAAAACTGGGAATCACTAAATGATGGGATAAACAAATTTTATTCCAATCCTGTCTTCCCATCCTCTTTTTTTGTGCTTTGAAGAAGCTCACTCCTTTAAAGGAAACTTTTGGTCTAGGGGTGAAACACACAGGTCAATAGAACCAAGGTTCTAGTACGAGGCTATGAATAGAAATACCAATGGATACTGCTGCTGGGTGTTCACAGAAGGTCTGGCTGAGGGGAGTGACCTTTCTGCTGAATCTTGTTGAATAAGTAAGAGTTATCCAGCATAAAGGGAAATTATTGCTAATGAAGAAACTACCCATCCTGGCCAGGCCCAGTGGCTCACTCCTGTAATCCCAGCCCTTTAGGAGGCCAAGACTGGCAGATCACCAGAGTTCGAGAGTTTGAGACCAGCCTGACCAACATGGAGAAAACCCATATCTACTAAAAATACAAAGTTAGCTGGGCGTGTGGGTGCATGCCTGTAATCCCAACTACTCGGGAGGCTGAGGCAGTTGAATCACTTGAACCTGGGAGGCAGAGGTTGCAGTGAGCCAAGATCGCATCATTGCACTCCAGCCTGGGCAACACAAGCAAAACTCCTTCTCAAAAAAGAAGGAAGGAAGGAAGGAAGGAAGGAAGGAAGGAAGGAAGGAAGGAAGGAAGGAAGGAAGGAAGGAAGGAAGGAAGGAAGGAAGGAAGGAAGGAAGGAAGGAAGGAAGGAAAGAAAGAGAAAGAAAAGAAAGAAAAGGAAGGAAGAAAGGAAGGGAAAAGAAGGAAAGAAAAGAAAGAAACCACTCATGCTAAGAGCTGGAGAAGTGATTAGAAAACTAAGTCCACTATTCTTGGAGCCCAGAGTGCTACACGTGATGCACCAAGTGACCAAGTGACAGACCTGAAAATAAATTCACGAAGCACGTCACAAAGAACTTTGAAGTTCAAGACTCAAGACTTGAACAGAAACCTCTGGCAGCTAGTGGGGTTTGAAAGCTGGCATTGGATCTTTAATTTCCAATGCACAACATCAATATATCAGAGTACCAACTCACTTAGTTTCTAAAGTCATGGTTTACTCAACTGTAAACATCTATAGTCTAGACCCTTGCCAAGGGATACAGTCTTTTATTTTTATTTGATATGATTTTCTAGAGACAGGGTCTCAGTCTGTTGTCCAGGCTGGAGTGCAGTGGTGCTATCATAGTTCACTGCAACCTTGAAATCCAGAGCTCAAGCTATCCTCCTGCCTCAGCCTCCTGAATAGCTGAGAATACAGGTGCATGCCACCACACCCAGCTTTCTTTTAATTTTTTTGTAGAGACAAGATCTTGGTATGTTGCATGAGCTGGTCTTGACCTACTGGCCTCAAGCAATCCTCCCACCTCAGTCTCCCAGTGCAATGGAATTACAGACATGAGCCACTGCACCCAGCCCAAAGGATATGTCTTAAGCTATGAGCTGAGTCTTATCAATATGTCAGTGGACTAAAAACACGGAAAACCAACTAAAATAATGGGATACCTGTTGTCAGTCATCACACTGGCAAAGATTAACACATTTAAAATACCCTTGAAAATATTGCCCTTCATTGTTCTTGTTCAACATTCAAAATGCCTATGCCCTTTGAAATAATAACGTCATTTTCATAGTATAACCTGCCAAATAAACTACAGCTGCACTCAACCAAATGTACAAAGAGTCCTGTACAATTATATTTCACAGTGTTTTTGTTTGTCTCTGGTAGGAGAAGCTGGAAACAAAGTTAACGTCCACCTAAAGAAAGGAAAGAAAAGGAAAGGAGAGGGGAGAGGGGAGGGGAGAGGAGGGGTGGGGAAGGGAGAGGAAGAGAGGCTAGAGGAGGGGAGGGGAGAGAGGAAGGGAGGGGAGGGAAGGGGAGGGGGATGGGGAGGGGGAGTAGGAGGAAAGGAAAGGTTAAAGCACCAGGTACTTCATACTGAGTTCCTGTACATTTGGGACAGGAAGGGAGGGGAGGGGAGGGGAATAGAGGGGAGGGGAGGAGAAGGAAGAGGAGGGGAGGGGAACAGAGCAGAGGGAAGGGAAGGAGGGGAGGAGGGGAGGGAAACACTAAAGCCCTGGTACTTCATACTGAGTTCCTGTACATTTCAGTGTGATGATAATTTAAAATGACAATAGATATTGTTAAATAAAGGAGAAGTTACAAATAATAAATGTAGACAGATCCCGTTTGTGCTCCATCATATTTCACATATAAATACGTATATGCAAAACCAATGATATTTATGAAGAGACACACAACTTATTGTTAAAAGTTATTTCTGGAGAGAAGGATGGGAACAATTTGATCCCTTTATATTATTTTATTTAAAAATCTCTTTCTCAAAAGTTCAGTTTCTGATAGTGATTTTAGTGAAAAATTGTAGGCTATTCCAGGCATCTCTCCTCCCCAGTGTTTTGCTTCACTAGATCAAAGGCACCTTTCAGAAGGCTGTCAGCCTAAACACCACTATTCCAGGCTCTCAAAGATAGGTTTGCCTTCTGTGCTTTGCATTTTCCTGTCCCGGGATTGGCTCACTGAGGAGTCTTCATGCATCTGTAGTTTTAGGATTGTTTTCTTTTATCAACCACAGGAAAACCACTGTTTTCCCTGAAAAACTTGTGTGGCCTTATATGTGCATACTCTGATACACACACACAAACATACACACATTCTTTTAAAATGTAAAATCTTATCAAAACTTTTGAAAAAAATCTCCTTAATTTATATTTTCTTTTTAGCATAAAAAATTACAGACCCACATTAGGTAAGTGAAAGAAAGAGAGATAATGAGAGAGGGAGGAAAAAAGGAAGAAGAGAGGAAGGGAAAGAGAGAGGGAGGGAGGGAGGAAGGAAGGAAGGAAGGAAAGGAAGTGAAGGAGGGAAGGAGGGAAGAAGGAAGGAAGGGAAGGAGAAAGGGAAGAAGGGAAGGGAGAAAAGGGAGGAAGGACAGGAGCAAGGAGGAGAGGAGGGAAGAAAGAAGGAAGAGATGAAGGGAAGAAGAAAGAAAGGGAGGAAAGGAGGGAGGGAGGATGGCAGAGAGGGAAGAAGGGAAGAAAAAGGAAGAAAAGAAGGGAGGAAAGGAGGAAAGAAGAAAGGGAGGAGGGGAGAGAAGAAGGGAGAGAGGGAGGTAGGTAAATGGAAAGAAGGTTCAAAAGAGGGAGGGAGGGAGGGAAATGAAAAGATGCAAGAGAGTGAGAGAAGGAAGGAAATGAAAAGAAGGTGCAAGAGACATAGGGAAGAAGGGAGGGAAGGAAATGAAAAGAAGGTGCAAGAGACATAGGGAAGAAGGGAGGGAAGGAAATGAAAAGAAGGTGCAAGAGAAGGAGGGAAGGAAGGAGAATAAACAGTGTGCAAAGGAGAG
This sequence comes from Pongo abelii, assembly GCF_028885655.2. Lineage (NCBI taxonomy): Eukaryota > Metazoa > Chordata > Mammalia > Primates > Hominidae > Pongo > Pongo abelii. The sequence goes on along the minus strand of NC_072009.2, from coordinate 6,145,300 downwards.
AGGAAGGAAGGAAGGAAAGAAGGAATAAAGGAGGGGAAGGAGGAATAAAGGAAAGGAGGGAGGGAGGGAGGCAGGGAGGAAGGGGAAAGAAGGTGCAAGTGAGAGAGGGGGAGGGAGGGAAATGAAAAGGTGCAAGAGAGAGGGAAGGGGGGAAATGAAAAGAAGGTGCAAGAGAGAGAGGGAGGGAAATGGAAAACAGGTTCAAGAGAGAGGGAGAAAGGGAGGGAGAAGAAATACTGTGCAGGGAGAGAGAAATGAAGGAAGAGAGGAAGGAAGGAAGGAGGGAAAGAAGGGAGGGAGGGAAAAGAAGTTTTGAGAGAGAGAGGGAAGGAAGGAGAAGAAACAATGTGAAAATGAGAGATGAAGGAAGGAAGGAAGGAAGGAAAGAAGGGAGACAGGGAGGGGGGGAAAGATGGTGTCAGAGAGAGAGAGGGAGAGAGGAAAATGCAAAGAAGAAGGTGACAGAGAGAGAGAAGGAGGGAAGGAAGTGAAAAGAAGGTGCAAGAGACAGAGGGAGTGAGAGAAGGAGAAGAAATAATGTGCAAGGGAGAGAAGGAAGGAAAGAAAGAGGGAGGGATGGAGGGAGCAGAAAAGAAGGTGCGAGAGAGAGAGAGGGAGGGAAATGAAAAGAAGGTGTGAGAGAGAGGGAGGGAGGGAAATGAAAAGAAAGTGCAAGAGTGAGAGAGGGAGGGAGGGAAATTAACAGACGGTGCAACGGTGCAAGAGAGAGAGAGGAAGGGAGGAAAATGAAAAGAAGGTGCAAAGGGAGAGGGAGGGAGGGAAATGAAAATAAGGTGTAAGAGAGAGAGGGAGGGAGAGAAGGAGAAGAAATAATATGCAAGGGAGAGAGGAAGGAAGGAAGGAAGGAAGAAAGGAAGGGAGGGAGGAAGGAAGGGAGGGATGGAGGGAGGGGAAAAGAAGTTGTGAGAGAGAGGGAGGGAGGGAAATGAAAAGAAGGTGCGAGAGAGAGAGAGAAGGAGGAAAGGAAGTGAAAAGAAGGTGCAAGAGAGAGAGGGAGCAAGAGAAGGAGAAGAAATAATGTGCAAGGGAGAGAAGGAAGGAAGGAAGGAGGGAGGGATGGAGGGAGCAGAAAAGAAAATGTGAGAGAGAGAGAAAGGGAGGGAGAGAGGGAAATGAAAAGAAGGTGGGAGAGAGAGGGAGGGAGGTAAATGAAAAGAAGGTGCAAGAGAGAGAGAGAGGGAGGGAAATGAAAATAAAGTGTAAGAGAGAGAGGGAGGGAGAGAAGGAGATGAAATAATATGCAAGGGAGAGAGGAAGGAAGGAAGGAAGGAAGGAAGGAAGGAAGGAAGGTAGGAAGGAAGGAAGGAAGGGAGGAAAGAAGGAAGGAAGGGAGGGAAGGAGGGAGGGATGGAGGGAGGGGAAAAGAAGGTGTGAGAGAGAGAGGGAGGGAGGGAAATGAAAAGAAGGTGCAAGAGAGAAAGGGAGGGAGGGAAAAGAAAAGAAAGTGTAAGAGAGAAAGGGAGAGAGAGAAGGAGAAGAAATAATGTGCAAGGGAGAGAGGAAGGAAGGAAGGAAATGGGGGAGGCGAAAAGAGGGTGTGAGAGAGGGAGGGAGAGAAATGAAAAGAAGGTGAAACAGAGAGGGAAGGAGGAAGGGAGGGAGGGAGGAAAATGAAAAGAAGGTGCAAGAGGGAGAGGGAGAGAGGGAGAAGAAATAATGTGCAAGAGAGAGAGGAAGGAATGGAGGAAGGAAGTAAAGGAGGAAGGAAGGAAGGAAGATGGAAGGAAGGAAGGAAGAGACAGAGGGAAAAACAGAGGTGTGAGAGGGGGAAGGAGGGAAATGAAAAAAGTTGCGAGAGAGATAGAGGGAGGGAGAAGGAATAATATGCAAGGCAGAGAGGAAAGAAGAAAGGGAGGAAGGAAGGAAGGGAGAGAGGGAAAAAATGAAAAGAAGGTGCAAGAGAGAGGAAGGAAGGAAGGAATGAAGGGAAAAGAAAGGGAGGAATGAAGAAAAAGAAATGGAGAGGAGAGGAATAAGTGAAGGATTAACTTGGAAATAATATGTTTGAGTCTATAACTGAACAAATGAATTAATAAAGTTTTATGTTATTTCATAGCTCTGATAAATTTCTTCCACTTCATTTTCATATATTTTTGTAAAACCATTTTTATAAAATCTGAGTACAATTTTTCTTTTCTGCACTGTGGGTTGATTTTAAACATTCAATGTGGTCCACAGTCAAGAAATGTAGCTAATGTCAGCTGCCCTCATGAGCCATAAATAAACATTCCAAAGGAACAATGGTACATTCAGGAAGGTATATCAAATTGCATGCCCAAAAGTGGCATGTGGAGCCACCACCAGGTAAAAGACTGCAGGGTGATGAGGAGCATCGACTGAGCCATTGCACTTTGCTGTCTCCAGCCTTTGCATGGAGATCCTCTGCTTACATATGGAGCCTTGACTTCTACAGAGAAAAGAGACAAAAATGCTGGGTATAGTGGGGGTGGACACCATGTGACAGGATTAAGTAGGGTTTTTAAGGATGACACGAGGAAAAGCAGCAAGACTTGAGGCAGAGGAGGGAGCCAGCCAGGCTTTTGGAAGAGGTGTGCTTCTGTCCCAGTGAAGACCAGAATAGAACAGCCAGTCTAGGGGGCTCCAAGTCCCTCCAGGAATGGGGAGGAGGAGCTAGGGACATCAGCAGGAGGAAATAAAGTCACAGAGATGAAGTAGAGGTGGAGGAGGCCTGATGGGACAGCACCTCAGAACCTCCTGGGGAGTCTGGCCTTGACTCTAGAGTAATGGTAGCCACTGCCGTGTTTTCAGCTGAGGGGCTAAGATCAGCAGATGATCGAGATTCCCTGGTCAAAGGCTCCCTTCAGCTATGTGCTGAAGATTATGGTTTGGGGAGGCTACTGCAGGAATCTAGAGAGAGATGGTCCATTGCAGCACAGACCAGAAGTGTAAATGAGAAGTTGGGCTGCGGATCTAATTTGAACACAGTGAGATTTAGAAAGTTGAGACATTGGATCAAATTCGTGATGGGAACTGGGGTCCACAGTTTAAATTCAGATCTTGGAGTCTCACTCTGTTGACCAGGCTGGAGTGCAGTGACAGGATGTTACTGTAGCCTACTCCTCCCAGATTCAAGTGATTCTCTTGTCTCAGCCTCCAGTGTACCTGGGATTATGGGTGCCCACCACAATGCCCAGCTAGTTTTTGAATTTTTACCAGAGACAGAGTTTCATCATATTGATCAATCTGGTCTCCAACTCCTGATCTCATATTGTCTGCCCAACTCAGCCTCCCAAAGTGCTGGCAAGAAATAGTATGAGAAAATTAGAGGGAGAGAAGCTAGTGCTTGGGATAGGGAGTTGCAATTTTAGATAAAGTAGTGACAGAAGACTGCTTTGAGAAGGCGATGTTTGAGCAAAGACCTCAAGAAGGGAGGGGAGAGGATTGTTTGTTTCTAGAACGTGCTAATAGCAGGGGACAGCTAGAGTGACCAGCGGGTGTTAGGACACTGAGCATGCCTGGATTGCCCTAGGAGTCCAGAGTGGCCATGGATGAGTGAGGGATGGAGAGTAGCAGGAGGTGGGGGCCACAGAGGTGATGGCAGGGATAAATCTTTGCATGTTACTGCAAGGTTCTCAAATTTTAGGATGCAGGAGAGAAGTATCATAGGATATTGAGAAGTATCCCTGGTGTTTGCCCAGTAAATGTCAGCAGCACAACCCACCCTGTTTCCTGCTTCCGGGTTGCAAAATTGACACAACGGTGTCTCCTATTTTTAAAGCGTTACTCCATCAGCAGGGTTTGAATAACCTTGAGGGCTTTGTGCTGTCAATGCAAGCACTGAAGCAAAAAAATACAAATATCATTACTATTACTCTGAAAGACCCAATGGTAGGAGTTTCTATAAGGTCATGATGAGATTAATGAGAAGAGTTCATATTCTGGATATGTTTTTAAATTTCAACAGGCAGGACTTAATGAACTGGATATGAAAAAAAGAGTAAATGAAGATGCCTTCATGGCAACCTAGAAAATCTTGGACAATGCTAGCAGATGCAGGTGCAGGCAGTGCTTGATGCAAGTCTTGGCTTCTGGTATCCCAAGAGGTGTGGTTGGTCCCCCAGTCCACATCATCTAATTTATTCCATGTACAAGGGTTCTTAAGCACTCAGAAACACACACAGTTTCTAGAACTGAGGACAATTCTGCAGTTTGTGAAATCGTCATGGGTGATGGGCAACAATGTAATGGAATCTATTGGTGCCGTGTGTGTCAATTTCTGAGAAGTGTTGTGAAGCTTTATTGGAACTCTGGTCATTGTTGTATTCTTTTCTAGATGAGTAGCTCCCAATTCCGTCTGCACCTTAGAACCACCTGGGGAGGTTTAAAGAATCCTGCACCCCAGCTGAATCCCACATCAATGACTTCTAAGTCTCCAAGCATGGAATCCAGGCATATATGTTTTTGAAAGTTACCCTTAGCTTTTTCCTAAATGTTTTGAGCAACTGTCCATTTTCTCTTCATCTTTATCCCCTAAACTAGTGATACTCTACAGGGATTATTCTTTCCCTAGGGATATTTGGCCATGTCTGGAGACATTTTGGGTTGCAATAACCCAATTAGCATCTGTTGTGTAGAGACCAGGGGTGTTACTCAGTACCCAACAATGCACAGCACAACCCCTACCACAGAGAATGACTTCACCCTCAAATGTCAAAGTTGAGAAAACCTACCCCAAACGCTCAAATGTCAAAGTTGAGAATGAGAAAACCTGCCTCAAACTCAGGAAATTTGATTATTACATTGATGGGTTCATTAATCATTACCAGACATTTTTAAATGCCTTTCCTCTTTTTTCGGTGCTTTTGAATTTAATTGACAAATTGAAGGCCACATGGGAAGAAAACAAGGAAATAGAGGAAAAGAGAGATACAGTACAAACACCTGCGTTGAGTCACCATTTGCTGCAGCCTTGAGTGCCCTTAGTAGCTAGTGAGGGAGACAATTAGGAGTTTTTGAAAGTGATGAGGACAACTATTTGCATGTTCTTTTCCTTCCTGAATTGTGTTTGTGAGAGCCAAGTTAATCATCTGATAGAGTCACATTCACATGCCAGGTGTTGAGGTTGAGCACCAATGTCTGTTTTCTCAAGGTTTTGAAAATGGTGCACAGAAGGGCCTGCTTTTTGCTGAAATCATGCACATGGATGGTGGGAACACTTCCATTCTTAACAATTACGTGGTATGACTTAGGAAGTTGCAGCAACCTGGGAGCAGTCAAGGATGATGTCCTGATAGGGGTTTGCTTTCCTGAGTAGCCACTGTCCAAGTTTGCTTCTTTGTTTGTGGGACCTTATTTTTCAGGCTGACTCAAATAGTTACCAATTTGGAGTAATATTGCTCCTCTTCAGGGATATTTGGCCATGTCTGGGAACATTTTTCATTGTCAAAACTGGAAGTGGCAGAGTGGGAGTGGTGCTGCTGGCATTTGTTGGGCAGAGGTGAGGGATGCCACTTAAGATACTGCAAAGCACAGGACTGCCCTCCACAATAATGGTCCAATCCTGATGACATTGTTATCAAGGCTGAGAGGCCCCAGATAGTGAACAGCAGGATAAAGAAAACATGAATAAACATGAATAATCACTACTATGTGATTTAGATAGAGGCATCAGTATTCCCACTCTTCCTCTCCAATATTTCCTCCTTCTATTGATTTTCAAGGGAGTTTTACTGTGAAAGTTTGAGCCTGTCTTCATGTTCCAAGAGGGATGGAACCTGAGCTAAAATTTAATTCCTGGCCATTCTTGGAGTAGTATTTTAGTTTCTAGAATGTGGGAATACCAGTGCCCAGCTGATGCTGTTCTCATTTATTTATTAGCCTACAAGATTTTGTGAATGTTTACAGTAAAAACAATGGTCAAATTTTATTCATCCAGAAAGTCTCTGTCATATTTGATCATAGACACCTTTAGCAGTGTAATTTCTACTATTCCGTATTCTGTTAGGGTGATCAACTCATCCTGGTTTGCCCAATACTGTCACAATTTCAGGAGTGAAAGTCCCATACTGTGGCAACTTTCTGTATTGTGGGGTGGCTGGTCAACCTACATTCAATGGAATTGGTTTTCCAAGTAAAAATTTTTGTGAAATGCAGCCCTAGTGTTTATTATTTTATTTATTATTTTGTATTTTATTTGGTATTTGGTATTTTTCCAAAGGATAACTTGGTAATTAGCATTCTCCCATTGGGAAAATAATTGATTAAAAATCTCTTGTCATAGAATAGACATTTCTTTGTACACATGGTTGGACCTTTAACTAGGGAGAGAAAATATTATATTTTTAACAATTAAGGGTACCTATTTTAGAGAGTTGTTTCTAAATTATTCCAGCATTTTCATTTCAATATTAAATGTATTTTTATCAGATTGTGTAAAGGTTATGGACCACCGGAGATGTCCCTAAGAGTACGATTTTTGATAATTTAAATAATCTCTTTTGTCTGCCTGTTAGTATTGTAATCATTTTTTTCCTTTTCCAACATGAGGTCATATGTTAAATTTAAATAATAGCCCTATTAATAACTGGAACCCACTGGGGAGATCCCTGAGAAGGCCTAGAGCCCACATGTTGACCCCAAGTGAGTGCATTCATTGAAATGTCATGTCGGTAATACCAAAAGGGCTGATCATAATCCACCCTCTGTGCCCCTCATCCCGCACTTTGACATCTTATCAATAAGTTCTAACACAATAAACTTACATGTACTTTATAGAAGAATTGCCATTTTAATTTAATAACTAAGCAGAAACTGAAGTTGTTTGTATCTCCAAATCTCAGTTTTCCTCTGTAGCTCAAAGCCAGTGGAAAGCTGATAAATTCCAACACAATTTATGAGAATTATCCATGTGACATCAAATATATTATGTTACTTTCTCAAAGTGGATTCACACATGCACATATATGGCAATAGTAAATGAATGTGTGTAGGCGAAGTCAATAGGAATTCAACATATATGTTTGTATCTGAATTTAATCAAAATCAGTATGTCTATATATGCATATATACATATACACACATTTATACAGATAGACATACATAGACACACATGAATATAGATAGATAAGATATATATTTATGTATATATATATATATATGCAGAGGGATACATAGATGATAATGATTAGCTAGATAGGTAAAGATAGATATAGACATATGCAGAGATACATAGGTATACCTAAGTAGGTAGGTAGGTAGATAGGTTGATTGATTGATTTTATGATGCATCCTGGAAAGTTATATGCAAGTAAGTTCCTAATATCAACTCATTTTTATGCCATTTTTTTTCCTCAAAGTGGAATGCTGCATGCTTACAGAAAGATTTCTTTTTATTTGTTGTAATTAATTAACTAATTTATTTATTTATTTATTTATTTATTTATTTATTTATTTCCGAGACCAAGTCTCACTCTGTCACCCAGGCTGGAGTGAAGTGGTGTAATCTCCTGTCACTACAACCTCTGCCTCCCAGGTTCAAGCTACTCTCATGCCTTAGCACCCCCAATAGATGGGATTTCAGGCATGTGCCACCATGCCTGGATATTTTTTGAATTTTTAGTAGAGACAGAGTTTTACCATGTTGGCCAGGCTGCTCTAGAACTCCTGACCTCAGGTGATCCACCCACCTCAGCCTCCCAAAGTGCTGGGATTACAAGTGTGAGCCACTGTGCCCAGCCTTCTCTCTTTTTTTAATGTGTATGTTTGGAGGATTCTGGATAAATAACAGGGAAATGATATAAATGTATGTGCTGAATTAACTCTCAAAACCCTTTTCTTGAATCAGACATTGAGTGGGTTAATTTAGGCTAGGATAGGCAAATCACAGCCCACAGGCCAAATCTGGCCCACTGCCTGTTCTTATAAATAAAGATTTATTGGAATGCAGTCACATACATTTATTCAGGTATTGCTTGTGGCTGCCTTTGCTATACAATGGCAGAATTGCCTATTTATGGCAAAGACTGTGTGGTTCACAAAGCCAAAATATTTACTATCTGGCCCTTTGTAAAAAGTCTTTGGGCTGAGTGAGGCGTCTCATGCCTGTAACCCCAGCAGTTTGGGAAGCTGAAGGCAGATGCTCACTTGAGGCTAGGAGTACTAGACAGCATGGCAAACATATTTTGGACAGACCCTCTCTCTACCAAAATAAAAAAATGAGCTGAACAGATGGGGTGGAGCACACTCATGTAGTCCCAACTACCCAGGAGGCTGAGGTGGGAAGATTGCTTAAGACCAGGAGTTCGAGGCTGCTGTGAGCCACTACTGCACTCCAGCCTGAGTGACAGAACAAGACAATGTCTCAAAATAAAAAAATAAATTAAAAAAAAATACTTTGTCTATCCTTAACTCAGATTAAAGGGAACCAAGTTCAGTTATTTTTAAGAACACACGGTTTGGGAAAACTAAAATACATAGATTCCACTCAGGTTACAAAGTTGCACATATTCAAATATAGTGTTTTCAAAAATTAGGAAAATAAAAAACCCTCTTAAATCCTGGACTTTTTTGGTTTGAAAAATGGGAACCACCCATGTTGATCTTGCCTGATACCCTTTCAAGAGGCTTTCAGTGAGGGAAACTGGATGAAGAACACATGAGGGCTTCCTGTACATTATGCTGCAACTTCTTATAAATCTCTGTTTTAAAATAGAAAAAGGTTTTGTTTGTTTGTTTGTTTGTTTTTAAAGATGAGCTCAAGCCTGCTTTGCTCTCTTCTTATTGCAGTTACTTTCTAGATCATTATTGCATGGTTCCCATAAGACGTGGTTCTCTGAGGGCAGCCCCATCAGCCAGTCAACAAATTTCATCAGGAATAAAATTCCAAATTTTGTTTTGGATACAACACAAGCCACTGTGGCTTCCATTGTTACAGGCTAACATTGACTTAATATTTCCCATTTACCAAGATTGTACCAGCTAATGTAAAGGGTTTGAACTCAATGAGGACTTGCACAATTATTAATACGTACAACCTGGTTTTATCTTCACTTCCAGGTTTTCCCTTGCTTTTGTGTTTCACATCTCATTTCCTTTGTGTTCATATGTTGGATTTATATCTGAAGCCATATTCAATGGACATGGAGACATGAGAGCATGCAAGTTAATCAACAGGTCAGCATCAGTATGAGCTATGGTTTGCAGTTGTAACAGGATGCCCAGGACTCCAGATTTCCAAGGCTATTGATATTAGCTCTACCACACATTTGCCAAACTTTTGGATGACTTAAATCATCCAAACACAAACCACACTTCTCCAGGGGTGCTATCACTGGGAGCCAGCAAAGCTGGAATACCTCCAAGTTCCAAAATCCCAATTTGATATTTGGCATAAAGGGAAGTCATGACAACAGGAAGTAAAGTGATCTAGACCCTTGAATTCATAATTCCTATCTTATTTTGTGGGGAAATTTACAATAACCACATCTGTGTAGTAATGGGAAGGACCACAGTCTCAGGTTTCTGGTCACACCTCCAGCAATTGAATGGCTTGAGGGAAATAAGATCTAGACTTGGTGTCAGATATTTGTCTACCATGCTTTTTGGCAGAATTAATAACCCACAAGTTTTGGAGGATGACAATTTTTTGAATTATAAAAACTGCTGTGCCCCTTAAAACATTCCTAAATATTGTTTTCTACTTCATGTCATTTCTGAAAAAGTAAATTGGCAAGATAGAGCAAGAATGCTAAAAAATATTGGATGAGGCCAGGTGTGGTGGCTTATGCCTGTAACACTAGCACTTTGAGAGGCCAAGGTGGGTGGATCACAAGGTCAAGTGATTGAGATCATCCTGGCCAACATGGTGAAACACCATCTGTACTCAAAATACAAAAATTAGCTGAGTATGCAGTGCACACCTGTAGTCCCAGCTACTCAGGAGGCTGAGGCAGGAGAATCACTTGAACCCAGGAGGCAGAGGTTGCAGTGGGCCAAGATCGCACCACTGCACTCCAGCCTGGGTGACAGAGCAAGACTCCATCTCAAAAAGAAAAATGTTGAATGCTTTACAGGTAATTCTTATCTGAGTTTTTATGCCTAGGGATAGAATCTTTAATGTGCAAAATTCTTTAAGTATAAAAATCTTCATAATTGAACAATATATAACAGCATAAAACTGGACCCAATAGATTCAAAGGTAGAAGTGTTTTGGTTACAGTAGAATGTATGATGAAACCTTGTGCAACTGTTTAAAATGATGACAGAAAGTGTATATATTACCTTGGTAAAACACTTCTTATAATTCTGATAATCATTGAGTCTGTATCTTAGATCAGGCACTGTAATGGATTATCTCATTTAAATGTTTATTATAGCCCTAATATCCTATTACAACCATTGTGTTACACCTGAGAAAACTTAGACAGAGAAGGGATAAGAATCGTATTTGATGTCTCACAAGTATTTCCTTGGGGAAGGAAGTCATAACTGACCCTAACAACTATACGATGACCCTCCAGTTAAAAGTACTTCTTCAGGCAATATGCACAATGCAAGAGTATCTTTTCAGGACATATGCATGATGCAAAATTATTCATAATGTTATCAATGGTGCAATATCTTAAAACCTAGATAGGTGGAAGCAACAATAACAATAAAAAGCTCAATAAAAAATTAAACTAAATAATAATAATAAAACAATTAGACTATATCATCAGTGAATTAGTTTGGCCAAAAGAATCCAGAAAAGAAAAACCAGTTTCTACCACCAACCAGCACACTTCTGTAACATCCCTTGGCACGTAAATTTTTACACCCCTTTCTCTGCTTATTCTCTATTTATATAATACAGCTCAAAAAATTGCAGCATGATGGCAATATCAAAGACCATCAACACTCTGTAAAGAGGGTGGAGTTAAATGGGGCCATAAGTGCAAATGTGATTGCACATGGGTGAAATTAAAACTCTACTGTGCAGCTGAACCCTAAATGAATTCTCTCTGGCATTGATATTTTACTTTCTCCTCACTGCTGATGATAGATTTCCAAAATAAACAAACTTCCTTTCCTCATATATGGGGTCTTCTGTCTGCAGGATTCATGCAGGAACTTATTATTCCATTGCATGATAGTCCCATTCTAGTACTGTCTTTCTTTTTTTTCTTTTTTTTTTTTTTTTGAAGCAGAGTCTAGCTCTTGTTGCTAGGCTGGAGTATAGTGGCATAACCTTGGCTTGCTGCAAACTCTGCCTCCCAGATTCAAGTGATTCTCCTGCCTCAGCCTCCTGAGTAGCTGGGATTACAGGCATACACCAAAACACCCAGCTATTTTTGTATTTTTAGTAGAGACAAGGTTTCACCATGTTGGTCAGGCTGGTCTTGAACTCCTGACCTCATGATCCGTATTGGCCTCCCAAAGTGCTGGGATTAGAGGCATGAACCACCATGCCCAGCCCCAGTACTTTCTTTAAGTTGTTTAGTACTATTAGTCACTGCACTGTGACCATTGCTTTCAGTGGAAATGAATCAAGGCACCAAGAGAAAGTTTGTAGTAACAAAGATCACACCATAGAAAGTCATTATTATGCACCTTTCTAGACCAGTACTACCTCTAAATGAAAATTGGATACTGGATTCTCTTTTCTGAAAGTGGGCCAGTGGGATTTTATCTAAATAAGTTATGCAACAGTATCCTGGATGCCACATGCTGTTTGTTTGTTTGTTTGTTTCTGTAGAGAGATAGGGTCTTGCTCTGTTTCCCAGGCTGGAGTGCAGTGGCAGAATCATACCTCACTGCAGCATGGAATTCCTAACCAAAAGCATCCTCCCTACCTCAGCTTCCTGAGTAGCTGCAACTACAAACATGTGCCATAATGCCTCCCTAATTTTATTAATTTTTTTAGAGATGGGATCTTGCTATGTTTGCCAGGCTGGTCATAAGCTCCTGGGCTCAAGCAATCCTCCTGCTGTAGCTTCCTAAAGCTCTGGAATTACAGGTATGAGTCATTACCCCTGGTACCCATGTCCTCTTTAATTGACCCAATCTTGACTCCTCAGAACTTTTCCATATAGAGGAGTAAGATCCATTCATAAATAAGCACTCTGTGGCTGTGGCTTAGGAATTTAAACAGCCAACAGGATAGAGAACTTCTTGAAATTTCAAGAAGTGTTGGAATTTTTAAATTGGAAGAACACGTAGCAGGTTGATTCCATGTCTTCACAGTTGTGAACAGTGCTGCAATGAGCATACACATACATATATCTTTGTAATTGAATGATTTTTAAACCTTTGAGTATATACCCAGTGATGGGATTGCTAGATCATATGGTATTCCTGGTTCTAGATCTTTGAGGAATTGCCAAACTCTTTTTCCACAATGGTTAAACTAATTTACATTCCTACAAACAGTGTAAAACTGTTTCTAGTTTTCCATAACCTCTCCAATATCTATTGTTTCTTGACTTTTTAATAATCGCCATTCTGACTGTGTGATTGGCCATTATTAAGAAGAGTCCTCTAGTCAATACATACTTTTGTAAATGTATGAGTGAATAAATACATGAATTAATGATACCCAAAGGAGTTTTCAGGTTTCCCTTCTGGTTTCAGTACATGGGCAGTGTCTGTGCTTGAGTTTGTCCTAATTTCATGAGCTGGGAAGTGCACAAGCCATATTTCTTTCAACGTTATTCCCAAAAGCTACAATGTCATCCTATGAATTATCTTCACCTTTTCAGGTACATGCATATGCATTATACCCTTGTCAATGTTCAACATTCTTTCAATTTGGATAGACCTTCTTCCATTGCTGCTTAATTAACTATATTTATCATTTTAGAGAATTTTCCAATTAGTAATGAGTATAGTTATGGAACAATTTTAGGGCATCATAATAGTAAAAATTCTAAGCAGTCTCTGACTCATTATTGAAATTCAAAATCTCAAAGCACCATATACCAAGTGATGTATTGTACATAATAACTTTCTTATTGAATTTTTATCATCTATTTTTTTATCCCTTAGGGTTTTTTCTCAATAATTGTCAAAGGATTTAAATAAAAGAATAGTACTTATTGAATCTTCATGCATCTTTATTTTCAGACTCACATCTTGAAGTCTGCATAACTAGCAGCAGAGAACATAAAAGAAAAATGTGTGTAAAGATGGTCTATGAAAATTATTCTAAGTTATTACAGGTCCTTCAGTTCATCACACCAAAAAAGAAGACAAAAACCTTGGAGTGGATAAATAAATCTCCTCTGCTTTGTATAAGCACAGACTGTCTTTCCATATCAGGATTTGTTTATTTAATACCTGGAGATCTCATCAGTAATAGGATACAGACACACATAAACCCTGTCATCTTCTTTGCAGAATGAAGATGCCATTCATGGGTCATGACCTGGTAGAAACTGTGCAAATGTGTGTTGAATCAGAAAGTCCAAATGACCACACCTGTACCAAGTCTGTTTTTAGTTGTCTCTGAAATACAGAGCCCTCAGGCCATGAATCTCAGTAATTATTAGGGTTCCTGCAGGCTTCTTGTATGTTCAACCATAAATATTCAATACAAAATTATTATTGCAGAACCATGGTCACACTATTGTTGATGAAATCATTCCTTCCATCAAAACCAAGATCCAATGTACTTATTTGTCAAATACGGTGCAGGCAGCATTGTGGTAAACAACATTGAACAGACTTGTTGTTCAGTATGTCTCAAAGACCTGAATTGGCTGTTCAGCCAAAGCTTTAATAAATACAAAAATTTAGGAGGAGAGGATGCTGTTTGAACAACTCAGGTTCTGTTTAACACTTTCTACTCCTTTGAAAAAAAAAAAGACAATCCGTTAAAAAAATAACTAACACCACTTTTTAAATCTTAACACAGGCAGAGATTATGCAAGAATATGACCGAAAAGAAGAGATTAAAATTGCATTTAGGCCATTGAGGAGTGATCTTGAAGATACCTATTTCTGAAGAGAAGTAAATTCTGAAAGCAGAATAAGTAGGAAGTGAAAAAGTTGTGGCAGTGGGGAAGGAGCCAAGATGGCCGAATAGGAACAGCTCTAGTATACAGCTCTCAGCGTGAGCAACACAGAAGTTGGGAGATTTCTGCATTTCCATCTGAGGTACTGGGTTCATTTCACTAGGGAGTGTCAGACAGTGGGCACAGGTCAGTGGGTGCACGCACCATGCACAAGCCGAAGAAGGGCAAGGCATTGTCTCACTCGGGAAGTGCAAGGCATCAGGAAGTTCACTTTCCTAGTCAAAGAAAGGGGTCACAGATGGCACTTGGAAAATCGGGTGGCTCCCACTCGAATACTGTGCTTTTCTGAAGGGCCTAAAAAATGGCATACTAGGAGATTATATCCCGCACCTGGCTCAGAGGGTCCTATGCCCAAGGAGTCTCGCTGATTGTTAGCACAGCAGTCTGAGATCAAACTGCAAGGCAGCAGCGAGGCTGGGGGAGGGGTGCCCGCCATTGCCCAGGCTTGCTTAGGTAGACAAACCAGCCAGGAAGCTCGAACTGGGTGGATCCCACCACAGCTCAAGGAGGCCTGCCTGCCTCTGTAGGCTCCACCTCTGGGGGCAGCGCACAGAAAAACAAAAAGACAGCAGTAACCTCTGCATACTTAAATGTCCCTGTCTGACAGCTTAGAAGAGAGCAGTGGTTCTCTCAGCATGCAGCTGGAGATCTGAGAATGGGCAGATGGCCTCCTCAAGTGGGTCCCTGACCCCTGACCCCCAAGCAGCCTAACTGGGAGGCACCACCAAGCAGGGGCAGACTGACACCTCACATGGCAGGGTACTCCAACAGACATGCAGCTGAGGGTCCTGTCTCTTAGAAGGAAAACTCATGAACAGAAAGGACATCCACAGCAAAAACCCATCTGTACATAACCATCATCAAAGACCAAAAGTAGATAAAACCACAAAGATGGGGAAAAAAACAGAGCAGAAAAACTGGAAACTCTAAAAAGCAGAGTGCCTCTCCTCCTCCAAAGGAACGCAGTTCCTCACCAGCAATGGAACAAAGCTGGATGGAGAATGACTTTGATGAGTTGAGAGAAGAAGGCTTCAGATGATCAAATTAATCTGAACTGTGGGAGGAAATTCAAAACAAAGGCAAAGAAGTTGAAAACTTTGAAAAATTTTAAAAGAATGTATAACTAGAATAACCAATATAGAGAAGTGCTTAAAGGAGCTGATGGAGCTGAAAACCAAGGCTCGAGAACTACATGAAGAATGCAGAAGCCTCAGAAGCTGATGAGATCAACTGGAAGAAATGGTATCAGCAATGGAAGATGAAATGAATGAAATGAAGTGAGAAGGGAAGTTTAGAGAAAAAAGAATAGAAAGAAATGAGCAAAGCCTCCAAGAAATATGTGACTATGTGAAAAGACCAAATCTAAATATGATAGGTCTAACTGAAAGTGATGGGGAGAATGGAATGAAGTTGGAAAAAACTCTGCAGGATATTATCCAGGAGAACTTCCCCTTCCTCAATCTAGCAAGGCAGGCCAACATTCAGATTCAGGAAATACAGAGAATGCCACAAAGATACTCCTCAAGAAGAGGAACTCCAAGACACATAATTGTCAAATTCACCAAAGTTGAAATGAAGGAAAATATGTTAAGGGTAGCCAGAGAGAAAGGTCAGGTTACCCTCAAAGGGAAGTCCATCAGACTAACAGCGGATCTCTCGGTAGAAACTCTACAAGCCAGAAGAGAGTGGGGGCCAATATTCAACATTCTTAAGGAAGAGAATTTTCAACCCAGAATTTCATATCCAGCCAAACTAAGCTTCATAAGTGAAGGAGAAATAAAATACTTTACAGACAAGCAAATGCTGAGAGATTTTGTCACCACCAGGCCTGCTGTAAAAGAGCTCCTGAAGGAAGCGCTATACATGGAAAGGCACAACCGGTACCAGCCGCTGCAAAATCATGCCAAAATGTAAAGACCATCGAGACTAGGAAGAGACTTCATCAACTAATGAGCAAAATAACCAGCTAACATCATAATGACAGGATCAAATTCACACATAACAATATTAAATTTAAAAGTAAATGGACTAAACGTTCCAATTAAAAGACACAGACTGGAGAATTGGATAAAGAGTCAAGACCCATCAGTGTGCTGTATTCAGGAAACCCATCTCATTTGCAGAGACACACATAGGCTCAAAATAAAAGGATCAAGGAAGATCTACCAAGCAAATGGAAAGCAAAAAGAGGCAGGGGTTGCAATCCTAGTCTCTGAGAAAACAGACTTTAAACCAACAAAGATCAAAAGAGATGAAGAAGGGCACTACATAATGGTAAAGGGATCAATTCAACAAGAAGAGCTAACTATCCTAAATATATATGCACACAATACGGGAGCACCCAGATCCATAAAGCAAGTCCTGAGTGACCGACAAAGAGACGTAGACTCCCACACATTAATAATGGGAGACTTTAACACCCCACTGTCAACATTAGACAGATTAATGATACAGAAAGTCAACAAGGATACCCAGGAACGGAACTCAGCTATGCACCAAGTGGACCTAATAGACATCTAAAGAACTCTCCACCCAAAAATCAATGGAATATACATTTTTTTCAGCACCACACCACACCTATTCCAAAATTGACCACATACTTGGAAGTAAAGCTCTCCTCAGCAAACGTGAAAGAATAAAAATTATAACAAACTATCTCTCATCTCACAGTGCAATCAAGCTAGAATTCAGGATTAAGATTCTCACTCAAAACCACACAACTACATGGAAACTGGACAACCTGCTCCTGAATGACTGCTGGGTACATAATGAAATGAAGGCAGAAATAAAGATGTTCTTTGAAAACAATGAGAACTAAGACACAATATACCAGAATCTCTTGGATGCATTCAAAGCAGTGTGTAGAGGGAAACTTATAGCACTAAATGACCACAGGGGAAAGCAGGAAAGATCTAAAATTGACATCTTAACATCACAATTAAAAGAACTAGAAAAGCAAGAGCAAACACATTCAAAAGCTAGCAGAAGCCAAGAAACAACTAAAATCAGAGCAGAACCAAAGGAAACAGAGAGAAAAAAAACCCTTCAAAAAATTAATGAATGCAGGAGCTGGTTTTTTGAAAGGATCAACAAAATTAATAGACCACTAGCAAGACTAATAAGGAATAAAAGAGAGAAGGATCAAATAGATGCAATAAAAAATGATAAAGGCGCTATCACCACTGATCCCACAGAAATACAAACTACCATCAGAGAATACTACAAACACCTCTATGCAAATAAACTAGAAAATCTAGACGAAATGGAAAAATTCCTCGACACATACACTTTCCCAAGACTAAACCAGGAAGAAATTGAATCTCTGAATAGACCAATAACAGGAGCTGAAATTGTGGCAATCATCAATAGCTTACCAACCAAAAAGAGTCCAGGTCCAGATGGATTCACAGCCGAATTCTACAAGAGGTACAAGGAGGAACAGGTAACATTCCTTCTGAAACTATTCCAATCAATAGAAAAAGAGTGAATCCTCCTTAACTCATTTTATAAAGCCAGCATCATCCTGATACCAAGGCCAGGCAGACACACAACCAGAAAAGAGCATTTTAGACCAATATCCTTGATGAACATTGATGCGAAAATCCTCAATAAAATACAGCAAACCTAATCCAGCAGCACATCAAAAAGCTTATCCACCACGATCAAGTGGGCTTAATCACTGGGATGCAAGGCTGGTTCAATATACACAAATCAATAAATGTAATCCAGCATATAAACAGAACCAAAGACAGAAATCATATGATTATCTCAATAGATGCAGAAAAGGCCTTTCACAAAATTCAACAGCCCTTCATGCTAATAACTCTGAAAAAATTAGGTATTGATGGGACGTATCTCAAAATAATAAGAGCTATCTATGACAAACCCACAGCCAATATTATACTGAATGGGAAAAAATTGGAAGCATTCCCTTTGAAAACTGGCACAAGACAGAGATGCCCTCTCTCACCACTTCTATTCAACACAGTGTTGGAAGTTCTGGCCAGGGCAATTAGGCAGAAGAAGGAAATAAAGGGTATTCAATTAGGAAAAAAGGAAGTCAAATTTTCCCTGTTTGCAGATGACATGATTGGATATCTAGAAAACCCCATTGTCTCAGTCCAAAATCTCCTTAAGCTGATAAGCAACTTCAACAAAGTCTCAGGATACAAAATCAATGTACAAAAATCACAAGCATTCTTATACACCAACAACAGACAAACAGAGACCCAAATTATGAGTGAACTCCCATTCACAATTGCTTCAAAGAGAATAAAATACCTAGGAATCCAACTTACAAGGGACGTGAAGGACCTCTTCAAGGAGAACTACAAACCACTGCTCAAGGAAATAAAAGAGGATGCAAACAAATGTAAGACCATTCCATGCTCATGGGTAGGAATAATCAATATCATGAAAATGTCCATACTGACCAAGGTAATTTATAGATTCAATGCCATACCCATCAAGCTACCAATGACTTTCTTCACAGAATTGGAAAAAACTACTTTAAAGTTCATATGGAACCAAAAGAGAGCCCACATTACCAAGTCCATCCTAAGCCAAAAGAACAAAGCTGGAGGCATCACATTACCTGACTTTAAACTATACTACAAGGCTACAGTAACCAAAACAGCATGGTACTGTTACAAAAACAGAGATATAGATCAATGGAACAGAACAGAGCCCTCAGAAATAATGCTGCATATCTACAACTATCTGATCTTTGACAAACCTGAGAAAAACAAGCAATGAGGAAAGGATTTCCTATCTAATAAATGGTGCTAGGAAAACTGGCTAGCCATATGGAGAAAGCTGAAACTGGAACCCTTCCTTACAACTTATACAAAAGGCAATTCAAGATGGATTAAAGACTTAAACATTAGACCTAAAACCATAAAAACCCTAGAGGAAAACCTAGGCATTACCATCCAGGACATAGGCATGGGCAAGGACTCCATGTCTAACACAGCAAAAGCAATGGCAACAAAAGCCAACATTGACAAATGGGATCTAATTAAACTAAAGGGCTCCTGCACAGCAAAAGAAACTACCACCAGAGTGAACAGGCAACCTAAAAATGGGAGAAAATTTTTGCAATCTACTTATTTTACAAAGGGCTAATATACAGAATCTACAAAGAACTCAAACAAATTTACAAGAAAAAAACAAACAACCCCATCAAAAAGTAGGCAAATGATATGAACAGACACTTCTCAAAAGAAGACATTTATGCAGCCAACAGACACATGAAAAAATGCTCATCATCACTGGCATTCAGAGAAATGCAAATCAAAACCACAATGAGATACCATGTCTCACCAGTTAGAATGGCAAACATTAAAAAGTCAGAAACAACAGGTGCTGGAGAGGATGTGGAGAAATAGGAACACTTTAACACTGTTGGTGAGACTGTAAACTAGTTCAATCATTGTGGAAGACAGTGTAGCAATTCCTCAAGTATCTAGAAGTAGAAATACCATTTGACCCAGACAGCTGATTTCTTGGTATATATGGAAAGGATTATAAATCATGCTGCTATAAAGACATACGCACATGTATGTTTATTGTGGCACTATTCACAATAGCAAAGACTTGGAACCAACCCAAACGTCTATCAATGATAGACTGGATTAAGAAAATGTGGCACATATACACCATGGAATAAAATGCAGCCATAAAAAATGATGAGTTCATGTCCTTCATAAGGACATGGGTGAAGCTGGAAACCATCATTCTCAGCAAACTATCGCAAGGACAAAAAACTGAACACTGCATGTTCTCACTTACAGGTGGGAATTGAAGAATGAGAACACTTGGACACAGGAAGGGTAACATCACATACCAGGGCCTACAGTGGGGTGGGGGTAGGTGGTAGGGATAGCATTAGGAGATATACCTAATGTAAATGATGAGTTAATGGGTGCAGCACACCAACATGGGGCATGTATACATATGTAACAAACCTGCACTTTGCGCACATGTACCCTGGAACTTAAAGTATTAAAAAAAAAAAAAATCTGCCCATGAACCACAGAGATGAAGTGCATTAGTTTTTCCTCCTCCCTTTCCTTCCAGCAAAGATTTTTGCCCAAAGGCATGAAATTCAATTATAAAATGACTATTGATTAACAGCATTGGAGGATGACAGAAACCTAAGAGTTGAGCATAAAATAAGTGAAGTTAAATGGAAGGTATTCGGGGAAATGAGAACACACCAAAGGGTGGATGGTACACACTTGTTGGAAGTTCGCTCACTACTCAGCTTCTTGAATTAAGAGATGACATGGTTGGCCAGGCGTGGTAGCTCACACCTGTAATCCCAACAGTTTGGGAGGCCAAGGCAGGTGGATCACCTGAGGTTAGGAGTTTGAGACAATCCTGGCAAACATGGCAAAGCTCCATCCCCACTAAAAATACAAAAATTAGCTGGGTGTGGTGGCAGGTGCCTGTAATCCCAGCTACTTGGGAGGCTGAGGCAGAAGGATCACTTGAACCTTGGAGGTGGAGGTTGCAGTGAGCTGCGATCATGCCACTGCACTATACCCTGGGTGACAGAGAAAGACTGTGTCTCAGAAAAAAAAAAAAAAAAAGAGATGACATGGTCAAGTCTACACCCAGGGAACTATTACAGTTGTCATTTCAGAGTATGGAGCCATTCCTGTTCAAAAGCCTGGATCTGTGTGATCTACATTTCAACTATACAAAATCTCACAGACTTATAAGAATGATTATATCAGATTGAAAATGTTCTCAGCAATTGCAGCTTCCTGGAGTCTTGGGCTACTCCCCTGCCATATTCACACAGTTCCTAGGTGTTTTGTTTTTACTAAATTGATTTGTGCTCGTTGGTTGGTACCATTGGAAATAGGGCTTTCGCTGAATTGTGTGTTTGTGTGTGTGCATGTGTGTGTGTGCACTATTCCTAAATAAAGATAGTAAACTCCTGAAGAGGCAGTTTACTGTTTCCCTTACATGTATGCACACTGCTTAATTATTTTCTCACTTTTCTCACTTTACGTGTTTGGTGTATGTTGCTGACTAGCTAAATTCAGGTAGATTCTGTTTTCTGTTGGAAACATCGAACCCGATCCCTGGTACTTTTGTTGAAAATGGTGGGGGGTTAGCACTTCCCTCAAAGAAACAATTTCAGTAAAAATTTCAAAGAACTCATTTGGGAGCTTAATTCCAACTATAAGATGTGCTATCAGCTTCACAAAAACACCTGTTTCCATCGATGGTAGTTTGGTTATTAACCCAGTAACTACTTCAACCCAAAGACCTGAAGGGCATATGAAGATGATTTCTGAACACTGGGCACCATCAGGAATATCCTGGAAATTTCTAGTTCAGCAACACAATTGAAAGTATGTCATGATGGTTGTAATTGTGACCTCAAAAAGAATTCTTTGTTTTTTATATGTTGAAAGAAAAAGGAAAGATAAGATACCAATTCTGGTGTTCTTCATCATTGCTACAGATGGACTCCCTCAGGTAATTTGCTTGGCAATTCCCTTTGCAAAGTCTGTGGTTTTCAATAAAGAAATCATAGTAGCTGGAAATGGAGGGACATTTTGGCCCTAAGTCAAGTTTTCACAGTTGCCTCTTCCAGTTGTAAGTTCTATGAATTTATTTAGTAAACACCCTGTTCATCAATACTTGAGCAATGAAAAATACCAGATATTTCCTTTAAAAAGGGAAGAAAATGAAATAAAATAGCAGATAGCCACAATCCTTTTAGGTAAGAAGATCTCTTTGAAGGGACCTTGAGATCATTTTTCAAGATAAAAAAAGATTTTTCATCTCACTTTGAGATGTCAGAAATATAAAACTCATTATCAGCCACCAATATTCATCAGAAAAAGGTGAATATTTCTTTTCACTTCTCACCTCAGAAATCCACATATTTGTACAAATGATATTATAAGTAGAAAAACCACAGGCAAGATATTTTTACAACAGGAGGAATTTAGCTAAGCACTTAAGCAGAATAATCATTGGTGTTCCTGCAGCTTTGCTGGAGGTTTGAGAGGTCAGAATTATGAGGCAGCTTCTTATTTTTTGTTTTGTTTTGACACTGAGTTCTACTCTTTCACCCAGGCTGGAGTGAAATGGTATGATCTCGGCTCACTGCAACATTCACCCATTAGGTTCGAGTGATTCTCCTGCCTCAGCCTCCAGGGTAGCTGGAATTACAGGCATGCATTATCACGTCTGGCTAATTTTTTTATTTTTATCAGAGACAGTTTTGCCATGTTGGCTAGGCTGATCTCGAACTCCTGACCTCAGGTGATCCACCCACCCCAGCCTCCCAAAGTTTGAGGGTTACAGGTATGAGCCAGCATGCCTTGGCTCACCTGTGCTTCTTATAACCTCTCTCTGTCCTGAATCCTCCATGGCCACTTTGTTCTCTCTCTTCCATCAGGAGTCCCAGTGGGATAATATACATTTCATCTTATCATTTCCTAATTCCCCCTCCTTCAATCCCTGGCTAGCACGTGGTGCTTTATTCTTCTTTTCAAATTGTTTCCCCAAGGGACCTCCCACCTGCTACACCCAGGGACTATAAATCCTCACTTATTCTGACAGAAGCATTTAAACCAATATCACTTCAAATTCTCTCTCCTTTGGCCTCCCATAGCACTTTCTTCCTGGTTTCCTAAATTTCACTGGGTTGCTTCTTCTTGGTCTTGATCAATTTAATCATTCCTCCTTTTTCTGATCAACCAGGAGGTGACATCTCCAAAAGTTCTGAGTTAGAGTCTTTGCACATACATAGCCATTGCTGAATTCTCATAGGACAACTCACTGCACAGATCATACGTTCTATGGAGGAGGCTGACTTTTATCTGATGGTAGGGGCCATGAAAAGTCACTGAAATATTCTATGCAAAGGTGGCCTGATCCAGGCAGTCTTTTTTAAAAGTCACACTGTGTCCACAGTGGAGGATTTATTAAAAACTGAGTAGATACAAGATAAAGCAATCTGAAGAATATTTTCCTTAATACAATTGAAGTAAAGGTGGCAGTAGGCTGTGGCAGTACAGAAAGCAGTTTGTAGAAGAGAGTGACATCAGGAAGGCAAAATCAAGAAGCCCTCAATGATGCTTTGGATATAATAGATGAGAAGGAGGGAAGAATGTTTCCTGGATTCTGCCTGGATGATGAGGGTGCCATTTACTGAGATAAGGAACTGAAGGAGAGTCTAGGATGAAGAGAGGGAATATATTATTAAGCAATCAAGGTAATCTAATCACATGGTTGTTACTTGTGATTAGAATACAGGGGTCATGCATTTTATTTTCTCAAGAATATATGATTATATCTTAAATATGTACATATAAACATATATAAGTGTAATTAGTTGAATATATGCCTATAGATAAAAATATTTATATACTCAAAGTTTATAAGTGATATGGTTTGTCTGTATCCCCACCCAAATCTCTTTTTTTTTTTCTTAATGCCTAGACGTTTATTACCTCTGGTATTAACTTGCTTGTTTTGCCACATTATTTCATGGAAGGTCACTTTATGCTATAAACTGTAATTTTTTTATTTTATACTTATTTCTTTCCATAGATTATCGGGGAACAGGTGGTGTTTGGTTACATGAGTAAGTTCTTTAGTGGTGATTTGTAAGATTTTGGTGCACCATCACCCAAAAGGTATACACTGCACCCTATTTGTTGTCTTTTATCCCTCACTCCTTCACACCCTTTCACCCTGAGTCCCCAAAATATATGCTGTCATGGTTATGTTTTTCATCTTCATGTCTTAGCTCACAGTGTGAGTGAGAACATACCACTTGGTTTTCCATTCCTCGGCTACATCCCTTAGAACATAGTTTCCAATCTCACCCAGGTTGCAATGAATGATATTAATTCATTTCTTTTAATGGCTGAGTTTGTGCTTGTATTCCATCATAAAAATGTGCTAGTGTTCCATCATAAATATACCACAGTTTCTTTATCCACTTGATGATTGAATTGGCATTTGATTTGATTCCATGTTTTTGCAATTGTGAATTGTGCTGCTATAAACATCCATGTGCAAATATCTTCTCTCACATAGTGACTTATTTTCCTCCGAGTAGATACCCAGTAGTGGGATTACTAGATCAAACAGTAGTTCTACTTTTAGTTATTTAAGGAATCTCCACAGTGTTTTCCACAGTGGCTGTACTAGATTACATTCCCACCAGCAATGTAGAAGTGTTCCCTGAGTGTCATGACCATGAGGTAAGAACCAGATGTTGGATACAGTTCACTATAGCTACCCTCAAGTGTTATGGGCCCAGAGCGAGGAGAGTAGCACTCTTGTGTGGGATATTGATTTCACGGAGGATGGTGGGCAAGGGATCACTAACTGAGGGGGGTATCCATAGGGACAAGGAGAGATTTGACTGTAATGTGCTATGTAAGATGAACGGTGTTATGTGCTATGTACCTTCAGGGACACATCCATATCAACATCTACAGTTTTTGATTTCTTGATTATGGCCATTCCTATAGGGGTAACATGCTATTGCATTGTGGTTTTGATTTGCATTTCCCTGAACATTAGTGATGTTGAGAATTTTTTTCATGTGTTTGTTGGCCATTTGTATATCTTCTTTTGAGAATTGTCTATTCATGTCCTTAGCCCACTTTTTGATGAGGTTGTTCATTTTTTTTTGTTGTTGATTTGTTTGAGTTCATTGTAAACTAATAAGGGATATTAGTCCTTTGTTAGATACATAGTTTGTGAAGATATTTTCCCACTCTGTGGGTTGTCTTTGTACATTGATAACTGGTCTTTTTGCAATGCAAAAGCTCTTTAGTTTAATTATGTCACAGCAATTTATCTTTCTTTGTATTGCCTTTGGTCTTGGGTGCTTGGTCATAAAATCCTTCCCTAAACCAACATCTAGAAGGGTTTTTCCAATTTATCTTCTAGAATTTTTATAGTTTCCAGTCCACATCTCATTTTGAACTATAGTTCCTACAATCCCCACATGTCATGGGAGGAACCAGTGAGAGATAAATGAATCAGGGGAATGGTTACCTCCATGCTGTTCTTATGATAGTGAGTGAGTTCACATGAGAGCTGATGGTTTTAGAAAAGGCTTTTTGACAACTCCACTCTGCACTTGTCTTGTCTGCTGCCATATAAGAGGTGACTTTCCTCTTCCTTTGCCTTCTGTCATCATTGTGAGGCCTCTGAGACATGTGGAACTGTGAGTTTGTTAAATCTCTTTTTATTTAGAAATTGCCCAGTCTCAGGTATGTCTTTATTAACAGCATGAGAACAGACTAATATACTGTAAATAATTATAAATAAATTGGTGACATCTACTTATATACTGTAACATATATAGTCATATATGTTATAGATTATAAATTATCACATTATATATTTACCACATATAAAATCATACAGTATTACATTATAAAATCTTAGAAATTATGATATTGAAATTATATAAATACTCTTACAATATAGTTTATAAAATATTATATAATATCTATTATATTTATTATAGCTGTATACATAATTTAGTGCTTTGTATATTATAGATATATGAATTATATGTAGTGGACCCTCATCATATGAAGATTCTGTATTTACCTGTCTGCCTACTCACTAAAATGTACTTGTGACCACAGCATCAATTCTTGGGGTGTATTCATAGTCATTTACAAACATGTGCATTGTGGTGAAAAATCTAAATCATGCAACAAAACACATTGTCAGCTGGGGATGAAGAAGGCCACACTGTGCATTCTTGATTCAGTTCATCCTGTAAGCAAGTATCATTTTAGCAGTCAATTTCATATCATGTTTTTGACATGTTTATGCGTTTTCTTGTTGGTTTTGCTATGAAAGTGGCCCCAAACCACAGTGCTGGAGTGCTGTGTTATGTCCCTAAGCAAAAGAAGGCTATGATGTGCCTTATGGAAATAATATATGTATTAGAGAAGCTTCATTCAGGCATGAGTTCTAGTGATGTTGGCCATGAGTTCTACATGAAGGAAACAACAACATGTATGAAGTTAGGTTTCTCTATACAGAAACACACAGAAAACAAGATCATCTATTCATCAGCTGACAAAAATGTTGTAGCCACGGGGCTCAAAAAACCTAACCAATCGTTCAATGTTCACTAATTCAGTGTTTTTGTTACCCTTGTAGAATATACTATAATGATCATGAACAATGAAAGTCAATTGTATATACAAATTATAGACATTTATATAATATAAATTAGTTCAACCAACAATCACTGAATGCCTATATTTCAGGTACTTTGTCAGGTACTAAGAAAACAGAGATTTAGCAAAATAATAATAATTATATTTTCTTAATTCGGCATAATCATACTCCAGTAAAGTGATTTCCAAATTTTTTTAATGACTCCATACCTTGTATTTACAACACACTATCATCAATAATATCTTTTGATATTTTATCACACAGATCTATTCTCATTTAAAATTTTGACTTGGAAGACATAGCTAACAGGATGGATGGTGATTGCATTCATGGAGAAATGTGTCAGAGGACATGATGAATACAGCATTTTCTTGAGTGTAAGATTCATATGGGACATCTGTGTAGGGAACTTCATCCTATAGCTCACAAGTGAAATCTGGGGTGATGTTACAGATTTTGTGTCATCATTGCACCAAAATATCTAGAAGGAATGTGCTCAGTGAGAATATAAGGATGATGATAACATGAGATAGAGGTGTTCACATGGGATTAAAGGAGCAAAAAATGAGTTAAGACTAAAGAGAGCTTTCCCAAGAGGTAAAGATGTTGTCCCGAAAACCAAAGGGGAACAGAACTTTTTATGAGAAGTAGTTAGGAAGGTCACAGTCACAGAGATCAAAGTAAGAGAAGGATTGTAAAGCTCTTAGGGGATTTGTCAATGTGGAAGTTACTGTAACCTGAGAGAAAGAGGTTCCCCAGAATGTAGACTGCATGTGGAAGGAAAAAAGTGGGAAAAAGAGTTTTGGAAAACAGTCTAGCAGTTTCTGAAAAGCTTAAACATAGAGTTCCCACAGGACCCAGCAATTCCACTCCTAGGTCTATACTCAATAGAAATGAAAATGTACCTATAAGAAAACATGTACATGGATGTTCATAGTAGTACTATTCATAGTAGCTTAAAAGTGAAAACATCCCAAATGTCCATCAACTGATGAATGGATAAATAAAATGTACTCTATACATACAATGGAACAATATTCAGTCATACAAATGCATGAATCACTAATAAATGCTGAAACATGAATGAACCTTCAAAACATTATGCTAAGTGAAAGTAGCCACATGTTGTATGATTCAATTTTTAAGAAACATAAGAGAGAATGTAAATAATTCATTGCTTAGCCTTAGGGAAAGGCAATGAATGCTAATAGGCAAAGGGTTGAATGAATGCTAACGGGCACAGGGTTTCTTTTGGGAATGCTGCAAATATTCTGGAAGTAGATAGTGGGGATGGTTACACAACTTTGTGAATAAAAGCCACTATATTGCACACTTCATTAATGATATGGAATGTGCTTTATATTTCAATTAAGCTGCCCACCTTTTTCCCCATGGAGGAAATGAACATGATTATGATTGAATTTAACTCTTAGTGGTTGACCAAATAGAGCAGAGGAGATGTCATAGAAGTAGCTATATGAAGATGTGTAACAGATGAAGAGACAGGTACCTTTAAAATAAAAAAAAGATTTAGTTTCCTGTGTGTGGTTTTTTTTTTTTTTTTTTTTGAGACAGAGTCTCACTCTGTCCCCCAGGCTGGAGTGCAGTGGCATGATCTCAGCTCACTGCAAACTCTGTCTCTCAGGCTCATGCCATACTCCTGCCTCAGCCTCCTGAGTAGCTGGGACTACAGGTGCTTGCCACCATGCCTGGCTAATTTTGTGTGTGTGTGTTTAGTAGAGATGGGGTTTCACCATGTTAGCCAGGATGGTCTTGATCTCTTGACCTAGTGATCCACCTGCCAGTGCCTCCTACAATGCTGGGACTACTGATGTGAGCCACTGTGCCTGGCCCATGTGGTTGTTATTACTTTGGGATGAAATATGTATAATTATATATTTGGGGGATAATTAAGAAGATATGGCAAGAAAATGTGAGGAAAAAAAAAGGAGCAAATAAGATTTTAACAGCAGAGATAGTTATCCTAGACTACAGGAACAATATTTCATCCATGAGATCAGAAGGAAGGAGTTCAAGTGGGAAGATCTGTAGATCATA
Source organism: Pongo abelii (assembly GCF_028885655.2). Lineage (NCBI taxonomy): Eukaryota > Metazoa > Chordata > Mammalia > Primates > Hominidae > Pongo > Pongo abelii. The sequence goes on along the minus strand of NC_072009.2, from coordinate 6,117,017 downwards.
GGATATGGGCAAGGTATAGCGAATAGCAAAACACGAAGTGTCCTCGCACTACATAGATCCTATGTTCCCCACAAAGTAGAGAATAGATTATCTTGAGAGCAGAGCAGAGAAAAGATGGAGGAGGTGAGAATGCCTTGAGCAAACTGATGAGGATTTAGAGTTACTATCCCAAGGAACACAAAAGGGGCTCATTGTGGACAAGATTGTTGATGGCACTGGGTTATGTAAATTGGAAGCAGATAAAGCTGGATGATCCCAGTCCCCTACAAATACTGAGCAGTTAGTCTGAGAAGCTAATTGGTTCTCTAGCCATTAATGTGGTCAACATATTTTCAGCCAGGGTCAAGAAATTTATGGGGTGGAGGAAACAGAAATGAGAGTTAAGGGAATCCATAGTGCTAGGGAGAAGAAAGCTGAAATGAAAAACTTTGGTTGAAAAATGGAAGAAAATAAAGATATTTTTCATTGTGGGGGTGGCAGGTTGAAACAAGTAGCAAGGCCGACTTGGACAGATGAAACCATCAGGAACCAGATATATTGATAAAGCCAAAATTTATCACCAACTGAGATAAACTATTCCCCCCACAGACCCAGAAGAAAAATCAAGGAGAAATGAGTGTGAAAACTGTTTTCACAAGAGGTGCAATGGGCTATACATTTTTCATTTTGATTTATGAATTTAAAAGTCTGACTGGGCATATGGCTTCCATTTGTAGTCACAGCACTTTGGGAGGCCAAGATGGCAGATCACTTGAGATCAGGAGTTTGAGACCAACCTGGCCAACATGATGAAATCTGGTCTCTATGAAAAATGCAAAAATTAGCCAGGTACGGTGGCATGCACCTGTAATCCCAGCTACTCAGAAGGCTGAGGCAGGAGAATTTGCTTGAACCTGGGATGCAGAAGTTTCAGTAAGCTAAGAGCACACCACTATACTCCAGCCTGGGTGACAGAGTGAGACTCCATCTGGGAAAAAAAAAAGAAAAAACAAAAACAAAAAACAAAACAAAACAAAACAAAAAAAAACAAAGTCTGAACAAGGTTTTGCAGAAAATGGTAGACCCTTAAATTCAGACACATTTATTTGAATGCAAAGAAGAGAGAGATATCACTGGGTAGGAAAACAATGGAAGTTGATTTACATATGTTTCTTAATGCCAAAATTATGCATTTTAGGTTTCACGAAGCAATATGTCATTAAATGTCATCAGGCAGGTCTTGTTTTGAACAGTAAGTTTGTCCTACCACCTTATCTTTAAGTTCTGTAAGTTCAACTTAGCATAATCACTTTCCAGTGAGACCCAATGCTTCAACATTTGACTTGCCTTAGTGATATGAGATGTTATCAGTTCCCTCAAATGGACATCGTTTTGATGTGGATCATTAAGAGTTATTTTCTATGTTCTTGAGAGGGGATGCACTGAGAGATACATTTCCCATGAACTGCTCTGGAAAATAACTGTGTAAATTTAAAGAGGGTTGGGACAATATACTCACTTCTCAGAGAAATATCTATCTTCACATACAAAAAAAAATCTCAGTGTCAAGCTACTCTGGTTAATCAGTAATGAAATAAAACTAGGCTGAGGGCAGTGGTTCATGCCTGTAATCATGGCACTTTGGCAGGCTGAGGCAGGAGAATCACTTGAGCTCAGGAGTTTGAGACCAGCCTGGACAACATAGTGTGACATAGTCTCTACAAAAATAAATAAATAAATAAATAAATTAGCCAGACATGGTAGTATGCATCTGTGGTCCCAGATACTTAGAAGACTGAGATGGGAGGATCTCTTAAACCATGGGAGTTGAGGCTGCAGTGAGCTGTGATGGCATCACCACCACATGCCATCCTAGGAAACAAAATGATACGCTTCTTAACACAAAGAAAGAAATGAAACTAAGCATTAAAAATAAGCTTATTCTTGGCTCAGTTAGCAACCAGAACAGACATCTTGCAAAGCATTCTTAATGTAAGTAAGGCAATATTAGATGATGGGTCATGCCATTACATGACAAAGATCTGACTTGGATTTTCTACTATGTTTCTGGTCAATCCTAGTGCAGAAAATGGAGACATACAGACACAATTCTAGAGTAGTGTCCATCATCTGTATTAAGGCAGAGCCCCCTCAGAACCAACTGGCTCTGTAGAGACAAATCATGGGCAAGGTGGCAGCCAAATCACTATAGTCACTCTGTGCAAAGTTGAAGAGATCTGCCCCATCAATGTGGGGGTGGCAATCAGAAAGTCATGATGAAATGCAGAATCTAGCCATGTAGCACAGCCTTCCACCATAGTGATGAAATTCCTGCTCATGTAGGATATGATCACTGGCTAAGTGCCTTGTTCTAAATAGAAGCAGAGATTCCAGGTGGAGATATGAAACCACAAATAGCCCCTGGCCCTGCAAAAGGTGTTCACTCCTGCTAATCAGATGACAGATTCTATGAAATGTCAGCCTGATTCTTGGCTGTGAGCTTCCCTACTTAGACAGTCTCTGACAAATATAGCATTCCACATTATAAAAGGAAATTTTAGAAATACATATATCTTGACATTTCATGGGAGCCTAAAGAGTCAGCTGTTCTCTTATTTTCCTGGGTCATCAATTTGGTTTCTGTACAATCAGCCTAATTACATATTTCAGCACCTTTAGGAACTGTGGTTGGAGTTGACATAAGTGGGACATTTTCCTTTATTTTTCATTTGTTTACTTGTTGACAATTTCCCTAGTCAAGTTTTTTGTGCTTCATCCATTATGCCATCAATCTATAGAAAGTAGAGTCTAACACCAAGCATCTTACAGTTGGTTCTCATGAAATGTTCTCTGCAGAGAGCAGAGATTTTCAACTTTGACACTGGTGACATTTGGGCACACATAATCTTTGGCTACAGGAAGCTGTCCTGTTCATTGTAAGATGTTTAACAGCACCTTGACCTCTACCCACCAGATGCCAGTAGCACCTCTCCCAAAGTAGTGAAAAGCAAAAATGATTCCTGTTGGCATTTAGTATGTAGATAATTTTCTCTGTTGCTTTCACGGTTTTATTCTAATCCTCTCCTATGCCTTAGGACACATTCCCCAACTCTAGGATAGCTGAATTTGCAACATACTTACATGAATTCTAATGACACTGCCAACAAGTTCTGTGGCATTATGGATGCTTCTTATTTGCCATGGCAACATCAAGCAGTGCTTGCTAACAGTCTGCAACAGTCTGCATGCACTTGATGTCGACGACCATGGCACCCTAGTTGTCAGTTCAGGGGGAGGTAGCCAAAAGCAATTTGCTGTGTTCACAGAACCTTCCCTCTTCTTTTCCATGTGTTGCTGATGATTTTTCTTTATTGATATTATTTATTTAGGTTTTTTCTTTAATGTGAATTACTGGAGGTTGGCAGATCCAAATGTGGGGCAACACCACATTTCTACAAAGTATTCAGGACTAGAGTCAAGAAAGTACCCATGTCAACTAACTTGTATGTGTAAAGGAAGAGTGCTGAAATTTGTCCAGTTGTCCCTCTCTTCTTGACTGGGAATGAATTTGTCCCCTCCCATCTGTCAACCATGCTCTGAGTTAAGCACCAAGGTTTGATTTTTCTCTTAGCCCTAGAGACTCTGTCCAGCCTCAATCCACTGTAGTTTTATGGCCAGAATATGATGTTGATGTGAAGAACAAATCTCAGCCTTTGGGCAAGGTAGGATCTCATGTTTCCAGATTGCCAAGAAGTTGGTGGAAGACATTGCTCCAGTTAAACTAGGCACTCTGCTTATATTTCTCTAGGTAGTGTTCATGGGAATCTATTTTTACCAATACAGAATGCATCCTATCTGCACTCAGGTGGTAGTTTTGGTTTTAAATAACCATGCATTCCTGCTTATTCTTTTATCAATTAAATATCCAAAATCAGGAAAGACAGACCCTTTTTGCAAAGCCACCAGTTTAAAACAGTCTGAGGTTTCAAAATCTGGTTAAGTTTTTCCCAATGGACAAAAAGATATCTGTTTTCTTCTTAAACTTATTCTCCCTTATTTTTAACATGGAGATTTTTAAACCCGTGGGACATTTCTTTATAAAATTACCATCAAATTAATAAGTATCACTACCATCCACACTTGTCTTAAGCTATTGATTTAGGATTATTAGCAGATTAGGCTTAAATACATTTTAATGGAAAAATCAGATTGAGGCTGAGCTTGATTTATATTATAAGGTCATGGATTACATAATTCTTACTATGTGTAGATGAGAATAGCTGTAGTAAACATGGGTACTGTCTCTAACACCACCTAGCTGTATGATCAAATGTAAGTTAGTTTTTGCTTTTTTTTTTCCTCCAGGACCCAGTTCCTTCATTTCAATATTGGATTTCAACAAGTTCTAACCCCCCATTGTTGTTTAGATGATTCAATGAGATAGGGCATGTCAAGTGCCTAGGATGGCACATGTTATGAGATGGATTTGTATAAACCCTATGGAATTAGCATTATTCCTGTAGGGTCTTATTCCCTCTTCCTTCACAATCTCTCCCCTGCATGGCATGAAAGACAAGGGACTTACACTCTGTAGAGGATCTAACCTGATGGTTTTCATGACAAGGAATGTGAAAAGCATCTAGCAGTTTCCTGGCTCCACTAAGAATAGGGTCTTGGCATTCTTCCACATTTGCAACCTTTTTGACACTATATTCTGACCCCTTTGTGAATACTTGGTCTATTTTCTTTATACATCCCACACCCCAGTGCTTAATGCTGACAGTACTATTGCTTCTCTGGCTTGAAGCCCTATTTTCCTTCATTAATTATGGCTCATTCAGGGCCACCACAAGTGGTATGCTCACATAGGGCTGCAACCTCATCATTTCTAGTCTTTAAAACAGTGTTCTTTGCAAAATAGGCATTCAGTGACAAGCAGCCAGGAAAATCAATAGATATGGAATGTAAAAAAAAAATCCTAATAGGATTTTTCTTGGGGAACTGGATTGAGATGCTACATGGGTTTGGAGTGAAAGCAAGCCACCCAACATAGCAGCTGTGTTGCCTTCTCTTCAGTGCTATGGTGACGGTAGGGCATCTTCACCAGAAGAGGAACAATTACATTACTGAGATTACCTGGGATATAACAGAAGTCCTTGTATGCTTTTTATGAGACAAATGAGAATATTTTCAAGAAAAGGCAAGCCATTTATTCTTCCTGCACCTGGCCAGGTGTGGTGGCTTACACCTGTAATCCCAGCCACAGGCATGGGAGACTGAGATGCGTGGGTGGCTTTGAGGCCAGGAGTTCGAGACCAGTGTAAGCAACATGGCAAAACCCCATCTCGACAAAAGGTACAAAAGTTAGCTGGGTGAAGTGGCATATGCCTGTAGTCCCAGCTACTCCAGAAGCTGAGGGTGGAGGGTCGATTGAGTCAGGGAGATTGAAACCGCAATGAGCTGAGATCACAACACTGCAATCCAGCCTGGGACACAGAGCAGATCTTATATCAAAAAATGTATATAAAATAAAACACAGCCACTCTTCCTGCACCTATGATAAGATAATTTTGACCCAATGGTCTGTGTAGAATTTAATATATGTTAAAGATAAATTTATTTTTAAATGTCTCCAGACTGGTTCAGTTTTCTGTTGAAAACATCACAGTCACAACATTGAGGGATTAACTAATGCCCAAGATGTTAAAATTAAATCAATCAGTGGCTTTGAAAGGAAAGTTCACATTTTACCTTCATTTGTATTATTATAATGAATATGTTTCAAAATTTTCTCTCCTGTTGGCTCAGAACAGAACTTCAAAAATTGTCATACATGAGAAAGATTGTTGGGAGGGAGAGGAGAAAAGAGAAAGAATGAGTGAGGAAATCAGTGAAGGATTTCTGAAAATAAATGACAAACATCTCTGAATGTAGGAAACAGATGACAGGCAGAAGAAACAAATGTCAAAATAAGAAAAATGAATCCTTAAAACAGCAGAAGAATGAACTGGCTTGAGAATCGTTTTTTAAAGAAGAGTATGTTTTAAAGTAATGTTTCTTATTATAAAAATAGTTATCCTTGTAAAGCATTTAGCAAACATAGAAAAGCACACAGAGGGAGTAAAAATCATTTAGAGGCCACCCTGGAGAATACCACTGAAAAACAACTAGCAATTAATTAGAAATTGTAATAAAATGGCTAAATGTAAAATAAATACAATAAAACATTTTAATGCTTTTGGATATTTCTTTCTAGTTCCCCTTATATTCCTTCATTTTTTAAAATTTATTATTATTATACTTTAGGTTTTAGGATACATGTGCACAATATGCAGGTTAGCTACATGTGTATACATGTGCCATGCTGGTGCACAGCAAACACTAACTCGTCATCCAGCATTAGGTATATCTCCCAATGCTATCCTTCCCCACTCCCCCCACCCCACAACAGTCCCCAGAGTGTGAGGTTCCCCTTCCTGTGTCCATGTGTTCTCATTGTTCAATTCCCACCTATGACTGAGGATATGCTGTGTTTGGTTTTTTGTTCTTGAGATAGTTTACTGAGAATGATGATTTCCAATTTCATCCATGTCCCTACAAAGGATATGAACTTTTCATTTTTTATGGCTGCATAGTATTCCATAGTGTATATGTGTCACATTTTCTTAATCCAGTCTATAATTGTTGGACATTTGGGTTGGTTCCAAGTATTTGCTATTGTGAAAAGTGCCACAGTAAACATATGTGTGCATGTGTCATTATAGCAGCATGATTTACAGTCCTTTGGGTATATATCCAGTAATGGGATGGCTCGGTCAAATGGTATTTCTTCTTCTAGATCCCTGAGGAAACACCACACTGACTTCTACAATGGTTGAACTAGTTTATAGTCCCACCAACAGTGTACAAGTGTTCCTATTTTTCCACATCTTCTCCAGCACCTGTTGTTTCCTGACTTTTAATGATTGCCATTCTAACTGGTGTGAGATGGTATCTCATTGTGGTTTTGATTTGCATTTCTCTGTTGGCCAGTGATGGTGAGCATTTTTTCATATGGTTTTTGGGTGCATAAATGTCTTCTTTTGAGAAGTGTCTGTTAATGTTGTTCGCCCACTTTTTGATGGGGTTGTTTGCTTTTTTCTTGTAAATTTGTTTGAGTTCATTGTAGATTCTGGATATTAGCCCTTTGTCAGATGAGTAGCTTGTGAAATCTCCCATTTTGTAGGTTGCCTGTTCACTCTGATGGTAGTTTCTTTTGCTGTGCAGAAGCTCTTGAGTTTAATTAGATCCCATTTGTCAATTTTGGCTTTTGTTGCCATTGCTTTTGGTGTTTTAGACATGGAGAACTTGCCCATGCCTACGTCCTGAATGGTAATGCCTAGGTTTTTTTCGAGGGTTCTAATGGTTTCATGTCTAATATTTAAGTCTTTAATCCATCTTCAATTAATTTTTGTATAAGGTGTAAGGAAGGGATCCAATTACAGCTTTCTACATATGGCTAGCAAGTTTTCCCAGTGCCATTTATTAAATAGGGAATCCTTTCCCCATTGCTTGTTTTTCTTGGGTTTGTCAAAGATCAGACTGTTGTCGATATGTGACATTATTTCTCAGGGATCTGTTCTGTTCCATTGATCTATATCTCTGTTTTGGTACCAGTACCATGCTGTTTTGGTTACTGCAGCCTTGTAACACAGTTTGAAGTCAGGTAGTGTGATGCCTCCAGCTTTGTTCTTTTGGCTTAGGATTGACTTGGTGATGCAGGTTCTTTTTTGATTCCATATGAACTTTAAAGTAGATTTTTCCAATTCTCTGAAGAAAGTCATTGGTAGCTTGAAGGGGATGGCATTGAATCTGTAAATTACCTTGGGAAGGTTGGCCATTTTCATGATATTGCTTCTTCCTACCCATGAGCATGGAATGTTCTTCCATTTCATTATATCCTCTTTTATTTCCTTGAGAAGTGGTTTGTAGTTCTCCTTGAAGAGTTCCTTCACGTCCCTTGTAAGTTGGATTCCTAGGTATTTTATTCTCTTTGAAGCAATTGTGAATGGGAGTTTACTCATGATTTGGCTCTCTGTTTGTCTGTTGTTGGTGTATAAGAATGCTTGTGATTTTTGTACATTGATTTTGTACCCTGAGACTTTGCTGAAGTAGCTTATCAGCTTAAGGAGATTTTGGGCTGAGATAATGGGGTTTTCTAGATATAGAATCATGTCGTCTGCAAACAGGGACAATTTGACTTCCTCTTTTCCTAATTGAATACCCATTATTTCCTCTCCTGCCTAATTGCCCTGGCCAGAAATTCCAACACTATGTTGAAGAGGAGTGGTAAGAGAGGGCATCCCTGTCTTGTGCCAGTTTTCAAAGGGAATGCTTCCAGTTTTTGCCCATTCAGTATGATATTGGCTGTGGGTTTGTCATAGATAGCTCTTATTATTTTGAGATACATCCCATCAATACCTAATTTATTGAGAGTTTTAGCATGAAGCGTTGTTGAATTTTGTCAAAGGCCTTTTCTGCATCTATTGAGATAATCATGTGGTTTTTGACTTTGGTTCTGTTTATATGCTGGATTACATTTATTGATTTGCATATATTGAACCAGCCTTGCATCCCAGGGATGAAGCCCACTTGATCATGGTGGATAAGCTTTTTGATGTGCTGCTGGATTCTGTTTGCCAGTATTTTATTGAGGATTTTTGCATCAATGTTCATCAAGGATATTGGTCTAAAATTCTCTTTTTTGGTTGTGTCTCTGCCAGGCTTTGGTATCAGGATGATGCTGGCCTCATAAAATGAGTTAGGGAGGATTTACTCTTTGTCTATGGATTGGAATAGTTTCAGAAAGAATGGTACCACTTCCTCCTTGTACCTCTGGTAGAATTCGGCTGTGAATCCATCTGGACCTGGACTATTTTTTGGTTGGTAAGCTATTGATTATTACCACAATTTCAGCTTCTGTTATTGGTCTATTCAGAGATTCAACTTCTTCCTCGTTTATTCTTAGGGAGTGTATGTGTTGAGGAATTTATCAATTTCTTCTAGATTTTCTAGTTTATTTGCATAGAGGTGTTTGTAGTATTCTCTGATGGTAGTTTGTATTTCTGTGGGATCGGTGGTGATATTGCCTTTATCATTTTTTATTGCATCTATTTGATTCTTCTCTCTTTTCTTCTTTATCAGTCTTGTTAGCAGTCTATCAATTTCGTTGATTCTTTCAAAAAACCAGCTCTTGGATTCATTAATCTTTTGAAGGGATTTTTGTGTTTCTATTTCCTTCAGTTCTGCTCTGATTTTAGTTATTTCTTGACTTCTGCTAGCTTTTGAATATGTTTGCTCTTGCTTTTCTAGTTTTCCTAATTGTGATGTTAGGGTGTCAATTTTGGATCTTTCCTGCTTTCTCTTGTGGGCATTTAGTGCTATAAATTTCCCCCTGCACACTGCTTTGAATGCATCCCTGAGATTCTGGTATGTTGTGTCTTGGTTCTCATTGGTTTCAAAGAACATCTTTATTTCTGCCTTTATTTCGTTATGTACCCAGTAGTCATTCAGGAGCAGGTTGTTCAGTTTCCATGTAGTTCAGCAGTTTTGAGTGAGATTCTTAATCCTGAGTTCTAGCTTGATTGAGCTTTGATCTGAGAGATAGTTTGGTATAACTTCTGTTCTTTCACATTTACTGAGGATATCTTTACTTCCAAGTATGTGGTCAATTTTGGAATAGGTGTGGTGTGGTGCTGAAAAAAAATGTATATTCTGTTGATATGGGGTGGAGAGTTCTGTAGATGTCTGTTAGGTCTGCTTGGTGCAGAGTTGAGTTCAATTCTTGGGTATCCTTGTTGACTTTCTGTCTCATTGATCTGTCTAATGTTGACAGTGGGGTGTTAAAGTCTCCCATTATTAATGTGTGGGAGTCTAAGTCTCTTTGTAGGTCACTCCAGGAGTTGCTTTGTGAATCTGGGTGCTCCTGTATTGGGTGCATATATATTTAGGATAGTTAGCTCTTCTTGTTGAATTGATCCCTTTACCATTATGTAATGGCCTTCTTTGTCTCTTTTGATCTTTGTTGGTTTAAAGTCTGTTTTATCAGAAACTAGGATTGCAAACCCTGCCTGTTTTTATTGTCCATTTGCTTGGTAGATCTTCCTCCATCCTTTTATTTTGAGCTTATGTGTGTCTCTGCACATGAGATGGGTTTCCTGAATACAGCACACTGATAGGTCTTGACGCTTTGTCCAATTCTCCAGTCTGTGTCTTTTAATTGGAGCATTTAGTCCATTTGCATTTAAAGTTAACATTGTTATGTGTGAATTTGATCCTGACATTATGATGTTAGTTGGTTATTTTGCTCGTTAGTTGGTGCAGTCTCTTCCTAGTCTCAATGGTCTTTACATTTTGGCATGATTTTACAGTGGCTGGTACTGGTTGTTCCTTTCCATGTTTAGTGCTTCCTTCAGGAGCTCTTTTAGGGCAGGCCTGGTGGTGACAAAATCTCTCAGCATTTGCTTGTCTGTAAAGTATTTTATTTCTCCTTCACTTATGAAGCTTAGTTTGGCTGGATATGAAATTCTGGGTTGAAAATTCTTTTCTTTAAGAATGTTGAATGTTGTCCCCCACTCTCTTCTGGCTTGTAGGGTTTCTGCTGAGAGATCCACTGTTAGTCTGATGGACTTCCCTTTGTTGGTAACCCGACCTTTCTCTCTGGCTGCCCTTACCATTTTTTCCTTCATTTCAACTTTCGTGAATCTGACAGTTATGTGTCTTGGAGTTGCTCTTCTTGAGGAGTATCTTTGTGGCGTTCTCTGTATTTCCTTAATCTGAATGTTGGCCTGCCTTGCTAGATTCGGGAAGTTCTCCTGGATAATATCCTGCAGAGTGTTTTCCAATGTGGTTCCATTCTCCCCGTGATTTTCAGGTACACCAATCAGATGTAGATTTGGTCTTTTCACATATTCCCACATTTCTTGGAGTCTTTGCTCATTTCTTTTTATTCTTTTTTCTCTAAACGTCTCTTCTCACTTCATTTCATTCATTTCATCTTCCATGGCTGATACCCTTTCTTCCATTTGATCACATCAGCGCCTGAGGCTTCTGCATTCTTCATGTAGTACTCAAGCCTTGGTTTTCAGCTCCATCAGCTCCTTTAAGCACTTCTCTCTATTGGTTATTCTAGTTATATATTCTTCTAAATTTTTTTCAAATTTTTCAACTTCTTTGCCTTTGGTTTCAATATCCTTCCATAGCTCGGAGTAATTTGATCGTCTGAAGCCTTCTTCTCTCAGCTCATCAAAGTCATTCTCTGTCCAGCTTTGTTCCATTGCTGGTGAGGAACTGCGTTCCTTTGGAGGAGGAGAGGTACTCTGCTTTTTAGAGTTTCCAGTTTTTCTGCCATTTTTTCCCCATCTTTATGGTTTTATCTACTTTTGGTCTTTGATGATGGTGATGTACAGATGGGTTTTTGGTATGGATGTCCTTTCTTTTAATTTTCCTTCTAACAGACAGGACCCTCAGCTGCAGGTCTGTTGGAGTACCTGGCCAGCCATGTGAGGTGTCAGTCTGCCCCTGCTTGGGGGTTCCTCCCAGTTAGGCTGCTCGGTGGTCTGGGGTCTGGGACCCACTTGAGGGGGCACTCTGCCCATTCTCAGATCTCCAGCTGTGTGCTGGGAGCACCACTGCTCTCCTCAAAGCTGCCAGACATGAACATTTAAGTATGCAGAGGTTACTGCTATCTTTTTGTTTGTCTGTGCCCTGCCCCCAGAAGTGGAGCTTACAGAGGCAGGCAGGCCTCCTTGAGCTGTGGTGGGCTCCACCATGTTCAAGCTTCCTGGCTGCTTCGTTTACCTAAGCAAGACTGAGCGATGATGGGCGCCCCTCCCCCAGCCTCGCTGACACCTTGCTGTTTGATCTCAGACTGCTGTGCTAGCAATCAGCGAGACTCCGTGGGCGTAGGACCCTCTGAGCCAGGTGCGGGCTATAATCTCCTGGTGCACCGTTTCCTAAGCCCATTGGAAAAGCACAGTATTCGGGTAGGAGTGGCCTGATTTTCCAGGTGTCATCTGTCACCCCTGGAAAGGGAACTCCCTGACCCCTTGCACTTCCCGAGTGAGGCAATGCCTCCCCCCTGCTTTGGCTGGTGCACGGTGCACTCACCCACTGACCTGCGCCCACTGTCTGGCACTCCCTAGTGAGATGAACACGGTACCTCAGACAGAAATGCAGAAATCACCTGTCTTCCACATCACTCACGCTGGGAGCTGTAGACCGGAGCTCTTCCTATTCGGCCATCTTGGATCCTCCCCTGTTTTTATTCTTATTTACCTTGTTAATGTTGGTATTCTCCAGGATTTTCAGCCCTTCCTCTGGTTATTTTCTCCCAGTCTTCATTTGATACCATCATGAAAAATGTTGTCTCAGATATTAGTGCCCAGTTTACCCTACCTTCTGGCTGAGTTGGATGAGCAGTAGCCTTGTCAAAGCCTCTGGATCAAAGCCATCTGCCGAAGACACAGTTATGTCCAGTGAGGTCAGGGGCAGTCTGTTGACAGCCTCCATTAATTCCACTCAAGATTTCTTTACATTTTAAGAAGATAAACACTTGTCTACAAGTGCAATGTATGTAGAGTTTCTATGTATTTTCCATGGGTTTTTGATGTATATGGCTTCCATGTCAGAAACAGTAGATTAAACAAGGTTAATTGGGCTCTTAAATTCAGGACTTCTTAAAGTCTTAAGTATGATACATTGAATGTGAATCAGCAGGTGAGGAACTTAAATGTAACATTTATCAAAATCATTGACTATAGGAATGTTTGTTTACTAGGCATATTTCAGAATATGCTTGAATCTGTTTTGGAACTAAACTTTGGGTGTCTGTTGTAGGAAATAAGGAATCTACAAGGAACATATTTAAAAGTACTGAATACACCCTTGAAAAACAGCTAGCAATTAATTAGAAATTTTAATAAAATGGCTAAATATAAAATAAACATAATAAACAACAGTATTTCTATACACACAATGAAGCTAGTTTTAAAAGATTACCTAAAAGGAATCTATCCTAATAGCCAGTAAAACTGAAAATATGGGCAGGTTTGGTGGCTCACATCTGTAATCCCAGCACTTTGGGAGGCCGATGTGGGAAGATCACTTGATGCCAGGAGTTCAACAACAGCTTGTGCAACATGGTGCAATTCCATCCCTACCAAAAAGAAATCTTATAAAAGTTGTCTCTGTGTGGTGGTGTGTGCCTGAAGTCCCAGCTGCTTTGGAGGCTGGGGTGGGAGAATTGCTTGGGCCCAGGATGCAAAGGTTGGCAGTGAGCCAAGATCACACCCCTGCACTCCAGGCTGGATGACAGAGCCATATCTTGTCTCAAAACCATAAAAATAAATAAAAATACCTAGAACTAGCCTTAACAAGAAATATGTGAAACCTGTCCAGAAAAACTTAAAGCCTTAAACTGCTTAAAGCTGAGCAATATATAATTAGACTTGCATAAACAGGAACAATAAATCATGTTGAAGGATTCAAACTATAAATATTTTAATTATCTCCATTTTTCATATTATCACATCAATTTCTATAATGACAATTAAAAACTTTAGTAAATGTTTTCAGGAACTTCTCAGATTTTCTTTCTAAAATTCATCTGAAATCATTAAGGCTCTCAATAAACCTTGAAAACATTAGTGAGAAATGACTAAGATAGATGTGAGAGCAACATATTTTACACAGAAAGATCACAGAAAGTCCACCCAGCCTTAGCGAGGAAGATAACCAGACTCCCTCTTTGGGCATGTGATGTGAGCTGTAATTAACAATTAGGGATGAAACAACTGGCCAAATGCCTGAAAGAAAAGAGAAAGTGGGTGGAGTTTAGAAAATACTTAAGGAGACGGTAGCTTAAAAATTGCCAATTTTGCCAAAAGACATAAGCCAACAGATGCAAGAAACTGTGTAAAGGCCAAACAAGGTAAATCTCAAGAAATCCATGCCAAGGCCCTTCTTAATTATGCTTCTGAAAACCAAACACACAAAAAAAATTTGAAAGCAGCCAAAGAAAGTAACATCTTACCTCTATGGAACAGATCATTCGAGTAATAAGAAATTCATTACCAGAATTGATGGAGGACAGATGGAAGTGGCAAGTATTTTTCAGATGCTGAAAAAAAAAGGAACTGTCAACCCAGAACTACATATCCAGTAAAAACATCCCTTAGGAATGAAAGGGAAATCAGGAAATTCTCCAATGTAGAAAATCTAACAGAATTTGTCAATAGCAGATCTACCCTAAAATAACTGGCTTAAAGAAGTTCTTTAAATAGAAGGAAATGATAAGAGAATAAACCTTGGTGTGCCAGGAAGGAAAACCAATATGTAAAACTATGGATAAATAAATATGCTCTCCTTCTCATCTGGAATACTCTTAATTGTATTTGAGGGTTGAACCAAAGGTTAGAACATTTCTTTGATATGGTTCTATGTATCTGCTGAAAAATACTTAAGATAATTATAAATGGGGGAAGGTAAAAGGGAAGAAATATTTTTGCATTCACTAAAAGTGGTAAAATGGTGACATCAGCAGACTGTGATAGTTATGACTATATCATATAGCACCTAGAGAAACTACTAAGGAAGCTTATGCAAAGACATAAACTAAAACACTATAGATGAACTGAAATAGCAATAGTACTATTTTATAAAATTTTAGTACAATATGACAACCAAGATACTGTTGTTTCTGTAACCATGATATAGAATATTTCCATCTACACAAAGATCTCTCATGTTGTCCTTTTAAAGCCATACTAACCTTCCTCCTGCCTTTCCCTCCTTAATTCTCAACACCCAGTAATTTGTTCTCCAATTCTACAGTACTGCCATTTCAAGGACAATTATGTAAATGTGTACTAAAATACACAAGATTCATCTGTATTCTTTCTTACAAATACATGATTATAATTATATCAAAATAAAATGTTTAATTAAAATAAGAAAGAATAAAGCTATCAGCAAAAATAGCAACCCAAAAAGGACCTTAGTGAGATGAACACATGTACCTGTCACATTCATTAAAATGGTTATACCATTTTTTTTCTTTTTTTCAGATGGAATTTCTCTCTGTCTCCAGGCTGAAGTACAGTGGTGTGAACTCAGCTCACTGCAACCTCCGACTTCCTCATTTAAGTGATTCTCCTGACTTAGCCACCAGAGTAGCTGGGATTACAGGCATGTCTCACTACATCCAGCTAATTTTTGTATTTTTAGTAAAGACAGGATTTCACCATGTTGGCCAGTAGGGTCTCAATCTCCTGACCTTGTGATCCACCCACCTCAGCCTCCCAATGTGCTGGGATTACAAGCATGAGCCACCACACCAAGCATACCATTTTTTTTAAACTGTAAGAGGTGATGGCAATTTGATCAGTAATTTGAAAGATTTTTCTTAACTGTATTTTCCATATTTTGAAAGGTGACATTCATAGCTAAAAAAATTATACCCCAGTGCATTGAGTAGGCCCAGCCTTGTAAGGCAGTGGAACTATTTATCTTAGCCAAGCTAGTGATACACCAAGAAACTGGCCAACAATGATGTGCAGTTGACCATTGTTAACAAATGGAGGGCTGCCGCCCTTATTGTTTGTAAAGCACCTGCCAGAGGAAGGGCTCGTGCATGTTAGTGCTGCCATTTTTAATTTCCTGCTTTGTTACAGCAATAGTTCATTAATGAGGCTGTGCAACATCCTGAATGGAGACCTCACAGGAGGGGAACTACATTCTATTTTATCTTCCTCATTAGTCGTTGTTGAATGTGGAATACACAGCCATACATGGTCTCCTCTTGTTCCTAATAAAGATCTAGGCTGATCCCAATTCACCCTTCATAGCAGGTACCCTTTGCCCATGATGGGATATAGCAGCACAGTCATTCCACATTTAGCCAGCAAACACAAATGGATTTAGGAAGAGCTTCCAAAATACTGGAGTATGTCAGAAATCAGTGAAGAAACATTCAAATTTGCTTAAAGCTCTCTTTCATAATGGAGTGGGCTCCTTGGAGAGTGAGGAATGGGATTCGAGTTTTATTGGTTTAAGCCTTTAAGAACTTTTACATTGAGCCCCTCTCCAGGTTTCCATGACCATCTGCAACCATCTTTGTCAGCGATTCACCTGCATTTATGCTTTAAAGCAAATTAATTTCAAACTCCACCAGTTCCTTGGTTCTCATCTCAATCTATTCCAAATTTGCCATGTCTCTGTGACTGCTGCACATACTGGAGTTCTGGGGTTTGCAAAGCTCTTCCAGGTCTCTCATTTCCCATTTACTCAACAACCTTCTGAACCCATCTAAAAAACTAGCCTATCAGGGAAGCTTCAGCAGAAACAGACTTCAATTGGACCAAGTTCAGTTGAAATTTCCACTTTTGCAGGTTCAGAGTAATCAAATGTGGGAATTTTACGTAGCTCCACCCAGCAGTTCTCAACCAGGGATGACTTTGTTCTCCCTGGGGACATCTGGCTATTCTGGAGCCATTTGGGGTTGTTATAGTGAGTGTTTGTGGGGATGGCATTGGTAGTTTTTGGGTAGAGGCTAGGGATGCTGGTAAATATCCTACAAGGCAAGGGACAGCCCACACAGTAAGGAAGAATCTATCCCCAAATGCCATTGTCACCAGGGTAGATGAACCATAGTTCTACCTAACATAGCATAGATTTAAGAATATTAGCTGTGCACAGTGGCCACACCTGTTATCCCAGCACTTTGGGAGGCCAATGCTGGTGGATCACCAGAGGTCAGGAGTTGGAGACCAGCCTGACCAATATGGTGAAACCCTTTCTCTACTAAAAATCCAAAAATTAGTGGGATACAGTGGCGTGTGCCTGTAGTCTCAGTTACTCTGGAGGCTAGGAGAGAAGAATTGCTTGAACCTGGGAGGTGGAGGTTGCAGTGAGCAGAGATCACACAGCTGCACTCCAGCCTGGGTGACAGTGAGGCTCAGTCTAAAAAAAAAAAAAAACTGAGTTGAAGTCAAGTCCCTGAACTCAATGGCTTTACCACTTAATTTCTGTGTGTGCTTAAGTATGTTAGCTACATGTTCATTGTTATGATCTATAGAATTCTTTTTGATATTAAAAATTGCAGCCGGGCATGTTGGCTCACACCTGTAATCCCAGAAGTTTGGGAGGCCAAGTCGGACAGATCATGAGGTCAGGAGATCGAGACCATTCTGGCTAACATGGTGAAACCCCAACTCTACTAAAAATACAAAAATTAGCCAGGCGTGGTAGTGGGCATCTGTATCCCAGCCACTCAGGAGGCTGAGGCAGGAGAATGATGTGAACCCAGGAGGTGAAGCTTGCAGTGAGCTGAGATCATGCCACTGCACTCCAGCCTGGGTGACAGAGCGAGACTCCATCTCAAAAAAAAAAAAAAAAAAAAAAAAAAGCAAGGTCCATTCTGTGAAGACGGAGCCAAGAAAAGAAAAACAAATTAAAGTGTTTTAAAAATTGCAAAATCAAAAATTCACAGAGAACATACAGGAAATATCTAGACTGCTGGAGTTAATTTAAAATTATGATCTCTGTCTTTGTTTGGGGGCCCCAACAGATTTCATTCTCTTTTTATGAACATACTTGCATATTCTGAAAGTAAACAGTTTTCAGCAAGAAATTAACAACAGGTAGAACACACTTTTACAAGTTTTATAGAGAAAACACTAACTCACACAGGAAAACAATGGTTTTCCTTGTTTAGTCTTGCCCCAGAGAAATGGCCACCATACCATTGAAACTCACAAAGGCTGCACCCCACCAAAAGTAATACAGCCATGACTAAAGTAGCACATTTTGTACACCGAAGGCACTCACTGGCTCAGTGCTTGTAATGTCACATAAATTATGCTCACACTTCTAAGAATGGATCTCAAACACAGTGTGTAAGTATTTGTTGGTCTCCCATTCTATGTGTCTCCCAGTGAGTCTGCGTGACTCCTCCAACCTGATTCCTTATTGTCTGCCAAAGATAAGCCACACTGGTGGGGCTTTCTGCTTGATTTCAGTGTGGAAGAAGTGAAAAAGACTTTGCAGCAATAGCTTGGATTAGAAACAAAGAAGACAGCTGGTAAATAAACAGGTCAATTATTCTCATTAAGGTGTGGGGAAAACAGTCTCCTGCATCCTGAAAGCCCTCCTCACATTTGGCAGGGAAGGCAGAACAGTCTTATCCAGTAAGGCCATTCCAGATGGCAGGTCAGCCATTCCTGCCTTGTTCTTCATTAATCCACTGAGGCAGGTGGGAGGAAACACATGACTGTTCATTACCCAGACATCAGCAGCATCAAGGCAGGCTGTCAGCCACCACGGGAGCATCAATTTCAAATCCACAATTCAGAACACAAAAATCAGGATTATGTTTTTTCTTTCCTGTTTGTTTCTTGTTTGTGTTGTCATGGTTCCTCTGGTGATTGGTGTTTCTGTTGTTCGAAGATTCACTGTATCTGACAAATTGCAAAGGTACATTATAATTGCAGCATCTTTGTGTTGCTTAGAGAGCTGCTTTATAGCACAACCACAAGCTCATCAAGTCTGTTGGACTGGATTCCAGGTGTGCCTAGAGCCTGGGCTCTCAGCCACACTTAAAGAAATAGCAATTTTCATGGTGAGAAAATATTAATATAAAGAAACTGTTTCCAATCATTTGCTGGAGTCTGTTTGCACCATGGGTTTTGAGTGACCAAAATGGGGGATAAATTGCAAGCAGTCTGTTCTGTAAATGGTCTGCAGAGCCCTACGGTCTGTTTTAGTCATGACAAGCTTCAAGGACAGGTGACTGCGGTGACTTAAATGAACTCCTTCCCACAATGGGGTTCCACTTACATTTCATTTGTGGCCCCATTTAGAGCCTTTTTCTCTACAAAAAGGAGGTCTCTCCCATTACAGAAAATGAAAAGCTCAAGCACATTCTTTTTTTTTTTTTTTTAACCTCAGCATTTTTCCTTTTTTTTTTCTTCTTCTTCTTCTTCTTTCTTCTTCTTCTTCTTCTTCTTCTTCTTCTTCTTCTTCTTCTTCTTCTTCTTCTTCTTCTTCTTCTTCTTCTTCTTCTTCTTCTTCTTCTTCTTCTTCTTCTTCTTCTTCTTCTTTCTTCTTCCTTCTTCCTTCTTCCTTCTTCCTCTTCTTCTTCTTCTTCTTCTTCTTCTTCTTCTTCTTCTTCTTCTTCTTCTTCTTCTTCTTCTTCCTCTTCTTCCTCTTCTTCCTCTTCTTCTTCTTCTTCTTCTTCTTCTTCTACATTAGGCTCTATGGTACATGTGCGCAACGTGCAGGTAAGTTACATATGTATACATGTGCCATGGTGGTGCGCTGCACCCACCAACTCGTCATCTAGCATTAGGTATATCTCCCAATGCTATCCCTCCCCCCTCCCCCCATCTCACAACAGTCCCCGAAGTGTGATGTTCCCCTTCCTGTGACCATGTGTTCTCATTGTTCAATTCTCACCTATGAGTGAGAATATGCGGTGTTTGGTTTTTTGTTCTTGCGATAGTTTACTGAGAATGATGATTTCCAATTTCATCCATGTCCCTACAAAGGACATGAACTCATCATTTTTTATGGCTGCATAGTATTCCATGGTGTATATGTGCCACATTTTCTTAATCCAGTCTATCATTGTTGGACATTTGGGTTGGTTCCAAGTCTTTGCTGTTGTGAATAATGCTGCAATAAACATACGTGTGCATGTGTCTTTATAGCAGCATGATTTATAGTCCTTTGGGTATATACCCAGTAATGGGATGGCTGGGTAAAATGGAATTTCTAGTTCTAGATCCCTGAGGAATCGCCACACTGACTTCCACAAGGGTTGAACTAGTTTACAGTCCCAACAACAGTGTATAAGTGTTCCTATTTCTCCACATCCTCTCCAGCACCTGTTGTTTCCTGACTTTTTAATGATTGCCATTCTAACTGGTGTGAGATGGTATCTCATTGTGGTTTTGATTTGCATTTCTCTGATGGCCAGTGATGGTGAGCATTTTTTCTATATTTCCTTCTTCTCTTGTCTTCCTATCATATAATCTTGGAGCTGTAGGAGTTATTTAGTCCAGGGGTGGGTGCATTGCATTGCACTGGCCAAATCTGGCCACACACATTCATTTGCATCCTTGTCTGTGGCTGCTTTTCTTCTACAATGGCAGAGTAGAGTGGATGGAACAGAGACACTGTGGCCTGAAAAGCTGAATCCATTTACTATCTGACCCTTTGCAGAAAATATTTTGCTAGCCCCTTGTTTCAGAGTTAAGAAACCACAGACCCTCTGGGGTCACATAATTTGCCAAAATCATGCAGGCAGATAGTGGTAGAGCCAGAAGCAGTGGTGTTTTTCCTTTTTTTAGAGCTTTGTGACAGATTTGTGACCTGCCATCTGGAAATCTTCAGAAAGTCAGCACATATCACACAGCCACATATTCTCTAATGCAAACTAACCTTTAAAAAACATATCTGTCCAATGATAGGCAAGAAAGAAAGGTGATACATAGGATTGCTGACTTTTGGCTGGGGCTGTTTCCTCCCAAACAGTGTTTCACACAACCAATTCATCCACATGGTGCCAATCTGCATTAAGAATAGAAAGTCAACCTGTAAATCATTCAGAACCTGACTGATGGATAGGCAAGGCTGGGCTGCCTGGTGAATTTGAAGAGAAGACCCATCTGAAAGCAAATCTATCTCATTATGTCTCAAATGATGAGGAAAATGTGATGACATCCTACCATCTCATGGCAGAAATCATTATGAGATGGAAAATTTTCTTGACAGAGGAAGAAGTCAACGTCTCTCACATCTAATCCAACTCAGTTACATAAAAAAGCTAAATCATTCCAAAAAGATTGTTGCTTCACTCTCTAAAATTCTTCCTCTGAGTTCTATGCAGACTCTTCAGTCAAGAATGTGAAATCTGCCACCGTTCAAGTTCATTCCTATCTGCCTTATTTCCCACTCGTACTCTGACACACATCCCAGGCTCAGAGCCCTAGGGAATTAGTCACAGGAAATGCAAAGGGAGATGACCCCATGGAAATAAATCTGCCATCAAGAGGTCTTGTTCTGCTCCAGAAACCCATTTAATGGATCTATTTCAACACTTACTGCACTTTCATGGCCTTCTGACCAGCTTCCTTTCTTTGGACACTGGAATCATCTCCTTTTTATGTATTTAATTGTTGAAGACTACTCCAAACACCAGTGCCCTTTAAGGAAGTCTTGTGCAACTACTGGACTGCTTTCAGTTATATTCCTCTTTAATCCATCACCCAACATAAAACTTTGTGAATATCTCTTTCAAAGCATGTCTGTAACTCAAACTAGTAGTCATTTGCCTCTCACACATTAGACCATTCTAAAGGCAAGAACACTTTTCCTCATCTTTATCGCCCTTACATTGCTTTCCACATAATAGAATCTCAAAGAATTGGGTTATAAAAGTTAAGAAAACTCAATAGTTACTTGTTGGTTTGTGTGGTTTTTTTTCTGACATCAAAAATGGATCTAGTATCATTTTTCTTCCATATTAAACTCTCCTGATCATAAGATGTATGCTGAAATGAGCTGATATTACAGAATTACTCAACTCCAAGGACTGGCAGACTTTTCTGCAAAGGCCCAGACATTTCAGTCCTTTCTGGTCTCTGTTGCAAACATTCAACTGTGCCATTGCTGCATGAAAGAGCTGTAGACAATCTGTAAATGAATGGATGCAGCTGCATGTCAAGAAAACTTTATTGATAAAACTGGTTACTATATGTTGAATTTGTCCCTCAGGTTGTAGTTTTCCAACCTCTCTAAATCCTTAACAGAAATATCTTGCCCCATCCTGATGACACAGAACCAAATGAAAGGTGGATGGAAACTACCCTGACCTTTGTTTTCTAGTCAGGAAATTAAAGCACAGGTGTTATTCTTTTTTTTTTTTAAAAAAAAAAAAAAATTGTGCACAATGCCTTGTATCCTAATTGCAGTGAACACTATTCCTCTTGCATCCATTTGCTTTTGTCTTCTCATTTATTACCACAATTTGTTTGTGAATCACTTGTTTTACTCAGTAGTTAAATCTAGGGAAATCAGATTAACCAAATTCAGAAATGTGAGCTTGGGCTAAAAATTCTTTTTTTTTCCTATATTACAATGAAATAAATTTTTCCTCAGTTTTCAAAAATAATTACGTTAATCAATTCGTGCCTTTAGCAGATGTGAAAGCTAAGGGCACCTTTGGTTTAAGGGACTATAAGCAGAGCCAGCATCTCATCTACAGCTCATATTAACAGATTGAGACACAGAACACAGAAAGTCATTCTTCATCATCTCAATACTAAAACCATACTCATCTTTCACCTCTGAGGTCCCCTGTCCACCTAACTTTTTGAATAAATTGCACAGTTTAAAAATTATGTTAATATTTCCAGTCTTTTCCAGAAAAACAAATTTCAATATACATTACCTGACTTTCAGAGAAATACGGACAAGAAAAAAAAAAAAAAAGGAAGGCCAGGAACACTGCTCATGACAGTTATCCCAGTGTTTTGTAAGGCAGAGGCAGGAAGATTGCTTGAGTCAAGGAGTTCAAGAAAAGCCTGAGCATGTTGTGAGAACCTATCTCTGCAGCAGAAAATTAAAACAAGCAAACAAACAACAACAAAAACAAAGCAAGCAGTAGTGAGCTATGATCAGACCACTGCACTCTAGCCAGGGCGACACAGTGGGACACCATCTCAAAGAAACAACAAAAAAAAAACAAGTCCATTGATCTGACTAGAAGGGCAGTAGTTGAAACTCTTTCCATAAGTTCATAAGCCTTCTTTTTCATCTGGATAGTTTTCTTTAGTACAGTAGTTAAGTCATCTCAGGATATATTTGAAAATCACATCTTAAAGTTTTTCTCAGACATTAGTTGAGACAAACGTAACCTGGAAAATTTCAATGGAAAAGTTCATAGTGTTTTGAGATAAGTGGAAAGTTGGGAATTTCTCAGGAACATGCTCAATGTTGGTTGTGCTCTCTCGGCTTTTCAGGTTACCCTGACTCTGAGGATGAAAATTCAAAATCCTCTTGTTCTACAGTGAAAAAGAACCATGTTGTCAGGGGACTGTGCCTCTTTTCCACATTTTCTCTTGTTTTGTGATGCAGATTTCAATGAAATCCACTGTTTCACACTCCATCTTTTTGGGTGCTGAAATTTAGGGTCACTCCTAAAGTTTCACCAAATTCAAGATAATTTCTAACATTTAGTTGAGGCTGGGTGGGCCTAGAAGATCCTGGCGCAGCATGTTCCAGATTGTACTTTGCATATCACTAGAGTCCCTCAGGGTCATGAAGTGGTCCTTTAAAAGGAGTTTCCTTTTCAAATAGTTTGGGATGTGATTGCACAGCAAACCAGACAATACTCAGTGGAGAGTTGCTGGGTCCAGGTTGGGTAGGAGACAGAACTCAACTCCAGAAGCAAAGTTTGGTCATGGGACCAAGTTGAGGCATAGCTAAACAAGGCCAAGGCAGAAGCAGGTTTCCTTCAGATGCCCACCAGTGTGCCATGTCAGTTACCATTGTCACAGCAACATCCAGGAGTTTCCACCCCTCTCCATGGCAATGTCCTGGTGACCCCAAATTTACTACCCCTTCCCTAGAAATTTCTGCACAAACTGCCCTTTAATCTGCAGGAAATTAAAAGTGGGTATGAGCTAGGTACAATGGCTTACATCTGTAATCCTAGCACTTATGGAGGCTGAGGTGTGCAGATCACTTGAGGTCAGGAAATTGAGAGCAGCCTGGGCAATATGGTGAAATGCTGTCTCTACTAAAAATACAAAAATTTGCTGGGTGTGGTGGCAGGCACCTGTGATTCCAGCTACTTGGGAGTCTAAGGCAAGAGAATCACTTAAACTGGGGAGGAAGAGTTTGCAGTGAGCTGAGATTGTGCCACTCACTCCAGCCTGGACCACAGGGTGAGACTTCATCTCAAAAAAAAAAAAAGTGGATGGTATAAATGTGACACACTCTGCCTACAGGGTTATCCTGTTCTGCAGTTAAAGTCACAGAGCTGTAACACAGCTGGAGCTGTAACATTGCCTCTTCAATAAAGCTGTTTTCCTCTACCTGCAGCTTGTCTTTTGATTCTTCCCTGGGCAAAGCCAAGAACCCAAAAGGAATAAGCCCCACTTTGTGGCTTGTCTGCCCGGCATCATGGGAACTTCTCAAAGATGCAGAGAGATCCTGAAAAATATGACAATTTTTAACTTTCTTCTAACCAATATCTCCTAAGTCACTCGAACAATACAAGCCATTTGTCTCAGGATGTGCAATAGTACCTCAGCAAGATGAGTGTTTCCTAACACACGATGATGGAAAGGCTGCATAACCTCTCCAGTGCTTCTGAAGCTTTGATGCCTATGTCAATGTTTATGTCACAAGGATCTTTTGAAAGGTTGGGTCCAAGTTAGGAAGTCTGGGGTGGGCTGGAGAGTCTCTGTTTCTGACAAAGTCCCAGGTTGGGTTGATGTGGCTAGTTCATGGACAGAGAGTTAGCAAAGTGCCAAGAATCCACCCACTGAAATTGCTCTTTTGCTTCATTGAATCATACCAAGTAACCACACAGTGTTACTCAGACTTTGTGGCTATTGTCTGAAATCCCACCAGGCCTGGGGCTTTAAGTCAAGCCCCAGATTTCCAACTGCACATTAGCATCATTTTGGAAGCTTTATCAAAAGATGAATGACTGATGTCAAATTATGATATTGAAATCTCTTGAGATTCTAGATATTTAAAAATATTGAGACAAAATGTACATAACATTCAATTAACTAGAGTGTACAATTAAATGACTTCTAGTACTTTCACAATGTTGTGCAACCATTATCACCTTTTTCTTACCCCAAAGGGAAAGCCAGTACCTCTTAGCAGTCATTCCTTATTCCCTGCTCCCATCCTCAGACCCCAGCAACCACTAATTTACTTCCTGTGTCTATGGCTTTTCTTATTCTGAATATTTCATATAAATAGAGTGATACAATATGTTGTCTTTTGTGTCTAGCTTATTTCACTTAATCTAGCTATTTCACTTAATCTGTATTGTAGCATATACCAGTAGTTTATTTCTGTTTATGGCTGGATACTATTAAACTGTATAGATATAGCACATTTGTTTATCCACCAATCTGTTAATACACATTTGGTTTGTTTCCAAATGTGATTATTGTGAAGTGCCCTGCTATTGGTATTCAAACAATAGAAGCCGTTTTTCTTTACATGTCTTTGGACATCTGTTTTTAAAATTTAGGGGCATAGATAGATAGATAGATACATAGATACATAGATACATAGATAATAGATAGATGTGTGTGTGTGTTTATGTGTGTGTGTGATATACACACACACACACATAAACACACACACACACACACAGATGCCTGGGAGTGTAATATCTGGTTCATATGATACCATAGACTGAATATCTCTGTCCTCCCAAAAGTCATACATACATTGAGATCTCAACCCCCAAGATGGAGCTATAAGAGGTGATTTAGATCTCTGGGACATGATCTAAGTGATGAGGGTGGAGGTGATGAGGGGTGATGAGGGAGGAGCCCTTATGAATGGCATTAGCATCCTTATGAAAAAGGCCCCAGAGAGCTCCCTCACCTCTTCCACCATGTGCCTTCTCCACCATACAGCAAGAAGCCCCTCTTTATGAACCAGGAATTGGGTTCTCACTAGGCACCGGATCTGCTGGTGCTTTGATCTTTGAGTCTTCAGAACTGTGAGATGGAAATGTCTATTGTTTGTAAGCCACCCAGCTTATGGCATTTTGTTATGGCAGCCAGAAAAGACTAAGACATATGGTAACTCCATTTTCACCTTACTGAGGAAATGACAAACCTCTTTTCATGGTAACTGTGCCACTTTACATTCTCACTGGAGAATGTCACTGGACACATACCTTTTTAAAGGTTCCCCATTGAGTGTGATCAACAGCCAGCGTGGACAGCACTGCCCTGCAAGCAAGGATGACCTTCCTTACACACTTAAAACACGTGTATTTAATTCAATGGAGTGCCTGAACCAATAGCATCAGCATTACCTAGAAACTCGTTAGAAACACAGTTTCTAGGCCCAGTACAGTGGCTCACATCTGTAATCTAAGGACCTTGGGAGGCTGAGTTGGTCAGATCATTTGAGATCAGGAGTTTGAGAGCAACCTGGTCAACATGGCAAAACTCTATCTCTACTAAAAATACAAAAATCAGCAAGTCATGGTGGGGTGCCTGTAGTCCCAGGCAGTTGGGAGGCTGAGACAGGAGAATGGCTTGAACCAGGAGACAGAGGTTGCAATGAGCTGAGATTGTGCCACTGCACTCCAGTCTGGACAACAGGGCGAGACTCTTCAAAACAAAGCAACAACAACAACAACAATTTATTGGTCCCCACCCTGAAATGACTAAATCAGAAACACTGGAGGCAGAGAGGGTTCACTAACTATTTTATCAGGCCCCCCTCCCCCCAAGGAGAGTCTATTAAATCTGAGAATGGATGCTCAATCTATAATTTTATAATTTGCAATAGTTTCACTTCAGCCTTTATGATATGTGCTTTCCCACATCATATATTATTATTTGAAAACAAAATTTAACATCTACTTGTAATATTTTAATATAAAGCAAGCCCACTATGTACTTAATCATTATATTTGGGGCCATTTGATTTTTCCCATTTTTTATAAAATACAAGTAATACTCAATGAATACTGTTGACAGTAAATATTTCCACACATCTCTGAATATTTCCCTTAAATTCAGCATCATGATTACCAAATTATAAAGTTTACACATTTTTATCTTTATGGTGTTTTGGCCACTTCATCGGGCCTGAGCTTTTCCTGTTGATGGAAAATTAATACTTCCATTCATCACAAACTAGGAAGGCAATAAGGGTTATTGGCTATTTTTATTTTATTGAAAATATTGCTGGATTACCAATTCATTCTCAGTTAATTTTCCTCTCAAACCAGGAGAAAGAGATAATGTATATATTAATTATATACAATTATATAATTATATACATTAATTATAGTCTCACTGGTTCCTTGCTGCTTACGATGCTTTGCCCAGTTTTTAAATTTCTCAGTCCTTGTTTCTTTACCTATATCTAAATGCTAAAACTACCCTACCTACTTCATGGTACAGAAAATAATGATAGAACTTGTGCAGAAAGCCCTCTGTAACTGCTGAGCACAATATAACATGTGAGGTACCTTTATAACTATACTCAATGCTTTGAAAATTTCACACACAGAGGACCTCTGCAATGGAAAATCCTCATTTTCCTTGAGCAA
Organism: Pongo abelii; assembly: GCF_028885655.2. NCBI lineage: Eukaryota > Metazoa > Chordata > Mammalia > Primates > Hominidae > Pongo > Pongo abelii. The sequence goes on along the minus strand of NC_072009.2, from coordinate 6,089,668 downwards.
AGACTTTCATCAGCCTGGCCTTAGCTGTATTCTGAATTCTTAAAGGATCTGCAGAAGCTTTAGTATTCACATATGCATATTTGGTGACTATATTAATACACTACCTAAATTTCTGGCAGTTGATTCACCTTAGGTAGAATTTGTAAATAGCGTGTTTCTGGCTTGTTTTCTATTTCTTCCCACTTTTTTTTTTTTTTTTTTAAGCCATGTGTCAATTCCTTTGCATCCATCTTTATGGAGCTTGCCTCAACTCCTCTTTGGGGAAGAGGTAATAGAGAAACAGAAAAAATAAGCCAACAAGCAAGCAGATAGATACAGATAGATAGATACAATGCAAGGTCTATTTGACGCTTTCTCTTCCTTTCTGAACCTTTATAGCATGGTCTATATTTAAATTGAAACTATAACACTTACAAGGAAACAGGTAATGCCATCCATTTTCACCATTTGAGTGTAAAGAGCCTCAGATTTCTGTCTAAATTAGGAAAATTTGTAGACTCTGAGAGCTGTAAATGAACAATAATCTACTACCGTGGTTTAATAGCTTTGAAAGATATCTGTCCCCACCAACACACACCCATGCTACAAGTACTCTTCCTTCCAATAAGGATTCATTTGAAAAGACTGTTTTGAGACATATAATATTATAGGAGCTATTAAGAAATTATTTTAGGCAGATAGAGAGGAAGAGGGGTCCTTGGGAAGTTTTCATTTCTTTTAAAGTAGCTCTAGAAACATTTCTTGTGTAGCAGGAAAGCCCTGGCCATTAGAGCCTGCAGGCAAGCTTTGATATGCAAATTCTGGCCATAAGAAACTGGATTCACCCAAGCATGACAATTCCTATAGTCCTTACCTTGCCCCAACATGTGCCTGGCAACAAGGCCTCTCCCACATATCCCCAGATGCATAGACCATCATGGTGCTCTGCATTTGTATATTAAAACCTAGGGTGGGAGGGCAAGTTTTTTCTCTGGCTACATGAATGACATGTCTGGTCAAACCATATAAGCAGCCACATATTCCTCCCCCACCACCAGCCCACAGCACAGGGTTTCTCTTTGTTGGAATTCTGCTCCCTCTGTCTCTGTATGGGGCAGCTGTTTTCTTCTTCCTTCCTTTTTTCTTGCCTATTAAACTTTTCTCCCTTAAACCACTCCACATGTGTCCATGTTGTTAATCCTATCCAAATGAGACCAAGAAACTTGGTATTTCTCCAGTCGTTGGAGGCTGATCAATAAGAGAAGTTGTTGGTATGTCTTAATTAGGGCAAATGAGAAGAGGGCTGTGGAAACAACTTGACAGACTGCTCATTAGAGCAGAAGGAAGCTTCTATGTCCTTTCACAGTCACACTGGTCCACTTACATCCCTGAAATATTCTCTCTCCCCAAGATTTTCTAAGCAGTCAATCCCAAAAGGGAAGATTTGGGAACAACCTGTATCTGGAAAGGACCTACCCACACTTTGGTAAAGAATAGGGTATCTATACATCCCCAATGAAGAAACTGAGCTGAGAAGCCAGGATGATGAGGCTTGCAAATTTATTTGCAACCTTGGGCCAAGCTCCCCAGGCCAGCTACCTAAGCACTGCCACAATGCCCTCTTTGATTTCCAGGGAATTAACACACCCCAAGTTCGTTGCATGTCACCTGCAGCCTGGGAGAAACATGGTGACTTGGGGCTCCCTGCAAGAGACATGATGTGTGATTCAGCCCCTTTTGATGCTGTGCTTGAGGAAATATCAGGGAGCAGAGAGTGAATAATCATTTGCATCCAGAGTGCCACAGGCAGCTCTCCAAGAGGGAGCCTGCAGTAGCCAAAGCTTCCAAGGAGTCCAGGGACCCCTGTTTAGTTTTGAGCTCAGCATGGGGAAAGAAAGAGAAATAGAGAGAGGAAGAGTGACCATTTCCAACACAGTGGACAAATGCAGGGTTAAATAAAAACAGTGGTATCCATGGAAGAATGGGGAGAGCACACTGTCTGGAGCCTTTATTTTATGTTAATCACTCCTGTAGTTGCTGCAGCCAGAGAAAGACACATTTGTTATGCAGACAGTGTTCATTGTCAAAAGCTGATCAAGAATGCAGGAGTGCGGCCACAAAATGAACTAGCTCTGTGGATACCAAATGGAAAAACCAGTTCAAACCAGAGCATGGCACACCAGCTCCAGTAAGGGAGGTGACCACCCCTCATATTGTCTTCTGCCCAATTTCTGCCTGCAAAGAAGGAGAAGTAAAAACTAAAAGGCAGAAATGAAATCCATAGGCAGACAGCCCAGCACCACACCCTGGGCCTGGGAGTTAAAGATCAACCCCTGACCTAACCGGTTATGTTATATATAGATTTCAGACATTGTATGAAAAAGCACTGTGAAAATCCCTGTCCTGTTCTGTTCTGTGCTGATTACCATTGCATGCAGCCCTCAGTCATGTACCCCCTGCTTGCTCAATCAATCACAACCCTCTCACAAAGAACCCCTTAGACTTATAAGCCCTTAAGAGGTACAGGAATTGCTCACTCAGGGAGCTCGGTTTTTGAGACATGAGTCTTGCCGATGCTCCGGGCTGAATAAAGTCCTTCCTTTTTTAACTTGGTGTCTGAGGGGTTTTGTCTGCAGCTCGTCTTCCTAATTTCTTGGTTCCCTGACCAGGAAGCAAGGTGATTAACAAAGAGTTGAGGAAGCCCCTTAGTCAGCTTAGGCCTTCCCTATGGAGCATCCCCTTGGGGGACTCTGGCCAGCTTGAACACTGTGGATACTGAGAGTGCTCTCAGGTAGGCAATTGCCCCTGTGGAAAGCCTCATTAGAGCAGCATGTGGCAGGCCCCCATGGAGGAGCAATGCAGTGACTAAACACCAAGAAGGAACTGGCACTTGGAATCCGGACATCTGAAAATTGGTAAGACCGGTCTTTGGAACTTGCCCACTCCATTTGAGTGGAAGCATGGCCTGATCACCCACAATGTGCCTATACCAGCACTTTGTTTTTTGTTTTTCAGTTGACTTGGCTTGCTTGATACTTTGGTTTTGACCTGGCTTGGATCTCTTGATACTCTGGTTTTGGTTTGATTCTGGTTTGGTGTCAGCTATAAAAGTGTGTGTGTGCCCTCTTTACCCGTTCTTAGTTTTGTGATGTGCATGTGGTGTTTTGTCTCCAGGAAACATGGGTCAGGCACAAAGTAAGCCCATCCCACAAGGAACTATGTTGAAAAATGTTAAAAAGGGCTTTAAGGGAGACTATGGAGTTACTATGACACCAGGAAAACCTAGAACTTTGTGTGAGATAGACTGGCCAGAATTAGAGGTGAGTTGGTCACAAGAATTCCTTCTGGGCCTGGACAGGTCCCTTGTCTTGAAGATATGGCACAGGGTAATCTGTAAGCTAGGGCACCCAGATCAGTTCCCAATATAGATTCTTGGTTATGGCTAGTTTTAGATCCCCCACAGTGGTTAAGAGGACAGGCAGCAGCAGTACTAGTAGCAAAGGGACATTTAGTTAAGGAAGGTTTTTGATCCACCCACCAAGGGAAGTTGGCACCAGAAGTCCTGTCCAATCCAACAGCAGAAGAATCATTGTAGGAATTGGTACCAGCAGTGCCCCCTTCTTATCGAGAGGAAGGGCTTCCCACTCCTGAACCCACAGCACCTCCATGTCCACCAGATATCCACACTCCTAGACCACTCAGAGTAGACAAAAGAGGACGTGAAGCCATGGAAAAAACTCCTCCCTTGGCAGCTTGCTTATGGCCCAAGACTGGAATCCAAATGCCCCTGAGAGAGCAGGGATATACTGGGGTAGATTAGGAGGGACACATGGTGGAAACACGTGCCTTTGTATATCAATCATTCACCTCTGCTGACCTGCTCAATTGGAAGAGTAATACTCCTTCTTACACCAAAAAGTATCAAGCTTTAATTGTCTTGCTCCAAACTATTACATGGACTGATAATCCTACTTGGACTGATTGCTATCAGCTGCTCATGTACCTGTTTAATACATATGAAAGGCAAAGGGTGCTCTGGGAAGCAAACAGTGGCTAGAGGAGCACATCCCAGCCAATTACCAAAACCCCCAAGAATATATAAGAAACCAGCTGCCAGAAACAGACCCCCAATGGGACCCAAATGAGGGACCAGATATGGGGAGGCTAAGATGGTACCATGAGGCATTAATAGAAGGTCAAAGAAGGGGGCTCAAGAGGCTACAAATGTAAATAATGTCTCTGAGGTCATCCAAGGAAAAGAGGACAGTCCAGCACAATTCTATGAAAGACTGTGTGAGGCTTATCATATGTACACTCCTTTTGATCTAGATAGCCCTGAAAATCAGTGCATGATTAACATGGCCTTAGCTAGTCAAAGCGCAGAAGATATCAGGAGAAAACTGCAGAAACACGCTGGGTTTGCAGGTACGAATACCTCGCAGTTACTGGAAATAGCCAATTATGTGTTTCTGAATAGAGATGCAACAAGCCACAGAGAAAGCTGTAAGGAAGGTGAATGTCAGGCTAGGAGAAATGCTGACTTATTGGCTGTGACCATTAGGGGAATTCCCCCAAAAGGAGAGGGAAAAGAGGGTTCTGGGAAGAATACCCAGTCTAATTGCCCACACTTGCAATTTAACCAATGTGCCTATTGTAATGAAATAGGACATTGGAAAGACAAGTGTCCCCAAGTGAAGGAAAAGCAAAGTGACTCAGAACAAAAGACCTCAGATAAAGATGAGAGAGCTTTGTTCAATCTGACTGAAGGGCTATTAAACTGAAGGTGACTGGGCTCAGGTGCCCCCAAGGAGCCCACAGTCAGGATTACAATTGGGGGCAAGGACATTAAGTTTTTGGTCGATACTGGTGCTGACCATTCAGTAGTGACCACCTTGGTTGCTGTCTTATCCAAGAAAACTGTTGTTATAATCAGAGCAACAGGAGTTTCCACAAAGCAGGCTTTCTGTCTACTGAGGACCTGCTTGATGGGGGTGAATGAAATAATTCACCAGTTCTTGTACATGCCTGACTGTCCCTTGTTTTGCTGGGAAGAGACTTGCTTAGCAAGCTGAAAGCCACCATCTGCTTTACAAAACAGGGCTCTTTACAGCTAAAGTTACCAGGAACAGGAGTTAACATGGCCCTTATTGTCCCCTGGGAAGAAGAATGGAGACTTTTTCTAACCAAGACAGGCCAAGAGATAAAACCAGCTCTAGCTAAGTGATGGCCCCAAGTATGGGTGGAGGATAATCCTCCAGGACTGGCAGTCAAACAAGCCACCATTCTCATAGAAGTTAAGCCTGGGCCCAGTCAATTAGACAAAAGCAGTATCCATTTCCCAGAGAACCTCTCAAAGGAATCCAGGTTCATCTCAGGTGTTTGAAATCCTATGGAATTATAGTTCCTTGCCAGTCTCCATGGAACACCCTACTCCTGCCTGTCCCTAAGCCAGGGACAAAAGACTATCAGCCAGTACAGGACTTGCACTTGGTCAACCAAGATACAGTGACTCTGCACCCTACAGTTCCTAACCCTTACACATTTTTAGGGCTGCTGCCAGCTGAGGACGTTTGGTTTACCTTTCTGGACTTAAAAGATACCTTCTTTATCTTAACAGTAGCTCCTGAGAGCCTGAAGCTGTTTGCCTTTCAGTGGAAAGATCCTGAGTCAGGTATCACTACTCAGTACACTTAGACCCAGCTTCCCCAAGAGTTCAAGAACTTCCCTACTATTTTTGGCAAGGCCCTGGCTCGAGATCTGCAAAAGTTTCCTGCTAAAGACCAAGCCTGCATCTTGCTCCTGTACATGGATAACCTTCTGCTGGGATACTTCATGGCAGTTGGGTGTGCAAAAGGGACAGATGCCCTGCTTCAGCACCTGGAGGACTGTGGGCATAAGGTGTCCAAGAAGAAAGCTCAAATCTGCAGACACCAGGTATGTTACCTGGGATTCACTGCTCAGAAAGTGGAGCACAGCCTGTGGTCAGAAAGAAAGCAGGTGACCTGCAGCTTACTAGAACCTAAAACCAGAAGGCAAGTAAGGAAATTCCTAGGAGCTGTGGGGTTTTGCACATTACGGATTCCAAACTTTGCAGTATTAGCCAAACCTTTGTACAGGGTTACAAAGGGGGATGACCAAGAGCCTCTATGAGCCTCTTTGAGTGGGGACCTCTATAACAGCAAGACTTTTGTAAGTTAAAGGAGAAACTTATGTGGGCCCCAGACCTAGCACTACCAGATTTGACAAAGCCCTTTGCACTCTATGTGTCAGAAAGAGAGAAAATGGCAGTTGGAGTTTTAACCCAGACTGTTGGGCCCTGAACAAGACTAGTGGCCTATCTCTCAAAACAACTAGATGGGGTTTCCAAAGCCTGGCCCCCGTGTCTAAGGGCACTGGCAGTAATGGCCCTGTTAGCACAAGAAGCAGATAAAGTAACCCTTGGGCAAAACCTAAATATAAAGGTCCCCCATGCTGTGATAACCTTGATGAATACCAAAGGACATCATTGACTAACAAATGCTAGATTAACCAAGAACCAGAGCTTACTATTCAAAAATCCCTGCATAATCATAGAAGTTTACAGCACCCTAAATCCCACCACCCTGCTCCCAGTATCAGAGAGCCCAGTAGAGCATAACTGTGTAGAGGTGTTGGACTCAGTTTATTCTAGCATACCTGACCTTCAGGACCAGCCATGGGCATTAGTAGACAGGGAGTTATGTGGACGGGAGCAGCTTCATCAACCCACAAGTAGAAAGATGTGCAGGATATGCAGTGGTAACTTTGGTTGCTGTCATTGAAGCCAAACCATTACCATGGGGAACTTCAGCCAGGAAGGCTGAGCTCATTGTTTTAACTCAGGCTCTAGCTCTCAGTGAAAGTAAGACTATAAACATCTATACTGACTCTTGATAGGTCTTTCTAACTCTCCAGGTGCATGGAGAATTATATAAGGAAAAGAGTCTGTTAAACTCTGGGGGAAAGGACATAAAATATCAACAAGAAAATCTACAATTACTAGAGGCACTGTGGAAACCTCAGAAGATGACAGTCATGCTCTGCAGGGGACACCAGTGAGCCTCCACCTCAGTGGCCTTAGGAAACTCTCGAGCTGATTCAGAAGCTTGAAAAGCAGCATCTACCCCTTACCGTGCATCAGTAGCAGCCCCCTTATTCCCTCAAACACCTGACCTGGTACCTACCTATTCTGAGGAAGAAAAAGACTTCTTCCTTGCAGGAGGGGGCCAAGTAATGAAAGAAGGATGGATCAGACTGCTAGCTGGGAGTGTAGCTGTGACACAGTTGCTGGGAGCCACAGTCATACTGGCCATGCATGAAACCACTCATCTAGGTCAAGAATCACTTGAAAAGTTCTTAGGCCAGTACTTCTACATCTCACACTTGCCAGTCTTTGCCAAAGCAGTAGCACAACAGTGTGTTACTTGCCCAATGCGAAGCAAGTCCCCACTGTTCTGCCTGGCATATAAATGTATGGGGTGGCTCCTTTTGAGCATCTTCAGGTGGATTTCACAGAAATGCCAAAATGTGGAGGTAGCAAGTATTTGTTGCTTCATGTGTGTACTTACTCTGGGTGAGTGGAGGCTTATCCAACATGAACTGAAAAGGCCTATGAGGTAACCTGTGTACTTCTCTGAGATCTTATTCCTAGGTTTGGACTGCCTTTATGAATCAGCTTAGATAATGGGCCAAAGTTTGTGGCTGACTTAGTACAGAAGACAGCAAAGACATTAGGAATCATTTGGAAGCTACATGCCACCTACCAACCTCAGAGTCCAGAAACATGGAGCAAATGAATCAGACCATCAAAACTAATTTAGGGAAAGTATGTCAGGAAATAGGATTAAAGTGGATATAGGCCCTTCCTATTGAGAGGTGACAGCATGCTGGCAGCCCTCACAGCCCTCCCTCACTCTTGGCACCTCCTCAGCCTTGGTGCCCACTCTGGCCATGGTTGAGGAGACCTTCAGCTCACTGCTGCACTGTGGGAGCCCCTTCCTGGGCTGGCCAAGTCCAGAGATGGTTCTCTTAGTTTGCAGGGAGGTGTGGAGGGAGAGGCATGGGCTGGAACTGGGGCTGTGCACTGCGCTTGTGGGCCAGTGTGAGTTCCATGTGGGCATGGGCTCAGTGGGCCCCACACTCAGAGCAGCCAGCCAGCCCACAAGCCCCAGGCGGTGAGGGGCTTAGCACCTGGGCCAGCAGGTTGCTGTGCTCGACTTCTCACTGGGCCTTAGCTGTCTCCTGGTGGGACATGGCTTGGGACCTGCAGCCCACCATGACTGAGCCTCCCCCAACCATGGGCTCCTGTGTGGCCTGAGCCTCCCCAACAAGCACCTCTCCCTGCTCCACAGCGCCCAGTTCCATCAACCACCCAAGGGCTGAGGAGTGCGGGTGCATGGCATGGGACTGGCAGGCAGCTCCACCTGTGGCCCTGGTGTGGGGTCCACTGTGTGAAGCCAGTTGGGCTCCTGAGTCTGGTGGGGACTTGGAGAATCTTTATGTCTAGCTAAGGGATTGTAAATACACTAATCAGCACTCTGTATCTAGCTCAAGGTTTATAAACACACCAATCAGCACCTTGTGTCTAGCTCAGGGTTTGTGAATGCACCAATTGACACTCTGCATCTAGCTACTCTAGTGGGGACATGGATAACTTTTGTGTCTAACTCAGGGATTGTAAACACACCAATCAGCACCCAGTCAAAACGGACCAGTCAGCTGTCAGTAAAACAGACCAATTGGCTCTCTGTAAAACGGACCAATCGGCAGGATGTGGGTGGGGCTAGATAAGCGAATAAAAGCAGGCTGCCTGAGCCAGCAGTGGCACCCGCTTGGATCCCCTTCCATATTGTGGAAGCCTTGTTTTTTCACTTTTGCAATAAATTTTGCTACTGCTCACTCTTTGGGTCCACACTGCATTTATAAGCTGTAACACTCACCGCAAAGGTCTGCAGCTTCACTCCTGAGCCAGCAAGATCATGAGCCCATGAGAAGGAAGAAACTCCAAACACATCTGAACCTCAGAAGGAACAAACTCTGGACATGCTGCCTTTAAGAACTGTAGCACTCACCGCGAGCATCCGCAGCTTCATTCTTTAAGTCAGTGAGACCAAGAACCCACCAATTCCAGACACATTTTGACAACCACAAAGGAACCATCACCTATCACCAAGCAGTGAGACTATCACTGAATGATGAGACCATTGCCTATCACTGAGAGGCGAGACTGTCACCTATCACCAAGCAGTGAGTACCATTAGACCCCTATTTTTCCTTAGAATTTGAGGGCTAAATACCGGGCACCTGTCATCCAGTTAAAAGTGATTATCATGGCTGCCAGACTAAAGACATGGGTGTCAGGCTTTCTGGGAAAAGGCTCTCTAACCAACTCTGACTCTTCAGAGTTGGGAGCATTGGTTTGCCTAGAACCAGCTTCTGCTTTTCCTATACTTCTGGGCTGAGCCAAGGGTCAACAGAGAGGAAAGCCATGCAGCTCTGGGGTCCCAACAACAAGTTGGTTGACCCTCTGGCCATGAGCAGAACTCTCAAAGGTATGTCACCCAAGTGAGACTTGCCCATCTGTCCTATCTATTCTGACCCTTGAACCCCTGGGTCCTAATGCCTGCCAGACAAACTTCCTGTCACCTCTCTTCTCTGAGGTTAGTCCCTCTTCTAAAACTTGTTACCTGTCTCTGGTGTTTTTCTAGTTTCTCCTATAAGAACGATTTCTAGTATAAACTCCAGGACTGTGTTACCTTTTTAGGCACTTGGGCTCACCAATCAGAAAGACATAATTTTTGCCCAAAGCCCCATCATGGTGCGGACTACCTAGAATTTTAGGATCCCTCCTCAGACTAACAGGCCTAACAAAAGGTACTCCTGAAGCTAGGATATTGTGAGCCTCAGAAATTGTATCTTTCCTATTCATATAAGAGAACAAAAAAGGTATCACTCTTCCAACCCTGGAGATCCCTTCCCTCCCTCAGGGTATGGCCCTCCACTTCATTTTTGGGGAAGAACACCTTTATAGGACACGAGTAAAGTCCCAATACTAACAGGAGAATGCTTAGAACTCTAACAGGTTTTCGAGAATGCATTGGTAAGGACCACTAAATCCAATTTACTCAGTCACTCCTCCTTTTGGTCTAGGAGAACAGGCAAGGGTGCAGGTTTTTGAGAATGCATCAGAAAGGGCCACTAAATCCAACCTTCCTCAGTGCTCCATGTGGTCTGGGAGGAAAACTAGTGTTTCTGCTGTTGTGTCAGTGAGCAAAACTATTCTGATCAGCAGGGTCCAGGGACTGTTGCAGGTTCTTGGGCAGGGGGAAAGAGAAAACAAACCAAAACTGCAGGCAGTTTTGTCTTTCAGATGAGAAATACTCAGGTATGAAGAGGCTCACTCTTGAAATGCCTTCTAAGCCACTGGAAACAATTTGAGCCACAAACCGTGAAAAAGAGGTAGCTCATTTTTTTCTGCACTATGACTTGACCCCAATATTCTCTCTGATGGGGAAAAATGGCCACCTAAGGGAAGTATAAATTACAATGCTATCCTGCAGCTTGACCTTTTCTGTAAGATGGAAGGCAAATGGAGTGAAATACCTTATGTCCAAACTTTCTTTTCACTGAGGGAGAATACACAACTATGCAAAGCTTACAATTTACATCCCACATAAGGATCTCTCAGCTTACCCCCATATACTGGCCGTCCCAATAGCATCCCTTCCTATTAATGATAATCCTCCTCTAATCTCCCCTGCCCAGAAGGAAATAAGCAAAGAAATTGCCAAAGGACCACAAAAACCCCTGGGCTCTCGGTTATGTCCCCTTCAAGCTGTAGGGGGAGGGGAATTTGGCCCAACCTGGCTACATGTCCCCTTCTCTGATTCAAAACAGATCAAGGCAGACCTGGGGAAGTTTTCAGATGATCCTGATATGTACATAGATGTCCTACAGGGTCTAGGGCAAACCTTCAACCTTGCTTGGAGAGATGTCATGCTACTGTTAGATCAAACCCTGGCCTTGAATGAAAAGAATGCAGCTTTAGCTGCAGCCCAAGAGTTTGGAGATACCTGGTATCTTAGTCAGGTAAATGATAGAATGAGAGCTGAAGAAAGGGCCAAATTCTCTACCAGTCAGCAAGCCATCCCCAGTATGGATCACCACTGGGACCTTGACTTAGATCATGGAAACTGGATTCATAAGCATCTGTTGACCTGTGTTCTAGAAGGACTAAGGAGAATTAGAAGAAAGCCCATAAATTATTCAATGATGTCCACCATAACTCAGGGAAAGGAAGAAAATCCTTCCTCCTTCCTCAAGTGGCTGTGAGAGGCCTTAAGAAAACATACTCCCCTGTCACCTGAATCACTCGAGGGTCAATTGATTCTAAAAGATAAGTTTATTACCCAATCAGCCACAGATATCAGGAGAAAGCTCCAAAAGAAAGCACTGGGCCCTGAACAAAATCTGGAGGCATTATTAAACCTAGCAACCTTGGTGTTCTATAATAGGGACCAAGAGGAACAGACCCAAAAGGAAAAGCGAGATCAGAGAAAGGCTGCAGCATGGCCCTAAGACAAACAAATCTTGGTGGTTCAGAGGACAGAAAGTGGAGTAGACCAAACAACCAATAGGACTTGTTATCAGTATGGCTTACTAGGACACTTTAAAAAGACTGTCCAATGAGAAACAAGAGCCCCTCATCCGTGTGCATTATGCCGAGGCAATCACTGGAAGGTGTACTGGAGGATGAAGTTTCCCTGGGTCAGAAACCCCCAACCAGATTATCCAACAATGGTACTAAGGGTGCCTGGGGCAAGCACCAGTTCATGTCATCACCCTCACTGAGCCCCGGGTGTGTTTAACTATTGAGGGCTGGGAAATTGACTTCCTCCTGGACACTGGTGCAGCCTTCTCAGTGTTAATCTCCTGTCCTGGATGGCTGACCTCAAGGTCCATTACCATCCAAGGAATCCTGGGACAGCCTGTAACTGGGCATTTCTCCCACCTCCTCAGTTGTAATTGGGAGACTTTGCTCTTTTCACATGCATTTCTTGTTACGCCTGAAACTCCCACACCCTTATTAGGGAGGGATATATTAGCCAAGGCTGGAGCTATTATCTACATGAATAAGGAACAAGTTACCCATTTGTTGTCCCACACTTGAGGAGGGAATCAAGCCTGAAGTCTGGGCATTGGAAGGACAACTTGGAAGGGCAAAAAATGCCACCCATTCCAATCAGTTTAAAAGATCCCACCACTTTTCCTTATCAAAGGCAAAATCCCTTAAGGCTTGAAGCTCATAAAGGATTATAGAATGTTGTTAAACATTTGAAAGCTCAAGTCTTAATAAGGAAAGGCAGCAGTCCCTGCAACACCCCAATTCAGGTAGTACAAAAATTGAATGGTTAGTGGAGACTAGTGCAAGATCTTAGACTCATCAATGAGGCAGTAATTCCTCTATATCCAGTTGTACCCAACCTCTATACCCTACTCTCTCAAATAACAGAGGAAGCAGAATGGTTCATGGTTCTGAACCTCAAGGATGCCTTCTTCTGTATTCCCCTGCACTTTTACTCCCAGTTTCTCTTTGACTTTGAGGATCCCACAGACAACATATCCCAACTTACATGGATGGTCTTGCCCCAAGGGTTTAGGGATAGCCCTCACCTCTTTGGTCAGACACTGGCCCAAGATCTAGGCCACTTCCCAAGTCCAGGCACTTTGGCCCTTCAATATGTGGATGATTTACTTTTGGCTACTAGTTTGAAAGCCTTGTGCCAGCAGGCTACTCTAGATGTCTTGAAATTTCTAGCTAATCAAGGGTACAAGGTGTCTAGGTTGAAGGCCCAGCTTTGCCTACAGCAGGTCAAATATTTATGCCTAATCTTAGCCAGAGAGACCAGAGCCCTCAGCAAGGAATGAATACAGCCTATACTGGCTTATTCTTGCTCTAAGACATTAAAACAGTTGCAGGGGTTCCTGAAATTACCAGCTTTTGCCGACTATGGATCCCTGGATACAGCGAGATAGCCAGGCCCCTCTATACTCTAATCAAGGAAACCCAGAAGGCAAATATCCACCTAGTAGAATAAGAACCAGAGGCAGAAACAGCCTTCAAAATCTTAATGCAGGCCCTAGTACGAGCTCCAGCTTTAAGCCTTCCCACAGGACAAAACTTCTCTTTGTCCATCACACAGAGAGCTGGGATAGCTCTTGGAGTCCTTACTCAGACTCATGGGACAACCATACAACCAGTGGCATACCTAAGTAAGGAAATTGATACAGTGGCTAAAGGCTAGCCTCACTGTTTAAGGGCAGTTGCAGCAGTGGCCATCTTACTGTCAGAGGATATCAAAACAATACAAGGAAAGATCTCACTGTCTGGACTACTCATGATGTAAATGGCATACTAGACGCCAAAAGAAGTTTATGGCTATCAGACAACCACCTACTTGATACCAGGTGCTACTCCTTGAGGGACTGGTGCTTCAAATATGCATGTGTGTGGTCCTCAACTCCACTGCTTTTCTCCCAGGGGATGGGGAACCAATTGAGCATGACTGACAACAAATTATAGTCCAGAATTATGCTGCCCAAGATTATCTCTTAGAAGTCCCCTTAGCTAATCCTGACCTTAACCTATATACTGATGGAAGTTCATTTGTGGAAAATGGGAAAAAAAGGGCAAGTTACACCATAGTTAGTGATGTAACCATACTTGAAAGTAAGCCTCTTCCTCTAGAAACCAGTGCCCAGTTAACAGAACTAGTGGCACCTACCCAAGCCTTAGAACTGGAAAAGGGAAAAGGAATAAATGTGTATACAGATAGCAAGTATGCTTATCTAATCCTATGTGACCATGCTGCAATATGGAAAGAGAGGGAGTTCCTAGCCTCTGGGAGAACCCCCATTAAATACCACAAGGAAATTATGGAGTTATTGCATGCAGTGCAAAACACTCCTAGGTGGGAATCTTACACTGCAAAAGCCATCAAAATGGGAAGGAGAGGGGAGAACAGCAGCCTAAGCAACTGGCAGAGGTAGGGAAAGACCATAAGAAGGAAAGAGAGAAAGAGAAAGTCAGAGAAAGAGAGAGAGAGGAAGAAACAGAGAGAGGAAGGGACAGAGAGACAGAAAGTCAAGGAAGGAAAGAGAAGAAGAAACAAAGGGGGAATCAGAGAGAAGGAGAGAGACAAAGATGGAGTCAGAGGGAAAGGGAGACAAACAGTGGACCCTATTCCTTTAAAAGCCAGGGTAAAGTTCTGTCTACCCAGCCAGGGCATACTCTGCTTATGTGGATCTTCAACCCATATCTGCCTCTCAAGACAGTTTGCAAGAAATAATGAAATCTACTTTTCCTTTACAGTCCAAAATAGACTCCTTGGCAGCAGTGACTCTCCAAAACTGCTGAGGCTTAGACCTCTTCACTGCTGAGAAAGGAGGACTCTGCACCTTCTTAGGGGAACAGTGTTGTTTTCACACTAACCAGTTGGGGATAGTACAAGATGCAGCCTGGCACTTACAGGGAAAGGCTTCTGAAATCAGACAATGCCCTTCAGACTCATACCAACCTCATATCAGCTTGCTCAACCATATCAGCCAAGTTGGTCAATGTGGCTTCTCCCTTTTCTAGTTCCTGTGGCAGCCATCTTGCTGTTACTTGCCTTTGGACCCTGTATTTTTAACTTTGTCAAATTTGTTTCCTCTAGAATTGAGGTCATCAAGCTACAGATGGTCTTACAAATGGAACCCCAAGTGAGTTCAACTAACAACTTCTACCGAGGACCCCTGGACCAACCCACTGGCACTTTTACTGGCCTAGAGAGTTCCCCTCTGGAAGATACTACAACTTCAGGGACTGTTCTTCACCCCTATCCAGCAGGAAGTAGCTAGAGTGGTCATCGGCCAAATTCCCAACAGCAGTTGAGGTGTCCTGTTTAGAGGGGGAATTGATAGGTGACAGTGTGCTGGCTGCCCTCACAGCTCCCACTCACTCTAAGCACCTCCTCAGCCTTGGCACCCACTCTGGCTGCACTTGAGGAGCCCTTCAGCCTGCTGCTGCCCTGTGGGAACCCCTTTCTGGGCTGGCCAAGGCCAGAGCCAGCTCCCTCAGCTTGCGGGGTGGTGTGGAGGGAGAAGCGTGGGTGGGAACCAGGGCTGTGAGTGGCACTTGTGGGCCAGTGCAAGTTCCAGGTGGGTGTAGGCTTGGCAGGCCCCACACTTGGAGTGGCTGGCCTGCCTGCAAGCCCTGGGAGGGCTTGGGACCTGCAGCCCACCATGCCGGAGCCTCCCACCCCTACTGTGGGCTCCTGTGTGGCCTAAGCCTCCCTGATGAGCACTGCTCTCTGCTCCACAGTGCCCAGTCCCATCGACCACCTAAGGGCTGAGGAGTGCGGGTTCACAGAGTAGGATGGGCAGGCAGCTCTACCTGTGGCCCTGGTGCAGGATACACTGTGTGAAGCCAGCTGGGCTCCTGAGTCTGGTGGGGACTTGGAGAATCTTTATGTCTAGCTAAAGGTTTGTAAATACACCAATCAGCACTCTGTATCTAGCTCAAGGTTTGTAAACACACCAATCAGCACCCTGTGTCTAGCTCATGGTTTGTGAATGCAGCAATTGACACGCTGTATCTAGATACTGTAGTGGGGACATGGAGAACTTTTGTGTCTAGCTCAGGGATTGTAAATGCACCAATCAGCACCCCATCAAAACAGACCAATCAGCTGTATGTAAAACAGACCAATTGGCTCTCTGTAAAATGAACCAATCAGCAGGATGTGGGTGGGGCCAGATAAGAGAATAAAAGCAGGCTGCCTGGGCCAGCAGTGGCAACCCACTCAGGTCCCCTTCCACACTGTGGAAGCTTTGTTCTTTCACTCTTTGCAATAAATATTGCTACAGCTCACTCTTCAGGTACACACTGCCTTTATGAGCTGTAACACTCAGTGCAAAGGTCTGCAGCTTAACTCCTGAGTCAGCAAGACTATGACCCCATCAGAAGGAAGAATCTCTGAACACACCCAAACCTCAGAAGGAAAAGACTCTGGATACACCACCTTTAAGAACTGTTAACACTCACTGCGAGGGTCCATGGCTTCATTCTTGAAGTCAGGGAGACCAAGAACCCACCAATGATGGACACACTATGTTATTGTTTAAAATAAGACACATACCTTCTAAGAAAACAGGATACTCCCCTTATGAAATACTTTATCATAGGCCTCCTTCTATACTACAGGGACTTCCAGGCACTCCCTGAGAGTTAGGTGGAATTGAATTACAGTGACCGCTACAGGCTTTAGGAAAAGTTACACAATCTCAAGTTGGGTAAATGAGAGGTGTCCCATCAGCTTACTCTCCCCAGTTCACCCTTTCTCTCCAGGTGATTGCATGTGGATCAAGGACTGGAATATAGCCCCTTTGTGGCCATGGTGGAAAGGACCTCAGACTGTCATCCTGATCACCCCCATGGCTGTAAAGGTAGACGGAATCCCAGCCTGGATCCACCACAGCCATGTGAAACCTGCAGCCACTGATACCTGGGAGCCAAAACCAAGCCTGGACAACCCCTGCAAAGTGACTCTGAGGAGGATGACAAGCCCTGTTCCAGTCACACCCGGAAGCTGACTGGTCTATGCATGGCTGAAGCATAAGGAGGATCATCATGGGACTCATTTTCCTTATAATTTGGACTTGTTTAGTAAAAACTTCCACTGATTTTCCCCACCCAGAGGACTGCTCTCACTGTATACATCAGGTTACTGAGGTAGGGCAATGAGGTAAAACAATCTTTCCATTCTATAGTTATTATGAATGCCTAGGAACTTTAAAAGGAACATGTTTATATAATGACACTCAGTACAAGGTATGTAGCCCAGGAAATGACTGGTCAGACATGTGTTATGACCCCTTGAGCCTCCCATGTCCACAGTTTTTGAAATAAGATTAAGGACTGAAGATTGGTGGGGACTCATAAATGACACAAGTAAAGTATTAGCAAGAACAGAAGAAAAAGGGGTGCCCAAATGCATAATCTTGAAATTTCATGCCTGTGCTGTCATTAATAGCAATACATTAGGAAGGGGATGTGTCTCTTTTGATTGGGAAAAAGGTTATATGACTGAAAGTAAGTACATTTGTCATGAATTAGGACTGTGTGGAAATCAATGTGCATACTGGTCTTGGGGCCACTTCAATAGAAAATGGGAAGGATCCAGTCCACCTTCAGAAAGGAAAAAATGGCCCTTCCTTTACTAAAGGACAGTGTAACCCCTTAGTGCTAGTGATAACCAATCCCCTTGATCCTCACTGGAAAAAAAGGGAGTGTGTGACCTTAGGGATTGATGGGGTTGGACTGAATCCTAGGGTAAATATCTCAGTTCGAGGAGAAGTTTACAAATGCTCTCCTGAGCTAGTGTTTCAAACTTTCTATGATGAACCAAATGTGCCAGTACCAGAAATTCCAGGAAAAATAAATTTGTTTTTTCAATTAGCCAAGCATGTAGCCCAGTCTCTCAATGTCACTTCCTGTTATGTATGTGGAGAAACTGTAATGGGAGATCAATGGTCATGGGAAGCCCGAGAATTAGTACCTACAGACCCAGTTCCTGATGAATTCCCAGCTCAAAAGAACCACCCTGATAATTTCTGGGTCCTAAAAGCTTCAATTATTGGACAGTATTACATAGCTAGAGAAGGAAAAGAATTCACTCACCCCATAGGATGACTTAGTTGTCTGGGACAGAAACTGTATAATGATACCACAAAAACAGTCACTTGGTGGAGTTCAAATCACACACAGAGGAATCCATTAAGTAAATTCCCAAAGTTGTGAACCATGTAGACCCACCTGGAGTCCTACTGGGACTGGACAGCTCCCACTGGATTATACTGTATATGTAGGCTTAGAGCTTATGCCAAATTACCCGACCAGTGGACAGATAGTTTTGTTTAATAGTGTCAACTGGCACTATTAAACCATCTTTCTTCCTACTGCCAATAAAAACAGGTGACCTCCTGGGCTTCCCTGTCTATACTTCCTGCGAGAAGAGAAGCATAGCTATAGGAAACTGAAGAGATGATGAATGGCCCCCTGAGAGAATCATACAATATTATCAGCCTACTCCTTGGGCACAAGATGGCTCATGGGGATACTGGACCCCCATTTACATGATCAACCAAATCATACAGTTACAAGCTGTCTTAGAAATAATCACTAATAAAACTGGCAGAGCCTTGACTATTCTGGCCCAGCAAGAAACTTAGATGAGAAATGCTCTCAATCAAAATAGATTGGCTCTTGACTACTTGCTAGCAGCTGAAGTAGGCATCTGTGGGAAATTTAACCTTACTAATTGCTGTCTACACATTAATGATCAAGGGCAAGTAGTTGAAGACATAGTTAGAGAAATAACAAAACTGGCACATGTGCCCTTGCAAATGGGGCATGGATTTGATCCTGGGGCCATGTTTGGAAAATGGTTCCCAGTGCTAGGAGGATTTAAAACTCTTATAATAGGAGTTATAATAGTAATAGGAACCTGATTACTGCTCCTTTGTTTGCTACCTGTACTTCTTCAAATGATAAGAAGCTTCATCACTACCTTAGTTCACCAAAATGCATCAGCACAAGTGTACTATATGAATCACTATCAATCTGTCTTGCAAGAAGACATGGGTAGTGAGGATGAAAGTGAGAACTCCCACTAATGAGTGAAGATCTCAAAGGTGGGGAATAAGGGAGACCACCCCTCACATTGTCTTATGCCCAACTTCTGCCTCCAAAGAAGGAAGAAGTAAAAACTAAAAAGCAGAACTGAAATCCAAAGGCAGACATCCCAGAGCTACACCCTCAGCCTGATAGCTAAAGATTGACCCCCAACCTAATTATTTATGTCTCTACAGATTTCAGATATTGTATGGAAAAGCACTGTGAAAATCCCTGTCCTGTTCTGTTCTGTTCTCATTACTGGTGCATGCAGCCCCCAGTCACGTACCCCCTGCTTGCTCAATCGATCACAACCCCCGCACATGGACACCCTTAGAGTTGTAAGCCTTTAAAAGGACAGGAATTGCTCACTCAGAGAGCACAGTTTTTGAGATGTGAGTCTTACCGATGCTCCCAGCCAAAAAAAGCCCTCCCTTCTTTAACTCAGTATCTGAGGGGTTTTGTCTGCAGCCCATCTTGCTATACCAGGAGGATTAAAATATACTAGTCAAGGTGTAGTGGCTCATGCCTTTAATCCCAGTACATTGGGAGGACCAGACACGAGGATCTCTTGAGCCTAGGAGTTCAAGACCAGCATGGACAATATAGTGAGATCCAGCCTTTACAAAATAAAATAAAATTGGCTGGGTGTGGGGGCATGCCTATAGTCTCAGCTTCTTGGGAGGCTGAAGCAGAAGATCACTTGAGCCCTTGAGTTTGGGGCTTCAGTGAGCTATACTTTACTGTATGCTCCACTTTACTCTATCCTGGGCAACAGAGAGAGACCCTGTCTCAAAAAATTAAAAAATAAAACAAAGTCAAGGGAAAGAAAACTCTCAATCTTTAAGTTCTATAGCATGTTCTTATATTTGTATTGACCATGCTTTTAAAAAGAAAATAGATATACACATGCTTCTCTTTAAAACCTCAAAAATATTAGGCTTATTCAGAGAAGGAAAGAAAAAAATACTTTGTGTGTATATATACACAGGAATATACATATTCTTGATCAGCATCACAATATATGTATGAATACATATGTGTGTGTATGTGTGTATATATGTGTGTATGTGTATACACACACAAAGGATTGCATGTGTTTGTGTGTGTATATATATTATATATATATACACATACCAAAATCTGAATTATCTATTTAAACTTTTAAAAGTCCATCAAACCACACAATGTCTATACTACTTAAGATATAATCTAGACTCATAAACTTCTTAAACTACAGAGTGTTTAAGTGTATACATGTATATTTAGATACAGATATAAAAATTTCAGTAGTCTAGGTACTGTTCCACTAAAAGTGGCTTCATGGACTCTCACCAAACAAAGAAGGCAGGGATAGGCTAGTCCAATACAGGCTTCATGGCTTGCATGGAGTAGACAGACAATCATTCCTCAGAACAGCCAAAAAGTAGATTTGCAATTTAGTTGCTTATACCTGAGTGAGTCCTCATCCTAGGCTTTAGGGTGGGAAGTAGCAGGAGCTCATGGGAGAACAAAGGTTAATGAATTCCCCAATTATCTCATCTCTGGATGGGAGGCTGGCTGGATAAACATATACACATGCAAGCACACACCATCACCACTCAGAATAACAACTGGTCAGTCACAGTGGCTCACACCTGTAATCCCAGCAGTTTGGGAGTCTTAGGTAGGCAGATCACCTGAGGTCAGGAGTTCAAGACCAGCTTGGCCAATGTGGTGAAACGGCATCTCTACTAAAAATATAGATATTAGCCAGGCATTGTGGAGGGCACCTGTAATTTCAGCTACTTGGGAGATTGAGGCAGCATAATTGATTGAAGCCAGGAGATGGAGGTTGCAGCAAGCCAAGATTTTGCCACTGCACTCCAGACTCGGTGACAGATCAAGATTCTACTTCAAAATAAATAAAATGATAAGGTGAGATGAGATGAAATGAGATATGGTAAGATGAGACAAGATGCACATCTACAGTTTCTGGCAATAGCAAAACAGTCTCTCCCTTCTCAGAAGCCAGAGTCAGAGTTATTTATTCTTGAGCAAAGGTTGAATCATGTTTCCCCAGTAGGCTTACAAAATGGCATCTCCAAGCATACACAGGCACAGAATGTCATGCTGTGGTATGTCGGTGGCCAGGGTTGTGCACAGAGGTCTCCTATTGTATTAGATGAAGGTGAAAAGTCAGCCAGATGATTTAAAACCTATGTGATGTCAGCAAATTCAGAGAAATGTATACAAGGGGCCAAGACATTTTGGTGAGATAGAAAACAATGAGGAGGGGAAAAATAATGTGTACATTCTTAAGACCAACGGACTGAGATTGGCCAAGCACATATTTGGAGTTACAGCAAGGCAACAGAGGATCCCACTGAAGCTGAAATGTATATATCCCCCACTCAAGTTCCCAGGCAGCAGAATGCCCTCACCGATCCATGCTAATTCCATTTTTTAATTGAGACAGTGTTCAGGACACACTTCCCCAAAATATGGAACCTTGGCATTTGTGAAAATAACAGAAGCCGGCCATAGCTACCTGGAAAAATTTCCCCTGCCCCTCCTCAAAAGTTGCCTGAAGTGGGCCATAAAACCTGGTAGACTTTCCTCTGAAAGAAAGTCATGAGTCATTCCAAGGGGTCCTCCCTATACCCAGAATAAAGAAATGTCCTCTCTGAAGACACAGGGGGGACAAGAAGAATCTGAACAAATAGGCCTTGCTACATTTCCTCCTGGTTTATTCTTATTAGAGCCCATCACCTTTTGTCCAATTATACTTCTACACAACTGTTATCTCTTATCAAGCCTAAGCATTAAAATGGACAGTTTCCCCTGTTTCTTTGACTCGTTTCAGAAGGGTCTAGTGTCATGTAAAACTTAGATTAAATAGATCTATCTGATTTTGCATTGCTGATCTGATTTTTGCTAAAGTGTCTCAGCCATGAACCTTTCAATGGGTGAAAAGTCTTTTCTCTCTTACACATGCAGATGTGAAAATAGGACTTAGAATTGCACCTGGTTAATTTAGCATTGCCAGTGGTAACGGTCTGGAGAGAAAGTTGAGGGGCAGAGGCCATTTGACAGGAAAGAAACTGTCTTAGTCTGCTCATGCTGCTATAGCCCTCATTCTGGACAGGATAATTTATAAAGAGTAGAAATATATTGCTCACAATTTTGGAGGCTGGAAGATTAAGAGTAAGTAGCCAGCAGAGTTGGTGTCTGATGAGGGCGGCTTTCTGCTCCCTGAATGATGCCTTGTAGCTGTGTCCTCCAGAGGAGACAGCCTATTAGGTTGGTGCAAAATTAACTGCAGTTTCTATTATTGAAAGTAGTGGCGGCCAGGCACGGTGGCTCATGCCTGTAATCCGAGCACTTTGGGAGGTCGAGGTGGGTGGATCATGAAGTCAGGAGTTTGAGACCACTCTGGCTAACATGGTGAAACCCCGTCTCTAATAAAAACACAAAAAAATAGCCAGGTGTTGTGGCAGGCGCCTCTAGACACAGCTACTCAGGAGGCTGAGGCAGGAGAATGACGTGAACCAGGGAGGCGGAGCTTGCAGTGAGCGAGATCACGCCACTGCACTCCAGCCTGGGTGACAGAGCGAGAGCGAGACTACGTCTCAAAAAAAAAAAAAAAAGTAGCGACAAAGCTCGCAATTATTTTGCACCAACGTAGTATATCCTCACCTTGCAAACTGGGTTGAAAGGGAGAAAAGGGATAAGCTTGCTCTCTCAAGACCTACAATGAGGGTACTAATCCCCCCTATGGGGTTGAAGCTCACATGACCTAATCACCTCCTAAAAGCCCCATCTCTTAATATTATTACTTAATAGTGTCACTAATTGGGAATTAACAGAATGCTAATTAGGAATTAAGTTCCAATATGAATCTTGGAACGATACAAAGACTCAAACCACAGCAGGAGTCACAAATGCATTCAAGGTACACATAAAAGGATTAAAAAGTCTGAAAGACATGATGCTGCTTTCCATCAACCTTTGTCAAGCAAAGCTGAGCAATACAGAGTGTAGTTTCATGTCCTTGTCACTCTTCTGCATTCCTGTTTGGAAGGACCACCATCTGCAGTAGAGGCAGCTTGCTGCTTGGATGCCCACCCCAAAGCTCTTAAGTCCTGCCATGGCTAATGCCGGTTCAGACTGAGGCAAGAAAAGGTGATAAAGATTGTTATGAGGAATAGCAAACAAGTTGATAGGGAAGGATAGGGTGAGGACAGTCTTAAACCCTGGAAACCTCAGAAATATTTAAGAAAAGACTTGAAATTGGCTGGACCTAAAATATATCATTTGATGTAATGGGACCCAACTGTGTATGTACTTTCTCTCCTTCTCCTAATTTCCTATTACCTATTATCCTCTCTACCCCATCTGTCTGCCACCCCCAGTGAACTTGGGGCTGTCAGTGAAAAAGATTATGGAATATTGAAGTTATTTGCTAACACCAGCAAAAACCTAGCTGTTAGAGGAAATGTTTCTTCCTCAATAGAAGCTGGCTTAAAAAGCATATTTAGGCCAGGTGCTGAGGCTCACACCTGCAATCCCAGCACTCTGGGAGGCTGAGATGGGCAGATAACTTGAGTTCAAGACCAGCCTGGCGAACATAGTGAAACCCCTTCTCTACTGAAAGTACAAAGATCAGCTGGGTGTGGTAGTGGATGGATACCTATATTCCCAGCTACTTGGGAGGCTGAGGTAGAAAAATCTCTTGAACCTGGGAGGCAGAGGTTGTAGTAAGCCAAGAGCATCCCACTGCACTCCAGCCTGTGCAAAAGAGCAACACTCTGCCTCAAAAAAAAAAAAAAAAGCATATTTGTATTCATATAGAATTCATAATATAGTCCTGTGTTGCTTAACAGTGGTGACATATACTAAGAAATGGTCATTAGGATACAAACCTAGATGTGATAACTTACAACACACGTAGGTTATGTGGGATTAGTCTATTTCTCCTAGGCTACAAGCCTGTACAATATGTTACAGTACTGAATACTGTAGACAATTGTAACCCAATAGTATTTATGTATATAAACATATCTAAACATAGAACAGGTACAGTAAACATATGGTAAGAAAGATGAAAAATGGTTCCCCTATATAGGGCATTTACTGTGAGTGGAACTCACAGAACTGGAAGTTGTTCTGGATGAGTCAGTGAGTAATGAGTGAATGTCAAGGCCTAGGACACTACTATACACTACTACAGACATTATGGACACTGTACACTCAGTTTACATTTAATTTATTAAAAGTTTTTGTCTTTATATATACATACATATGTTTATATATATATACGCGTGTGTGCGTGTATATATATGTGTGTGTGTATATATATATATTCTTTTTTTGAGACTAAGTCTCACTCTGTTGCCCAGGCTGGAGTGCAGTTGCACAATTCTGGCTCACTGTAAACTCTACCTCGTAGTTTCAAGTGATTGTCCTGCCTCAACCTCCTGGGTAGCTGAAATTATAGGCATGAGCCACCATGCCCAGCTAATTTTTGTGTTTTTAGTATAGATGGGGTTTCACTGTGTTGGCCAGGCTGGTCTCAAACGGCTGACCTCAGATGATCCACCACCTCAGCCTCCCAAATTGCTGGGATTACAGGCATGAGCCACCATGCCAGACTCTTTCTTTAATAATAAAACAACCTTTTCAATTTTTTTTAGTTTTTTTTTTTTTTTTTAGCTTTTTGACTCTTAGAGAAGCATAGCTTAAAACACAATCACATCATTCAGATGTATGAAAATACTTTCTTTACATCTTTATTCTATAAGCATTTCCTATCTTTAATTTTTTTTTTTACTTTTTAAACTTTTTTCTTAAAAAAAAAACAACTAAAATACAAACACACAACTTTGTCTAGGCCTACAAAGGGTTGGGATTGTCACCAGGTGACAGAAATTTGTCAGCTCCATTATAATCTTAGGGGATTTGCATCGTATATGTGGTCTGCCACTGATAGAATATCATAATATGGCTTGTGACTGTAATTGTATTTCACTTTGCTCTTTTGTTGGTGTCCTATGTAAAGAACTGTGAACATTCTGAAATTCCATCCTAGTTTCAGGCTAACAAGTCAGCCTGCTGGACCTTCACAGCTGGTGGCAGAAGATACAAATCCTCTGGGACAGAGACAAAGGAGAGTTTCTACACACAATAATAGCAGTAGACCTAGTAGCCATGTTTGTGCTGGTTTCCTGAACTACAGTGCTCCCACCATCCTGGGGGCTGTGTAAAGGGCTGCATGATGACTCCCTACAGTGGATTGCATTACAGGAGATGAACCCTGTGAGTAGGGACCTGACCTGAATACTTATCATGACCAGCAATCCTACACGGCCTCTCCTCTAGGAGGAGATATTCATTGAACAGGTGAATAAGGCTTAAAGGAAGATGCTATATCTATCTTCCAAGGCTTTTACATAAACACACTTGCTTGAAAAGGATGTGCACAATACAGGCTGTCAGCACCTCTGGTGGCAATACAGGCAGAAATGCAAGAGATACAGGAAAAACTACTTCCTTAAATCTTCTCTATTGGACCCCTTGAATAAATAAGAATGTGACTTAGTAGTATAACCAATTGAGCCTATACCATGTCAAAAGCTGTGACATAGTGATTCTCAGTCCTCTCAGAGAACAGGGTGAGAAACTCATCATGGTGACCCTTATTCCTTGAAATTAGGCCTGAACTATGCACATCAGCAGATTTCACTAAAAGGTTAGAGCTTTCCAGTGTGATCCCAAAAGAAAATTGACCCTCAGGGCAACTTAGCAGCTTTCCATTGTGAGTCACCTTTGCCACCTGAATAGTGAAGTTAACTGCAACTATAACCTCCCTGAAAAGAAGTGAAGTGCAGTAATTCAAAACCATTAGCAACTCCAAACCTATATGTTGTTCACTGCCCTAGTGTCTGTTTTCTGGACCATAAGAAGGCCCCAAGTGGATGGTCATGATTGACTATGCATATCAAATGTGACACCTTGCGTATTAGTAGAGATGCACAAAGGATGGCAATTGAAAATAGTTTGCTTTAATTGGGTTCTGTGCACGTGAGTCCAAGTCTTTAAGAGCTAGTGTTTTCCAGGAAGCCTCTATATTATGACCAATTATTTAGGGCTGAAGTTATTACTTAAAGGAAATCAAATTATGGGTGAGAAGGTATACATAAAGGGAAAGATAAAAGTTTCCTGGCCAGTAAGGTAAACACAAGCATCTTAAAGTGTTTATTCCATTGAATACTTCCACAAAATTATTATCGCTACATCTCTACTGATGGCATATAGAATCTGGTAAAGTATTCATGTTTTTTGGAGCAGTTTACACTTGTATAGCAGTTGCTATTTATTTATTTATTTTAATTTATACTTTAAGTTCTGGGGCAGATGTGCTGAATTCATTTTGAAACGAATTATGTTTTTTAGTTTATGTCTGCTAGAATCACTGTACAGTTGAATTCTTTCTAGATTATATACTCATGTGCACATATATTTTTATATTTATGTAATCTAAAATAAAATAAAACAGAAACAGAAAGAGTGAGACAGACAGAGAGAGATAAGAAGAGAGATGAGTATGTTGATAAACAGGAGAAGAAGGCATATCACTTGATCATTTTTTAATATTATTTACCATATCTGAGTTTTAAGAACAAAATAGAGCACTTACAAATGGATGAGATGGGTCCAGAAAACAAAAAGTATGTACTCAGATTGCTGGAAATATTCACCATTGTTGTAGTCTCTGTTGAGGACACCCCAGATGGTAGGATTTCTGATGTGTCTGACAGAAACAATTTGAACTCTACTGGTTTAGAGAAATAATTTTCAACTTAAGTGAGGAGTTAACAATAGAAGAGAAAGAAATAAATTCATAAAATTTAAATTTAAATTTATAAAAATTATATATAATTTATTATATATACCATATATAATTTTTATATATTTATATATAATTTATATATATTGAGAAATTTAGATATATTTTATTTTTATTATTTAAATTATATTAAAATGTATATTTAAATTATATTAAATTATATACTTAATATAATTTAAATATATTATATATTTTTATATAAATTATATATAATTTATATAAATTATAAAAATAACTATGCTGGAAAAAAGAAATTGATAAATTAAGAGGCTGCTGTTAGGGTACATGTGTAAATATGATCACAATAGGACACTGAATTGCTCAAACTGATGATAGTATCAAATTATGGAAGAAAACCATTAGGCCGTATGGAATTGAAAATTTGAATAAAAATGATCTGTCTTTTGCACTAGAGCAAGAACTGAGAGTATCAATTATAATCCTTATGGTATTATTGCCTTATTGCCTCCTTATAGTAGCTGGCTCTAAAATGCCCCCATAAAGTCCTTGACTCTTGCTATACATATCCTAATATAGTCCTCTCCTACATTGTATCAGGGTTGGTTTATTGGACCAATAAAATATTATTGTTTGTGTAGTAATGGTGCATGACTCCCATAGCTAGATCATAAAACAGATTATGGTTTCTGTCTTGCTCTCTCTTGGAACATTCATCCTGAAGACAGCTGGCAGCTATATTGTAAGGACATTCAAACAGCTCTATGGAAAATGCTGCATGGCGAGTAACTGACGTTTTCTTCCAACAGACAGTGAGAAACGGAGACCTCCAGCTAACAGCAATATAAGTGAGCCATCTTACAAGTGATTCCTCCTGCCCCAGTCAAGGCTTCAGATGACATCAGCTCCAGATGACAACTTCACTGCAACTCACGTGATGCCTGATCCAGAAATACCAAGTTCAGCCACTCCAGGATTGGTGAGTCACAGAAAATGTGAGAAAAGAAATGTGTGTTGTTGTAAGCTTTTACATTTTGAGTTGCTTTGTTCCATGGCATTAGATAACTAATACAATCCCCAATGTCATCTTTCACATTGGGAATAAGATAAAATTATGATGATGATAGCTGGGGTGAAAACAATTTGGTACAAAAATTTCAACATGGCTTGACATTGATATCAATGAAACTGGTATTGATAATATTGTTCTGACTACTTTAATAACCAATTAAACTATTTTAGTACTTTAATAATTATATATAGAAAACTCAACAGTCAGAACAATCTGATTCTTCCAAATATTATAGCCAATGTGTTATGTATTAGTCTGTTTTCACACTGCTAATAAAGACATAGCCCAGATTGGGTAATTTATAAAGGAAAGAGGTTTAATGGACTCACGGTTCCTCATGTCTCAGGAAGCCTCACTGTCATGGAGGAAAGCAGAGGAGAAGAAAAAGCACATCTCACATGGCAACAGGAAAGAGAGCTTGTGCAGGGGAACTCCTGTTTGTAAAACCATCAGATCTCATGAGTCTTATTCACTACCCTGAGAACAGTAAGTGAAACACTTCCCCCATGACTCAATTATCACCACTTGGCCCCACCCTTGAAATGTGCGGACTATTAAAATTAAAGGTGAGTTTTGGATGGGGACAACCAAGCCATATCATGTTACAATGCAGAATCTTTTCCAAATGAATGTAATACAGTATAAAATATTTTTATTCTTTCTTCATTCTCAGATGCTTATGTTTTCATTTGGGAGAAAAAGTAGAAGAAAGGTAATTAAGTGGGGAAATGATGGCCTACAGATATTAAAGTATATTTTAAAGCTATTCTAATTAAAACAATTTGGTTCTGTCCATGAGTATGATACAAATATATGATATATAACTCTTTATAATGAAGCAGAAAAAAATAGAAATAACTTCTGTCCACCAACAGAATAATGGCTAAATAAATTATCATATATCATTTCAATCAAATATCTTCCAATCATTTAAAAGATATTTTAATGATTGGAAGATATTTGATTGGTCAGTCTAATTGTTGACCAATCTCAAACTGATTTCTTTAAAAAAAAACAAAAAAAAAACAGGGTCTCACTGTCTATTGATTGATTGATTGATTCACACAGGTCCCTCTCTGTCCCCAGGCTGGTGTGTAATGCTACAATCATAGTTCACTGCAGCTTCAAACCCCTGAGGCTCAAGCAATCCTCCCACCTTAGCCTCCAAGTAGCTGGTACTGTAAGTTCATACCACCATGCCCAGCTAATTTTTTATTTTTTTGTAGAGACAGGCTCTTGCCATGTTGCCCAGACTGGCCTGGAACTTCTTGCCTCAAGCAATCCTCCCAACTCAGCCCTCCAAAGCATTGAGATTATAGGCATTAGCAACCATACATACCCCAAGTGATCTCTTTATGTGACTAAAATAAGATGCAAAACAGATGAGATACGATATGTAGTTAACGGCTAAACTGTAACCTTGACCTTTTAAAATGAGTTCTTAAGTGCACAATGATGTTGTAGAATTTGTTTTTTACTATGGCTTTTGATTATAATTTACCTGAAGGATTTAAAGGAAGTGCAGACCCATGACTCACTTATGTAGCTGTTAGAAGAAAGTCTCAGTTTTTCACTGAACCAAACTTCCCCTTGCTAAACTTGCAAAAAAATACAAAAAGAAAGGTATTTTAAGACTAAATCTCAATGTTTAAAACATGATTTGGAGGGCTTTTAAAAAGTCTTTATTTGTATATATTCAAACATATTACCAGACTGAAAGATCAATAGCATTTTTAGTTATGAATTCAGGCCTGGCATAAGCAAAAAAAGAATACATATTTTTTAAAAACTTTATGGGAAGAGAGAAATAAAAGTTGAATATACATTGGTAAAAACCAAAATCTTGTCACTGCTGTATCAAAGTTCCAAATTGGGCTTTCACACTGTGATCCACAAATTACATCTAAACCATCCTTTTAGTATGACTTTGGTAACCAACCCAGTATAAAATTCTTTTTTATTTTAGTTAGTTTCTCAAGAAAGATAAAATTAGTGTCTATTTTAGAGAGGACTATAACAGACTAGATTTTCTTTGTTGAAGTCTCCAAAATTTTAACAGATGTGAGCTACTTAACTAACGTTGCATCAGTGATAAATTAGAATACAGTAGGAAAAAATGTATTTCATGTAAATCACAGATGCAAAAATTGGTCTGGCAATTAAAATAGCCAGTGAATGGATTATGTTTTCCTCTTTCAGATTCCAGTCCACATGGAGACTTTGAAATATTCCTCCCCAGTCTCGACTTTCAAAATATTAAATAATGAATTTCAAATTTTAATATTCTTATCTCCCTCATGTGACAAAATTTGCCATAAACTGTATCCCCTGCTATGTTTATCTAACAGAAGAAAACTCTCCATTCTCAATAGATGACAAAAAGGAAGAAAATGGCACCCACCACCAATAGTTCTTAATATTAGTTCTTTAGGACAGCAATTAGTTATTATGCCTAAAATGTGGCTACTGGCTCTAGATAGAAATCCAAAGTGTTTTTGCCTCTGATTGGCCCCTGCAAACTCTTTTAAAATCCACTTATTTTGTTCTCTGTAATGTTTTGGCTCTCACCAGCACTCCCACTTCCAAGCACTTAAACTTGATTTTCCACTGTTAGGTGAAAGATGCTCAGATAACATTGCATTAATATCAGTGGATATTAAAGTTTTGTCTAATTCAGCAAGCTGGCCTCTGTTAATTAGGCCTCCCAGCATAAGTGATGGCAAACATCTCCTCTCACTGTCACTGACCTTTACTCACAACTAAAGCCATTCTTGTGATCAATTTCATGGGCTTCTGGGTAAGAAAGAGGTCCTGTTCTTAACAACCTAGACTTGCCTAAAATTGCAATTTGCTCTAGCCTTGCCTGCTAAGTCCACCAGCTGCATACAAATAGCATGTCTCCCTCTCTTCCTCTCCATCTTTGCTAACTGCAAGAACTCCCTGAGGGGGAAAGAACGCTCCCTGCCATCATGTGAAATGCCACTGGTGCCTTTCAGCTTTGAGCCTGATAGATGGAGGACTCAGCCTGCTGACAGAGCCTGCAACAATTTGCGGTTTGATTCCAGGGACACAAGCCTCTTTTGGTGAAGCCCCAACTTCACCAAACTTCTAAAACATGCCCTTTGCATGTAAGCTAGTTTTGTCATGAAAAGAAAGATAGGTTAGTGACTGCAGGAGGAAAGTGTGTACTTTTTTTTTTCTTAAAAAAAAAAAAAAGTCTGCCTTACAGGAATTCAATCTTATCTCAAATTTGTCTCTTACGAATGTGGTAATTCCCAAAATTTTGATAAGTGATTTATATATCCCTGAGTTTGACATATTTCCTCTGTAGTGAAGAAAATGGCACAATCCTATTTTACACCACTGACGAATTGACACCTTAAAGAAAAATGGGCCAGGGTGTGTGAAACTCATGGATTAGCAGTCTGCATCAATCAATTCTCCAGTTAACTGCACAACCCTTCATGTCACTTTGTACAGGGATAGTGTCAAGTGATATTTTAATTATAGTTGGAATAATTTTATTCCTAGGCCAGTATATAGAAACTTAAAAAAGCATGGTGTTGTTTGAGGTGATGAGATCTCAAAGGCTGCAAATCAATGGCATATCAGAGAAAAGAGCATAAAGCTATTCTGTGAGTAGAGAGAAATGCAGACACACAGGCACCAGGCACATGCATGTATCTACAACCTCGCTGGAAATTAACTGAAGAATCCTGGTCATCCAGTGCTGCCTGCAGAACTATAACCCTTTTGATTCCTGTTTCTGCTCTGGTTGACATCCTCAGGATGGACTTTGAAAGCTTCTAGTAAAATGAGCCATTTATTTGGTGATTATGTTATTATTTTAATACTTTACACCTTTCCCGATCATCCTCCAACAATATCTTCAATCCAAAAGTAGGGGACCTTTTGAGAGTATTCTAGTCAAATTTATTATTTTTATTTATCAATTTGTTTACTGAGACAGTTTGTTCTCTGTCACTTAGGCTGGAGTGCAATGACATTATCACAGATCACTGTAGTCTTGACCACCCTGACTCAAACAATCCTCCCACCTCAGCATCCCAAGTAGCTGGGACTACAGGTGGACACAACCACACCCAGCTAATTATTATTATTATTTTTTTTTTTTTATAGTTTTTGTAGAGACAGGGTCTCACCAGGTTGCCCAGGCTGGTCTTGAACTCCTGAGCTCAAGCAATCTTCCTGCCTTAGCCTTCCAAAATTCAGGGATTATAGGGGTAAACTACCATGCATGGCCTATGTAAGATTTTGTGATGGGTTTTAGGTTGAAAGAAGAACACTTAGAGAGAAAAGTGTGTAAAGACAGACTTCCAGGAAGCATGTGTGCTGAATCTATGGCCCTGTATTTCCTGAGAGAGAACACACAGAACCTTTATGTTGGAGCAATGCATCCTGACAGGAGACAAGTCCAGGAATTATGGTTGGCAATGATTAAGACTGAAGCATAAAAGACTGTACTAGATAGGCAGTAAAATGTAGAAATCTGGAATTCCCGAGAAATATGAATATAGAATTCCGTTAGCACACAGAAGATAGGAAGGTCATAGAATGCAACCAGGAAACACAAAGGCAGGAGTGAGATCTGCAGACTCCACTACTTACTGGACAGGTGGAGAAAGAAGAGCAGGAAAGGAACCTTCTGAAAGTTACCTATTAGAACTTTGTATTTCTCCCCTTCATCAATGTAAAGAACTTCATACAGCGATGTTTACAAAACGTGTTCACTTAAGAGCCATTAAAGAAGGTTGCTGTTATTTTGTGACTGTTTGCTTTTGGGTTGCTTTTATTTCTTTTGCTGTCTTTATCTTTGCTCACAGAGGCCACTTCATAAACATTTAACAGTCCACAGGCAGAGTAATCTGATATCTACGGACCTGAAGAGTTGTCTTACCCTGCATTGGCTCTTTGTAATTCCTTTCTCAGGCATTAGGTAGCTGCAGCATAATTGAACTACTGACAACATTTTACTCTCTTTCCCTGATAACCAAAGTACTGGCCTAATAATTCAGGTAATAATTGCTGACTGGGTTATTTTTGAGTCCAAATTTAGCTTCCCCCCTCATATAATTCTTGGCCTGTTTCAGAGTTTCTCTACTTCTTTTTGCAAGAGTAAATGTATCCCTGCCTCTCCAGGTGTTGCAATGGAAACAGATGTTTGGACATCAGTGAGTTTTTGGCATGTGTGATATTGGTAGAGAAGACATGGTGTGCAAGGACCTGATTTACTGTCAGAGAGTGGCAATGGAGACAGCAGATGATGTCTGTTTTCAGAATAGCTGAACCAAGTCAGCCCCATCCTGGAGGAATGCCAGCTGTAGGCCCAAAGATCAAAGGTGTCTTCCAAGGCCACCTGTCACTAGACTGTGGTCAGCATTTGCCCTCATCTCTATGTATGATGACAGAGATTTAGAATGATAATCCAGTTGGCTGAAATCTCAATTTTCCATATGCAGATAGATGGAAATACATGCATATCTATTCACTTTCCACATGCAGATAGATGGAAATACATGCATATCTATTATAGATAGAGGGGAGCATTTGTTAATGAGGACAGAGAAGTGAAAGTGGTTAAATTTTGCTGTGGGAAATATGTTCATGGAGCGAATATCCAAAATGACAGTACCAGTTCCATTTAGGGAAAGGAAGTCTGAAAAAATATCTAATGACAAAAGAAGGACAGCATTTAAATAAGGAGCAGAACCTAGCAGATAATATGGTTTTAGAATCAGACAAACTTCGCTTCCAACATACCCATTTTTTATTAGTAACATGACCACATCTCTGGGTCCCAGCCCCTCGTATTAAAAAAAAAAAATGATGATGAGCATTACGTAAGGTGATCTATATCTAAGTTCCTAAAAGCATGCATGGCACATGATTCACATCCAGAATACTTGGGTCATTCCTAGGAAAACATTTGAACAACTTGTATCTTTGCTTTTACATCTTAATATCCATGTACTCATGATTAACTGTAAAATATTTTTCAAATCTTGACAAAACTTTAGGCTTTGTCTCTACTAGAAACCTATAAAAATTTCATAAATATGAAATTAGAGCCTGCAGGAATGTAAATTTTATTCTGTGGTTATAATGTGTGCCTCCAGCAAATGGCCCTTTATATGCATAAAGCTGTAGCACATTTATGGTCTGATTTTGATGCCTGGATGGGAAAGACAAAGCCACCCTTTTCTTGACACAATTCCCTTCCCATTGCCCTTCTTCTGGAATTACCTTAGTCAGAATAAGGGGAATAATAATGACTACAGTGGCTCCCAAGCAGGTTTATGTTCATTATTTTAGTTAAGCATGACAATGATTCTCCTGGCTTATCCAAATTTGTGAAGTTATCAGCACACAGTGAAAGAAAAACCTTAAAATGTAGTTGTAATCTTATCCACCCTTGTGATAAACATAAGATTTAAGTAGAGCCCACAGTATGCTTAAATTGCCTTACATTTTTGAGTACCCATGTCCAAGGACAAAAAGATGAACAAGAAATAGTCCCTATTTTCAAAGAGGAAATGGTTGCTTTGTAGGGATATACGTGGAAGCAAATCAGTGAAAAAACTAACCTTCCCAGGGGCAGTGGCATGAGAACAAGTCCTTGTATATTGAGTAGAAAATCTGTTCACTGGCCAGACATGTGTGTTTGGGGATAAGGACATGAAGAGAATTGAAGGCACAGATTTGCACATGATCCCATAGCATGTGGCCAAGCCCAGCCAAAATGCTGGTTGGCTGTTCCTTCCCTAGTCCAAAGATGAATTAATTAATTAATTAATTTATTTATTTATTTATTTATTATTTATTTTTGGTTAGCCACGACCTTGGCATGTCTTCAAGTTGTCAATGAAAAATGTCCCCTCTTAGTGAAGAAGAGAGACCACAGGGACACCACCTCACATTTCTTTCATTCATACATCCCAGGCATTCTCAACATGGTCACCATCAATATGCTTTTTAAAAAATTTAAGATATGGGGTCTTTCTCTGGCACCCACACTGCAGTACAGTGGTGAGATCATAGGACACTACAGCCTCCAACTCCTATGCTTAAGGAATCCACCCACCTCAGTCACCCCAGTAGATGGAACTATAGGCATGTACAATCATGCCTGACTAATTTATTTATTTATTTATTTATTTATTTATTTATTTATTTATTTTGTAGCAGTGGAGTCTCCCTTTGTTGCCTATGCTGATGTGGAATTCCTGAACTCAACCAATCTTCTGGCCTCAGCCTCCCAATGTGTAGTGTCAAAGTGTTGGGATTACAGGCCTGAGCCACAGGACCAAGCACAATATCCTTTTTTTAAAATATAGCAAATATAATGCCTTAATTATATCTTGAAAATTAATTCATGTATCATAAAATCTACCACAGTTATAATTTGAAAATAAATCAAGATAATATCCTAACCATGATATAAAATATAAAACCAAGGAAGGTAGTTCTGATAAAATAACATGTATTCCAATAGGTAAGTGATCAGGCACAGTTGCACAAGAAGACATCATGAGCCTCAGATACTTATACCTCCTTAGGATGCATAAGCCATAGTTTAAGAGGAGGTCAGAGCCTGAGCAACATAGCAAGACACAACCTCTACAAAAATAAAAAATAGCCAGGTGTGTGTGTGGTGACATGCACCTGTGGTCCCAGCTACTTGGGATGCTAAGGTAGGAAAATCACTTAAGCCGAGAAGTTACAGGCTGCAGTTAGCCATGATGGTGCCACTGCACTCCAACCTGGGCAACAAAGATGCTGTCTCAAAAATGAAAACAAAAATACAAAAGGAGATAAGAAAATGCTTCTAAGAGAAAATGTAGGACATGAAAAGTCAGGATGCAGATGGCACTAGAATAACAACTAGCATTAAGATGAGGACCAACAAACAAGATTTTGTTGACAGTAGTGAAAGAAAAAAGTACTGATTGCAAATAAAGTAGGGGTAACATGCTAAGCTAAACTGCACACTGTCCAAGGAAAGAAAGCATAATATTTCCACACATGAGCTTGGGTGGCTCTTATTTATAAGTGTAGTGTCAGAGGTACTTCCTGGGCTATGACATGAAACAGGCTGTAACAAACAATCACAGAAAACATAGCCCTATTTGGAAACTCCACCATGTGTTAACGATGCCTCCAATACAGTGAGTGGAGTGCATTTCACTGACATGATTTTCCAAAGCAGGGCTCAACATTTGGAAAAATTCTAAACAAAACAATGTACAATGTTACCTCACTTTTTGCAAATCTCAGACTCTGTATGAAAAAAATTACTATATTTTAAAAGTATAGGGTAAAAAAATGGCCCTATGAATTATCAAAATGCTCCATGTAGGGCAACACCATCTCCATTCAGTATTATTAGAAGTCCTGGAAGTCAATGATAAGATTAGCTCCCGATTGAACTGAGAAACTATTGCCCTCTGAGGGGATGAGCAATCAGGGAGTATGTAGAAAGATAGTAGAAAGAAAGAAAATGAAATATGACAGCTACCAGGTGAAGCTCAATAATTAGATATTGAGCCCAAACTCAGACAGTTATTGAACTACTATTTCGGTCCCCAACTCTGCCCACTACAGCCCCAGGTCCTTTCCATCAACCACATGGAGAGTGGATTTTTAGATAACACTCATCATTCCTTGCTGGTCACATGATTGCTTTTTGGCAACAGGCTGCATATAATTTATGCATTGCTAGGGCAGCAGGACCGAGCCAAACATGGAGAAAAGAAGCATGCACTCAGAGACATTCCTGTGTCCTGAAGCATAGCCTAGCAACACTAGGAACAGCTTACTGCTCTTACTCATAGTCAAAGTGTCAGGTTCATTCTCAAAAATAGGAGTGTATACAGGCTTAACCTACAGATGATTCAGGTAGCATTGATACATTTGCACTGATGAAGTTTTTATTTCCTTCCATGTCTTTCACATGTGGGCAGGACTGACTGATCTTGTGAACAGAGGTAGAGTGATAGGCAAACATTTCACCCACCAGTGCGATTTTCTATGGGCATTATTTTTAATTTTAATTATTTTTTGTAACAGAGTCTCACTCAGTCACCAGGCTGGAACGTAGTGGTGCGATCTTGGCTCACCACAACCTCTGCCTCCTGGGTTTAAACAATTTTCCTGCCTCAGCCTCCCTAGTGTCTGGGACTACAGGCACTTGCCTCCATGCCCAGCTGATTTTTATAGTTTTAGTAGACATGGGGTTTCACCATGTTGCCCAGGCTGGTCTCAAACTCCTGACCCCAAATGATCTACCTGCCTTGGCCTCCAAAATGCTGAGATTACAGGCATGAGCCACCGCACCTGGTCTTATTTTTTCTTCTTCTTTTTTTCTTTTTTTTAAATAGAGACAAGGTCTCACTATATTGCCAAGGCTGGTCTCTAGCTCCTGAGCTCAAGTGATCCTCCCTCCCAAAGTGCTGAGATTACAGGAGTGAGCCACCACTCCCAGCCTGTTATTTTTGTCTGTTAACACTTGCAGCTCATTCTTGTGAGAGGGAGGTGGTTCTGATTCAAAGAATCCATCTCCATTTAAAGTGCAAATATATGATGGGCCCCAAAGGGGCTCCCATAACATGCAATTCAGATGTAGAAATAAAGGAAATAAAGAAGGGACTGGACCCCAGGAAAAGAGGTCATTCAGAAGAAAAGAAAAAATAGAAGGTGCCAGGGAATGTGAGAAAGAATGATGACTAAGGCAGCATGAGACATCAACACTGAGATGCTTCAACATGGTTGGAACAAAGTCAGGAGCAAAACAGCATGGTAGCCCTGCAATCTCACCATAGCATCTTCTCAAGAGAAGGATTTGCATCTCCAGATGAGTATCAAGGCTTTTAATTATGGTGAGAAAGGTGTGCACAGATCCACCGTTTTCAGACTCAAAGCACAAGGAGGGTGAGATGTCTCAGCAAACACTGCAAAGAGCTGGGGAGTGATGCCACACAGGTAACTCTGCAAAACTCATATTACAAGGATGATGAGTAGGACTTTGATAATTCTGTCAAACCTTTTAAATCTTAAGTGACTTGAAAGTTCAAGTAATCTTTTCTTTAAAACAAGTGGAATTGCACTTTTCCATTGTTATGTAAATTACTTTCTCCCAGACATCTATTTACCTGTTACTAGGATTCTCAGGTAATTTCTCCATGTCTTGTACAGTGGAAGTGGGAAGGATATAAAGTTTATAAATGATGTATTCAATAAGAAAGTTTAAAGAGATATTACTCAAAGAAACTATTATAATGTAATACTTTATGTATAAGAGACCTTAACTTTTCCTTACATGAGGGAAATAGAAAAGTATGATAGGGTTTCAAGTTCTGCCATCAGGTTTTGTTAACAATCAGCAAAACAATACACTGTGTTTTTCCCTACCCCAAGATCCAGCAACTTCAAATTTTAAAGATAATTCAATAAACAAAAATGGAGTATCTGTGCTTTTTAAAGAACTGTTCTCAGCTTTAAAAAAGAAATAAGGGCTGCATGTGATGGTTTATGCCTGTAATCCCAGCATATTGGGAGCCCAAAATGTGAGGATCACTTAAGCTCAGGAATTTAAGACCAGTCTGGGCCACATAGCGAGACCCAGGCTCCACAAAAATAAATAGATAAATAAATAAATAAATAAATAAATAAATAGCTTGTTATGATGACACATGCCTGTGGTCCCAACACTTCAGGAGGCTTAGGTGGGAGGTTCACTT
The DNA here is from genome assembly GCF_028885655.2 of Pongo abelii. Classification (NCBI taxonomy): domain Eukaryota; kingdom Metazoa; phylum Chordata; class Mammalia; order Primates; family Hominidae; genus Pongo; species Pongo abelii. The sequence continues at coordinate 6,051,284 of NC_072009.2, read as the reverse complement.
GAGCCCAGAAGGTCAAGGTTGCAGTGAGCTATGCTGCACTAATACACTACAGCCTGGACAACAGAGAGACAAGACAAGAAACAAAGGAAGGAAAGAAGGAAGGGAGGGAAGGAAGGAGGCAGGAAGGGAAGGAGGGAAGGAGGGAGAGAGGGGATATGAAAGGAAGAAGGAAATAAAGAAGGAAAGAAAGGGAAGGAAGGAATGAAGGAAGGAAAAGAAGGAGAGAGGGAAGGATGGAAGAAAAGAAAGAAAAAAGAGGGAGGAGGGAGACGGAAGAAGGAAGGGAGAGAAGAAGTAAAGATAAGGAAGGAAGAATGCGGAAGGAAGGAAGGAGAGAAACTTGGTTCTTAGAATCTGCTGAGAGACTTAAATATAAACAGAAATAAACATAAATGCAAACAATATAAGCGGATATCTAAGAGAAAAAGATTCAACTATGGCCTTTTTTAAATCCTGGAGAGCTTTGTAACTCTTCCAAAAACTTCATGATAAACAGCTCAAGGCCCTCTTGGTTAATGCTTGAAAAAAAAACAGTTTTCAGTATCCTCCCAAAGAAGTCTCTCCAGCAGCCCATCCAATAGTCAGTCCAATAAAATGTTTAAGATGAGAAAAATGCTCTTACTCTTTCCTTTCCCCCAGTAGGGCATAGCAAAAAATTGGAAAATAGAAAAATGGAATCTGGTGACACTTGAAACTAATGGCCCAATCTCCCACTTCTGGTTTTTCCAGCAGCCAGCCAACATCCTCTCAGCATCCTTATTCAGCTATCACTTTCATATTGGCGCAGTAGGTCATAGGTCAGACTATGGAGGTGGCTGCTCAGTTTATGTGTATCTTTTGATGTGTATTCAGCAGATTCAGCCCAGTATGACTGTCAGGAGACTCATGATTTGCCAATTCTCATGGATTGGCCAAGTCATATTGAAAATTGGGTTAATTCAAAGATGCAAGTGGCCAGTCCTATGCTAGACTTTGTAGTGTTTCCAAGAGAGTTCACATGAAGGAGTCAGAAGGAGTCACATCTGGGCTTCAGGGTCATGAAAGGGAGGAGTGAAAAGCATTGGCTCATTCTTAGCTGCCATTACAGGTTAAACACAGGAGGTGAGGCAGCACCATGGACAGCTGAAAGATACCCATTCTCCTAAAGCGGTTCCTGTCCTCTTGATCCTGGGTTCTCATTCTGGTTGGTCCAGACACCTAGGACTTAACATAACAACCTGAGAACATCATTCCATATTGCCGCTTTGTTCCACGTGGCACCAGGTAACTTTTTTGTTGCATATTCCAATGACTTTCTCATTTGTAAACTATTCTGGCACCCAGTTCAACATCTTATCTGAAACAATACAAATCTTTTTCTTCTCTCTCTTACAATGAAATGCAAGCCATCGTTTCATGCAAGACTCATTTTTCTAGTTGTTCTGGAAAAACTCTCAGTTTTTCAGAAAATTCTTTCAACTATTACCCACCCACACCTCCCAAATCGCCATGACTGCCACCAACTATATCATATATTGAGGTGAGATACAGTAAGTCAGGAGCAGTGGGGGTTTTGATTATTTTCATAGTTGCTTTAAATTTGTTTTAATGTTAATAATAAAAGATCCACCTCTAAACTAACCAATGGGCAAATAAACCCCTCTAAATTCCAGAAGAAACAATAAAATATTTGACGCCCTGTGGGGGGAAGCAATTAAATAAAAAATGACAAAGCTGGGAAAAGAAAATGTGGTTTTTTGGCTATAAGCCTTTTTAAAATGAGATCGGACTTTTAGAATTATTTTTGTGTAATTTTTCAGATAAAATTAAACAGAACATTCTGCTTCCTAATCTTTTGAGAACAAAAGCTAAAGGGATCTTTTGAAATGTGATTATGTTACTCCTCTTTTTAAAAATTTTCAGCACAACCAAAAACACCCTTAAAATAAAGATGTGAGAAAGAGGAGGGCAGCCAAGATGGCTGAATAAGAACAGCTCTGGTCTACAGCTCCCAGTGTGAGCGACACAGAAGATGGGTCATTTCTGCATTTCCATCTAAGGTACTGGGTTCATCTCACTAGGGGGTGCCAGACACTGGGGGCAAAAGATTGAGTGAAGTGCACCATGTGCAAGCCAAAGCAGAGTGAGGCATTACCTCACTCAGCAAGCACAAGGGGTCAGGGAGTTCCTTTTCCTACTCAAAGAAAGGGGTCACAAACAGCACCTGGAAAATCGAGTCACTCCCACCCTAATACTGAGCTTTTCCAACAGGCTTAAAAAATGGGACACCGGGAGATTATATCCCACACCGGGCTTGGAGGGTCCTATGCCCACGATTCTAACTGATTGCTAACACAGCAGTCTGAGATCAAACTGCAAGGAGGCAGCAAGGCTGGTGGAGGGGCACCAGCCATTGCCCAGGCTTGCTTAGGTAAACAAAGCAGCTGGGAAGCTTGAACTTGGTGGAGCCCCCAACAGCTCAAGGAGGCCTGCCTGCCTCTGTAGGTTCCACCTTTGAGGGCAGGGCACAGGCAAACAAAAAGACAGCAGTAACCTCTGCAGACTTAAATGTCCCTGTCTGACAGCTTTGGAGAGCAGTGGTTCTCCCAGCACACAGCCAGAGATCTGAGAATGGGTGAACTGCCTCCACAAGTGGGTCTCTGACCCCTCACCCCTGAGCAGCTTAACTGGGAGGCACCCCCCAGTAGGGGCAGACTGACACCTCACACGGCCGGGTACTCCTCTGAGACATAACTTCCAGAGGAACGATCAGACAGCAGCATTTGCGGTTAACAAAAATCCGCTGTTCTGCAGCCACCACTGCTGTTACCCAGGCAAACAGGATCTGGAGTGGACCTCTAGAAAACTCCAACAGACCTGCAGCTGATGGTCTTGTCTGTTAGAAGGAAAAATAACAAACAGAAAGGACATCCACACCAAAAACCCATCTGTACATCACCGTCATCAAAGACCAAAAGTAGATAAAACCACAAAGGTGGGGGAAAAATAGAGCAGAAAAACTAGAAATTCTAAAAAGCAGAGCACCTCTCCTTCTCTAAAGGAATGCAGTTCCTCACCAGCAATGGAACAAAGCTGGATGGGGAATGAATTTGACGAGTTGAGAGAAGAAGGATTCAGATGATCAAGCTACTCTGAGCTACAGGAGGAAATTCAAACCAAAGACAAAGAAGTTAAAAACTTTGAAAAAAATTTAGATGAAGGTATAACTGGAATAACCAATACAGAGAAGTGCTTAAAGAGCTGATGGAACTGAAAGCCAAGGCTGGAGAACTAGGTGAAGAATGCAGAAGCCTCAGGAGTGGATGAGAACAACTGGAAGAAAGGGTTATCAGTGATGGAAGATGAAATGAATGAAATGAAGTGAGAAGGGGAGTTTAGAGAAAAAAGAATAAAAAGAAATGGACAAAACCTCCAAGAAATATGGGACTATGTGAAAAGACCAAATCTATATCTGATTGGTGTACCTGAAAGTGATGGAGAGAATGGAACCAAGTTGGAGAACACTATGCAGGATATTATCCAGGAGAACCTCCCCAATCTAGCAAGGCAGGCAAACATTCAGATTCAGGAAATACAGAGTATGACACAAAGATACTCCTCCAGAAAAGTAATTCCAAGATACATAATTGTCAGATTCACCAAAGTTGAAATGAAGGAAAAAAATGTTAAGGGCAGCCAGAGAGAAAGGTCGGGTAACCCACAAAGGGAAGCCCATCAGACTGACAGCGGATCTTTTGGCAGAAACTCTACAAGTCAGAAGAGAGTGGGGGCCAATATTCAACATTCTTAAAGAAAAGAATTTTCAATCCAGAATTTCATATCCAGCCAAACTAAGCTCCTTCATAAGTGAAGGAGAAATAAAATACCTTACAGAGAAGCAAATGCTGAGAGATTTTGTCATCACCAGGTCTGTCTTAAACAGCTCCTGAAGAGAGTTCAAAACATGGAAAGGAACAACTGATACCAGCCACTGCAAAATCATGCCAAATTGTAAAGACCATAAAGACAAGGAAGAAATTGCATTAAGTAACGAGCAAAATAACCAGCTAACATCATAATGCCAGGACCAAATTCTCACATAACAATATTAACTTCAAATGTAAATGGACTAAATGCTCCAATTAAAAGACACAGACTGGCAAATTGGATAAAGAGTCAAGACCCATCAGTGTGCTGTATTCAGGAAACCCATCTCACATGCAGAGACACAGACAGGCTCAAAATAAAATGATGGAAGAAGATCTACCAAGCAAATGGAAAGCAAAAAAAGTCAGGGGTTGCAATCCTAGTCTCTGATAAAACAGACTTTAAACCAACAAAGATCAAAAGAGACAAAGAAGGCCATTACATAATGGTAAAGGGATCAATTCAGCAAGAAGAGCTAACTATCCTAAATATATATGCACCCAATACAGGAGCATCCAGATTCATAAAGCAAGTCCTGAGTGAACTACAAAGAGACTTAGACTTCCACACATTAATAATGGGAGATTTTAACACCCCATTCTCAACATTAGACAGATCAATGAGACAGAAAGTTAACAAGGATACCCAGGAATTGAACTCAGCTCTGCACCAAGCAGACCTAATAGACATCTACAGAACTCTGCACCCCAAATCAACAGAATATACAATTTTTTCAGCACCACACCACACCTATTCTAAAATTGACCACATAGTTGGAAGTAAAGCTCTCCTCAGCAAATGTAAAAGAACAGAAATTATAACAAACTGTCTCTCAGACCACAGTGCAATCAAATTAGAACTCAGGATTCAGAAACTCACTCAAAACCACTCAAATACATTGACACTGAACAACCTGCTCCTGAATGACTACTGGGTACATAACAAAATGAAGGCAGAAATAAAGATGTTCTTTGAAACCAATGAGAACAAAGACAGAACATACCAGAATCTCTGGGACACATTCAAAGCAGTGTTAGAGGGAAATTTATAGCATTAAATTCCCACAAGAGAAAGCAGGAAAGATCCAAAATAGACACCCTAACATCACAATTAAAAGAACTAGAAAAGCAACAGCAAACACATTCAAAAGCTACCAGAAGGCAAGAAATAATGAAAATCAGAGCAGAACGGAAGGAAATAGAGACACAAAAAACCTTTCAAAAAATTAGTGAATCCAGGAGCTGGTTTTTTGAAAGGATCAACAAAATTGATAGACAGCTAGCAAGACTAATAAAGAAGAAAAGAGAGAAGAATCAAATAGATGCAATAAAAAATGATAAAGGGGATATGACCACCGATCCCACAGAAATACAAACTACCATCAGAGAATACTTCAAACACCTCTACGCAAATAAACTAGAAAATCTAGAAGAAATGGATAAATTCCTCGACACATAGAGCCTCCCAACACTAAACCAGGAAGAATTTGAATCTCTGAATAGGCCAATAACAGGCTCTGAAATTGTGGCAATAATCAATAGCTTACCAACCAAAAAGAGTCCAGGACCAGATGGATTCACACACAAATTCCACCAGAGGTACAAGGAGGAGCTAGTACCATTCCTTCTGTAACAATTCCAATCAATAGAAAAAGAGGGAATCCTCCCTAACTCATTTTATGAGGCCAGCATCATCCTGACACCAAAGTCGGGCAGAGACACAACCAAAAAATAGAATTTTAGACCAATATCCTTGATGAACATTGATGCAAAAATCCTCAATAAAATACTGGCAAACTGAATCCAGCAGCACATCAAAAAGCTTATCCACCAAGATCAAGTGGGCTGCATCCCTGGGATGCAAGGCTGGTTCAATATATGCAAATCAATCAATGTAACCCAGCATATAAACAGAATCAAAGACGACAACCACATAATTATCTCAACAGATGTAGAAAAGGCCTTTGGCAAAATTCAACAACGCTTCATGCTAAAAACTCTCAATAAATTAGGTATTGATGGGATGTATCTCAGAATAATAAGAGCTATCTATGGCAAATCCACAGCCAATATCATACTGAATGGGCAAAAACTGGAAGCATTCCCTTTGAAAACCGGCACAAGACAGGGATGCCCTCTCTCACCACTCCTATTCAACATAGTGTTGGAAGTTCTGGCCAGGGCATTTAGGCAGAAGAAGGAAATAAAGGGTATTCAATTAGGAAAAGAGGAAGCCAAATTTTCCCTGTTTGCAGATGACATGATTGTATATCTGGAAAACCCCACTGTCTCAGCCCAAAATCTCTTTAAGCTGATAAGCAACTTCAGCAAAGTCTCAGGACACAAAATCAACGTACAAAAACCACAAGCATTCTTATACACCAATAACAGACCAACAGAGAGCCAAACCATGAGTAATCTCCCATTCACAATTGCTTCAAAGAGAATAAAATACCTAGGAATCCAACTTACAAGGGATATGAAGGACCTCTTCAAGGAGAACTACAAACCGCTGCTCAATGAAATAAAAGAGGATATAATCAAATGGAAGAACATTCCATACTCATGGGTAGGAAGAATCAGTATCATGAAAATGGCCATACTGCCCAAGGTAATTTGCAGATTCAGTGCCATCCCCATCAAGCTACCAATGACTTTCTTGACAGAAGGAAAAAACTACTTTACAGTTCATATAGAAACAAAAAAGAGCCCACCTCACCAAGTCAATCCTAAGCCAAAAGAACAAAGCTGGAGGCATCAGGCTACCTGACTTCAAACTATACTACAAGGCTACAGTAACCAAAACAGCATGGTACTGGTACCAAAACAGAGATGTAGATCAATGGGACAGAACAGAGCCCTCAGAAATAATGCCACATATCTACAACTATCTGATTTTTGAGAAACCTGCGAAAAACAAGCAATGGGGAAAGGATTCCCTGTTTAATAAATGGTGCTGGGAAAACTGGCTAGCCATATGTAGAAAGCTGAAACTGGATCCCTTCCTTACACCTTATACAAAAATTAATTCAAGATGGATTAAAGACTTAAACGTTAGACCTAAAACCATAAACACCCTAGAAGATAACCTAGGCATTACCATTCAGGACATAGGCATGGGCAAGGACTTCTTGTCTAAAACACCAAAAGCAATGGCAACAAAAGCCAAAATTGACAAATCAGATCTAATTAAACTAAAGAGCTTCTGCACAGCAAAAGAAACTACCATCAGAGTGAACAGGCAACCTACAAAATGGGAGAAAATTTTCACAACCTACTCATCTGACAAAGGGCTAATATCCAGAATCTACAATGAACTCAAACAAATTTACAAGAGAAAAATAACCCCATCAAAAAGTGGGCGAAGGACATGAACAGACACTTCTCAAAAGAAGACATTTATGCAGCCAAAAAAACACATGAAAAAATGCTCATCATCACTGGCCATCAGAGAAATGCAAATCAAAACCACAATGAGATACCATCTCACACTAGTTAGAATGGCAATCATTAAAATGTCAGGAAACAACAGGTGCTGGAGAGGATGTGGAGAAATAGGAACACTTGTACACTGTTGGTGGGACTGTAAACTAGTTCAACCATTGTGGAAGTCAGTGTGGCGATTCCTCAGGGATCTAAAAGAAGAAATAACATTTGACCCTGCCATCCCATTACTGGGTATATACCCAAAGGACTATAAATGATACTGCTATAAAGACACATGCAGAAGTATGTTGATTGTGGCACTGTTCACAACAGCAAAGACTTGGAACCAACCCAAATGTCCAACAATGATAAACTGGATGAAGAAAATGTGGCACATATACACCATGGAATACTATGCAGCCATAAAAAATGATGAGTTCATGTCCTTTGTAGGGACATGGATTAAACTGGAAATCATCATTCTCAGTAAACTATTGCAAGGAAAAAAACCAAACACCGCATATTCTCACTCATAGGTGGGAATTGAACAATAAGAACACATGGACACAGGAAGGGGAACCTCACACTCTGGGGACAGTTGTGGAGTGGGGAGACGGGGGGAGGGATAGCTTTAGGAGGTATACCTTATTCTAAATGATGAGTTAATGGGTGCATCACACCAGCATGGCACATGTATACATATGTAACTAACCTGCACATTGTGCACATGTACCCTAAAACTTAAAGTATAATAATAATAAAATAAAAAAAAAATCAAGTATTTATTTTCAGATCAAAAATCATTATATAACCTTTACTAATGTAATACCATATTTCAAAAGGCATATAAAATAAACATATGCCAGTCACTGCTACATTGTTTGCTATGCCTGAGATAAACATTGTTATGCAGACAGACTAAAAAAAAAAAAAAAGAAAAGAAAATGTGGCACATATACACCATGGAATACTATGCAGCCATAAAAAATGATGAGTTCATGCCCTTTGTAGGGACATGGATGAAATTGGAAATCATCATTCTCAGTAAACTATCCCAAGGACAAAAAGCCAAACACTGCATGTTCTCACTCATAGGTGGGAATTGAATAGTGAGAACACGTGGACACAGGAAGGGGAACATCACACTCTGGGGACTGTTGTAGGTTGGGGGCAGGGGGGAGGGATAGCATTAGGAGATATACCTAATGCTAAATGATGAGTTAATGGGTGCAGCACACCAGCATGGCACATGTATGCATATGTAACTAACCTGCACATTGTGCACATGTACCCTAAAACTTAAAGTATAATAATAATAAAATAAAAAATTAAAATAAATAAAATAAAGATGCTCCACTAGAGCTTAATGGTGTTTCAATTTCTCCTTAACTATTCTTTCTCTCCTGGAGTTGGGATTAGGGACCTGTTTACCTATTTCCATAGCAGTTCGGACTTCTCCTTTCATGTCAGAATGTTTCTGTGTCTCCTTTAAACTCCAGGTTCCCTGGACTTAGACACTTTTTCTTGTTGCTGTTGATGATTGTTTCAGTGACAACACCATGGCTGCATGTTTATGAAGTGAATGAACAGACATTTCTTCTTTCATTTCCCTGAGCAATTCTTAGGGAAAGAAAATCGGAATGTCAAAAAAGCCACCTCAATGACAATTTACTGAAAATGAAAAAAAAAAAAAAGAAACAAACCTAGCCTGTCCATTTAGCAAAGTGATGAACATAACATGCCCCAAATATTCCTCATTCTTCTCTGGAAAAAAAGATTCTCATTCCAGCTCTGCTCCCAGTCCATTTTGTTGTAAATAAGGGGAAAATGCATAAAAAGGTACTTCTATGGGAAAAAACTGCAAACAACAGACATTAACCACATCAGTTACAGTCATTTAAACTGAAAAGCCAAAATTAAAAGGTGGGTTATTTCCTCTTTTTTTTCCCAGTCCAGGAAGTTTCAAAGATAAGTCCTTGAATTTGATTTATCAAAGAGAGATAAAGAATTTGTTAATGAACAACAACAAAAAAGCTATTCAGGGCCTCCTGGCTAAGTTCCTGAATCAGAATCTCTGACGGTGTGACCTAGAAATGGGCAATCTCTAACATTTCCCCACGGAATTCTGATGTATGTTCAGGTGTGAGAACCTGGAATACAGCCCACTCTCCATAAAAAATGTGGATAGACTTGTGGCATTCCTGAGTGGCAGTCATTTGGTCTCTGCTTGAAATCCTCTAATTAAGAACTCATTGTTTTTCATAGAAGTGTATTCTATTTTCAGAAACCTCAAATCGTTGACATATACTTACTACTTTAAACTCCCATAGCTTTTACTCGTTGTCATTTATTTACTCTTGGAGAAGCAACAGAACAAATCTAAACCTTCCTTGACATTTAAACCCATTTATGTATACAAGTGTGTGTGTATATGTACATAATATAGAGTGCATATATACATATATATTATAAAGCCCCATATATATGGTATATATATTATATATAATAATATAGTATTATTATACATAATATATGGTATTATGGTATATATATAATATATGGGGCTTTATAATATATAGTATTATTATATATAGTGTACACATTATACATATAATGTAGATACTACACAAATTTTTGTTATATATATGTATATATGTTATATATATTGTTTGTTATATATGTTACATATATATTTTTGTTATATATAGTATAATATAGTATATATAATATATACTGTATACATACAATGTAGATACTACACATTTTTCAATAGTATATATCAACTCTATATAGTATACTATGTATACTATATGCATACATATATACTATATATACACTATACACTTTGCATATATATACATATATACTCCATACATAGTATAAGTTGTGTATATATGTATAGTATATGCATATATGTACTGTACTATACATATATGTTTATATATACATATAGTAATATACTGTGGGTATACTGTAGATAGTACATATATAGTATGTATATTACACTATACATATGTAGTGTACTATACCATATATACTATATATAGTATATATATACACTTTATTTATACAACTATACTATACTATAGTGTATACACACATATATACTATATATATAAAGTATATACTCTATACATATATAGTATACCATATAGCATACTATATTCTGTATTTGTAAAACTATACTATACTATAGTATATACACATGTATACATAATATGTATAGAATATATGCTCTATACACATATAGTATTATAGTTTATATACACTATACAATCTGTATGTATGTATACTATATATGTACATATACTATACTAGACACACTATGTGTATAAGTTTATATACACTACATATAATATGTAGTATATAAACACTATATGTAACATATACTACATAAACACTATATCTACTATATAATATATACTATGTATATGTATATATTGAGATAGGGTTTCACTCTATTTCCCAAGCTGGAGTGCAGTGGTGCGATCACAGCTCACTGCAGTTTCTACCTCCTGGACTCAAGCTATCCTCTTGTCTCAGCCTCCTGAGTAGCTGGGAGTACATTATGCCCAAATAATTTTATTTTTTGTAGAGTCAGGGCCTCACTGTGTTTCCCATGCTAGTCTCAAACTCCTGGCCCGAAGTGATTCTTTTGTCTTGGTCTCTTAAAGTTCTGGGATTACACATACCAGCCAGCATGCCCTACCTTAATCCCTTTACAGATTTGAAAAGAGCTACCATGTTGTATTAATTATCTGTTATTATCTGTAACCTCTCCTTCCTGGGCCTGAGTGATTCTCCTGCCTCAGCCTCCTTGAGTGACTGGGATTACAGAAGCACACCACCACGCCTGGCTAATGTTTGGTTTTTTTTGGTAGAGACGGGGTTTCAGCATGTTGCCCAGGCTGGTCTTAAACTCCTGACCTCAGATGATCCACCCACCTCAGCCACCCAAATTGCCGGGATCACAGGTGTGAGGAACTGCACCCGGCCTTACAGAGCATCTTCTTGAGGTCCATACATGTTGTATCACATATCAGTACTTCCTTCCTTTTTATGACTGAACAATATTCCATCGCCTTCAATTTTTAGTCTTCTATAATGTGTATATCAAATAAAGACCACTCTACTTTTACACACAGTTTTTTGTTTGTTACACTCTGGCTCACAGACTACTTTTTATCCCAGAGCAATTGTGATGCATACACACTTTAAAGAAATTAGGACTCCAACTTTCAAAACTTTCAGAATCAGAGAAAAAGCAAAAAAAATCTGCTAGAAATGTGGAACTACTTATTACCAATCATCTCAGATTACAAAGATTGGTCTGTGTGATTTTTTACAGTTTGAAAATTTAAATCTAGTTTTTCAATCCAGTGCTAAGCCTCTTATGTATAGAGCCTACCCTTTAACATTGCAGAGGTGAGGGACACCAACTCCCTGTTTAGTCAAAAATTTAAGTATAACTTTTATCTCTCCAAAAGTTTAACCACTAACAGCCTACTGTTGATGAGAATCCTTACTGATAATATAAATATGAATTAACATACATTTAATGTATTGTATGGTTATGTACTGTATTATTGCAATGAAATAATCTAGGGAAAATAAAATGTTATTAAGAAAGTCATAAGAAAGAGAAATTATATTTAGTATTCATTTGGTGGAAGTGGATCATCATAAAGATCTTCATCCTTGTTCTCATATTTAAGAGGCTGAAGAGAAGGAGGAAAAGGAGGAGTTAGTCTTGCTGTCACAGGGGTGCAGAGGTGGAAGGAAGTCCACTGATAAGTAGAGCCTCAAACTCCTTGTTTAATAAAGTTAAAGCTTAAAGAAAGGTAAAGAAGATAAACAAATGTGCAGTATCTATTTCAAGTTCAACTCTCTAGTTTGCAAAAGTAAAACTGACTCCTTGATATAATTTCATGAGACTTAGTTTTTTAAATGAATTACAGTAGACTCTTGAACAATGAGTTTAAGCTATGAGGATCTCCTTATCAGTGGATTTCCTTCCACCTCTGCACCCCTGCAACAGCAAGACTAGCCCTCCTCTTCCTCCTACTTGTCAGCCTCCTCAAAGTGAGAACAAGGAGGATGAACACCTTTATGATGATCCACTTCACTTAATGAATAGTAAATGTATTTTCCCTTCCTTATGACTTTCTTAATAACATTTTCTTTTCTCTAGCTTACTTCATTGCAATAATTCAGTATATAATACATGTAATTTATAAATCCCATATTTTAATTGACCATTTATCTTATCAGTAAGTCTTCTGGTCAGCAGTAGGCTGTTACTAGTTTAAGTTTTTAAGGAACCAAAAGTTACACTTGAATTTTTGACTACACAGAGGTTGATGTCCCTAACCTCTGCAATTTGCTGGGTTTCACTCAATGCCCTCATAGAGCTGGTAGCCTTCCCTTCCCTGTGTTAGATGTTTATCCATGCTACGTCCTACAAGCCCCCAATCCCCATTAGATACCAAGTCTTTAGTTTGACTTATCTGTCTATATTCAATGCAAACATCACTCTAAGAAGCCACAACACTTTTGAACAGCATTTTTAAAAATACAGTGAGGGGAACAATTGTTTCAAAAGACACTAATAGATACTTGGCTTGAGGATAGGGGAGGAGGCATTGTGATGCAATGAGTCTAAAAAATTGTGAATTAAACAAGTTTCAACTTTAATCTTAACTGTCAAGATTTTCTGATTTTCACATCTTCGTACACTAATGCTCTATGATAGGGGTGTGTATTAGAATATTTCTTGGTTTTATTTAGTCTCAGAAACCTTTCTTCAACAACCTTCTCCCAGGGCTAATTTTCCTCAGTGCAAGTGCTCTCAGTCCTTGCCAGATATTTATACCTTAGAATGAAAAATATATCTACCAGCAAATGTGGTGAGCATTTGGGGTGTGAACTAAAGAGAACTGAGTTCAGAAAGGGACATGCAGACATTAACAAGGCTTCTGGGAAGCCTGCAGCATTAAGACCAGAGGAAGTGAAGATAAACTTGTCTACTTTCTAATATTGCAACATCTTTTCTCCTACATGCATGTGGACTCTGCAGGAATTACCAATGTTGTGGACATGCAATAGGAAAAAGAAAGCTGCTGTGTTGAAAGAATAGATGGAGGTCACCTGGACACTAACGAAAGCAAAGATCACCTGGTAACCCCCAAGCAGGTGACCATCAAGAGAAAAAATCTCCTTATCAAAGGGATTTAGAAGTAATTACATGCCCTATTATCTGCAATCAGCATCTGATTGCAGGCTTCTTTTCAGTTTACAATTTGTAAATAACTAGAATTTCTACATGTTTCTGGAATTCATGCACGCCAAAATTTCTTCCACAACCCTTGCTGACATTAAGGCACCAAAATGTTTAGAAATGCAATCATTTATTATGCAAAAGACCAGCTCCCACTTTAAGGTCCATAACTTCTCCTAAGGAAAACGCACTGCAGCTCCCTCAGTCTTCTCTTACTGAGGCACCCAGCTGAATTCTTTTCATTTTTCAAAGCTATGCTGTCATGGACCACTTTCCAATGCAGCAGCTCTGATATCTTGTGTGTCAGTCACCTCTCCGTCTGTGATGATGAATTTATTTTATGTGTCAACTTGACAGGCCCAGGGTGCCCTAATAATTGATTAAATGTTATTTTGGGTATAAACGTGAGTGTGTTTCAGGATGAGATTAACATTTGAATTGGAGGCTGAGGAAAGCAGATAGCCCTCCCTGCTGTGGGTAGCCCTCATCTAGTCCATTGATTTCCTACCTGATTTCTGCCACTTTGACTTAGGTAAACCAGTTAAGAAGACAGATGCTCTAGCATCCGTATGTAAATTCAAATTAAACTGAAATGTGTTTATACCTTATATTAAACAGTTTTAAAATAACCATGGCTAGTTAGATGGTTTTGATCTGGCTGCTATTATGAATTACAGATATACTAAATAAAAGAATGTGCATATTCCCTACTAATGTGTTTAGAACAAAAGCAAGAGGTTAAAATCTGAGGAAATTTAGTGAAAATTGATTTATTTGTTCAAAAAAGCAAACAAAATAACACCACCACACTACTAAGAGCATTTACCCTGGAGCATGAGAAATACTTTTAAGCAGAGAGAATGAAGAATAAAAGTGTTCTCCCAAAGGAACATGAACCATAGAATAGTCAGAATATAATGCAGCAAACTGGGGGGAACCAAATGGAAGCCAATATTTGGAGGAGCACATGAGAGGCTGATAAAGTTGCACTCATAGAATTTTTTCTGAGTAGAGGGAGAGAACCATGGAAATTGAGATATTTAAATACACTTGTTGACCATGTTTTAAACTATGGTGATTTATTTATTATTATTAGGATTTGGAGACAGAGTTTTACTGTCACCCAGGCTGGAGTGCAGTGACATCATCAGAATTCATAGCCTCCACCTCCTAGACTCAAGCAATCCTCCTACCTCAGCCTCCTAAGTAGCTCAAACTACAGATATATGCCACCACACCTGGATAACATTTTAATTTCTTGTAGAGACAGGTTCTTGCTATATTGTCCAAGCTGCTCTTGAACACTTGGCCTCAAGCAATCCTCCTACCTAGGCTTCCCAAAGTGCTGGGATTACAGCTGTGAGCAACTCACTGTGACAGCAATTGATGGGGATTTAAAAATGAGATGTAAATATGCCTCTTGGCCATCTACGCCCTCCTACATATCTTTGGCTACCATATGTTGAACACTCACCCTGTGCCAGCCTTTGTTACAGGTTATTAACCCATTGAGATTGTAAATAATTTGTCCAGTATTTATCCCGGGTTCCCACCAGAGAACTTCTAAAACCCTTGGGATTTCCTGAGAGAAGGGTGTCTGTCTTATGCTAATGAAGTGACTCAGGGTGCACTGAAGTTAATAGTGTCAGGATCGGAGCTGATCACAAGAAAAACCAACCATGTGATTGGTGGGTTGGTGGGATTTTCATCTCCCTGACCTATGGGGATGGCAGACAGCAGATGAAAGTCAACAACACGGCTTACCGTGTTTGATCACGCTTATCAAACCAAACATGGATAAGAACTCTGGACACTGAAGCTCAGTAGAGCTTCCTGGCTGGAGAACACCTTGACATGTTGGGAGAAGGAAGTACCCTGATTCCATGGAGAGAGGGTGCTAAAGCTCTAAATTCCCTCGTGGGTCTTGCATATATGAACACCTTTTTTTTTCTCATCTCTTTTATTATTATTTTTTTATACAGGGGCTCTCTCCATCATCCAGGCTGGAGTGCAGTGGCATAATGATGGCTCACTGCAGTCTCAAACCTCTGGGCTCAAACCATCCTCCCTCCTCAGCCACTTGCATAGCTAGGACCACAGGTACACACACCATCATGCCCCACTTATTATTTTGTTTGTTTTTTTGTGTGATGAGGTCCCCCTATGTTGCCAAGGCTGGTCTCAAACTCTTGGCCTCAAGCAATTCTCTCACCTTAGCTTTCCAAAGTGCTGGGATTACAGATATGAGCCCCTGCACCCAGCCTATGTGTATATTTTACAATAAAACTGTAATGGTTAAGTATAGTGATTTCTAAGTTTAATGGATTCTAGTGAATTACAAAACTTGAGTTCACAGGAACCCCTGAATTTATAGTAAGTTTGTACAAAGTGCAGGTGGCCTGGAGACCAACAGAGTGTGACTGGTGTCTGTGATATGAGAAGTCTTCTTGAGGATTAAACCCTTTAACTTGTGGGGTCTGAACTAACTCTGGATGATTAACACCAAAGCTGATTGGCAGTACACCCAATTGTGGTTGCAACAGAATTATACATGATAGGGTTTCACTCATTTTGAATTTTAGCTCCTATAATTCCCACATGCCAGTGCGAGGTAACTGAATCATGGAGGCAGGTCTTTCCTATGCTATTCTCATGTTAGTGAATAAGTCTCACAAGACCGGATGGTTTTATGAAGGGCAGTTCCCCTGCACACGCTCTCTTGCCTGCCACCATGCAACATGTTACTTTGCTCCTCCTTCACCTTCAGCCATCATTGTGAGGCCTTACCCAGCCATGCAGAAATGTGAGTCCATTAAACTGTTTATTTATAAATTACCTTCCTTTATAAATTACCCAGCCTTGTGTATGTCTTTATTAGCAGTGTGAGAACAGACTAATATAACACCCCAATTACGTATTCTCCCATTACCATTGGAGGTGAAACTGCCTTTGCAAAATTATGACAGTAGGAGAAAACTGACATTGCTAACTCCATCTTGCTTCTAAACTCCAAGTTACCTTGGTCATTCCTGGACATAGGTCAAGCTAACTTTAGGAGAAATTTCGTTTGTGTTTGACATTAAAGCAGGAATTATTCCTGAAAACTTTAACCTGCCTTTCCCAAAGCTAAACCACCTTTGAAAGGCCACAAGAATAGAATTATGGCAAGGACTTTAACTCTGCTAAGATGTAGGCATAGATTCTATAATTCTTTACTGCTCAGGGATCATGTGGCCAGAGGTCACAAGATATGTGACCTTTGCAACTGCTGCCATAGAAAACATCACTATTGTAGAAGCTAAGATTCTTTTTTTCAGAGTTGTTTTTCAGATTGACCCCAGCAGGACTCATGACTCATGACTTAGCTGGTCCTGTGGCCCCACCCAGAGGGGGACTCAGTGCATGAGGACCATTTTCCACACCCTGCTGATTTCACCCCTAGACAATCAGCAGCACCCATTTCCTAATCCTCTGCCTGCCAAATTGTCCATAAAAGTATTATCCTCCACGGGACACAATTGAGTGATAACTCTGTTTCTTCCTCATAGGTCAGCCTCACATCAATTAAACTCTCTCTGTACTGCAATACTGTATTTCAGTGAATTAATTTTGTCTGTGCAGTAGACAGGAAGAATTCATCATGCAATTACAGATAGATGTTATAAATCCCATTTTGCAGATACAGAAACTGAGGTACAGAATAAATAATAACCTCAATGTCAGAGAGTAGTTGGGCCAGGCTTCAGACCCATGCAGCTCCATTTCAAGCCCATATCCTATCATTATTATTATTATTATTATTATTATTATTGATAGAGAGTCCTTGCATGTTACTCACGCTAGTCTCAAACTCCTGAGATCACATGATCCTTCCTCCTCAGCCTCCAAAAAACCTGGGATAACAAGTGTGAGCCATTGTGCCTGAACCCTACTTTTTCTCCTTAGTACTTTCATTTTAATTTTTTTTTCAAGGACAGGGTCTTACCATGTGGCCCAGGGTCATCTAAAACTTCTGATCTCATGTCATCCTGCTGTTTTGGCCTCCCAAAATACTAAGATTAAAAGTTTGGGCCAGGCACGGTGGCTCCTGCCTGTGGTCCCAGCACTTTGGGAGGCTGAGGTGGGCAGATCATGAGGTCAGGAGATCAAGACTATCCTGGCTAACATGGTGAAACCCCATGTCTACTAAAAATATAAAAAAATTATCTGGGTGTGGTGGCAGGTGCCTGTAGTCCCAGCTGCTCGGGAGGGTGAGGCAGAAGAATGGCAGGAACCTGGCAGGTGGGGCTTGCAGTGAGCAGAGATTGCACCACTGCACTCCAGCCTGGGTGACAGAGTAAGACTCTGTCTCAAAAAAAAAAAAAAAAAAGGTCGATCCACTGTTCCCCCAAGTCCATGTTCTTAAAACTCTCATATTTTGCCTCCTAATGAAATGCTTATGTATTATCCACATTCAAGGAAGATATATTAATGACACATCATAATTTTAATTATAATTGGAAGGTTGAAAATGTTCAACCCTTGGAACAGAGATAAGTAAACAAAAATGCACATGACACTGTAATAAAAGAAATAGTCACAACCACAGGTTTATCTTTATTGCTGTAAATCTAAGTAATTTTCTATTATTTTATAGAGGAATTAATATAGCTGTAATGATCCCCAGAGCCGTATTTGCATATGCAGACATTTTCCAACATAATAAAACCTTTGGAAATCCCACCTATATTGACTTTAGAAGGATCTGATGAAAGTTTCATCAAGTAATACCCTCTACTTCTCTTCCAGCTCCTGAATAATTTATATCTTTGTGGAGGAGCCAGTCTTTTGATCTGCCCCCAGGAGGTTTAGGCATTAAAGTCCCCAAGGCTATCCGTGGGTGCAATGACTAGAGTCTCTGATATACTTCCATTACATAAAAAGCAAGATACATGGCCAAAGTTTAAACACTGCAAGATGAGGAGGCTTTCTAATGAATATATTAAAGGGAGGTTTTTAACTGTATATGGTACTCATGGTTTCTCCCCATCACCTTTCCCCTAATGCTTTCTAAAGAAATTCCATCACATGACACTGCAATGCTTAATATGTCATAATTCCATGTTAATGTTATGCAATATTAAAAACAAAATTGTGATATTTGAAGTGTGCACATAGCATAACTTGAGAAAATATGCCAGTTTTAAAATTCTGCCAACATCAGCTTGAAAATCTTGCTGTAGACTGTTCTTACAGATATATTAGTCTGAGTCCCCCCACGAGTCAAACCCGAGACCAGGAGTTGGGTGTAGTGGCCTTATTTATGCAGTAGCTTATGCAGGAGCTTATCCAAGAAGCCCATTGGGGAAGTGGGGAGTGAGAGAGAAGAAGTAAAGGGGATGTGTTAATAAGTGGGGGATTAGTCACTCTCACCTCTGGGAAGGAAGATGTGGTCTTGGAAACACACCCCCACCCCAGGGAAGGAGGCATTTGACCTCCACTCCCTTCTCCAGTGTCTGAGGGCTGTCTCAGGGGTTTTGACCCATGTTCAGCTGAGTAAGCTCCCTAAGGACAGAGCTAGCCCTGAGCTGAGGAGAAGGATGCCAAACATGCTTGAGTGAGATGTTGTCAGCTTGCTGTGGACCCTCTAGTGAACCTGCTGGTGAACTGAAAATGGCCAAGGGAATGTGGGTGGAGCATCCAGGTATCTTCCACAGATGGAGCTTAGTTGACTGTGCTGAAAGAGGTCTCCTTTTTTTATTTTTTGTTTTTTTGACACAGAGTTTCACTCTGTCACCCCAGCTGGAGTATGCAATGGTGAAATCTCAGCTCACTGCAGCCTGCATCTCCCAAATTCAATCAATTCTCCTGTCTCAGCCTCCTGAGTAGCTGAAATTACAGGTGTATGCCACCACTCCTAGCTAATGTTTGTATTTTTAGTAGAGACGGGGTTTCACCATGTTGGTCAGGCTGGTCTCAAATTCGACCTCATGATTCTCCCACTTTGACCTCCCAAAGTGCTGGGATTACAGGCGTGAGCCACCATGCCCAGCCTAGAGGCCTCCTTTTTAAGAACTCAGAATGTGAAACACAATTTTGTCCTTTTTAAGGGCACTTCTGGAGCAACATTCAGACTGGAAAGATGACAGATCTATTGCCCCAAGCCTCCTCTACTAAAAATAAGAAGGCTGAAAAGGACAGGCATCAGGTCTTCTGTGCTGGTGATATGTCTCATACTGAGAAAGCACTCAACCCTTTTGTTAAATGAAGGCATGAGTCAATGAATACCACTGTCTCCTACACATCAGTTCAGATGAATAACGTAATGGATCATTTGTCAATTCCCAAAGATGTTCATTTAACATTCAGAAGACTGAAAGAAGAAATAAATGCTTTTTTTCCAACAAGTTTTTCTTATGTCATTTTATAGCACATAAAATGATTCATTAAAGTGAAAATTTTAAAAAGAACCACTGAAAGGGATTTTTTTCTCATGGTGTCTTTATATTTTCTTAATTCCATTTGAATAACTCAGTATAAGTTCTCTATAGGAAGAGAATCACGTATAGAATTTCTGAAAGGTTAACTTGGAGAGTGTATAAGCATGAAGCACAGCCATTCCTATATTTTAGACACCATGGTGTGATTTCCAGATGGTCCTTTCCATGATTACATCTACAGTTTGAAATGTCAAAACTATGGCCTACTTTGCCAATGTTGGCTGATTATTTATTTGCAAAGGATGGTGGATGGGATATGGTCACTTACAATATTAACTCAAGATTAGCACCATCCAACAGAAACATAACACAAGCCACAAACAGGAGACATGCAAATAATTTTAAATTTTCTTGTAACCTCATTTTAAAAAGTAAAATGAATAAGTGAAGCTAAATTCAATAACATATTTTATATAAACCAGTATACCCAGAATATGATCATTTCAGTATGTAAATAATTTTATTATGATTATTATTTTAAAGAAGGAGTCTGCTATGTTGCCCTGGTTGGAGTGCAGTGGCATTCACAGTCATGACCATCACACACTATAGCCTGTAACTCCTGGCCTCAGATGACTATTTTGCCTCCACTTCCCACATAACTAGGAATATAGGCACATGCCACAGTGCCTGGCTATATGCCAATAATGTTTTAGAAAGTATTGAGATATTTTACATTGTCTTTCTTGTACTAAATTACTGAAATATGGTGTATGTGTTGCCTCTAGAGTACATCTCAATTTGGACTGTTGTCCAAAAGATGACCAGGATGGTTAAATAGAAGGACAGCTTTACTGGTGATATCAGTTTGGAAATTGGGGAGGATACTCTCTTGTGTGGACCAAATGTGCTCTGTCTTCAAAGACAGAAGAGGCAGGTTAGGTTTTATGCCTCATGGGTTCTGTATTACACAGTGGAGTTACACATATTCAGCAGGTTTGGAGGGAAAGCTATACATATTTATGATGGTGCATGTGCAATGAGTAAACACATACATAATATATATATATCATGTTCACTTTGGGGCATGGTTTTCACATTAAAATGAGCTAGAATTTGGCTCCTCACATGAAGAGGGGAACTACAGGACCCAAATCCAACTTGCTCACAGCTTCTATAGACTAGCTGAAACTGGCATAAGGTCTACAGTTGCTTATCAGAAAAGAATGTTTGTAAGGGTGGTCATCCATCCAATCAGTTACACTTGTCTGTTTTGTAAACCAGGATTGGGAGAGGTCTGATAGCTCCTCTTGTTAGGGAGTTTAGCAAGGGTATGGTTCTGTCAACCACAGGGATTTAGGACATTGTCATTCCAGCCTAGCCCTAAACCTTCGACCAGTAGGTAAGTTTTGTCTCCTCAATCCTGGGGTCCATCTTAGTTGACAGAGTGGGGTCTATTCTGGTATCTGAGATCCCAGGACTCACAATGTTCTAAGTGCCCATACCCACATGCAATGAGTGGCCACCATATTGGATCATTCAATTCCAGCTTATCTTATTGGGGACCTTGGTGGCAGGTAGAGTTGAAATTAGTGAATAGGTTTCAAAATGGAGAAGCGAATACCTTCCATAGATGGTTCATCCAGTGGAGATTCCTTTTGTTAATGTGCTGCATCCCTCCTACTCATAATGTAATACTGGAGTTCTCTGTTGGTGTCCATGTTTGTGACTGACTGTTATGTGGCAGAAAAACTATGGTTTGGAACATTCAGAAAAAGTGAACTTAGATGAAGTTAAAAGGATAAGAAAGGAAGCTTTGAGTGTAGAAGATACTTTAATTGTCAGGATAATGAAGAGTTTGTCTAGGCCCAGCCCCACTTTTTTGAACCACACAGTGTAACACCTGCCAAGACATGTTCCTATTTTCCACTCACTATGTCTTTGGTCTTTGTTCCCCTAATCAAACTAGGAATCCATAATGGTTTCCTTTGCCTACCTGCAATGCATTATCACAAATTTATTGCCACATTTATCATCCCACAGTTTTGAAGGGCAAAAGTCCTAAATGAATTTCACTGTGTTAAAACTGGTATCAGTAAACACATTTATTCTGGAGGCTCTGTGGGGGAATCTATTCCCTGCCTTTTTATAGCTTCCAGACTTAACCTGAATTCCTTGTCTCCCGGCCTTCTTCTATCTTTGAAGCCAGCAAAAGTTAGCCAAGAATTTCTCAATTTACATCATTTGATTCTTCTATTTCTGTCTTCCCCATTTAAAGAATCTCTGCAATTCCATTGGGCCTACCCAGATAATCCAGTTAATCTCCGTAATTTAAGGTTAACTGATTAAAAACCTTAACTTCATCTCAACCTGCATTGCCTTTGCCATGTAAGGTAACGTATTCAAAGGTCCTGGGAATTAAGATGTAGATATTTAGGAAAAGAGGTCTCTTTTTTTTTTTTTTCCCAATCTCAGGCTCATTCCATTCTAATTTTTTTTCATTATCAATGCTGTTCTGTTTGCCGAAGTCGTATGTTCTGAAACCAAATGCACAACTAAAATAGTAAATGTCTGCCTCCAGAGTAGAGGTATATTTTAATTTTTTGTCAACTATTCTTAATATTTATTTCTCATTCTTATTATAGTTTACACTTATTTCCTGGACTAAAGTGATTATTGTATGTCTTAAATATTTTTTAGTTTTAAAATGAGTAGCTGATTTTCTGTATAAGACAACTATCTATATAAAATCATCTCAACCTCCCCATCAAAAATATCTTTTAACATATCTTTCTAAATTCTCCCTCATTCAGAGACTTGTAACTGTTGCATTAGAGCACAGAATGATTTTTCCCATAAGACATATGGAAGAAGTGATGCCAAGAAATATTATAACACTTTTAGTCATTTGGTAAATGTGTCAGTTTTGGGTACTGAACTACATACTAAACAGTAGATGTTCTTACTCTTAGCAACATTCCTGGAGCTTCCACATTTAGAAGAGCACATTGCTTCTTAAAATTATGTGCACAACTCATTAAATTTTAAATGAGTGTACCTTATTTTAAACAAAAGAAAATAACTAATTGCCATTTGGTGGAGCACTCTTTCAGATGCCTGTATCAGGACAGATATGCAAAAAGGTGGAACAAATTTACACAAACTTCGTAAGTCAAAATATATATACATCTAAGCATACTGAGTTGATTAAGATAAAAAATACTTTTTTTTTCTTGAGGGTTTAGAGGTAAATTTGTAGCTCACTGTAAAATAGGACATCAAATCTGCTATCAAAACAAGTACCCACAGAAACAGAAATGTAAGTTGTTTTTCTATTTTTAAATTAAAAAAATATTTAAGAGCTACTTTCTCTCTGTTGCCTAGGCTGGAGTACAGTGGCACCAGCATAGTTCATTGCAGCCTCAAACCCATGATCTCAAGCAATCCTCTCACTTTAGCTTCCTAAGTAGCTGGGGCTCATGCATGTGGCACCAGGCAGGACTGATTTTTTTATTTTTGCAGAGATGGGGTCTTGCTATGTTGCTCAAGCTGGTCACGAATTCCTGGTATCCCAACAATCCTCCTGTCTTAGCCTCCCAAAGTCCTGGGATAACAGCATGAACCACCATGCCAAGGTCAAAGTTTTTTGTGTGTGTGAGTTTTTATGTTTTTATTGTTTATATTATACCACAGAATAAAAGAGAGTATATGGCTGTTAATTTTTTTAATTAATACATAGAAAAGTCAATTGCAATATTCCTAAAATTTGTTTTTTGTTTTGTTGTGTTTGAGATGAAGTCTCATTCTGTCACCCAAACTGGAGTGCAGTGACATGATGGGCTTGGCTCTCTGCAACCTCTGCCTCCCAGTTTCAAGAAAATCTCTTGCCTCAGCCTCCTGAGTAGCTGGGACAACTGTTGTGTGCCATCACACCCAGCTAATTTTTTATATTTTTAGTACAGATGGGTTTCACCATGTTAGCCAGGATGGTCTCAATCTCCTGACCTTGTGATCTGCCTGTCTTGGCCTCCCAAAGTGCTGTGATTACAGGCATGAGCCAGTGCCCATGGCCAAAAACTTGTTTTTTAATCCAATGTTTGCTATGAGGAGTGCACCCTTGTCACAGGAGCAAAAGTGTGTTTTAAATATCAAATAAAGAGAATTCATTCCACTCATTTGTATTTACTTAGCTCCAGGGCCTCCTCATGTAACATGTGAATGCATGTTGACCTGCCAGGGTAAGAGAGAGGGGGATCAATTTGTGATTAGCCTTAGTAAGATTGCGCCTCCTTGTGACTCCTAAGGACTACATTTTTAGTGCTGCCTCCACCTGCATATAAAGTTTACTTGTGCAAAGATGAAGATGAGAGAAGATCCACTCCCAGGGGAAGGTTACAACAGATTCAGTCAATTCTTTTGGCAACTGTGCGTGAGAACTAAAACAAAGTAGCTCAGTTTGAGATCTGAGGCACAGCAGTTAACAAGATAGATGAGATTCCCAGCTCAATGGGACTCACATTATGGTGGAGAAAAATAAAATGTCACGGAAACTCACACAGAGCAGGATATCACCCATCTTGCTCTGGGAATGAAAACTTCAGCTGGAACTGGAGTGAGGAAAAGAAGTCCATCAGGCCCCAGAGGGTGGGTAGAGGGTCATGTTGAGAGGGATAGGCATGGATTTCTATCATGGTTTCAGTTGGAGGAAGGCTCCATACTCATAATGTGTTCAGATTCTTTTCATTGTTCTCCAGAATGCACTAGCAGTATTCTAAAATACCTGCCTATACTGAATGTTCACACCACGTTTTCCATTTTCCAATTGCTGAGAGCCACAAGATGTCTTCTGTAAATAAGACGTAGGTAATCTAAGTCACTCTACTAAATTTTCCCCTGAGAACACATTGCCCCCTACCTTTCAAAGGTATTGTCAAAGCTGCTGTATCTTTGTTGTTTTATGTTCAACAACTAATGCTTGTTTATTAAATGTCTTCTTTGAGCTGCATAATGCTCCAGGCATGGCAGATTCAACACTAAGAAAGTAATGCAACACTCTCACTTTCTTGGGGGTTACAGAGAAGCCAGGGTGATGGTGGTGGTAGCAGTGGTGGTGGTGACAGTAACGATAATGGTGATGATTGTAGTGATAACAGTGGTGATGGTGGTGGTGGTGGTATTGGTGATGGTGGTGATGTTGGTGATGGTTTGACGGCATTGATGGTGATGATGCTGATGATGGTGATAATTGTGGATGGTGATGATGATAGTGGTGGTGGTGATGGTGTTGGTGATGATGGTGGCAATGGTGCTGTTGATGGATGCTGATGATGATGGTGATAAAGGGTGGTTGGTCATGGTGATGGTGGTGATGGTGCTGAAGGTGGAGGTGTTGGTGTTTATGGTAGTGACAATTGTGGTTTTCTTAGTCCATTTTGTGTTGCTATTACTGAATACCACAGACTGGGTAATTTACAATAAACAGAAATGCATTTGACTCATGATTCTGGAGACTAGACATTCCAACAGCATGACACCAGTATGTGGTGAGGAACTTTGTGCAGTATAATTCCATGTTGGAGGGTAAAAGGGCAAGAGGGTTGAGCTTGCTTTTGTAACAAAGCCACTCTCAGTATAACTAACCAACTCTCATTATAATGACATTACTCCATTTATAAGGACAACATGACCTAATCACCTCGTCTTAGGCCCTACCTCCCAGCATTGATTGTACTAGGATTTCTATTTTCAGCACATGACCTTTGGGGGACACATTCAAACCGTAGCACTAGTGATGTCAGTGAGGTTGGTAGTGTTGGTGGTAGGTGGTGAAAGTGGAGGTGGCAGTGGGGTTTTGGAGTTGGGCAACAACATTGTACATTAGTATATAAGAAAAATAACATCAGTATATACTAAACAGAAAGTGGAAAATATAAAATGTAATGCAGTGGACCTGGGCTCCTACTTCAAATGAATGGCCAAGAAAGCCCTCTTAAACACAGTGACATTTAAGCCAAGATCTCAAAGATGAGTGGCCTCACCAAGGGAACCCTGTTCTCCATATCCATGATTAAGATTATGTTGTACAGTTCTAAACATTCAAGAATGTTAGCAATAGAGCATAAGCTCCTATAAAGTTTATGGTCAAAATATGAATGAGCTAGTTCTCCTATAATCTCATTTTCTCCATAAACATTTGAGAATTTTTCATGACAACATTTTCCATCACACCACTAAACTCTATACAGGGTAAAGGATTCAAATTAACATTTAACACTTATTTTAAAGTCCACTTTGTGTCTCTCTACTCAATCATCATTTCTTAGTCTTCTAGAAAGTTTTTCTGTTCCTATGAGCTTGGTGTAAGTAGAAAGCCTACTTCATTTATTCTGGCATCTTATATTATTGAGAATATCTCTGCAAAATTGTATGTCATCTATATAAAATATTTTCTTCTGGCAATTTCCTAACTATTAATTTAGCTGCCTTTGTGTGTTTTTAAATGAGGAACCAGCAGTCTAGTCTTCAGCTATGAAATGGAAAAATTACTGGGTAAGCAACTCAGTCACTCTTACTTTTTAGCCTTTGTCTTAATCCTCATTTGCCTTTCCAATCTACTTTCAACTTGACACTGCTAATTTCCTGGCAAAGTATTAATTCTAAACCTAGAGAACAAAAATTACTAAAGGTTCACTGCAGTAGTGACTGTTGGTGCCCTGTTCAGGTTCATTCTGCCATTTTATCCTTAAGGACACCTGTTGCCCATTTGAGAAGAATACTGCCGGCTAGCAGCTCAGAGCTGCACCACCTGCTCTCAGCCACATGAAAATACCTGGGAGTTTACATTTCTCCCCAGAACATCCCAGATCCTATGACTGACATGAGATTGTTTCACTGATCTATTGATAAATAGCAAACCAACCCATACCTAGTGGAATAAAACAACTACCATTTTCTTTGTTTATAAATTGAGGGGGTTGGTTGTTTGGACTGGGCACATTGGACAGAGTTTGTCCTGCTCCATGATGTATATACAGCCTCAATGGGGAAGACTCCAGTAAGTGGGAGTGACCTGAAAAACTGGAAACTGGAATTACCTAGAGATTTATTTCCTCACTTTCTTGTGCTTGGGCTGGCAAGACTCAAAATCTGGGCTCAGATGGGGCTGTTGGGAGCACCTGCACATTGCTTCTCCATGTAGCTCGAGCTTCCTTACAGCATGGCAGCCTCTAGTTACTTGGATTTATACTGTGCTTAATTGAAATTCCAGCAGTAAGTATGTCAGCAAACAAGGGACAGCCCCCTTAGCCTTTTACAATCCAGCCTCAAAAGTCACATGGTATCCAGTAAGCACATGCAAAGATCGTCAACATCACTAATCACTAGGGAAATACAAATCAAAACCACAAAGAGATTTCCTTTGCATCAATTAGCATGACTAGTATTAAAAAAAATTATCCAGAAGGTAACAAGTGCTGCTGAAAAAGTGGAAAAATGAGAACCCTTGTACTATTTGGAGAGTGTAAAATAGTGCAGCCATATGGAAAACAATTGAAACTCCTCTAAAAATTAAAAATGGGGTTATGGTATCATCTAGCAATTCTACTTTTAGATATATATACTCCAAAGAACTGAAACCAGGGTATCAAAAACATAGTTGTCCAGTCATGTTCATAGCAGCACTATTTACAATGGCCAAAATGGGGAAGCAACTCAGGTGTCCATCAATGGATAAACAAATAAATAAAATTTGGTCTACCCATACAGTAGAGTATTATTCAGCCTTAAAAGAAAAGGAGATTCTGACACATGCTACAACATGTATGTACCAGGAGGACATTACACTTAGTGAAATAAACAGTCACAACAGACAAGTTATTTAATGAATACAGTGTCTAGTTTTGCAAGGTGTACAGAGTTCTGGAGATGGGAGGTGATGGTCACTGTATAACAACACAAACTTAACACTACTGACCTGTTGATATGGTTTTCCTGTGTCCCCACCTAAATCTCATCTTGAATTTTCATGTGTTGTTCAAGGAACCCAATGGGAGGTATTTGAATCATGAGGGCAGATATTTCCCATGTTGTTCTTATGTTAATGAATAAGTCTCACAAGATCTGATGGTTTTATAAGGGGTGTTCCTCTGCACAAGCTCTTCTCTCTTTCCCTGCCATCATCCGTGTAAGATGTGACCTGCTTCTCCTTGCTTTCCACCATGATTGTGAGGTCTCTCCAGCCACATGGAACTGTGAGTCAATTAAATCTTTCTTTTGTAAATTGCCCAGTCTCAGGTATGTGTTTATCAGCAATATGAAAATGGACTAATACGACTGTACATTTAAAAATGGTGAAGATGGTAACTTTTATGTCACATGTGTTTTACAATTAAAAATTATTTTAAAGCATCATGTCATGTCTCTGTCACCATATTCTATTGTTGGAAGCAATCACTCTTCTGCCAGTATTCAAGGGCAGGGTATGCAAAACCTGTCTCTTCATGAGAAGAGTGTCATAAATTTGCTGGGGTAGATGTTTGTTTTTTAGAGATTTAGAATCTTTAGAATCTTTCTCTGTTGCCCAGGCTGGAGTGCACTGGTGCAGTCATAACTGTCTGCAGCCTCAAATTCCTGGGCTCAAGTGACTCTTGCCTCAGCCTCCCAGGTAGTTGGGATTATAGGCAGGCACTACCATGCTTGGCTAATTGTTTTATTTTTATAGTATTTAAGCAGTTGGCAGGTGTGTGAAGTGGAATGTTCCACATGCATGCATTTATCCATCCTTACTCTATGAAGCAAACTGAGTAGGTATTTCCTTGCTTTGCAGCCAGCTCTTAGGAATGAGATTATAAAGTAGCTCTCTTGCCCTTTCCACCATGTGAAAATACACCAAGAAATCACCATCTGTGAACCAGAAAGTGGGGCCACACCAGTCACCGTATTTGCCACACCTTAATCTTGAACTTTCCAGTCTCCAGAATTTTGAGCAATAAATTTATGCATAGGAATGGTGGGTCCTTGAACCTCATGCTCTGTGATTTTTGCAGGTGTTCACTGCAAGCCATGCCTGGTTAAACTACTGTGCCTTTTCTTTTCTTTTCTTTTCTTTTTAAAACTTTTTACTTCAGTAGATTTTTGGGGGGAATTGTTGGTGTTTGGTTACATGAAGAAGTTCTTTAGTGGTGATTTCTGAGATTTTGGTGCACCATCACTGAAGTAGTACACATTTTACCCAATATGTAGTCTTTTATCCATCTCCCTCCTTCCACCCTTCCCTTGAATTCCCAAAGTCCCCAAAAGTTTATTGTGTCATTCTTATGCCTTTGCATCCTCAGAGCTTAGCTCCTACTTATGAGTGAGAACATATGATATTTCACTTTTCATTCTAGTTGAAGTGAGTTGCTTCACTTAGAATAACAGTCTCTAATTCCATGCAGCCTCCTGCCAACGCCATTATTTCATTCCTTTTTATGGCTGAGTAGTATGCCATTGCAACAAAAGCTAAAATTGACAAAAGGGATCTAATCAAACTAAAGAACTTCTGCACAGCAAAAGAAAGTACTATCAGAGTTAACAGGAAACCTAGAGAATGGGAGAAAATTTTTGCAATCTACCCATCTGACAAAGGTCTAGTATCCACAATCTATAAGGAACTTAAAATAAACAACCCCCTCAAAAAGTGGGCAAAGTATATAAACAGACACTTCTCAGGAGAAGATATTTATGAAGAAAAGCTCGTCACCATTAGAGAAATACAAATCAAAACCACAATGAGATACCACCTCATGCCAATTACATTGGGGACCATTAAAAAGTCAAGAAACAACAGATGCTGGAGAGGATGTGGAGAAATAGGGATGCTTTTACACTGTTCATGGGAGTGTAAGTTAGTTCAACCATAGTGGAAGACACTGTGGCGATTCCTCAAGGATCTAGAAACAGAAATATCATTTGACCCAGCAATTCCATTACTGAGTATATACTCAAAGCATTATAAATCATTCTATTATAATGACACATGCACATTTATGTTTCTTGCAGCACTATTCACAGTAGAAAAGACTTGGAACCAATCCAAATGCCCATCCATGATAGGCTGGATCAAGAAAATGAGGCAATTATACACCATGGAATACTATCTATCCCTGGAAGCTTGATTTGGCAGGTTATGGGTGGGGACCAGGATTCTCTCTAGTTGAATCTGATGAGATGATGGATTTGGAAAAGTAAAGGTCTGTATTATTCCCAGATGGTATGAAAGCTTCTGCATTCCACTGGGGGCATGGGGTTAGGTAATCACCCTATTAATGACCCTATGATGCTCCCTGTGTCAGTATGTTTGTTTGACTTTTCTCCAATTAATTTTGCCTTTTGTGAGTTGATTTTTCAGAGCAAAAAGGGAATGTTTTCCCTTGGCATCTGCAAGGATAATAAATTTAGATGTAACATAAAAAATTTTGGAAATTTTGGGAGAATTTATATGTTTAAATATCCAGGAATTTGTCTTAGGGAAAAAAAAGGAATAGTATTGGAAGGAGGATGCAGGAGGAATGAGAGAGAAACAGAGATTGGGGAAAGTGAGGTTGAAGGAGGGTTTGTACACCTTTCACATGCTGGAGAGATACTGAGGAGACCAATTGGGGAAATATGAGCTTAGGCATTTCTAGTGTGTGCCTATTCGAGACACTGGTGAAATAATGGAATTATTTTTTAGAGCTTCTCTGGATATAGGAGATGGTTTCCATTTGAATGGAATGCTGTCTTGCTGAGCCAGGAAATAAGGCTTTCCTTAAACGGGCCTCATAGATCATCAGACTTTTGAAAAACTTGCCAATCAGTGACCTTGCTGGGTCTGCACTCAAGTATTTAGGTTGGTGCACAGGTAATTGAAGTTTTGTCATTACTTTCTTTCTTTCTTTTTTTAAATTTGATGATTTATAGTAAATTTACCAATCTGTGTGGTTATCAACACAATCCAGTTTTAAAACATTTCCATCACTCCAGCAAGACGCTGTATGCCAACTTACAGTTAATCCTTGTTCCTGTTCTCAGTCTCAGAAAATCACTATTCTCCATTGTCTTTAGAAGTTTGCATTTTCTGAACATTTTAAAAATGGA
Source organism: Pongo abelii (assembly GCF_028885655.2). Lineage (NCBI taxonomy): Eukaryota > Metazoa > Chordata > Mammalia > Primates > Hominidae > Pongo > Pongo abelii. The sequence goes on along the minus strand of NC_072009.2, from coordinate 6,020,142 downwards.
ATCATGCAATATGTGGGTTTTTGTGTGTGGCTTCTTTAGTTCAGCATAATGTTTTTTTTATTTTTTTATTATTAGTTTTTTATTAGTTTTTTTTATTATTGTACTTTAAGTTCTAGGGTACATGTGCACAATGGGCAGGTTTGTTACATAGGTATACATGTGCCATGTTGGTGTGCTGCACCCATTAACTCATCATTTCTATTAGGTGTTTCTCCTAATGCTATCCCTCCCTCAGCCCACCATTCCAACACAAGCCCCAGTGTGTGATGATCCCTGCCCTTTGTCCAAGTGTTTTCATTGTTCAATTTCCACCTGTGAGTGAGAATATGCAGTGTTTGGTTTTCTGTCCTCATGATAGTTTGCCCAGAATGATGGTTTCCATCTACATCCATGTCCCTGCAAAGGACATGAACTTATCCTTTTTGATGGCTGCATAGTATTCCATGGTGTATATGCACCACATTTTCTTAATCCAGTCTATCACTGATGGACATTTGGGTTGGTTCCAAGTCTTTGCTCTTGGAATAGTGCCACAGTAAACATACGTGTTCATGTGTCTTTATAGTAGCATGATTTATAATCCTGTGGGTATATACCCATTAAGGGATTGCTGGGTCAAATGGTATTTCTAGTTCTAGGTCCTTGAGGAATCACCACACAGTCTTCCACAGTGGTTGAACTAGTTTACATTCCCACCAACGTGTAAAAACTTTCCTATTTCTCCACATCCTCTTCAGCATCTGTTGTTTCCTGACTTTTTAATGATAGCCATTCTAACTGGTGTGACATGGTAACTCGTTGTAGTTTGATTTGCATCTCTCTGATGATCAGTAATGATGAGCATTTTTTCATGTGTCTGTTGGCTGCATAAAAGTCTTCTTTTGATAAGTGTCTGTTCACTTCATTTGCCCACTTTTTAATGGAGTTGTTTGTCCTTTTCTAAGTTCTTTGTAAATTCTGGATAATAGTCCTTTGTCAGATAGGTAGACTGCAAAAATTTTCTCCCATTCTGTAATTTGCCTGTTCACTCTGATGGTGTTTTTTCTGCTGTGCAGAAGCTCTTTAGTTTAATTAGAACCCATTTGTCAATTTGGCTTTTGTTGCCATTGCTTTTGGTGTTTTAGTCATGACGTACTTGTCCATGCCTCATTCCTGAATGGTATTGCCTAGGTTTTCTTCTAAGGTTTTAGGTCTAACACTTAAGTCTTTAATCCATCTTGAATTAATTTTTGTATAAGGGGTAAGGAAGGGATCCAGTTTCAGCTTTCTACATATAGGTAGCCAGTTTTCCCAGCACCATTTATTAAATAGGGAATCATTTCCCTATTTCTTGTTTTTGTCAAGTTTGTCAAAAATCAGATGGCTGTACATGTGCAGCTCCATAATTGTCTTCTTTCTGAGGTCCCTGTTCTGTTCCATTTTTCTATGTATCTGTTTTGGTACCAGTACCATGCTGTTTTGGTTACTGGAGCCTTGTATTATAGTTTGACATCAGGTAGCATGATGCCTCCAGCTTTGTTCTTTTTGCTTAGGATTGTCATGGTAATGCAGGCTTTGTTTTGGTTCCATATGAACTTTAAAGTTGTTTTTTCCAATTCTGTGAAGAAAGTCATTAGTAGCTTAGTGGGGATAGCATTAAATCTATAAATTTAATGCCAGTATGGCCATTTTCATAGTATTGATTCTTCTAACCATGATCATGGAATGTTCTTCCATTTGTTTGTGTCCTCTTTCATTTTGTTGAGCAGTGGTTTGTAGTTCTTCTTGAACAGTTCCTTCACACCACTTCTAAGTTGGATTCCAAGTATTGTGTTCTCTTTGTAGCAATTATGAATGAGAGTTCACTCATGATTTGGCTCTCTGTCCATCTGTTATTGGTGTATAGGAATGCTTGTGATTTTTGCACATTGACTTTGTATCCTGAGACCTTGCTGAATTTGCTTATCAGCTTAAGGAGATTTAAGGCTGAGCCAATAGGGTTTTCTAAATATACAATCATGTCATCTGCAAACAGGGACAGTTTGACTTCCTCTTTTCCTAATTGAATATGCTTTATTTCTTTCTCTTGCCTGATTGCCCTGGCCAGAATTTCCAACACTATGTTGAATAGGAGTGGTGAGAAAGGGAATCCCTGTCTTGTGCCAGTTTTCAAAGGGAAGTCTTCCAGTTTTTGCACATTCAGTATGATATTGGCTGTGGGTTTGTCAAAAATAGCTCTTATTATTTTGAGATATGTTCCATCAATACCTAGTTTATTGAGAATTTTTAGCATGAATGGGTGTTGAATTTTGTGAAATGCTGTTTCTGCATGTATTGAGATAATCATGTGGTTTTTGGCTTTGGTTGTGTTTATGTGATAGATTATGTTGATTGATGTGAATATGTTGAAGTAGGCTGGCACCCCAGGGATGAAGCCCACTTGATCTTGGTGGATAAGCTTTTTGATGTGCTGCCAGATTCGGTTTGCTAGTATTTTACTGAGGATTTTCTCATCAATGTTCATCAGGGATATTCGTCTAAAATTATCTTTTTTTGTTATGTCTCTTCCAGCCTTTGGTATCAGGATGATGCTGGCCTCATAAATTGAGTTAGGGAGGATTCCTTATTTTTCTATTCATTGGAATAGTTTCAGAAGAAATGATACCAGCTCCTCTGTATACCTCTTGGAGAATTAGGCTGTGAATCTGTATGGTCCCAGAATTATTTTGCTTGGTAGGCTATTAATTGTTGCCTCAATTTCAGAAACTTTTATTGATCTATTCAGAGATTCAACTTCTTCCTGGTTTAGTCTCCTGAGGGTGTATGTATCCAGGAATTTATCCATTTCTTCTAGCTTTTCTAATTTATTTGCATAGAGGTATTTATAGTATTCTCTGATGGTAGTCTGTATTTCTGTGTGATCAATGGTGATATCCCCTTGATCATTTTTTATTGTGTCTATTTTGTTCTTCTCTCTTTTCTTCTTTATTAGTCTTGCTAGCAGTCTATTAATTTTGTTGATCTTTTCAGCAAACCAGCTCCTGGATTCATTGATTTTTTGAAGGTGTTCTTTGGTCTCTATCTCCTTCAGTTCTGCTCTGACCTTAGTCATGTCTTGCCTTCTGCTAGCTTTTGAATTTGTTTCCTCTTGATTCTCTAGTTCTTTGAATTGTAATGTTAGGTTGTTGATATTAGATCTTTCCTGCTTTCTCCTGTGTGAATTTGGTGCTATAAAGTTCCCTCTACACACTGCTTTAAATGTGTCCAAGAGATTCTGGTACATGTGTGTTTGCTCTCATTGGTTTCAAAGAAAATCTTTATTTCTGCCTTCATTTCGTTATTTACACAGTAGTCATTCAAGAGCAGGTTGATCAGTTTCCATGTGATTGTGTGTTTTGAGTGAGTTTCTTAATCTTGAATTCTAATTTGATTGCACTGTGGTCTGAGAGACAGTTTTTTGTGATTTCTATTCTTTTACATTTGCTGATGAATGCTTTTCTTCCACCTATGTGGTCAATTTTGGAATAAGTGTGATGTGGTGCTGAGAAGAATGTATATTTTGTTGATTTGGGGTGGAGAGTTCTGTAGATGTCCATTAGGTCTGCTTGGTGCACTGATGGGTCTTGACTCTTTATCCAATTAGCCAGCCTGTGTCTTTTAATTGGAGCACTTAGCCCACTTACATTTTGTTACATGTGAATTTGATCCTGTCATTATGATGTTATCTGGTTATTTTGCCAATTAGTTGATACAGTTTCTTCCTAGCATCAATGGTTTTTACAATTTGGCATGTTTTTTCAGTGGCTGGTATAAGTTGTTTCTTTCCATATTTAGCACTTCCTTCAGGAGCTCTTGTAAGGCAAGCCTAGTGGTGACAAAATCTCTCAGCAATTGCTTGTCTGTAAAGGATTTTATTTCTCCTTCAAATATGAAACTTAGTTTGGCTGGTAATGAAATTCTGGGTTGAAAATTCTTTCCTTTAAGAATGTTGAATTTTGGCCCTCACTCTCTTCTGGCTTGTAGAGTTTCTGCCGAGAGATCCACTGTTAGTCTGATGTGCTTCCCTTTGTGGGTAACCCAACCTTTCTCTCTGGCTGCCCTTAACATTTTTTCCTTCATTTCAACCTTGATGAATCTGACAATTACATGTCTTCAAGTTGCTCTTCTCGAGGATTATCTCTGTGGTGTTCTCTGTATTTCCTGAATTTGAATGTTGGCTGGACTTGCTAGATTGGGGTTCTCCTGGATAGTATCCTGAAAAGTGTTTTCCAACTTGGCTCCATTCTCCCCATCACTTTCAGGTACTCCAATCAAACATAGATTTGTTCTTTTCACATAGTCCCATATTTTTTGGAGGCTTTGTTCATTTGTTTCTACTGTTTTTTCTCTAAACTTCTCTTCTCACTTTATTTGATTGATTTGATGTTCATTCACTGATACCCTTTCTTCCACTTGATCAAATTGGCTATTGAAGCTTGTGCCTGCATCACATAGTTCTTGTGCCATGGTTTTTAGCTCCATCAGGTCATTTTAGGTCTTCTCCACACAGTTTATTCTAGTTAGCCATTCATCTAATCTTTTTTCAAGGCTTTTAGCTTCCTTGCAATGGGTTCAAACATCCTCCTTTAGTTTGGAGAAGTTTGTTATTACTGACCTTCTGAAGCCTACTTCTGGCAGTTTGTCAAAGTCATTCTCCATTCAGGTTTGTTCCATTGCTGGCAAGGAGCTGCTATCATTTGGAGGAGAGGAGGTGCTCTGTTTTTTAGAATTTTCAGCTTTTCTGCTCTGGTTTCTCCCCATCTTTGTGGTTTTATCTACCTTTGGTCTTTGATGTTGGTGACCTACAGGTGGGGTTTTTGTGTTTATGTCCTTTTTGTTATGTTGATGCTCTTCCTTTCTGTTTGTTTAGTTTTCCTTCTAACAGTCAGGTCCCTCAGCTGCAGGTCTCTTGGTGTTTGCTGAAGGTCAACTCCAGACCATGTTTGCCTGGGTATAACCAGTGGAGGCTGCAGAACAGCAAATATTGCAGAACAGCAAATATGGCTGCCTGATCCTTCCTCTGGAAGCTTTGTACCCAAGGGGTACCTGCCTGTAGGAGGTGTCAGTCAGCCCCTACTGGGAGGTGTCTCCCATTTAGGCAACACTGGGTTCAGGGACCCACCTGAGGAGGCAGTCTGTCCATTCTCAGAGCTCAAATATCGTTCTGGGAGAAAGATTGTTCTCTTCAGAGCTGTCAAATAGGGACATTTAAGTCTGCAGAAGTTTCTGCTGTCTTTTATTCAGCTATGCCCTGCCCCCAGAGGTGGAATCTACAGAGGCAGTAGGCCTGGCTGAGCTGTGGTGGGCTCCATCCAGTTCAAACTTCCCTGGCTGCTTTGTTTACCTACTCAAGCCTCAGCAATGGCAGATGCTCCTCCTGCTAGCAAGCTACTGCTTCGCAGGTCAATCTCAGGTTGCTGTGCTAAGCATGAGCAAGGCTCCTTGGGCATGGGACCTACTGAGCCAGGCATGGAGTATAATCTCCTGGTGTGCCATTTGCTGAGACCGGTAGAAAAGCACAGTATTTGGGAGGGAGTGTCCCATTTTTCTAGGTACCATCTGTCATGGCTTCCCTTGGCTAGGAAAGGGAAACCCCCAACGCCTTGCACTTCCCGGTTGAGACAATGCCCTGCCCGGCTTCAGCTCACCCTCCATGGGCTGCACCCACTGTCCAACCATTCCCAGTCAGATGAACAAGGTACCTCAGGTGGAAATGCAGAGATCACCAGTCTTCTACATCAATCACGCTGGGAGCTGCAGACCGGAGCTCTTCCTGTTTGGCTATCTTGGAACAGACCCTGCCATTACTTCCAATGGCAAAAACTGCAATTACTTGTGCAACAACTTAACCTTCAGCTCTTTGTTTCCTGAATTGCAATTATTTGTCCATCAGTCAGAGCTGTCCTCAGCACCTCACCTTCGTCCCCTGACTCCCATTGCAGACAGTTTGTCTTCTCAAGCTTATTATTATAACTGATGCCAAAAGGTGAAGACTTCTCATGTCTTCAGCACCCAGGGTAGCAAGATGCAAGACCATTTAAAATGTTAATAGTGTGTCTGTAATACACACACAACCACATATAGCACCATCTTTATGAAGGCTTAAGATGATGTTGTCATTTTCCTTGTCATTTCCATGGGAAGCTGCTCTTCATCCCACAGGGAAGGCCCCAGTTCCCTATCCAAAGTGGCATCAAGGAGATGCTCTAACAAAAAATGAAATGTAATTAGGGACCTGCTGTTCCTATTTGAACGCTTAATATCAGCCTCATGGTTGGCACTATCCATCTCAGATGCCAGCCAATGTAGCAAAGTGTGTAGGTGATCCCAGTGTCTGAACCCAGCCCACAGTTGGCTAGCTCATTCCCCCTGTGTATTAGGAATTGAACATGGGATTGTATCCTCACCTTGGACCGGCCACTGAGAGGTGTCCCAGTGCCATTGTGAGAGGCAGCCTGCTGGGTTTTGAGAATGGCACAGCCAGTTCACACACATGTCTGCCAGAATCAACAGGGAAGGGGCTTTCCAGCTTTTCTCCTGACCTTCAGCATGTGGAGAGAGGTCCTGAGGAGAGAGGAGTGCTTGATGAAGCTCTCAGAGTCTTTTGCATCCACATGGCCAGTATTTTAGCTTTTCTAGCTGCAAATGGTATTCCTGCTCAAATACATGTCCTTTTATTATATAAAAAAAGTGAAGTGTTCCTTTTTTGTTGAAATGGCCAGTATATGGGAAAGTTCTTTTTGCTTTGGAACAAACTGATAGGGAAGAAAAATCATCCCAATGGGCCACCTCAGCTGGTATCTAACTCCTTTGTAACCTAGAAATAATTGGAAGAAAGGGCTTCTGCTTAGACTAGAGATCCTCAGAAACTAAAATGCATATAGTGTTCAACACACAAATGCCTTTAATGCACCCCCCCTAGTTTCTATCACATTGCCATCCCAATTACTCAACACTACCAGAGATGTGTTCTGTAGAATTGTCATGAACTGTTGGTTAAACTGAGATGCTTTAAAGTGTCAATTGCAAAAGTTTGTTGCTTCAAAATTGCTCAAAACTATTCACATGCAAACTTAGTGGGTGGGCTTTCATGTGTATCATTAATCCATGTCTTAGTGATTTATTATTATCCATATAAGCATGACATATCCATATGAGTGTGTCAAAACTACAGCTATAAATGCAGATGTGCATATTGGTGTTGAGAATGGAACCAGCAACAGCTTGCTATGATTTTTGAGGACATTCACTGGAATGCTGCATTCACAAAATGCCTGTAATCCTTCCTCAATTTCTGAAATGTGCTGCAAATTCATAAAAGCAAGTGAAGGATAGGCGACTAATTTTCAGGACAATATAATATGGCTGATTTTAGGCAAAATCAATTACAGCATTATAGACAGAATTGTTCTTTGCTCAAGTGGTTTTCTCATCTGCCTGCAAAATCATTTTATCCCAGGCCAGGCGCAGTGGCTCACGCCTGTAATCCCAGCACTTCGGGAGGCTGAGGCAGGCGGATCACGAGATCAGGAGATTGAGACCATCCTGTGAATGGTGAAATCCCGTCTCTACTAAAAATACAAAAAAATTAGCTGGGCATGGTGGCGGGCGCCTGTAGTCCCGGCTTCTGAGGAGGGAAAATGGCATGAACCCAGGAGGCGGAGCTTGCAGTGAGCGGAGATCGCGCCACTGCATTCCAGCATGGCAGACAGAGCAAGACTCCATCTCAAAAAAAAAAAAAAAAAAAATCACTTTATCCCTTCCCGTTGTTAGCATCCTGGGCTTTATTGGTATCATTCAAACCATTTCATCATCATTAACAAACTGGACTGTGGGCACCATCTCGGTCACGTCGGTACTTTCCTCTGCCTTCCTTCTGCTGGTACTGAGATAAAAGAGGAATTCTGTCTTCTACTTTAAGAATCCATACTGAAGGAAGGGCATGGTCCGAAGTTCACAGCTGTTTTATCCATACCAAGAGAAGTACTGAGGGCAAAGATGATGCAGCACATGATGATCTCAGAGCCCCTCTGTATGTGTTTGAGATGTCTGCCCTTACCAATACTGCATGGAGTACATCTTGTCTCTCAGGCTCTGGATTCATGAAACAGAGCTGGGAAAATAGAGCTGTGGAAATGGCTAAGACTTGATTTAAAGGTAAAATTAAAACTAGGAGTACAGCAAGGGTAAGATTTCCCATGGTAGCTACATGATGGGCTAAATGTATCCTCAAGTTTTCTCTGTAGAAGTTGGTCCCATTCCTAATCAAAAAGTGATCCACAGGTCCAGTCAATAAGGCAATGGGAGCAGTCTCTTGACTGCAAAACATATTCAGATGTTAGAATCACTATGGAGCACGTGCATTTGATTCTGGTCTCCACTGCCAGAACCCCTGGGTTCAAAATTTGACACTGCCAGGAACTGCTCATTTGAAGAATTACAGCAGTGTCCTGGGCTTCTATTGCTTTCTCTCTGAAATGAGGGTATTTAGAGCATGCTATTGTTTCTGGAATATTACATATGAGTAAGGGAGGGATTTCCTCTTCGGGACAAGAAGGAATAACATAGACTGGCTTAACTCTCCTAACTGAAACAACCAGAAAAACAAACAAAATGTATGAAAGAGTGGTTTCATGAGTCTAGAAACAGGGCAGTGAAGGACAGTGCTCCCTGAGAGCCAGGAAACTAAGAAGGTGAGCACCATGTTTGACACAGCTGACTGCCTTGACAGGGCTGTAGGGCAAACAAACCACTGGGGAAAGAACCATCTGAAATAGAGAAAACAGTGTGTGGTGCTCACACAGGGCTGGAAAGAGTGTCTGTTTCCAACAGCCAGACTATAAAAAGCCTTGTAATTCAGAAAGGTCTTGTGTGAATACTGGGGAATATTTAGCGCCAGGCTGAGTCCTGCTCTGAATCTTCCTAATGATTCACAATAGCAAGGCTCCAACATGCCAATTGTCTCCAAGTAACTTAACCTAAAGTGAGCAGATCGTTCAAATATATTTGTAGGAATACAAAAATATCTGGCATACAAGAAGATTCATAGTGTTTGGCATCCAATCAAAAATGTCTAGGAATGCAAAGAAGCAGGAAAAACTCATCAGCGGACACTGACCCCGAATGGATGCATATGTGAGATCATATTTTTGGGCCTCAAGATTTTGCCCTTTGTTTGCTTCTCAAAGTCTTGTGGTTTTAGGTTTTATATATAGGTCTATGATCTATCTTGAGTAACATTAGGATGCATGTATGTTTATTTATGTGTATTATTTGTAGGCATGAACTGAAGTTCATTTTTTTGCATATGAATATCTAGTTGTTCCAGCACCATTTGTTGAAAACATTATCCTTTTTTCACCGAATTGCTTTGCACATTTGCCAAAATCAGTTGTGCATATATGTGAGTCTATGCTGTTCCATTGATCTAATTTGTCTATCTTTATGCCAATACCACACTCTCTTGATTATTCCAGGTTTCTAACACAACTTGAAATCAAATAGCATTAGTCTTTCAATGTTGTTCTTTTTTTTTTTTCAAAGTTTAACATCTTAACTTTATTAGGTCTTCCAACAAATGACCAATTTATATCTCCTCATTTACTTACATCTCCTTTTATTTCTCTCAAGAATTTTTTTGTAGTTCTCAGGGTACAGCTCTTAAACCTTTCAAATTTGTTCCAGAATATTTCATATTTCTGATGCTATCAAAAATGGCATTAATTACTTTAAATTTTGATTGTTCAACTAGTACATAAAAATAGTACATTATTTTTGTATATTGAACTTGTGTCCTGTCACTTTGCTAAACTCAATTTATAATAGTTCTAATAGCTTTTCTGGATATTCAAATTGGATTTTTGATTATGCTGTCTATGCATAAAGATGGCTTTACCACCTCTTTTCTAATCTGAGTGCCTTCTATTTTTATTTTCTTAACGCAGTAGTTCTGATTGCTAGTAAAATGTTGAATAGAATGGGGAAAGTGTGCATTTGAATTTTGTTCCTGAATTTAAAGAAAAGTATTCAGTTTTTAACATTAACAAGAATTTTAGATTTTTAGTAAATGCCTTTATCAGGTTTGTTGAAGGAGTTCCTTTCTATTCCTAGTCAGCTGTAGGGTTTTAATCAGGGCTGGAGATTGGGTTTTTAAAAAGTTCTTTTTCTACATTTGCTGAGATGACCACGTTGCTTTTTGTTTTTGCTTTTCCCTCTATCTTAGTTTGACAATATTGTGGGTAACACTGATTGGTCTTCAAATGTTTTGAAACAATATTATATTTCAAATTACTTCTTACTTCTGTGACATAACCTAGGCTTCTTTGTCTGAGTGTCTGTGCATGATTAAATAGATCACAGTATCACATTCTGCCAGGACCCACATGGCTGCAATGTATTCTTTTACTAGCAGAGTAGCACCTGAATCCGTTCAATGCCTCAGAGGTGATGGAACTGAGCAGGAGAGAATCTGCTTGGGCATGAAGGGCTCCCTTAGAAAACAGTGTGATTGCAGTTTGTGTTCTTGAGTGTAATTACCTAGGAGGATTTTTTCAGTCTTCTGTAAGGAGGAAGACAGTGTTCCCCACTACTCAGAGAACTGTTGTAGGTGTTCTTCCTGCTTTTTTAAAAACTGAGAGCTGTGGCCAGCCTGTCAGAGCACATCCTCTTCTCTCGGGCACATTCAGGATTTGCTTACTGCTCTGTTCACCTTGATAGAAGTTACTCTTCTCTGTCTGCATATAAATTAACGCCATTCACTGGAATTTCTATTTCCCAAAATTCCACTTCTGTCTTAAAGTCTTTTCTAAGCATGGCTTCTCTCTACATATTTGGTGCACCCTTCAGTGATTACAAAGATACTCCAAAGTCCTGCCATGATGCTGAACAAAATTCAGATGTAGCAAAAGGGATCAATGAAGGCAGCAAAGGATTATCATTGTGGGGATGTAGTACAACCTCCCAGCTGTGAAGCCTTGCACACATCACTGCATATATCTGTGCTTGACTTTCCTGAACCTGAATTACTCAGTGAACACGGTACCTTGCAGTTTGAATGACCCTCAAGCTCTCAGAACTTCTCCAACTTTAAAGCACCCTATTCTAAGAGAGAACTGTATTTGTTAACCCCAGGGGAGACAAGCTTGTCACTTCAGACTTCCCCTTATTTAAAAAGGTAATTTGTGCTAATTCTCCAGTACATAGCACTTAAGTCAATTCATCACACAAAGACCATTAGGCGTAAAGTGATAAATACACTATGTCAACTTTGAACATTTATTTAGCACTTTTCCCTGTAAAAACTTCAGATTTCTCAGGTCAGCAAAGAGAGGCTTTTGTTTAATCATTTTGCATCATCAGATGTCAATTTGCAGGGTGGAGTACACATCATTTAGGAAAAGGTGAAAGGGAAGGTAGGCACACCTCACTTAACAGAGATTTCTGCTGAAGCCTTAAGTTAGAGTGTTTGTCTTCCCCATAAGCCTTCTGGCTTTTAGAGAACAGAAATTTCTTATTCTTATATTAAGCTCGGGGAGGACTTCTAAATTGCATAACCTCTCAGAACTATAAATGTGTATTGTTTCTCTTTATCTCGACCTTCCAAGGGCCCCAGCTGCCTGCCCAAGGCTTCATTATCCTTGCAACAATCATGGCACAGTAGTGATGGGAAGAAAAGCTGCTAGCTCAGTGCTCCTTGCCTACAGGGAAAGGTGCTGATTCCTGTTGCAAATCAGACCCACTATCAGAGGCCCATCAAGTCACAGTGTTCCCTTCCCTGCTGTCCCTTGGGCCTGCAATGTCAAAGACATGGCAGAAATGCCACTATTCACTACTCCTCTACTTTGGCCAGATGCACTGATGGATCATTCAATTCTTCAACACAGATGTGTGCCCTCAGCTCCTTCTGACAGAGTGCCAGATATCTGAAGTCACCTTTGCAGTTTGGGAAGTGGCCCCCAGCATCCACCCAGTGCACCTTCCTTGATCTTGTCCATGGTGCTGAGATTCTGTGTGGCCCCCATGCTGATGATCTCCCTCTGTGGGTCTCCATCCAGGGTGATGCCTGCCCTCCTACCACCTGTGAACATTTGGTAATATCTAGAGACATTGTTGGTTTCCATCATTGGGAGCAGGTGCAACTGGCATGCAGTGGGAAGAGGTCAGGGACGATACTACACATCCCACGTTGCATAGACCGCCTCCCACAGCAAAGAATGATCTTCCTAAATGTCAGTAGCACCAAGGCTGGGGAACCCTTGTGTGTCTGACAAGGAAACCTGGGATTCTCTCTCCTCTAGGATTGGACTCTGTCCCATGGTGCTGTCTGCAATGACTGGGATTTTGATACCTAAATCTTCCCTGAGGAAGAAATCTTTCCTCAGGAAACTTAATTATCCTGCCAATGCTCACCAGCTGGAGTTTGACTTCATATTTTTGTTGGTTTCCTGGAAACCTCTCATTGTATTCCCTCAGGTATCTACGATACTCAGACCATTCATGTGTATGGCACACTATGTTTAGCTTGCACAGCATCTCATGCTGGAACCATTTACAGCAGATCGCTTCAGCTCATTCTCCCATCACAGGCCTGCTCCCCTATGCCTAGTTACCAGCAGGTCTCCCAGTTGAGCCTGCTGCACCAGGATAAAACTGTGGCTACGAGCCAACACTGAACACTGCCACCTGCAGAAGCTGGCTCAAGTGCTGCCTGCTAACAACCGAATAAGTAAACTTTTGCTGCAGAACCAACCATGTATGCAGGTCTTCTAATATCTTTCTGAGCTTATCCTAAGAGAGCTTTTTCACACATCATTTGCAAAGCAGGAAGACACATATATGTCTTAAGTAGAATATATATACACAGAGAACATATATTCTATAAACAGAATATATATATTCTCAATAAAGGGAATATATTATTTATAGACTTTATATATAGACACTATTATTCTATATATAGCATATATAGAGAAGTCTATATATTGTCCTAGCAAACTCAGACTTATTATTCTATATATAGTCAATATATATTATTAACAGACTACTATTATGAATAGTCTACTATTATTAGTAGTCTACTATTATTAGTAATAATAAACTATATATGGAATGAAATATAGTCATCAAAGATTTAAGGTTAATTTGTCTTCATGTTCTTTGTCAGACAATGATCTGTAGATAAGTACTACAATGTTGTCATGTTGCATATGTAAACACTATTTGATGTTTGTTTAAACATGAACTTTAAGTAATGTTGTAAAAATGACTACTGTGGTATGTGTGTATTTTATTGCTAATTAGTACTTTTGTTTATATTATTCATCGATCCATCCCTCTGTCCATCCATCTCTATCTCTACCTCTATCTATCCCTGCTATCTGTCTATCTATCTATGTATCATCTATCTCTCTATCTATGTATCCCTGCCTTCCTCCTGCTCTCCGTTCATCCAAGCATCCACCTGCCCAAATCCACCTACCTACAAGTAAGCTAGATGCTGTGCTGCATTGCCTTAAGTAATTAATAGTGCTGATGTGGGGGTCAATATCTCCTGTACACTGCAGTTCCATGGTTTTACTGAATTAATAGTGCTGTGAAAATCAAACTATAAAACCATTACTGATATAAACATGTTTATAACAAAATACTCTAGAGTTACAAGATAGGTAATGAATGAACTGCACCCCTAAATTGATTCTCTCACCTGTAGAGAAAAGCCTTTGAAAAAGTTTAGGACTTAATGACTTGGTTGGGGGTGGGCAGGAAAGCTTCCTAATGAATTCTCTGTGTCATTTTATTCATAAAAAGTACATGGTGGGCATTCTTAGCATGCATATCAAAGTGTATGAATGTAAATTAAGCGGTGAACAAAAGACTTTAAGACAGCTCATAAACCTTCCTGATTTCCTCTTTTAATGGTGCAGATATCATGTCCACCATCTGTCAGACAGCAGTGAAAATCCAGCAAGGCCCTGAAAGGTACTGACTGTCTTAGAGTCAAAAACAAACCTCAAGTTTCTAGATGGTCACTGGAAATCATTTTCTTTTTCCACTTCCTCTGAGTAAAATATGTTAATTCATTTTCCATAGTCTTCTGCATGAGACTCATGATCTGCAGGTGTGACAGGATGCTCTATCAGTTTTGTGTGTTTAGAGGGACACTATGACTTCAGACAGATTCAGGAAGATTAGCTATGTACAGGAATAAAATGCTCTAACCTGTAGAGCAGCAAGTAGTGTTTATTTTCAACAACACATTTGATTATAGAAAAAACACATTTAGTTGCCTTAGATGAGACCTGCTTGTGGTATGCTTGCTGTGTAACATGACTCCATACACTGTTAGGACAGCAAAAGCACAGTGCAGTTTTGCCTGCCTTTGAGAGAAGCTACAGAGGAGGCTTCCCCAAACAGGATTATCGTGGCACAAAGAGAGTGCCTTTGCTGGCCTGTGTGAGTGATTTTTCCATGTCATCTCCAAATGTGCCATGTAGAAGAAGCTGCCATTTATAATGAGAACTGATAAACAAAGAGAAAAATGCCTAAGGAATTCATTGGACCTGAAGGGGATTAAAAAACTTCATGATTAAATGAGCTAGTGGCTGAGTTAATGAGCTGTCTATATGGTGAGCACATGGCAGCTGGCAATGCAGAGGCCTCTCTTTGGTCCTCTCCTTGGTCCTTTCCATCCCAACACCAATTGTGCATGGCCCAGCAACCTACTCAACAGGAGATGAGAGGCCTTTAAAAGAGGAATAGTGGACCAGGGATTCATCCATCAGTATTTCTTCCACACAAAGCACAGGGCACAGTGCCATCTTAGAATTATTCCAGTCAAGCATAAGGAAGATATTTGAAGGCAAGGCATGTGAAGAGTAATTATGAGAAGATGGAAGTTCATTCTTTTCTGAGATTTGCTGTTTTTCTCTTGCATTTAGTGAAATTATTTATTCACTTCTTTGCATTTGATAGAATGCAGAAGGGCCCCATGCCTCTACTTGGTGTTTTCCCAGAGACCATGGTGCCCCAGGAATGGCTCAGCTCTGGCATAATCCTGCAAAACAGTACAGGGACTCATATGCATGCAATCTGTCTAGGTCTCTGTGGGGCAGTGAACTTGAAATCAACACAGCAATGCCCCAAGTTCTCCAAGAATGACAAGCTGCTCTCCATCAGAGGTAGAGAGACTCTGCTGCCAACAGTAATCCCTGGAAACTAGTCTGGAGGAACACAGGCAGCTATGCGTCTGTCAAGAAAACAGAACACTGACTGCGCTGTGACCTGGCCAAAGCACAGCTCCACCTCCTATCAAAGCTGATGATGCACCCAAGGGGAGGGGAGAGCCTGAAAGTGGAAAAGACAGCCTCTCTGTCAGCATCTCTGCAGCTGTAGTGGCAGGAGATAGAAACAGGGATCATGAGAATAGGTGTCAGATTGGGTTTTGTGCAATAACACAGAAGGGGAGTGCCTTCTGCATTTGCGGGGAAACTACAGGAAAAGAAAAAGAAGGTGATATGGTTTGGCTGTGTCCCTACCCAAATCTTATCTTGAATTGTAGCTCCCACAATTCCCACATGTTGTGGAAGGGAGCCAGTGGGAGGCAACTGATTCATAGGGGTGGTTTTGTCCCATGCTGTTCTCATGATAGTGAATAAGTCTCATGAGATGTGATGGTTTAATAAGGGAGAGATTCCCTGCACAAGCTCTCTTTTTGCCTGCTGCCATCCATGTAACACGTGACTTGTTCCTCCTTGCCTTCCACCATAATGGGAGGCCTCTCTAGTCATGTGGAACTTTTGAGTCCATTAAACCTCACTGTGAGTCCATTAAACCTCTTTCCTGTATACATTACCTAGTCTCAGGTATGTCTTTATTAGAAGTGTGAAAACAGACTAATATAGAAGGCCACGCTATAGCTGGGAATGTAGGGTTTCTTTGCCAATAGTTTTTAGGAACTGAAAATAAAGAGCAAGAAATAACTACTAAATTCAAGTTAAATAAGAAACGACATCGGTTATTATTAAAACTAAATGCCAGTGTGTGCTCCTAAATCACTTCATATTCTGGCATCTTTCAGTGATAAAATGGCACATACACAAAAGGTTCAATAAAAGTTTATGGAGGGGAATTGAGTCCCTTGGTATGAATCTGTTTCTTTACCTACAGAATCAGTGACTGGATTCTGTGTCTGTTGGCTCCTGCTTCTGTATATCATGCGTTCATAGCCTCTGATTTGGGTGTGAGGACAGGGAAGGAGTCTATGTTCTCAGGCTGGAAATGAGACTTTGAAATCAACACAGAAGCTACTACCTACAGCCTCAATTCAGGAAGGGAAGAAATGTACAAATGATGACAAGGGAGGTTTTCAGAAGAGAGGGCCTAAGTAGTGGATGGATAAAGGAAGTTGCTGGCTGCAGACGGCATGTGAGGAGAGAGAATCCTCATGCAATGAGAAGCTTCAAGATTGGCTGAGGGACTCTAGGGTGCCTGGAGTGACAGGAGCAGGCTGAAGGAGAATGTGGGAAAATGGAGTGTTCGCCATGTTTTCAGAGGTGCTCATGACTTCCAGGCAGTGCAGATTCATGAGCCTGGGGCTCAGACAAGCAGCAGGGTCCCCAAGAGTAGACTTAGGATGGGAGAACCTCTACTGAGACTCCTAGTAAGTGTGGCCTGGCTGAACTTTTACATAAAGTTTTCCCCAGGCCCTTTTCCAGACCACTGGGCCCAGGACTCTGTAAGTGTCCAGAAACCAAGATTTGAGTCAGGCATAGTGATTAGAAGTAGCAGATAAGATCACCCAGGAGGATGGGAAAGAGTGAGATGAACATCAAGAACAACACCTGCACACACACAGATGATGACATTTGGGGACTGATGAACTGAGTTCCCAGGTGAGAGGAAGTGCAGAGAGAAACAGTGGGAGCAGTTGACGAGGGTGGATGGGCATGGTGTAGCCAGCAGAGGGAGACGCTGCAGAGGAGCATGGGAAATGGATGTCTGTGGTATCAGCAGTCAGGAGTGGCAGATGCTAGGATGAAATGCCCCCCGAGGCAAGGTAAGAAGGCAAGGATACAGTCAGAAACAGGGATTGTGGCACCTGGCAGCTAATTTGGGAACAAGACTGAGGGACGCCAAGGTTGTCTGGGAGAGCAAGATGCCCCAAGGCTAGTGTTCTGGACATGGACGTAAGGCAGGACCTGAGAACCAGGGGCTGGGCACCTCAGGGTCATTTAGAAATAAGGATGTCATGTGTGCTCGGCAGGCAGAGAGTCTCTTGTTGGTGCTGGGTGCTGGGCATTCAGAGGAAGGGCAAGGGAGTGACAGTGGGGTGTTGGGAAGAGGCAGATGGGGTGCCCATGGGCTGCAGAACATACCACAGTGGCATGAGGGTTATTAGAGCTGGCACAAAGGTTATTAGAGCTGAAGAGAGTGAGCATCAAGTACAGGAACAGGAGGCTTCTGCACTTCCTTCTTTTTCTAAGGAAAGCCTTCCAGAAGAATTCAGTCTTCCGCCCTCATACATCCAATGCTCAGGAGTTTCACACCAGGAAAGTGTGAGTCTTATCACCAAAGATAAGAAGTCAGCACCTGTCCCACCTGGATGAGAAATTTTCCCAAAAGATGTTGTCATAAAATTATCTTATCCTCCATCTCCTAAGGGCCCACTTGTTTTTCCTAAAAGTCATTTATTCTTCTACTCATCCTTCTACTCCTTTCCCATTCATGTTAAGATAACATTCAAGTCCCAATTCTAATTGCCTCTTTGAGTCACATTTTTCTCTGCACTCCTTGAATGTATGTAAATATAAATCTACCTTTACTCTTGATAGTCTGTCTTTTGTTAGTTTGATTTACAACACCCCAATCACTGCACCTAAGAGGGTAGAGGAAATACTATTCCTCTGATAATGGAATTTGGTTAAAGCAATTGCTGTCATGCCAGGAAACTCATTAGGGACACGAAGCCCAAAGGCAAGTTCAATGAGAGAAAAGAAGTGTAGGGGGAGTATCTGTGAAGGCCATTACTATCATTATGGTTTTTCAAATAATAAAATAAGGGAGAAAGGGCAATTAAATAAGACCGAGGACAAGTGTCCAGAGGCACCTGTATTTTGCTCAGTGATTGTGGGCGACAGGAGGAAGTGGCCTAGAGGCTGGAACAAGGAGGCCCACAGAGGATGGGATACAATGAAACAATGGCAAGTGACTCTCCACATCCTCTGTAGCAGCTCCAGTGGGGCTGTGCCCTTAACTCAGTGTTTCAGGGTAAGAGGCTGATTCAAGGAATATTTGATCTCCCAAAAACCAGAGGCATAGGAAGGCTCAGCTGGTTACCAAATATTAACCTTTTTTTTTTTTTTTTTTTTTTTTTTGAGAAGGAGTCTTGTTCTGTTGCCCAGGCTGGAGTGTAGTTGTGCCATCTGGGCTCACTGAAAACTCTGCTTCTCAGCTTCACGCAATTCTCTTGCCTCAGCCTCCTGAGTAGGTGGAATTACAGGTATGCACCACCAGGCCCAGATAATTTTTTTATTTTTAGTAGAGATGAGGTTTCACAAGGTTGGCCAGACTGGTTTCAAACTCATGACATCAAGTGATCCACTGTAATCCCAAAGTTTGGGATTATAGGCGTGAGCCACCTTGCCCAGCCTAAATATTAACTTTAAAATGGACATAAGTAATATACAGGTATTTGTTCTCCATTATTGTTGGAGAAAAGAAGTTCCAGTTACAAAAGTCAGCTCGAACTGATAGACCGCCTGCTCCTGTATGCCTTCGTTTGGGACATATGCAATGTATGACAAGGATAAGTCAAGATTAAACTTTGGGTGAGTTTCACATGAAGTTACAGGTATTAGAAATATATACATATATATATACACACACACACACACACACACACACATATATATTTTAACTAGCTACATCTTTTTTCACTTTTTTTTTAAATCTAGGAAAGAGTCATAGAGATGCAAAATGTTCTTCAAATTTGGTACAAGTTGATATGAAAATATGGCCCAGTGACAATTTTCTTATATTAATTTCACTTTCTCCTAAGCCGCCTCTAAATTTTGTCATTACTCATGTTTTCTAATTGAACTATAAGTTCCTTGAATCACACCGGACACTTCCTCCTCCCTTACCACCTATTTCTAATCTGCCACACCATACTCCACTGAGTTATAAAACAAACATGGCCAATATGTCCTCCTGAGAACTTCCAGTAAGCTCAAATGCCTACCGCACCATGTGTAAACTTTTCTACTTTGTTTCCAAAGTCCTCAGGATTGATTCTGTGTTGGCTGCTCTCCTGTTAGCTCATCCCACCCTCTGTTCCTTCTCTGTAAAAACCTTGAGCATTTATCTCAGGGCCTGTGCCATCCCCAGTTCCCCTATCACGTTCTAATTACTGTCTGAGTGAACTTTTGTTCTTTCTCTGTCACAGTGGGTAGAGCTACCTCCCCCAACATTGCAACATAAAGATGGTTCAGCTTACAGCAGAGTTGAAAGAATTTCACACAATACTCATATCCCCACACAACCACCCAGACTGCTCCCTTTTCTTTTTCTCTTGAGACAGAGTCTCCTTCTGTCACTCATGCTGGAGAGCAGCGGTATGATCTTGGCTCACTGCAACTTCTGCCTCCCAGACTGGTGATTCTCCCACCTTAGCCTCCTGAGTAGCTGAGACTACAGGCATGTGCCATCATGCTGGCAACATTTATTATTATTGTAGAGACATAGTTTTGCTGTGTTGCCCAGGCTGGTCTTAACTCCTGAACTCAAGTGATCCTCCCACCCTGGCCTCTCAAAATGCTGGGATTACAGGCATGAACCACTACCTGTAAGACTGTACTCTTAACAAGGTGATAGCATAATAGTTTGGGGTGTGAGTCAAAATGTCTAAAGGTTCATGAAATGAGCCCAGTCTACATATTTATGTAGACTTAGACCTCTTTTATTAAGAAATATGCAGGTTTCAGGGAAAAAATAGAATCTACCACATCCCTTATGTACGAATTGTGAATATTACCTCACAACTTCAATCCTGGTATTCAAAAAAAAGGAAAAAACATATCGAATATACACAAAACTTAAGCTGGTGAAATTAGTCTACTCTACCTATTTGTGAACTTTAACATAACTCGCTTGAAAGCTGAACAGAAAAACAAAAACAAAAATAATTTTTTAAAACCCTGAAATTCCGCTCCTAAAACAAGATTAACATAACAGAAAAATGAAAACACACAAAGTAGTGATGGCTAGGCTTTAAAAAATTTATGTCCAATTTATGGTTTTACTTGTAATAAATATCAACCATAGAAATGATACATAAGCAATGCCGTAATTTTTGTTTTGCAACAAAGATGGCATTTTTGTGCCTGGGAACAGAGAGCCCTAGGGTGCCTTCCAGCTTGGTCTCTCAAGTCCCTGCCAGCCAAGGAGTATGCTCACACTCACAAGTCTCAGGGCCTGGCATTAGGCCCAAGGAGGCTCACTACTCACAGGTCTCTGGGCTTCAGAGGATGTGCTGGCAGAGGCAGCACCCTCAGGCAGGTGCTTTCACTCAGTGAGTGCTCATTAGACTGAACGTGGGTCCTGGAGGACTTCTGACAATGGCCTTATAATTGCTTTAATTAATTAATTTATTTATTTTTAATTTATTGTACGTTACATTCTCAGATGCATGTGCAGAACGTACAGGTTTGTTATATAGGTATACATGTGCCACGGTGGTTTGCTGCATCCATCAACCATGATCTACATTAGGTATTTCTCCTAATGCTATCCTTCCCCTGGCCCCCAACCCTTGACAGGACCCAGTGTGTGATGTTCCCCTCCCTGTGCCCATGTGTTCTCATTGTTCAGCTCCCACTTATGAGTGAGAACATGTAGTGTTTGGTTTTTCTGTTCTCGTATTAGTTTGCTGAGAATGATGGTTTCCAGCTTCATGATGTCCCTGCAAGGGACATGAAGGACTTGAACTCATTCTTTTTTCATGGCTGTATAGTATTCCATGGTATATATGTTCCACATTTTCTTAATCCAGTGTATCATTGATGGACATTTGGGTTGGTTCAAGTCTTTGCTATTGTCAACAGTGCCACAATAAACATACGTGTTCATGTCTCTTTATACCAAAATGATTTATAATCCTTTGGGTATATATCCAGCAATTGGATTGCTGGGTGAAATGGTATTTCCAGTTCTAGATCCTTAAGGAATTGCCACACTGTCTTCCACAATGGTTGAATTAATTTACACTCCTACCAACAGTGTAAAAGTGTTCCTGTTTCTCCACATTCTCTACAGCATCTGTTGTTTCCTGACTTTTTAATGATCACCATTCTAACTGGCATGAGATGGTATCTTACTGTGGTTTTGATTTGCATTTCCATAATGACCAGCAATTATGAGCTTTTTTCAATGTTTGTTGGCCACATTGACGTCTTCTTTTGAGAAGTGTCTGTTCATGTCCTTTGCCCACTTTTTCATGGGGTTGTTTGATTTTAATCCTGTAAACTTGTTTAAATTATCTGTAGATTCTGAATATTAGAACTTTGCCAGATGGATAGATTGCAAAAATTATTTCCCATTTTGTAGGTTGCCTTACAACTCTGATGGGAGTTTCTTTTGCTGTGTGGAAGCTTTCTAGTTTAATTACATCTCCTCTGTCACTTTTGCATTTTTGTGCCAGTGCTTTTGATGTTTTAGTCATGAGGTCTTTGCCCATGCCTATGTCCTGAATGGTACTGCCTAGGTTTTATTCTAGGGTTTTATGAGTTTAGGTCTTATGTTTAAGTCTTTAATCCATATTGAGTTAATTTTTGTATAAGGTGTAAGACAGGGGTGCAGTTTTAGTTTTCTGCATAGAGCTAGCCAATTTTCCTAACACCATTTATTAAATAGGGAATCCTTTCCCCATTGTTGTTTTCATCAGGTTTGTCAAAGATCAGATTATTGTAGATGTGTGGTGGTTTTTCTGAGGCATCTGTTCTGTTTCATTGGACTTTGTATCTGTTTTGGTACTAGTACCATGCTGTTTTAGTTATTGTAGACTTGTATTGTTATTTAACATCAGGTAGCATGATCCCCCCCAGCTTTGTTCTTTTTGCTTAGGATTGTCTTGGCTATATGAGCTCTTTTTTGGTTCCCTGTGAAATTTAAAGTAGTTTTTTTCTAATTCTGTGAAGAAAGTCAATGGTAGCCTGATGGGTATAGCATTGAATCTACAAATTACTTTGGGCAGCATGGCCATTTTCATGATATTGACACTTCCTATCCATGAGTATGGAATATTTTTCCATTATTTGGTTTTCTTTTATTTCATTGAGCAGTGGTTTGTAGTTCTCCCTGAAGAGGTCCTTCACATCCCTTGCAGGTTGTACTCCTAGGTATTTTATTCTCCTTGTTGCAATTGTGAATAGGGGTTCACGCATGATTTGGCTCTCTATTTGTCTATTACTGGTGTATAGTAAAGAATATGATTTTTTCACATTGATTTTTGTATCCTAAAGCTTGGCTGAAGTTGCTTATCAGCTTAAGGAGATTTGTTGGTGAGACAATGGGGTTTTCTAAGTATACAATCATGTCATTGGCAAACAAAGACAATTTCACTTTCTCTGTTTGTATTTGACTATGCTTTATTTCTTTCTCTTGCCCGATTGCCCTGGCCAGAACTTCCAATACTGTGTTGAATAGGAGAGGTGAGAGTGGGTATCCTTGTCTCATGCCAGTTTTCAAAGGGAATGCTTCCAGTTTTTGCCCATTCAGTATGGCATTGGCTGTGGGTTTGTTATAAATAGCTCTTATTATTTTGCAATATATTCCATCAATACCTAGTTTATTGAGAGGTTTTAGCACGCATAGGTGTTGAATTTTATCGAAGGCCTTTTCTGCATCTCAGGGATGAAGCCGACTTGATCTTGGTGGATAAGCTTTTTAACATGCTTCTGGATTTGGTTTGCCAGGATTTTATTGAGGATTTTCCCATCAGTGTTCATCAGGGAAATCGGGCTGAAATTTTCTTTTTTTGTTGTGTCTCTGCCAGGTTGTCATATCAGGATGACGTTGGACTTATAAAATGAGTTAGGGAGGAGTCCCTCTTTTTCTATTCCTCAGAATAGTTTCAGAAGAAATGGTACCAACTCTTCTTTGTACCTCTGGTAGGACTCAGCTTTGAATTCGTCCAGTCCTGGACTTTTTTTGGTTGGTAGAGTATTAGTTACTGCCTCAATTTTAGAACTTGTTATTGGTTTATTCAGGCATTCAACTTCTTCCTGGTTTAGTCTTCGGAGGGTTTATGTGTCCAGGAATTTATCCATTTCTTCTAGATTTTGAAGTTTATTTGCATAAAAGATTTGTAGTATTCTCTGCTGGTAGGTTTTATTTCTGTGGTAACACTGGTGATATCCCCTTTATCATTTTTATTGCATCTATTTGATTCTTCTCTCTTTTCTTCTTTATTAGTCTGGCTAGTAGTCTATCTATTTTGTTGATCGTTTCCAAAAACTAGCTCCCGGATTCACTGATTTTCTTGAAGCATTTTTCATTTCTCTGTCTCCTTCAGTTCTGCTCTGATCTTAGTTATTTCTTATCTTCTGCTAGCTTTTGAATTTTTTCCTGTTGCTTCTGTAGTTCTTCTAATTTTGATGCTAGTGTGTTGATTTTGGATAATTCTTGCTTTCTCTTGCAGGCATCTAGTGCTATAAATTACCCCCTACACATTGCTTTAAATGTGTCCCAGAGATTCTGGTAGGTTGTGTCTTTGATCTCCTTGGTTTCAAATAACTTCTTTACTTCTGCCTTAATGTCATTATTTACCCAGTAATCATACAGTAGCAAGCTGTTCAGTTTTCCCGTAGTTGTGCAGTTTTGAGTGAGTTTCTTCATCCTCAGTTCTAATTTGATTGCACTGTGGTCTGATAGACTGTTGGTTATGATTTCTGATCTTTTGCATTTGCTGAGGAGTGTTTTACTTCCAATTACGTGGTGAATTTTAGAATAAGTTTGATGTGGTGCTGAGGATAATGTATATTCTGTTGATTTGGTGTGGGGAGTTCTGTAGATATCTATTAGGTCCACTTGGTCCAGAGTTCAAGTCCTGGATATCTTTGTTAATTTTCTGTCTCATTGATCTAATATTGACAGTGGAGTGTAAAAGTCTCCCACCATTAGTGTGTGGAGTCTAAATGTCTTTGTAGGTCTCTAAGAGCTTGCTTTATGAATCTGGGTGCTCCTGTATTGGTTGTATATATATTTAGGATAGTTAGCTCTTCTTGTTGCATTGATCCCTTTACAATTAACTAATGACCTTCTTTGTCTCTTGATCTTTGTTGGTTTAAAGTCTGTTTTATCAGAGACTAAAATTGCAACCCCTGCTTTTTTTCTACTTTCCACTTGCTTGGTAAATCTTCCTCCATCCCTTTATGTTGAGCCTATGTGTGTCTTTGCACTTGAGATGGGTCTCCTGAATACAGCCCACCAATGGGTCTTGAATCTTTATCCATTTGCCAGTCCATGTCTTTTAATTGGGGCATTTAGCCCATTTACATTTAAGGTTAATATTGTTATATGTGAATTTGATCCTGTCATTATGATGCTAGCTGGTTGTTTTGCACATTAGTTGATGCAGTTTCTTTACAGTGTCAACAGACTCTACAATGTGGTATGCTTTTGCAGTGGCTGCTACTGGTCTATCCTTTACATGTTTAGTGCCTGATTCAGGAGCTCTTATAAGGCAGGCCTGGTGGTGACAAAAATCTCTCAGCATTTGCTTGTCTGTAAATAATTTCATTTCTCCTTCACTTATGAAGCTTAGTTTGGCTGGATATGAAATTCTGGGTTGAAAATTATTTTCTTTAAGAATGTTGAACATTCACCCCCACTCTCTTCTAGCTTGCAAGGTTTCTGCAGAGAGATCCACTGTTAGTCTGATGGACTCCTTTTTGTGGGTAACCTGACCTTTCTTTCTGGTTGCACTTAAATTTTTTTCCTTCATTTCAACCTTGGTGAATCTGATGATTATGTGTTTTGGGATTGCTGTTTTCAAGGAGTGTCTCTGTGGTGTTCTCTGTATTTCCTGAATTTGAATGTTGTCCTGACTTGCTGGGTTGGGGAAGTTCTCCTGAATAACTTCCTGAAATGTGTTTTCTAAGTTGGTTCCATTCCCCCCTCACTTTCAGGTACCCCAATCAAACGTAGGTTTTGTCTTTTCATATAGTCCCATATTTCCTGGAGGCTTTGTTCATTTCTTTTTATTCTTTTTTTCTCTATTCTTGTCTTCACAGTTTATTTCATTAAGTTGATCTTCAATCTCTGATATCCTTTATTCTGCTTGGTCAATTCAGCTGTTTATTGTGTATGCTTCACGAAGTTCTCCGCTGTGTTTTTGGCTCCACCAGGTCATTTATGTTCTTCTCTAAACTGGTTATTCTAGTTAGCAATTTCTCTAACCTTTTTTTCTAGGTTCTTAGCTTCCTTGCATTGGGTTAGATCATGTTCCTTAGCCCAGAGGAATTTATTACCCACCTTCTGAAGCCTACTTCTGTCAATTCATCAAACTCATTTTCTGTCCAGTTTTGTTCCCTCACTGGTGAGTGCTTGATCCTTTGGAGAAGTGGTGTTCTGATTTTTGGAATTTTCAGCCTTTTTGTGGTGGTTTTTTCTCATCTTCCTGGATTTATCTACCTTTGGTCTTTGATTTCGGTGACTCCTTTGGATTGGGTTTTTGAGTGGATGTCCTTTGTGTTGATGATGCTATTGCTGTCTGTTTGTTAGTTTTCCTTCTAACAGACAGTCCCCTCTGCTGCAGGTCTGCTGGAGTTTGCTGGAGTTCCATTCCAGACCGTGTTTTCCTGGGTATCACCAGCGGAGGCTGCAGAACAGCAAAAATTGCTGTGTGTTCCTTCCTCTGAATGCTTCATCTCAGAGGGGCACCTGCCAATGCCAGCTGGAGCTCTTCTGTATGAGGTATCTGTTGACCCTTGTTGGGAGGTGTGTCCCCATCAGGAGGCACCGGGATGAGGCACGCTCTTGAGGAGGCAGTCTGTACCCTAGTAGAGCTCAAACACTGCTGGGACATCTGCTGCTCTCTTCAGAGCCGGCAGGCAGGGACATTTAAGTTGGCTGAAGGTGGGTCCACAGCCATTCCTTCTCCCAGGTGCTCAGTCCCAGCGAGATGAGGGTTTTATCTATAAGCCCCTAACTGGGGCTGCTGCCTTTTTTTTCAGAAATGCCCTGCTCAGAGAGGAGGAATCTAGAGAGGCAGTCTGACTGCAGTGGCTTTGCTGAGCTGCTTTGGGCTCCACCCAGTTTGAATTTCCCATTGGCTATGCTTACATTGTGAGGGTAAAACTGCCTACTCAAGCCTCTCAAATGGCCAACGCCCCTCCCCCCACCAAGCGCAAGTGTTCAAGGTCAACTTGAGACTGCTGTGTTAGTAGTGAGAATTTTAAGTCAGTGGATCTTAGTTTGCTGGGCTCCCTGGGGGTGGGATCTGCTGAGCTAGACAACTTAACTCCCTGGTTTCAGCCCCCTTTCCAGGGGAGTGAATGGTTCCATCTTGCTGGCATTTCAAGCACCACTGTGGTTATGAAAAATAACTCCTGCTGCTAGCTCAGTGTCTGCCCAAACAGATGCCCAATTTTGTGCTTTAAACCCAGGGCCCTGTGGCATAGGCACTCAAGGGAATCTCCTGGTCCGTGGGTTGCTAAGACCATGAGAAAAGCATAGTATCTAGACTGGAGTGCACCATTCCTCACAGCACAGTCTCTCACAGCTTCCCTTGGCTAGGGGAGGGAGATCCCCAACCCCTTGCATTTCCTGGGTGAGGCAATGCCCCACCCTGCTTCTGCTCACCCTTTGTGGGCTGCACTCACTGTGTAACTAGTCCCATTGAGATGAGCTGAGTATATCAGTTGGAAATGCAGAAATCATTTGCCTTCTGTGTTGATCTAGCTGGGAGCTGCAGATTGGAGCTCTTTATATTTGGCCATTTTGCCACCACCCCACTGCTTTATTTTTTTTAGAACAAAATGACACATAAATAACCTAGAAAATATTCTCAGTGAAAACCTGATTATTTAATGTCAGCTTTGAAACTTTCTTCTAGTAAGATGGGAATTATATTTAACATAATTAATAAACCTTTGATCCTACTTGTTTTTGACTACTTTCCTATTACTACTACTACTGAACCTAATCAATCTGGTGACAGCTATGGCATACTAAATTCCCTAAGGCATTTCACTAAGAGATTCAGAAATCTCTTCAGTGATTGCTGATTTAATGGAATGCCCTTGAACTATGGAGGCATGCTGCCGCTGTGAGCTCACACCCACACTGTGGCCAAGAGGAAGCAGCAGGGCCTGACTGAAGAATTCCAAGATCGTCCATGATCCCCCTGGCCACTGCGTCCTGTATTCCTGACTCAAATACCAAGTACAAAACCAGGGCTGCTTCCCTGGAAGGAGCTTGGGAAAATCTTCCTTTGGTATTAACAATATGCACATCACAAGAGGAAAACCCACAAGGTGTCACTGTCCCTAAGTAAGAAGCATGAGAGGAAACATTTCATTTCTGCAAGAGAAATACATCTGTAATACATTAAGGATAATGTTTAAAACTTTCTAATAGCTAAATGACTTTTAAAAAATGCAATCACTCACTTTTCTATGACAAATCTAAAGCAAACATTGTCAGTGAGAACACCAAGATGCTAAAACAGTTCATTCCATGGGCCTTTTTTTGCAGGATACCTTGTGAGAGACATTCCTGCTCATGAGGGCCCTTGCTTTGTGGGTTTCACCATAACTGGTCCCATGCAAAGGCAGCATGTGTTTTCCACATACACTTTGCTTCTATATACATTTTAAAACATGGCTAATTTTTTGTGAAGACAGGGTCTGGCTATGTTGCCCTAGCTGGTCTCAAACTCCAGGGTCCGGCCTCAGCATCACAAACTGCTGGGATTACAGGTGTGAGCTCTCACACCTGGCTGTGCATGGTGGTGTGTGCCTGTGGTCCCAGCTACTCAGGAGACAGAGGCAAAAGGATTGCTGAACGCCAGGAGTTGGAGGCTGCTGTGAGCTATGATTGTGCCACTACTGCCTATGGCCTGGGCAACAAAGTGGGACCCTATCTGAAAAACAAAATGAAAACCAAAAACCCCACATAGAACACCATGTTTCCATTAACACAGTGCATTGCAAAACAAGGACTGCCTGTACTTGAAATTTAGTTTAATTGCCTTAGTTATAGGAACAGCTCATGTTACAAAGGCAAATATTTTACCTCGTCTTTATCAGTTTGTAAGTACAGTGCTAAATGCAAGTGCCAACATACTGTGATCAACTCTGGGACCTCCTGTATGGAATGCACCACCTTCATTTTTCTAGGAACCATAACTCAGGTTAAACAACAACAAAAAAATGGTGTTTCTGAGAGGAAGGCTTTACAGCCTTCTGAGAGGAAGCTATGGGATAATTCTTTCATGAAGAGAAACTCTTAGGAAAAATGAACATGTTGCAATGGAATTTGTAACAGGATGCCAAGCATGCAGACATACCCATGTCCAGACATAAGAAGCAGATATATGTCCCCACTGGGACCTGTTCCAGCCACACCTGGAGGCTCAGCCTTGACTCTCTGATTTACTAGCTGAGAGGTCTCAGGCACATCCCACATCAAGCAATTGCAGTCAAGTTGGATTCAATAATGAGACTTAAATCAAGAATGAAATTTAAATCAGCCCTGGTATATGTGTTGCTAAGAATGCCCCACTCTCTTTCAATGACTGTTTATAGCTGTGGTATCATAAAAATGACACACTCAGTTTTTATCCTTAGTTCATGACACAGAGCTCCTAAACCACTTGGAATTTCTGAATGATTAATGAGCCATTTTCAACGAAATGAGGTGCCTCTTGTGGGCCCAGGATAGCTTAAGGACAGGATCTAGAGGTCAGAAAGACCAAACATGTGGTTAAAATATTGGGGCCAGGTGCAGTGGCTCACACCTGTAATCTCGGCACTTTGGGAGGCCGACGCGGTTGGATCACCTGAGGTCAGTTTCAGAACAGTCTGGCCAACATGACAAGACCATCTTTACTAAAAATACAAAAATTATGTGGGCGTGGTGGTGGGTGCCTGTAATCCCAGTTACTCAGGAGGCTGGGGGCAGAAGAGTCACTTGAACCCAGGAGGCGGATGTTGCTGTGAGCGGAGATTGCACCACTGTACTCCAGCCTGGGTGACAGAACAAGACTTCAACTCAAAACAAACAAACAAACAAAATTGGAACTTTCAGCCCTCTCCCCATCTCCAGGAAGGGAGTGGTGGCATGGACTGACTTCAAAGAGCCATGGTGAGTGAAGACATCACTAACGCCTATGTAAAAAACTTCTATAAAAACCCATACATTAGGGAGCTGGGGAGCTTTGAGTTTGGTGAGCACGCAGAGGTGCTGGGAGGGTCAGCTACCCAGAAAGGGCAGGGGAGCACTGTACCCACATGCTGTACCTTGCCCATTGCTTTGCTTCCATTTGGCTGTCACTGAGTTGTACCCTTCATAACAAACCAGCAAGTGTATCAAAGTGTTTTCCTGAGCTCTGTCAGTCATATTAGGGGATTATCAGATCTGAAAAGAGGGTTGCAGGAACCCCTGAATTTTTTTTTTTTTTTTTTTTTTGAGACGGAGTCTTGCTCTGTCACCCAGATCTAGAGTGCAGTGTTGTGATCCTGGCTCACTGCAACCTCCATCTCCAGGATTCAAGCGATTCTCCTGCATCAGCCTCCCAAGTAACTGGGATTACAGGTGACTGCCACCACATTGGCTAATTTTGGTATTTTAAATACTGACAGGGTTTCACCATGTTGACCACCCTGGTCTTGAACTCCTGACCTTAGGTGATCTGCCCACCTCAACCTCACAATGTGCTGGCATTACAGGCATGAGCCACCGCGCCTAGCCAAGAACCCCCAATTTGTAGCCAGTGAATCAGAAGTACAAGAAGTGGCCCCTGGAATGTGTGATGGCCATCTTCATTGGGTGTCTTGGGGGACTGAGGAGTTAACCTGTGGGGTCTGGGCTGACCATAGGTGTCAGCGTCAGAAATGAAGTGAATTGTTGAATGTCAGCTTGGCTTCAGAGAATCAGAGGTCTGCATACTGAGGCACATGTTCTGGCTGCCTCTATAGGTTTGAGGTACTAAGTTGGACCCTAGGCAAAAAAAAAAAAAAAAAAAAAGTCAAAACTCCAGGTCTTCCAAGACTACTCCAGTAGCTTAGTTTTATTGGGAAGGAGGTTTCCGAGTAATTTCCCTGAGCTTGTGATTGGTGTCAGTGGTTAGCAGTGAGAGGTGAGGTATTCAAAAGTCTTTTCACCAAAGTATTCCTCCCCACACATCACTGAAGTCCTTACACACAGGAACCCAAGGGAAGGAGGCATTTGCAGGGACTCCCTGATGGACACCCTTCCCAGCTGCTTACACTTACATCATCAGCAAGAGCTCCCCTTTCAAGGGTGCCTTGCTGTGATTCTAGAATGTATATCTGCAAATCGTTCAGGCCAAGGACTCCATGTCAGCAGTAATAAAGCTGTCAGAGGAATCTGGAGCCAGGCCCGGCCGGCTCTCTAAACCCTCTAGGGTTTAGATGAGTGGTCAGCTCTCTAAACCCTGTGCCCAAGTCACCTGAGCAGGAGACTCATACAAGAGGGAGTCAAGGGCTGTGTTGCAGGACAGGAGGTGTTATGGAATACAAGCCCACCAGCTGCCACTTTCCAATGGAGAAATAGATGGAAGTGCAAAAAACCCAGCTGGCCATAAAAACCCAATGTCACTACACAAGCAAAAATTTGGCAGCAACCGATGGGCACTCTATAAGCAGTTGGGGAGGGGAAGTGAGTTTTAGTGATTTACATCTGAACTGCAGTGAATATTCACCTTAAAGCTTGCACTTTGACAATAAGACTGTTCTAAGCTCCACATCATTAAAACCGCCACTTCCCTGGAAAATGTCTGAATAGGCCTTGTTCTGGCACTATAATCTTCTTGACTGTCCCTGAGACCCAGTGGATTCTGACTGAGTCTCCCTGGCCTGAAGATTTAGGTGAGCCACGATTCCTCAAAAAATCTTCCAACCAGACCATCTCCCTGCCCACATACCCAAGTTCTAGGGAGCATTGCAAAGTGGCCTTCAACAGCACAAACCACAGCTTTTCACATTTAGCAAACAGTACATGAATATTATGTGGGGGAACATGGTTGTGGAACACGGCCCGTGTCACTGGCACCCGCTTACCTTCTCCACAGCAGGAGTGGGAAAGAAACTCTTGGCACAAGCTAGGAAGATGTAGGGGTCTGGCTTGCCATGCTGCACTTTGGGGTCATCTCCCAACACAATGTGGGAAAACAAGCTGAAGAACTCCTTGTGGCGGCTCGTCTTCATCTCAAACGATGTGGACCCTGCCCTAGAACTTCCAGAGGATGTGTGGCCCTGAGACACCTTGATTTCAGACTTCCAGTCTCCAGAACTGGGAGCGAGTCAGTTTCTGTTATTAGAAGTTGTCGAGTTTTCGGTATCTTGTGGCAGCAGCCCAAGAAATGAATACACAAGTGCTCTGTTCTTGAATGTGAATGAGCACAACAGACACTGCCAGGTGTTTGTGGAAGAAGACACAAACAGGCAGAAGACAAGAATCTGCCAGAAAACAATGAGAATACAGAGAAAAGTGGGCAAAGAAGCAACAGTCATGATAATAGTATTCATGGAGACATAAGTTACTGAGTCCTTAAAACAAAAACAGAAAGCTAGGGAAGTACAATGCCCAGAAGAAGAAAGAGCATAGGAGGGTTAAAATAAATCAGGAGATGAGGGCGGACACAGGCAATGTCAGCTAAAACACCAAGCTGTCTGGGGTGCTGTTCAAGGAGGTTGCCGGGCAGGTGGTGAACAGACGACTTCCCTTTCTTGCTCCCTAGAAATATGTCCGGTTTGGAGGTTTGGCCAGCCATGGTGGCTCACACCTGCAATCCTGGCACTTTGGGAGGTCGCGGTGGGCAGATTACTTCAAGTCAGCAGTTTGAGACTTGCCTGGCTAACATGGTGAAACCCTGTGTGCGCTAAAAATACAAAAATCAGGCCGGGAACAGTGGCTCATGCCCATAATCCCAGCACTTTGGGAGGCCGAGGCTGGTGGATCACGAGGTCAGGAGATTGAGACCATCCTGGCTAACATGGTGAAAGCCTGTGTCTACTAAAAATACAAAAAATTAGCTGGGCATGGTGGTGGGCACCTGTAGTCCCAGGTACTCAGGAGGCAGAGGCAGGAGAACGGCGTGAACCCGGGAGGCAGAGCTTGCAATGAGCCGAGATCGCTCCACTGCACTCCAGCTTGGGTGATAGAGCGAGATCCTGTCTCAATAAATAAATAAATAAATAACACACAAAAAAAGCCAGGTGTAGTGGCACACGCCTGTAATTCCAGCTACTCGGGAGGCTGAGGCAGGAGAAAGGGGAATCACTTGATCTCAGGAGGTCGAGGTTTCAGTGAGCCAGATCGTGCCACTGACTCCAGAATGAGTGATAGAGTGTAACTCTGTCTCAAAAAAAAAACAAAAACAAAACAAAATAAAAGATATATGTCATGTGTGATTTTTAAAACACTGACAATATTCAAATATACATAGAAAGAAACTGCCTGATTGATATTGCTTTATTTCCTGTGAGGCAATTTCACTTCCTGAGGACTACAGAGAAACCCTGCCACCCTCTGGCCTCCACCCTCTTACTAAGGCTCAGAATCTGAGCTGTTACCTGCATCTTTGCAAGTGAAGACATAGTTCATATGCTATCACTTCCTGGAAACTTTACCAGGCTCCTCCTACCCTTGTAACCCTCTGGGATTCACCGCAACACCTCCAGCAGCTGGCTGCAATTACTTCACTTGTATGTATGTGGTTAGAAACTTCCACTCAAGAAGCAGTCATAACCTCTGCACTCCCAAGACCCCATGCAGACATCCCATGAATAAACTGCTTATTTCCTGCCCTCTGTTTTCCTCATCCTCGTACTCCATTCCCTCTGTTCTTAGGAATGGAAGGCAGTGGTGGGGGCAGGAATCATTCCTTTTCCTTGCAGTACATATCTGCTCATTGGAATAGAAAGTGATTTCAGATACACAGTGGGAAAGTGAGCTAGTTTTGACTCCATCCATGGCTGATGAAGCAAGCTGAATGCTGGCTGTGGGGGTGTGAGGATGGCCCCTGTGCTACACAGCAATGCTCAGAGTTTCTTAGGGTTTGTGTTTCCAATTAGGAGGCCACACTTGGCTCGCACATGCTGGGCCCTTAATAACTATCTATGACCGATATTGAATAGACAATTAGGGCAAAGGTCATTAAAAATAACATTTGGCTACATGAAAATCACTCAGATTCTAGATTTTAAGTGTTCTCCCCACAAAACATGATGAGAAAGTGAGATGATACATGTGTTCATTAGCTTGACGCAGCCACTCCACAATGTATACACACTTCAAAACATGTTGTGCATGATATCTATATACGATTTTTATTTGTCAATTAACAAATAAGTTAAAAAAATAGCATCCAGTTATCCGAGTTCATGGTGGGGAGCCTTCTCATGAAGCAGCTAGCATTCTCCTCTACACAAGACAGACCTGTTACTCTCTAATAAGATGCTGCCTCCTGAAGAATGTGTACCCAGGGAGCACACACGCTCCAGCAGACTATGCTGTTGCAGTATAGCACACGGAGGCAGGGGATATGATTCAATGTGACTGAGAAGCACATTTATCTGAGAGAAAACTTGCAAGATCTGATGTAATGCAGGGTTTCCATTCTTATTTCTTGCTTACTTGAAGTTCCTTGAGTGAGCTGAAAGCACTTACTGTTGCGAGGCTTCCTAAGGAAACATCAGTTCCAGGTTCTTCACAAATGTCACATGTGATCTCACAAGGGTACCATGTTCTGAACAACACTGAGCTTTAGAATACTAGAATTGTTGGCACTTCACAATGCAAGGACTTGCCTTGCTCTCTGAACCCTGGGTTTTACGTGGGCAACTTGGCAATTCCATGAGCTTTCGGTCATCAATGAATAGTCGGAGGCCACAATGCAGGAAGCTGTTGCTGTGTGAACAGCTGCCCTGAGAGAGTGACCAAGAAGGGAGAAAGATGTCTGCAGGCCAGACAGGCACCTGGGATTCCATAAAATGGATACAAGTTAACTTTAAATCATACGGGGTAAGCTGTATAGGTCAGGTATTCACAGGGGGTCCTCAAAATGGATTTTAGCAAACTGCAACTTTAACATCTGTTTAACTTTAAAAGAAATATGGTGATACATTTATTTCTTGTTCAAGATTTATTGAAGGGAACATAATTCCATGAGGACAACTTGCTAGCACTGTGAGAAATGGACTGGTCGTGCTCAGTGACAAAGTGTCTCCTGGACCAGACTCTACCCAGGCTTCTCTGGGCATTCTTTTTCTCCACAAGGCCCCTACACTGGCCTATAAAGACTTGAACATGTTCAACAGCTCAAGGTCACATGGCTACATGACTCTAATCCCCTTAAAGTACTTGCCTACGAAAACTCAAGGCTGCCAAAATAATGGATTGTTGGTTCCAGCCATCCCTGCAGACAAGCCTCTGTGGGAGGGCAGAAGCCTGACCTCTATCAGCACCAGTGAAACCCAGACAGCTTCACATGGACCAAACCCTTTTCCCGCTTTGTGCAATTTTCACTTCCCCGACTCTGCTGAGCCCCTGCTGACCCCTCCCTACTCCCTGAATTTCCCTTTAAAATGTCCAGTCATCTCTGGGCTAATTGATGTTGAGTCCAGTTTCACATTTGTGTTTTCTCTATTGCAAAAGTATAAATTATGGAAGAAAATCTGTGCTGATCGCTTTAACTACTGTTTGGCTGTGTTTATCCTTAACACTAGAAAATAACCAAAGTCAAATTCCCCAGAGTACATAGTATTCACTTTCATATATATAGTTTTAAAAATTGTAACTTCAAGTATAAATTTAAAAGAAAGATTAACTAATTTAAGAAATCTCAATAATATAGATTCTTCATTTTTTATAAGTTCTGTATGTTTATCTATTAAAATGGAACCATCACTTACAAACACTACTGTGTGCTTTTTAGTTCCCTCATGGGAAACTTCTGGTAGTCACAGCCACTGTGAGTGGGCATCTCTTAATAATTTACTGCAGAGCCATTCCTAGGCCTATCCCTCTTCTGAACTTCTCCAAGTTCTAGGGAGCATGCTTCTTTCTCAGACATCACTGATTTTGGCAGAGCACCTCTTTCTTTTTTCCACGCCTTCCAAATGAATTCTGCTGCTTTGGAAAGGTGCTTGCTGGGAGGAAGAGGGCCCCTGGTCGTGTGCAGATCTTCAGTCCTAATTTACTAGGGACCTTTCACCAACTCAAAGCTAATATCAGGGATCACCACTGCTTGCACCATGAGATCTGTCTTACGGATTGAGTCACTCACCTATATCCTGAGCGTAAGATAGTTTGGTAGCATAGAAGGAAGGGAAACAAGAGAAAGGAATTGGGCTGGGGGGCTGGAAGAGGAGCAGGGCTCTGGCCAAGTCTGGCTGAACCTCCTGGAACACTCCAGCCAAACATAAGTGACTGAGCCCACACCACAGCTCAGGGCCGTCCTGGAACACTCCAGCCAAATAGCAGTAACTAAGCCTGCACCGCAGACCAGGGCTGTGTGAGGTTCTGGGGCACCCTGGACACTGGCAGTCTGGGCTGTGAATAGGAAAGTATGAGTAGAGGTATAATGGCTTGACAGTGCCCTCCTAACAAAATTCATGTTCATCTAAAATGTCGGAATAGGACCTTATTTGGAAATAGGGTCTTTGCATATGTAATCAAGTTATTATGAGGCCATTCTAAATTAAGGTTGGACCCTAAATCCAATGAAAGGAGAGGGAAATTTGGAGACAGTGACACACAGGATGCGGGAGGGAGTGTGAAAATGGAGGCAGAGATTGGGGAGATGAAGCTACAAGCCAAGGAAAGCTAAGGGTGGCCAGCAACTGCCAGCAGCTGAAAAGAGGCAGGAATGATCCTTCCCTAGAGGCTTGATAGGGAGTACAGCCCTACTCACACCTTGACTTTGGACTTCTAGCTTTCTGAGGTGTCAGACAATAAGTTTCTGCTGCTTTAAGCCACCAAGTTTGTTAATTAACACAGCACTACCAGGAAGCTAATACAGTGCGTTGACCTTGGAGGAGAAAACTTGGACGGACTGAGGTTCTATCTGTGAGATGACCTTAAACCACCTTAATTATCTTTCTCAAATTCTGGTACTTGACACAAAAATTTGTGATACTTGATGGGGAGACATTGTGGGAAACCTGTGTTTCCTTCTTTGGAAAACATTAAATACTGATGGAAATAAAGCAGTCATGGAAATAAATATAAACTAACTCCTTTTAAATCTTCAGACAAACAGTTGCAAGAGTCTAGCTTGCATTTATTTGGTCTGCAGGTCTTGGTGCAACACAGAGGATCAGCATCTGACTACCTTCAAATGTACTGCTGTTCTACCCACAGCTGGCTGCTTGCTCTGTGGCAATATACACTGTCTAATGCTCTCTGGGGTCACTGAAATGTGACTGGCATAAACT
The DNA here is from genome assembly GCF_028885655.2 of Pongo abelii. NCBI lineage: Eukaryota > Metazoa > Chordata > Mammalia > Primates > Hominidae > Pongo > Pongo abelii. Next base: position 5,983,447 of record NC_072009.2, on the reverse strand, counting down.
CCTCCAACGAAAGAAGCTGCTTTCTCTAGAATCTCCTTATCAGTATCATGAATGGCATAGTTTGTGTTCTGTTCCAATTTCACAGACTTATAACAGAATTTTAGATTAAAATGGAAAGCCAGGGAGGGCAATTCAAACCACTGAGCAATGCCTGGTAATTACAGATGGATCAAACAATAAAAGTTAAAACAAAATTTTTTTTTCAGACATTGAAAATAAGAGACAAAGTAATGCTGAGTAATGCAGAAATTTTATTTAAGAAAAATTGATTTTGCATTTCTACACTAGTTTCTATGAAGTAAACGTTAAGACTACAGTGTGTAATTTATTTTTCCTAAGTAGTGATAGGGTTTTACTTTGTTGGCCAGGATTGTCTTGAATTCCTGTCCTCAAGCAATCTGCCTGCCTCAGTCTCCCACAATGCTGGCATTACAGGTGTAGAGTGTGACAGTGGGAACGAATGTCTGCCCTCTCTCATTCCTTTGCTAAGCACTAGGACTTTGGAAGGAAGGGCTCTCCACCTGATCTTACTGACCTTAAGTGTCCCTCATCCAGGTAGGACTTAATGTCCTAATGTTAAAAAATGACCGCAAATTTCCCCGCAGTATAGACTTGCCTCTGTAACAACTTACATGAAAACTTCCCTCTTGCTATAGAATGGTGTATTGATCCTTGCTTCTTTCCCTTACAAAGAATAACTAAACTAGGACTTTACAAAAAAAAGTGCCATTTTATTAATAGCATGGGATACATGTGAGTGTCCTTGTGATCCAGATTTGCCACTGTAACAATCTGAACACAAATTGTTCTCTGACTCTAGCAAGTAGTACTAACCCCTGATCCCTTTTTTTTAAACCCCTTGCAGAGAATGACTGGACTAGTAATTTGCAGTATAATGCCATTTTACTAAACACATGAAATGCATGAGAGTTTCCTTATGTTCTAGATGTGCCTCTGTGACAACCTGCATGCAGACTGCTCTCTGACTCTAATATTGGCTGCTGATCCATGATCTTTGCTTTTCTTTCCTTTTAGAAAATGGCTATACTGGGACTGAACAATACGGTATCAACAAAAATGACAACCAAAGTTTAAGTTCTAAGCCTCTTAAAAGGAAGGGAAGAATATATAGATTGGGATCAGAAGAGTGGGGGCTGAGTCACCAGGCAGATTCTAAATAAGCTACACAGCACCACTTGGGGGCAGAAGTGGGAGCCTTCTCCAAACTGAAAGTTACTACCTGTAGTTAGTTTTTTCATCAATATGCCTTGAAATATTGGTATTTGAAGGCTGTTGTCATGAGGTAACCTCCTTCCCCAGAGAAGAGTTCTCCAGGATCTTTTTTGGCTGTGCATAAAAAAGAGTGAGGTGAAGGGATGCAGTGGGCTCGCAGCACAGGGTGCAGGGATCTTTCATCTACATCCTCCAGTGTGCCTGATCACCAGAGATCTGAAGTCTTTCTGTCTCTGTGTATAAACCTGTTTTCTGCCCCAGGTGGCATTTTGAATGCACAACTTGGGGTGGAGGGCCCAGTGGCTCTGCTACTTCACATTGGGAATTTAAACTGCTCTGCAGTGTTTTAGCTCTTTGTTTTATCCTGTCTTTTTTTAAAAACAGAAATTCACTCTATACCTCTTTTTAAATGAAAAGAGTATTTTGACTTTTTCACATCATTTTTTAACAATGATCTTATAACATGTGAAAATGAGATGAAGTTCCACTTTCTATGTCTGTAGAGACAGTTTGGAGTGCAGCACCAGCACCTACTCACGTGTTGTTTACGGCTACTTGCTTCTCAACACAGCAAAGCTAAAGGCTTCACACATACACCACGGGGTCTGCAAAGCTGAAAACATAGAGAAAGCTTGCTGGCTCCTGCTAGATAGCAAGCAAATCATGTGCAGGCCCAAGAGGTGAAAGAAAAGAGGTAACATTAGGAAGGATGGAAATATAAGAGGTAAATTTTGTAATGCAGGAAGTCAGCCAGGCATTGACACCTAACCCCTTCGCCCCCTTGCCTGTGACACTAATGAGAAGAATTGCTGTCAGTTTTTCAAGAAATTCATGCACAGACCAGGTAGGAAATTAACCTCATGAGAGAATTACCCTCCTAGAAACTGAATCCAAAAGCCCCCAGTGAGTTTCTTCCAGTAACCATTTAGCTAAATAATGTCTAACATTGCTAAAATTATTAGAGCATTATTGGAGCAAATTATCAAAATAATATTGAGAATTTAAAGTATATTTGGAATCTACATATTATATATACTGTATAATAACTCACTAAAAACATATAGCATAAGGGTTTATTAATGTTAGTTTGATGTACAGTTTCTGTATACGCAGCTAAATCCAAATACAGATTTTTTTTAGTTTACCATGCATAGAACATTTTATGAGCCACAGACCCACCATTTCAGTGCAACCAGAAAGGAGCAGAATTTTTTAAATTAAAAAAAAAGTCTTAGTCCTATGAAATAAAATTCATATAAATCTCTAATAGACAAAAAAGATGTATATAAAGATTAAATCAGTTTGATATACCAACATGATTACATTTCCTTATTAAATTGCCCTTACAATAGGCTGTGCATCGTACAAAGAGAAATCAGTAAAATAAGATTCATACAACCCAGACAGTATCTCTTTTGGGAGTTTTATAGTATTTTTCTGAAATGTGGGACATTCAGAAAATGTCCAGTTCCCTCAAGCTAGCTGGTAAGTGACCCTCTGATTATATGTGTCACATCTCACCTGTGTCTAACAGGGAGAGCCAGTTGCAACACCGGAAACTCCTGTGTTGTCACAATGAAGAGTCTGGAGGCTACCATGCTGGCTCCCACGAGCCCCTACCTCACCCCAACCAGGCCAGACCCCACCTCCTCAGACATAATCTTGTGCTCCACCCCATGTGACAAAGGTTATCACCACTGGCAAATTCGCAGTTCAATGTGGAACTCTGTTATCAGTTTTAAAATCTGCTCTTTGCCCTCAAAATCAACTAAATTTTTTTGTGTTATGTAACAGATGAGAAGCAGAGGACTTTGTACTGTTTTACATTGATATGAGAAACAGGTGGCACTGAACACTTCCAAAAGGTCATTGGTGACTCCACGAAAAAGATCATCAGGAGCCTCTTCTCCTTACAGAAGCTACACCAGCATTCTTTCTGGACATTATGCCATCTCTATAGCTGGCTGTCAATAGTAAATAAAAAAGAAAGGGGAAGATACTGATGAAAAGTATTTTGTTCTGATCAGGACATACTTAGTTCATCACTAGACCGTGCTAACTCAGGTCTCCTAGGTTTCACTAGAATGTGCAAAGCTTTGGAAACTTAAAGGAAAGGCACATTTAACTGGACTTCTTATTTTTTCTTTCTTTCTTTTTTTTTTTTTTTTAAAGATGGAGTCTCACTCTGTTCCCCAGGCTGGAGTGCAGTGGTGTAATCTCAGCCCACTGCAACCTCTGCCTCCCAGTTTCAAGAATTCTCCTGGCTCAGTCTCCCAAGTCGCTGGGATTACAGGCACCTGCAACCACACCCAGCTAATTTTTTTGTATCTTTATAGAGACATGGTTTCACCATGTTGGTCAGGCTGCTGTCAAACTACTGACCTCAAGTGTTACACCTGCCTTGACCTCCCAAAGTGCTGGGATTACAGGTGTGAGCTATTGCACCCAGCCTTAACTGGACTTTTTTTCTTCCACTGGCTTTCTTAAGGTTTGGAGAACCTGACCAACTATCTCAAAACACTGAGGATCCTCAGAAAAATATTTGATTTTGTGTCTTCTTTGATTTGCCAGAAAGCTGCTTACAGTACTAATTTCATTTACTTTGAATCACTTTTCAGGTTGCTACTTCTAAGGATCTATCACTACCTACAAAATAAATGTATAAAGCAGCTACTTAAATAGCTTATGATTAATAGCCAATGGAAGAAAAACATAAACTAGAAAATGACAACTCATTGAATTTTCCTGATTCTCTACTAAGGTCTCCATAAGATTAAACACTGTAAATTATCTTACCTAAACAAGCGCAAGTATTATAAAACCCAATCTGATTAAGGCATTTAACTCTTTGCAGAGAATGCCATACCAGAGGTTCTCAATAAAAGCAGCCTGGTAATGGCCTACCACGCCAGGGTCAAACTTCTCTGCTTCACTTCTCTGAACCTGTATCCTCACTTCCTATATAATGCAAATAAGACCATCCTGACTATGTCACAGAACCAACATAAAAGTCCGAATGATACAAAGACTGGGAAAGAGTTTCAGTTTTCAATTCCTTCACAAATAAGAGGTAATAGAAAAGTATGCTTCTTTTAAATAACTCACATGAAAATGGATTCATTTTGCCTTATTCAATAACAAGGCAATACGTTTTTGTTGATATTGTCTCTGTCAATAATCTCAAAGATTAAAGTCTTGCTCTTACAGTCTACTCTCTAAGGAATCCTCTAGAAAGGAGAGAGTAAGAATTTCTCTGTATTCTTGTGTCTACCATGCTATGGAGATGAACGTTCCCACCATATAGAAGTGGTGCAGAAACCACCTCAGGAGAGCAGGCATGGTGCAAGGTTCTCCTGACCTCACTCAAACCTGCCCATGACACTGGGCCCAAGTCCCCATGACCCAGGTGCTTGGGGCATATGAGAGACACCTGTCTTCCCTGATAAGAGTGTATGATTCTGTGGGGGATGAGGAGATGCACTTATCCACAACACTTATGTGAAAACCCACATTTGTGTCTACCCACCACAGGCTTTCTACCTCATCTGCACAGGAGTTTTGCCAAAACACAACTCCAAAATCCCTGAATGGCTTCTTGCCATTTGAAAACGAATAACTATGGTTGTATATGGTAAAACACTGACTATATGAAATTTACTTTTAATGATCTCTCAGGGTACAATTCTGTGGCATTCAGTACATTCACACTGTTGTACAGCCATCACCATCATCCATGTCCAGAACTTGTTCATCTCCCCAAGGTGAAACTCTGTCCCTATTAAATGCTAAAACCTCCATCCCCCTCCCCCAGCCCCTGGCAATCACAATTCTACTTTCTATCTCTATGGATTTGACAACTCTAGGGACATCATACTGAGACAGGAGAATAGGGTCTGGAGGCAAGGAACTGAAGGCGGATTCACACTGACTTCCCAGAACTCAATCAAAAGGAAAACCTCAAGTTTCTATGCCCGAGTAACAAAAGGACCGGATGCTATTCCCTTTGCAAGCGTCTCCCACCTTCTCTGTGTGGCAGATAGAAAATTGAAAGTATTTCTCATTGGTTGCTTTCTGAAACTATGTCCACTGCTGGCGGCAGGAGGCTGTGAGTGGGTGCAGGGACTCGGGGCAAGCTGGCAGTGCTCTGCGTCCTGGCTGTTCACCTGCCAGGCACTGCCCTCCCTGTTCCCTCATCCTGACTGCAGTGCACAGAGAGTGCTGGCACCTAACACCCCTCAAAGCCTGTCTGTGCAGCTCCACACTGTGGTCCTATGCTGTGGGCACACCCCTTCCAGAGGGGCAGTGACTTGATTAAACCCATTGTGGTCATTTATCTACTCATTTCCTCTCCTTTGAGTTGAGAGGTCCTTGAGGTAAGGATTTCTCTTATTCATTATCTTATACTCCTAAAGGCTTACAAATCAACAGAAGAACCACCACACGTTTAAAAAATAGAAACTGGGCCAGGTGTGGTGGCTCATTTCTGCAGACTTTGGGAGTCTGCAGCAGGAGGATCACTTGAGCCCAGGAGTTTGAGATCAGCCTGGGCAATACAGTAGGGCCATGTCTCTACAGAAAAGAAAAAAAAAATTAGCTGGGCATGGTGGCATACACTTGTAGTGTCAGCTACTCGGCAGGGTGAGGTGGGGAGATCACTTGAGCCTGGGAGGTCAAGGTTGCAGTAAGCCATGACTGACCACTACACTCCAGCCTTGGCAACAGAGTAAGATCCTATGTCAAACAAACAAAGCAAAAAACAGAAATTGTAATTATTTGAGAAACATCTCCACCTGTGCAGTGAGGTAATATCTAGGATGATCAGAAGCAAAGATCTGTATCTTATTTTCCTTAGTGTAGGATGTCTTCATTAGAATTTACTAAATAACAAGGCAATTAGCTACCTATGAAAGCCACTATAGTCAGAAAAGAGGAATCATGTCCATATACATCATCGAATAATGGGGATATTTTAAAGGAAAAAGGGGGTAAGAATTTTAAAAGCTCATCATTTACATTTGACTGGCAAATGGGCTTCTTCCTCCCTATGATCATAAATTTTCCTGAACATGGGGCTAATTTGATTTGTTAAAAGGAAAAGGAGCACAGCATAAGTTGAATGTGTTACCATAACTGTCTGCATACAATTTTCCTTTTCACTTGTTGTGTGTGTCCTTTAATTGTGCTATTATTCAAGAAGCACAATCTGCCTAAGTAAAAATCCCTGAGGTCCAGCTTTGCCAGCAGGGCCTCTCCAGCGACTGAGAATCAGCTGAGTGCCCCAAATTGAAACCACCACCAGAAACGGAGAGGGGTGAGGGAGAGTCCCCGAGCACTGAGGACTTCTCCACATGGCTTATACAGGCGTTAAAGGGCTCAGCCTTGTGGACCATGTCAGAACACATCTTCTCCCCTTTGTACTCTGATGTTGTCTTCCTCAACAGAAGGTCACCACCACATCATCTGGGGCTGTGGAGTGCCATGGCTAAAAGCTATGGACTCTTCATTCCCCAACTCGGTTTGAGGCCAACCTCCATAATAAGAGGCTGCAAGCTTTTGGGCAAGTAACTTGACCCCTGTAGCCCTCCCTGCCATTCCCTGTGCTAAGACTGACTGCTTCTTAGTGGTGGCAGGAGGTTGACACATACCCCCATGAGTGAAAGCACTGAAAGCATGACATGCAGTGAGTCCTCAATGCTTGTGAGCCAACACGACCATAGTGGACAGCAACAAGGACAAGGGGCATGAATACTCTTCAGGTGTATGTTTCCTGAACATGGCACAGAGAATGTGTTCTGGGGTTCCTAGGCACTGTCCATCCTAATGAGACCCGAAACCCCAACACCGTGGGTAGATCTAACTGGCATAGCCCCAGCACCAAGTGATAAATCTGGCTGAGGGGAGGCCAGGAATGACAGGCAGGTGGAGACACAGTTTGTGACATGTACACAAATGGGTCCCTATCCTCTGCGAGGCTCCTGCCACCTAGGTGTTACACTGTCCCTCAACACTGAGGCCTGCTGCCCAGACTTAGAAAGTAATGCATTATCAGAGCGGCCTATAAACCAAGGGCTATAATTCTTCTGCTGGCTTCCTTCTTGGCCTGGAAGCTGACCTGGGTGCTTTCTGGTTCCTAAAGGTAACAGCTGGCCCTGAAGCCACTGGCACAGGAGACAGAACAAGAGATGTGACTGTGTCAGTGTAGACATATGAAAGTCTACAGGACTGTAGGGGTGTGGACAGCACAATACCTCCATCACTAAGGAGGACAAACCAAAGCAGCACAGCTTGCTTGCTGAGGTCTTCTGGAAGCTGTCCTTGACACAAGAATCATGTTAGCACTGCACGGACTAATGCCACCTTGTAAGTGCTCCCAGGCAGGAAGTGCTCTGAGTGCCTTCCCATCCCAAGGGATGTCCAGCATTTCAGGGAGCCACAGTGACAATTCACTTAAGAGCCTAGGAAAAAGATGTCCTCACTTTCGTTAGACCTACTTCCAAAAAAAAAAAGAAAATTGACTAACAATTTAATTAAAACATTTGGGATTTCTGTCCCATTAATCTATATGTACTTGCTTTTGATATTGGTGAATTATGTCAGTGGCCTCACTCCATAAAGGTGCATGTAGGTGAGTGTAGGTGAGCATATCTCTGTGTGTATGTGGGTCTACACACAAACACAGAGGCACCATAAGAAAAGAGCTAAAATGAGGTACCCTAAACAGTTAAACACTGAGTAATGATTACCTCCAGTGAGTGGGAGTTAGAAGGCTTCCAATTTTAATGCTATACATTTTTGTATTGTGTGAAGCAAGTGTAATTTGTGTAATTAAAAAAAAAAAAAAAGCCCATGTGGTGACTCATGTCTGTAATCCCAGCACTTTGGGAGGCTGAGGAAGGAGGATTGTTTGAGGTAGGAGTTTTGAGACCAGACTGCCAATATATCAAGACTCTGTCTCTACAAAGAAAAAAAAAAGGAAAAAACATTAGCTGGGTGTGGTGGCATATACTTACAGTCCTAGCCATGCCAGAGGCTGAGGTGAAAGGATTGCTTCAGCCTAGCAGTTAGAGGCTGCAGTGAACTATGATAGCACCACTGCACTGCAGCCTGGGCAACAGAATGGGACTCTGTCTCCAGCGGAAAAAAAAAAAAAGCTTATCATGATTGTGTTTTTTTTTTGTTTGTTTTTGTTTTTAATCCTGAAGGGATATTCTCCCTACTTAAGATCATCCTTTCATTCCTCTAGTGACAAGTTTCATGATGTGAAAAATGATGTGTTTCATGAGACACATTGGAAAGGAAAATCTCCTTTACTGAATCCACCAATTCAAATGTTAATCTCCTCCAGAAAAACCCTCACACACACACTCCAAAGAATGTTCCATCTGGACACCTAATGGCCCAGTCAAGGGGGATGCATGTCTTTTACCATCACCCTGGCCTTCCTCCGGCCCATCTCTTCTAGGCTGCAGGTGTTGTGTGCCACAAACCCAGAGGATTCTCCCCAAGTGCAGGTTGCATTCTGACACACCTCCTTTTAAAAATTCCAATGGTTCTCCCTATCCAGAAAGCAAACATATGAGCTGGGGAATAAGAAGCTTAACTCATATAGCCACAATTCCTCTCTGAAGCTTGTGAGCCATGAGAAGTTTGGCTTCATGCTGTATAGAAGCAAACTCACTGGCTGACTGGAATCCTCCACAGGTGCTGTTTCCCTTTTGAAATGGCTTCTCCCACCTGTATCTCTTATGTTCTTGTGGACTTCCTCGAGGTCAACCCCTACCCCAGGAGCGGCCACTACTCCAAGAATATCTTGCTTTACTTAATTCTATATACCTTTGGCAATTCTTTCCTGAATTTCTCATTTTGCTATGTAATGATATCCTACCATGGGTTTTCACTTGGACACGGTAGATACACCTGTCCCCTCTCCCCAAAAGGATGACACACTCCGTTAGGAAAGAGACCTTTCTCCTGTATCCCCCCGAGCACTCACTCAGCACTACATGCACAAGAATTCAGAGGAAAGAGAGGCAAGTTGTTAGCTGACTTTCAGAGGATGAATGCCTTCCTGCCAGATGTTCCTAATGGAAAAGGTGGGGGTGTATCTGTAAACAGTCAGGAAGACAGTGGTGTAAGAAAATAAACCAAGAACAAAATTAAAAAGAAAAAAGGCAAAAAAGCAGCCAGGAAGCTTGAACTGAGGGGAGCCCACCACAGCTCACCAAGCCTTACTGACTCTCTAGGTTCCAACTCTGTGGGCAGGGTACAGCTGAATAAAAGGCAGACAGCCTCTGCAGACTTAAATGTACCTATCTGACAGCTCTGAAGAGAGCAATGGTTGTCCTAGCATGGTGTTCAAGCTCTGAGAATGAACAGACTGTCTCCTCAAATGAGTTCCTGACCCGGGTGTAGCCTGACTGGAACACACCTCGCACTTGGGGCCTACAGACACCTCATACAGGTGGGTGCCCCTCTGGGATGAAGCTTCCAGAAGAAGGATCAGGCAGCAATATTTGCCATTCTGCAGCCTCTGCTGGTGATATCCAGGCAAACAGGGTCTGGACTTGACCTCCAGGAAACTCCAACAGAACTGTAGCTGAGAGGCCTGACCATTAGAAGGAAAACTAACAACAGAAAGGAATAGCATCCACATCAACAAAAAGGACATCCACACTAAAACCCCATCTCTAGGTCACCAAAATCAAAGACCAAAGGTAGATACAACCACAAATATGGGAGAAACCAGAGCAGAAAGGCTGAAAATTCCAAAAACCAGAGCACCTCTTCTCCAAAGGATATCAGCTCCTCACCTATAAGGGAACAAAACTGGATGGAGAGTTTGTTTGATGAGTTGACAGAAGTAGGCTTCAGAAGGTCGGTAATAACAAATTTCTCTGACCTAAAGGAGCATGTTCTAACCCATTGCAAGGAAGCTAAAAACCTTGAAAAAACGTTAGACAAATGGCTAACTAGAATAAACAGTGTAGAGAAGACTAGAAATGACCTGATGGAGCTGAAAAACATGGCACAAGAACTTTGTGACATATGAACTAGCTTCAATAGCCAATGCAATCAAGTAGAAGAAAGGATATCAGTGAGTGAAGATCAAATTAATGAAATAAAGTGAGAAGACAAGATTAGAGAAAAAAGAGTGAAAAAAATGAACAAAGCCTCCAAGAAATATGGGACAATGTGAAAATACCAAATTTACATTTTTGATTGGTGCACCTGAAAGTAACGGGGAGAGTGGAACCAGTTTGGACACCACTCATCAGGATATTATCCAGGAAAACTTCCCCATCCTAGCAAGGCAGGCCAACATTCAAATTCAGGAAATGCAGAGAACACCACAAAGATACTTCTTGAGAAGAGCAAACCCAAGACACATACTTGTCAGATTCACCAAGGTTGAAATGAAGGAAAAAAATGTTAAGAGCAGCCAGAGAGAATGGTCAGGTTACACACAAAGGGAAGCCCATGAGACTACAGTGGATCTCACAGCAGAAATCCTACAAGACAGAAGACAGTGGGGGCCAATATTCAACATTTTAAAGAAAAGAATTTTCAACCTAGGATTTCATAGCCAGCCAAACTAAGCTTCATTAGTGAAGGAGAAATAAAATCCTTTCCAGACAAGTGAATGCTAAGAGATTTTCTCACCATCAGGCCTCCTTCACAAGAGCTGCTGAAGAAAGCCCTAAACATAGAAAAGAACAACTGGTACCAAGCACTGCAGAAACATGCCAAAGTGTAAGGACCATCAACGCTATGAAGAAACTTCATCAATTAATGGCAAAATAACCAGCTAACATAATGACAGGATCAAATTCACACATAACATTATTAACCTTAAGTTTAAACAGGATAAATACCCCAATTAAAAGGCACAGACTGGCAAATTGGATACAGTCAAGACCCATCACTGTGCTGTATTCAGGAGACCCAACTCACAAGCAGAGAAACACATAGGATCCAAATAAAGGAATGGAGGGAGATCTACCAAGCAAATGGAAAGAAAAAAATAAAAAGCAGGGGTTGCAGTCCTCATCTCTGATAAAACAGACTTTAAACCAACAAAAATCAACAGAGACAAAGAAGGGCATTACATAACAGTAAAGGGATCAATTCAACAAAAAGAGCTAACTATCCTAAATATATGTGCACCCAATACAGAAAGCACAGAGATTCATAAAGCAAGTCCTTAGAGACCTACAAAGAGTCCCATACAATGATGGTGGGAGACTTTAACACCCCACTGTCAATATTAGACAGATCAACAAGACAGAAGATTAACAAGGATTACCAGGACTTGAACTCAGCTTTGCATGAAGCAGACCTAATAGATATCTACAGAACTCTCCACCCCAAATCAACAGAATACATTCTTCTCAGCACCACATCACACTTATTCTAAAATGAAGCACATAATTGGAAGTAAAACACTCCTCAGCAAAAGTAAAAGAACACAAATGACAACAAACTGTCTCTCAGGCCACAGTGCAATCAAATTAGAACTGAGGATTTAAAAACTCAGTCAAAATTGTACAACTACAGGGAAACTGAACAACCTGCTCCTGAATGACTACTGGTTAATAACAAAGTGAAGGCAGAAATAAAGATGTTCTTTGAAACCAATGAGAAAAAAGACACAACATACCAGAATCTCTGGGACACATTTAAAGCAGTGTGTAGAGACAAATTTGTAGCCCCAGAGTAAACAAATTCAAAAGCTAGCAGAAGGCAAGAAATAACTAAGATTAGAGGAGAACTGTAGGAGATGGAGACACACACACAAAAAAAAAAACCCTTCAAAAAATTAATGAATCCATGAGCCAGTTTTTTGAAAAGATCAACAAAATTGATAGACCACTAGCAAAATTAATAAAGAAGAAAAGAGAAAAGAATCAAATAGATGCAATAAAAAAAGATAAAGGGGATATCACCACCCACCACACAGAAATACAAACTACAATCAGAGAATGCTATGAACTCCTCTGTGCCAATCAACTAGAAAATCTAGAAGAAATGGATAAATTCCTGGATACATACACCCTTCCAAGACTAAACCAGGAAGAAGTTGAATCTCTGAAAAGACCAATAACACATTCTGAAATTGAGGCAAAAATTAATGGCCAACCAACCAAGAAAAGTCCAGGACCAGACAGATTCACAGCTGAATTCTACCAGAGGTACAAAGAGGAACTGGTACCCTTCCTTCTGAAACTGTTACAACCAAAGCCTGGCAGAGACACAACAACACACAAGGAATTTTAGGCTAATACCCCTGATGAACACTGATGCACAAATCCTCAATAAAACACTGGCAAACCAAATCCAACAGCACATCAAAAAGCTTATCTACCACAATCAATTTGGCTTCATCCCTGGGATGCAAGGCTGGTTCAACATACACAAATCAATAAATGTAATCCATCATATAAACAGAACCAACAAGAAAAATCCCATGATTATCTCAATAGATGCAGAAAAGGCCTTTGACAAAATTCAACAGCACTTCAAGCTAAAGACTCTCAATAAACTAGGTATTGATGGAACGTATCTCAAAATAATAGCTATTATGACAAACCCACAGCCAACATCATACTAAATGGGCAAAAACTCAAAGCATTCCCTTTGAAAACTGGCACAAGACAAGGATGTCCTCTCTCACCACTCCTATTCAACAGAGTGTTGGAAGTTCTGGCCAGGGTAATCAGGCAACAGAAAGAAAATACAAGGTATTCAATTAGGAAAAGAAGAAGTCTGTTTGCAGATGACATGATTGTATATTTAGAAAACCCCATTGTCTCAGCCCAAAATCTCCTTAAGCTGATAAGCAACTTCAGCAAAGTCTCAGGATACAAAATCAATGTGTAACCATCACAAGCATTTCTGTACACCAAAAACAGACAGAGAGCCAAATCATGGGTGAACTCCCTTTCACAATTACGACAAAAAGAATAAAATACTTAGGAATCCAACTTAGAAGGAATGTGAAGGACCTCTTCAAGGAGAACACAAACCATTGCTCAATGAAATAAAAGAGGACACAAACAAATAGAAGAACATTCCATGCTCATGGATAAGAATCAATATCATGAAAATGGCCAAACTGCCTAAGGTAATTTATAGATTCCATACTATCCCCATCAAGCTACCACGGATTTTCTTCACAGAATTGGAAAAAACTACTTTAAAGTTCATATGAAACCATAAAAGAACCCACATAGAAAAGACTATCCTAAGCAAAAAGAAGGAAGCTGGAGGCATCACGCTACCTGACTTCAAACTATACTACAAGGCTCCAGTAACCAAAACAGAATGGTTGGTGCCAAAACAGATATAGAGACCAATGGAACAGAACAGAGACCTCAGAAATAACACCACACATCTACAACCATCTGATCTTTGACAAACCTGACAAAAACAAGAAATGGGGAAACGATTCCCTAATTAATAAATAGTGCTGGGAATACTGGCTAGCCATATGTAGAAAGCTGAAACTGGATCCCTTCCTTACACCTTATACAAATATTAACTTAAGATAGATTAAAGACTTAAAACCATAAAAATCCTAGAAGAAGACCTAGGCAATACCATTCAGGACATAAGCATGGGCAAAGACTTCACGACTAAAATACCAAAAGCAATGGCAACAAAAGACAAAATAGACAAATGGGATCTAATTAAACTAAAGGCTTCTGAACAGCAAAATAAACTATCATCAGAGTGAACAGGCAACCTACAGAATGGGAGAAAATTTTTGCAATCTACCCATCTGACAAAGGCCTAATATCTAGAATGTACAAAGAGCTTAAACAAATATACAAGAAAAAAACAAACAAACCCCTCAAAAAGTGGGCAAAGGATATGAGCAGAAATTTCTCAAAGATATTTATGGAGCCAACAGACATACGAAAAAATGCTCATCATCACTGGTCATCACTGAAATGCAAATCAAAACCACAATGAGATACCATCTCATGCCAGTTAGAATGGTGATCATTAAAAAGTCAGGAAACAACAAATGCTGGAGAGGATGTGGAGAAATAGGAACACTTTTACCTTGGTGGTGGGAGTGTAAATTAGTTCAACCATTGGGGAAGACAGTGTGGCAATTCCTCAAGGATCTAGAACTAGAAATACCATTTAACCCAGTTATCCCTTTACTAGGTATGTACCCAAAGGATTATGAATCTTTCTACTATAAAGACATATGCACAAGTATGTTTACTGTGGCACTATTCACAAGAGCAAAGACTTGGAACCAACCCAAATGTCCATCAATGATAGACTTGATTAAGAAAATGTGGCACATACACAGCCATAAAAAAAGATGAGTTCATGTCCTTTGCAGGGACATGGATGAAGCTGGAAACCATCATTCTCAGCACACTAATACAGGAACAGAAAACTAAACACCCCATGTTCTCCCTCATAAATGGGAGTTGAACAAGGAGAAAACATAGACACAGGGTTGGGAATATCACAGACTGGGGCCTGCCAGAGGACGGGAGGATGGGGGACAGATAGCATTAGGATAAATATCTAATGTAAATGACAAGTTGATGGGTGCAGCAAACCAATATGGTACATGTATACCTATGTAACAAACCTGCACATTCCTCCCATCTACCCTAGAATTTAATTTATAATAGAAAAAAAGAAAAAGAGAAAAAGTAGAAGGATGGAAACAACCATAATTACCTAAGTAAGCCTGAGGAGGAAGGCTTACTTACAAGAGGAAGACACGGCTTGGGTAGAAAGAGGACCAGAGCCTATGTCATGTGCATCATGTCCATGTCATGACTGGTGTGTGCTTTTCAACAAAGCTGAGCAGGGATGGAGAATGACCTTACTAACTCCTCAAGGTGGGATTCGGAGTGAGGACTGGATCCTCCTGGGTTAGGAAATGACACAAGTGCCTTCTAGGAGCTACTCACTGGGCCAGGTGTGACCATACACACTCCAAGCTTGTCTTAAAGCAAAGCCTCAGGTCTTAGTCTGCTTGTGCAGCTGTAACAAAATATCTGGGACCAGAAAATTTGTAAAGAACAGAAATGTATTTCTCACACCTCTGAAGGCTGGGAAGTCCAAGATCAAGGCAATAGCAGGTCTGTCTCTGCAGAGGGCTGCTCCCTGTTTCAGGATGGTATCTTCCTGCTGTAAGGAATTCATCTATCACACAGAATTCATTACTGAAAGGATTTGTTCAAGATACAATGGAGGAAATCATCATGGGCTAAATTTTGAATAAGATTTTCTGATAATCCAGGTGAAGATTTATTTTTAAGTAATGTGACTTACATTTCCAGTTGTAATATGGTTCTGTTTTAAAATATCTAGAACTCACAAGAAATTCACCACATGCATTTTTACTCTAAGATTTGCACAATTTAAAAGACTGTTTTTTTTTTTTTTAAATAATTTCAGTCTTGGCTAACTGACAGTTTACAATGACTCATGAAGCCATGTAGGAAATGCCTACAGAATAAACTGCTCAAAATGATTTCCCACTGAAGACATCATAGGCCTGCCCATCTTTTTGTAGAGAGGGCCTTCCAGAAACCTGATTAGGTAGCAAATAGGCAGCTGATGTGCAAGTGCATCAGGGCTGTTCTGCCTCATCTTTCAAGTCCATTAGGTCCACCTTGTCTTCTTAGTGGCTAGACTGACCAAGACAAAGAGCCCTACTATACCTTGGTCAGGCAGACTTGCCACTGCTTCATAGTCAGAGCAAAGACATACTTCTATACCATGATCAAGGCAAGGATACACCTCTGCACCATAATCAGGGGGCTGATTCCCTGGTGACTGGCCCAGGCAAACATGTCCCTGCAGCATAATCATGCTGATGCCCTGGTGATTGGCCAAGGCAGACATACCCCGCAGCATAATCAGGCTGATTCTCTTGTGTTTGACCAAGGGAGACACACCCTGACAGCATAATCAGTCTGATTTCCTCATGACTGGCCAAGGCAGATACCCCCACAGCATGATCAGTCTGATTCCCTGGTGACTGGCCTAGGCAGACACCCCCCTGGAGCCTAATCACAGCAATCAGTCCTTGCAGCATGATCAGGGGCTGGTTCTCCTGGTAATGTACCATTCACTCTTGCCATTTAACTTGCTAAATACCTGCTTGGCCTCAGCTGTCACTTTGAAAGCAGATGAAAAATAATGATGTTGAATTAAGCCCTCTGTACAGGCAGCTTTCTTTTCTAATGAGGTCAAGATGACTTCCACAAATGAACATATCCTACCACAAAATTCTTTCCGAAGGAAAAGAAATGAAATCAAAGGTTATATTATGATCTACAGCTTAATAACAGGAAGAAAGTAGTATGTGAGCAAAATGAACACCTAGAAGAAGAAAGATGATAGCAGCAAGTTTTGCTGAATGTGGTCACCAGAGCAATGACACTACAAGGCCACCTTCCCAGAGGAATTCAGGTTTGGTGCAGATAAAAAAGGACATGGGAGGAGTGGAAAATGAATGAAAACTAGGCCTCCCAGAATGCTCTTTTAGGGCAGAAGATCTATTTTATTTTTATTTTTGTGACTGGTATAATATTGAGCAGAAACCCTAAGGAAGAACACATTTCTGGATCAGAATTAGGCACAGCCTGTCTTTCTGCTCCACACATCACATCCAACACTGCCCTCCTTTGGTTTGCTTTCCCTTCAGGTTAAGTATTATTTCTAATCATTTTGTCTTATCCTGCCTAATTCATTTCAGAATATCAAAGCTGCATATCATCCGACCGCTGTTGCTGGCACATCATGTGAGCAAGCATACCAGCATGATTTTAAATTTCTTTCCAGTATTACCTTGTGCATTTCTTTATACCTTCAAGTTTTCTGCATGTTTTGCTCTGTCAAAGCACAGCTAATTGTGTACATGGCACTCAGATATGATCATTTTCAAAGACAGACTTTCAATATCATTGATAAATCCCTACTCACAACCATGCAGCTAGGAGAAATTAAAATAAGTATACCTGTATGCACACACACACACACACACACACACACATACAAATTGTATGCCAAAAAAAAAAATTGATTTGTCAAGTCAAAAAAAATTAAATAGTTTCTTTAACCCTGCCACCTGAAATAGGTCAAAAAGTAGTTAAAAAAATAAGAGAGCCATCTAGATAAGTTCTGTAGCACTGAACTACATTTGAAAAAGTAGCTCCTGGCTAGTTGCTCATCTTCTGTGAGTTTCTATGATTGGCACCTCACTTAATGGATAACTGCTCACTTAGAAATCCAAATGAAGACACTATGTTGATGGGATCATCAAGTAGATTCCATAAAACAAATTCACTAGCACTCCACCCAAACTACCAGGCTAGCTAGATAAAACATCTTTTTTTTTTTTAAGAATTGCAGTATATTTCAAGTATATCTTATAATATAGAATAAAAAGTATAGAAGACAAATCATATGAAAGGCTTGGGTAGATATGCAAGAAATAAGACACCTGCATGCCTCATACATCATGAGTGCTTTGTATGTTAAGTCAGAAGAAATGCTGGGTCACAGAATAACTTTACGGATAAACCTTAGCCACAGTAACAAAGAAAAAAAACACTCATATGACTAAAATCAGAAATGCTGGAGCCCACACTATAACCAACGACTCCAAAAATAAAAAGAATACCATTTGTTGGCATATCCTTTGACAAAAAATAGGATAACCTAAAAGAAATAAAAGAATTCCTAGAAACAAACAACTTACCAAAACTGAATCATGAAGACAGAGAATTATGGATGATTTTGAAAAGATGGAAAAAATGAAGACTCAGAAAATCTGAACACACCTGTAAGTAGTAAGGAGACTGAATCAATAATAAAAGAAAACATCCCCACAAAGAAAAGCCCAGGACCAGCTGGCATCACTGGAGAACTCTACCAAACATGTAAAACACTATATGAAAAACAAAATACAGATCAATATACCTGATGAACACAGATTTAAATATCTAAATAAAATATTAGCAAACATTCCACAACAAATTAAAAGGATCATATACATGAACAAGTGAAGTTTATTCCTGGAATGCAAATATGTTGAACATATGAAACCATACTTACAGAATAAGAAACCAAAACATACCAAAAAAAAAAAAAAACCCTCAATTGATGAGAAAGAAAAAGGATTTGAAAAACTCCAACACTCCTTCATGATGAAAACACTTAAATTGATGAGGCAGGAACATCACTTAAACCCAGGAAGTGGAGGTTGTCATGAGCCAAGATTGTGCCACTACACTCCAGCCTGGGCGACAGAGCAAGACTCCATCTCAAAAAAAAAAAGTTACCTCAATATGTTAAAGGCCATATATGAGAAGTTCACAGCTAATATAATTCTCAACGAACACTGACATTTTCTTTCTAAGTTCAGGAATAAGACAAGGACACCCATCTGAACCAGGCAATTAGGTAAGATAACACAATAAAAGGCATCCAAACTGGAAAGGAAGAAACAAAATTATATTTGCACATTTGCTCACAGATTACCCGATCTTACATATAGAAAACACTAAAATTCAACACACTAAAAAAAAAAACAAAAACCAAAAGTGTTAGAACCAATAAACCAATTCAGCAAAGTTGTAGAATACAAATCACACAAAAATCAGTTGCATTTTAATCTACAAACAATGAATAACTTGAACAGAAAATTACAAACAATCCCATTTATAATAGTATCCAAAGAATAAAATACCTAGAAATAAGAGAGGTGAAGGACCTGTTCACTGAAACTACAAAACACTACTGAAAGAAAGACAAATGAATTGAAATCTTATGCTCATGGATAGGAAGGCTTAATATTATTAAGATATTCATAGCATGCAAAACAACCCTACAGATTCAATGCCATCACTATAAAAATCCCAAAGGCATTTTGAGCAGAAATAGAGAAAAATATCCTAAACTACATATGAAATTTCAAGGGATCTCAAATAGCCAGAAAAATCTTGAAAAAGGACAAAATTAGGGGTCTCACATGTCAGGATTTCCAAATATACTACAAAGCTGCATTCATCAAAACAGTGCAGTACTGTCCTAAATACTAATAGAATAGAAGAGACAGCCCAGTAATAAATTGTCACATATTTGTCAACAAGCCAGTTGAGACTATTCAATGGAGAAAAGATAAGTCTCTTCAACAAATAGTGCTTGAGAAAACTGGATATTCACATGCAAAAGAATGAAAATGCACTCTAATCAACACCATGTACGAAAATTAACGCAATGTGGATTAAAGTCTTGAATGTAAGAGCTAAAACTAAAATGGCTAGAAGAAAACATAGGTTAAAACTTCATGAAATTGGATTTGGCAATCGCTTCTTGGCTATGACACCAAAAGCACAGGTAACAAGGGGAAAATTAGACAAATAAGATGACATGTGTCAAATTCATCTAATCAAAAACTTATGCACACCAAAGATGACAACTATGCAAAAAGGCAACCAGAAAAGGAGAAAATTATCATAAGTCATATATCTGAAAAGAGCTTAATATCCAGAATACATAAGAACTCCTACAACATAAGAACAAAAAAAATTAAAAATAGGCAAAGGATGTCCCCAGACATTTCTCCATAGATAATGCAGAAACGGCCAAGAAGCAAATGAAAAGATTCTCACCATCCCCAATCATTAGCTATGCAAATCAAAATCATAATAAGAGATTAACTCACACCCATTAGGAAGAGTACTGTCAAAAAAATCTAGAAAATGACAAGTTTTGAGGAGAATGTGGAAAAATTTGAACCCTTATAGACTGTTGGTGGGAATGTGCAATGGTTTAACAACTATGGAAAACAATATGGTAATCATTCCAAAAATTAAAAATAAAATTGCCACCTCATCCAGCAATTCCGCTTCTGGGTATATCCCAACAGAACAGAAAGCAGGAACTCAAAGAGATACTTGTGCACTCACGTTTATGTAAGCATTATTCACAAGAACAGCCAAGGAGTGGAAGCAACCCAAATGTCCCTGAACAGATGAAGGAATAAACAAAATGTGGTCTAAGATACCATTAAATATTGTTCAGCCTTAAAAAGAAAGAAAATCTTATTACATGCTCTAACATGGATGAACCTTGAAGGCATTATGCTAAGTGAAATGAGCCAATCAAATAAAACAAATAATTTTATATACATATATATTTTGAGATGAAGCCTTGCTCTGTTGCCCAGGCTGGAGTGCAATGGCACCATCTGGGCTCACTACAACCTCTACCTCCCAGGTTTAAGTGATTCTCCTGCCTCAGCCTCCAGAGTAGCTGGGATTACAGGTGCCTGCCACCATGCCTGGCTAATTTTTGCATTTTTAGTAGAGATGAGGTTTCTCATCTCATGTTGGCCAAGCTGGTCTGGAACTCCTGACCTCAGGTCATCCACCTGCCTCAGCCTCCCAAAGTGTGGTATTACAGGCATGAGCGACCACCCCCAGCCAAAAGACAAATACTATATAATTCTTATTTGAGGTACTTAGAGTAGTAAAAATCTTAGAAATACAAAGTAGAATGGTAGTTGTCAGGAGCTGAGGGTAGGGAGAAATGGGGACTTGTTCAATGAGCACAGAATTTCAGATTTGTAAAATGAAAAAGTTGTGGAAGTCCACAGTATAGCAACGTGAGCAGACCTAACACTACTGAACTGTACACTTAAAAATAGGTCAGATGGTAAATTTTCATTTTTAGTTTTAAATTTTAAATTTTAGTGTGTGTCTGTGTGTGTGTTTCCTACTACAATTAAATTTTTAAATAGTAACTGTATGGTTGTGTTTCACCATGACTTGTCAGAGTAACTTCATGTGCAAATGGTGCAGAAAGACACTAGAGGCAGAGAACTGAGTATCATGGTTCTCGTACCCATGCCTAAGATTCACAGACACTATCATTTGTAGCAGATGCAGACACAGTGATTATAAAGGGTGTGTTTTTGCATGTGTGTGCATGCTTCCCAGGAATAGTCAATCCACGTTTGGATGTATGTATAAATATAAATAACATAAATTTCAAAAGTACGAATGCTTCATATTAATACAATTTTAAATCCAAGATTACTCATATAACTGAAATTTTTTTCTCCCTTGGCAACAGGAATTCTTAAGACAGAGTATTCATCCTGTTATCCCAGAAGAATCTTCAAATAGTCTATTTTCTAGGTCTGTAATCTAGACCATTCTTGAATAAGAAGCAACAGGAAAGCCCATTCTGACTGATGTCAGTTAACAAGCCTGAAGGGAACAATGTCTTTCTTTTCAGAAGAAAACAGGATACAAGTAAAGCATGGCTGAAGGGAATACAAACACACAGGGTAAAAATAAATTGGGCTTTTTACTTTTTTTTAATTAAGCTTCTTTAGGGAGATTTAGCTGCTTATCAATTTGCTAAGTTTGAATACTTGCTGAAATATTAATTGTATGTCAGATTTTGAAAAGAAACAGGCAAAACCATCTATTAAGTTAAACTTTGAAGCCATTCTGTCATTAACATAACTTTATAAATACTAACATAAACAATACTCAAATGTTTTTGGAACCCAGAAATCACTGAAACTAATGTATATCATTTTAATAAGCCCTTAAAGAGAAAACTGAATCATAGCATCCGCCAAACTCTTTCAGGAGCACCAAGGAGAGGCTTAGTTTCAAGACTGAAGAAAAGAGGACAAACTAAGTATGCCGTGCACTAGCCTTTAAAGTTGAGTTACAAAACTCATTGCTAATATTCCCAAACAGTCCTGCAAACAGCAAGGCAACCACACTAGGCATGAGCACAGCTATGGGGAACACTTCCCTTTAACTTTGGTTTTCTTCCACCAGCTCCTCTTTGGACATTAGGAGCTGCAAGATGTGTATCTGTGCTGCTTTTAATGCAATCTTACCCATAACCAGGGACTTTATATCCCAGCTGTATTTCTTGTCATAGTGATCACATATTTCTTGAAACACCACTGAGAACAGCCATTCAGTATCTGCAGAGAAATAAGGACACAAAGATAGAGATTTTTAGAGTGCATATAACAGTAAGTTTGTATCAAGTCAGCAAAAACACACTGTGTAGGTAGCATCCCATGAACAAAGGTTTTCATGGAGACCGAAGTGAACAGGAGAAAGGTTTGCAGGTCATTCTCACTAAATTATACCATGGGCAGCCTCCTCTCAAGGCTGCTGGAGTTATGTCTGTAGTTGTGATCTGGAAATGTGGAACTCAGGAGAGAAATGAAATCTGTATTGTGTTTTCTGTTTAAATGTACATATTTAATCTAAATATATCCTTGGAATGGTCAATTCCATCTGATAGCACAAGGCATCATTATTTGTTGTTCCCAACAACATGGAAACTAGCATCAACTGACAAAGTCCACTGCATGGCCCAGTAGTATTAAGATATTTCCACTGCCCAGTGGGATGAGTCCCCACCATGCCTGGCCAGGATGCTGCTGTGAAGCTCCCAGGTGAGAGC
Source organism: Pongo abelii (assembly GCF_028885655.2). NCBI lineage: Eukaryota > Metazoa > Chordata > Mammalia > Primates > Hominidae > Pongo > Pongo abelii. The sequence continues at coordinate 5,960,722 of NC_072009.2, read as the reverse complement.
AGAATATTTAGGATGGTGAAAGCTGACCTGAGAATTAACTCCTGGCTCAGCACTTACTTGGAGCACAGCCTCAAAAACACAGTAGACCTTCAGTTGACTCCTTCCCTCATGTTTACACAAGGTGGACAGGAATACTGCTAATAATAATACCAGTACCACTAATATAGGCTACGTTACCCTACATACAATATAATAACTAGTACTAGCTCACACCCATTTCTATTCATGTGTTTTTCTCTGTATGTATATTTAATATATACATAGTATCAATTGCACTCATATTACCAATAAGAATACTACTGAGGATGTGACTACAGTGAAATAATCCTACCTTACAGAATGAATACTTCAGGGCACATGAGTAACAATCTAGTGCCAGCCTCCTAGAGCACACTTGTTACACACTAGCTGTCTTCTCCACTCTTACTGTCTCCAGTGTGTGCCTAGAAGGATTACTTTACTGAAGAACCAACTAACTGACCTTCTAGGAGGTATTATGCCAAAAAAAGAAATACTTCAACACAGAGGAAGGTCTACCAAGTGGAATTCCAAAACCAGGTAAGCTCCATGGAGCTGAGTGTTGCCTGGTGACAATCCCCCCATGGCCCCAGTGAAGGCAGAAGGCTGTCCCCAGGCCTGGGCAGAGCCCTTGTCTTCCAGTCTGTGGTGGCACAGAGGCAGTCCTTGAACCTGAGAGGCTGGGAATAGCTCTGTTTACACCTGATTTAAAAAGAAGACACATGGATGCATCTGACAAAAATCTGGATTCAAATTCAGTTAGAAGATTGGCCACCTGTTCTAGATTTAGCACTGACACCTTCCCACAGGGCATGGAGCAGCATAAGCAGGTTGTAGTCTATCCTGCATCTGTACAGCTGGACCCAACAACACCTGAAAAGAGCAGGTGATCTCAATGGCCTTTAACTGTACCATAATGACATAAATAAATACAATAATCATCCCTAAATACTACTTTTTCTCCATGTAAGATAGTATCTGGGAGACACAGGACACATTGAGGGAAGTAATGTGTACACACAGAGAAGGCTATGTGTATCCAAGAGGCATGTGAGTCTTCATACTCCTATGTATGTTCACATGCTTACATGCACATAGGCACGCATGCTAGTCTTTAATTGCCTCGACACATTTTGAAAGTTGGCAGGGTATGAATAGCTATTAAAAGAGTTATGGGCTAGGTGTGGTGGCTCATGTCTATAATGACAGCACCTTCATAGGCTGAGTGAGGTGGATTGCCTGAGCTTAGTAGTATAAGACCAGCCTGGGCAACATGGCAAAACCCTGTCTGTATTAAAAATACAAAAAAACTAGCTGGACTGCTGGCACATGTTGGTAATCCCAGCTACTTAGGAGGCTGAGGCAGGAGAATCACTTGAACCCAGGAGGTTGCAGTGAGCCGAGATCATGCCACTGCACTTCAGCCTAGGTGACAGAGTGAGATTCTGTTGGAAGAATAAAAAAAAAGAGTTATGGCAGGTTTTAGTTCCAAAATATCTGCTACTCTCAGAAATGCATGCAGAGGACCGCCTGCACCACAGGGTGGGATTTGCTGTGTCACACATGGAGGAGGCCAGGAAGGTCTTTTGTGAGCCTTCCTGCAGTGGTAAGGCTACCTGTGCTGTCTCCTGCATCTTTCTCACAGAAGGTGATGGTCATCTGTGTAGACACATGGCCTGGGCAGGCAACGATATCCACCACCTATTTGCAAAATTCCTGAATGTACCAAGGGCAGAGTGCTGCTGTCTCAAGAAAAGACATTTTCTGTGTGGCCCTGTATCCTGTCCCTTCAGCAGCATCCAAACTGTATCTCTTGGCAGCACCTGCAGTATTGTCTAGGGCTCTTCCCACCTTGTACTCAGAGGTCTGGGATTGTTGATTGCTTTAGCTGTGACAGTGTGGACTTTGCCTCTATGTACACTTCTCTCCTTGTCCCAGGGCTCACAGCACTTGCCTAGTGAACTAGCTCTTCCTCCTTGGGATGGGGCTGAGGCTGGGCCCAGTCTGCCCTGTGGACAGGGGGAGGCTGGTTGTTGTGGATGGGTCTCTTCCTTGGGCTTTTGGGTGTCCCCTGCCCTGCACTCCCCATCCGCCTTCCTCCTCCTGAGCACTGACCCCTTCTGTGGCCCCCTTTCCTGGGCTCTCTGCCTCCTCATGGATATCCTGGCTTTGACTGCTACCAGCAACAAGAAGAGCCCTCCTCTATTCTTTCTCTGCTTTTCTTGGCAAATCCACCCATAGCTGCACGTCAGGTGCCACTTCATTGTCAGCACTGTAATATTTTTCTCCTTGCTTTTCTACCACAAACTGTATTTTATTGTTTGTAGATATAGGAGCTATGGCTTGTAGCTTAGGATGGCCTCAAACTCATGGGCTCAAGTGATCCTCCAAAATAGGTCTCCCAGTGTTGGGATTAGGGCATGAGCCACTATGCCTGGCCTTGAGCTGTATTTTATTAAGATTACTGTAAAACACATTAAACCCCAGAATCTCCACCATTCTGGATATTGGAGATTGTGAAGGCCCAATCCCTGAATGGACAGGTCAAAGTCTTTTAAGAGAATACAAAAGACAGGACTCTCAGAAATGTTCCTGGGGTAGTTTGTAGAAGTTGAAGTTTGAGTAACAATTTGAGTAACTCAAGGCTTCCTGGATCCCATCCTGCACTCAGTCTCCCTAAAGAAGCTGTGGAACAGAAGGAAGGGCTGGCCCACCCTCCTTCTCAACAGCAGAGTGGTGAAAAGCCTCCTCTAAGGGAGGTTACCCAGGCATGAGCACTCCTTTTATTTTCTTCTTCTCTGTGGTGGGGAGAAACAGCAGGGCTCTCAGGGCAATCAGATGGACAGATTGGCAGTGAGGCAGTACATTCTACTTCCTTGAGTGTTTGTTGCAGTAGTTGAGACAGGAAGACTGACAAAAGGATACTGCAGGCATTGAACAAGTGAGACACCACTGTCGGGTTTGAAAAGCCAAGCGAAGGAACAGAGGCCAGACAGGATGAGGGAGGTGCTCTGTGGAACTGTGGCTAAGGCGAGTGTGTGAGCAGGAGGAAAGGAGTGTGGACAAAGGAAGAAAAACAGCTGTATCCTCTAAAAATGCTTTCAACAGTGTTTATTTAAAGCTTAAAATGTCATGGAGTTTTAATTTAAAAGATACAGAACTGTGGGATTAAAAATCTGTAGGGGATGGTGCAGACAGACACTTTTCCTCACCATTTAGATAAAATCATCCTAAATCCATGGAATAAGCAAGGATCTAAGCAAGCAATTAAATTCCTCAGATCAGATGATGACTACAGCTGTTGATGATGGCACACTTAAAGGGGAAGTGCTGTGAAAGGAAAAATGCTAAATATAAAGAAGCATAAAACAATTGCACCAGCCATCAGATGCTTATTCTTCCCTGCTTACTAACAAGCTTGCAGCTTTAACATTGCTTCAGTGTCCTTTTTACCAGGAAAGGTCATATTGTTTTTAACATGCTAGGGCCACATACACTACTATCTTCCTTAGGTGAGTCAGAAAATATCCCTTGTGACTCTGACCACTTCCCTCCCCCCAGCTGCAATGTGTGTGGCATTTGAGAGCAGCTTCTGTAGCAGCTGCAAGGGCAGCATGGTGAGGAGGGGGAAGCTCTGAAGAAGCTGCAGGCTGCCCCAGGCTGGTGGCTGTTTTCAGCCTTAGAGGCAGTCAGAGTTCCCAGAGGGTTCATGGGAGGCATTGTGGCTTAAATTAATTCAATTGTTATGGAAATGCTGGGCCTGGAGGAAGCCTAGGCCAATGGCCTACAAATTTCTAAGGTGAAGGTTGGGTAATTGCAACAAATCAAGTAACATCTTTTATAATTGAAAATGTATGTTAAATGCTTGCTAAGTCTACCCTGAGGCACAGTGGTCAACGTTTTACCCAACAAAGATATAAGATCCTGCTATCTCAGGAAGCTGTATCTGCTTACCATGCAAATGGGTACCTATCTTCAATTTTATAACTGAGTTATTTAAGGGGAAAACACCTTAAGCTGACTGTCATTAAAGCACATATCTGGTGATACAATTTGGCTGGGTCCCCACATAAATCTCATCTCAATTGTAATCCCCATGTGTGGAGGGAGGGAGGTGATTGGATCACTGGGATGGCTTCCCCCATGTTGTTCTCCTGATAGTGAGTTCTCACAAGCACTTATGGTTTTATAAGTGTTTGCAAGTTCCTCCTTCAACCCTTTCTCCTGCTGCTTTGCAAAAAAAGTGGCTGCTTCCCATTCTGCTGTGATTGTTAAGTTTCCTGAGGCCTCCCCAGCTGTGTGGAACTGTGACTGTATTAAACCTCCTTCTGCTATAGAGCAGCCAGTGTCAGGGAAGTTGTTTATTAGCAGTGTGAGAATAACTAACAATACATTTGGGAAGGCGTGATTTTGCTCCTACTCCCATGTTCATGTAAGACCTAGGTCTTTGGGAACCCAAGAGACCAGCAGAAAACTCCCAGCTCAGCTGCACACCCTGGGACAAGTTTCTTAGCTTGTCTGACCTACGGTGTCTGTTGGAGAAAGGTATTTAATAAATAGCTGCTGGTCTGGAGAGGGGGGTAGCCTTAAAGCTGGTGGGGGTGGGGGTGAGATGTTCTAGGTGTGGGAGGTGGCAGGCAGCCCAAGGAATGAAGCCAGGCCCTCTAAAGCCCAGTGGCCTTACAGGAAATCCCAGCTCTGCAGCTTTCTAGCCAGAAACTTTGTAAGCTAGCAGCCCTGGGTAAAGCAACTATAAAATGAGGATCCTAGTCATACTGCATATCTTATCAGCCTGCTATGCCTTGGCTTGCACACCTCTAAAATGGGATCCTAATGAGGTAGTCATGCCCACACCTCTAGGTGGTTGTGTCCAAGGAGTGAAATAATCTGTGTTGTGCTCTGAGTGCTTGGCCCAGTGTTACCTCTGGGCATCAATGTATGGAGTCATTAGGGAATGCTTTTGTTAACAGTGATTTATGTGTAATTGACAAGATCTGCTGTCTCCCTTAACACCCATGCTCCAATAACAGCAAATAGCTGTTGAACTTGAGAAACTAAAGTGCCTCCTGCCAACTATTTTGCTAAAAACAAAAAACAAACAAACAAAAAAAACCACAAGCCAGGGATGATGGCTTACACCTGTAATCCCAATATTTTGGGAGGCCAAGGTGGGTAGATCCCCTGAAGTGAGGAGTTGGAGACTAGCCTGGCCAACATGATGTAACCCCATCTCTACTAAAAATACAAAAATTAGCCTGGCATGGTGATGGGTGCCTGTAATCCCAGCTACTCCATAGGCTGAGGCAGGAGAACAACTTGGACCCAGGAGGTGGATGTTGCAAGTGATCTGAGATTGCACCACTGCATTCCAGTATGAGCAACAGAGTGAAACTCTTGACCCAAAAAGAAAAAAAAATACAAGCAAAGAAAACAACAGCTACAAATTATTTGGAATTCACCAAAACATCACACCTGCTAGGCACATTAAACTAGCTTCACAAACGCTTCTTAATTAATTCCCAGGGCTGCAGAGGAACACAGCCTCTGTTCCCAATTCCATAACCCCAAAACTTCTGAAAACACTGCAAAATTTGTCCTGGGCTGGCATGAGGTGGTTTTAATGGTCCATATTTATCACACTTAGTGTGTCTGAAATTGATGGGTTCTTGTCTCACTGACTTGAAGAATGAAGCCGCAGATGCTTCCAGTGAGTGTTACAGTTCTTAAAGATGTTGTGTCCGGAGTTTGCTCCTTCTGATGTTTGGATGCGTCCAGAGTTTCTTCCTTCTGGTGGTTCATGGTCTTGCTGACTTCAGGAGTGAAGCTGCAGACATTCACAGTGAGTGTTACAGCTTTTAAAACAGCTCTTAAAGGCAGCACATCGACCCAAAGAGTGAGCAGCAGCATTTATTTTGAAGACTGAAAGAACAAAGCTTCCACAGCATGGAAGTGGATCCCAGCAGGTTGCTGCTGCTGGCTAGGGTGGCCTGCTTTTATTACCTTATCCGGCCCCCACCACCTCCCCCTGATTGGTCCATTTTACAGAGAGCTGACAGGTCCATTTTACAGAGGGCTGATTGGTCCATTTTGACAGAGTGCTTATTGGTGCATTTACAAACCTTTAGCTAGACACAGAGTGCTGATTGGTGCATTTATAATCCTTTAGCTAGACAGAAAACTTCCCCAAGTCTCCACCTGACCCAGAAGCCCAGCCAGCTTCACCTCTCAATCACCCCTCTAAACAGGACACCTCAACTGCTGTTGGGAATTTGGCCAATGACCGCTCTAGCTACTTCCTGCTGGATAGGGGCAAAGAAGGGGCCCAGTGGGTTGGTAGAAGTTGTTAGTTAAACTCATTTGGGGTTTCATTTGTAAGACCATCTGAAGCTTAATGGCCTCAATTCTTGAAGAAACAAATTTGATGAGAAGGTTAAAAATACAGGGCCCAAAGGTGAGTAACAACAAGATGGTGGCCACAGGACCTAGAAAGGGGAGAAGCCATGTTGCCCAACTCCAGAGGTCTGTGTAAGAGTTTGAAAGGCATTGTCTGATTTCAGAAGACTTTTCCTGTAAATGCCAGGTGGCATCTCATACTATCCCTGACTGGTTAGTGTAAAAACAACTCTTCCCCTAAGAAGGTGCAGAGTACTCCTTTCTCAGCAGTGAGGAGGTCTAGGCCTCAGTGCTTTTGGAGAGTCACTGCTGCGGAAGACTCTAGTTGGGATTGTTGTTACTATCCTTACTGGATAGATTTTGTTATTTCTTGCAGACTGTCTGAGAAATCCTTTGAGAATGTGTGGTAGTAGGATAATGCATGTTACACTATACATTTTTAGCAAACTTTACTTTAGTAGAAAACCTTATAAGTTTGGGATTTTAATTGTTCTTTGCTATTAATAAAACCTCATTCAGTCCATATTAACTTAGAATTGGTATAGACAGCTCCTTCCTGGTTCTGTAAGTACTTTAAGGTTTGGCTGAGGGCAAACAGCTCACACATTTGAGCAGACCAATTCTTAGGAAATCTTCCTAACTTTGCTTCTACAAGAGTTTCCTTATCATTTACTGAATACCCATTGTGTCTTTTTCCCTAATCACCTAGGAGGGACCATCTATCATCCTGTCCTGAAGGGAGTTCTTCCTATGTCTGGTCGGACCTCCAGATTTAGATCCTCTGTTAGGAAATCTGCTGGGTTAAGGATTTTTTATAGGAAGGCTGCAGATTGTCAGTGGCCTTAGTGCTTTCAGGCTATGCCCTTGTTTACACTGACAACAAGGTGGTATTGGAGTGTTACAGGGTTACAGAGAAGACCTTTGATTATCAATTATAGGTTTTAAATTTACCTTGGCTTTTAAAGGAAGAGGGTACACTGTTTTTTCTTTACTATTTCCATTTCTCTTTCTTTCTCTTTGACTTCCTGTCTCTCTCTCTCTGACTCCTTTGACTCTGTCTCTTCTTCTCTCTCTCTCTTTGTTTCTTCCTCTCTCTCTCTTTCTCTTTCTACCTCTTTCTCTTTCCTTCTGCCTTTGACTTTGTGTCTCTCTTTCTCTCTGCTGGTCTTTTCCTGCCTCTGCCAGCCATTTACACTGCTGTCCTCCCTTCTCCTTCCCCTTTTTGATAGCTTCAGCAGTGTAAGACTGCCACCTCCTTGAGTTTTTGCACTGTGTATGATAACTCAATGATTTTCTTGTAGTGTTCAGCAGGGGTTCCCCCAGAGGTTTGGAACTCCCTTTCTTTCCATATTGCAACATGGACATGTAGGATTAGATAAGCATACTTGTTATCTGTATATACATTTATTCTTCTTCCATTTCCCAGTTCTAAGGCTCGGATAAGTGCCATTAGTTCTGTTAACTGCATGCTGGTCCTTGGGGGAAGAGGCTTACTTTCAAGTACAGTTATATCACTAACTATGGCATAACCTGCCCTTTATGTCCCATTCTCCACAAATGAACTTCCATCAGTATATAGGTTAAGGTCAGGATTAGCTAAGGGAACTTCTAAGAGACCATTTCGAGCAGCATAAGTCTGGACTATAATTTGTTGGCAGTCATGTTCTATTAGTTCCCCATCCTCTGGGAGAAAAGTGGCAGGGTTGAGGGCCATGCATGTATGTATTTGAAGCACTGGTCTCTCAAGGAGTAGCACCTGTTATCTAAACAGGCAGTTGTCCCATGGCCATAAACTTCTTTTGGCACCTAGTAAACCATTTTCATCATGAGTAGTTCAGACAATGAGATCCTTTTCTTTTGTTATTTTGATAGCCTCTGACACTAAGACAGCCACTGACGCAACTACCCTTAAACACTGAGGCCAGCCTTTTGCTACTAAATCAATTTCCTTACTCAGGTATGCCACTGGTTGTGGGGTTGTCCCACGAGTCTGAGTAAGGACTCCAAGAGCTATCCCTGCTCCCTCTCTGACATATAGAGAGAAGTTTTGTCTTGTGGGAAGGCTTAAAGTTGGAGCATGTACTAGGGCCTGCTTTAAGGTTTTGAAGACTGTTTCTGCCTCTGGTTCCCATTCTACTAGATGAGTATTTGCCCGTTGGGTCTCCTTGATTAGAGTATAGAGGGGTTTGGCTATCTCGCTGTATCTGGGGATCCATAGTTGGCAAAACCCAGTGATTCCAAAGAACCCCTGCAACTGTTTAATGTCTTAGGGCAAGGATAAGCCAGTATAAACTGTATTCACTCCTTGCTGAGGGCCCTGGTTCCTCTGGCTAAGATTAGGCCTAGATATTTTGCCTGTTGTAAGCAAAGCTGGGCCTTCAACCTAGATTCCTTGTACCCTTGATTAGCTAGAAAGTTCAATAGCTCTAGAGTAGCCTGCTGGCATGAGGCTTCTGAAATGTTAGCCAAAAGTAAATCATCCACATATTGATGGACCAGAGAGCCTAGACTTGAGAAGTGGCATAAAATCTTGGGCGAGTGCCTGACCAAAGAGGTGAGGGCTATCCCTAAACCCTTGGGCCAAGACTGTCCACGTAAGTTGGGATGTGTGGTCTGTGGGATTCTCAAAGGCAAAGAGAAACTGGGAGGCAGAGTGCAGGGGAATATGGAAGAAGGCATCCTTGAGGTCCAGAACTGTGAACCATTATGCTTCCTCTGGTATTTGAGATAGCAGGATATAGAGGTTCGGTACACCTGGATATGGAGGAATTAGTACCTCATTGATGTGTCTAAGATGTTGCACTAGTCTCCATTGACCATTTGGTTCTTGTAATCCAAGAATTGGAGTGTCACAGGGACTGCTGCATTTCCTTACTAAGACTTGAGCTTTTAAATGTTTAACAATATCCTGGAATCCTTTAAGAACTTCAGGCCTTAAGAGATACTGCTTTTGATAAGGAAAAGTGGTGGGATCTTTTAGCCTGGTGTGGACTGGGTGGGCATTTTTTGCCCTTCCAAATAGTCCTTCCAATACCCAGACTTCAGGGTTGATTTCCTCCTCAAGTAGGAGACAACAAATGGGTAAATTGTTCCCCATATTCATGTAAATAATAGCTCCAGCTTTGACTAACATATCTCTTCCTGATAAGAGTGTGGGACTTTCAGGCATAACAAGAAAGGCATGTGAAAATGGTAAAGTCTCCCAATGAAAACAGAGGAGGTGGGAGAAATACCTGGTTACAGGCTGTCTCAGGATTCCTCAGATCATAACTGGCCTTGACAGGAGATTAGCACTGAGAAGGCCATGCCAGTGTCAAGGAGGAAGTAAATTTCCTGGCCCTCAGTGGTTCAAGGTACCTGGGGTTCACAGAGGGTGATGATATGAGCTGGTGCTTGTCCCAGGCACCTTCAGTCCTGTTGTTGGATCATCTGGTTGGGAGCTTCTGATCCAGAGAACCTTTGTCCTCTGGGGCAGTGCACCTTCCAATGATTTCCTCAACATAACAGACATGGATGAGGGGGCAGCTTATTTCTCACTGGATAATATTTTAAAATGTCCTTGTAAACCACACTGATAATAAGCACCATCAGGTTATTGGCCCACTCCATTTTCTATCCTCTCAAAACCATGAAGTTTGGTTGCCTAAGGGCCATGACTAAGGCTGCGGCCTTTCTCTGATCTTGCTTTTCCTTTTGGGCCTGTTTCTCTTGGTCCCTATTATAGAACACCAAGGTTGCCAGGTTTAATAATGTCTCCAGATTTTGTTCAGGGCCAAGGGCTTGCTTTTCAGGCTTTCTCCTGATATCTGTAGCTCACTGAGTAATAAACTTATCTTTTAGAATCAATTGACACTCAAGTGATTCAGGTACCAGGGGAGTATATCTTAAGGCCTCCTGTAGCTGCTTGAGGAAGGGAGATTTTATTCCTTTCCCTGAGTTATGGTGGCCATCACTGAATAATTCATGGGCTTTTTTCTAATTCTCCTTAGTCCTTCTAGAACACAGGTCATCAGATGTTTACAACTCCAGTCCCCATGATCTGAGTCAAGTTCCCAGTGGGGATCTATACTGGAGATGGCTTGCTGACTAGTACGGAATTTGTCCCTTTCTTCAGCTGTCATTCTATCATTCACTTGACTAAGATACCATGTATCCCCAAACTCTCAGGCTGCAGCTAAAGCCACATTCTTTTCATTAAAGGCCAGGGTTTGATCTAACAATAGCATGACATCTCTCCAAGCGAGATTGAAGGTTTGCCCTATACCCTGTAGGACAACTGTGTACCTATCAGGATCATCTGCAAACTTCCCCAGGTCTGCCCTGATCTGCTTTAAATCAGAGAGAGAGAAAGGGACATGTACCCAGGTTGGGCCAAATTCCCCTCCCCCTACAGCTTAAAAGGGACATAACAGATAACCCAGGGAGTTTTGTGGTCCTTTGGAGGTTTCTTTGCTGATTTCCTTCAGGGTGGGGAATATTAGAGGAGGATTATCCTTAATAGGAAGGGGAGCTATAGGGAGGCTAGGATATGGGGGTAAGCTGACAGGTCCTCCTGTGGGATGTAAATTGCAAGATTTGAATAGTTGTGGATTCTCCTTCAATGAAAAGAGAGCTTGGACATAAGGTATTTCACTGCATTTGCCTTCCCTCTTACAGAAAAGGTCAAGCTGCAGGATAGTATTGTAATTTGTACTTCCCTCAGGTGACCATTTTTCCCCATCAGAGAGAATATTGGGGCCAAGTCATAGTGCAGAAAAAAGTGAGCTGCCTCTTTTTCAGTTTCTGGGTCAATTTGGTCTCAATGGCTTAGAATGCATATCAAAGATGAGCCTATTGTTTTCTGAATGTTTCCCATCTGAAAGACAAAACTGTCCACAGTTTTGATTTGTTCTATTTCTCCCCCTGCCCAAGAACCTACAATAGTCCTTGGACCCTGCTGATTGGATAGTTGTGCTCACCAATGCAGCAGTGGAAACATTAGTTTTCCTCTTAGACCACAAAGAGGGTCAAGGAAGGTCAGATTTAGTGGGCCTTACTGATGCATTCTTGAAAAGCTGCACCCTTGCCTGTCCTCCTAGACCCCAAAGAGGACCTAGAAAAATCGGATTTAGTGGCCTTTACCGATGCATTGTTGAAAACCTGTTAGAGTCCTAAGCATTCTCTTGTTAGTGTTGGGACCTTACCTGTGTCCTATAAAGATACTATTTTCCAAAAATCAAGTGGATGGCCATACCCTGAGGGAGAGAAGGGATCTCCAAGGTTCGAAGAGTGAAACCTTTTGTCCTCACTTGAATAGGAAGGATATCATTTCTGAAGCTCCCGATAGCCTAGCTTCAGGAATGGCTTTTGTTAAGCCTGCTTGTCTTAGGAGGGATCCTAAAATTCCAGAAAGTCTCCCCTACAATGGGGCTTTGGGCAAAAATTATGACTTTCTGATTGGTGAGCCCAGGTGTCTAAAGAAGGTAACAGACTCCTGAAGATTATACTAGAAATCATTCTTGAAGGAGAAACTAGAAAAGCACCAGAGACAGAGAGTGGTTTTTAGAAGCAGGGCTAGCTTTGGAGAAGAGAGGTGAGAGGAAGTTTATCTGGCAGGCATTAAGACCCAGGGGGCAAGTGTCAGGAAAGATAGGATAGATGGGCAAGTCTCACTTGGGCAACGTGACTTTGAGGGTTCCACTCATGGCCGCAGCATCAACCAACTTGTTGTCAGGATCCCAGAGCTGAATGGCTTTCCTCTTTGTCAACCCTCAGCTCAGCCCAGAAGTACAGGAAAAGCAGAAGCTGGTTCCAGGCAAACCAGTGCTCTCAACCCTGAAGAGTCAGGAGTTGTTAGAGAGCCCTTTCCCAGAAAGCCTGACACCCGTAACTTTAGTCTGGCGACTGCACTAGTCACATTTAACTGGCCAACAGGTGCCTAATATTTAGCCCCCAAATTCTAAGGAAAAATAGGACAGAATAGCAAGCAAAAGGGTTCTGATGGTGCTTACAGCTTAGCAATAGTTGATGTCCCTTCTTGGTTGCCAAAATGTGTCTGGAATTGGTAGGTTCTTGGTCTCGCTGATTTCAAGAATGAAGCCACGAACGCTCGTGGTGAGTGTAACAGTTCTTAAAGATGGTGTGTCCAGAGTTTTTTCCTTCTGATGTTCAGACATGTCCAGAGTTTCTTCCTTCTGGTGGGTTTGCGGTCTCACTGATTTCAAGAGTGAAGCTTCAGATCTTCACAGTGTGTGTTACTGCTCTTAAAGGTGGCACATGGACCCAAAGAGTGAGCAGCAGCAAGGTTTATTGTGAAGAGTGAAACAACAAAGCTTCCATAGCATGAAAGAGGACCCAGGCAGGTTGCTGCTGCTGGCTGGGGTGGCCTGCTTTTATTCCCTTATCTGGCCCTTCCCACATCCTGCTGATTGGTCCATTTTACAGAGAGCTGATTGGTCCATCTTACAGAGAGGGATTGATCCATTTTACAAAGAGCTGATTGGACCTTCTTGAGAGGGTGCTTACTGGTGCATTTACAAACCTTTAGCTAGACACAGTGTGCTGATTGGTGCATTTACAATCCTTTAGCTAGACACAAAATTTTTCCAAGTCCCCACTGATTAGCTAGACACAGAGCACCGACTGGTGCATTTACAAACCGAGCTAGACACAGAGTGCTGATTGATGCATTTACAATCCTTTAGCTAGACAGAAAAGTTCTCCAAGTCCCCACTCAACCCATAAGCCCAGCTGGCTTCACCTCTCATTAGTACAACTCTTCAAGCATTTCCCTATGCAAATGCTAAAGGAGTTGATTATGGTTGCTGCCTGAGAACCCCTGAGAATGTTATATGTCATGGAACATATGAATTCTAATATCTTTTAAAAATAATAATTTAAAAATCTAAATTTTTAAATTTTTAATTTTTTAAATCTGCCTCCATAGACTTTGGGTAAGGAATTATGAACCCAAGTTTATGACTGCTTACTTATGAAGTTACACTTTAAGCATCTTACACAAATGAATCAACTTAATGCATTTCTCCCTCAAACTTACCTTGATATATATTGAACCTAATTTGTATTATTCCTAATTACAAAAAGGACAAAAACCCCAAAGCCAGTGTTTTGTGTTAGTTAGGCTGGTTCCTTAAAGACACAAACTATAAAAAGGGCTGATCTTGAGTTAGAATCAAATTGTCACAATCTGACAGTTATAAAGATATTCACTGACTGTGTGTGTGTTTTAAAATTTCAGTGTGTTTTCATTATGAGACAAGGTCTCATCTCAGTGTAGTGGGGTGATCACATCCCACTGCAGCCCTGACTTCTTGGGGTAAAGTGATCCTCCTGTCTACCCTCACAAGTAGCTGGGGCTAAAGGTGTGCACCACCACACCAGGCTAATTTTTAAATTTTTTGTAGAGACAGAGTCTCCTTATATTTCCCAGGCTAGTCTTGAACTCCTGGCCTGAAGTGATCCTTCCACCTTGGCTTCCCAAAGTGCTCAGATTACAGGCATGAGCCATGGTGCCAGCCAGTTTAGCCTTTTACTGATCATGTTACAAAAGAAGTTTGTTCAACAAGATCAAGGCCCGTCTCCTGCGTAGACTCCTCTGATTCTTCTTTCCTTGCTTGTACTTCCTTCTGCTCAGCTGGGACAGCAGTGAGGTGGGAGCACTGCCTACAGGTACAGGTCCAGCAGCCCTTATACTGCTCCTGGAGGCTCTCAACATTGACTCTAGCTGAGGCAGTGGTATAGGGGCAGAACAGCACGTGGGTGCATGTCCACCAGCCTGCCATGCTACCAAAAAGGCTCCCGATGTTGACACTGGCCAGGCCCTTGAAAATAGGCAAGGCACAAAAGGTTCACCATTTACACTAGCTGCTTTAAGTAGGGCAATGATCTTATGTGATGGCCACCTCATTGCAGTGCAGAATGAGGGCCAAGTAAATGCAAGTGAGTTCCAACAAAGACAGAGGCCATGGTGTGCAGCTGCCACCAAGGGACAGGTTGCTACTCACCCAATAAGTGACAGCTTCACCACAACCTTAAGCTAAGCTTAAGATAAGCTAAGGCCTTAGCTTCTTTGGAAGGGCTGAGAACCTTAACGGCAGCTGAGGAAAAAGAGTCAGCAGTGTTTATGAATGTGTGGAAAACAACATATTTTAAAGTGATGTTGCTTTAATTAGAAAACTCAGCATCCAGTACATTTTGATAGAAATGGAGGTGTCATTTTTCTAAACCATTTGATGGTACACAGTAGGTAATCAGTAATTGTTGAATTTATTTAAAATGTACATCCACTAGCTTTGTTCACCGAAGATATTCTACTGCTTGTTTCTTTAACACACTGATTCTCAAGGTGAGGTCGCTGGACCAGCAGCATCAGTATTATGTGAGATGCTGTCCAATTACATATTCTTGGGCTCTGTCTTAGTCTATTTTCTGTTGCTTAGTAACAGCCTACCTAAAACGTGATAATTTATTAAGATATTTATTCTTACAGTTATGGGGGCTGAGAAGTCCAATGTCAAGAGGCTGCATGATGGCCTTCTTCCTGGTGGGGACTCTATAGAGTCCCAAGATGTCACAGGGCATCACATCTCAAGGGGGCTGAGGGCACAAGCTCAGGTCTCTCTTCCTCTTCTTATAAAGCCACAGTCCCACTCCTTTGATGATAACCCATTCATCCAATAACTCATTAATCTATTAATCCATGAATGAAAGTGTCCATTTATGAGGGCAGAGCCTCCATGACCGAACACCTCTTAAAGGCTCCACACCTGTCAATACTGCCACGCTAGAGATTAAGTTTCAACATGAGTTTCAGAGAGAATAAACATTCAAACCACACAGCAGGCCCCACACCAGATCTACAGAATCAGAAACTGGGGTGGGGCCCAGCAATGTGTGTTTTACAGAGCCCTCTCAGTTATTTGAATGTGTGCTTAAGTGGAGGGCCACCGACCTGGCATTATGTTTTCACAGAAGACTTGTGTTCTATAAAGTTGTGACTTTAAAAATGTATTAATCTTAACCAAGAAGTGTTTAATTATACATACACAAATGTAGAAGTTAGTACAAATTAAAGAGTAAACTATCTGTGATGACATTCATCCCAGTACTTACTTGCCTTTATATTGTACCCCATTATGACTCAGCTACATTTTTTTTCTATTTCCTTCTGTTACCCCCAAATCAGACTTATTTTAATGTGTTTGTAATGAAAACAAGATTTAAAAGTAAGTACTCTTAAATATACTCCATTCTTTCTCAAGTTAATTGCAGTAAATAATTCCAATAAACTGGAGTTCTCAGTTAATTATAGTTAATTAGGTCTGGATCAAATCAGATGTACAATTCAATGAAAGTAATGCACAGCATTCTCATGGACATGGCCAGCATAAAGCATTTATGAAGAGACACCCTAATACAATAGTTCTTTTAAACAAACATGAATCTTGGAATAAAAACATTGACAATTTAATGGCACATACTATATTCAAAGATTAATTGGCTCATCTCTCTTAAATGGAAATCAAGAAAAAACCATTTTCTAGCCTAGAATCATTACACATGTAACCACAGTTTTCCGTGGTGACCTTCTTTTTAGAGTAACTACTGAAGCTTTTACATCTTTGTTATATACATATGTTCTCACATAAGATCCTCCTTTTCTTCTAGTGAAAGAATTTCCAGGTTTATGAAAGTTATTATTGGAAAATAAGGGTCAATTTCCAAAAATCAACTTTCAGTCAGTAGCACAGCAATCCTAAAAATTGAGCTTTGAACTACATAAGCTTAGAAACACAGCAATTCACAGCAGAAAGGTTTCAGCCTTCTGAAACGGCTAGTTCGGATATCTGGGGTTGCCTTGGACTTTTTTTGACCTTCGTACACTTCCAAGTTTACTTAATAATTCCTAGAACCCTAATGCAAAAACTGTTCTGGAAGGTCCGCTGTGGGCAACAGCTGTTTAACATTGCTCTCTATGCTCCTGGCACACAGCACAGAGCCCAGATCCTGTGGGCAGCACTATTTCACTTCACTCCCAGAGTAGCTTCCATGCATGGCTGCAAAGGGGAGCTGGCCTGAGCCTGCAGTGAGGAGTGAGGCCAAACCACATCACCATGGACTGAAAGAGTCTTACCTGCTCAAAGCTTCCTAGTGTCACAGGAAGGCTTTATTAGATTTGTGGGAAGACAGGAGAAGCCCATGAAAAACAACAGATTCTGTTTAATAAGGAGGCAATGAGTTAAGTTATAAAGATCCTGTACATGTGTGAAGGTAAATGAGAATGACTTCAAATGAGAATGAGCAGAGGCTGTTCATTCAGAGCTTGCATAGCAAGAGAGTTGGACACTGGCACTTGCCTCTGGCAGAAGCTCAAATGCAGATGAGGGAGCAGGAAAGCCTTATAGTGGGAAAAGAGAGGCCTCAGTTGGGCCCTGACTGGAGGCTGTTGTTGTGGAGACTGGGGGTGGCTCACTAGAAGTGAGTCATCCCATGGGATTGGCGTGGGAAACATTTTGTTCTCTGGCTGGTGGTGGAAACTCTGCAGGGATGCCTGAGACAATCAAGTCCCCTAAAAGAGAGATAGTCATTGAGCTGACCAAGGACCCCACAGCTTCCAGCTAGACCCATGGGATGAGTATAGCAGCCCTTCCTACTCTGGCCTACCTCCTGGCTTCATCCCAGCCACCTTGGCCATCCAAAAGCAAACCCGTAGCATGTTCCCAGTTGAAGAGTGAGCCAGGCACTTCTTTTTAGGTCCTAGGCCCTGGGCCCCCTGCCATGCTCAGCCTCATTCACCATTCCACATTCCACAGGCATTCCTGCATCCCTTAACACATGCCTTTGCCCAGCCTTTGGTAATAATCAATCAGAATGAACTCATCTCCATGCCACCTCTACATCAAAAAGACCCTGCATCAGGTCAATGTTTATGAGGAGAAACTGCAATGGCCAGTAATAGAGCTTGTATACTTATTACCTCCCAAATCTCATGCTGAATTGTAGCCCCTAATCTTGGAGGCAAGGCTTGGTGGGTGGTATCCTGATCATGGGGGCAGATCCTCTATGAATGGCTTGGGCCAGTACCACCTTGGTGATGAGTGAGCTCTCGCTCTGAGTTCACACAAGATCTGGTGGCTTAAGTGTGTGGCACCTCCCCAACAACTCTCTCTTCCTCGTGCTTTTGCCACATTACATGCCTGTTCCTGCTTAGCCTTCCACTATGATTGTAAGCCTCCTGAGAACTCCCCCGAAGCAGCTGCCACTATGCTTCCTGTAAAACCTGCAGAAATGTGAGCCTACAGTAAACTGCTGTTCTTATAAAGACTCAGACATTTCTTTAAATCAATGCAAGCATGGCCTAATATAGAAAATTTGTAGCAGAAGTGGCGTGTTGCTACAAGGATGTCCAAACACAGAAGGATGAAAGTTTGCAGCTTCTTAGAGAATAAATGGTTGTGACCAAAATGCTGATAGTGATATGGTTGGTGAAGTCCAGGCTAACAAGGTCTCAGATGGAAATGAGAAACTGCAAACTGAAGGAAAGGTCACACGTTATTTCTTAAGAAAGACCTTGGTTGCATTCTCTTCATGTCCTAGGGTTCTGTGGAAGTTTGAACTTCAGGGTAATCATTCAGGTTGTCTAGCAGAAGAAATTTCTAAGCAGCAAAGCATGCTTGATGTAACCTGGCTGCTTGCAACAGCCTCCACTCAGATGTGGAAGCAAATAAATGACAAAATTGGAAGCTATATTTAAAGCAGAGACAGCATAAAAGTTTGGGAAATATGTGCCTGGCCATGTAGCAAACAAAAAGCTTTTTCAGGAGAGGGATCCAAGCAGGCTGTGAAACAACCACTTGCCAGAGACATCTGCATACCTAAAAAAGAGGCAAATGCTGATACAAAGACAGTGGAGAAAAGGCCTCAATGGTATTTCAGAAGTCTCCAAGGCAGCATCTCCTATCACAGGCCTAAGGTCCTAGAAAGGATGAGTTTCCTGAGCCAGGCCCAAGGCCCAGCTGCCTCAGGACACTGCTACCCACATCCCAGCTGTTCCAGCTTCAGCCAGGGCTCAAAGGGAGCTCACCCTGGTGCTCTGAACAGCACAAGCCACATGGCTCAGTGGCTTCCACAGGATGCTAAGTCTGCAGGCACACAGACTGCAAGAGTGAATAAGGCTTGGTGCCCTCTACTTAGATTTCAAAGGTTGTTTAGAAAAATCTGAATGTCAAGGCAGAAGCCTGCTGCAGGGGCAGAGCTCTCACTAAGAACCTATACTACAGCAATGTGGAAGATAAATGTGGGATTGGAGACCTCATAAAGTCCTCACTGGGGCACTGCCTAGTGGAGCTGTAGGAAGAGGGCCACGATCCTCCAGACCCAAGAATGGTGGATCCATCAATAGCTTGCACTTTGTAAAACTGTAGACATTCAACTCCAGCCAGTGACTGGCAGCCTTGGGGGCTGCATGCTGCAAAACCAAAGGGGTGGAGCTGCCCAAGGCCTTAGAAGCCCACTTCTTGGACCAGTGTGGTCTGAATATGGGCTTGGAATCAAATGACATTATTTTGGAGCTTTCAAATGTAATGACTGTCCTGTTGGGTGTCAGATTTTGTGGGGCCTGCCACCAATGTCTGTTGGCTGATTTCTCCCTTATGGAATGGGAATATTTACCCAATGCCTATTCCTCCATTGTATCCTAGAAGTAAATAACTTGTTTTTGATTTTGTAGGCTCATAGGGAGAAAGGACTTGCCTTGTCTCAGATGAGACTTTGCACTTTTGAGTTAATATTAGAATGAGTTAAGATTTGGGGGGATTATTGGGAAGGCATGATTGTATTTTGCAAAGTGAGAAGGACAGAAGATTTAGGAAGGGTCAGGGACAGAATGATATAGTTTGTGCATTTGCTCCCATCCAAACCTCATGTTGAATTGTAATCTCCAGTGCTGGAGGTGGAGCCTAGTGGTTGCCGTATGGCTCATGGTGGCAAATCCCTCACAAATGGCTTGGGACATCCCCTTGGTGGTTGTTGGGAGAAAAGCTGAGTGTTGGCAGAGAAGCCAAGGCTGGGCTTGGAACATGTCTGGGGTTTTAGTCCAGGGTTTTAGTCCAGAGTTTTAGTCTAGGGTCTAAAACTCTAGTGGCCTTTGGAATGTGTCCAGATTTGCTGGATCCTTGTTTCCAGCAGTCCCGTTATCTCAAGAAGCCATATGTTCCAAAGAAAATGCTAAACCGTCACAGCTGTAGTTTATTCACTTCATACATCACTTCCTTTCAACTCCCACATTCTCGCCAACTATTTCTTTGTTTGATCACCAAGAAATAGTGTGGACTCCCACAGCTCGGGGCCTTTGCAGCCTCCATACTAGCTTTGGCTCCCTGGTCCAACTCTCTCTCTTGTCTTTTCTCATTCCTTTGACTCCACCAGACTTTGTCACCCCCATGGCCTGGTGTTGGGTCCAATCATCCGAACATGTCTGGCACCCAACGTGGGGTGACGAAGACCCCGGTGAGGAATGCTAGTGTGTAAAAGCAGAGGACACATCATTAGAGGACACCTGAGGAAGACTGAAAGAAGCTCGGCATGCAAGCTGGGTGCTTGGAAGAACCAGGGTAAAAATGTGACAAGGTGAAAGGAAACATTCTGCTTATTTGAATTTCTTAAGGCATTTATTACAAAGAGGGGGAGTGAAATTTAGTACTCAGAATTTATCACTCTTTAGTACAGAAAAAGTTTAGCCCATGGCTTCTGGAACAAGGGACTATGGAGTTAGATGAAAAGGAGAGAATTGGAAGATATTTTAAAAATGCGTATAAAGATGGAGCAAAAATTCCTGTTGCCATTTGGTCAATATGGGCTTTAATAAAGGCAGCTCTTGAGCCATTTCAAACAGATGATGAGGCAGATTCAGATGAGGAAGAGGAAAACAAGTGTAAAAAACTAACCTCAGACTCTGAGTGTAAGGAACAGCTACCAGAGGAGATTAAAGAAAACAAAGGAAAACTAAAAAAGGTGTGTTTTACTAGCCCGTCCGCTCCACCTGCTGAATTAAATGAATGGCCACTTCTTCTCTCTCCCCTTAATGGGCAAGAAAATGAATTAGCTGAAAAACTTACTGCTCCTGTAGTTGCAACATTAACATGTGCAGATATTGGTGATGCTATACAAAACTATTCAAAAAGCTAGAGCTGAGGGAGACCTGGAAGCATGGCAATTTCCAGTAACCCAGTAAGTAGGACAGAATATAGCTAATTGAGCTGCTCTTCCTTTTAAGTTAGTAAAAGAATTTAAGCAAGCCATTAGTTAATATGGACCAAACTCTTCTTTTGTGCAAACTTTGTTGAGAAATGTGTCTCTTGATAATAGGTTAATACTGCATGATTGGGATACTCTAACAAAACCTGTTCTCACTCCATCTCAGTATTTACAGTTTAAAACTTGGTGGGCTGATGAAGGTCAAACTTGGCAAGGGAAAAAACACAAGTGCAGCCACCTGTGCCTGTTTCCTCTGAACTGTTAATGGGAGTTAGCCCTCACTGGGGTTGATTAGAGAATCAAGCAGTAATGGAGGACGTTGCCATTGTTCAGCTGTGCTCTGTGTGCTTACAGATATGGGAAAGGATAAATGCTATAGGGAAAAAATATCCTTTCAGCTCTGCCTGTCAAGGACCTAAAGAACCATATATTGATTATATTGCTCAGCTCCAAGAGGTTGTGTATAAAGCCATAACTGATAAAACAGCTCAGGATGTTGTAATACAGTTTCTTGTATATGACAATGCTAATACAGAGTGTCAAACTGCTATTAGGCCCCTGAGAGGGAAGCCTCATTAAGCTGAATATATGAAGGCTTGCTATGGCATTGGAGGTAACTTACATAAGGCTACTTTTTTAGTTCAGGCTATGGCTGGATTGAAAGTAGGAAACAATATGCCTCATTTCTCAGGCTCTTCCTTTAATAGTGGGCAATTTGGACACAAGGAATGTACAAAAGGAAATGCCATTAATAATGGAAAAGCCTCATTTGCAGGACCTCAACAGCAGGTTTTTCAAACCACTTTTGCTTCTGCTCAAAGGGCTAAACTTACAGCTGTGACAAGTGTTAAAATCTTTTAAACAGCCAGTAAACATTGTTTCTGATTCAGCCTATGTAGTGCAAGCCACACAAAATATTGAATGTGCCTTAATTCAAAATGTGACTGATGAACAACGTAAGTTCATTCTTCACAGCAAGCAGTAAAACAAAGTCATTCCCCTTTCTATATCACTCATGTGAGAGTGCATACCAACCTCCCTGGCCTTTTAACTAAACTTAATCAAAGGATGGATGCATCGGTGTCTGTGGTCTTTGCTGACACACAAACATTCCATTCTTTAATCTATCTTAATGTTGTAGGCCTTAGAAAAACATATGGTCTATCATGGAAACAAGCTAAAGAAATTGTGCAACACTGTTCTGCCTGCCAAGGCCTGCATCTGCCACATCAAGGAACAGGAGTTAACCCTAGAGGATTATCTCCAAATTCCATCTGGCAGATGGATGTAACACATATTTCTGCTTTTGGAAAACTGTCCATTGTTCATGTGCCAGTAGATACCTATTCACAATTTATCTGGGCCACAGGTCAAACAGGGGAAGCTACAGCTCATGTTAAAATATATCTTTTATCTTGCTTTCCAGTTAGGGGAATCCCAGAAAAAATTAAAACTGATAATGGCTCAAGATACTGTAGTAAAGCCATGGCTACATTTTTTTCAACACCAGAATATTACCCATACTACAGGTATTCCACATAACTCGTAGGGACAGGCAATAGTGGAAAGAGCTAATCGTACTGTAAAAACTCAAATACAAAAGCAAACCGGAGGGGACCAGGAATATAAGACACCACATATGCAATTCCATTTCATTTTATTAACATTCAATTTTTTAAATTTACAAAAATATCAACCCATGACTGCAGCTGAACAACACCTGACAGGACAAAGGAAAATAAAAATGCTGGACAAGGTATATGGTGGAGAGATGCACATATAAAGAGCTTGGAAAATAGAAAGATAATTATATGGGAAAGAGGATTTGCTTGTGTCTCTCCTCAGGTCCCTGTGTGGGTGCCCACCAAACATGTGAAGATCTATCAAGAACCATAGCATCTAGTGGATCTAGCTGTACAGTGCAAATTGAAGGTTTAAGGATTGCTTTATTGCTATACTGTTGCACAAGAAGGATAAATCTCGATTTACTTTCTGTATGCCTTCTGTTAATCAGAAAAAGCCTGCTTCCGGTTTTTATCATGGTAAGTTTTACCCCATGATAATTAACCAAAGAGGCAGAAGCTGAGTTACAAATGCTTCAGCAATAGCATGCCTCCCAGCTACAGAAAAAAAAAAAAGAAAAAAAAAAGGCCTTTGCTTCTCTTTCAGTAGATTTACTAATGTGGGGGTTAGGGTATGTTTGTGTGTTTGCAGGAGATGAACAAACCATGTGAGTGCCCTCAAGATGTGTACGACCATGGAATGGGAGACTGGAGGGACCCATGGATCCCAACCATGGACTGGGTTCCCCCAGTATGAGCCATGAACCAGTTGAATTTGAGTCACACTGACATCAACCCCCATAACATGGGGACAGATCAAGAAAACCACACAGGAAGCTGAGAAACTGCTGGAGCACCAGGGTTTTACTTTTACTGGGATTCACAGGTACAACAGATGCTTGATGGATCAATGCTTTCTGACTGAACTCCTCTCTACCACAAATACAAGAGGCCCTAATAGGTAGGCAGGAATATCATCACCCCAATTCAGCTTGAAGAAGTTACAGAAGATGGACCTTCATCCTTCTGCCACCCTTAGAACTAAGGGTCCTCTTGTAAAAGGGAAAGGAGAAATATGTAAGAAGCATTGAAACCATCAATCCTCTTAAATGGATTAAGAGGAAGCTCTACACTGGAAGCTCTACACTTACAGATTTTGTTGTAATAATCATGTACTTGTGCTATCTCATTTTAGTCTGCAGATGCAGAAGCTGCCACTGGAGAGTAAGCCACCATTGAGTACAAGCAATGATAGCTGTGGCGATTTCACCAAAAAGAAAAGGGAGGCATTTGGGAAAAGAGCTGAATGTTGGGACAGAAGCCTAGGCTGGGCTTGGAACATGTCCAGGGTCCAGGGTGTAAAACCACTTGTGGCCTTTGGAATGTGTCCAGTCTTGCAGGCTCCTTCCTTCTAGTTCTCCCATTACCTCAAGTAGCCATATGTTTCAAAGAAAATGCTAAACCATCACAGCTGTAGCTCATTCACTTGATACACTGCTTCCTTTCAATCCCCACATCCTCACCACCTGTTTCTTTCTTTGACCACCAATAAATAGCACGGGCCCCAGAGGTCGGGGCCTTGGCAGCCTCCATACTAATGTTGGACCCCTGGTCCCAGTCTCTGTTGTCTTTTTTCATTCCTTTGACTCCACCAGACTTCATCGCCCCCACAGCCTGGTATTGGGTCCGATCACCTGAACAGTGGTAAGTAAGTTCCCTCTTTCTCTGAATTCACACAAGATCTGTTCATTTAAAAGTGTGTGGCACCTTTCCCTGCTTGTTTCTGCTGTAAATAATGAAATAAAAGATTACATTGTTCATCCATCATATTTTGAATTAAGGTACATTCAATATTTTGCACTGCTTGCACTATATTGGATCAGAAACAATGTTTACTGGCTATTTAAAAGATTTTAACACTTGTTATCACAGCCATAAGTTCAGCCCTTTGAGCAGAAGCAAAGTCAGTTTGAAAAACTTGCTATTGAGGTCCTGCTTTCACCATGTGACTTGCCTGCTCCTGCTTTGCCTTCTGCCATGATTGTAAGCTCCTAGGCCTCTCCCAAATCTGATGGTGCTTTGCTTTCTATACAGCCTGCAGAACTGTGAGCCATTTAAACCAATTTTCTTACAAATTACCCAGACTAAGGAATTCTATATAGCAATACAATATGTCCTAATGCAATCAGTAAATTTTAACACAGTCTGGAGAACTGTATTATGTCACACCTATGTCAGCTTGGATGCTGACATATTTGGGTTTTACCCTTTGCTCTATTCTCAAGGCCTGCCATTACCAGATCTAATTCATGAATATATTTTCTTATCCCAGTGTGTAGCAGAAAGACACTGTGATTTCTAGAAAACAGAGAGGCTGAGTATGAACAAATCAGAGGTAAGTATGTCACAGGAATAGGCAATAAAAGTGCTGTCAAAGTCTAAAAATAAAAAACATGTTCCTCTCTTTTAGGTTTTCTGCAATCTCCATCCAACTTACTTTTCAAGAATAAATACCTGTCTATAAATTAGGAGAAAACCCAAACCTACCTGGTTCAAAACTTAATGGTATAGTTTGCTTGTTTTGGTTGGTAAGTGCTGTACTGCACTCCTGTGACTGGCTCACTGCTCTTTGCTGCTATATGTGTTATTTCATTTACGCTGTGGATACTGAAGAACAAAATTGTAATGGTATGAACTAGAATCCAAATGAACCTAAAATTGACTTTCCCCCTTAAATTAAAATTCAGTCCAGGTTTCCAATGACTGAACACTGAGCCCCTTCTGAGACAAATATTTAATAAGTTGGGAACATCCTGTGTTGCACAAGTAAACATAACATGTAATACTGATTAGAACCACAGATGAAAAACCTTGATAAGCCAGATATCAATTTTGGGTATGCCGAAATGACACATACTCAGAATACAATCCATTCAATTAAACAAATGTTGACTGGTACCTACTTAGTGCTAGGCACCAAGAAAAATGTGACAAATGACATTGAAACAGTCCTTACAAGGTTAAATCAATCAGTAATCAGAAATGAGAAGTTCATTAATATATTTTGAAACAAATACTAACAAACAGAAACCTCACAAAAACAGTGAGAATACATCACTATGTAAATCAGAATGTTTTTCTCACCTGAAGACCTATCCATATGTCACCTTCAGCTAACTAACGTCAATGACCTGTTAACTAAGAAATGTCCTCTCAGACCTGAAAACAGAAGTCGGGTAGAAGCTATGTTACAAGCCAAGCACAAATTCCAGCAGTATGAGGGAGAAGACACGGTGATGACAACATCAAATGGTGAGAAGTGCAAAGATCTGTTCTTCAACAAATGTTGCAAGTTGTTAACACATTGTGAGCACTACAATACTTTTCCCTATAACCACGAACATATTTTGTGCTTTATATATACAGGATAGAAACTTCCATAGCATTGTGCTGTCACTGGTTCACCTTTACAAATAAGCCTGCATGTAAATGCTAGTGCTTTCTTGTGTTTAGGAATATAAAGTACTGAAATGAAGAATTAAGCATAAAATTAAGAGTCTCAGTAATATTGCCTCAAATGAGAAGCATGCTCCAGTGGGCTTAGGAAAAAAGTATTTAAGTATTTGATATATTGCTTCTTGTGGCTATAAGCTATCATTTTTTACACATAGAGAAATAAATAAAAATTTAAAAATGATGGCTTAAAATAGATCAGTAATGATAATTTAATTGAGTGAACATCTGCAAAGTAAAACTCTTGATTAGCATGTGGCATAACTCAGCGATTCTATTTAATAGGTATGGGAATTGGTCTAAGGATTTTTTTCTGCTAACCCCTATTTTAATTAAAAAGTCACTTAAAATGTACTGGTTCAAAAAGTCTTGCTAAATCATACCAACCTGTATGGAGATATATATCTGTATCAGGGAAAAAATTTGATCCTTAGGATCATAAACTTCTATAAGAAAACAGGAGTTTTATACATAGAACACAAAAAGCAAGGGCCATGTGAGAACATATGGAAAAAGGCGCTTTC
The DNA here is from genome assembly GCF_028885655.2 of Pongo abelii. Taxonomy (NCBI): domain Eukaryota; kingdom Metazoa; phylum Chordata; class Mammalia; order Primates; family Hominidae; genus Pongo; species Pongo abelii. Next base: position 5,934,459 of record NC_072009.2, on the reverse strand, counting down.
TTCAAAATTAAAAGACACATAGACATACACATAAGAAAGCAAAAGGCAAGCTACAGATTGAAGGAAAATATTTAAAATACATACACACACACAGGCACACACAAACAGCAAAAGGACTTGTATCCAGGAACTGAATGCACTTGTATCCAGGAACTTGTATGCAAGGAACTGAACTTTACAACTCAGTGATGACACAATCTGCAGTAGAGAGAATAATGGTCCCCCAAAGACACCTAAGTCCTAATTCCCAGAACCTGTGAATGTTAAATTCCATGGCAATGGCGAATTTGCAAAAGTAATTAAGAATCTTCAGATGCGGAAGTGATCCTACATTAATTATCCAGGTAGACTCAATATAATCACAAGGTCCTTATAAGAGGCAGCCAGGAGGGTGAGAGAGAAGGTGTGAAGAGGAATGGTGGTCAGAGCCTAGGAATGGCAGCCACTTAGGAGCTGGAGAGTAAGGAAACAGCCAATCCCCCACAACTTCTGGAAAGGAACGCAGTCCTGCCAACACCTTGATTTTTAGCAACTGAGACCAATTCTGGCCAGAATTGTAAGACAACAATAGATTTGTGTTGTTTTAAGCCACTGTTTTTGACAATTGGTTACAGCACTAATAAAAAGCTAACATGGCAAAAACTCTTTGGGCAGTTTCTTTAAAAGTTAACTATAACTTTACCATACAATCCCCAGGAGGGAATCAGTCCAGTCCTGCATGTTTACCCAACAAAGAAAAGCCTATGTTTACACAAAGACTTAACAGATATTCATGGCAATTTTATCTGTAATAGCTAAAAATTGGAAAGAAGCCAAGACTGTCAATAAGTCAATGGACATTCATCCTATGATGCAGCCACACAACAGAATAAAAGACATAAAAACTATTGGTACACACAATGATATAAACGAGTTCCAAAATTGTGCTGAGAGAAGCCAGATTAAAAAAAAAAAAAAAAAAAAAAAAAAAAAAGAAGACATACTGTATGGTTCTATATAAAATTCTAGGAAATCTGTAATTGCAGAAGCAGAGCAGTGGTTCCCTTGTCATGGGGGCAGAGAGAGGCAGGGATTGCAGAGGGCATGAGAAACTTCTGGGGGTCGTGGAAACATTTGTCATCTGGGCATGGGAATTGTGTCACGGGTAACTGCATGCCAAAATTGGATGCCAAAACTCGTCACATGGTACACTTCAAATACGCAGTTTATTGTACTCCAATTAAACCTCCATAAAGTTGTTTTAAAAAGAAAACCTTACTAGGTTGGGAAAAAAAATGAACAGTTACATTACTAATACAAATAGCCTTGAATGACAAAAAATACCCAGAGACCATCACAACACTAGTAAATGAGCCCTGGAATCCAATGTGAGGAAGTCTTCCTGGGACTTCTCAACCTCCCTTTAGAACACAACCCTCTGCTGAGCCTTCTTTGGGAGGAGGGGATGCCCATGTTTTGGGACTCTTGTCCCCAGTGCCATCATTTGTGGTGCACAGATGAGTAGACATGGTATGGTGCCATTCTTTCCATGGGGCTTCAGGGTGCTTTCCCTCCATGCCCAATCACTGCTGGCTAACAGCAGGTCCCACTCCTTTAACTTTAATTATGTTGGAGGTGGGATTGAAGGGATAATTTAAGAGGAAGTTACCCTAGTTGACAGAGGGTGACAGCCTGTCCCAAACACAGAGAACAAGAAGGCTCCCAGACAGAAAAGACCCACAGGTAAGTGGCCAACAGGTACAGGCATATGGGGAGGGGCCTGGGGTCAGTGTGAGGGCTTTCTAACTAGCATGCAGTATGCCAGGGAACCCTGCAACCATAAGGAGGTTGAATCCCTAGCTTGGGAGAAAAAAATAACTATTAATTTGGATTTATAAATTCACAAAAGCTACCAGATCTTTTAAGTTAAGCTATCCAACAGAGCGAGTCTTAAATCCTGTAGGTAATGTGGTTAAAAAATATCTTAGCTCAGGGCTGTGGCTCATGCCTACAATCCAAGGCACTTGGGAAACTGTGGCAGGAGGATCACTTGAGACCAGGAGTTTGAGACTAGCCTGGACAATATAGAGATACCCTGTCTCTACAAAAAAAAATTAAAAGTTAGCTGAGCATACTGGCATGCACCTCTGGTCCCAGCTATTTGGGATGCTGAAGTGAGAGAATCACTTGAGCCCACGAGTCAGAGGCTACAGTCAGCTATGGTTGTGCCACTGCACTGCACTCTAGCCTGTGCAACAGAGTAAGACTGTCTCCAAAAACAAATATATATATATAGATATAATATATATATACACACACACATATATATGTGTGTGTGTTTATATGTATTTGCACAAAAACCTGATAATCATAATGAAGAGGAGAAAATCCAGGTTGATACTAAATAATATTGCTATGTATATGCATATTGCTCTCTTTTTCAAAAGCATATGTTTGGCAGTACGTGACATGTGCAAAAAGAACTTTTAAATTATTTTTTCTGGTCACAGAGATGAACTGGCTCTCCCTTCCTGTGTACCTCCTTTCCTTCTCACTTTTCCTACATGGGTTTTTTTCAAAGCAGAATCTCAGACCATGCAGATGCTGATCAAAGAATGCTTTCCTGTTTCCTTTAAGAAGGCACAAATATGTGATCAAATAACAGATTGATTTGCTTTGTAACCACCCCTTGCCCCTGTTTTCAATCCGGGTTCCTCCATCAAGAGTCACTCTGTTGAAGTTTTTCTCCAGGGCAAAGAGCTGCCCCAGGAAATTGCTGAGAGTTAGGGATGATGTATAAAGACTTTGCATACATAGCCTGCTCAGATTCTGATTCTCATCAACAAATTACATGCAACTTTCTCTGGGCAGACCTTCTCCCCAGGTCAAACTCACTTGAGATTATTACTAGAGTTACTTTATGAGTTTGTATATATTTCCTTTCTCAATCAACATACTTTCAATATTTGAATAAAGATTAATGAAAAAAAGTTCTAACGAAGTATTTACAACACAAATTGTTATGAAGTTTTACTTTATTTTTTGGTTCTGAAAAATATCAAGCCAGGTTTGGAAAATTTAAAAATGAAACATTCTTTATCCAGGATTTTTGGGGGGCTCATTATCCAATACCCAATTTAAAAACATATCTGGGGAGCTTTCTAAATTATGCTAAGTTACTTTAAAGAGAGATAAAGGACCAGGATGCTGTAATATTTATTTTTTATACTGAAAGCAATGGCTCACAATTCAGCTTTGGTTTTTTGTCCCTTGGGAAAAAATAGAGACAGTATAAATGCATGTTTTGTTTGTAAATCAAATTTTGCACCAAGTGAAATTGTAAGTGTTGATGGGAAAAACAACGTATAAACATGTAATATGTAAGACAACAGCAACAGAAAGAGAATTGGAAATGGAACTATATAGGAGCAAAGATTTGTGAGCTACTTAAAATAAGTGGTTAAGATGTTTATCATAATCCACAGAGCAATCACTAAGAAATAGATTAAAATAAAGGACAGAATAATTAAAATGGCACACTAGAAATTATCTAAAGTTAAAAAAGGCAGTAATGGAGAAATAAGGTAACAAGAAAACTTAAGACAGAAAACAGCAGCATGCCGCACATAAATCCTGTCTGACCAATAATCACACTATATGTAAATAGATTAGAAACTCCAATTAGAGATTGCACGACTACACTCCAGCCTAGGCGACAGAGCAAGACTCCATCTCAAAACAAAACAAAACAAAACAAAACCTCCAATTAAAAGGTAGAGATTGGAAAAATGGTAGTACCAAAAAAAAAAAAAGGGACATGATCTAACTATATGATATCTACAACAGAGATACAACTTAGAACAAATGGTGCAAAAGCTTTGAAAGTAAAATGATGGAAGAGATATTCCATGCAAACAATAGCTCAAAGACAGCTGGAGAAGTAACATTGACAATGCAGACAGGACAAACAATTTTACTAAAAAAAAACAAAAAACAAAAAACACAGTTTTAATAGAAACATTTTACAGTGATAAAAAGGCACTCTATCAAGAAGATGCAACAATTATAAACATAAATGAACGTAACCACAGAGCCCCAAAATATAAACAGTAAAAACTGTTATAACTGAAAGGGGATACAGCTGATTGAACAATAGTAGCTGGCGACTTCAATGCTTCACTTTTTGATAATGGACAGAACAACTAGATTAATAAAGAAATATAAAACCTGATTTAATCCATTTACACACTGTAAACCAATAAAACTTGACAGACATCTATAGAAAATTGACCCAATAATAACAGAATATATATTACTTGTAAGTGCATGTGGAAAATTTTCCAGAATAGGCCATATACTGGATCATAAGTCAAGTCTCAATAAGCTTTCAAAGAAACGAAATTATACAGAGTATTTTCCCAATCAACAATGAAATGAAATTAGAAATCAGTAACAGAAGAAAACTTCAGAAATTCACAAAACATGTGGAAAATAAACAATATACTCCTAAAAATTTATAGGTCAAAGATGAAATAATGAGGGAAATTTAACAAGATACTTTGCAAATAATGAAAATGAAATCACAATGTTCCAAATCTTATGGGATGCAGCATACGCAATGCTTGGAGGGAAATTATGGCTACAAATGCCTGCACTAAAAAAGCATGGTCAGAGAGGTGAAACAGTGCTAGCTTTGAAGATGAGTCAAGAAATGTGGTAGCCTCTAATAGGTGGAAAAGGCAGGAAAAGAGTCTCCACTAGAGCCTCCAGAAACAAACGCAGCCCTGCTAACACCAGGTTTTACCAAAAGATTGGTAAAAACAGGCCTTGGTTTGTTGTAATCTGTTAGAGAAGAAATAGAAATCCAATGTATTAAGAAACTTTGGCTATTTCTTCCCTCTAGTCAGGCTTCTGTACAATGACTTTCAAACACATATATAAAACATAAAAATAAACTTTTAAACATTTCATTCACAACCTAAAGTCAATGAGAGCTATAGGCAGAGTTTACAGAACTATGTGTGACAATTCAGCTGTAAATAGTTGATGTGAGTTGAGACTGGAGAAAGTTCTGTGGCAATGCTCTAATTGAACAGCCCTGGGCCACTTGCTGCCCATCTTCCTGGAGAGGTTTTCCCAGAAACTTGGGAAAACATTGATCTAGATGGCTTGATCCCTTCCCACAATGAAAAATCTTAAATTCTTGGGACTATGAATTTGTTAGGGCTGCCATCACAAAATACCACAGACTAGGTGGTTTAAATAAGATAAATTAATTTTCTTGCAATTCTGGAGGCTGGAAGTCTAATATCAGAGTCATTCAGCAAGGTTGGTTTCTCCTGAGGCCTCTCTCCTTGGCTGGCAGACACTGCCCTCCCCCTGTGTCCTCATGTGGTTGTCTGTGGTATGTATGTGTACTGATTGCCTCTTATAAGAATGCCAGTCTCATTGGATTAGGACTGCATTTAGCCCTTCAAAGACCTATCTCCAAATATAGTCACATTCTGAGGTCCTGGAGTTAGGCCTCCACCACATACATTTCAGGGGGACATGACTCAGCCTATGACACTGGGTTATTCATCTTTATCTGCTCAGTTTTGTTTTAAATAAAAGGCAAGAGCAGTTTGTCAATGGAAGTTGTTATCTTAACATGGGGAAGGCATGAATAAAATCTTAATAAGGATCAAAATCATTTTTTAAAGGATACATATCATATCTGCATATGTATAAATTCATTCAAGTATCTCAGATTTTATTTATCTAATTCTACCTAGGATTTCTCAAAAGAGCCAAAAAGCATAGGGTATGGTTCCTGCTATGCAGAGTGTACGTCTGGTACTCAAAGTAGCAAAGTGGGAGTTATATAGACAAAAGGCGGCATAGCTTGGTAACCACAGGCACAGCTCAAGTTACCAAGCCTTCCCACACATGGGGACTCCGAAGGATGAGGAGTCAGAAATGCTCATTCACATTCTCAAAGAGCAACTGACTTTTATTCTACAACTCCAATTACCAGGGAAGGACAGCTGGTAAGAGACCGCCTTTTCTTTGAACAGCTAGGGGCTCGGCACACACATAATTAAGGCTAGCTTAGTGTTCTAACTATGTCAGTAATATGGCCTTATGAGTTGTCACTTTCAGTCAGTCGGACAAACTACATGAAAGATATCCAGAATTCAATCAGATATTCTTAACAGCTGTACCTGGGACTGTACCTGACCTGAGAAGTATAATGAAAGAAGTATAGTGAAAGAATGGAGGATTCTTGTCAAGTTCAAAGATTATTGGATTTATGTAAAAAAATGAAAAATCCAATCACCTGCATGGGAATATAAAGTACCTGGGAGGGGAAGTGTTTTCCTTAATGTCTCCTAACAACCAAATCATTTAGAGACATGTTTAAGAGAGGCAAGACCACTGAATATACTTTCCACGTTACTTATTATTTTATTACTTGTACTCTTTAATTGAATTTGGCCTGTGAGAACAATGACTCTATAAATAATCATTTAAATACATACCTGAATTATTAACACTTGCAATTTAAGCCATAAGAATGATGTTGAAATATTAAGAAGTTTAGGTTCATCATTTTTATGAACTTCACTTATTGTGCTTAAGATGACTGACTATTTAAAAGGGTTTCATTCATTAATTCAGACAACTGAAGTACTCAACAAAGAAATAAAATATATTAATTTTATAAGTGTGATTTAACAGTATAAAGGTGAAGTTTATGATACATTTGTAAAGGGATTGAAACATTATTATGACCTATGAACAGTGACTGTTAACATTTACTAGATTTTTTGTTTTTGCAGAAAAGACTCACTCTGTCACCCAGGCTGGAGTGCAGTGGCATGATTTTGGGTTACTGCAATTTCTGCCTCCTGGGTTCAAGTGATCCTCATGCCTCAGCCTCCCAAGTAGCATGGATTACAGATGTGTACTACTAGATGCAGCCAATTTTTGTATTTTTAGTAGAGATGGGTTTCATCATGTTGCCCAGGCTGTCTTGAACCCTTGGGCTCAGGTAATCCACCTGCCTCAGCCTCCAAAAGTGCTGCAATTACAGGCATGAACCACCATGCCAAGCCAACATTTACTAGATTTATCAGTGAAATAAGCAGAAAAAGCTTAGGGAACAAAAAAGTTTTTGAATCTAACTTTAATAGTTTATAAACATTTAGAATTAAAGTGTAGTTGTGAACTCAGGATACAAGAAATCCTACAGCAATATTAAGCACCCACAGTACACCATGTCTGCATGTGAAAGCTCATCAGAAATTGGAGCATGAAAAAGGCTCATCAGAAAGTGGGACTCAATGGCACTGGCAGCAGAGTCTCTGCCCTAGAGAATTACACTCCTGGCATTCCAAGCTGGTACCCAAACACTTTCCCATAAGAAATAAGAGATGGTCAGGGACACTCAGAACCGAGACAGCTCCTCAGGTTTGTAAGGGTAATGTGAATATGGGAGTGGGTATCTAACCTCTAGTTTTAATATTTCTATCTGGGGAAATGTGCTCTAACTATCAAAGTACTACACAACAAATTTATCTTAGGTCTTTTGTTCACATTCTAATGTGGATACTAATGCATGAATTTGTGAATAAAAATCAGGTAGCCTGATATTTGATGAAACAATCGGGGCCCAAAATGCTCAACCCATAAATAAGCAAGATTTCATATTTTTAAATATGAGATTATAAATCCCCAGCCCAAACCCCCATAATCTCTCTTTTCTATTAGTTACTATGAGTAAAGTATAGTTGCACTTAAATGCCGCTGGACTGTGAGCTCCTGCAGGTGAAATTACAAGTTAAAACATAGTCCTCATGGGTGAAGAAAGGTCAGAGCATACCCTTAGCCTTTGGGCAACCATTGCTTTGAACATAATTAGAGAATGCAAGTATACAGGAAAGTGATGCCAGCATATAATTAGTTATATCGCAGCATTTCATTAACAACATTTAATAATATTTAAAGATCATAGGGCACATACAAAATGATATGCCTTCTTCCTTTCCATTTTATATTCTCATTCTGGCTGCAGCATGTAGAAAATGAGGCATTGAAAGAAGAGGATCTAGTATGTTGGCTCTATCTAGTCCCTGCTCTGTCACGTAACATGTATACATTCATTCAAGGAGATAAAAATTGCCTGAAGTCTCTCTGTCAGTACACATGCCATGTTGGGCTGGTGTTGTGAACGTTGAGACTCCAGCAGTCAACAGAACAGGCCTAGAGCCTAGCATCCATGGAGGACATGTTGCAGGACCCAACATTGGTTAGCATTTTGCTGCCAGCCCCAAGAAAGTGATGCACAGCTCTTCTCAGGCTCTGAGTTGCAAGCATTCTCATACCTGAGGGGATATTCCCTGAAGGCAAGAAGAATGGGATGCAAAAACAGTGACCAGTGACCATGACCTAAGGAAGTGCCATTTACTAATTTATTATTTTATTGTATAACTCCATGAACTTTTATCTTAGAATACAATTTTATTCCTTATTCAAAAACACTGACCTTTTAAAGATCTCACATCTGGACAAGAGAACTTCAGTGAAGGCAAAGGAAGCAGCCTCTTAACTATTCTTATTACCAGACGTGTCATACTCAGGCAGTACACAGCATGCGGAGCACCGTCCCGCTCTGAAAAAAAATGACTGGGAAAGGGGGATGATTGGGTGTAAAATATGTGACATGGAGCACCACCTCACAAATGGTTATTTTCCATGTTTATCCCCGGCATAGTGAATGGAGTTCAAAGTTTACTCCAAAGCACTTTCTTTTTACTTTCTTCTCTGGAAAATCAACTGTACTTGAAAATCATGGTGCATCCCATGGCTAAATCACCCCAACCCCAGGAGGTGGGACTGGGCCCTCTACTTCTCCCTGACATTTGTAACCCAGCTGGGACAAGCAAAGGAGAAGGAAGTGGAATAAAAGGACTTCAAAGTTGCGAATTGTGCATCCTTACATGTCAACAAAGATTAAGCTGGAAGTGGCAGGCTGTTGCTCAGGATTGGGGGGGGATTCAGGTTTTGATGTAGAGTTGAGGGGGATTTGGAGGATGACTGGAGACTAACTAGGGATCCAGAGCTACTCCCTCTGTATCAGAGTTGCATATTCTCTTTCAGGCTACCCAGTGAATTTCTTTCTAACTCCACGTGTTTAAAAAAAAAAAAAAAAAGGACAAAACATGATGGGCATACAGCTAAATTTAAATTTCTACACCCTTCCTAGACCAACTATCCAACTCTGTGTGCATGTGTATTCTCAATGAGGAAGGGGACTTAGAAATAATAAGTTTAAATTGGCTTCTAGGGACCAAGCACAGTGGCTCGCACCTGTAATCACAGCACTTTAGGAAGCCGAGGCAGATAGATCACTTGAGCCCTGGAGTTTGAGACCAGCCTGGGCAAAACTCCGTCTTTATTAAAAATACACAAATTAGCCAGGTGTGGTGGTGCACACCTGTAGTCCCAGCTACTTGGGAGGCTGAGGCAGGACAATCACTTGAGCTTGGAAGGTGGAGGTTGCAATGAGCCGAGACTGCACCATTGTACTCTAGCCTGGGCCACAGAATGAGATTCTGTCTCAAAAAATAATAATAATGAAAGTAAAAAATAAACTAGCATCTAGGCACTAATGGAACAGAAATTGAAGAATATGTAAGCAAAAACTCAGTTTTATGTAAGAAAACCCAATTCCCCCCTGAGAAAGAAAAGAGCTGGAGTCCTTTAAAAATTAACTGCCTGTTTTTCTGTGGCTAGTGAGCCTTATCACTCCTACTTTCCCAGGCATGGTGAAGATCCTGTTTCTCTAGCGGAGCAGCTGCAAGGTCACTAGACAGATAAACTCAAGTCATAAAACTTGTTTTTCCTTGAAAAGTAAGAAATCATGTAATGCATCTCTCAATTCATTGAATAACTGCCTTTGTTTCTTGCATCTGTAATATGCTTCTCCCTGCACAGATCTCCCCCAGCCCCACAAAATGCTTAAAAGGTAACTTAACTCTTTATTCAGGGCTCAGTCCTTTGGATGTTAATCTGACTGGGCCAGTGCACCTAAATAATACATACCCTCCTCCTGAACCCCATCAGTCTCTCTGATTCCTTATCAATCCCATTACATTTCTAGGAGCTTGTCCAGGATTGGAGACGACAGATTTACTGTCTCCTTTGCCTGAGGGACTAGAGCCCCGGGGACAGGGGAGACTCAGCAACCAAGGCATGCCACAAGGGAGGTTCACCCAGATGGAAACCAGCTCTCCCCGCATCCCAGGGCTCTGGCCAGTAGTGCAATGGAAACAGGGATGGAGCTGCAGGATGATACCAGCACTTCATAAACCATGGTAAGGAGTAAGAGCCCAAGGGAGGAAAGCCCATCCCATAGGGACAAAGGGGAACCTGATCACCTATTGGGGACTGACCATTAATCAAAGCTAGAGCATCTGGGGACAGCAGGAATAGCCTGTCAATTTGGATGAACCTCGAATCCCCACTAACAAAATGAAAGTGGTTCACTGGAACTGAAAAAAAGAAGAAAATGGGCCAATAGAGTGGCAAGTGCAGCAAGGCAGAGCTTGCTGTCAGGGTGGCAAGAGTGGCTTGCCACTCCAACTGGGAGTGTGTGGGTGTATGTGAACCTACCCAGGACACAAAAGAGGCTCATTTAGTCTGATGAGGAGTCCTGGGGTAGGAGTGGTGTGTGTATTTGTGTGAATGTGGGAGTCTAACTACACTCAACCAGGACACAAGAGAGACTTGTTTCACCCAATGAGGAGTCCTGGGGCAGGGGAGGTGTGTGAAAGTGTGTGAAAGAGATGGTCTCAAGAGAGGGCAATGTGGGGAATGATGTGGGGAGGCACAGGTCCCTTAGCGCAGGCTGTGTGCTCTGAGGCGAGTGTGAGGAAATCAGATCTAGGACATTGCATACAGCTGATAGGACCAGCTCTGCAGCCACAGCAGGCTGTAATGGGAACGCATGTTCCTGGCTAAGCAGCGTCCAAAACTCCCATAACAGGACCCGGTCTGATGGACCAGAGAGTGAAAGTGCGATGCAAGAGAGAAAATGGGAGAGAAAGTGTCAAAACCAACCCCTTTGGAGTGCATGATAAAGAATTTTGAAAAAGCATTTAGAGATAATTATAGGATAAGACTGGATGTTCCAAAGTTAAGGACACACTGTGAATTAGAATAGCCCTGTTTCAGTGTCAGATGGCTGGCTGAAGGCACTATAGAGAAATTGGTCATGTGTTTTAAGGTGGTGACTAGGGTCAGAGGATAGCCAGGGCATTCAGACCTAGTCTTCATATTGACTTATGGCTAAATGAATGCAGCCCTGCCTAGCAGCTTATTGTAGAATGCTCACAGCTCATGCTGAGAGAAATCAGCTGCATTGGCAATTACAGAGTTAAAGGGAAAGTCACAGAGGCTTGTAGCACAGCAGAGCCAAAAGTGGAAGTAAAAATCAGCTGCCCTGGAAGCTATGGAGACAAAAGAAAAGTCTTAAGAAAGAGAAAACCAGTTTTGCAAGAACCACAGGAGGAAACAGAGACCCCTCCTCCCTACACTCCAATCTAACCCCCTTTACCAAGGCTAACTGCTCCTAAAGAGCTAAGTTCAAACAGATACATGCTCCCAGTCTCACCTGAGAAGAAGAAATCAGAGCTCTGGTAAGTTAAAGTGAAAGGCTCAAAAAGTCAGGCCATCTCAGGTCTGACCATGCCCGTGTTATGCTTATGTCTCTTAAGAGGACAAGAGGACCCCCACTAGGACCCAGATGATGAAGTCCAGCTTCAACACCTACAAGGTGCCAAGAAGCACTTCTGTAAAGGATAAATGATGGTAAAAGAAGAAGGCAACCAATATAAAAATCTCAAAGGTGCTCCAACATGCAGATAAAAGCACCAGTCAGTGTTATAAAAGATTTTTAGTGGCTGGAACAAAGAAATAAAGTACAAGGAAGAAATTATACAGCTCTTAAATGCTGTATGGGACCCAAAAGAGGTGGCAGTGATGCACTGAAAGGGGCACCAAAAAGCAGGAACACTAAAGGCCAAAGAAAATAGAAAGGCAGACAGAGGGAAAGCAGGCTGCAATGACAACTCCATGTTCTAGAGAGAAAGCCTTAGCTATGCCTCTCCTCCCAGAGATTCCCCTCCCAGAGATCCCAAGCTACACTCTATATGAAAAGGCTTGGTTTGGTCAGGAAACAGGGAAATACATTAAAAGTGAATGGTGGCTGTTCTCTAACGGGAGGCTAGCTGCCCCAGAGGCAATAGCCCCAGATTTGTAAAACAGTTCCACAAAGGAACACACATTAGAAGGATGGCCCTAGAGACTTTGATAGATTGACATTTCTATGTGCCACAGCTCTCTGCCATCACCCATGCTGTCTGCAAACAATGTCTACCCTGTGCCTGGAATAATCCAAAACAAGGACCTACTTGGCCCCCAGGAGTTCAGGAAACAGAAGCCATGCCCTGTGAAAAACTGCTGATGGACTTCACCGAATTGCCCTGAAAGGGGGGCTATCAGTACATGTTGGTGTTCATTTGTACCTTTTCAGGAAAAGTCGAGGCTTTCCTCACCTGGACAGTGAAGGTACTAGAGGTGACCAAGGTGTTGTTAAGAGACATTATTCCCAGATTTGGACTGCCTCTAACTGTAAGATCAGAAAATGGACCAACATTTGTGGCTAAAATAGTTCAGAACTCAACTATTAAAAATAAAGTGGGAATAACATACAGCCTACAGGCCACAGAGCTCAGGTAAAGTGGAGTGCATGAACCAGACACTCAAACAGCTGCTGAAGAAATTCTGTCAAAGGACTCATCAAAAGTAGGATCAGGTCTTGCCCATGATCCTCCTCCAAGTCAGGTGCACCCCCATCAAACAAACTAGGTATTTGTCCTATGAGATTTTGTTCAGCCAGCCACCTGCCATCATAAATCAGATTAAAGGTAATCTCTGTAAACTAGGAGAACTAACTTTAAAAAGGCGCATGCAGGCTTTAAATATGGCCACGGAAAAGATGCATGGCTAAGTATGAAAAAGAATGCCTGAGGTTGGGCGCAGTGGCTCACACCTGTAATCCCAGCACTTTGGGAGGCCAAGGCAGGTTGATCAGGAGGTGAGGAGATCGAGACCATCCTGGCTAATATGGTGAAACCTCATCTCTAAAAATACAAAAAATGAGATGGGCATGGTGGCGAGCACCTTTAATCCCAGCTACTCAGAAGGCTGAGACAAGAAAACGGCGTGAACCCGGGAGGCAGAGCTGGCAGTGAACAGAAATCGCACCACTGCACTCCAGCCTGGGCAACAGAGTAAGACTCCATCTCAAAAAAAAAAAAAAAAAAGAATGCCTATAAGTCTAACAGACCCAGAACACCCTTTCAAATCTAGGGATTTGGTTTAGGTTAAAAAATGGAATCCAACCACCCTAGGACCCATATAGCATATAGGAGAGGCCCCATATTGTGATATCTACTCCCACTGCTCTTAAAGTTGCAGGTGTCACACCTTGGATGCACCATAGCTGGCTGAAACCAGTGGCAGCACTGACTCCTGATGATGACCAGTGGATTAGCCAACAAGACCCAGAACACCCCACCCCAATAGTCCTACAGCAAAACCCAACCACCAGTAAGAAGGACAACTGCCCTGCTCTAACCACACCAGAGGCTGGTCAGTCTACGCATGGCTGAAGCTTGAGGATCCTGCAAGCTCTGCTCTAGTCACATCCCGGAAGCTAACTGGTCTACACACAGCTGAAGCTAAAAGGACCATCTCCGGATAAGTAAATATAAATACAATTTCTAAGCCTAATTATAATTCTGTCAATACTGATTGTTCTGTTGTTATGTTATTACTGCAAATGCTGCAAATGTCTATGCCCAGAGGAAGGTCTGTTATGCCCATGTGTAGTGTAACCATGTTTCTATTACATATACTAATGTTCTTACCATTTCTGCCTATACTAAAAAAGGAGAAATCTCTAGAAGGATGCCCATACTGTGTACATACTACCTGGGTAAGGAATATCACAGTTAAAACTGTACTGTACCATACCTACTATGAATGTATAGGAACCAGGTTAGGAACCTGCACATACAACCAAACCACCTATTCAGTCTGTGACCCAGGAAATAATCAGCTATATGCATGTTATAACCCGAAGCACTTACCCTATGAATTCTGGATTGGGGTACATATTAAATCAGAGTGATAAAAAGAAAGAGCATATAGCTCGAAACAAAGAAGGCCCTCCATCCTATAAAAGATCTACTTCCTTGCACTTTGATGCCTGCCATGCCAAATATGTTCATAATCCTAAAAAGCCAGAAGCAGTCTGCAATGGTTTAACACAAGAGAGGCTTAGCAACAGCAGCCCTAAACATCTGTACTAAGAACCACAAATAGGATGCCTAGACTGTAACATTCAGTGGTCTGTGCCAACACAGCTCCAACACTTATATTCAGGAAGGACTGCTCTGCTAAGCAGTATGTCAACCAAACCAAATTGTAAGACAAGGACATGCAGTCCTTTAAATTTTACTGTCTTAAAGCCAGAGCTACCTTTTTGGTCTACAGGACAGACAGCACTATTATGAGTTGACAGACAAGGAGCAGACCTTGGAGTTCCATTACTGATTGTCAAAAAGACTAGAAGGACTCAAATGCATACAAACCTGCAATTCCAGGTTGATAAGTCATTTCATAAGCATTTTGATCAGTCAGTGCCTGAGCTTCCCCCATCAACCGAAAACTTATTTGGTCAACTAACTGAAAACAAAACTGACAGCTTAAGAGTTTCTTCATGCTATGCATGCGGACGAACTCATATGGGGGACCAGTGGCCATGGGAGGCAAAAGAATTAATGCCACAAGATAACTTCACTTTGCCTAACCCTGCCAGTGAACTAACAGCCTCAGCTAGTGTTTGGTTGTTAAAAACCTCCATAATTAGAAAATACTGTATTGCCCACTGGGGAAAGGCTTTCACAGAGGCAGTGGGAAAAAACAACCTGCCTAAGGCAACAGTATTATGATGACACTAAAAATAAAACTGTATGAAAAAATGCCCAGAACAACTCCTATTTACCAGATCCAAACGCTTTCTCTCGGTTCTCTACTCTAAGCCACTCTTGGAATCAGCTAGAGGCTCCAAATGGTTAAAAGTCACCCTCTGGCCTATACTGGATCTGTGGAGCGTGGGCATATTGGCAACTGCTGGCTAAATAGACAGGGGCACGTGTGTTAGGAACAATCAAGCCATCCTTCTTTCTAATTCCTCTAAAGCAAGGGGAACTCTTAGGGTATCCAGTTTATGATGAAAAAAATAGAGGAAACATAATCACAAAAACAGACACAAATATCAAAAAAATGTGGACATAGAAGACTGGAAAGATAATAAATGACTCCTGAAAAAACCATTAAATACTATGGGCCAGCTATCTGGGCACAAGATGGGTCATGGGGTTACTGCAGCCCAATCTATATGCTCAACTGCATCATAAGGTTGCAAGCAGTCCTTGAAATTATAACCAATAAAACATCAAGGGCACTAAATTTGTCAGCAGTACAAGCAAGACAAATGAGAAATGCTATACATCAAAATCGATTAGCTTTAGATTATTACCTCTTAGCCCTAGAGAAAGGAGTATGTTGGAAATTTAATTTAACCAACTGTTGCCTAGAAATCAGTAATAATGGCTGAGCTGTCATGAAAATCACAGCTAGAATGCACAAGCTGGCCCATGTCCCTGTTCAGACTTGATCCGGATGGTCCCCAGACTCCTTGTTTGGAGAATGGTTCTCAACCATGGGAGGATTCAAAACCCTCATTGGTGGGTTTTTGTTTATTCTTGCCAACTGCCTCATCCTCCCTTGCCTTTTACCCCTGCTTATTAGGAGTAATCAGTCCACTATAGAGGCAACAGTAACCCGACACACTACCAAGCAGCTGATGGCATCAACCAAATGTCAGCCATTGCCTGTAGAATAAGAAGCTCAGCTCCGCGAAGAGGTGGCAAACAGTGGTGCTTTCAATTACCACCTTTGTTATAAAAAGCACCAAAGGGGGGAATGGAACAGGAATTAAAAGAAATTAAAGAATATGTAAGCAGAAACTCATTTGTATGTAAGAAAATCCAATTCCCCTTGAGAAAAAGAAAGAGCTGGAGTCCTTTAAAAATTAACTGTCTGTTTTTTCTGTGGCTAGTGAGCCTTATCTCTCCTCCTTTTCCAGGCATTGTGAAGAACTTGTTGCTCTAGCTGAGCAGCTGTAAGGTCACTAAACAGATAAGCTCAAATCATAAAACATGTTTTTCCTTGAAAAGTAAGAAATGATGTAATGCATGTCTCAATTAATTGAATAACCATCTTTGTTTCTCGCTTCTGTAGTGCTTCCCCCTGCACAGATCTCCCTCAGCCCCACAAAATGCTTAAAGATAACTTAACTCTTTGTTCAGGGCTCAGTCCATTGGATGTTAATCAGACTGTGCCAGTGTACCTAAATAATAAATAACCTCCTGAACCCCATTTGCCTCTCTGATTCCTTGTCAATCCTGCTACACTGTCACTGTTCAAAGATCAGTGTACATTGATGGCCACCTATGTCAGTTTTCTTCATGGGTTGACAGCACCAACAGTTTTGTTTGGTTTAAATGGGAAATCATGGTTGTTTCCATTAATGCTGTCAACCTAAGAGGTGTCCAGTCTTTCAGTTTCCTGAAACTCAACATGCTCAAATGCCTAAAATGGAACTCATCCCTATTCTCAGGCCTCACGGCTTCCTCTAATCTCAACTTCTAGACAAGTCGCTGCTATTCACCTGCCTTCTCCCTCCCATCCCTCTATGCCTAGCTGTCAGCTGAACAGCTTCTGAATCAACCTCTTCTATTCCTTTCATTCCATCCCCACAGGTCCTTGTAGTCAGTTGAAGGGTGGCTCCCAAAAGTATATGTCCATGTCCTAATCCACAGGAACTGAGAATTGTACCATATTTGAAAAAAAGACCATGCAGATGTGATTAAGTGAAGGATCTGGAGATGGGCAGTCTGTATCATCCTGATGGGCCCAACATCCAATGGCAGGGGTCCTTACTTACAGGAGACAAAAGGAGAGAAAAGAAGGCCATGTGAAGCTGAGATAAAGTAATCTCCTGTTGTTTTAGATCCCCCAGTTTGTAGGAAACTCATGCAGTTTTTCTATCGTTCACCTAGACAATAGCAACAGTGTTCAGTCTCCAGTGTCTAAGCCCCAACGGTCCACATCATCAGAAGCACCTTCTAGAAATCATGTGCTCGCCAGGCTCTATGATGGGTACAAGATAAAATCTGAATTTCTTAGCCTGGCACGCTGGCTCGCTGCCATCTGCCCTTGGCAGGCCTGTCTACCTATGCTCCACCTCTCACCAAGTCCTTTTGTCCTGAAATACCCTCAGCCCTTCCTCCTCCACCTCACTGACTCCCCAACCTTACCCATGGCTCATCTGGGATTCACGTGCTCTGCTGTGAAGCACATCTAACTGGCCAACTTCCTTTTCCTGGCTCCCAAGGAAATCGAGTCATCTCTAGCAGATGAATGATGATGATGTAGAAGAACAGATCATGTCCATTTCCCCCTATATAAGTTACAGGACCCCTGCCTGCAGTCCCCTGAAGAACAGGGATGATGATGTATTCATTTGACTCAGTTGTCTCAGTATCTGGCAATTGATGAACTTGCTGTGAAGTCAGTCAGGTTCATGAATTGAAGGAACACCCTGAACATCTCAACCTCTCCTCCAGAGCCCTCATAGATCCACCTTATGCTTTTCTTAAATTCTTTTTGAACTTAAAGTTCTCTCCCCAAATTTTCCACAGCAGAAAGTTCCACCAGCCTTCAGCCATCTGAATGGAGCCACCTAAATGCTGGGAATGTTAAGCCATTTATTTTAACTACCTCTAGCGCTTTGCTACCTGTATTGCTAAATGACTTGAGGTGAGCAACTTTAAAGGCTTTTATCAGGCTGCTGTCAGCAGAGCAAGGTCAGCATAACTGATTTAACAAGATGAGGACTGAGATAAAGCTAGAGCTTCTGATGAGGCTCCCGTGAGTAGAGGAATACGAGGTTCTCTGTCTCAAGTCGAATTAGAAAAAATGACATGGACACATGTGGAGTAGTTTTAAGAAGCTGAGTTTATGTGCCACATTTTCTTAATCCAGTCTATCATTGATGGACATCTGGGTTGGTTCCAAGTCTTTGCTATTGTGAATATACACCATGGAACACTATGCGGCCATAAAAAATGATGAGTTCATGTCCTTTTCAGGGACATGGATGAAGCTGGAAACCATCATTCTCAGCAAACTATCGCAAGGACAGAAAACCAAACACCACATGTTCTCACTCATATGTGGGAACTGAACAATGAGAACACTTGGACACAAGAAAGGGAACATCACACACTGGGGCCTGTTGTGGGGTGGGGGGAGTGGGGAGGGATAGCATTAGGAGATATACCTAATGTGAATGACGAGTTAATGGGTGCAGCACACCAACATGGCACATGTATACATATGTAACAAACCTGCACATTGTGCACATGTACTTTATAACTTAAAGCATAATAAAAATAAATAAATAAATAAGTAAATAAATAAATAATAAAAAAGAAGCTGAGAGTTTACTAGGCAAGAGAAAAAGGAAGAAGGCAAAAGGAAGATGCTCCCCCATAAAAAGACAGTGAGAGGGGAGCTCCAAAGCTGAAAGAGGAGACCCTAAGTGGGGTGGAAACCAGCCAGGTATATAAAGAGGCTGGAGGAGGTGGTGTTTGATTTGGAAGGGTGCAGGCGACTGGTTTGACCAGGCAGGTCAATCACGTGGCCCTGGAAAAAACTGGCCCTCACACCCTAGCCTTTTAATATGCAAATGCAGGGTAGCATGATGTTCTACATGAGTGGGGATATGTGGGGGCAAAGGCAAGAGGACAATGGTGGAATCACTGTATCGGGTGGAGCCCAGTTTCTAATGGCCATCATTTGCATATCAAAAGTTGCCTGCAGGCTCTAAGAGCCTGGACTTTCCTTGTAGACAAGAAACGTTTTTTGGAGCTGCTTCAAAAGAAATGGAAACTTTTCCTCTCTATCTGTCTAAAATAATTTCTTAATAACTTCTACCACAGTTCCAGAAAGGAATAAGTCATGGAGCCACAACCGGGAATAACTCACATATTTGCATTAAGAATGCAGAAGCAACACCAAGGAAAGAGCAACAATGAGAACACACAAAACCCAAGGTTGTTTTGATCCACGTGAACAATGCTTCTCTCAGAAAGTACTTAAGGGCCAGTCTATTACCAAATTTGTTTGACAAAGGAATCTAGGAAAATACACCAGGAGAAAAAAATCCAAAAACATCCTGGTGAAGTCGACCCTCTCACCGAAGCTACCTTTATCCAAATACACCTGTGCCCCAGAACTCCACTATTTCACCCTCATGAGCACCAAAACCCTACAGCCACCACTGATCTCACTTCAGGTAACCAGCAGAACTGCACGTGGTAAAGGTTCTCAGTAAATATTGCTATTAGATCAGAAAAAAGCCTGAGAGCCTAAAGCAGGAAATGACAGCTGGGATGACACAGAAGTGGCTTTGAAATGTTTATAAATAAGGAGGTTTTTTGGAAGGTGAGGGTGGGGATGGCAAGGTGTTGAAGACTGGAAGATAAATCCCGGCTTCTCTTTTGGAGCTTTCGGGGTTAGCTGCCTGGTGTAGAATTCAGGAAAAGGGCAGATCTGACAGAGAACTAGAAGCCCCATTTAAAATACAATGCTTCAGAGCTGCCTCTGGGACAAGTAGGCAGGAAGAGCCTGTGGTCACTGGGGTAGAAATGAGATCCAGCCAGGGAGGTCAAGGGGTCATCAGAGCAGAGGCCTGTGCCGAAACTATGAGCTCGGAAGAGGTCTCCACAAGAGGTGAATGCCCACAACAAAACCACAGAGATGCCAAACAGGCACCAGTAGGAAGAGAAAGTGATGGGGAAGCCAGAAGAGGAATTATCCGAGAAAGATTTCCAAGGAGGGTTAGGAAGCAGCAAAGAACCTGGGACATTTAAGAAAAGAGTACCCTCTGCAACTAACATGCACATCACTGCTACCTACGTCACAACAATTTCTGTGAGTGTTAAGGCCAAAAATTCAGCTCACAGTGAGGGAAGGGAAAAGAGGGAGTGAGTTCCGCAAACAGAGCCCACTTTAGCAACAAGCCTGGATGAGAATGAAGGGAGACAGACAAGCCAGTTTCAAAACACTTCCTTAAAATCGGGGCACTCACTAGTTCCAGCCAGCAGAAACAATAAGCATGGCAATGGGTACATGGCATTTATTACTCTATATTATAGATGTCATCATATAAAGATGTTAACTTCTTCAGGCTTCTAACTTCTTCACAGAAGTCCTGTCCCCAGAATGCAGCCTCTCAATCATTGATGAGTACAGCCTCTCAATCATTGTAGAGCCTCTCAATCATTGATGAGATGAATTTAACCGCTAGATGTCAGCCTGTGGGTCTTTTAGTATCTACAATTGTACCTGTACCTGTGAGGGCTGGCGTAAGTATGAATGACTGGTGCTAAGACTGCCAGTAACTGTAAGTAATAAAATGCCCAGGAGTAAAAGTTGGAGGTGCTGGATTTTCACTGGGCTTTTCCAACTATTAATAGCTCCCCAGGTTGTCCTGACTCAATTCTAAATCTCAAATTTGATCACAATTTCAGTTGAAATGCTTGACATGTAAGAATACCACATCTAAAGCTGATGAATAGTCAGCAAAATGCCAGTACTAAACACAGGCGTGCTAATGGCAAAAGGTAAGCTAGTCTGCTTGCAGGTATTGCTATCGCAAAAACCACCATTAATTTAGCACCAACCTAAATAGTAGTAATACAAAGAAAAAAAAAAAAAAGCAGATATAAGTATCTACCTAACCAAAGAAATGCTTTATGTTAAGATAAACGAGGCAAATAAAAAGATCCAGAAAGAAAATAATGCAATTAAGTACTATATAGAAATCAGCAAAATGTTTAGTATTTAATGAAATACATGATTAGTTGAGGCCAGAACAGAAATATGTGTAACACTTTGCTGCACTAAATGTTTCTACAATAATCAAATCATCTTCTTTTTAAAAAGCAAAGGTTAAAAGGTTTCCAAGCTACTGCAATTGAGGTAAATAAGAGAAAGAGAACTCTGTGTATGAACAGGTAACCTCCAGGGCTCTAACGGCAGGGATACAACTGGGTCCAAGAGAACATACATGAGATGTGGGCAGCACTTCCAGAAGTCATTTCATCCCATCACTCAGTTCAAGCTCTGACCTCCAGCTTCCTAAGACCTTAATAGCCTTGGAGTAAAAAGGGATGACACAGACCCAGTAGGCAGAAGCTACTGAGAGATGCAGTGAGAGCCCAGTCACAGGAGCCCCTCATGATCAGCTATAAGGCTACTTAGGAACATTATCTGTCAAGTCTCATCAGCCTATGACATAACACACAAGTACCAGTGGCTACTCTTTGAAGAATTTTAGAAACTTTTATTCCTTTTTTAGGCACGATGCCAACAAAATATCAGCTTCCAATTAAGACATCAAAAGACAATGTTTTTGACATCTGTCTCCTAATCCTGTAGACATCTGTCTACAAATCTGCACTATGACAGAAAGACAAGGAACTGAAAAATGAGCACCATAAAATAGTACTCTTTATTTATAATGTTTTCTACTATAAGACACTTCTACAAGAAATATGTTGCCACCATAATGTTCGAGAGAGCTGAAGGTTCTGGAACTGATTCTTTTATATCTCTAACATGAATCTTCTAAAGATGCATGCTTTACATTCTTGTCTCTTAAACAGAATTAACTGATTACTACTTAATATTACTTTTGGGGTTGTTTTTAGTGGCTCATACTTAAGACTTAATCTTCTCTGTCCTATTTAACTTTTCAGGTATAAAGAAGAGTTAATAGTAGCATAGGAAACATCTATATACCCTATACCTGCATGCAACACACCTGAAAATATACAGATGCCATATACAAAATATAGATGCCATAACTCTTCATTCCTCTAGCTCTCTGCATGTTTCTCCTAAGAATGATACTCTCCTACAGAGCCATAATACCACTGCCAAACACAGGCAAATCAGCAATATTTCATTGTAACCTCTAAACACTCAGCACACATCGCAGCTGTCCAATTGTGACAAAAATCTCTTTTATAGATATTTTTCCCCAATCTAAGGTCCAATGTATTTTAGCCCCTTTTAAGGTGGAAAAGCCAGTTCCTACGTTTTCCCCGTGATAGTCAGCATATTCAAGGATCCAGGCAAGGTAGCTGGTGGAAAATCCTACATTCGGGATTTATCTTTCTGTTTCCACATGATGCCACCTTCCATATTCCTCTACCCCTCTGAAACTCCTAGAGATCCAAATGGATTCAGGTTAACCATTTCTGAGGTCACTTCATAAAGCATATGTGACGTGACATGCAGCTTTCTAGATGCCAAACCTATATCAGTTGGGCCCCTAGGTCAATTGTGGTCCTCAGAGCTGCCTGCTCTGAAGGCCCATTTGCCTGTTATCAGTCAGTGACTTGTGGCATGGTACTGCGGGCACCTTCGTCTCCTGCATGATTACTCTATGGTATTGGCTTCCACTGACAATGCTTGTGGGAGCCACTTAAAGTAGAGATCCCAAAATGGTGACTGGCTAATTCTGTCCATACTTATTAACTGGCATTCTTCTGTCAAAGAGGTCACCCCCAGCCACGCTTTTTCTCCCTTTTCTTTTGAGAATCATAATACGGTCTCCTTTTTAAAAAAATAGAGTATTATACTCTCTTCTGGTCATTATTCTTTTGATTACAAATGGTTCACATTGTGCCAGAGGGACCCCCCACTGCATCCTGGCATGAGAAGGTGCTCGTGCTCATGTTGTATTTTACTGGCCCTGGACCCTATGATCAGCCACATCTCCCCAAAGCCTGTGTTCCTTTTATTGGGCATGATGTTTCCAGATGAATGATTTAATCTATTTTAAGCTTTCATGAATATCCCTGTATCACTTTGTGTGAAGTAGTCTAACAAACTGTGCAGAATGTAGGACCCCATTGACAAATATGCATCTTAGACTGAAACATTAAATTTACTTTTCAAAAGCAGACAAAGCGTAGGCAACTGCATTTGCACTTGATAACTCTATGCTTTCTCAGGCATCTTGTGCCAAAGCCATGAGTGTCCTTCGATCTCATGAGCAAACACCAAAGAGATTGTGGCGTGTGCTCTGATACAGGGAGAAACAGAGCGGCATGACTGCTGTACCCCACTGCACAGAACAGAGGAACCCATGCACATGAAACCTATTAGGTTCCTGTGAGTCCTCTCTCTTCAAAGGGTGCACAGCATGGCACACCTCTTTCCCTGGCTGCGTACTCTTCCTGCCTTAGGGTTCTGGCCATCTACACACACAGGCAGTTTGCCCAGTACTTTTAGCTTGTCTCTCAGGCTCTGTACTTCTCACTAAAAAGTTCCATGCACCACCATAAGAGAGGAGTCAGCTCACCAGCTTTCCTAGGGACAACTCTCCTCTGCAGGGCTGAGGATAGCGTGAAGGTATTGAACCTGTATAGACCCAATAGAAACATCTCTCTAAAAAGGTGAAGAAGGGGTGCAGCACTATTCTTGACAGAGGTGGCTGACCTGTGTCCAACCGAAGCACTATGCATAATTTCTAGATTAGAGGAAATACAGAGGACAGAAGAACAACTAAGGTGGTATGAGGTGGTAAAAGACAAATCCAGAAATTTGGATGGTGTCACGATAATCATCCTAGACTCTTCCGAAAGTCACTGTGCAAAACACCAGGTGTCTGCTTGCAGGATGTGGTGAGATTTTCAGTTTAAAATAGGCTAGAAGGATCTTACCAATGGGAGCTCAGTTAATCTCAGCCTGACAGAGATTAGTCTAGTATGTCTCTCTCTCTCTGTCTTTTTTTTTTTTTTTTTTTTTTTTTCTGAGACAGAATCCAGCATTGTATCCCAGGCTGGAGTGCACAATCTCAGCTCACTAAAACCTCTGCCTCCCAGACTCAAGTGATTCTCGTGCCTTAGCCGCCCAAGTAGCCGGGATTACAGGCGCATGCCTGTAATCAAAATCCTGCTCTGTCGCTAACACATTCTTATTGTGTAAATCGCCAGCAATTATTCACAGATTTTACCAATCATGTTTTAGATTCCATGCAAGAATTAGCCAGGTCACCATTTTGGGATCTCGACTGTAAGTGGCTCCCACAAGCATTGTCAGTGGAAGCCAATACCATAGAGTAATCATGCAGGAGACGAAGGTGCCCGCAGTGCCATGCCACAAGTCACTGACTGATAACAGAGGCAAACGGGCCTTCAGAGCAGGCAGCTCTGAGGACCACAATTGACCTAGAGGCCCAACTGATATAGGTTTGCCAGCTAATTTTTGTATTTTTAGTAGAGACAGAGTTTCACCATGTTGGCCAGGCTGGTCTCGAACTCCTGGCCTCAGGTGATCCGCCCAATTTGGCCTCCCAAAATGTTGAGATTACAGCCTGACCAGACCTAGTCTCGAATTTCTTGATGAAACATTGGATAGAGATTTCTAGTCTCTACCTACCAGACACTGCTCAAAAGAGATGTGAAGAGGAGCTACACAGATGGTCCATTTATACAAACCCAAGGGGAAAACAAACTCTTCCTTCTTGTGCTCTTACACAGGAAAAAAATGCATGTATCAGGATTGTTATGTTTTTAAATCTCTTTTCACTTCCACAATTTAATGAAATCATTAGCAACATATTTTTTTCTTTTTTAATACAGTCGTTGCTTCATTAAAAAAATCATTCTCTTCTATGCTTTAGAAACGATGCCTATGGCTTGGCCATTTCTCCTGGTCTAGAATATCCATTTCTCTTCTTGACTCCCATCTATCCTTGACAGTATGCTACCAACAACATGATTTTAGTTCAAAATCCTGCTCTGTCGCTAACACATTCTTATTGTGTAAATCGCCAGCAATTATTCACAGATTTTACCAATCATGTTTTAGATTCCAGCAACTCTAAGATCCTTAAAGGAAGAGACTTATTTTGAAGGCTTTGTAACACCCAGCAGAGTATTTTCTAAATAGATTAAGGATGAGTGAATGCATTCCTGTACAGTTGTGCTGTCCACTCTACATTTTGTGTCTCTATGTTACATTTTGGCAACTAGCCATTGGGGGCTACTTAAAATTAAGTAAATAACACAAGAAATTCAGGTCCTAAGTTGCATGAGACACATTTTAGGAGCCCAGTTTCCAGCTGTGGCTCCCACCAGGTGCAGTACAATTATAGAACATTTCCATCCTGGCAGAAAGGTTTGCTGGATAGACAGTGCTGGGCTAGAGAGCAGACAGGAGTACAATTCTCAGGGACCACGTAGTTCTCTTACACGTGTATAGCAGCTCACACAAGTGGGAAGGAGGGTGGTGCTTATTTTGGCTTTTGTCTGAAGGCTTCAGATAAGCTTCGATGTACCATCTATGACCATTTGTTCTCACCTTCACAGACATACTGGACAGTCTATTGGGAGTCAAACAGCAAACTTTGACCAACTGTGTCATCTGCAATGTTTTATAAATGGGCACCATTGATCAAAAAAGGGCGTATCATTCGGCCCAGCTCCCAGAAGTCAGAGAGAAGAGTAAAGGGCCCTGCCAAGCACCACGAGCAATACCATGTAACTGCCTTTCAGGCACGGCTGTGAAGAGGTGACCATCCTCTTCCCATGTGTGGGCACCTTGCCACATGGTCAGCTGCACCTAGGTCCTTAGCTGCTACTCACTGCTGGCATCACAGCAAAGGACACAAGGGAGACAGGGGATAAAGGAGGATCAGGGAAGGTTGTGATCAACCTGCCAGACACTGCTGAAAAGGGATGTGAAGAGTAAACACACCGATGGTCCAGCTATGAAAATCCAAAAAGAAAACAAAGTTTGCCTTTTTGTGCTCTTACACAGGAGAAACACGTGTTAGGATTACAGTGTCTTCAGAAGAATGCTCTTTAAGCACAAATAAAGCCATTTTAAACCTCAAATATCTGCAACACAAAACTAAGGCTGACCCCTCCAGCATTTCAACACTATTAAAGGGAGCTCTTACTATATTAAATGCTGCATTTATTAATCACTGAAATTCCCTTATAGCTGATGGTACGATCATTATTTTCAAGTTTAACGTATGCCAGGATAACAGTTTCGTGCTTTCAACCTCTAGACTGTCTATCAATCACTTTTCAAACATCTCATCAGAAGATCTGACCAGTCACCTGAGCATCTATATAAGGATTGCTTTCAGTTCAAAATCCTGCTCTGTCGCTAACAAATCCTTATAGCGTAAATCACCGCAATTATTCACAGATTTCTTAAGAGGTTTAATTTACCTTGCTCCTTTACGATGCTTTAAGTATCCATCTACACCTGAAAAATGACAGAAATAGTATACAAATTATAGCAGTTTTTTAAAAATAGAATCAGAGTAAAGAATGAATAATCACAAAGATAAAAAGGACCAAAGAAATTCTAACACATGAAGGACCAAACAAATTTTAACACATAGGTTTTCAAGAATAAAAGCAGAAATCTCGCTCAAACAACAAAAATGATGCTCTGCTGCCCCATGACTAAATAAGAATATCTTATTTTATTGTGCTTCACAGACTGTTTTTTACAAATTGAAGGATTTTGGCAACCCTGCATCAAGAATGTTTATCAGCACCAGTTTTCTTTTTCTTTGTAAGACAGTCTCGCTCTGTCCCAGGCTGGAGTGCAGTGGCACGATCTCGGCTCACTGCAAACTCCGCCTCCCAGGTTGAAGTGATTCTCCTGCCTCAGCCTCCCGATTAGCTGGGACTACAGGCATGCACCATCACACCTGGCTAATTTTTGTATATTTAGTAGAGATGGGGTTTCACCATGTTAGCCAGGTTGGTCTTGAACTCCCGACCTTAGATGATGCGCCCACCTCAGATTCCCAAAGTGCTGAGATTATAGGCGTGAGCCACCCTGCCTTGCCTCAGAACCATTTTTCTAACAGCATGTCTCACATCATGTCTCTGTGTCACATTTTGGTAATTCTTCCAATATGTCAAATCATTTCATTATTACATCTGTTAATGTCAATCTGTGCTGAGTGATCTTTGAGGTTACTATTATCATTATTTTCAGCACCATGAAACGTGCCCATGTATGTCAGAGAACTTAATATAAACGTTGTGTGTGTTCAGATTGCTCAACAGACCCCCATATCTCTTCCTCTCCTCAGGCCTCCCTACTCACTGAATCATAATACATTGAAATCAAGCCAATAAATAACCCTACAGAGGCCTCTAAGAGTTCAAATGAAGAGTTACACATCTCTTGCTTTAAATCAAAAGCTAGAAATGTTTAAGCTTGGTGAGGAAGACATGTCAGAAGCTGATAGGCTGAAAGCTAGGCCTCTTGCACCCAGTTAGCCAAGTTGTGAATGCAATGGAAAAGTTCTTCAAGGAAATTAAATGTGCTACCCCAGTGAACAATGAATAAAAAGAGAGTGAAACCGCCTTATTGCTGACATAGAGGAAGTTTTAATGATCTGGGTAGAAGACCAAACCAGCACAACATTCCCTTAAGCCAAAGCCTAATCTAGAGCAAGGCTCTAACTCTCTTCACTTCTATGAGGACTGAGGCATGTGAGAAAGCTGCAGAAGAAAAGTCTGAATCTAGCAGAAGTTCATGAGGTTTAAGGAAACAAGCCATCTTCATAACATAAAAGTGCAGGGTGAAGCAGCAAGTGCTGATGGAAAGGCCGCAGCAAGTTATCCAGGAGAGTTAGCTAAGATCACTGGTGAAAGTAGCTACACTAAACAACAGATTTTCAATGTAGACAAAACAGCCTTCTATTGGAAGAAAATGCCACCCATGACTTTCACAGCTAGAGAGGAGAAGTCAGCGCCTGGCTTGAAAGCTTCAAAGGACAGGCAGATGTTTGTGTTAGGGGTTAATGAAGATGGTGACTTTAAGTCGATGCTAATGCTCATTTACAATTCTGAAAATCTTAGTGCCCTTAAAAATGATGCTAAGTCTTCTCTGCCTGGACTTTTTAAGTGGAACAGCAAAGCTTGGATGACAGTACATCTGTTTACGGTACTGTTTACCAAATATCTTAAGCCCACTATTGACAATTACTGCTCCGAAACAAAAATTTCTTTCAAAATATTTCTGCCCACTGACAGTGTACCTGGTCACCCAAGCGCTCTGATGGAGATGTATAAGAAGATTCATATTGTTTTTAGACCTGCTAACACAGTGTCTATTCTGCAGCCCATGGATTGAGGAGTAAATTCAACTTTCAAGTCTTATTACTTAAGATATGAGTTTCTTAAGGCTACAGCTGCCATAGATTGTGATTCCTCTGATTCATCTAAGCAAAGTAAATGGAAAGCATTCTGGAAAGGATTTAGCATTCCAGATGCCATTCACAATCTTCATGATCCACAGAAAAAGATGAAAATATCAACATTAACAGGAGT
Organism: Pongo abelii; assembly: GCF_028885655.2. Classification (NCBI taxonomy): domain Eukaryota; kingdom Metazoa; phylum Chordata; class Mammalia; order Primates; family Hominidae; genus Pongo; species Pongo abelii. The sequence continues at coordinate 5,905,852 of NC_072009.2, read as the reverse complement.
TTGTAAAAAGTTGATTCCAATCCTCATGGATGACTTTGAGGGATTCAAGACGTCAGTGAGGGAAGTAACTGCAGATGTGATGAAAATAGCAAGAGAACTAGAATTAGAAGTGAAACCTGGAGATTTGACTAAATTGCTGCAATCTCAGGATAAAACCTGAACTGATGAGACACTGCTTCTTAGGGATGAGAAAAGAAAGTGGTTTCTGGAGATAAAAATCTACTCTTAGTGAAGATGTCCGTGAACACCGTTGAAGTGACAACAAAAGTTTCACTATATTAACATAAACTTAGTTGATAAAGAAGCAGCAGCAGCAGCTGCTTCTTTGAGAGCAGCTTCTTTGAGAGGACTAACTCCAATTCTGCTTTTTGTTTTTGTTTTTGTTTTTTTTTAAACACAGTCTCACTCTGTGGTCCAGGCTGGAGTGCGGTGGCACAATCTTGGCTTGCTGCAAGCTCAGCCTCCCAGGTTCAAGTGATTCTCCTGCCTCAGCCTCCAGAGTAGGTGAGACTACAAGCACGGGCCACCACGCCTGGCTATGTATTTGGGGTTTGCTTTTTTTTTTTTGTATTTTTAGTAGAGACGGGGTTTCACTATGTTGGCCAGAATGGTCTCAAACTTCTGACCTCAAGTGATCCACCTGCCTCTGCCTCCCAAAGTGTTGGGATTACAGGCGTGAGACACCACATCTGGCCAAAAGAGAAGTTTTCTGTAAAAGGAAGAGTCAATTGATATGGCAAACTTCACTGCTGTTTTATTTTTAAAAATTGCCACAGCCACCCTAATCTTCAGCAACCACTACTCTGGTCAACAGTCAATGTGAAGACAACACCTTTCACCAGCAAAAGAATTACATCTCACAGAGGATGAGATGATCCCTGGCATTTTATTTTTTCTAGCAATAAGCATTTTTAAAGTATGTCCATTTTTTGGACATAATACTATTGTACACTTAATAGAATACAGCATAGTATAAACCTAACCTTATGTGTATTGTGAAACCAAAAAATTCATGTGACTGATTTTATTGCAATGTTTGTTTTACTGTGATGGTCTGGAACTGAACCGACAATATTTCTCAGGCATGCCTATATCCAGTTTATTTAAAGATTCTAAATAAAACCATACTATTTTTATTTGAAAGGCAGACCTAGAAAAAAAGAAAAGGATATTTTTACACCTTCATGCCTAGAAATCTGCTGTATTTAAGTTGTGCGGCAAGCTGGACAAAACTCTACTTATCTGCAGAATTTTACAATTTAAGTCTTAGCCCTTCTCAGTTATTCCAGAAACAGAAACAGCTGTAGTGGACAACCAACCACTTACTACAATAACTTAAGGTTGGCATGGTTCAGGTCCACTAGAAAACAGAAGCAAACACAGCTAAGTCTACAATTATATGCTGCCTCTCCAACATACAATATAGCATCTTACTCCAAATCTCTTCGGACCCTTAACAGGAACACATGTGTCTTGTGCTTGGTATATTCCAGAAACCTTCTGAGTTTTCAGAAACAACAGATTATTCATTGATTACACTGTAGTGAATGGCCAATCATGGCCCCTTAGATAAGGGCTCACCTCTGTCCCAAGTCTTCACACTGGCCTCCACCCTCAGCCATCTCCTTTGCAAATATGGAAGAGAATGTATATTTCACCTAGCAAGGTTAAAACCCAAGGGTACAGTGTCAGCCCCCAGGGAAGAGACAGCAAAGAAAGAATGTGAACCTACCACCAGAGTTGCTTTGACTTTCACAGTAAGACCCAATACATATGATGGAAGGAGCGTAGGTTGTGATTACTATCTCATTCCAACTAGTATCTCTGCATATTCTGGGGTTAAACAATAACCACCTATGGAAGCATGTGGAATGATCCTTCACTTTGCTCCACCTTCCTCAGAAATGTGCCAAAACTCTTAGACACCCCACTTGGAACAAATGACTTGATAAGATCAAGGAGTAAGAACAGACTGAGGCTGAAAAGCTCATGGGCTACAATTTTAAACTTCAGATATATTTCATGCGGTCACATGACAACATGCACAAATTCTTCTGAAAATCCATCTAGGGCATGTGTTAATATTATATAAGTCTATTTTTGTCATCAGCTATACGGATGTTTCAGTGTCTAAAGAAACAGCCTATGTGAAGTTAATAAAGAATGATAGTGTGAAACACTCATACTGTAGTCTGTGGGATTTTGACCACACAGTGGACATGACTGTCAACTGTCTCAAGCGGCCCACAATCTCATCGGTACTGGGCTTGGTGATCACCACAGAGACTCTACCTTTATGACCTTTTACAGTCTCCTGGGCCCCAGACAGTGAGGCAGGCACTTATAGTCCCAAGTGCTATTATTTGGCAAGGTGGAAGCTATGGGAGTTTAATGCTATGGGAGTAGAATTCAAAGAATAAAACCCTGTTTTTAACTCAAGACAGAATTATGCTGAGCTATGGGAGTCCTGAGAAGCTATGGTAGCTCTGCAAGAAGGCACAGAACATGTCTTCATTCTACTATATAAGGGTACAGTAGAAGTGACTTACTAAAATCCTGCAATCTCAATTTATAAAGACATGGTACATCATGGTCAATAAGAACTGCAAACGTTCTTATTACTCTTTGCAATGTACCTTATTGTTTTACGATGTTTTAAGAATTTGAAAATAAGCTTATTTCCCTTCGATTTTCAAAAGAATTTTAAATAAAATTGCATTAGACTCTAAGAAAACACATTTTACACATACCACATTTTACACACACCACAATTGCTAATTCTGAATATTCTTAACACCCACCCTCTGGCTGGCCCTCCCAGCACAGCCATTATCAACAGACATCATGGGTTGCTTCACAAAGGCCTAGATCCATGCTGTCCAAGCCAGCAGCCACGCAACAAATGAGGCTACAGAGCACTTGAAATGAGGCTAGTTCAAACTGAGATGTATTGCATGTATAAAATACACACAGATTTTGAGGACCTAGTATCAAAATTAATGTCAAACACTTCAATGATTTTCTTATATTGACTTTGTATTAATTAACATTTTTAACACATTAGGTTATATAACATACATCATCCGAATCAATGTCATCTGTATCTTTTTACTTATTAAAAGTTGCTCCCAGAAAATTTTACCTGGCCCAAATCTATTCTATGAGACAAAGCTGCTCTGGACACCAAACTGTCTTCTCTTTTTAAAGAAACTGGAACCATCTTTTGTGCTCCTAATTTGAGTTATTTACAAACTGAATCTTTCCTGTCCAGCTGCTGAGATATTGCTTAATTAACTTGTCAACTTCTTCTTTCAAAATCTTGTTCCAGTTTATAACTAATCTCAGTCCCCTTTTCTCCTTTTCTGAATGGCATTTGAGAGCCAGAGTTATTAATATTAACTAAATCATAACTGTTTCCTTGGTCAAGAGAAATCGAATCCCACAGGTGCTTTTTTAAAAGAAAAAAAAAAAAGGACAACTAACAGCATCACACATGTCAAAAGCATGAGAAAGTGCTCTGGTTTTCTTCCTGGTCAACATTAACTGTAAAATTTCCATTTACTTCCTCATTCTCCTCTGATTAAACAAGTGTCTCCTGTAATGTTAACAATTCTTCATGCAACTATTTGTTTTCAATTTTACTTCCCCAAGTATGCAAGTATTGGGGCTACATCCACAAACAGAACTTCCTAGGAAAATGCATTCAAAATTCCCAAAAAACAGACCTACTGCAAAATAACTCATTATAAATTGATGATACATTGTTATGCAAACAACAGATACACTGAAGTGAGGTACTAAAGAATGAGAGCAGGCATAATCTGGTAGATTAAAGTGGTATACTTTGGAATGTTGTATTTTGTATTCATACATTTCGTGAGAAAGAATGGGATAAGCAAAAGTATATTGCAAAGGAAATTTTGCAAGTCCTTACCACCTCAAAGAAGAGGTAGGGCCAGAAAGGAGGAAATCGATAGAAAATGAGGGAGGAGAATAAAAAGAGCTACAGCTTATTTTTCCAAATAGCACTAATTCTTGGTTATCAGAGGACTAGATCAGAGGACTGGGTAACAATGTGAGGTCCATGCTTGTAATGCCATTTAAGTCACATTCATCACTTCAGAGCATGGCTATGTGCAAATTCAGAATGAGAATTAGGAATCAAGCTCACTTAGAAGTTTAATAAATTTAATTTTAATGAGACATCTTGTTTGGCCTTAAAATTCATAAGACTCCCAGAACAGGTTATCTGGACCTTCCATTAGAGGGTAAGAAATGTATTTGACAATTTAACTTTTTGACCACCAGAGTAGAAAAATCATGTCTACAAACTATACTTACATATCTCAGAAGCTTTATGAAATTGACTTATTTCAAATTTAGTAGCTGCATACACCATTGGCTCCAATTACACACCTCTGTAGGGAGTAATTTTCCTTTGGAATTTCTCAATTTATATCTCCGTGTTCATAAAATGAAGAGACTGGTTTTTGTGTGCCTTTTTAAAAGAAAACAGTTCTAGTGAGCTACCCAGCAATATGACGAGCAGGAACAAGGTCACATTCACAATTTAAGATGAGCTCAACATCATTTATATTTAGAACTGGATCAATCCAGAATCATTTCTAAGCTTGGCCTCTTACTAGCTATGTGACCTTGGGCGAGTAGCTTTATCTCTCTGAGCTGCAGGATTTTTTCTTTTTTTTAATTGGTGAAATGCAAATACTTTCTCCTAATGTGCAGAGTTTTGAAATGAAGGAATGATATAAATAAGCAAGCAGGTCAGCAGTCTATGCAGAATATGCAGGAAGGTTTACAGATCTGTGAAGCCTCCTGGTGAATATGTTGTAACAACATATGTTGTTTCACAGTGTTAATTCTGTTGAGGCTTTGGGTAAAGCTCAGCATAGTTTTGTCTTGAGTTAAAAACAGGGTTTTATTCTTTGAATTCTACCTGAATTCCTCTTGGCTGGTGAAGTTCACATGTGCTATGACTGGGTTTGTTAATGTCTCAGATCCATACAGCAGGTTCTCAAACGCTCATGCACTTGTGTTAAAATGCAGATTCTCACTGGGCAGGGGGAGGGTGGAACCACTGCTTCTACATTCACAAGTGGCTCCCAGGTGATGTCTCTGGTGCTGGTCACCTTTAGCAGCCAGGCCACTTGGCAGATCTTCTGTGCCTCTACACTGTTGACAGCACGGGTAATTTCTTTCGGTTGCATAGGACATTCCTGTGCACTGCAGGAAGTTTAGCACTACCCCTGGTCAGGACCCCACTAAATGCCAGTGATCCCATCCCTTCATGCCAGCTGTGACATCCAAAATGTCTCCCGACACCTCCATTGGAGGATCCTCTCAGGGCGGCAAAACCCTGCCTGGTGGAGAACCGCTACCATGTAGGATGCTACCACCAAGTGCGCCCTCAGCAACAACCAGGCTATTTTGCAGACAGTAAAACTGAGGCTGTGTTGGGGATATACTCAGGATGGTGGCAGAAATGTTACTGGGAAATATTAGGGAAAGTTATAGGGAATAGTCACAAACCTTTTTGGAAGGCCGAAAGGTTACATAACTTGTAATAACTGAACAGGCTGAAGGCAGCCGGTTCTCACCTTACAGCATTAGTCATAAGGTAACTAGGGATAATAGAGGCTTCCCAGTTAAGTCTGTTTACCCTACCTCGATTAATTAACCTTAGAGCCAGATGGCCTTCTTAGGGGGAGGTCGACTAGGGAGATTGCCCCTAATGGTATTTACCTTAGACCTCGGTACTTGAGCTGTAATCATTCGTAGAACTACTCTCTTAACCACATTAACTATCCACAAGTGTGTTTACTCAAAGCTTGTGTTGTTAATTGTATACGAAATAAATGCCTGGAGTGCCAGCTGCTCAGGGCCGCCGCAGTGACAAACCTCTCTTGGTGTGCAGGCGGTCGGACACTCAGCTGGACAGGCAAAGCAGAATACCTTTCTGTCAGTGTACGTTTTATTCATACATCGTTTGGGTCAGGGTCTGAGGCCAGATAACCGCAGCTAACGCCCTCAAGTGTGAGGTGCAACACCTCAAGGCTGGTCACCGCTCAAGGTCGCAAGCCTGGGTAACAGAAGAGAGGACCGAGGTCCGGCCCCACCGCGCTCTGTGTAGAGGACGCAAAGCCCAGCGCCCGCCCGGTGGTCCCAAAGGACCGCGCCTACGTGCCCCGTTCCCACACACAGGGCGACCGGAATCAGGTACTGGGCCGCATAGACGTCGCGACCACTCGCCACCATCAGCCCAGCCCGCTGGCGTTGCTGGCCGCAGCTCCATTTTGGGGCAGGCTCCCGTGCGCATGGGAGCCCGCGGATCCCTGCTGGAACACTGCACAGTCGCGGCAACCAGCCGTGACTTACCACCCGCCAACAGTTGCCACGCCCGCCCAGGACCGCCCTCACGGAGGCAGTGACCACAGACTACCCATCCAGAAGAAGTCCTTCCGTGTCAAAGATGAGGTGAGTGAAGGGCTGCGGCTGGGCCAAAAGCGGGGACACAGCCCTGTTGCGGCCTTCTGAGTATGGGTGAGGCCGAGGAAGAAGTGCGCGCGCACCCGTCCTCCCCGCGCACGCGCACTCGCACTCAGGGCCTCTTCGCGCGTCCCTGGCTGCTCTGCTTATGCGCATCTGGCGGCCGCTCAGAGCCCCGTGCTGTTAGTAGAACGCCATGTAGGAATCATAAATTAGCACTTGCTCAGGATTATGCGAGCAAGTACTGTACTGTTACAAAGAAAAATTGGAAGTGGAAAACAAGAAGGTGAATGCTAAAACAAATTTTTGGTTTCCAATCAAACCTTCCTGGATGGGTGCAGTGGTTCACGCCACTATAACCAGGTGGATTAGCAGTTCAAGAACAGCCATGGCTAACATGGCAAAACCCTGTCTCTAACAAAAATACAAAAATTAGGCTGGCATGGTGGCACGTACCTGTAGTTCCAGGTACTTGAGAGGCTGAGGCACAAGAATCCCTTGAACCCAGGAGGCAGAAGTTGCCACGAGCCAAGATTGCACCATTGCATTCCAGCCTGGACGATGGAGTGAGACTCCATCTCAAAAAAAAAAGAAAAAAGAAAAAGAAACAAGCACATTCCTATGGGGAAAAAAAAGCCTTTCCACTGCTGAAAATTGGACATAACTGGTTTTATGATATTCTACCTTTCAAACAAGAATGGCAACTCTTCATCTTTAGATGGAGTTCCAGAAGTCTTCCTGCATGTATTGTTGTTGCTCAGAATCAATATCTTGCCTTTGTTGACTGAGCATGACAGGGCTTCCCTCAGCTTGATTTCTTTCCTTCCCCACTACCTGCCCTGCAGGAGGGCCTGGACACTGCTACCACAGCCCTGGGCACAGAAATCCAACTTAACAGGGCACAGAGATGCAACTTGGAGGAAAAATAAATGGTGAGTTCATGAGATGAGCTAGGGCTGTTGGGGTGGTTGCAGAAGGAATTAGTGTTTACCATGCCAGACGTTTAGTCAGTCATGTGCAACTCAATGTAGTGGCAAGGGCCATGGACCTAAGTCCTCTTGAGGGATGGAGACATAATTGGAAGGCCTCATTCATAAGAGCTCAGGATCATGACAAGATCCTTAAGAAATTCAAGAAAACTGGCAATGGGGAACCTTAGGTGTTGGTCTAAGCTATTAAAACTTGCAGCATAATTGTAAACAGGGTCTGGCTATCAAACATGGTTATAATGGATTATTCATTTTAAAATAGACTCTTTCTAGAATTGTTGGACTAAAATGATTGTGAATATGGACCACAGCATACAATGAAGAACCCCTCAGTGAATAGATTCATTTACATAGACAAAAGTCAGCACATGTAGAAGACATCTACTTTTGGTATATGCAGGTGTCAAGGGGAAAACTTCCCCTTCACCACCTGAAGTTTCTCTAAAAAATCACCTCACAAAAGGCAGATTAATTGGCAGAAAGGCATGCAAAATATATTAACCTGCACAAAGGGAGCATCACAGAATGATTACCCAAAACACTTATGGGATACCGAAGGCTACAGAAAGAATGGGAGCTTGCATCATGGCAAAATAGGTTATACCAGGGGAAGAAGAGAAGTCCTGGCTAACAAAGATGGTTTTATTATGTAGATGAAACCTCATAGGTAGCAGCCCTCAGATAACATAGGTGGTAAATAATTTGTTTTTTGTTTGTTTTGAGACAGGGTCTTGCTCTGTTGCCCAGGCTGGAGTGCAATGGCACAATCTTGGCTGACTGCAGCCATCTTAGCCTCCTGAGTAGCTGGGACTATAGGTGCATGCCACCATGCCCAGCTACATTGTTTTTTTTTTTTTTTTTTTTTTGCTAAAGACAAGGTCTCATTATGTTGCCCAGCCTGGTCTTTAACTCCTGGGCTCAAGCGATCCTTCCATCTCAGCCTCCCAAAGTGCTGGCATTACAGGTGTGAGCCACCACATCTGGCCAATAAATGTTCTTTCAGATCTTGACATTTCTGACTCTCAGTTCATATTTCCTAGATCTGAACAAGGGAAGTCCTAGTTGCATGAATGCAGAGTTTCCACAGATGCAATTCTCCCTCACAAAAGATAGCTGTCTTTGCTGGCCCTCTGACAGCCATCTTAGAATATATTAAATAAATACATTTCATGGTAAAATATTTTGTTTGCTTCAAATCCTATATACCAGGCACACATTAGGTATTCAGCAAGTAAGCTTTAAAAATGAAATTATGGAGGTCAGGTGCCTGATATTTGCAGAGCATAATTTAAGGTCTCACGAATTGCTAGGAACACATATATTAATAAGATTGAATTGGCTTTCTCCTAAATGTGAAGATAATGGTTCAACCATGGGAATGGATGAGATTTCCCTGAAAGAATATTTAAGGCAATTGAGCAACTTGTGACCCTCAATTTAACTCCATCTAATCCAGAGTAAGAGTTTATAAAAAAACTTTCATATTTTTACTTCTGAAAAACTGTAAGACCCCAGAAAACAAAAGCCCATATTCTATTTGACATTCTTTGTCCTATACAGAATCTATCCTAGATCTTAAGGCTGTGTATTTCCCTTGGGATTCAGTGCGTCACTTTTCTATCTCGAATTTCTTAAGCATTCTTATTGCTGATCAGTGCAACCTTCTTTAAAAAGTGATAATCATGTGCTCACTCTGGTGCGTGGTGAGGATGGAAGGTCCAGTCTCGCCTCCAAAGGAGGGTCACAACAGGAAGAACCCCCAAAAGAAAATTAAAGGAACAGCCAGAAACCGGGAAGACAGTCTCAGAGAGGTGCAGTCAGGGAATTCAGGGGCAAAGAGCATTCATTTCAAGGGAGAAGGATCAACACCAACAAGTACTTCAGAGATATCAAGAAGGGCTGAAAAGGGACAAATGATTGTAGCTCCTGTAAATTTTAGAATTATAAAGTATTACAGAGAATGATATTTGAGGAGCTGAGGTCAATGAGGTTGGATATTTCTTTCAAGAGGAATGGAAGAATTTCTGCCAAGGGATGACTCATCAGGCTTTGTCTGAGTTCTGCTCTTCTCGGAGACCATGAATTGGGTGTTGGCACATATGTATGTGGATTTTTAGTTCAATGAAGTAGGATCACCAAACTTATTGATGATTAAAATTTTGCTAGCAGGGAGTGTCACAGAAGGCAAATTCATGTGGAATGAATGCATGAGGAAGTCTAGGAGTCAAAATTGCATTTGAAAGACGTTTAAAAAAATAGTAGAGGGAGGCTGAAGCAAGAGGATTGCCTGAGTCCAAGAATTGGAGACCAGCATGAACAACAAACCAAGACCCCATCTCTACAACAAATACAAAAAATTAGCCAAGCATGGTAGTATCCACCTGTGTTCCCAGCAACTCAGGAGGCTGAGGTGGGAGGATCACTTCATCCCAAGAGGTAGAGGTTGCCATAAGCTATGATTGTGACACTGCACTCCATCCCGGGAGACAGAGCAAGACCCTGTCCCAAAAACAATAACAACAAAAATAATAGACTATTTTTGAGCAGTTTTATGTTTACAGAAAAACTGAACAGAAAGTACAGAGTTTTCATACATTCTCCCCTGCACAGTTACCTTATTATATACATCATGTATTCATGTGGTACATTCATTAGAATTGAGCCAACATTGATAAGTTGTGATTAACTGAAGTCCGTAGTTTCCATTAGAGTTCACTCTTCATGTTGTGAATTCTGTGGGTTTGGACAAAGGCATAATAGTATGAATCCACCATTACAGGATCATAGAGAGTAGTTTCACTGCCTTAAAAATCCTCTGTGCTCCACCTATTCATCCCTCCTTTCTCCCAAGCCCACGGCAATGACTGATCTATTTACTGTCTCTATAGCTTTGCCTTTCCCATAGCTGGGATCATATAGTGTGTAGCCTTTTCAGATCAACTCCTTTCACTTAGAAATATCTATTTAAGATTCCTCCATGACTTTTCATGGCTTGGTAGCACATTTCTTTTTAGTTTTGAATAATATTTCATTGTCTGTATATACCACAGTTTACTTTTCCATTCACCTGCTGAGGGGGAATTTGGTTGCATCTGAGGTTTTGGCAATTATAAATAAACAAAGCATAAATATTTTTGTCTATGTTTTTGTGTGCACATGAATTATCACGGGAAACACATTTTTATAGAACATTTCTTCACAGATTTTCTTTGTGCGAAGATACTTCTACATATAGAAAGATAAATTTTATTTCAAAAGAGGGTGTATGGTCATATGCCCTTCACTAAATACTAACTACAATATGAGGAAGCAAATTTCTAAGTCCTCTGCTATCTGCCTGATCTGTATTGTTTTATACAGAGGTTAGTATATGAGCAAAAGGGGACATTTTTCTTTCAAATTATAAACGGGGGTTATAGTGCCTTATGGCATTCTTCTATTTCGACTCACTAAGCTGATTAACATTTTCAAAATAATTAGGCTTAAATTAGTGTCTCAGCCAAACAACCCCAAGCCAGAGTACACAGGTGGTTTGCTTAGCTGCACCAGATAACACCATAATAAATGTCTACCAGATCATGATTTATCATGGGAAACTTATTGCTAAAATCGCCGTCAGGTGTCTTAGTCCTTGGTTCTGAGTATGACATTTACATGTACGTAACGTTTATCATTTGAGTTAAAAATTGAGAAACATTTTGAACATACTCCAGCCCATGGCACTTGCAATCAAATAGCAAAAATATACCTTGCCACAAATGATTTGTGTGTTGTTTTTGCATCAGAAATAATCTCTGCCACCTCCATGGGCAGCTCGCTCTGCGGTGCTTCTCCTTCCCCCTTCGGGGCCAAGTAGGTGTGAGTGCAACCTGGAGTGAAGGGTCTGGCTCTGCTGGGTGTGATCTAGCTGCTGGATAGGATGTATTCCAAATCCTATATTTAATTATTTCTGCGGAGGATGCCTGGGGCCATTGTAGAATATCAATTGTTGTGGACATCCTAGTGTGACTAAGAGCCCACCAAAAATTCAATTCCCATGTCAAGGCCAGTGATAACACACACACACTCCAAGAAGTTATGAAAATTTTATTACTCATATAATGTGGCTTTCTGAAGAAAGCAGGTAACATGCTTTTGCTGTGTCCCCACCCAAATCTTGAATTTTAGCTCCGATAATTACCATGTGTTGTGGGAGGGACCCAGTGTGAGATAATTGAATCATGAGTGCAGTTTCCTCCATAGTGTTATCTTGATAATGAATAAGTCTCATTAGTTTTGATGGTTTTATAAGGGGTTTCCCTTTTGCTTGGCTCTCTGTCTCTTGCCTGATGCCATGATTGTGAGGCTTCCTCAGCCATGTGAAACTGTGAGTCAATTAAACCTCTTTTTCTTAATATGTTACCCAGTCTCAGATATATGTTTATTAGCAATGTGAGAATAGACTAATACAGCAAGGTAGCTCTTAATCTGGTATAAAAACATAGCTTAAGAGAGCACAGAAAAGAAATTGATTCTGCTTTTATGGTGAGTAGGTGTTGGGACTGGGATAAGGGTTTCTTGCATGCAGACAGGGCCTTGCCTAGTTTTAGCCTCCCACCAGTAGTGAAGAAGGAAGCAACAAGGATGTGTTCTCAGCCTATAAGGCATAAGAAAAAATGGAAGAGATAAGGATTAAAAACTCTTAGTCCTCCAACATCAATAACATGGAGTGAGGGTCTAACATACCAAGTGAAGCATAGGAGTGTGCACTGACTTACTAAATAAGCAGCATATCACTATGTAGAGTCCTGTGGAAATTGTACTTTGTATGCCTCTAGTTTGCCCATCATTGTCTTCTGATTTGAGAGCTGGGTGATAGCTTCCTAATCCAAAAGTTCATATTTCAGTTCCATCTTCAAACTTCAAATTTCCTCTTTTTTTTCTTGTGGAAAATTATAAGCATGCATAGAAATGGAATGGTAAAGTTAAGCCTCCATATGCCCTTTATCTATTTAACAATTACTAGCTCATGGCTAATTTTGTTGAATCTATATATCATACTCATTTCTTCTCCTCCTGCATTTTTTTGAAGTCAACAACTATCATCTCCACCACCTCCATTTCGTCCATGGGTATTTCAGGATATACTGCTACAAGATGTTTTTTTTTTTCTCTAGTGAATTTTTAACTCTTCCATGATTCTCACTGAGTCCATCTACTCAGCTGTTCAAGGTTTGAGCATTTTGAGTTTTCAATCAGATTTAATTCTTACTTTCTGGTTCTGCTACTTCCTGTCTGAATTTAAGTCACTTTTTTACAGAATTGTTGCTCTTACCTGTGAAACAAAGCCAATGCTACTTACTCATAGGGTTCAGTGTAGTCTAAACAAGAGGGCATGTGATAAAGTCTTCTGCATGTAGACGGTGCTCAACAGACGGTATCAACTATTGTTATTATTGTTGTTGTTGCTATTATTTTATGTGGCGTTATCTGAAGGTGGTATACAATGTTACTTTTGTGGAAAAGGATGAGGACAAGAGGAATGTGGATATTTGTGATGGACAGTTTAGATTTGGGAAATCACTCCTGCCTATTCCACTATCTATGAGGAATATTGATATTTGTGGGATGCACATTTTAGACTGGGGTATCTACCCTAATTATTAAAAGAGGATTTTTATCATGAAATATCTATATACATATTTGTTCACATAAGAGGAACATCAATAGTTTAGTTTTCCCATCCAATAAGGAAAAATGATAGACTTATTTATAGCTTTAGGGCCATCACCAGCTGGTGAGAGCAACCTTTCAGCCTCTTTCTTCTGGGACCTGTCTCCAAGTATCGCTCCATGAGTTGAACCTGGTAGTTTTAGAATACTTTCTCGGATCTCCCTGCAGAATCACTTCTTGATATTCAGAGGTTCAAATGATGCTTCTAAATGGTACCCAAGTCAATGATTCTTGGTGTCTATTCTAAGATCTCAGCAACAGGCAATGTCTATTGCATCATGTCTCATGTTGGGATAAACTCCAATATGTAATAGCATTTGCTTCCCAACTTGAGAAATTAGCCAAACCATTGAGGAGGGCAACAATCTTCCTTTACTTTGTAAATAATACATTATTTTTAAATTAAGTCTTTTCCCCCCTCCAGGGCAGATCTTGAACCTTCTAGATGAGCTGAGATTGGCTAATAACACTCTCATCTACTTCACACTGGACCAGGGAGCCCGTGTAGAAGAAGTGTCTTCCAAAGGAGAAATTCATGGAGGAAGTAATATAATCTATAAAGGTGAGAAATGCTGGTATGGACAAACTCCTGCCTCTCAGCTCATCTGCTGGTCACTTTGTTCTTGATTTTAGAGCTTTTCTATAGTTTGTCTGCTACTTTGCAATAGCAAAAACAACTTCCTTGTTTCATTGGGATTAGATAGTCGTAAAGCCAAAGTGACCATTTCTGTTCAGGTTCCCACAGAATTTAAAAGCCCATATCCTATGGTCAAGACGTTAGAATGAGGGTGTGTATCTCCCAATATAAATGCAGCCTCATATATTGTAGCTGATCAAAAGAAGAATTCCTCTACCCCTGTGTGTGGATTTCCTGTCACTACTGTAACAAATTGACACAAATTTATTGGCTTAAAACAAATGTATGAACTTACACTTCTAAAACTCAGAAGTTCAAAATGGATATCTCACTGACATGAAATTAAGGTGTTAATACGGCCTTCTACAAGCTCTTGGGGGAAGTCTGTTTCCTTGAATTTTCAGCTTCTGGGGACTTCCCACTTTCCTTGGCTCATGGTCACTTCTTCCATGTGGAAAGCTAATAATTTACTGTCTTCAAACCTCCTTGTCTGTCTCTGATCTTTGCTTCCATGACTGTCTCCTTCACTTACTCTGACACACCCACCTCCCTCTTATAAGGACACTTGAGATTATGTTTGGCCCACCTGGATAATCCCACATCATCTTCTCATCTCAAGATCATGAACACTTAATCTGCAAATTCTCTTTTGCCCTGGGGTGTAACATTGTTCACAGTTTCCAGGGATTAGGATGAGGGTATCTTAGAGAGGTCATTATTCAGCATCAGTTATTATACATGAACCCACAATACACTATTTTAAGCTGATGCTTCTTTTACATTTTTTTGTTTCTGCAGCATTAACTGAGCCACTTTCATGTGGATCGGGCATCATGCTAGTCATTGGAGATACTCAATGAGATCCAGACACTGGTTTGTACAGTGTATGCTCTGATAATATAAAACACACATATCTAACATCTAATATTTATACTTAGACATATCTAAATATACATAGACACACCTATCCTTTAATCTCTATATACATTAGGCCTATCTAAAGTCTAATATATACATACCTAATGTCTATGTTATGTGACAAACATTACATGATACACAATATGGCCCATTTCACAAAGTGATATGATGCCTAAAATGATGTATTAGTACTAAGGGTTGGAACTCCACAGCCAAACCTGCAGTGGATGTGGGTTGAAGGTATAAGAAGAGATGATGCCTTAGTCAAGAAGGTAGGGTGCATCAGAGCTTACATGCAAAGATATGAAAAAATAATATAGGGAATGCTTTTATCTATCAATTTGTTTAGAAATGTTGATTATCTTTCTAATAATCAACATTGGGCATTGGGCCAGACACAACACTAAACATAAAACATGGTGTCTGCCTTGAAGGAAGTCATGTTGGAGTAGGTGGGTGGGTAGATGATGGCGTGAAGCCTAGAAGACTGGTGAAATTTGATAAAGGTGCTGACACTGGTATGCACAAGATACTAATGACAGAAAGGGAAAGAGAGTCTCACTTGGCGGCGGTTCCCAGGAATGTTTGCAAAGGAGATGTGGCTAGAAATGAGGTCACCAGTGGGTCTGTGGATCTGCTCTTATTCACCTTCTATCTGTTTCTGCCTTTCCAACCCCTTGTCTCTTTCATCATGCTGGAAATGAGGAGAAGCAAATAGCTTGTCCTGCAAACTTCAATTTGCTCAGGAAGGCCAGACTACACAATGCCTGAGGCAAAGAGAAAGAGTCCTCTGTAGCATTTCCTCTGGGCTGCAGGTACCTTATGAAATGTTATATTTCTATTTACATATGCATGTGCATATCTGGAGCCCTGTGACAGGCTGAGCAAACAGGGGAAGGAACTAACTCCTACATCTTTTTTTACCTGTCACCTAGCACAAAAAGATGCCTGTTTGTTGCATCTGGATGACCTTTATAGGCTGCTCAGACATCTTCCCAGCCCCTTCCTTTAGGTCTCCTTGTTACATTGCTCAATGCACTATGCATTATCAATATGTAATGTGGGTTAAATCAATGAACAAATGTGTTTAATCTAAACAGGAATAACCCCAGTAGGCCATCACTCTTTCAGCCCTTCTCTGTATGCTATGTTATTTTAGAGTAATAAAAAGTGGAAACACATACTTCTCATATATGAAGACTTGGTGTCACTGGGTGGAACTGGGGTCCACTAACCCAGTGCAGTAAGGCCAAACATCCACACCAAACTTTTGCAGTAGGGGAAAGGAAGGTATTTATTTGCAGAGTTGCAATCAAGTAGAACAAGGCAGCTCTCACTTAAGATTCCACTTCCCTGATGGTTTGCAAACAAAGGCTTTTAAAGGCTGGGAGGCAGAGGCTGCAGTCAGTCATAAGTCAATACATGGAGGTTATATGTTGGTTTGACCTCAGAAGGCAGGACACCCCAAAAAGGGGCACCTGCAGGTCATAGGTGGCTTCAAAGCTTCCCTGATTTGCAATTGGTTAAGGAAGTGAAGCTTTGTCTGAACACTTGTTTTGGTCAGCAAAATCAAACATGGTATCTGGCCTGTGGTCATGGCTTCTTCTAGGACCCTTGAGAAGAAATTTGGAACAAAGAATGTCAATGAGATTTCAGGCCTCAGTTCCTCTTCACCTGTGGTTAAAGTGGAAGCAGACTGAATTTTCCATTTGGTAGCATTCCAGTTTCTGAAAAACAACCCCTGGACATATGTTAACAGGTTATCTTTAATTATTATAGGGAACCAATCATTCTGTGGCTCTAACTTCCTTGTCTGTTGCATTATGCTACAATTACCTTCTTGTTCATTTACTTTTCAAAGATAGCTAGGTCCCTGGAACTTCTCTTGAAGGAACTCAAGACTCTTCTTTATTTCCATGCCGGGGGGAGCCCAGAAGGCCCCTAAGAGGGGTCTCTGCTCCATCTCATCATTGTTTCAGTGTTATTTCCACGAGGCTATGGCTTGTGTGGAGACAGTTGTTTTTATTTCATATTATGGATGCCAGTGTCTCTAAAGACTGGAGTTCCAGGCTTCTTTCCACACTCTCACTCATCTATTTATTCATTCTCTCTCTTAGTGTCTGTTCAGTTCCAAAATAGCTTAGCAGCTGCCAAGGAGGAAATGTGGATATAAATCACAATACTAGAAGTGGTTAGAGAGTAACAGTTTCTTAAGAAGGGTACATATATTTCAAAAAATTTCTCCCATTCTGTAGGTTGTCTGTTCACTCTGATGGTAGTTTCTTTTGCTGTTCAGAAGCTCTTTAGTTTAATTAGATCCCATTTGTAAATTCTGGCTTTTCTTGCCATTTTTTTTGATGTTTTAGACATGAAGTTCTTGCCCATGCCTATGTCCTGAATGGTATTGCCTAGGTTTTCTTCTAGGGTTTTTATGGTTTTAGGTCTAACATGTAAGTCTTTAATCCATCTTGAATTAATTTCTATATAATGTGTAAGGAAGGGATCCAGTTTCAGCTTTCTACATATGGCTAGCCAGTTTTCCCAGCACCATTTATTAAATAGGGAATCCCTTCCCCATTGCTTGTTTTTGTCAGGTTTGTCAAAAATCACATGGTTGTAGATATGTGGCATTATTTCTGAGGGCTATGTTCTGTTCCATTGGTCTATATCTCTGTTTTGGTACAAGTACCATTATGTTTTGGTTACTGTAGCCTTGTAGTATAGTTTGAAGTCAGGTAGCGTGATGCCTCCAGCTTTGTTCTTTTGGCTTAGGATTGACTGGGCAATGCAAGCTCTTTTTTGGTTCCATATGAACTTTAAAGTAGTGTTTTTCCAATTCTGTGAAGAAAGACATTGGTAGCTTGATGGGGATGGCATTGAATCTATAAATTACCTTGGACAGTATGACCATTTTTATGGTATTGATTCTTCCCACCCATGAGCATGGAATGTTCTTCCATTTGTTCGTATCCTCTTTTATTTCATTGAACATTGGTTTGTAGTTCTTCTTGAAGAGGTCCTTCACATCCCTTGTAAGGTGGATTCCTAGGTATTTTATTCTCTTTGAAGCAATTGTGAATGGGAGTTCATTCATTATTTGGCTCTCTGTTTATCTGTTATTGGTGTATAAGAATGCTTGTAATTTTTGCACATTGATTTTGTATCCTGAGACTTTGCTGAAGTTGCCTATCAGATTAAGGAGATTTGGGGCTGAGATGATGGGGTTTTCTAGATATCCAATCATGTCATCTGCAAACAGGGACAATTTGACTTCCTCTTTTCCTAACTGAATACCTTTTATTTTCTTCTCCTGCCTGAGTGCCCTGGCCAGAAATTCCAATGCTATGTTGAATAGGAGTGGTGAGAGAGGGCATTCCTGCCTTGTGCCAGTTTTCAAAGGGAATGCTTCCAGTTTTTGCCCATTCAGTATGATATTGGCTGTGACTTTGTCATAGATAGCTCTTATTGAGGGTTTTTAGCATGAAGTTTGTTGAATTTTGTCAAAGTCCTTTTCTACATTTTGCAATCTACGCATCTGACAAAGGGCTAATATCTAGAATCTACAATGAACTCAAACAAATTTACAAGAAAAAAACAGACAACCCCATCAAAAAGTAGGCAAAGGACATGAACAGACACTTCTCAAAACAAGACATTTATGCAGCCAAAAGACACATGAAAAAATGCTGATCATCACTGGCCATCAGAGAAATGCAAATCAAAACCGCAATGAGATACCATCTCACACCAGTTAGAATGGCAGTCATTAAAAAGTCAGGGAACAACAGGTGCTGGAGAGGATGTGGAGAAATAGGAACACTTTTACACTGTTGTTGGGACTGTAAACTAGTTCAACCATTGTGGAAGTCAGTGTGGCAATTCTTCAGGGATCTAGAACTAGAAATACCATTTGACCCAGCCATCCCATTACTGGGTATACACCCAAAGGATTATAAATCATGATGCTATGAAGACACATGCACACGCATGTTTATTGCTGCACTATTCACAATAGCAAAGATTTGGAATCAACGCAAATGTCCAACAATGATAGACTGGATTAAGAAAATGTGGCATGAGGTGAAGCCAAGATGGCTGAATAGGAACAGTTCCAGTCTACAGCTCCCAGGGTGAGCGATGCAGAAGACTGGTGATTTCTGCATTTCCATCTGAGGTATCAGGTTCATCTCACTAGGTAGTGCCAGATAGTGGGTTCAGGACCGTGGGTGTAGTCCACTGTGTG
Source organism: Pongo abelii (assembly GCF_028885655.2). NCBI lineage: Eukaryota > Metazoa > Chordata > Mammalia > Primates > Hominidae > Pongo > Pongo abelii. Next base: position 5,886,849 of record NC_072009.2, on the reverse strand, counting down.
CGATCCAAAGCAGGGCGAGACATTCCCTCACTCAGGAAGTGCATGGGGTCAGGGAGTTCCCTTTCCTAGTCAAAGAAAGGGGTGACAGATGGCAACTGGAAAATAGGCTCACTCCCACCCTAATACTGCACTTTTCCAATGGGCTTAAAAAATGGCACACCAGGAGATTATATCCCACACCTGGCTTGGAGAGTCCTACACCCATGGAGTCTCACTGATTGCTAGCACAGCAGTCTGAGATCAAACTGCAAGGAGGCAGCGAGGCTGGGAGAGGGGCGCCCACTATTGCCCAGGCTTGCTTAGGTAAACAAAGCAGCCAGGAAGCTTGAACTAGGTGGAGCCCACAACAGCTCAAGGAGGCCTGCCTGCCTCTGCAGGCTCCACCTCTGAGGGCAGGGCACAGACAAACAAAAAGACAGCAGTAACTCCTGCAGACTTAAATGTCCCTGTCTGACAGCTTTGAAGAGAGCAGTGGTTCTCCCAGCATGCAGCTGGAGGTCTGAGAATGGGCAGACTGCCTCCTCAAGTAGGTCTCTGAACCCTGAGCAGCCTAACTGGGAGGCACCCCCCAGTAAGGGCAGACTGACACCTCACACGGCCGGGTACTCCTCTGAGACAAAATGTTCCGAGGAATGATCAGGCAGCAGCATTTGTGGTTCACCAATATCTGCAGTTCTACAGCCACCACTGTTCTGCAGCCACCTCTGCTGATACCCAGGCAAACAGAGTCTGGAGTGGACCTCTAGCAAACTCCAACAGACCTGCAGCTGAGGGTCCTGTCTGTTAGAAGGAAAATGAACAAACAGAAAGGACATCCACACCAAAAACCCATCTGTATGTCACCATGATCAAAGACCAAAAGTAGATAAAACCACAAAGATGGGGAAAAAGCAGAGCAGAAAAACTGGAAACTAAAAAGCAGAGCACCTCTCTTCCTCCAAAGGAACATAGCTCCTGACCAGCAATGGAACAAAGCTGGACAGAGAATGACTTTGACGAGTTGAGAGAAGAAGGCTTCAGACGATCAAACTACTAGAGCTACAGGAGGAAATTCAAACCAAAGGCAAAGAAGTTAAAAACTGTGAAAAAAAAAAAAAATAGACGAATGGATAACTAGAATACCCAAAGCAGGGAAGTCCTTAAAGGAGCTGATGAAGCTGAAAGCCAAGGCTCACAAATTATCTGAAGAATGCAGAAGCCTCAGCAGCCAATGCAATCAACTGGAAGAAAGGGTATCAGTGATGGAAGATGAAATGAATGAAGTGAAGCAAGAAGGGAAGTTTAGAGATAAAAGAATAAAAAGAAATGAACAAAACCTCCAAGAAATATGGGACTATGTGAAAAGACCAAAACTACATCTGATTGGTGTACTTGAAAGTGACAGGGAGAATGGAACTAAGTTGGAAAGCACTCTGCAGAATATTTTCCAGGAGAACTTCCCCAATCTAGCAAGGCAGGTCAACATTCAGAGTCATGAAATACAGAGAACGCCACAAAGATACTCCTCAAGAAGAGCAATTCCAACACACATAATTGTCAGATTCACCAAAGTTGAAATAAAGAAAAAATGTTAAGGGCAGCCAGAGAGAAAGGTCGGGTTACCCACAAAGGGAAGCCGATCAGACTAACAGCGGATCTCTCAGCAGAAACTCTACAAGCCAGAAGAGATTGGGAGCCAATATTCAACGTTCTTAAAAGAATTCTCAACTCAGAATTTCATATCCAGTCAAACTAAGTTTCATAAGTGAAGGAGAAATGAAATACTTTTCAGAAAAGCAAATGCTGAGAGATTTTGTCACCACCAGGCCTGCCCTAAAAGAGCTCCTGAAGGAAGCACTGAACATGGAAAAGAAAAACAGTTACCAGCCACTGCAAAATCATGCCAAATTGTAAAGACCGTCGAGGCTAGGAAGAAACTGCATCAACTAATGAGCAAAATAAGCAGCTAACACCATAAGGACAGGATCGAGTTCACACATAACAATATCAACTTTAAATGTAAATGGACTAAAAGCTCCAATTAAAAGACACAGACTGGCAAATTGGATAAAGACTCAAGACCCATCAGTGTGCTGTATTTAGGAAACCCATCTCACGTGCACAGACACACATAGACTCAAAATAAAGGGATGGAGGAAGATCTACCAAGTGAATGGAAAACAAAAAAAGGCAGGGGTTGCAATCCTAGTCTCTGATAAAACAGACATTAAACCAACAAAGATCAAAAGAGACAAAGAAGGCCATTACATATGGTAAAAGGATCAACTCAACAAGAAGAGCTAACTGTCCTAAATATATATGCACCCAATAGAGGAGCACCCAGATTCATAAAGCAAGCCCTTAGGGACCTATAAAGAGACTTAGACTCCCACACAATAACAATGGGAGAATTTAACACCCCACTGTCAACATTAGACAGATCAACGAGACAGAAAGTTAACAAGGATACCCAGGAATTGAACTCAGCTCTGCACCAAGTGGACCTAATAGACACCTACAGAACTCTCCACCCCAAATCAATAGAATGTACATTTTTTTCAGCACCACACCACACCTATTCCAAAATTGACCACATAGTTGGAAGTAAAGCACTCCTCAGCAAATGTAAAAGAACAGAAATTATCAAAAACTGTCTCTCAGACCACAGTGCAATCAAACTAGATCTCAGGATTAAGAAACTCACTTAAAACTGCTCAAGTACATGGAAACTGAACAATTTGCTCCTGAATGACTACTGGGTACATAATGAAATGAAGGCAGAAATAGAGATGTTCTTTGAAACCAGTGATGACAAAGACACAACATACCAGATTCTCTGGGACACATTCAAAGCAGTGTGTAGAGGGAAATTTATAGCAGTAAATGCCCACAAGAGAAAGAAGGAAAGATAAAAAAAGACATCCTAACATCACAATTAAAAGAACTAGAAAAGCAAGAGCAAACATATTCAAAAGTTAGCAGAAGGCAAGAGATAACTGAAATCTGAGCAGAACTTAAGGAAATAAAGACAGAAAAAAACCTTCAAAAAAATCAATGAATTCAGGAGCTGGTTTTTTGAAAAGATCAACAAAATCAACAAACTGCTAGCGAGACTAATAAAGAAAAAAAGAGGAAAGAATCAAATAGATGCAATAAAAAATGATAGAGGGAATATCACCATTGATCCCATAGAAATACAAACTACCATCAGAGAATACTACAAACACCTCTACACAGATAAACTAGAAAATCTAGAAGAAATGGGTAAATTCCTAGACACACACACCCTCTCAAGACTAAATCAGGAATAAGTTGAATCTCTGAATAGACCAATAACAGGATCTGAAATTGTGGCAATAATCAGTAGCTTACCTACCAAAAAAAGTCCAGGACCAGATGGATTCACAGCCAAATCCTACTGGAGGTACAAGGAGGAGCTGCTACCATTCCTTCTGAAACTACTCCAATCAACAGAAAAAGAGGGAATCCTCCCTAACTCATTTTATGAGACCAGCATCATCCTGATACCAAAGCCTGGCAGAGACACAACAAAAAACAGCATTTTAGACCAATCTCCTTGATGAACATTGATGCAAAAATACTCAATAAAATATTAGCAAGCCCAATCCAGCAGCACATCAAAAAGCTTGTACACCATGATCAAGTGGGCTCCAACCCTGGGATGCAAGGCTGATTCAACATATGCAAATCAATAAATGTAACCCAGCATATAAACAGAATCAAAGACAAAAACCACATGATTATCTCAATAGATTGAGAAAAGGCCTTTGACAAAATTCAACAACCTTCATGCTAAAAACTCTCAATAAATTAGGTATTGATGGGACGTATCTCAAAATAATAAGAGCTATCTATGACAAACCCACAGCCAATATCATACTGAATGGGCAAAAACTGGAAACATTCCCTTTGAAAACTTGCACAAGGCAGGGATGCCCTCTCTCACCACTCCTATTCAACATAGTGTTGGAAGTTCTGGCCAGGGCAATCAGGCAGGAGAAGGAAATAAAGGGCATTCAATTAGGAAAAGAGGAAGTCAAATTGTCTCTGTTTGCTGATGACATGATTGTATATCTAGAAAACCCCATCATCTCAGCTCCAAATCTCCTTAAGCTGATAGGCAACTTCAGGAAAGTCTTAGGGTACAAAACGAATGTGCAAAAGTCACAAGCATTCTTATACACCAATAACAGACAGAGAGACAAATAATGAGTGAATTCCCATTCACAATAGCTTCAAAGGCAATAAAATACCTAGGAATCCAACTTATGAGGGATGTGAAGGACTTCTTCAAGGAAAACTACAAACCACTGCTCAATGAAATAAAAGAGAATATGAACAAATGGAAGAACATTCCATGCTCATGGGTAGGAAGAATCAATATAGTGAAAATTGCCATACTGCCCAAGGTAATTTATAGATTTAATGCAATCCCCATCAAGCTACCAATGACTTTCTTCACAGAATTGGAAAAACACTACTTTAAAGTTCATATGGAATCAAAAAAGAGCCTGCATTGCCCAGTCAATCCTAAGCCAAAAGAACAAAGCTGCAGGCATCATACTACCTCACTTCAAACTACACTACAAGGCTACAGTAACCAAAACAGCATGATACTGGTACCAAAACAGAGATATAGACCAATGGAACAGAACAGAGCCCTCAGAAATAATGCCGCATAACTACAACCATCTGATCTTTGACAAACCTGACAGAAACAACCAATGGGGAAGGGATTCCCTGTTTAATAAATGGTGCTGGGAAAACTGGCTAGCCATATGTAGAAAGCTGAAACTGGATCCCTCCCCTACAACTTATGCAAAAATTAATTCAAGATGGATTAAAGACTTACATGTTAGATCTAAAACCATAAAAAGCCTAGATGATAACCTAAGCAATACCATTCAGGACATAGGCATGGGCAAGGACTACATGTCTAAAACACCAAAAGCAATGGCAACAAAAGCCAGAATTTACAAATGGGATCTAATTAAACTAAAGAGCTTCTGAACAGCAAAAGAAACTACCATCAGAGTGAACAGGAAACCTAGAAAATCGGAGAAAATTTTCACAAGCTACTCATCTGACAAAGGGCTAATATCCAGAATCTACAGTGAACTCAAGCAAATTTACAAGAAAGAAACAAACAACCCCATCAACAAGTGGGCAAAGGACATGAACAGACACTTCTCAAAAGAAGACATTTATGCAGCCAAAAAACACATGAAAAAATGCTCATCATCACTGGCCATCAGAGAAACGCAAATCAAAACCACAACGTGATACCATCTCACACCAGTTAGAATGGCGATCTTTAAAAGTTCAGGAAACAACAGGTGCTGGAGAGGATGTGGAGAAATAGGAACACTTTTACACTGTTGTTGGGACTGGAAACTAGTTCAACCATTGTGGAAGTCAGTGCGGCAATTCTTCAGGGATCTAGAACTAGAAATACCGTTTGACCCAGCCATCCCTTTACTGTGTATATACCCCAGGAATTATAAATCATGCTGCTATAAGACATATGCACACGTATGTTTATTGTGGCACTATTCACAATAGCAAAGACTTGGAACCAACCCAAATGTGCAACAACACTAGAATGGATTAAGAAAATGTGGCACATATACACCATGGAATACTATGCAGCCATAAAAAATGATGAGTTCATGTCCTTTGAAGGGACATGGATGAAACTGGAAACCATCATTCTCAGCAAACTATCGCAAGGACAAAAAACCAAATACCTCATGTTCTCACTCATAGGTCAGAATTGAACAATGAGAACACATGGACACAGGAAGGTGAACATCACTCACCAGGGCCTGTTGTGGGATGGGGGAGGGGGAAGGGATAGCATTAGAAGATACAGCTAATGTTAAATGACTAGTGCAGCACACCAACATGGCACATATGTACATATGTCACAAACCTGCAGGTTGTGCATATGTACCCTAAAACTTAAAGTATAATAATAATAAAAAAAAGAAGAAGGGTACATATAAAAGGCTGTGGAGCCTCCGGCCAGGGAGAAGTGCCCCCTGACTGACAATCCCAGTGAGGCTTCATGGGGCAGAGAAAGAAAGACATCACATTTTGCAAAGATAGTTTGCTAGGGCTCAGAGACACAAGAGGTATGGGTCAGAAAGTGAGCCTTGAGGGTCTTGAATAATGGCCAGGAACCCACGTTTTATCATACAACCCTGCAAGTATGTCAGGAGCTACTCCATGAAATTTTTTTTTAAATAAATGTATTGGATATGTTAGAAGAAATGTTTTGCTTGCATGTTGGAGATACCATCAATGTCTGACACTATTAATGTCTCAGTCACTGGTCCACCACTGCTCTATTACAAAATATTATCCTTTCATCAAACATAGTTCAAATTAAGTTTACAGTGAAAGATTGTTAAAATACAATGCCCTAAAAAGAAGGTGGGGTTTCCTTCTAGTTATAGGAAGTAGGCTTCTGGGTGTCAAGACATCTTGTTCTCTAAAGCTGCAAACTCAAACACACACCTATGATTTATGCAGACAGAGAGAAATCATGGGACTTAACACCTGTTCAAAAGAGCATCCTTTTCTGAGTAATCACAACTTCTACTCTCCATCAAAACCCCTCAAAATTTCTTTTCTATATGAACTTTTTTTTCCTTTTGAGAAACTCTTGCTCTGTTGCCCAGGCTGGAGTGCAGTGGAGTGACCTCCACATTTGAACCTACTGATTCCACAGCATTCCTAACTCAAATCTGTTTCCCTACTGAAATCTATGGGATTCATCAAATGACAGATTGGATAAAGAAAATGTGGTGGCTGGGCACGGTGGCTGGGCACAGTGGCTCACGCCTGTAATCCCAACACTTTGGGAGGCTGAGGCAGGTGGATAGGGAGGTCAGGAGATGGAGATCATCCTGGCCAACACTGTGAAACCCCATCTCTACTAAAAAAAAATGGAAAAAAAAATAGCCTGGCATGGTGGTGGGTGCCTGTAGTCCCAGCTACTCAAGAGGCTGAGGCAGGAGACTGGCGTGAACCTGAGAGGCAGTGCTTGTAATGAGCCAAGATCAGGCCACTGCACTCCAGCCTGTGTGACAGAGGGATACTATGTCTCAAAAAAAAAAAAAAAAAAAAAAGAAAATGTGGTATATATACACCATGGAATACTATGCAGCCATAAAAAGAATGACATAATGTCTTTTGTAACTTGGATGGAGCTGGAGGATATTATCCTTAGCAAACTATTGCATGAACAGAAAACCAAATACCACATGTTCTCACTTATAATGGGAGCTAAATGATGAGAACTTATGAACATGTAAAAGGAAACAACAGAGACTGGGATCTGTTTGAGTGGGGAGGGTGGGAGGAGGGAAAGGAGCAGAAAAGATCACTGTTGGGGACTAGGCTTAATACCTGGGTGATTAAATAATTTGTACATCAAATCCCCATAACACGAGTTTACCTATGTAACAAACCAACCTTCACATGAATCCCCAAACCTAAAATAAAAGTTAAACATAAATAAAATTAAATATACCAGACTTCCTGTTAAAAGAAAATCTATGGGCTAATTTGATAGAATAGCTAGGATTAAATCATCCTTCTATTAAATTCAACATGTTATTCCTTTTAATAGGAGCATTACATGTCTGCTGCAGTCTACGTTTAAAAACAATTATTTAATATTACAGGGGTGACTGAGTAATAACAGGACAGTTTCATTTTTATTAAGGAAATGAATTTGCAGTATGATTATTCTGTTTAGATTTGGGTATTGGTAAATTTTGTCTTTGCCAAAGTGTTCTAGCATAAAGGGAAATTGGGAAATAGGAGTAGGGTCAAATATGTATTTTGGATATAATTCTGGTCAAAGTTTAGAAATCTTGACAGTAAATCCTTTATAGAGTAGTTCCCAAAATATTTCCCTCTGAGACCTTTTTAAAATAAATTTTCTTCTATTGTCCACATGCTTTGAATGATTGTATCAACCTAATAAAATCAATTTTCTAAGGAATAATTTATCTTCCCATTTAATAATTAAGAAATCATTGTCTCCATTAGGGCTTCCAGTTAATTTGACTGTGTTCCATACCATACAATTATGATTTTCATAGACAGCAAGATAAATAAGTAAACCACAGAACAACTCAGAGCCTGTGACCCTTTGTAGCTGTTAAATGTAAAATTTTCCATCAGGGCTGTAGACATTTGAAAATGTTCACATTGCTTCTTTAGGATCTCAGGAGTAGAAACCATCACTTTAAACTCACAGAGGATTTAAGATTTTGATGCAATTCTGAACTCTTTCTAGGAAACTTGCATTATGCCTCAAGTATGTTCTCACACCCTGGATAGGTACTGGATGTATCTGGATCAACCTGGTGGGTGAGTCTTGAGAGGATATTTCATTTTGCACTTGTATCTGTGTCAAGGCAGTGGAACAGAAAGGAGTTCAAGTCAAACATCCTGTGAATTACAGTTGTCTTAGTGAAGGAACAAGTTTTCCCATACCTAGCTTCATTTGTTTAAATCACAGTTATAAGCCTTTGAGACTCTCTTTGCATACAGAAGTGGAAACAAATTCATGGAATTTCCTTCTCAACCTTCACAGCAGATGCTTCTCACCTGATCCACCTCTCAATATCAATGTTGGAGATCTCTGGGGCTCTGTCCTGGGGCCCCTGTCCTCCCTTATCTTTGCACTTGCCCTATCTGATGTCATCTAAATCCAGGACCTCATATGACATCCAACTGCAGGTCATCCCACATACTGAGCTGGGAACTTGCTGGGAAGGCCCATATTGCCATGTCCAGCTGCCCACTTGCCACAGAGCATGGAAGCTCAGTAAATATGTCATCTCAAACAGATACAAGCTAGACACCAGATGCAAGCTAGCCAAAGCTCACACATCCCCAGATTTGCATGATCTTACTGAATGCTTTACCCAATGACTGAACCTCAGTGCTGTGATGTTTGCTGGTTGATTGTCTTATTTTGCCTTTCTTTAAATCCTGTGTATCCCATACTTTGGAATCACATTTATTTCCTAAGTTTATCTGACATTTACTTTCTAAGTTTATCTGACATTTGGTCCTCTTTTGCCAGCTGTATCAATTTTCCATCTTGTCCAGGCCACTGTGGTCTGCCCTATGGACTTCTCCAATGTGCTTCTTGGTGGTCTCCCTAATTCTTTGTTCTCACACTCCATTCTCTACCCAGACACTGGAGTGAGCTTTATTTTATTTTATTTTATTATTATTATAATTTAAGTTTTAGGGTACATATGCACAATGTGCAGATTAGTTACATATGTATACAAGTGCAATGCTGGTGTGCTGCACCCATTAACTTGTAATTTAGCATTAGGTATATCTCCTAATGCTATCCAACCCCCCTCCCCCTACCCCACAACAGTCTCCAGAGTGTGATATTCCCCTTCCTGTGTCCATGTGTTCTCATTGTTCAATTCCCACCTATGAGTGAGAACATGCCATGTTTAGTTTTTTGTCCTTGTGATAGTTTACTGAGAATGATGATTTCCAATTTCATTCATGTCCCTACAAAGGACATGAACTCATCATTTTTTATGGCTGTATACTATTCCATGGTGTATATGTGCCACATTTTCTTAATCAAGTCTATCATTGTTGGACATTTGGGTTGATTCCAAGTCTTTGCTATTGTGAATAGTGCTGCAATACACATACCTGTGCATGTGTCTTTACAGCAGCATGATTTATAGTCCTTTGAGTATATAACCAGTAATGGGATAGCTGGGTCAAATGGTATTTCTAGTTCTAGATCCCTGAGGAATTGCCACACTGACTTCCACAAGGTTTGAACTAGTTTACAGTCCCACCAACAGTGTAAAAGTGTTTGTCTTTCTCCACATCCTCTCCAGCAACTGTTGTTTCCTGACTTTTTAATGATTGCCATTCTAAATTGTGTGAGATGGTATCTCATTGTGCTTTTGATTTGCATTTCTCTGATGGCCAGTGATGGTGAGCATTTTTTCATGTGTTTTTTTGCTGCATAAATGTCTTCTTTTGAGAAGTGTCTGTTCATGTCCTTTGCCCACTTTTTGATGGGGTTGTTTGTTTTTTTCTTGTAAATTTGTTGGAGTTCATTGTACATTCTGGATATTAGCCCTTTGTCAGATGAGTAGGTTGTGAAAATTTTCTCCCATTTTGTAGGTTGTCTGTTCACTCTGATGGTAGTCTCTTTTGCTGTGCAGAAGCTCTTTAGTTTAATTAGATCCCATTTGTCAATTTTGGCTTTTCTTGCCATTGCTTTTGGTGTTTTAGATATGAAATCCTTGCCCATGCCTATGTCCTGAATGGTAATGCCTAGGTTTTCTTCTAGGGTTTTTATGGTTTTTGGTCTAATGTTTAAGTCTTTAATCCATCTTGAATTATTTTTTGTATAAGGTGTAAGGAAGGGATCCAGTTTCAGCTTTCTACATATGGCTAGCCAGTTTTCCCAGCACCATTTATTAAATAGGGAATCCTTTCCCCATTGCTTGTTTTTCTCAGCTTTGTCAAAGATCAGATGGTTGTAGATATGCAGCGTTATTTCTGAGGGCTCTGTTCTGTTCCATTGATCTATATCTCTGTTTTAGTAACAGTACCATGATGTTTTTGTTACTGTAGCTTTGTAGTATAGTTTGAAGTCAGGTAGTGTGATGCCTCCAGCTTTTTTTTTTTTGGTGATGCAGGCTCTTTTTTGGTTACATATGAACTTTAAAGTGTTTTTTTCCAATTCTGTGAAGAAAGTCATTGGTAGCTTGATGGGGATTGCATTGAATCTATAAATTACCTTGGGCAGTATGGCCATTTTCATGATATTGATTCTTCCTACCCGTGAGCATGGAATGTTCTTCCATTTGTTTGTATCCTCCTTTATTTCATTGAGCAGTGGTTTGCAGTTCTTGAAGAGGTCCTTCAGGTCTCTTGTAAGTTGGATTCCTAGGTATTTTATTCTCTTTGAAGCAATTGTGAATGGGAGTTCACTCATGATTTGACTCTCTGTTTTTCTGTTATTGGTGTATAAGAATTCTTGTGATTTTTGTACATTGGTTTTGTATCCTGAGACTTTGCTGAAGTTGCTTATCAGCTTAAGGAGATTTTGGGCTGAGACAATGGGGTTTTCTAGATATACAGTCATGTCATCTGCAAACAGGGACAATTTGACTTCCTCTTTTCCTAATTGAATACCCTTTATTTCCTTCTTCTGCCTAATTGCCCTGGCCAGAACTTCCAACACTATGTTGAATAGGAGTGGTGAGAGAGCGCATCCCTGTCTTGTGACAGTTTTCAAAGGGAATGCTTCCAGTTTTTGCCCATTCAGTATGACATTGGCTGTGGGTTTGTCATAGATATCTCTTATTATTTTGAGATACGTCTCATCAATACCTAATTTATTCAGAGTTTTTAGCATGAAGCGTTGTTGAATTTTGTCAAAGGCCTTTTCTGCATCTATTGAGATAATCATGTCGTTTTTGTCTTTGGTTCTGTTTATATGCTGGATTATATTTATTGATTTGCATATATTGAACCAGCCTTGCATTCCAGGGATGAAGCCCATTTGATCATGGTGTATAAGCTTTTTGATGTGCTGCTGGATTTGGTTTGCCAGTATTTTATTGACGATTTTTCCATCAATATTCATCAAGGACCTTGGTCTAAAATTCTCTTTTTTTGTTGTGTCTCTGCCAGGCTTTGGTATCTGGATGATGCTGGTCTCATAAAATGAGTTAGGGAGGATTCCCTCTTTTTCTATTGATTGGAATAGTTTCAGAAGGAATGGTACCAGTTACTCCTTGTACCTCTGGTACAATTCAGCTGTGAGTCCATCTAGTCCTGGACTCTGTTTGGTTAGTAAGGTATTGATTATTGCCACAATTTTAGATCCTGTTATTGGTCTATTCAGAGATTCAACTTCTTCCTCGTTTAGTCTTGGGAGGGTGTATGTGTTGAGGAATTTATCCATTTCTTCTAGATTTTCTAGTTTATGTGCATAGAGGTGTCTGTAGTATTCTCTGTGGTAGTTTGTATTTCTGTGGGATTGGTGGTGATATCCCCTTTATCATTTTTTATTGCGTCTATTTGATTCCTCTCTCTTTTCTTCTTTATTAATGTTGCTAGCGGTCTATCAATTTTGTTGATCCTTTCAAAAAACCAGCTTCTGGGTTCATTAATCTTTTGAAGGGTTTTTTGTGTCTCTATTTCCTTCAGTTCTGCTATGATTTCAGTTATTTCTTGCCTTCTGCTAGCTTTTAAATGTGTTTGCTCTTGCTTCTCTGATTCTTTTAATTGTGATGTTAGGGTGTCAATATTGGATATTTCCTGCTTTCTCTTGTGGGCATTTAGTGCTACAAATTTTGCTCTACACACTGCTTTGAATGTGTCCCAGATATTCTGGTATGTTGTGTCTTTGTTCTCGTTGGTTTCAGAGAACATCTTTATTTCTGCCTTCATTTCATTATATACCCAGTAGTTATTCTGGAGCAGGTTGTTCAGTTTCCATGTAGTTGAGTGGTTTTGAGTGACTTTCTTAATCCTGAGTTCTACTTTGATTGCACTGTGGTCTGAGAGACAGTTTGTTATAATTTCTGTTCTTTTATATTTGCTGAGGAGAGCTTTACTTCCAACTATGTGGTCAATTTTGGAATAGGTGTGGTGTGGTGCTGAAAAAAATGTATATTCTGTTCATTTGGGGTGGAGAGTTCTGTAGATGTCTATTAGGTCCACTTGGTGCAGAGCTGAGTTCAATTCCTGGGTATCCTTGTTAACTTTCTGTGTCATTGATCTGTCTAATGTTAACAGTGGGGTGTTAACATCTCCGATTAATATTGTGTCGGAGTCTAATTCTCTTTGTAGGTCCCTAAGGACTTGCTTTATGAATCTGGGTGCTCCTGTATTGGGTGCATATATATTTAGGATAATTAGCTCTTCTTGTTGAATTGATCCCTTTACCATTATGTAACGGCCTTCTTTGTCTCTTTTGATCTTTGTTGGTTTAAAGTCTGTTTTATCAGAGACTAGGATTGCAACCCCTGCCTTTTTTTGTTTTCCATTTGCTTGGTAGATCTTGCTGCATCCTTTCATTTTGAGCCTATGTGTATCTCTGCACGTGAGACGGGTTTCCTGAATACAGCACACTGATGGGTCTTGAGTCTTTATCCAATTTGCCAGTCTGTGTCTTTTAATTGGAGCTTTTAGTCCATTTACATTTAAAGTTATTATTGTTATGTGTGAATTCGATCCTGTCCTTATGATGTTAGCTGGTTATTTTGCTCATTAGTTGATGCAGTTTCTTCCTAGCCTCGATGATCTTTACAATTTGGCATGATTTTGCAGTGACTGGTACCAGTTTTTCTTTTCCATGTTTAGTGCTTCCTTCAGCAGCTCTTTTAGGGCAGGCCTGGTGGTGACAAAATCTCTCAGCATTTGCTTTTTGTAAAGTATTTTATTTCTCCTTCACTTATGAAACTTAGTTTTGCTGGATATGAAATTCTACGTTGAAAATTCTTTTCTTTAAGAATGTTGAATATTGGCCCCCAATCTCTTCTGGCTTGTAGAGTTTCTGCTGAGAGATCAGCTGTTAGTCTGATGGGCTTCCCTTTGTGGGTAACCTGACCTATCTCTCTGGCTGCCCTTAACATTTTTTCTTCATTTCAACTTTAGTGAATCTGACAATTATGTGTCTTGGAATTGCTCTTCCGGAGGAGTATCTCTGTGGCTTTCTCTGTATTTCATGAATCTGAATGTTGCTCTGCCCTGTTAGATTGGGGAAGTTCTCCTGGATATCCTGCAAAGTGTTTTCCGACTGGGTTCCATTCTCCCTGTCACTTTCACATACACCAATCAGACATAGATTTGGTCTTTTCACATAGTCCCATATTTCTTGGAGGTTTTGTTCATTTCTTTTTATTCTTTTATCTCTAAACTTCCCTTCTCACTTTATTTCATTCCTTTCATCTTCCATCACTGATACCCTTTCTTCCAGTTGATCGCATCAGCTGCTGAGGCTTCTGCATTTTTCACATAGTTTGCAAGACTTGTCTTTCAGTTCCATCAGCTCCTTTAAGCACTTCTCTGTATTGGTTATTCTAGGTATATATTCATCTAAATTTTTTTCAAAGTGTTCAACTTCTTTGTCTTTGGTTTGAATTTCCTCCTGTAGCTTGGAGTAGTTTGATTGTCTGAAGTCTTCTTCTCTCAACTCATGAAACTCATTCTCTGTCCAGCTTTGTTCTGTTGCTGGAACTTTGTTCCTTTGGAGGAGGAGGGGCACTCTGTTTTTTAGAGTTTCCAGTTTTTCTGCTCTTTTTCCCCATCTTTGTGGTTTTATCTACTTTTGGTCTCTGATGATGGTGATGTACAGATGGGTTTTTGGTGTGGATGTCCTTTCTGTTTGTTCATTTTCTTTCTAACAGACAGGACCCTCAGCTGCAGGTCTGTTGGAGTTTGCTAGAGGTCCACTCCAGACCCTGTTTGCCTGGGTATCAGCAGCGGTGGCTGTGGGACAGTGGATTTTCATGAACTGCTAATGCTTCTGTCTGATCATTCCTCTTTAAGTTTTGTCTCAGAGGAGTACTTGGCTGTGTGAGGTGTCAGTCTGCCCCTACTGGGTGGTGCCTCCCAGTTAGGCTGCACAGGTGTCAGGTGTCAGGGACCCACTTGAAGATGCAGTCTGCCCATTCTGAGATCTCCAGCTGCGTGCTGGGATAAACACTGCTCTCTTCAAAGCTGTGAGACAGGGACATTTAAGTCTTCATGAGTTACTGCTGTCTTTTTGTTTGTCTGTGCCCTGCCCCCAGAGGTGGAGCCTGAAGAAGCAGGCAGGCCTCCTTGAGCTGCTGTGGGCTCCACACAGTTAGAGCTTCTCGGCTGCTTTGTTTATCTAAGCAAGCCTGGACAATGGTGGACACCCCACCCCCAGCCTCGCTGACAACTTGCAGTTTGATTTCAGACTGCTGTGCTAGCAATCAGTGAGACTCCCTGGGTGTAGGAACCTCTGAGCCAGGTGCAGGATATAATCTCCTTGTGCACCATTTTTTAAGCCCATTGGAAAAGCACAGTATTAGGGTTGGAGTGACCTGATTTTCTAGGTGCCATCTGTCACCCCTTTCTTTGACTAGGAAATGCAACTCCTTGACCCCTTGAGCTTGTCAAGTGAGGCAATGCCTCACCCTGCTTCAGCTGGCGCATGGTGTGCTGCACCCACTGTCCTGCACCCACTGTCTGGCACTCCCTAGTGAGATGAACCGGGTACCTCAGATGGAAATGCAGAAATCACCCATCTTCTGCATCGCTCATGCTGGGAGCTGTAGATGGGAATTCTTACTACTCTGCCATCTTGGCTGCCCCCTCCTGGAGTGAGCTTTCTTAAACATATTGTAGCCTGTTGAATTTCTAAGGACTGACATAACTGTTAGTACCACAAACTGGGTGGCTTAAAAGCAGCAGGAAGTTGTTTTCTCTCAGTTCAGGAGGCCAGCAGTCTGAAAGTAAGTTGCTGGAAGTGCTGGGCTCCCTATGAAATCTCTAGGGGAGAATGCTTTGTTGTTTTGCCATTAATTCCTAACCTTCCTTGACTTGCAGATATATCACTCCAACCTCTGCCTCTGTTTTCACATGGCTTTCTTCCTTTCTTCAAACACTCTAATATCTACCAAACATGGTGGCTCAGACCTGTAATCCCAGCACTTTGAGAGGCTGAGGTGGATGGATCACTTGAGCTCAGGAGTTGGAGATTAACCTGGGCAACATAGTAAGTCCTTGTATCTACAAAAAATATGTAAAAATTAGCTGGCTGTCGTGTTGCACACCTGTAGTCCCAGCTACTGGAGAGGCTGAGGTAGGAAGACCACCTAATCCCAGGAGTTCAATTTACAGTGAGCTATGATCACTCCACTGCACTCCAGGCTGGTCAGCAGAGTGAGAATCCTCTTTCTACAGGAAAAAATAATAATAATAATAATACATTTACCAGATGTGGTGATACACATCGGTAGTTCTAGCTAGTTGGGAGGCTTAGGCAGGAGAATTGCAGTTCTGCAGTGAGCTATGATTTCATCACTGCACTGAAAAATATAGCAAGATCCTGTCCCCAACAAACAAGAAAGAGACAGACAAAAAGAAAAAAAAAAAACTCACTGCAATTTCTTCCCATACACTGAAAATATAATGTGAAGTCTGCTACCCCAACTGTACAGTTTTCTCCTCCTCTCTTCATGTTTTTTATCTGGGCCCCCCAACTCATTAATCTTGTTCTCACCTTAGAGTCTTTGTGTTGACAGTTTCTTCTGTTGATAACTCATCTCTCGTCTCATCTCTGGATGGATTTTCTCTTTCACTCATATGTTGTCTTTGTAAGGTCTCCCTGGACCACCAAATCAAAAGTCCTTGGCCTCTCCCACCACTCTATTCTAATTGCTTGCATATCTGATATCTTACTTGTTTATTATTTTATTTGCTCATAGTTCTTCTCCTGTGGAAGTTGAGATCTGGGCTGCCTCATTCATCACTGTGTCCTAGTGCCTTGAATAACAATGGAGTAAGCATTCAATAAGAACCTGCTGAATGGATAGGGTTATGGTTTGACTGTGTCCCCACCAAAATCTCACCTTGAATTATATATCCCATAATCCCCACATGTTGTGGGAGGGATCTGATGGGACATAATTGAATCCTGGGGGCAGGTCTTTCCAGCGTTGTTCTCGTGACAGGAAATAAGTCTCATGAGAGCTATTGGTTTTATAAAAGGCTGTTCCCCTGCATGTGCTGTCTTTCTTGCTGCCATGTAACATGTGTGTTTGCTCCCCCTTCAAGTTCCACCATGATCATTAGCCCCTCTGCTATGTGGAACTGTGAACCATTAAAACACTTTTTCTTTATAAATTACCCATTCTTGGGTATTTATCCACAACAGTATGAAAATGGACTGATATAAACAGTGAACCCTTCTCAGATTTCTCTTTCTCTGTCTCCTTCTCTCCTTGAGTATTTCCTCCCTTTTTCCTAAAATACTATCCATTAGATGGGATCAGAATAACTTCCTTAAGATTTTCTTTTTGCTGAGATTAGAGTTGTTTGCCTTTGCCTTATTGTAAAATATTTCCTGTATTCTCAGAACAGAACAGTTAAAATTCTATGTCTGGCCTCATTTCCATCTCTCTCCCAAATCAAGGTCACTCTGAAGAAGGCTTTTCCGCCTTCTCTTTTTCTCTGCCTATAGACAAGTAATAAATGTCAGTGGAATGGAGAGATGAACTCTATAGATGGTTTTTGCAGAAGTGTGGCATGGGGGATCACATTTTCCAGAATGTTCAAGAATACAGACTTTTTTTCCATGTGCAGAGAAATGCTTTTAAAATTCCCTGATGGCTGCGTGGAAGAAACTGCTCTTCGTGCATGTTTTTACCTTAAAGGAAAATTCCAAACACATGGCTTGGGTCCATGTTGCTTATGAGTTGCTTCTTACAGTCACCGCTTTTGGCATCTCTTTCCCTCATGCAATAATGCAGCTTTCAGAGAGCAATTTATATTTTCATTGTGAAAAAAAATAGTAGTGACTGGCTCTAGTAGATTGTTACAACGTAGCTATGTTCAAATGATGTTGGCAAATATTGTCATTGGCTTCCCAAGAGTAGGCAAAGCTGCTGCTTCATGATAGTGTCAGTATTTAGTCCTCCAGCAGGTATCCACAGCCTCTTCACCTTTGAAAGAAGATCACATCAGTCTTATTTATCTGTGCATGCATTCAGATGAATTTGACAGACATGAAATTATATATTGATTCTATAGAACATGCCAGGCATAGGCCTAGCTGCCGGGTTATATAGGCAAAGAAAACAGGGTCTGTAACTGCTACTAACTTATATTCTACTAGAAACTAGTAGCTTAAATTCTACTAGAAGAGAGAATTCTAAATTCTAAATTCTCTAAATTCTACTAGTTTTTCAGATAGAGATATAAGAGACCACTTCAGTATAATGTACCAGTAAGGGAACTGTTAAAGAATGGTAGAGGCAATTAGCCCAACTTGGGAATTTGGAGAATCTTCCAGTTGGAGCTGACATTTTGCAAGCTGATGTTTAGCCATGTTGTCTAGGAGAGGACAGGTGGGATGTACACACCGTAGACAGGCATGAAATACTTATAGAGAGCAAAAAAGCAGCTCAGGATTTTTAGGGATGAACATGTAGCTTGGTGCAGTGGCTCACACATGTAATTCCAGCACTTTGAGATGCCAAGGCAGGAGGATCGCTGGAGCCCAGGAGTTTGAAACCAGCCTGTGCAACATAGTGAGATCCCATCTTTAAAAAATGAAAAAGTTTGGTAGGTGTGATGGGATGTGCTTGTAGCTCCAGATACTCCAGAGTCTGAGATGGGAGAATCAGTGGAGCCTGGGAGGTGGAAGCTGCGGTGAGACTTGATTGCACCACTGCACTACAGTCTGGGTGAGAGAGTGAGATCCTGTCTCAAAAAAAAAGTGTAAGCAGGGACTGACAGTGTAACATAATGGAGACTTGGTATAATATCCAGGCATTGAACTATGCTTTGCGGATTATCTGAGCTGACAGTAGGGACCAGACAGATGAGTTAACATTAGTGAACACCCTGAAAATGGAAGTGTGATTTGTAATGATTGGGACTGTCCACTTTAGCAGAGAAGCCAAATGCTAGATGACCACTGTCTCCAGGCATTGCCATAGGAAGAGTGATTTGATTGCATTGGCTTCAGTTGACAAAGCATGCCACACAGTTAAATGTGGCAAAATTTGGACCTATTGTTGAAAAAGCCACATGGTCAGGCAGGAGGTTGTGATCTGGTGAAGGGAGGCTTGAATTTCTCACTTTTGAGATGGGCAAGATTGAAGTTTTGTGGTTAAGCACAGTCAGCAAGAGAGAAAGGTTGGGATTCTGGGACAGAAAAGTGGTGGAAAAAGGAGAAGGACATGGCCATGATGGGTAAATTGGGCTCTGCGGGGGCAGGGAGTGAGCATAGCTCATGCTTATGGACCACTTTCTGTGATGACATGGAGGGGGAGTTTCTCTTCTGTAGTCAAAGGACAAGCTGCTTAGTATACGACTGGTGGAGAAAACTTTGGAATGCAATATATTAGGCAAATGAAACATTTAGCAAAGTAGAGAGACCAGAAGAGGTTAGAAATAGGTATTTATAATCACATTCATGCTGTAGGCTTTTTTCCCCACGGCAACACTCTTCCTTGATTAATTCACTTTTTTCATTTATTCTACAAAATACATTGAGTACAATCTATTTGGAAGGGATTACATGGTTACTTCAGTTGATTTAATTGTGTATTGGACCATTCTGAAATACTATTGATTCTGTTGGAATGAGACATGCATAGACATTGTCATATGTCCCATGAACTTGACCTTGAAAAATGCTGTGGAAATTGAGAACAGGAGAATATTACCTGCGGTGGTTACCATAAAAGGCTTGATGAAATTGGATAGTCATGTTACCCAGGCTTTTAAGGAGTTTTGTAAATGATTTTGGTGTGGCAGCTGTATTAGTGAAGGTTCTGTAAAGGGACAGAACTAATAGGATAGATGCATACATGAAGGGGAGTTTATTATGGATTATTGACTCCCACGATCACAAGGTGAGATCCCAAAGTAGGCCATCTGCAAGCTGAGGAGCCAGGAAGCCAGTTCAAGTCCCAAAACCTTAAAAGCAGGGAAGCCGACAGTGCAGCCTTCAGTCTGTGGCCAAAGGCTGGAGAGCTCCTGGCAAGCCACTGGTGCAAATCCAAGAGTCCAAAAGCTGAAGAACTTAGAGTCTGATGTTCAAGGACAGGAAGCATCCAGCATGGGAGAAAGATGGAGACCAGAAGACCCAGGTTCTCTCATGCTTCCATGTTTCTCTGCTTGCCTGTTTTCTAGCCATAATAGCAGCTGATTAGATGGTGCCCACCCAGATGGAAGGTGGGTCTGCCTATCCCAGTCCACTGACTCAAATGTTAACCTCCTTCGGGAACACCCTCACAGACACACCCAGAGACAATATTTTGCATTCTTCAATCCAATCACCTTGACATAATATTAACCATCACAAGGGCACTAAATATTAACTGTCACCTGTGGCCACAGTGGGCCACATGGTTAGCTTCATATTCCAAGCTAAAATATATTTTTTACTTTTTCATTCTTGCAGATAATATTAAGCAGGAGTTCAATTAACTGACAAGAAAAATGTTAGTAGATGTTGCTGTCACATTTCCCCTGCAGTATTGAAGGATTTAATATTATAGAGTAAGGTCCAAGATGGTGCCCTTACCTCACCACCAAAATCAAAATTTACTAAATTAGAACAGTACTGATGGTGTGATAGCATGTGACCCTAAAGCAAATTGGCCCCTGAGTTTCTAAATAAAGTTTTATTGAAACTTAGACCTGCTCATTTGTGGATATCTTGTTCCTGTCTGCTTCTTGGCTACAAACAACAGAGTTGAGTAGTTGAGAAAGCCACCTAGAGAGCCTAAAAATATTTACTATCTGACTCTTTCAAGAAAAAGTTTGCCAACTCCTGACTCAGATTCCTTAGCAATTGGACGCATTGTGTAAGCAGTCATTCTTAATCGTTTGAGCTGTGTCAATTAATTTTAAGGTTATCCTTCAATTCTTTAAGAACTGATACTAACAGGTCATTGTTCCTTATTTTTGCCTTCATAATAGGTGAGTAATATGTGGTACGACCTAAAAAATCTCATTACGTTACTCATCTGCAATTCATAGGTTTTAGTCTTTGGCATGAATAAATCAAGGAGAGTGTAAAATGTAGCATCTTGGGTGAAAACACATTTCGCATTAAATATCACATGCTTCAATGTGGTTTGCCTCAATTCAGAGAATCAGTGTTATTCCAGGGGATGAGATTCAAGGAGAAAAAAATGAAAAACAGAATATTACATGAACCTCTGCCTAGATCAAGCATAATAATGACTAGCATATGCTCTTGCCATTAAGAGTGATTTGACCTGCTGTGTGATAGCATTCAGAAGGACAAAAATAGAAGGCTTGTTTGCAAACAGCTGTTTCTATCAAGTCTTGGAGTACATTGTAAGAGAATCCTCTCTATGCTTGCCTGGAGAGATTGAGTAACTCAGCCATCATCCTTCTATGATGGGAACACAACCACAACATGCCATCAAGATATTTAAAGTGTGAATTGGACAATTACTGTACGAAATTTTAAACTTAGACCAGACCAAGACTTTTTCTCGCTCATAAATTTTCAGAAAAAATAATTCATACTCCTTCACCTGTTTTTCTTTTTCTTTCCCCCATATTCCATTCTCCCACTTTCCTGAGTTTATTTCTACTTTGAAACCCAAATCAAAATCTATTGGCACAGGGGCAGGTTTTCCCAGGTAAAAGACAATTTCTGTTGGCACTCAATCAGTTACCTGTGGATGTATCATTTTGGGTTTTCTTTTTTTGTGTGTGTGTGACAAGGTCTCACTTTTTCACTATATATAGATATAGATATATAGATATAGGGGGAACATCTCTCCTTATGTATTGCCCCCAAGTGGGCAATTTGTGTATATCAAACCATTAATGAAACTGCTCCTTTTTTGTTACATAGGAATCACTTGTTTTGTTGTTAAATTTAAAATGAAAATGGTGTGAGTTTGATCAAGTAGGATAAGCAGGTGAAAATTCTACGAGTTTGATGGGTCAGAGGAAAAGAAGACTATAATTCACACATTATGATTCTTCCCAAAGCTCTGCTTTCAACTGCCTGAATGAACGATGGCAAAATAATGAAACTTCTTATTTGTTGGCTGTGATCTCTGTGAAGCAGGAATCACAGTGTCTGTCACAGATGATATTGAAAAGATAAAATAGGGGAAGAGTTTTAGCTTTCACAGGAGGCCATTACAGTATCTAGAATGCACGATGTGAACTTCCATGATAATCTTCTCTAAGTGTCTGTGCATATGGAACATATGAATGTCTGCAAAAGGCAGAGCCTGCCAAGGAGAGGAATCCAGTCTACAGTCTTCAGCTGTAAGAAACAATCTTTTAACTATTCACAATAGCAAAGACATGGAGTTAACCAAAATACCCATTGACAGTGGACTGGATAAAAAAAATGTGATACATACACACCAAGCAGTCATACAAAAGAATGAGATCCTCTCCTTTGCAGCAACATGGATGGAGCTGGAGGCCATTATATTAAAATAATTAATGCAAGAACCAAAAACCAAATACTGCATGCTGTCACTTATAAGGTGAAGCTAAATTTTAAGTACACATGGACACAAGGAAGGAAACAACAGACCTTGGGGCCTACTTGAGAGTGGAGGGTGGGAGGAGGGAGAGGATTGAAGAACTACATATCAGGTACTACGCTGATTACCTGTGTGATGAAATAATCTGTACACCAAACTCCCAAGGCATGCAGATTACCTATATAACAAACATGCACATGTACCCCTGAACCTAAAATAAATAAAAACAAATACATAAACAAATACATACATAGATAAATAATGTAACATCTGAAAAACACACTAGGGCAGAATGCAATAAAAGGAGGCATTTCTGTAAAGGTTAAAAAAAGAGGAGAGAGAGAGATGAGCTTTTAACAATGGAGATTTGCTTCAGGATCCCTGAAACCTCTGTCTCTAGTAATTTGCCTCCTAAATTGAAGTGGCATTTACTTCCACTGTGACTCACACATGACACCCCTGTGAGGAATGAGTGTTTTTCCATTGGCTCCATTCTCACTTATTTCACACCAATTGTTGAAAACAGTCTCTTTCTTAGAGTAGCTGAACTTCCATTCTCTTTGTCCCCAGCCTAACTTCCTGATGGCTACTTCTATGCCACTTAGCCCTATGCTCTGTTTGTTATAAAAGGTGAGGAAGCAGTGTTTATTCCCCAGCCATGGGTCACCTGCCCAGCTGGAGCGACTTCAGCCCTGGCCTGACTGAGCCCTATACTGGAGCACTTGGTCTCCTTCCCTCAACGGGAGGTGTTGGTCATATAAGGGCCACAGGAAAACTGCCTATCTTGCAGGTAGTAGGCTCAGTTCTTGCAATAATCATTCCACATAATACTCACATGGAAACACTGTGAGAATGTCAGACACAGAAAGCTGAAGCTATTTTCTCAAGGGAACAGGGCTGATGTGCCTGTTTCCTATGTCTGTTGTAATAGTTCACCATAAATTTAGGGGCTCAAAAAATGATTTTTTTAAAAAATTTTAGATTCAGAGAGCACGTGTGCAGTTGTGTTACATGAGTATATTAAGTAATGCTGAGGTCTAGAGTTCTAATGATCCTGTCATCCAAGTAGTGAACATAGCACCTGATAGTTTTTCACTCCTTGACCTCCTCCCACTCTCCCTCGAGTAGTTCCCAGTGTCTATTGTTGTCATCCTTATGTTTATGAGTACTGAATGTTTAGCTCCCACTTATAAGAAAGAACATGCAGTGTTTGATTTTCTGCTCCTCTTTGGGGGCTATTTTGAAATATGTCAATGAAATATATTTTGGAGTAAAGTACTTCAATTTCTATCAGGACTTGCTATCTGTCACATTGGTGTCTTACTGCTACAAAGAGTCTGTTTAGACCCAGAGATCCCTAAGAATCTCTGGATCACACTTTGAGACTAGCCAGTGCTATGCTAAGAGTAGAGATTCCAGACCCCCAATTGTAGAATATACATATATATATATATATATATATATATATATTTTTTTTTTTTTTTTTTTTTTGGATGGGCATCTCATTCTGTCACCTAGGCTGGAATGCAATGGTGCAATCTCGGCTCACTGAAACCTCCAATGCCCAAGCTCAGGCAATCCTCCCACCCCAACCTCTTGATTAGTTGGGACCATATGCATGGGTCACCACACCCAGCTAATTTTTTTTAGGAGGTTTTCTTGTCTTTCTTTTTTCTTTTTTTTTTTTTTGATTATACTTTAAGTTCTGGGACACATGTGCAGAACATGCAGGTTTGTTATATAGGTACACAAAAGCCATGGTGGTTTGTTGCACCCATCAACAAATCATCAGGACATAGGCATGGCCAAAGACTTCATGACTAAAACACCAAAGCAATGGCAACAAACACTAATTTTTTGTGTTTTGGGTAGAGACTGAGTTTCTGAGACCAAGCATTTCTCCTGACTCAGCCTCCCAAAGTGCTGGGATTATAGGCATGAACCACCACACCCAGAGAGTTCATATTCTTGTATTCACTGCAGGATAAGTGTTGAACTCCCTGGGCCTTCACTCCTTCTCTGGAAAATGAATTCAATAATAGCACTGACTTTACAGGATTGATAGGATGATTAAAAACCTACTTGTCTGTAACGTGCAGTACAAAAAAGTCATGGATATTTGCCATTTTTCATTTTGCCTGACATATTGAGACAGTAGTTACTTATGCATTAGTATAGTTCTTTCCTCTTCTACATTTAATACTCATCCAAGGTAATAAAATCATAAAATTTGAGAGCAAAAGTGGAATTTTAAGATCTTCTACTCTAGTCAAATTATTCTTTTTTTCCACTCTAATTATGGAAAACATGGCAGCAATAACTCACAGAAAGTTTTTTCTTATATAAAGACAAAAATCCCATTCTCTATTTCACCTTCTCATTGGCTGTAGTTCTTACCTTTGAAATGAAGCTTTATACTTCCTGAAGTAGCTAAAATAGAGTGTTCAGGCAAACTTGTTCATTTCATTTCTTTCTCATGACCCTCAATATTGAAACCATAGACACTCTTCAGTTTCATAATATCTTGGAATGGTTTTCCACCCAGTGGGGGGAAAGCAAGGTAAGGAAAAATTTCAGAGGCAAGAAAAAAAAAAAAGAAAATATTGTTATAACGGAAAATCCCATCAAAGCTTTTCAGTAAAAGCATCTGGACAGTACCCTCACATCTGTATCCATCTTTAAATGTGATACACAGATGTCTGCCCTTTAGAAAATAGCCTTAACTCTTTCTTTCTTAGAGATGTGCTAATAAGCTTTGTCACCTTCCTGATAGTGTGTCCGGAATTGGTGGGTTCTTGGTCTCACTGACTTCAAGAATGAAGACGCGGACCCTCGCAGTGAGTGTTAACAGCTCTTAAGGTGGCGCATCTGCAGTTTGTTCCTTCTGATGTTCGGATATGTTCAGAGTTTCTTCCTTCTGATGGGTTCGTAGTCTCGCTGGCTCAGGAGTGAAGCTGCAGACCTTCACGGTGAGTGTTACAGCTCTTAAGGCAGTGCGTCTGGAGTTGTTCCTTCCTCCCAGTGGGCGCATGATCTTGCTGGGTTCAGGAGTGAAGGCTGCAGATCTTCACGGTGAGTGTTACAGCTCATAAAAGCAGCATGGACCCAAAGAGTGAGCAGTAGTAAGATTTATTGCTAAGAGTGAAAGAACAAAGCTTCCACAGTGTGGAAGGGGACCAGAGCGGGTTGCCACTGCTGGCTCCGGCAGTCTGCTTTTATTCTCTTATCTGGCCCCACCCACATCCTGCTGATTGGTAGAGCTGAGTGGCCTGATTTGACAGGGCGCTGATTGGTGTGTTTACAATCCCTGAGCTAGATACAAAGGTTCTCTATGTCCCCATCAGATTAGTTACATACAGAGTTTCCACACACAGGTTCTCCAAGGCCCCACCAGAGCAGCTAGATACAGAGTGTCGATTGGTGCACTCACTAACCTTGAGCTAAACACTGGGTGCTGATTGGTGTGTTTACAAACCCTGAGCTAGATACACAGTGCCGACTGGTGTATTTAGAATCCCTGAGCTAGACATAAAGGTTCTCCAAGGCCCCACCAGAGCAGCTAGCTACAGAGTGTCGATTGGTGCAGTCACAAACCTTGAGCTAAACACAGGGTGCTGATTGGTGTGTTTACAAACCTTGAGCTAGATACACAGTGCCAATTGGTGTGTTTACAATCCCTGAGCTAGATATAAAGACTCTCCACATCCTCACCAGACTCAGGAGCCCAGCTGGCTTCACCTAGTGGATCCCGCACCAGAGCTGCAGGTGGAGCTGCCTGCCAGTCCCCCGCCGTGCGCTCGCACTCCTCAGCCCTTGGGTGGTCAATGGGACTGGGCACCATGGAGCAGGGGGCAGTGCTCGTCGGGGAGGCTCGGGTGCATAGGAACCCACGGAGGTTGGGGAAGGCTCAGGCATGGTGGGCTGCAGTCCCGAGGCCTGCCCTGTGGGAAGGCAGCTAAGGCCCCGCGAGAAATTGAGCACAGAGCTGGTGGGCTGGTACTGCTGGGGGACCCAGTACACCCTCTGCAGCCACTGGCCGGGGTGCTAAATCCCTCACTGCCTGGGGCCGGCAGGGCTGGCTGGCTGCTCCGAGTGTGGGGTCCGCCAAGCTCACACCCACCCAGAACTCCAGCTGGCCCGCAAGCACCGCACACAACCCCGGTTCCCGCTCGCGCCTCTCCCTCCACACCTCCCTGCAAGCTGAGGGAGTGGGCTCAGGCCTTGGCCAGCCCAGAAAGGGGCTCCCACAGTGCAGCGGTGGGCTGAAGGCCTCTCCAGTGCCGCCAAAATGGTAGCCCAGGCAGAGAAGGTGCCGAAAGCGAGTGAGGGCTGTGAGGACTGCCAGCACGGTGTCACTTCTCAATAGAACAATATTAAATTTGCATTTCTCAGAAGAGACTCATGCAGAGGGTTGGATCCAACCTGTTTGATGAGCACTTAACAAAGTGCCTTCACTTCTTTATTCATTTTGTTTGAAGAAGAGAATTTCTGTTTAGCAGACCCCTATTCTTCAAGAACTGTCCTGTAATTCTCAAGAAGGATTTTGGAAGAAGTGGGAGTCCTTCCTGGCCAATCAAAATATGGTGGGAGATCAGAAGCCCTTGGATCCAGGGTTTCTACTTAAGTGAAAAGAAAGGTAGTCTGGAGGAACAAAGGAAAGATTTATTTTATTTTTGGTTTGCAGCATCTTAACACTGCAGTGAGAATAGTTCTCTAATTCAACCCCACGGTGTGCTTATGTAAGACTTCTCTCTAGTAGTGAAATGTTTATTCAGACGCACGTTAGTGATTCATTTTCATTCACTGGCATGACTTATCAGAAGAACTTTCAGTGCCATCTCCCTGGGCATATTCAGAAAAATTATTTCCCCCAGGTCTCGGAATAAGCTGATATTGGAAATAAATGGCAGCCTTTTGTGTTATAAAAGGCAGGCAACACGGGCTTATGAAAAAGAAGAATCAAATACCTAAATGTATTAATTCATTAACATGAAAATTCTTTCTGTGGGTCTCATCTTTGCAAGCAGATACAATATTGTCATAGTATGAGTATGACCATGCCCCTTCCTAACAAGGTATTAACATCATTAATAAAGAATGGTAACAAGCCATAGTTGGTTATACCTTTTGTAAAATATCAACATTTTAACAATAGACCCTTCAGATGGGACAGAGTGCTGGCAACCTCAATAATCAAATTTTAGAAGTGAAATATTTAGATCTTATGGTCCATAATTAAAATAAAAATTGACATCAGTTTTTTAAGTTACAAAAATAAATTAATGTTTTTAATGCTCAACATACGTTTGTCTAACAGAGACAAGGAACGGACTTAGCTGACTTCTCCCAGTAACTTTTGCTGATTTATAGCTGAGCCGCTAGAGAAGACCTTTTCAATAGAGTAATACAGATGAAAAAGTCAGTGAGCTATTTGATCTGGTTCACATCAGTTTTGCAGAATTAAAGGTAACTGTCTTCATGGGAACAACCCCAAGTTTGTGTGTGCAACCACTTATAACTGATCTTACTTTCTGTTCAACAATGGGCAGAAGGTTTTATGTTTACAAATGGAAACATATTTTTTCTAAACTGTGAAAATAACTTTCTTATACTTAAGATTCCCTATAGTTTATTACATATGTATGTACCTTCTCCTAAAACCTTTCCTTAACTATGACTGTCTACATTGAAATCACTGTCATTTGTATATCAAACAAGTTGCTCACAAACATTGTGCCCCAAATAAGCGTTTCTATTAGTCTCCAAGACCTCCCTTTCTGTATTACCCCCAAACCTTTTCCTTATGATCCTTCAGTCCTTCCAGAGTTGGCCAGGCAAACGGTGTGTGGGAAGGATATTTCATGTGGAGGGATGAGGATGCTGAAAGCCTAAGAGCTGAGAGAGAGCACAGCACATTCTTGGAGGAGTGATGTGAATAGGGTTCAGGAAAGGTTTCCAGAACACGTCCTTTTTAATTGTATAAAAATTGTCTCTATGGTATTTAACTTGACCTGAAATTTTGACACAAGGGTCCCTTGTGAATAACCTGTTAATAATGCTACCATTATTGTCAGTCAGGAACCAAAGGAAAATTATTTCATCTTCCAAATTAACAACATTCCCAAACACCCCCTTTTCCACCAAGAGCCATGTGGACAGTAGGACAGAAAACACATCCTGTTTTTTAGTATTGGCTGCTATTTCAAACATGCCACAAAAACTTGAATTAGTTTGCAAGAAAAAACCCTTTAGACTGTTTACAGAGAAAACAGCAATGCTTGGGGTCACTTTGAAAGTGGATTGGCCCATCTCCCCCAGAACCCGACATTGTAAAAGCATTTTTGTACTAGCAGCGTTAAGGGAAATGTGCTGTTCTCTGGGTTATTGCCATGGTTAACTGCAAATCCCATAAATGGTTTAAAAGAATCCCAAATATTTCAAAAGCTTAGACACCACTTAAAAGTTTAGCTCAATAGAGTCACTATGTATTTTTTATGGCAGAAATGAGGCTTCCTTTGACACACCTTATTTCTGCAGCGTTGTTAAAGGTGGCTTTCTATACCAGCATAATTTATGGACTACCTCTAGGAAGGACCCACGTTAGGTGTAGGTTATTAAAAAAAAATAGTCTGTCTTAACATTGGAGGAAAAGGAAGTTTGCAGAATAAATTTGTTCCCCTCTTTAAATAAAAAACAACTCAAATATCTTATTTTTAAGTAAGAAAAAACAATTATGAGACTTGGAATCTTATTTTATTTTAATTAAATCCCCCTTTCCTGTAACCGTGATCAATTTCAGTTACCCAATACTGATCTTGGCCAAGACTGGAGGAGAGCTTGAGGCCAGAAGTTCACGACTAGTCTGGGCAACATAGCAAGACCTCACCTCTACAAAAAAAAAAAAAAAAAAAAAAAAAAAAAAAAAGAAAGAAAGAAAGACAGAAAAATAGCTGGGCATAGTGGCATGTACCTCTAGTCCCATGTACTTGGGAGGATGAGGCAGGAGGATCACTTGAGCCCAGGAGGTCGAGGCTGCAGTGACCTATGGTTGCGCCACTGCACTCTAGCTTTGATGTCAGAGCAGGACCTTGTCTCTAAAAAAATTTTTTTAAAAATACTGATCTTAAGACAGTAATTCCATCTCCCATGTTCTTATATCACATAGTGAATTTTGTTGGCAAATGAGAAAAAAAAAAAAGCCAGATTCAAAAAGTGAAAATCTAGCTTGTGTCTCAGAAAATGGGTATTCCATCTTGCTTCTGGGGAGTCATTGAAAGACATTCTCCCTGCTTGGGGAAGGAAGGACATCCTCTGTCCCTTATCTCCCCTTCAGATCACTTTTCACCACTGGGGGCTTTTCCTGGTCTAATTCTCATGCCTGCCCACTTCCTCTCTTACTTCTTCCTTCCTTTCAACTTTATTTGGGATCTCATAAAGGACTGAGTCTTTCTTGAAAGGAATTTGAAAAGAACCAAGCACTATGACTGCCATTTCAGGATTGAAACAGTATTTCAGGGCACACGTTGCATCTCAATAGAACTCTGTCTACCATGTTTCTTTCTCTTCCGCTCGTGGTTCCTGGGAACCTTGTTTTGGGAAGCGAGCCAAGCCAGTCTTTTGTTCTTATTTTTAACTTATAATAACAGAATATTTTCAGTCTACAGACTTCTGCAGAGTGTGTGATTAATAATAAGGGTTAAGGCCAAAGAAGTGCTAACAACAAGGCTATAATTACATTATGGGTTTTTAGTGACAACAAAATAAACCATAGGAGAAAGCTCAAGGGACATAGGACAACTTAAGCACACTTACCCAAATTATACAGCCATGTCAAACTTCCAGTTTTTAAATGCCTTGTAACAAGAGATGATAAGGATGTAGTGTTTTTAATCAGAGAAAGAAAATCCTCAAGTTAAACCCTGACCCTTACAAAATAATTATATGCCCTTCATTTTGATGGCAACAACCTAATGGTATCCATGGCTTCAATTTCTCATGTAGCTGTTAACTGATGTTTAATGCAAAACACAATTTTACACTTTATTCATTTCTTTAAACTTCAAGCAATATTATTTTGCTCATCACCAATTCCATGTGTTTTATTGTTTGCAATCTTGAAAGCTC
Source organism: Pongo abelii (assembly GCF_028885655.2). NCBI lineage: Eukaryota > Metazoa > Chordata > Mammalia > Primates > Hominidae > Pongo > Pongo abelii. The sequence goes on along the minus strand of NC_072009.2, from coordinate 5,856,445 downwards.
CCTTTTTTAGCCTAGTTAGATACCTAGCAGTAGAGCAAATATATTTTCATTTGGGAATTATTTATTCCTGGTTATTTAATGGTATTATTATTATTACATATGAATTAATTCATTCTGATGAGAAATTTGCTTTCATTGAAGTCTATGAGATCCCAGTTGCTTCATGTAATATAGTATTTTTTTTAAAATCCAAATTGCTAAATGCCCTTCTTTTCAGCAGACCTGTATTTCATGAATAAATCATTCTCTATGGTAAGGCAAAGGAAAAGAAAAGTGTGTTTCGGAGAAGCAATAGGAAGAATAAGAGTGTGAATGCCAGATCAGCCAGATTTCAATCCCTTCAGTTCTTAGTCCCATGACCTTAGGCAAATTACTTAACCTTTGTGTGCCTACATTTTCTCATCTGGGCAATGGGGACAACAGTAGTTCCAGCTCATGATGCTCTTTGCAGATGTAATAAGATAATGCATGGACACAGGCATTATTGCACAAGGGATCCAGTTGGAGTTAGTCTTCTTTGTATTAATTACAGCTGGAGCCCTCTCATGCTCTTGTTGGTTCAGAAGGACGTTTGAGAACACAGGACTGATTCACCAGTTGATGCCTGGCTGTTTATCCCTCAGGATCATTGATGGACGTGATCTGATGCCCCTGCTTGAAGGAAAAAACCAATGCTCTGATCATAAGTTTCTCTTCCATTACTGCAATGCCTACTTAAACATCGTACACTGTTGCCCTTGGAACAGTGAGTAAACAGACCTTTCTATGCTTCTCATGCTTCATGCAACCTATGCCATGGGAATACATGAAAATAAAAGGTAGCTCTGCTTGGTAGAGGCCAACAGGTGCCTCAGTGTGTGACCACAATTTGCTTTGTCCTGTTCTCCCTCTTCCTCCTCTCTTCTCCTTCTTGTTCAGGTATGATGATGTCAGGTGTGCTGTGTCATTCATCCACCTGAACACCACCCACAGCTCCTCTTTCCCAGCAGAGGAAGTCCCAAGTTCTCAACAGGGCGCTGTGGCTTGTCCTTTATTGCATGCACAGCTGCCCAGCTTCACTACCTGGCAGTCCTCTCACACTGAGGCCAGCAGCCCTTGTGCTCTGTGCATTTCTGTGCTTATACTTGCAGGTTCTTCTCCTAGAAGGTCTTCTTACCGCTTCCTTCTTGGAGGGTCCTACTCAATGCTCCCCAGTCCCCGCTGAAATGCCTCCTCTGCCTGCCCTCAAAGTATTTCCCTCACTCTTTTAGCACGGCACTAAAAGCTTGAGAATGAATGTGTATATGGCATTTAAATGTTTACCTGACTTACATTCTCAGCCTAAAGATGATGGGTCATGACTCACTGAATCTGTATTTTGTGCATCATGCATATTTTCTGTATTTAGATATTTAAAACAAAGTTAAAATGTTCTTCAGTGCTGTCACAGTTCTTGAACTGGGAGTTTCTTTAACCGTGCAATTAAACAGGATCTCATGTTGCTTTTCTAATACTCATTTTATAGCGGCTTTTGCAATTAGCAAACAGGAACAAATGGTTTATAATCTTAGGTGTGGTTATTCATTTCAGTCCTTTCTTTCATATTTTTAAAACTTAGAATTCCAGTAATATTCCTATCACTAAGATACCTGACAGTCAATGGAAAGTGGTGAGCAATTTACACAACTATTGTATGTTCTAGAGGTACCCGTTGAGGTTGGTCTTTCAGTTCCTTCTTTGGAGGTAAAATAAAATTCCCCTTTTCTCTAAGGGGCTTTGGAGCGCTGCTTCTCGAACCTAGGACTGCCACCCGATGGGGAGGGAATGTAATAACATCTTAGCAGCTAACTTCTTAAACTCAGGGTGATTCCATTCCATTTTCCAACAAACCTTTGTCTCTTCCTCAATCACTTAACCAATTTACCCAAGACTAATTTAAAAAACAACCTCTCTTTTATTTATACAACCTTTTTATGAAGTTACACCCCTTCTATTAGGCAGAGAAATCACACCAGTTTTATGCTTCAGAGTTTCTCTTTTAAGTCTGGGCAGTTTCCTCATGATATGTTCTAGAAGACGAAAAACAACAGAAACATGGGCTTGCGATTTTACTTCTGGAAGCATTTTATTCACATATCTCATCCATGTGGACAGAATTCCTAGTTTCCATAAGCACACTGCTTCTTTTTTTAGATCAGTTTATAGCATCGACTTCTGAGCTTTGTAATAAATGAGAGCTCAAGGACTCTTAATTTCTTTTTATATGGAGCCTGCAAGGAATGTGAAGAGCAAAGTTTCTGTGACTACTGCATGTTCAAATAAGTCTGTATCATGTCCTGAACCTTGCAAAATTGTATTTTAATAGAGCCAAATCCCCAGTTAGAAAAGCCGGAAGGAACATATTGGATCAGAGGCTGGAGAAACACATTATGTGGAGGAGTAAAGAGAAAGGGGACAGGAAGAGACAGAAAATAGGAGTGAGAAAAACAAGACCCAGTTTCTGACACGCAACTGGCCCCAGGATAAAATTTGCTTCTTACACACAAGTAACATTTCTTCTGAATGCCATTCCTTCAACTCTACTGCCTTGAACCGGTAACAAAAGAAAAAAAAAAAGGAGAAATAAAAATATCTCTGCTGGGCACGGTGGCTCACGCCTGTAATCCCAGCACTTTGCGAGGCCCGAGGCGGGCGGACCACGAGGTCAGGAGAGTTTGAGACCATCCTGGCTAACACGGTGAAACCCCGTCTCTGCTAAAAATACAAAAAATTAGCTGGGCATGGTGGCCTGCACCTGTACTCCCAGCTACTCGGGAGGCTGAGGCAGGAGAATGCGGTGAAACCGGGAGGCGGAGCTTGCAGTGAGGCGAGATAGAGCCACTGCACTCCAGCCTGGGCGACAGAGCGACACTCCGTCTCAAAAAAAAACAAACAAACAAACAAAAAACTGTCTCAAGGCTAGAATCAATCATCAAGATAAAGAACCTCAAGAAAACCTGTTTATGAGGTTTTCTTGATGTTTATGAATCTTTTATGATGTATTTTTTTTCAGATGCTATTTGAAACTTGTAAACATGTTTGCTGCCTTGGGTTTCACGTATGGCTTCATGTTTAGTCATTTTGTATTTTATCTATTCATTTTTCTCTAGAAATATGTATTGAGCCCCTACTGTGTGGAATGTACTGTGTTTGTGCTGGCATCTGTCAGGAAGCAAAACAGACAAAGTTCTCTACTGAGGAGTAGCTTACATTTTAGGGAATGAGGCACTGCTAGTTGTGCAATGTGCTGGGAATACAGGGATGCGTAAGGAAAATGTGACTCTCATTCATATGGAGCTTTCTGTCACCTGGGGAAGACAGATGTTAAACTAGTACTAGTTGAGTGAGTCTCCACAGGTCATCTCAGAAAGACTTTGGTAAGAGCTTGTCAATAATCACTAGCCTGTGGAACATATTTCATAAATCTTAGGGATAAGAGGGGTTGTCACCTGACCTCAGAATACTTTATTAGAAAAGAAAAAGAAATGTAGGATTAGGGTTTAGTAGCAAGCAGTGGTATGTTGGAGTCAGCTTTTGATTTTTCAGGAATCTTGCCAGCTGCTTGTTAAACCATTGCCTCATTTTCATTTGGCTCTGTTGAGGGTGTTTACAATATGGCCATTGGCAAACACAACAAATCCAGGCTGGCTTCCTCTCTCAGAGCCTTAGATTAACAACAGTTTGTTGGTATCAGTAGAACTGACTGCAAATATTTTTAAGATGCAGTTACTATTTATCTTGATTACTTGGAAGACTAAATGTTATTCCAAACTCACGAAATACTGATTTTTAAAAATTCTAGAGCTAGGAAGTAATTTCCATCCTTTAAAAACATGAATCTCTTTTAAGTTTTATATATAATATCTTCTCTATAATTCAGTTTTCTCAGCAAATTAAATGACAATTTAATTATGATCTGATATCATTATTCCTATTACATTTTAAAAGCTCTCATGGAAAGCATGATTATAACATGGATAACTTTTCTCACACCAAATGGGAATTTTGAGTTAAAATTTACAATTCAATGGGTATGAAAAATTTTGACTTTAACATTTGATATTATGCATTAATGTTATTAAAATTAAACACAATGTCAACTTGATTTTATAGATGGAATTTATCTTAGAGGGTAGATGGATACTTGGCTCGAGGATTTTCAAGCTGGTGACTGCAGTCTGTGAGATAAATACTCACATTAATGGAGAGTCCCCAAACCAGCTGGTCATACTAAAATCCATGGGAAAGCTGTAGGTATATTCTATAATGCAGTGCAACATAGTACACAATTAATAGCTTAAAGCATTTTGTACAGACATATATGAAACCTTAGTATCATGTAGAAATCATTTAATCAGTATCATGTAGAAATCATTTAGTCAGGAAATGGGATCTCTATGAAGCTATCAAAATTAATGCAAAGGAACAAGGCACTGATACCATCCTTTCTCTGGGAAAAGGATGTAGACATCCTCACACTGAACGAGCAGAGTCTCATAAATCTTGCTCCATTTTCAATTCAAGTTTGTTGGCACCTTTTGTTTCCCTTTGATAAAAAAAAGTTTTATTTTAAAAATGACAACATGAGGAACATTTGAATGATTCTTTTTTAGCTATTGTGAAATATATAATCAATTAATGTTAACTGGCGATAGATTATTTCAATTTCCCTGATTTGATTATATGAGTGTTTCAAATGATCACAGGTACCTTGAAAATATATACATCAAATATACATCAATAAAAAATAAGTAAATAAAATTATTACAAACAGCAATATGATAATGAAATTTATTCTGAAGGAATGTGTTGTTATCCAACTTTCTGAAGAACACCTTTCTTTCAAAATAGGAGCTCAGTAATGGTTTAAAATGAAAACCAATGTTTCTATGGTAATGCAAAAAAATGCTTTCATTACTCACTATCCAACATTTTCATTTAGCTAAAAATTAATTTTGCCTCTAAAATATACCTAATAAAATAGAGGAGATTTTCATAACAGCCACATATGAGTTAACAGCATCAGAATGCCAGCACTTGGCTTTTGCTTTCATTAGTAATTTTGGTGAGTACTTGCCAGATGTCCTTCCTCATCTGATCCTCAGAATTAGGATCTAAAGTGTCAGAAATAAAATATTGACAGCTGAAACCGACCTAATGTGAAATGGAGCATTGCCAAATTTAAGTTCACCAAATACTATCCAGTGTTTCAGCTTACCTTATAAAAGGACATATTCTCATCCTACTCTGTAACTGCAGCAATTAAGAAAAAGCATATATATGTAAATCATTTCAAGGTTATCTTTCAAGTCTTAGGGTTTACCCCTCAAATGCTGCATTGCCACAAGGTTTTAATAGTTCAGGCATGTAGCCATTATTTCACTCATGTGCCTATGAAGCCCAGTAACAAGGTGCAACATTTGTACTTATAATTGTAGCAGCACAGGATTATGATGTCCTGGGATGAACAGAATTTTCTTTGGAGACCTAGGAGAAGTAGTAGCTTAAGAAGTTAGAAGAGTTTCCTTAGACTTCTAATATTTTTATTGAATTTATTGCATATTGTTATTATCCAGACACATCAGTAACAGGCTTAACTTCCCCAAACATTCATTTACTTTAGTGGTAAAAGAACACACAGGAATAGATTTTGTGTTTTTCAACATAGTCTATTAAACTTATATTCTTTTATGGAACTTCGTATTACCTGATAGTATGAGACAGTATATGACATACACTCACTTTTCCTCCAAAGTTGTAATCTGTTTAATCGAACATTACACTAATACTGTGGAAGAAAAAGTCCTGGTCATTGCTTTTGATAATTTGCTACACTGCAAACTTACCTCCTTATAGAGACAAAGTAAATCAAAATTGAATTTCTTTCTTGAATTCCAATGAATAATTAAATAAATAAATAAGTAAATCCCACCAAAAAACATTGTGTGTCTGAAAGCTCAAACGCCCTTTTCCGTCTAAGCTCGGCACCCAGCTAATTCTGATTTTTTTTGCAAGAGGTCACTTCTGATCTTTTCCCCTTGCATTCTCTTTTCTGCTGTTTCATTGACTTTCTGCAGTATTTTTCATATCTCTTTTCTCTGACTTCAACATAGGGAATCTCTCAGTTATCCCAGAATGTCTGTTTATGTTTCTAACCCACTGCCAGATTTGCTTTTATATGCTGTCAGACCTGGTGTTTTCTACATAGACATTTTAGTTCTAACCACGACATGGAATATTCAGCAGCTTTTTGCATCTTCCTTACTTTTGTATCTTCTATACAAAAATGTTTTGTAGGTAGTTATAGACATTTCCCTTTGTTAACTTCATACTCTCGAAATTTCTCATCTCTTTTATTGATCATTGTGCATCTCTTGGAGACATGCTTGACAAGTACGTTGATGTTTGTTGCATATTTACTGTCTGCCGGGCACTTTGTCAATGACTTTGCGTTTGATATCTCATTTAATCCCCTGAATTAAAAGAGATAATGATTGTGTTAGTTTCACATTTGGTTTTAATAGAAAACAAACAAAAAATAATAGTTTACATTAGAGAGAAGTTCATGTCTCCATCTCACAGGAGAAGTCTAGGGGTGAATGGTCCACAAAGTCTCTTAGAATCACCTAAGTAGCTTCTCCACCTCCTGTAGAATGTGGCAGTTTCATCTTCATGGTGAATGATGGTTGTCTCTACGCTAAGTGCATACAGTGGTGGGGTGGATGGGAAAGATGGGAAGAAAAAAGGCCACGGGTACTACTTTCCAAGGAAGATAGTCAGACTCTTCTCAGAGGCCAGAAGTTGGTCACCTGTTCACATCTAGCTTCACAGGTTGCTGCAAAGGACAGTTTTGTTATGGGTGTCTATGTACCCAGAGGAACACTCAATGACTGTGGGAGGCTGGGGGAATAGCTAGCTGTCTGTCCCCCCAGTGTAAAACCCTGTCTCTAGAAAAAATACCAAAACTAGCCAGGTGTGATGGCAGGTGCCTGTAATCCTAGCTTCTCAGGAAGCTGTAACAGGACAATTGCTTGAACTCGGGAGGCAGAGGTTGTAGTGAGCCAAGATTGCACCACTGCACTCCAGCCTGAGTGACAGAGCAAAACTCCATCTCAAGAAAAAAAAATCATTATTATATTTCTACCATTACATACATGGTAAAAGTTAAGCAAATTGATTAGTGAGGTATACATACGCATCACTTTACGAGGTCAGCATCCTTGCAGGAAAAGCAAAATTGCAATCTACATATCAATGTTACTAAGCAGGACTTTTTTTTCCAAAAAAGAAGCTCAGTTCTCAGATTTTTCTGAAGGCACACAATGAAGAATGGAGGGGAAAAAGCACACACAAAACAAGTATTTGGCTTATTGAAGGAATCTGATTGCATCCAGGGAAATGTTTACTTAGAATATGTTAATGCAAAGTTAAAATAAAATTTTCCTTGGGAATTAAAAATGCTGTGCACTAATACATGCTTTCTAATGTGATTCAATACAACAATGTGGGGAATGTTTACTATGTTTCCAGCTTGATGTCAAGCAATGGGGAATACAAGTTCCAGTTCTGCAAAGATTCATCAACTTTCTTAGCTCAAGAGAGAGGCTGAGAAATGCAGAGAGGAATAGGACATAAAATAGCTCTGACCTCCGTGATCTGAGAGTGGAAAAGGCCTGATTATTAACCATCAGGCACACTTCCTAATGCCTTTTTAGGGCCTACAAAAATATTTTAGTTTCTTTTATAATCAGAAGAAAAGAAAATGAACATTGGGGATTGGAGATCATGTTGGCATTTGCAGCAACATTGTCATAAAATGTTATGTTAATATGTTTTATGTTTTTATATAATATATTTTGATATTAAAATATATTAATATATTTTGCCTTCGTGACCCACGAATGTCTTACTGGGCCTGGGGATAGGACCCTATCTTGGTGAAGGAGCTGATTTGCTCTACAGACACCTGGGGCAGAAATTTGGTTTAAGAAATATTGTTCTGTCTTCAGTTTTCTTTCAATCAGATTCCTTAGGAAGACCAAGCCAGTGTCAGAACAAACCCCTGAAGCAGTAAGAAGCTGGAGTGACAAGAGCATACTATGGGTACTAGGATCAGCTCTTGATTGACTGAACAAATTTAATAAAATGTCAAAACATGTCCATAAAGATGCTTCTGGTGAGTGCATTTCCATAGGGAGCTAATATGCTCAGGAAGAAAGGTGTTGATTCTACGGAGACTTTTAAAAGCTAAAGCCTTGTTGCCTTCTCTTTAGTGCCCAGAGAATGTGGTGTGTGATGCGAATGCTCAAAACCTCTTAAATCATAGCTGTCTAACCTCTATGGAACTCATCTCTATCCCAGGCTTCATGGACAAAGATTCTCCACTTGGCCAAATGTTAGCCAAGCTCCTGAACCTTTTCCCAGGCCCATCTGTGCATTTCCTTGTAAAATCCAATTTTAGCAAGAAGCCTGTTAGAAAAACATGATCATCTCTCTGTATAAATAATTTAATTTGAAACCTTGTATTCTCAAATACTCAGTGAAGCAAATTTTATATTCCAAACCTCGATATAAAAGTGATTGTGTTTGCTTACAAACACGTTCCTCAGCCTCCTCCACCCTCCAGGGGATGTGTGGTCACCTGGTCAGCCTTCTTCTAGAATCCTGTTAGGTCAATTTAGCTGGAATCCTGCTGGACTTTGGTGTTTCCTCTTAGCAGTTTTCCATCCACTGATGGGCATCCTGCTCCCTGGCTATGAATCCCCGCTTTCCCATGATGTATTAAGAGCTGAGGCCAATCTCTCTTGCCCCACTGCAAGTCCCCATTGCTGCAGCTGTCATGATGGTCCTGAATGAAGTCTTCCTTACTGTGTTTTAATAACTAGCACTGAATATTTTTTTTCTTTAACATCATCCATGAGAACTTGAAACCTGCTGGGACAGCATAACTCTGTGGGGTCTTTAGAGATCAGCTTTGTGAGGCCCTGAGCATTCTTGGTTTTCTGACACCGTGAACCTGTTTAATGTTGCGAGATCACTTGAGCCAATGTTACTTAATATCATCTCTTTGTGACTTTGACTAAGGTAATTGTAATGTACCAATATTTTACTTTGTCAAGTATTATTTTAATGGAAGCCTTCCCAATGAAGGAAACAACAGCTTTCCTGGTTAGAATGCAAGCAGCTTAAAAACTACCCAAGTCTTTCTGGAAAGGAAACATTCCCATGTAACTATTTTTCAGTTTTCTAAGAACTTCAAGGACCTTTCATATAGAAGACAATCAAATTCAGGGGTTCATTAGAAAATGGTTCTACTTATTAAGTTCAAATGGTCTAAATGATTTTTCAGTAAGTTTATCTTTTTTTTTTTTTTTTTTTTTTTGACAGAGTCTCACTCTGTTACCCAGGCTGCAGTGCTATGGTGTGATCTCGGTTCACTACAACCTCCACCTCTCTGATTCAAGAGATTCTCCCATCTCCACCTCCTGAGTAGCTGGGACTACAGGTGTGCACCACGACACCATGCACACTTTTGTATTTTCAGTAGAGATAGGGTTTCATCATGTTGGCCAGGCTGGTCTCAAACTCCTGACCTCAGGTGATCTGCATGACTCAGTCACCCAAAGTGCTGGGATTACAGACATGAGCCATGGAACCTGGCCATGATAAGTTTATCTCACCTGGCAAATGCATCACGTCTTCAAAGTAGCAAATTGTACAAATTCTTATATATACTTTACATAGTAAGCAAACACAATCACTTTTATAGCGAGGTTTGGGATATAAAATTTGCTTCACTGAGTATATGAAAATCCAATTCATACTTCACTGAGTATATGAAAATCCAAAAATCTATGTATAAATTAAATTATTTATACATAGAGATGATCATGTTTTTCTAAAGAAAAAATTGTAAATGAACATGTTTTTATAAATATGTACTTTGAATCGCTGAAATTTATACAAATTTAACAATGTATACAAAAATAAATACATCAAAGTATCGTATTTACAAAGATACATGTATTCTCCAGTGGCAAGGCGCCAGTGATGATTACATTTTGGAATAGAAGCTATCTCATGAATCAAATGTACAGATTTATCCCAGTGAGTTCTGAGCAAGACGATATTTTCCTATTTCTCTTACAGTAATGTTGGCATCATATGAACCACTTGGGCCTGGCCATAACTTTCCTTGATAATCCACTATGGTGGGGCTCCCCAGCCCCTACACCATAGACTACTGCCAGTCTGTGGCCTGTTAGGAACCGGGCTACTAAGTGGGAAGTGAGCAGAGGGCAAGTGAGCAAAACTTCACCTGTATTTACAGCTGTTCCCAATCATTCACATTACCACCTGCACTCAGCCTCCTGTCAGATGAACAACTGCATTAGATTCTCATAGGAACATGAAACCTATTGTGACCTGCAAACATGAGGGATCTAGGTTGTGCACTCCTTATGAGAATCCAATGCCTAATGATCTGTCACGGTCTCCTATTACCCCCAGATGGGACTGACTAGATGCAGGAAAACTAGCTCAGGGCTGCCACCGATTCTACATTATGGTAAGTTCTATATTTATTTTATTATATATTAGAATATAGTTACAAATGTAACTTGCTGGAATTAACCTCAAACCATCCCTCATCCCCACCACCCCTGGTTCACGGAAAAATTGTCTTCCATGAAACCAGTCCCTGTTGTCAAAAAGTGTGGGGACTGCTAGTCTATGGGTACTCTCTGCTTGTTGCCACTGAAAATCCAGATAAGAGATCAGAGGAAGAGGCCCTAATGAATAAATTGTGATATATTACTCCATTCTCATTCTGCTAATAAAGACATACTTGAGACTGGGAAATGTATAAGGAAAGAGGTTTAATTGATCAGTTTAGCATGGCTGCAGAGGAAACTTACAATTATGGCAGAAGGAGAAGCAAACACATCCATCTTCACATGGCAGCAGGAAGGAGAAGTGCAGTGCAAAGGTGGGGAAAAGTCCATTATAAAACCATCAGAGCTCATGAAAACTCACTCACTGTCATGAGAACAGTATGGGGGTATCTGCCCCCATGATTCAATTACCTCCCACCAGGCCCCTCCCACAACATGGGGATTATGGGAACTACAATTCAAGATGAGATTTGGGTGGGAACACATCATTCTGCCCCTGGCCCCTGCCAAGTGTCATGTCCTTTCATTTCAAAACACAATCATGCCTTCCCAAAAGTCCTCCAAAGTCTTAACTAATTCCAGCATTAATTCAGAACTCCAAGTCCAAAGCCTCATATCAAACAAGACAAGGTCCTTCTGCCTATGAGCCTGTAATATCAAAAGCAACTTAGTTACTTTCTACATAAAATGGGGATACAGGCATTGGATAAATACACCCATTTCAAATGGGAGAAATTAGCCAAAATAAAGAGGCTACAGACTCCATGCAAGTCCAAAATTCAGTAGGGCAGTAATTAAATCTTAAAATTCCAAAATAATCTCCTTTGACTCCATGTCTCATGTGTAGGTCACACCAATGCAACATACGGGCTCCCATAATATTAAGCAGCTCCACCCTTGTGACTTTGCAGGGTACAGCCTCTCTCTTGGCTGCTTTCATACACTGGTGTGGAATGTCTGTGGCTTTTCCAGGTGCATGGTGCAAGCTGCTAGTGGATGTACCATTCTGAGGTCTGGAGGGTGGTTGCCTCTTTTCTCAGCTCTACTAGACAGTGTTCCAATGGGGACTCTGTTTTGGGGCTCCCACCCCACATTTCCCTTATGCACTGCCCTAGCAGAGGTTCTCCATGAGGGCTCTACTGCTGCATCACACCTATGCCTGGATATCCAGGGCTTTTCATACATCTTCTGAAATCTAGGTGGAGGTTCTAAAACCTCAATTCTTGTATTTTATTCACCTGCAGGACTGACACCACATGGAAGCTGCCAAGGTTTGAGACTCACACCCTCTGAAGCCATGGCCCAAGCTGTACTTTTGCTCTCTTTTACCACAGTTGGAATAGCTGGGAAACAGAGCACCAAGTCCAGAGGCAGCACAAAGCAGTGGGAAAAGCATTTTTTTCCTCCTATGCCTCCAGACCTGTGATGGGAAGACTAACATCAAGGTTGCTGAGATGCCCTGGAGACATTTTCACCATTGGCTCCTTTATTCTCCATTGGCTCCATTAATTTTGCAAATTTCATCAGTGAGTTTGAATTTCTTCCCAGAAAATTGTTTTCTTTCTTTTCTACTGCATCATCAACCTTCAAATTTTCTAAACTTTTATGCTCTGTTACTTCTCAAATACGTTGCTGCTTAGAAATTTCTTTGCCAGATACCCTTAAATTTTCTCTCTTAATTTCAAAGTTCCAAAGTTTTCTAGGGCAGGGGCAGAAAGCTACCAGTCTCCTTGATGAAGTACAGCAAGAGTCACCATTGGTCAAGTTCCCAACAAGTTCTTTATCTCCATCAGAGACCACCTCAGCCTGAACATTATTGTCCATATTACTATCTGCATTTTGGTCAAAGCCATTCAGCAAGTCTCTAGGAGACTCTAAACTTTCTCACATCTTCCTGTATTCTGAAACCTCCAAGTCTCTAGGCAGTTCCAAAGTTTTCCACATCTTGTTTTCTTAGCCCTCCAAGTCTCTAGGAAGTTCCAAACTATTCCACATTTTTCTGACTTCTTCTGAGCCCTGCAAACTGTTCCAACCTCTGCTTGTTACTCAGTTCCAAAGTCACTTCCATATTTTTGGGTACCTTTAGAGCAGCACCCCACTACCAGCTACGAATTTATTGTATTAGTCTGTTCTCATGCTGGTAACAAAGACGTACCCAAGACAGGGTAATTTATAAAGGAAAGAAATTTAATAGACTCACAGTTCCTTAAGGATGGGGAGGCTTCAGGAATCTTACAATCATGGCAGAATGGGAAATAAACATGTCCTTCACATGGCAGCAACAAGGAGAAGTACAGAGCAAAGATGGGGCAAAGCACCTTATAAAAACATCAGATCTTGTGAGAACTCACTGTGATTTGAACAATGTGGAGATAAACACTCTCATAATTCAATTATTCCCACTGGGACCCTTTCATGACATGTGGGAATTATGGGGACTACAATTCAAGATGAGATTTGGATGAGGACACAGCAAAAACATATCACCATAAGAGGGCATAAGACAGCCTGGATCCCTGTGTCACCACCGGGAGCAGCTCCAGAGAGTTGCCTGTTCAACAGGTGACTGTAACCTGAACAAGAACTAAACAGTTTTTAAATATGAGGCACTGAGATTTGGAGGTTGTTAAGTATAACATCAGCAGGAGATAATTACCTTGACTAATACAAGAGGTCAGCCATACTAGATAAACCTAACATTTTATGACAGTTCTTTGGATTTCCAAAAGATGCTTTGATTTACTGGTACTGCTTTAAATGGAAGTCATGTGCATTAATTCTTTAAAGGCTATCAGCTATGTAAAACTGAGAATCGAATAAAATTAAAGATAAAAATATACTGGAGTCTACCATCAATTGACCATGGCCCAGAATTGATTATAAGTGATTCTGCTATTCTAGTATAAATGAGTGGAAAGGCAGAGTTGATTAATTTCCACAACAAATGTAATTATTACTTAAATGTTGAGGTTCTTTTTGAAACATTGCATTTTGCTTCACTGGATTCTATGAGAATAATAGATTTCAAAATATATTACACTTATTGAGGAATGATGTTATTTTTAGTGGCAGTTGAAACTTTAGAATTTTTCAATGAATATATATATTACATATTTTATTGTATTATAAATACATACTTTTTTTAAGATGGAGTTTCACTCTTGACACCCAGGCTGGAGTCCTATGGCACAATCTTGGCTCACCGCAACCTCCTCCTCTTGAGTTCAAGTGATTCTCTTGCCTCAGCCTCCCGAGTAGCTGGGTTTACAGGCACCTGCCACCATGCCCAGCTATTTTTTTTTTTTTTTTGTATTTTTAGTACAGACAGGGTTTCACCATGTCGGCCAGGCTGGTCTTGAACTTCTGACCTCAGGTGATCTCCCCACCTCGGCCTCCCAAAGTGCTGCGATTACAGGCATGAGGCACTGCACCCAGCCGCAGTGGATATATTTTTTATAATGTATTCTTGAATTCCCTATAAACTTTGTCACTTTGAAATACTTTTTAAAATACTGCCCATGCCTACATAGTACTTCAGTAAATGCGATAGTTTAGTTTTGTTAATGAGATCTTGGTCTTAGGAAAAGATTAAACAATGACATAATATTGTAAGCCAAGCTATTTCTGCAATCTTTGAAATAATACCATTGAACTCGTGTTTAATATTTCCAATTAATTTATGTGATTCTTGCATTTCCTCTCAAAGTCAGATGGTTAACTATGTCATCAATGCAAAGTGTAGGCTCTGTGTTAAAATCTGAAGGCATTCTGCAGCAAGGTTTGAACATACTCTTGTCTAGTGCCTGAGGCTAATATGTGTGAAAGTCACAAGTACTGTAGGAAGAAGCTGGAAAAAGTCAAAGCTTGAAATAATTCAGGAAAGGGCACTGGTGGCATTTTATTAGACAAGGGCAATGCATCTGGTCTGTAACTGCTAAGAGACAGCCAGATCAGACAGTCCATCCATTAGAGCTTGCATCAGGGAGAGCTGTTCACATTGTTGCATCAGGGGCAGAGACAAAGCAAGCTCTGTAGCACATCCCATTGCACTGAAGGGGAGTAGAGGGCAGGGTCTTGGGGCCACATGCAGGTGTTACAGGTGGGGATGTGGGATGGTGTTACATGGATCCCAGACATGATTCTAAGTGCTTTAATATATACATCTATTTAATCTTCACTGCACATCTGTCAGATGGCTGTTATTATTGTCCTGTTACATATGAGGACCCAGGCAAAAAAGTACATAAATTGCTTTATGCTTTGATTTATGGAATGATCTTTTGGTTAATATCAAAGGAAAGGGATAGATTCATGACCTTCATATATGACTGTGAATGCTGTGTATTGCACAACTCCAGAGACAGCATTAACATAATCCACAGTGGGAAGAACATTTTCTAAATCTGTGCAGTGCACAACCTGTGCCACCATATGTATCAATATCCATTAGATAATCATGTTACAAAAATAGATGCGTATGTAAGTTGGACACAACTGACTACCATGATTTGTATAGCAAATGACACAGGAGTATGGTGTGTAAAACCCATGGATGAGTCTGTGAGCTAGTATATCAACATAAGACACTCTGAGTGGAAAAAGCAATCCAAGCATACTGCTCATTAAAATAGAGCTCATATTAACAAAGAGTTGATATATTGCATTGAGAAAAAATGCACAAAATTTTGTTGATTTACTTTTCTCTGGGCATTACTATGCTGTCTGCTAAAGATTTCTAGCTCACTCTGCTTCTCAGGTACATGATAGGGCTGAACTCTGGCCTTTAGTGAACAGTAAGGAGAGATGTCACACTCTATTTCAGAGCTACGTCATCTGTTGCCAGCACTTTCTTAACATCCCACACAGAAGCTTGTCTCTCAGGGTAGTCTCTGAATTAAGACGACACCAAACAGAGTTCCAGATAACTCAAGAGGAATACACAGTGTGAGCAAGAAAGAAAGCTTTGCTGCTGAAGCCACTGAAATTTGGATATTGTTCATGTAGTCTAGATACATTCATCCTGAGCAACTTAGGTTACCATCCTGCTTCTGCAAAGGAATGAGTTACGTTTTGCAAAATATTTCATTTCCCATTTTTATCCCTTAGGGAGTTTATAGCTAAGGAATGCTGGGATATTTTGGACCGTGGAATATCTGAGGCTTAAACAGACTTAGAAAGATAATTTAGACAGTGGAAAGGAAAAATGAAGATGGCTTCCAGCCAGGTAAAAACAAAACAAAGTGAAACTAATGTTGAGATTCACTGTATCTTCAAAAGTATACACATCTACTAACTTTTACAGAGTGACTATTAGGGAAGTTGATGGCACTTCCTCTGGTAACATATTAAGCCACATGAAAATTTAATGATTGTACAACTTCAAATCCCTTTGTTTTAACAAATATAGCAAGACCTGCATTTTAATGTCACTTATGTGCTTAAAATGTTTAATCCTACTTAATTGTACATTAATTGTTTGACAGTTCTTTTAAAGTAAAAAGAATACCTAGTAGGAACAATAATATTCATGTGCATGCTACTTGTTAGTGCTTTGAATACAACTAAATGGTCTTTTGACCCTTTCTTGTTTAAATGGTTTGCCTTTTTTAATCTCAATCATGCTAAGTGAATTCTGTGGTTTAAAAAATTATATAGTGCTATTATTTTTCTTTTTTTATTATACTTTAAATTTTAGTGTACATGTGCACAACATGCAGGTTAGTTATGTATGTATACACGTGCCATGTTGGTGTACTGCACCCATTAAATCATCATTTAACATTAGGTATATCTCCTAATGCTATCCCTCCCTCCCCCCACCCCACAACAGGCCATGGTGTGTGATGCTCCCCTTCCTGTGTCCATGTGTTCTCATTGTTCAAGTCCCACCTATGAGTGAGAACATACAGTGTTTGTTTTTTTTGTAGTGCTATTATTTTTCAAGACAATACTTTAAAGGGTAATTTATGTGAGGAAAAATATTTAAAATTGTATTGTATTATTCCATCACAGCAAGACAATGTTAAAGCTTTTCCAGGGCTATAATGGTTCCTTTCATGTAGAGTTCATTAAATTCAACAGTGATGACCCTTAGAAGAGAGCTACTGAGCTTAAATGAGACAAGGACTTCTGTGCCAAAATGGGAGAAGGGAATGGCAAGGCAAGAGAAAGGTGAGTAGGAGACATGGAGGCAAACCTTAGTTATCCCATGTCTGTTTATGGTGCAGTTTTCTTAAAGGTGATAAAATAGAGGGTGAGAGAACCAACATCCTATCAGTCTCAGGGTGACAATTACCCTGTAATAGTCTATCTTCAATTACCCTAGATAATGCTTGATGAATGATTCCATTCTAATGACTATTTAATCTCCAGGGCAGAGAAAAGAATCAGAATTTCATATCCTCACCCCTCACTGAATTGTATGTCTAAAATGTGCAGGGGTCTAATGTCACCTAATTACTACTTACCATGACATAAAAATACATATTTATCTGCAGAAGATCATTTTGGTGCTTCCCTGCTTCACAGAAGCTTTCTAAGAATAGGAGAAATCCCTTTTGGAGATGCAGAGATTTATTCTAGGAAATGACAATGCTCTTGAACTATCTTTCAATGGAATCTGCAATGAGTAGTGTCCCTAAAAGCTAGATGGCTTGATGTCTTTTCTAGAATTTAATTGCAATGACAAATCTAATTTTTGCTTCAGCCCAGGCAGCTATGTTAATGGGTACTCTGTGAGTGACAAAGACATTTAGCACTGCCCAACCATTTTCAAACTTTTAATAAGCAGCCTGGAGTTAGATCTGTCCACTTTCCTTCTGTTGTACATCAAGACTAACCTCAATGGCTAAGCTTCCAATCTCACTTTTTGCACTATAACCGTAGAAGTATGCATACAATGGAAGAAAAAGGATTACACTCTGTGAATTCACATTGCCCTACATCACCAACTTTGAGGATTAAGTTTCAACACAAAATAATTCAGTTTTGGGGGATCTGGCAAGATGGCCAAATAGGAACAGTTCCAGTCTGCAGCTCCCATTGAGATCAGTGCAGAACTTGGGTGATTTCTGCATTTCCAACTGAGGTACTTCGTTCATCTCACTGGGACTGGTTACACAGTGGATGCAGCCCATGGAGTGTGAGTGGAAGCAGGACGGGGTGTCACCTCTCCCAGGAAGTGCAAGGAGTTTGGGGGAAACTCCCTTTCCCAGCAACAGGAAGCCATGAGGGACTATGCTATCCAGCCCAGATTCTAAGATTTTCCCATGGTTTTTACAACCAGAAGAACATGAGAGTCCCTCATGTGCCTACATCACCAGGGCCCTTGGTTTAAAGAACAAAACTGGGTGGCTGTTTGGACACACACCAAGCTAGCTACAGGAGTTTTTTTCCATACACCAGTGGCATCTGCAACCCCAGCAAGACAGAACCATTCACTCCACTGGAAAGAGAGCTGAAACCACAGAACCAAGTGGTCTTGTTCAGCAGATCCCACTCCCACAGAGCCCAGCAAGCTAAGAACCACTGGCTTGAAATTCTTGCTACTGGGGGTGGAGTCAAGATCGCCAAATAGGAACAACTCCAGTCTACAGCTCCCAGTGTGAGTGACATAGAAGAGAGGCAATTTCTGCATTTCCCACTGAAGTACTGGGCTCATCTCACTTGGAAGTGTTGGACACAGTGGGTGCAGTGCACTGAGTGTGAGCTGAAGCACGGTAAGGCATTGCCTCCCTGGGAAGTGAAAGGGGTCAGAGAATTCCCTTTCCTAGCCAAAGAAAGCGGTGACAGAAGGCACCTGGAAAATTGGGTCACTACCACCCTAATACTGAGCATTTCCAACAGTCTTAGCACATGGCACACCAGGAGATTATATCCCACACCTGGCTTGGAGCATCCTACACCCATGGAGCCTCATTCATTGCTACCATAGCAGTCTGAGATCAAACTGCAAGGCTGCAGTGAGGCTGGGGGAAGGGGGCCCACCATTACCAATGCTTGAGTAGGTAAACAAAGCAGCTAGGAAGCTCGAACTAGGTGGAGCCCACTGCAGCTCAAGGAGACCTGCCTGCCTGTGTAAACTCCACCTCTAGGGGCAGGGCATAGCCAAACAAAAGGCAGCAGAAAACTCTGCAGACTTAAATGTCCTTGTCTGACAGCTTTGAAGAGAGTAGTGTTTCTCCCAGCACGCCGCTGGAGACCTGAGAATGGACAGACTGCCTCCTCAAGTGGGTCCCTGAACCCCAAGTAGCCTGACTGGGAGGCACCCCCCAGTAGGGGCAGACTGACACCTCACATGGCCAGGTACTCCTCGGAGACAAAACTTCCAGAGGGATGATAAGGCAGCAACACTTGCTGTTCACCAATATCTGCTGTTCTGCAGTCTCCACTGCTGATACCCAGGCAAACGGGGTCTGGAGTGAACCTCCATCAAACTCCAACAGACCTGCAGCTGAGGGTCCTGACTGTTAGAAGGAAAACTAACAAACAGAAAGAACATCCACACCAAAATCCCATCTGTACATCACCATCATCAAAGAACAAATGTAGATAAAACCACAAAGATGGGGAAAAAACAGAGCAGAAAAACTGGAAACTAAAAATCAGAGCACCTCTCCCCCTCCAAAGGAATGCAGCTCCTTACCAGCAATGGAACAAAGCTGGATGAAGAATGACTTTGATGAGTTGAGAGAAGAAGCCTTCATACAAATAACTACTCCGAGCTAAAAGAGGAAGTTTGAATCCATGGCAAAAAAGTTAAAAACATTGAAAACAAATTTGATGAACGGCTAACTAAAATAAACAATGCAGAGAAGTCCTTAAAGTATCTGATGGAGCTGAAAATCAGGGTACAAGAACTACATGATGAATGCACAAGCCTCAGTAGCCAATGTGATCAAATGGAAGAAAGGATATCAGTGATGGAAGACCAAATGAATGAAATGAACCAAGAAGAGAAGTTTAGAGAAAAAAGAATAAAAAGAAACAAAGCCTCCAAGAAATATCGGACTATGTGAAAAGACCAAATCTACATCTGATTGGTGTACTTAAAAGTGATGGGGAGAATGGAACCAAGTCGGAAAACACTCTGCAGGATATTGTCAAGGAGAATTTCCCCAACCTAGCAAGGCAGGCCAACATTCAAATTCAGGAAATACGTAGAATGCCACAAAGATACTCCTCAAGAAGAGCAACTCCAAGACACATAATTATCAGATTCACCAAAGTTGAAATGAAGGAAAAAATGTTAAGGGCAGCCAGAGAGAAAGGTCGGGTTACCCACAAAGGGAAGCCCATCAGACTAACAGCCGATCTCTCGGCAGAAACTCTACAAGCCAGAAGAGAGTGGGGGCTAATATTCAACATTTTTAAAGAAAAGAATTTTCAACCTGGAATTTCATATCCATCCAAACTAGTCTTCATAAATGAAGGACAAATAAAATCCTTTATAGACAAGCAAATGCAGAGAGATTTTGTCACCACCAGGCCTGCCCTAAAAGCGCTCCTGAAGGAAACACTAAACATGGAAAGGAACAGCTGGTACCAGCCACTGCAAAAACATGCCAAATTGTAAAGACCATCGAGGCTAGGAAGAACTGCATCAACTAATGAGCAAAATAACCAGCTAACATCATAATGACAGGACCAAATTCATACATAACCATATTAAACTTAAATGTAAATGGGCTAAATGCTCCAATTAAAAGACTCAGACTAGCAAATTGGATAAAGAGTCAAGACTCATCCGTGTGCTGTATTCAGGAAAACCATCTCACATGCAGATACACATATAGGCTCAAAATAAAGGGATGGAGGAAGATCTACCAAGCAAATGGAAAACAAAAAAAAGGCAGGGTTGCAATCCTAGTCTCTGATAAAACAGACTTTAAAACAACAAAGATCAAAAGAGACAAAGAAGGCCATTACATAATGGTAAAGTCATCATTTCAAAAAGAAGAGCTAACTATCCTAAATATATGTGCACACAACACTGGAGCACCCAGATTCATAAAACAAGTCCTTAGAGACCTACAAATAGACTTAGACTCCCACACAATAATAATGGGAGTCTTTAACACCCACAGTCAACATTAGACAGATCAGCAAGACAGAAAGTTAACAAGGATATCCAGGTACTGAACTCAGCTCTGCACCAAATGGACCTAGTAGACATCTACAGAACTCTCCACCCCAAATCAACAGAATATACATTTTTTTCAGCACCACACCACACTTATTCCAAAGTTCACCACATAGTTGGAAGTAAAGCTGTCCTCAGCAAATGTAAAAGAACAGAATTTATAAAAAACTGTCTCTCAGACCATAGCGCAAACAAACTAGAACTCAGGATACAGAAACTCACTCAAAACCACTCAACTACATGGAAACTGAACAACTTGCTCCTGAATGACTACTGGGTACATAATGAAATGAAGGCAGAAATAAAGATGTTCTTTGAAACCAGTGAGAACAAAGACACAACATACCAGAATATCTGGGACACATTCAAAGCAGTGTGTAAAGGGAAATTTATAGCAAGAAACGCCCACAAGAGAAAGCAGGAAAGATCTAAAATTGACACCCTAACATCACAATTAAAAGTACCAGAGAAGCAAGAGCAAACACATTCAAAAGCTAGCAGAAGGCAAGAAATAACTAAGATCAGAGCAGAACTGAAGGAAATAGAGACAAAAAAAAACCCTCAAAAAATCAATGAATCCAGGAAATGGTTTTTTGAAAAGATCAACAAAATTGATAGACAGCTAGCAAGACTAATAAGGAAGAAAAGATATAAGAATCAAATAGATGCAATAAAAAATTATGAAGGGGATATCGCCACCAGTCCAACAGAAATACAAACTACCATCAGAGAATACTGTAAACACCTCTATGGAAATACACTAGAAAATCTAGAAGAAATAGATAAATTCTTGGACACATACACCCTCCCAAAACTCAACCAGGAAGAAGTTGAATCTCTGAATAGACAAATAACAGGCCCTGAAATTGAGGCAATAATTAATAGCTTACCAACCAAAAAAACTCCAGGACCAGGTGGATTCACAGCCGAATTCTACCAGAGGTACAAGGAGGAGCTTGTACCAAACCTTCTGAAGCTATTCCAATCAACAGAAAAAGAGGAAATCCTCCCTAACTCATTTTATGAGGCCAGCATCATCCTGATACTGAAGCCTGGCAGAGACACAACAAAAAAAGAGAATTTTAGACAAATATCCTTGATGAACATTGATGCAAAAATCCTCAATAAAATACTGGCAAACAGAATCCAGCAGCACATCAAAAAGCTTATCCACCATGATCAAGTGGGCTTCATCGCTGGGATGCAAGGCTGGTTCAATGTACACAAATCAATAAACATATTCCAGCATATAAACAGAACCAACTACAAAAACCACATGATTATCTCAATATATGCAGAAAAGGCCTTTGACAAAATTCAACAATGCTTCATGCTAAGAACTCTCAATAAATTAGGTATTGATGGGATGTATTTCAAAATAATAAGAGATAACCTATGACAAACCCACAGCCAATATCATACTGAATGGGCAAAAACTGGAAACATTCCCTTTGGAAACTGGCACAAGACAGGGATGTCCTCTCTCACCACTCCTATTCAACATAATGTTGGAAGTTCTGACCAGGGCAATCAGGCAGGAGAAGGAAATAAATGGTATTCAATTAAGAAAACATGAAGTCAAATAGTCCTTATATGCAGATGACATGATTGTATATCTAGAAAACCCCATCATCTCAGCCCAAAATCTGCTTAAGCTGATAGGCAACTTCAGTGAAGTCCCAGGATACAAAATCAATGTGCAAAAATCACAAGCATTCTTATACACTAATAACAGACAAACAGAGAGCCAAATCATGAGTAAACACCCATTCACAACTGCTTCAAAGAGAATAAAATACCTAGGAATCCAACTTACAAAGGACGTGAAGGACCTCTTCAAGGAGAACTACAAATCACTGCTCAATGAAATAAAAGAGGATACAAACAAATGAAGAACATTCCATGCTCATGAGTAGGAAGAATCAATATCATGAAAATGGCCATACTTCCCAAGGTAACTTACAGATTCAGTGCCATCTTCATCAAGCTACCAATGACTTTCTTCACAGAATTTGAAAAAACTACTTTAAAGTTCATATGGAACCAAAAAAGAGCCTGGATTGCCCAGTCAATCCTAAGCCAAAAGAACAAAGGTGGAGGCATCACGCTACCTGACTTCAAACTATACTACAAGGCCACAGTAAAAAAAAATCATGGTATTTGTACCAAAACAGGATATAGACCAATGGAACAGAACAGAGCCCTCAGAAATAGTGCCACATATCTAAAACTATCTGATCTTTGACAAACCTGACAAAAACCAGCAATGGGGAAAGGATTCCCTATTTAATAAATGGTGCTGGGAAAACTGGCTAGCCATATGTAGAAAGCTGAAATTGGATCCCTTCCTTACACCTTATACAAAAATTAATTCAAGATGGATTAAAGACTTACATGTTAGACCTAAAACCATAAAAACCCTAGAAGAAAACCTAGGCATTACCATTCAGGACATAGGCATGGACAAGGACTTCATGTCTAAAACTCCAAAAGCAATGGCAATAAAAGCCAAAATTGACAAATGGGATCTAATTAAACTAAAGAGCTTCTGCACAGCAGAAGAAACTACCATTCAAGTGAACAGACAACCTACAGAATGGGAGAAAATTTTTGCAATCTACTCATCTCACAAAGGGCTAATATCCAGAATCAACAGTGAACCCAAACAAATTTACAAGAAGAAAACAAACAACCCCATCAACAAGTGGGTGAAGGATATGAACAGACACTTCTCAAAAGAAGACATTTATGCAGCCAAAAAACACATGAAAGAATGTTCATCATCACTGGCCATCAGAGAAATGCAAATCAAAACTACAATGAGATACCATCTCACACCAGTTAGGATAGTGATCATTAAAAAGTCAGGAAACAACAGGTGCTGGAGAGGATCTGGAGAAATAGAAACACTTTTACACTATTGGTGGACTGTAAACTAGTTCAACCGTTATGGAAGTCAGTGTGGTAATTCCTCAGGGATCTAGAACTAGACATCCCATTTGACTCAGCCATCCCATTACTGGGTATACCCAAAGGATCAAAAATCATGCTGCTATAAAGATACATGTACATGTATGTTTATTGTGGCACTATTCACAATAGCAAAGACTTGGAACCAAGCCAAATGTCTAACAATGATAGACTGGATTAAGAAAATGTGGCACATATACACCATGGAATGCTATGCAGCCATAAAAAATGATGAGTTCATGCCCTTTGTAGGGACATGGGTGAAGCTGGAAACCATCATTCTCAGCAAACTATCGCAATTACAAAAAACCAAACATTGCATATTCTTACTCCTAGGTGGGAATTGAACAATGAGAACACATGGACACAGGAAGGGCAACATCACACACTAGGGCCTGTTGTGGGGTGCGAGAATTGGGGAAGGATAGCATTAGAAGATATACCTAATGCTAAATGACAAGTTAATGAGTGTATCACACCAACATTACACATGTATACATACAACAAACCTGCATGTTTTGCACATGTACCCTAAAACTTAAAGTATAGTAAAAAAAAAAAAAAAAAAAAAAGCATATTATTGCAACCAGCACAACAGTCTGAAGTCCAGTTGAGATGATCAAGCTTGGTGGAGGGAGGGGTGTCCACCACTACTCGGACTTCAGTAGGTGGTTTTTCCCTCACAGTGTTAAGGAAGACACCAGAAAGGTCAGCCTGGGTGGAACTCACTACAGCACAGCAAAGTGGCTATGGCCAGAGTGCCTCTCTAGATTTCTCCTCACTGGGTGGGACATCTCTGGAAAAAATGCAGCAGCCCCAGTCAGGGGATTGTAGATAAAACTCCTATCTCCTTGGGACAGAGAACCTGGAGGAAGGTGTGTCTATGGGTGCAGCTTCAGCAAACTTAAAACGTTGATGTCAGCTGGCTTTGAAGAGAGCAGCAGATCTACCTACACAGCACTCAAGTTCTGCTGAGGGACAAACTGCCTCTTCAAATTGGTCCCTGATCCCAATGCCTCCTGACTGGGAGACACCTCACAGGGGGAGTCAACAGACACCTCGTACAGGACAGCTGTGGCTGGCATCTGATGGGTGCCTCTTCAGGGTGAAGAGTCCAGAGGAAGGAGCAGGCAACAATCTTCGCTGTTCTACAGCCTCTGCTGGTGATGCCCAGGCAAACAGGGTCTGGAGCGCACCTCCAGCAGACTTGCAGAAGAGGGACCTGACTGTTATAAAGAAAACTAACTATCAAAGCAATAAACAACATCAAGAAAGAGGACATCCACATGAAAAACACATCCAAAGATCATCAGCATCAAATATCAGAGGTGGCTAAATCCATGAAGATGAGGAAAAACCAGTGCAAAAGTGCTGAAAATTCCGCAAGAATTCCACAAGAATTCTCCTTCTCCAAATGATCACAACACTTCTTCAGCAATGGCACAAAACTGGATGGAGAATGAGCTTCATGCATTGACAGAAGCTGGCTTCAGATGTTGGATAATGACAAACTCTGCTGTACTAAAGGAGCATGTTCTAACCCAATGAAAGGAAGCTAAGAACCTTGATAAAAGGTTAAAGGAACTGCTAACTAAAATAGCCAGTTTAGAGAAGAACATAAATTACCTGATGAAGCTGAAAAACACAATGAGAACTTCATGAACCATACACAAGTATCAATAACTGAATCAATCAAGTGGAAGCAAGGATATCAGAGACTGAAGATCAACTTAATGAAACAAAGGGTGACGATAAAATTAGAGAGAAAACAAAGAAATATGAGACTATGTGAAAAGACCAAACCTACAATTGATTGGTGTACCTGAAAGTGACTGGGAGATTTCCCAAGTTGGAAAACACACTTCAGGATATTATCCAGGAGAACTTCCAAAACCTAGCAGGGACAACCCAACACTCAAATTCAGGAAATACAGAGAACACTCCTAAGATAATTCATGAGAAGAGCAACCCCAAGGCATGTTATTGTCAGATTCTCCAAGAATGAAATGAAGGAAAAAAATATTAAAGGCAGCTAGAGAGAAAGGTCAGGTTACCATAAAGAGAAGCCCATCAGAATAATAGTGAATTTCTCTGCAGAAACCCTACAAGCCAGAAAAGAGTAGGGGCCAATATTCAGCATTCTTAAAGAAAACAATTTTCAACCCAAAATTTCATATCCAGCCAAATTAAGCCTCATAAGTGAAGGATAAACAAAATCCTTGCTAGACAAGCAAATGCTGAGGGATTTTTTCATCACCAGGCCTACCTTACAAGAGCTCCTGAAGGAAGCACCAAATATGAAAAGGAAAAACCAGTACCAGCCACTGCAAAAGCACACCAAAATATAAACAGCAAAGACACTATGAAGAAACTGAAACAACTAATTTCTGAAATAATCAGTCTGCATCATGTTGACAGGATCAAATTCACACATAAAAATATTAACCTTAAATGTCAATGGGCTAAGTGCCCCAATTAAAAGACATACTGGCAAATTTTTTAAAAAGTCGAGATGAATTGGTGTCCTGTCATCAGGAGGCCCATCTCATCTGGAAAGATGCAGATAGGCTCAAAATAAAGGGATGTAGGAGTATTTACCAAGAAAATGGGAAGCCAAAAAAAAAAAAAAAAAATTAGAGGTTGGAATCCTCATCTCTGATAAAACAGACTTTAAAGTAAAAAGATCAAAAAAGACAAAGAAGGGCATTACATAACGGGGAAGAGATCAATCCACCAAGAAGAGCTAACTATTCTAAATATATATGCACCCAATACAGGAGCATCCAAATTCATAAAACAAGTTTTTAGAGACCTACCAAGAGACTTAGACTCCCGTATAATAATAGTGGAAGACTTTAACACTCCATTGTCAATGTTAGACAGATCAACGAGACAGAAAATTAACAAGGATATTCAGGACTTGCACTCAGTTCTGACCTAGTGGACCTCATAGACATTTACAGAACTCTCCACCCCAAATGTACAGAATATACATTCTTCTTAGTGCCACATCACACTTATTCTAAAATCAACCACATAATAGGAAGTAAAACATTCCTCGGCAAATGCAAAATAATGTAAATCATAACAAGTAGTCACTCAAACCACAGAAATGAAGCAGATAGAGACCAAAAATCCCTTAAAAGGATTGATGAATCCAAAAGCTGATTTTTTGAAAAGATTAACTAAATTGATAGATTGCTAGCTAGACTAATAAAAAAGAAAAGAGGGAAGAATCAAATAGACACACTAAAAAGTGTTGAAGGGAATATCACTACTGATCTCACAGAAATACAAACTACCATCAGATTATACTATAGACACCTCCATGCAAATAAACTAGAAAATCTACAAGAAATGGATGAATTTCTGTACACATACACCCTCCCAGAACTAAACAAGGAAGAAGTTGAATCCCTGAATAGACCCATAACAAGTTCTGAAATTGAGACAGTAATTCATAGCCTACCAACCAAATAAAGACCAGGTCCAGAAGAATTCACAGTCAAATTCTACCAGAAGTAAAGAGGAATAGCTACCTTTCCTTCTGAAACTATTCCAAGTGATAGAAAAAAAGGGAATATTCCCTAACTCATGTTATGAGACCAGCATCATCCTGTTGCCAAAATCTGGCAGAGATACAATAAAAAAAGAAAATTTCTGGCCAATGTCCCTGATGAACATTGACGCAAAATCTTCAATAAAACACTGGCAAACTGAATCCAGCAGCACATCAAAAAGTTTATCCACCACAATCAAGTGGGCTTCATCCCTGGGATGCAAGGCTGCTTCAACATCTACAAATCAAAAAACGTAATCAATCACATAAATTGAACCAATGACAAAAACCACACTACTATTTCAATAGGTGCAGAAAAGGCCTTTGATAAAATTCAACAGCTTCTCATGCTAAAAACACTCAATAAACTAGGAATTGAGGGAACATATCTCAATATAATGGGAGGTATTTATGACAAACTCATATCCAATAGCACACAGAATAGACAAAAGCTGGAAGCATTCCTTTTGAAAACAGGTACATATAAAACCATAAAAACACTAGAAGAAAACCTAGGCAATACCATTCAGGACATAGGCATGGGCAAGGACTTCATGTCTAAAACACCAAAAGCAATGGCAACACAAGCCAAAATTGACAAATGGGATCTAATTAAACTAAAGAGCTTCTGCACAGCACAAGAAACTACCATCAGAGTGAACAGGCAACCTACAGAATGGGAGAAAATTTTTGCAATCTACTCTTCCGACAAAGGGCTAATATCCAGAATCTACAATGAACTCAAATAAATTTACAAGAAAAAAAAAAAAAACCTATCAACAAGTGGGTGAAGGATATGAACAGACACTTCTCAAAAGAAGACATTTATGCAGCCAACAGACATGAAGAAATGCTCATCATCACTGGCCATCAGAGAAATTCGAATGAAAACTACAATGAGATACCATCTCACACTCTTTAGAATGGCGATCATTAGAAGTCAGGAAACATCAGGTGCTGGAGAGGATGTGGAGAAGTAGGAACACTTTTACATTGCTGGTAGGACTAGGTAAACTAGTTCAACCATTGTGGAAGACAGTGTGATGATTCCTCAGGGATCTAGAACTAGGAATACCATTTGACCCAGCCATCCCATTACTGGGTATATACCCAAAGGACTATAAATCATGCTGCTATAAAGGCACATGCACAAGTATGTTTATTGTGGCACTATTCAAAATAGTAAAGACTTGGAACCAACCCAAATGTCCAACAATGATAGACTGGATTAAGAAAATGTGGCACATATACACCATGGAATACTATGCAGCCATAAAAAAGGATGAATTCATGTCCATTGTAGGGACATGGATGAAGCTGGAAACCATCATTCTCAGCAAACTATCACAAGAACAAAAAACCAAACACCACATGTTCTCACTCATAAGTGGGAATTGAACAATGAGAACACTTGGACACAGGAAGGGGAACCTCACACACTGGGGCCTTTTGTGAGGTGGGGGAAGCGGGAGGGAAAGCATTAGGAGATATACCTAATGTAAATGACGAGTTAATGGGTGCAGCACACCAACATGGCACATGTATACATATGGAACAAACCTGCACACTGTGCACATGTACCCTAGAACTTAAAGTATAATAAATAAGTAAATAAATAAGTAAATAAATAAAATTGACAAATCAAGAATTAAAAAAAAAGAAAACAGGTACATCACAAGGATGCCCACTCTCAACACTCCTATTCAACATAGAATTGGAAGTTCTGGTCAGAACAATCAGGCAAGAGAAAGAAAGGTATTCAAATAGGAAGACAGGAAGTTAAATTGTCTTTGTTTGCAGACAACATGATTTTGTATTTAGAAAACCCCACCATCTCAGCCACCAAACTCTTTAGCTGATAAACAACTTCAGCAAAGTCTCAGGATACAAAATCAATGTGCAAAAATCACAAGCATTCCTATACACCAACAATAAACAAACAGAGAGTCAAATCATGAGTGAACTCCCATTTACAATTGCTACAAAGACAATAAAATACCTTAGAATACAACTTATGAAGGAGGTGAAGGACCTCTTCAAGTATGGCAAACCACTGCTTGAGGAAATAAGGGAGGACACAAAAAAGTGAAAAAAAAAAAATTCATGCTCACGGATAAGAAGAATCAATATCATGAAAATGGCCACAGTTCCCAAAGTATTCATAGATTTAATGCTATCCCCATCAAACTACTACTGACTTTCTTCACTGAATTAGAAAAAACTACTTTAAATTTCATATGGAACCAAAAAAGACCCCATATAGCCAAGACAATCCTAAGCAAAAAGGACAAAGCTGGAGGTATCATGCTACCTGACTTCAAACTATATTACAAGGCTACAGTAACTGAAACAGCACAGTACTGGTACCAAAACAGATATATAGACCAATGGAGCAGAACAGAGGCCTCAGAAACAACACCACACAACTATACCCATCTGATCTTCAATAAACCTTTGACAAAAACAAGAAATGGGGAAAGAATTCTCTATTTAATAAATGGTGCTGATAAAACTGGCTAGCCATATGCAGAAAACACAAACTAGACCCCTCCCTTGCACTTTATTAAAAAATTAACTCAAGAGACTTAAACATAAAATGTAAAACCATAAAAACTCTAGAAGAAAACCTAGACAATACCATTCAGCAAATAGGCGTGGGCAAAGACTTCATGACTGAAACACCAAAAGCAATGACAACAAAGGCCAAATTGACCAATAGGATCTTATTAAACTAAAGAGCTTCTGCACAGCAAAAGAAACTATTATCAGAGTTAAAGGCAGCCTCTAGAATTTGAGAAATTTTTTTGCAATCTACTTATCTAACAAAAGTGTAATTTCTAGAATCTACAAGGAACTTAAACAAATTTACAAGAAAAAGTCAAAAAACCCCATAAAAAATGGATGAAAGATATGAACAAACACTTCTCCATAGAAGACATTTATGTGGCCAACAAACATATGAAAAAAAGCTCATCATCACTGGTTATTACAGGAATGCAAATCAAAACCACAATGAGATACCATCTCTCACCAGTTAGAATGGTGATCATTAAAAAGTCAGGAAACAACAGATGCTGGAGAGGATTTGGAGAAATAGGAACACTTCTACACTGTTGGTGAGAGTGGAAATTATTTCAGCCATTGTGGAAGACAGTGTGGCAATTCCTCAAGGATATAGAACCAGAAATACGATTTGACCCAGCAATCTCTTCACTGATTATATACCCAAATGACTATAAATCATTCTACTATAAAGACTTATGCATATGTATGTTTATTGCAGCACTATTCACAATAGCAAAGACTTGGAACCAACCCAAATATCCAACAATGATAGACTGGTTAAAAAAATATGACACATGTACACCATGGACTACTATGCAGCCATAAAATAGAATAAGTTAATGACTTTTGTAGGGACATGGATGAAGCTGGAAACCATTATTCTCAGCAAACTATCACAAGAACAGAAAACCAAACACCACATGTTCTCACTCATAAGCAGGAGTTGAACAATGAGAACACAAGGACACAGGGAGAGGAACATCACACACTGGGGCCTGTCAGGGGTTGGGGGGCAAGGGGAGGGAGAGCATTAGGACAAATATCTAATGCATATGGGGCTTAAAACCTAGATGACAGGTTGATAGTTGCAGCAAACCACCATGGCACATGCATCCCTATGTAACAAACCTGCAGATTCTGTACATGTATCCTAGAATTTAAAGTATAATGAATAAAAAAATAAATAATTCACTTTCATAACAAAACAGCAAAAGTTACTCTAGTGTCTGAAGTGTGTTGTGATTAAATGCAATTTTTTACATAACACATTTTAATTATGCCAATAAGAGAGGATTACCCAATTAGAAAATGTCATCAGCAAGACCATATTAACACCAATATGATGAATCTTTCCTCCTGTTTTAATTGTAGTGTGTAAGAATAAATGCAAATTTAAGTAGCACTCTACTTAAGTACTCTGATTACAAAGTAATCAGAGAACTGAGTTACATGCTGAAAATAACTCTGTTCCTCTACCAAGATAAAAGAAAATCTAGGGCAATGTATCACATTGCTATGACAATGTGTTTCTTCCGATTGTATATGTTTTCATAAAGGTAAATAATAAAGGATGTACATTTGGTAAAGACAGAAACCATATTAGTGTCTTCTGCGTGTCATACCACCTCAAAACTTAGCAGCATAATGCTATACCCATATATTTAAGTGCTGATCTTTTGGTCTGACATTTTGGCTCAGATGAGTGTTTTTTCTTAGATGATTTTGGCTGAGCTTGCTTCAACATCTGCCATTGGTTGCTGAACAACTGAGGTACCTGGTTTATGGTGACCTTGTCTGAGAAGGCAGGAACACCTGGGGACTCTCTGCATGTGGTTTTCTTATTCACCAGCCTGTCCTCAAGGCTATAATTCTAGTGGTTCCAAGATCAGCAGGAGAGGACAAAACCAATGTGCAGAGACCTTGCAAGTCTATGCTTGTGTCTACTTGCTCTACAGCCCAAAGAAGGCACCTGGCTAAGCCCAGAGGCAAGGGTAGATATAAAGACAATGCTTAAAGGAAATAGCCACAACAGGACATTGCAAAATAAAATAAATACAATGAAATAAAATAAAATAAACACATATAAAAGGGAGGGAAATTTCTGTGGCCAGTTTTACAATCTACTTTATAAAGGTGAAAGTCTTATCAAAAGGAGATGAAGTTGACATAGCAAATAATGACTTCCAAAAACTCTCTTCTCTATGCAATCAGTAATAAAGTGATAGAGAAAGTTGCCAGAAATAACTTTTACAGAACTCTAGAAATTAGCCAAAGTCTTCTTGCAATCCCTGTGGAAATTTATTCAAGGAAAGCAGTGGGATCTCAGTAAGAAGTGTGCCAGTTATCTTTTGAGCTTACCCCAGTGCTAGCCTGCATTCTCTGCTGAATGGTGGCTACAAAAACTACAGGTCACAGGTTGTCTACCAGGCAGCAGAGGGAGCAGCATGTGGCTGGAGCTCTAGGAAATCTTCATTCCTAATGTTGGTGTATTTATCTGTGTTTGACCTGACATGGAGTTGCCTAGTACGAAGAAATATTTTCTCAGAGGGAATGAAGCCCTGATACTTACAGTATATGGATGAACATGGAAAACAATACTTAGTAAAAGAAGCTTGATATGAGGAAACACAACATCTAGGATCCATTTATATGAAATGTCCAGAAGAGGAAAACCCATGGAAACAGAAAGGAGAGAGAGCTGTTGCCAGGGGCTGAAGGGAGGAAGGACAAGGAGCTACCTCTCATGGGTAAAGGATTCCTTCTCCAGGGATGAAAATATTATGAAATTAGGTGTTGGTGCTGGTTGCACAATTTTGTGATAGAAAATCACTGAATTGTCCAGGTTAAGATGATAAATATTATGGGATGGGAATTCTATCTCATTGTTTAAAAAATGAAATCCACTATTTCAATAAATTTTTGAAAAAATATAAAGAAGCCTGGGCATGGTGGTTCATACCTGTAATCCTAACACTTGGGAGACTGAGGCAGGCAGAATGCTTGAGCCTAGAATTTCCAGACCAGCCTAGGCAATAAGGAGAATCCTTGTTTCGATTAAAAAAAAAAATAGAAAAATTAGGCTGGGCACGTGGGTCTTACCTGTAATCCAAGCATTTTGGGAGGCCGAGTTGAGTGGATCATGTGAGGTCAGGAGTTCAAGATCAGCCTGGTTAACATGGCATAAAAATACAAAAATGTGGCAGGTGCTCCTAATTCCAGATACTCAGGAGGTGGAGGTTGCAGTGAGCCAAGATGGTGCCACTGTACTCCAGCCTGGATGACAGAGCAAGACTTCATCTCAAAAAAAAAAAAGAAAAAAAAAGGAAAAGAAAAATTTGGCAGGTGTGATGACATGCACCTATAGTTCCAGCTACTCAGGAGGCTGAAGAAGGAGGATCACTTGATCCTGGAAGTTTGACCCTGCAGGAAGCTGAGATTGTGCCACTGCACTCCAGCCTGGGCAACAAAGTGAGACCCTGTCTCTAAAAAAAAAAAAAATTAATTTTAGAAAGTAAATTTATTTTGCTGTCAGTTATTCAAAATGGACTCTCTAGAGTGACATTATTGCAAAATTGTTCAACTTCCATGCTATCTTTAGGTTGGATTCCTGGGGTATTGACAGCACTTTCTTTAGTTTGCCTTGTTGGATGAGTTCCCATGTCTATATTCCAGCTACTCTTCCTGCTTTGAATGCTCCATTCTCTATCTGCCTAGTCACATGTCCAAAATTATGCACCACAATTTATCTTAGAGGTCTCAACTCCATCATTTCCTCTCTATAAAACTTGTTTCCTCTTGGAACTCATTACTGCTGCTGTTCTATCTTTTGTAACAGATGATTTCAACTAGATTTGTTTTAGACTGCCAACTCACTTAGAAAGGGACCAATTTCTATTCATTTTTGTATCCTAAGTGCATAGCATAGTGCCTGGCACCTTAGCAGGAATCTTTAATCTTCTCTGGGTACAGTGAAGGTTTTGTCCCCATGACCTCTGCAGCATTCAGTTCAGACCAGCACTCACTTCATTTTTCCTTCTCTGCCCAGGTTGTAAAAGATAGTTTAAAATGTAGTTGTCTACATTGGAAACCTTATTTCCACACAAAAACCTCACCATGGACATTTATAGCAATCTTATTCACAATTATTAATGCTTGGAAGGAACAAAGATGTCCTTCGGTGGATGAATGGATAAACAAACTAGTACATCCAGACAAATGAGTATTATTCAGCGCCAAAAAGAAATAAACCATCAGGCTATGAGAAGGCATGGAGGAAACATAAATGCATATCGACAAGTGAAGAAAGCCTATCTGAAAATGCTCATACTGTAGCATTAAAGTACAGGACATTCTGGAAAATGGAAAACTATGAGAACAGTAAAAAACATCAGTGGGTGCCAGGGGGAAGAAGGAGGGATGAATAGGTGGAGCACAGAAAATTTTTAGGGTGAAACACAATAAACCTACCCTGTGTGACATTATATAATGGTGGGTCCATGCCATTATACCTTTGTCCAAACCCATAGAATGCACAACACCCAGAGTGAACCCTAATGTAGATGGTGGGGATGATGATGTGTCAATGTAGGTTCATCAGTTGTAACAAATGTACTGCTCTTGTACATGAAGTTGATAATGGAGGAGACTTTCCATGAGTTGGGGAAGGGATATAGAGGTAATGTCTATACTTTTCACACAGTTTCACTATGAATGTGAAATTGATCTAAAATACACACATAAAAATAAGGTTTTAACTCATAATACACATACACACCAAGAAGCGACACTTGAGCTGTAAGCTGGTCACCTAGGTGGACTCATTCAGTTTTTCCTGGGTTCTATGATATAGAGTATATTCTATCCAGAATGTGCTTTTTGTATCTGACTTGACCCTAAACCCCAATAGAGAGCCACCTCAAGTCCAGTGGGCCTATTTCACTTTGCTCATGTGAGCAATACTCTACTATGGAGCCCACCATTTAAGCAATATGAGCGATGCTCCCAGGACTTGTGTACTATAGCCATCCCCTTATCCAAACAATTCCTTTGCTTGGAATTTCTTCCCAAGTCTATCCTATCCAGCTGATATGGATTGACTGTGTCCCCACTCAAATCTCATCTTGAATTGTAACTCCCATGAGTCCCACATGCTCTAGGAGGAAACTGGTAGGAGGTAATTGAATCATGGCGACAGATCTTTCCTATGCTGTTCCCATGATAGTGAATAAGTCTCATGAGATCTGATGGTTTTAAAAATGGGAGTTTCCTTCTACAAACTCTCTCTTTATGCCTGCCACCATCCATGTAAGATGTGACTTTCTTTTCCTTGCCTTTCATCTTCCTCCATGGTTGTGAAGTCTCCCCAGCCACATGGAACTGCAAGTCCAATAAACCTCTTTCACTTGTAAATTGCCCAGTCTTGGGTATGTCTTTATCAACAACATGAAAACAAGCTAATACAATAAATTGGTGCCAGTAAGGTAGGTGCTGCTGAAAAGATATCCAAAAATGTGAAAGTGACTTTGGAACTGGGC
The DNA here is from genome assembly GCF_028885655.2 of Pongo abelii. NCBI lineage: Eukaryota > Metazoa > Chordata > Mammalia > Primates > Hominidae > Pongo > Pongo abelii. The sequence continues at coordinate 5,820,985 of NC_072009.2, read as the reverse complement.
TACAGGCAGAGATTGGAACAGTTTGGAAGGCTCAAAAGAAGACAGAAAAATGTGGGAGAGTGTAGAACTCCCTAAAGAGTTGTTGAATGGCTTTGACCAAAATGCTGATAATGACATGGACAATGAAATTCAGGCTGAGGTGGTCCCAGATGCAGATGATGAACTTGTTGTGAACTGGAGCAAAGTTGACCCTTGTGATGTTTTAGTGAAAGACTGGCAGCATTTTTTCCCTGCCCCAGAGATTTGAGGAACTTAGAACTTGAGAGAGATGATTTAGGATATCTGGCAGGAGAAATTTCTAAGCAGCAAAGCATTCAAGAGCTGACTTGGGTGCTGTTAAAGGCATTCAGTTTTATAAGGGAAGCAGAGCATAAAAGCTCCTAAAATTTGCAGCCTGACAATATAATAGAAAAGAAAATCTCATTTTCTGAGGAGAAATTCAAGCCAGCTACAGAAATTTTCATAGCTAGAGAGGACTTGAATGTTCATCCTCAAGAAAATGGGAAAAGTATCTCCAGGGCATGTCAGAGGTCTTCATGGCAGCCACTCCCATCACAGGCCCAAAGGCCTAGGAGAAGTAGTGGATCTGTGGGCTGAGCCCAGGGCCCTTATGCTGTGTGTAGCCTTGGGACTTAGAGCTCTGTTTCCCAGCTGCTCCAGTCATGCCTGAAAGGGGACAACAGAGTTCCAGCCATAGCTTCAGAGGGTGGAAGCCCCAAGCCTTAGCAGATTCCACATGGTATTGAGCTTTTGAGTGCACAGAAGTCAAGAACTGAGGTTTGAGAATCTCTGCCTAGATTTCAGAAGATGTATGGAAACACCAGGATGGTCAGGCAGAAGTTTTCTGTAGGACTGGGACCCTCATGGAGAATATCTGCTAGGAGAGTGCAGAAGGCAAAAGTGAGGTCAGAGCCTTCACACAGAGTCCCTCCTGGGGCACTGACTACTGGAGCTGTGAGAAGAGGGCCACTGTCCTCCAGCCCCAGAGTTGTAGATCTACTGACAGCTTGCACCGTGTTCCTGGAAAAGCCACAGACACTCAGTGCTAGTCTGTGAAAGCAGCCAGGAGAGTGGCTGTACTCTGTAAGCCACAGGGGCAGAGCTTCTCAAGACTATGGGAACCTACCTCTTGCATCAGCAGGACCTGGATGTGAGACATGGAGTCAAGGAAGATCATTTTGGAGCTTTAAGATTTGCCCTGCTGGATTTCAGACTTGTGTGGGGCCTATAGCTTCTTTGTTTTACCAATTTCTCCCATTTGGAATGGCTGTGTTTACCCAATACCTGTATCACCATTGCATCTAGGAAGTAACTTGTGTTTGATTTTACAGACTCATAGGGGGAATGGACTGGCCTTGTCTCAGATGAGACTTTGGACTGTGGACTTTTGAGTTAATATTGAAATGAGTGAGAGTTTAGGGGACTGTTGGGAGGGCATGACTGGTTTTGAAATGTGAGGACATGAGATTTGGAAGTGTCAGGGAGGGAATAATATGCCTTGGCTCTCTCCCCACTCAAAACTCATCTTGAGTTGCAATTCTCACAGCTCCTATGTGTCATGAAAGGAACCTGGTGGGAGGTAATTGAATCATGGAGTCAGGTCCTTCTCATACTATTCTCTTGATAATGAATAAATCTCATGATATTTGTTGGTTTTAAAAATGGGAGTTTCCATGCAAAATCTCTCTCTCTTTGCCTGCTGACAAACATATAAGATGTGACTTGCTCCTCCTTGCCTTCTGCCATGATTGTGAGGCCTCCTCAGTTATGTGGAAGTGGAAGTCCATAAACCTCTTTTTTTCCCCAGTCTTGGATATGTATTTATCAGCAGCATGAAAACAGACTAATATACCAGCTCATCCCATCTCTAACTGACAGTCTCAGGTGTAGAGATTTCTGGTCACTTTCCTTTGGGGGCTTCTACTCAACCAGGCTCTGAATAATTAACCTCATTCTTAAACTTTCAACACAAACTTTACTTATCTCCGCCAGTTTGGCTTAATAGTTTAAACTCATCTGAGAACTTTCCCCACTGCTCATAGTTTTACTTGTCCCTTTGAATGGAAATTAATCCCCTGTATTCATTCTTACTAGCTCCAGTAACTCTGTTTGCCCCCATTTCTACATGGGTATTTATCAGAAACTCCTTATGTCTTTTAACTAAGATGCAATGACTTCTGCAAAACAATCTAGATAACATTATTCAAAAATTGAGTTGCCAACATGATCTTTCAAAGAAGCATTCATTTTGAACTTTCTCTTTTCTGAGGTACAGATCACTCCAGACACCATTACTGAGCTCAGCTACCATTCTGAATTACCTGAATAAAAATGACTACGTTTTAAGAAGTTATTCCATAAGAATCACCATGGTCTAAATGTATCTATCCAATATATTTGTATAATTATTCATTGACCTAAAAATGTCACTTTATAAGTGACTATTTTTATGCCATGAACATTTGTATCCACTTCTCTTTTTAGAGGTCAATGTCTTATCTTTCTTTAGGCTATCCTGAAATAAACAAAATAGCTCATGGAATTTCCTATGTTAGCAGATTGCAAGCTTTCCACATGTTCTAGGCCCCAAGTGATACATTGGTATATTTGGAAAGGTATATTTCTAGTAACAAAAAAAAAAAAAATGAAAATGCAGACATACCTAGTTCTGGGAATAAAAATACTGGAGCCACAAGGGAAACTGTGATTTTTTTTTTTTTTTTTTTTTTGGAGATAGTACAGGCTTAGAATAACTTTAACACATATTGGAAGATAATCATAGGAACAGAGTCTTGGCCTAATTAAAATTATGTATCCTAAAAGATATATAACATAGGTTTCAATTATTGAAGACATCAGATACTTGGTGGTTTGTCAATGATAAATAAACTTTAGCTATATAATTAAATCCTTAAAAAGGACAAAATAATTTATGTGTGTTTGCTCTTATTCCTCATTCAAGTTGATTATTTCCTTGTTATCTGAACTGCTTGACATTTTGCAAACAATTTTCCCAAAGTCTGATGTCTGAAGAAGGTATAGATTTTCCAAGGTGAAGTATAGCATAAATCTGAGCTAATTTATTGGTGCTGGTATCAGGAATTAAATAACTAGTTGTTACTGACTTACTAGACTGCTAGACATGCCACAGAGGATCTCAAATCTATATAATTCTTAAATGAAAGAATGATCATTCTGGTTACTCAAAATACAGTCAAATTTCTTAGTCATGTTATTTACATATGTAAGCATTTACACAAATTAGTATTTAGTTTTAAAATTATTTTTGAATCTACGGAGTTTGATGGATCTGTTTCAGAACCAAACTTTACTTTCATGGGTTTATTTTTATTCTATTGTCATTTCCTCATTTGAACACAGTTTATTGGTGGCCTTTTTAGTCTTCACCTCTTTAATGCTAGTTCTTTCTTCTGTTCAATCCCATGAGCAAGAGGACCACCAGCATCGGCCTTCAGAGGAGCCTATGGACTCTGGCTGAGATCCCACAGGCTTTGGCTTGGAAATGACCATGTATCAGTCAGCTATTTCCATAATAATGCTACATAACAAGCTAGCCTTTAATACAGTGCATACAAACACACATTTATTCTCATGCTCATTTTTCTGGGGGTTATCTGTTGTGGTTTTACTCCATCTGTTATATTTAGGGCCAAACCTGGAGGCAGAGGACAGAGCAGCCAGAGGGAAACAAACTGCTTTACAGAAGTAACACAAGCTGTCTTTCAGATTTAAGCCTGTAAGTGTCATTTCTGTCTGCATTTGTTTTGTCAGACCATGCAGCAGTGAAGTATACTCTCAAGGAGCTTGAGGGAGATTATACTAATTTTTTATTGCTGTGTGATAAATTACCACAAACTTAGCAGTCTAAAACCATACAATTCATTATCTGAACTCCATAGGCCAGAAATGCAAGAGAGCTTAGCTGGTATCTCAGCTCCAGGTCTTACCAGAATGAAATTTATGAATCTTCTGTGACTTCTGATCTCACCTGGAGCTGGAGGTTCTCTGCCAAGATCAATAATTATTCACAGAATTATTTTTCTTTTCACACTACTCACATGGGTTCTTCCATCCTTTTTTTTTTACTTAAGAAAGGATCTCACTCTGTCACCCAGACTGGAGTGCAGTGGTATGATCATGGCACACTGCAGCCTCGGCCTCCATGTGCTCAGGTCATCCTCCCATTTCAACCTCCCAAGTAGCTGGGACTACAGGTGTTCACCACCATGCCAGGCTAATGTATTTTTTTTCACATTTTTTGTAGACATTTTTTTTTCCATCTTGCCCAGGCTGATCTTAGACTCCTGGGATCAAACAATCCTCAGCCCCTCAAAGTAGCCACCACAACAGACCAGTTTCTTCCATCTTTAAAACAGCAATGGCAGGTCAAGTACTTCCCACACTTCAAATCTCTCTGATGTTATCCTCTTTCTTTTTTTACTTCTAAGAGCTCATGTTATTACACTGAATCCATCAGATAATTCAGAATAATCTCCACTTGAGTAGGAATCTTCTTAAGTGAGCTTGAATAATCTTATCCAGTGAGAAGATAAATTCAACTCATTCAGCTGAAGTTATTCCACTTATTATAACTGGGAAGATACATTCAACTGATTACTAATTTTAATTACATCTGCAGAGTCCCTTTTACTAGGTAACCTACTTGTATCCACAGGAGCCTCACCAGGAAGTGAAAAAAAGTCATGATGGTGAAAATTCTGCCTACCCCAGAAACAGAAGCAAATATTTGCGGAACAATCTCCTAGCCCTACTTTGACCTGAAACATCACCATGACCCCATCAGTGTCCTTTTTCCATGCTAGCAACTTTGGGAAATGAGGCTATTTCAACTTTTTAAAATATCTTATTGGAAACATAGTGAGACCCTGTCTCTACAAAAATATTCAAAAGTTAGCCAGGTGTGGAGGCACATGCCTATATTTCTAGCTACTCAGGAGGCTCAGGTGGGAGGATCACTTAAGCGTAGGAGTTTGAGGCTTCAATTACCTATGATCACACAAATGCACTGTATCTTGGGTGACAGAGAGAGACTCTGTCTCTAGAAAATAAAATAAAACATACAAAATAAAATATTTCATTGTCTAGAATATAGTCACATGACCAAGCCATAGCAAAGGCTGGGAAATGTAGTCTTTAGCAGACTAGCTACATGCTCAGATAAAAAAAAAATTATAATTGTGAAAGAAATGCAGAATAGATCTTGGCTTAACACTGCAAGTAGTAAAGGCTGCTGGTGTTAATCTACTATCTGCTGTAATAACTTATTTACATTCTAGTATGTCACCAGCCTTGTTTGCATTAGATCATTTTATCCTTATACTATATCTATGAGGGAGTGACAGTTTTCTCAATTAACAACTGAGAAAAACCTGTGACATTTGAGGGGTGGGTAAAGTAGGGAAGAAATTCCAGGCAGAAGACGGAAGAGGAGACAAGGAAGACAGGGTGAAATATTATTCTACATTTCAGCAATTGCAGTTCCTTTAATGTTCTTGTGCCTATGTCTGTGCATGTGTCTGAATTTGTATGTGTTTATGTATCGGTGTATGTGAGTACGCTTTTGAATATATTAATTATGAGGGCTGAAAATAAGAGTTATGGTTCAAGAGGATAGCAATGTAAGGTTTTAAGAAGTGGCTACAATGTTTCTCAGAATTTAAACTTTGGAGCTGTTTCTTTGTTGCATCTTTGGTGCCTACAGAACCTATATGAAACAACTGGGTGAAAGGTGGTATACATAAAAGTGATGGTAGCTCACCCCTGTAATCACAGCACTTTTGGCAGTCAAGGTGGGAGGATTGCTTGAGCCCAGGAGTCTGAGATCAGCAACCCAGTAGGACCTTGTCTCTACAAGAAACAAAACAAATTATACAGCTGGGCATGATGGTGCATGTCTGTAATTCCAACTACTTGGGAGTCTAAGAAGGAATAATCAGTTGAGCCTATGAACTTGAGGCTTCAGTGAGTCATCATGATGTGACTGCACTCCAGCTTGGGCAAAAAAGTGAAACCCTGTCTCAAAAAATTATGGTTAATTAAAACAAGTCACTGAATATATCACTGCCTAGACAAGGAATACCCAAAACTATCTTATCTGAAAGGAAAAAAATACTTTCTTTTGTATGATGTTACCTAAAACTGCAGAAATGCTTCCTTATGTTTCTGCAATTTATGCTCCTGTAATTCAAAGAGGAAAAGTAATGAATATGCATGGACTTTTCCTTCCAGAATTGAAAGGATCCTTTTTGCAAAGGGCTCATGTTTCTTCCGGGATAAATAAGGATGATAGAATCCTTCTGCAGAAGGGCTTAGCCCTGTTTCTCCCCTCTTCTTGCCTCCTTCATTTGCATGGAATGTCTTTGGAAGAGCCTCCAGCATCATGTCACAAGGCAAATGTAAGTCGTATTAGGACTATAAATGAATTGGAGGAGTAGCAGATGTAATAAACTGGTTGCTGTCTTGAGATATGACATCTGTACCAACCAATATGTCTTATTCCTCCTTATTTACTCTGAGGCACTGCATAAAATGCTCCACCATCAAATAAATGATGGCAGAGCAGAAAGTAGAGGTACTATAAATGTCATGCTTGGCAGCTTGCACTAGATGTATTTCAATGTGATGAGTCAACCTAGAACTCTTTTCTAGAATGACCCCTGTTGAAGCCCCTAGTTAGAAGCTGTGCTCGCTTCTGAATGAGGTGATGAGAAACTTGGAATAGGATTAGATAATGGATATATGTGCAGGCTGCTAAGATGTATATGGCCTGTGGGGTTTGCTGTGAATATAGGAGCTGGGCTAGTCAAATTTCTTGCCAGCAATTTTAAATTGGTAATTTCAGAAACAGAGTCACATATCTGGGAGAATGCAAAGCAAAACATTGTGATTCTGCAAAGATATGGCTTCATTTTTAGTGCCTTGGGTGCTGGGTTCTTCCTGGTTTCCTTTCTCTGGATTTCCTGAAGTTTCCATGGACTGTTATAATAACATGCTCTACTTGCCCAATGTGGGTTTTCTCAAGAGGATATCTGATTTTACAAGAAAAACAAAAACAAAAAAACAACATTCACTCTTTACAAAAAAATTAGTTAATATGCACTGACTGTCTGCTAGGGACCAGGCAGTATTCTGAAAGCTTTATGGATATTGACTGTTATTTCTCAAAGGGCATTATAAGGTATTTTAGCTACAGTTTAAAATGTAGAAATTTGTGCCAAAAAAGGCATATTCTTCAGTAAGACTCAGACATCACAACCTTAGCCTGTATATTATGCCACCAATCAGAGAGGTTCATGGGAAAGGGTTAAGTTATATATTATAGTGAAGGAAATGTGAATTCTACACCTGGTGTATTTTATGTATTAGTTGATTTATTTATAATATAAAGATCTCCACTTTCCTGGAACACCTACTGGATTGACTACATTAAAATATAAGTGGATCCCAATCCAAGGATTTCAGTTAATTCAACTGATGACTGCTATTGGACATTCCTGAAGAGAGGGTGGATCTAGAGGAAGAAAAAAAGAGAAAGCTGTGAGTATGAGGGAACGATGATGATGACAACAGTTGCAACAATAATGTAAGGAACAGTATTAAGTGACCAAGGCAAATTGCCCAATAGACTATAACTGGACCAGGAGTGGGTTTGAATGAGTTGAATGTAAGAAGAAGAGTAGAAGGTGAGGGCAGAACTCACCCCTGTGAGTGACAGGGGCCAAAGCCTCACTCACATTCTTACCCTCATAGTTCTCCAAGTCTTCCTTCCCTGGCAAGATCTCCCCCACTCTCTGGTCTCACACTGAGGCAGAGAACATAGTCCTCAAAGCTTCACAAACCTACATTTAAAACTCCATGTCTGGGCTGGATGCAGTGGTACACACCTGTAATCTACCATTTTGGAAGATCAAGGAGAAAGCATCACTTGAAGCCAGGAGTTCAAGCCTGCAGTGACTTGGATTGCACCACTGCACTACAGCCTGGGTGACAAAGCAAGACCCTGTTTCTAAAAATATATATGAAAAAAATTAAAAATTCCATGGCTGTCAGTTTTGTGATTTTGTTCTCAGTTTCTCTTTTGTAATTTGGATGTATGGACATTGGTTACCTTGGAGGGTCACACTGTAACATAATGAATACACACACATATATAAAAGTGTTTGCAGTATCTATAATGTATGCCTAACACTCATTTTTCAACAGTCATTGGTAATCCACCTATACAGGTGTCACGGAATACTTGGAGTGTTGTTTCACTAGCCAGAAACATCTGGGGCTGACAGGACCGTCTGCTTGGGTATTGCTTGCATACACTGGGCTTATTCCACCAACTTAGCCATGCAGGCTGCACTTGGCTCATGCTACCAGCCCAGTTCCCACACTTGCCAAGTGTGAGCCAGGCGCAGAGAGGTGAAAGGCATGTGGGTGAAAGAGTGCAGGGTCCAGCTATTGCACACAGCCAGGCATGCTCACTGTTGCAGAGGGGCAGGCAGCTTAAGGCATTGACACAGGTGCCAGCTTTTTGAGAAGTTGTGGCTGAACCAGACATACAGCACAAAGCTTCCACTGTGGGCACCCACATCTGGACGAGGGGAACACAGTGGCACCTGGAAGCTTAGAGACACCAGGAAGTGCAGAACCCCAAAGAGGCTGTTAGAGCTCTGGCTCAGGGAGCCTCTAGGTTGGTCTCCAAAGAAGAATGCAGCTCTTCTTTCCTTCTCATCAGCTGCAACATGTTGAGTGGGGGCACCTGTTTCAGTCCTGTTTGTCTTACAGCTCTTTCAGTCCTGCCGTTTAGTGAGTCCTGCATTCTTGTCCTGCGTCCAGAAAGAATAAGGTATGTGGACCTGCAAGGCAGAGAAGAGCTTCGCTGCGTGGCAGAACAGTTCTCAGAAACCCAGAGTGGGAAGCTTCTTTCCACAGGCAGGTTGTCCCAATGTCTGTGCCACTCTCAGCAGAGAAGAGACTTGCAGTGGGTAGGTCCCCTTTGGAAGCAGGTCATCCTAATGTCTGTGCAGCCCTCAGTGGAGAAGAGACCTGGAGTGGGTAGCTTCTATTCACAGACAGGTCATCCTGACTTCTGTGCAGCTCTCAGTGGAGAGGAGACCCAGAGTGGGTAGCTCCTATCTGCAACAGGTTCTTCCTTTGTCTGCCTGAATCTGGCTGAGTCTGGGGTCTTTGTGGGCTTCAGAGGGGAGGAAATGTTTGCTGATTGGTCCATGGGCTGCCATGGCCAGGCCCGAAAAAAGCACCTTCAGTTCTCACTCTGGTCTGGTTGGCCCAGGGCCCAGGCCTCAGGCACTCCTTGGCTTGAAGGTGGAGCTTCAAAGGGGACCTGCCCCTTTCCAACTAGGAGCCTGTCTGCCTTCTGCTGCCATTGACTTGTCATCCATGGTGTCCACAGCAACCAGACTGTTCATGCCTACAGGCATCTGCAGGCCCACACCAAGAACCCTGAGCCCCTCCTTGGCCTTCTCCTCTGCTCCTCAGTGCTTAAAGCCCAGAGGGGGCTAAGGAGCAGAAGGCTGGTATATCAGTGCTATTCCAAGCGTGTACACACCCAGCTGGGTCACGATAGTGTCTGAGCTTGGCCTCAACCTTGCTGCCAAATCAGAGTGGATGCTGGGAGTGGGGAGAGGCCAGGCAGTTGGAACAGGCACTTTTGAGCCTGTGCAGGGAGGAGGGCTTCCCAGTTGATATGGTTTGTCTATGTCATCACCCAAATCTCATCTTGAATAGTAACTCTCACAATTCCCATGTGTCATGGGAAGAATCCAGTGGGAAGTGATTGAATTATGGAGGCAGGTCTTTCCTGCACTGTTCTTCCAATAGTGAATAAGTCTTACATGATCTGATGGTTTTCAAAATGGGAGTTTTTCTGCACAAGCTCTCTTTTGCCTGCCACCATCCATGTAAGACGTGACTTGCTCCTCCTTGTTTTCTGCCCTAATTGTGAGGCCTCTGCAGCCCAATGGAACTAAAAGTCCATTAAATGCTTTTTCCTGTATAAATTACCTAGTCTTAGTTGTGTCTTTATCAGTGGCATGAAAACAGACTATTCCATCGGCCCCTGAGAGCACAAGAATGCCCAGTTCTTCAGCCATGTCTGGGTGGCAGCATCTGTGCCCATGAGGGTGGGGCTCCACTCTTCCAACTTAGAAGGCAGTGGGGCTCTCAAGTGTTTCTAGCTCCCATCTTCTCAATGGGGTGCACAGCCCTAGCCATGCTTCCCCCACTGTAGCTGGCATCATGGCAGTGGCCACTCCAGACAGGTCACTGTTGCCATCGCAAGTACCCTTTGCCCATGCTCAGATGTTCTTTTCATCCATATAATGTGTGTTTCATTCTATTCTACACAACAGCTGTTCATACTGTGTTCACTGTTTTTGTAGTCCTTTTTGCTGTCTCTCTCTCTGGTTTTCTACCAGACTTAGAACATGGAATTCCCTTAGCTAACTCATTTTCAGGTTTTCTGTCACCTCAAATATTCTCCATGTCATTGTTTTATTTCATTTCTTTGTTATTTTGTTTGTTTGTTTTTGAGACAGGGTCTCTGTCACCCAAGCTGGAATGCAATAGTGCAATCATAGCTTACTGCAACACTGACCTCCCAGGCTCAAGTGATCCTCCTACTTCAGTATCCCTAGTAGCTGGGACTGCAGGTGTGCATGACCACACCCAGATAACTTTTCTGATTTTCAATAGAGAAAAGATCTCGCTATGTTTCCCAGAGTGGTCTTGAAATCCTGAGCTCAGAAATTTACCCACCTTGGCCTCCTAGAGTGTAAGGATTAAAGATATGAGACACTGCCACTGGCCATTTATTTCTATCTCAGCAGACTTCTTTGAAAGTCTTACCTGTTGTTCTGGGCTCTCAAACTCTTGAACTCATCCACCTTCCTCTCTCTATGAACTTTTTCCATCGAAATTTTCTTTTGCAACATGAACCTCTTTCTCTCCACTCTCCTCTCCCACTCTGTGTCCCTCTTCTCAGGAAGATTTCCTTCAAACCTCTTTCTGTGATACACTAATGCTTCATTACATTCTTAGTTGCACTCAAGCTTTTGCCACATCTTAACACATTAGTGCATGCCATTGATTTGACTTCTACCTTTCCAGTTTGCCCTTCAACCATTGAACATGCCCTCTCAAACAGTTTTCCATTTGGAGCTCTTCTTTCCAAATTCTCTAGTAGTCTTCTAGTTGCCTACTTAACTAATCTCTATTCATGTTCCTTCTAGTGGAATACTCAGTGCTATTTGACACTGCTAACTAATGTTTCTTTCTTCCATCTCCACCTTTTAAAAAAGTTTTAGATCCAGTGGGCATATATGGAGGTTTGTTACACGCGGAAATTTCGTGGTGTTGGGGTTCAGACTTCTATCGACCTTATCATCCAAATAGTGAACATAGAACCCAATAGATTATTTTTAGCCCTCGTCCCCCTTTTGGACTCCCCAGTGTCAATTGTGCCATTTTTTATGTCCATGTGTAAACATAGTTTAGCTACCACTATTTTGTTGCTGTTCTTTGAGGTGGAGTTTTGCTCTATTGCCCCACCTGGAGTGCAATGGCGTGATCTTGGTTCACCACAATCTCCACCTCCTAGATGCAAGCAATTCTCCTGCCTCAACCTCCCAAGTAGCTACAGACATGTGAAACCATGCCCAGCTAATTATGCTAATTATTGAATTTTTAGTAGAGACAGGGTTTCACCATGTTGTTCAGGCTGGTCTTGAAATCCTGACCTCAAGTGATTTGCTCGCTTTGGCCTCCCAAAGTGCAGGGATTACAGGCATGAGCCACCACACTTGGCCAGGTTAGCTCCTACTTCTAAGTGAGAATAAGTGGCATTTGACTTTCTATTTCTGCATTAATTCACTTAGAATAATGACCTCCATCTGCATCCATGTTGCTGCAAAGGACATGATTCATTCTTTTTTTATGGCTGCATTGTATTCCATGGTGTGTATGTGCCACTTTTTCTTTATCCAACCCACCACTGAGGACTCTTAAGTTAATTCCATGACTTTGATAGTGTCAATAGTGTTGCAATAACCATGTGCACACAGGTGTCTTTTTTATAAAATGACTTGTTTTCCTTTGGGAAGATACTCAGCAGCTTGTCAATGTTTCTTGTTGGGTCTAGAACACTATACATTCTGAATTCTCTTCTTATCTCATGAGATCATTCAGTTTTCTTTGCTGAATTATCTGTTTCCCCACTATTTCTCCATTATCCTATCCCTGCTGCCTTTATATTAAGTATAGGGATTTTTCCTTTCCTATTCCTGCTACCCTTACATTAAGTTTAGGTATTTCTCCTTTGACATTTTTCTCCCCTCAGCTGATACTGTCTCCTGATTGTAACTATTTTCATAAAAATGACTTCCAATTCCTTTCCCTCCACTAGCTTCCACCTTTACCTAGAGTTTCCCTCAGTATTATAAATTCTTTGCTAGACACTTTAACTCAACACATTCCAAACAAAATGAATTAACCTTCCCTTTCTCTAAGGGGGGAAAAACAGACACATTCCCCCTCTTTCTTATGGTTCATTGTGTTATCATCTTTCAATTCATTTAGTCTCAAAATGTGGAAGAAGTCACCTTTTATTTCCTTCTCAATGTTTCATTCAATTTGTATCAAGTTATGTTCACTTTACTTTAGAAATATCTCTTGAACTTGTAATCTTTTATTTATTCCAAATGGCAGTCTCTTAGTTCAGGGTCTTGTCATCTTTGATCTAGATTAGCTCTGATTGATCATTTTTCCTGCAGCTTCCTGCTCACACCAATCTATTCTACAGACAAATGCAAGAAGTATATTTCTCAACACTCATTCTCCAACTTTATCTTTTTCATCTTCATTGGCTCATCTCTCTGTATTTCTTAATCTCTGGCTATATCAGATAACTTGCCATTTCCTCTTTTTGTTTGTGGCCATTTATATTGGTTCATGTTAGCAGATACTGCCATCTGGAATGACTATTCTTCCCCACTACAAGTCTGTATTAGTTTTCTGTGGGTCCCATAACAAATTACCACAAATGTAGCAGCTTAAAATATCACACCTTTATTACCTCACTCTGAGGTACGTCAGAAGTTGAGATGGGCTTGGCTTGTTTCTGTGCTGGAATCTCTCAGATGGCTGGAATCAAGGTGGTCAGTGACCTGACCTCTTATCTGGAGACTCTGAAGAGAGCCCACTTTCCAGATCACTCTGGTGTTTGGAAGATTTAGCCATCAGACTGAGATCCCCTTTTCTCACTGGCTGTCAGCCAGGAGTGATTCTCAGCAACTTAATGGCTACCCACGTTCCTTGTCATGATGCCCACTCCATCTCCCAAACAAACAACAATGCATTGAGTCTTTGCCATGCTTGGAATCTCTCTCTGACTATTCCTTCTACCTCAACTTCCACTTCAGCAGGAGAAATTTCTCTACTTTTTAGGGTGCATGTGACTAGATAGGGTCCACTACAAGTCAGGATTATGTCCATCTCTTAAACTCTGTAACATTAATCCATCTGCGAATGTGATTCTTATGTAACTTTACATATTCGTAAGTTCCAGGGATTAGAATGTGGATATTACTGAGATGGGGAGTGGGAAGGGCATTTTTGCCTACCACAAAATTGCAGTGATTTTTCAGAATGCAAACTCTATCTCTGTAGAGTAATTTTCACTTAGTTGCATCCTTCAAGGTATCACCCTGACCTTGTACTTGTTAATGTCCTCTGACAATTATGTTATGCAGTATTTTATTGAAGGAACCTATTTACATATATGTCTCCCATCATCAATATTGAATTACATGAACTCGAAAAACATACCCGAATCACCTTGACATCCATGTGCAGAATCTCATAGTGTCTTATCTGTTTTAGTCAAATGAACTGAGTATGTTCCATCATAATTTGTTGAAAGTTTATTAAACTTTTGCTTTATCTGAAGTATTGTTACCTTTAGATGATAAGCAATTTGAAGACATCACGTAATGCTAAACATAATGGGCGAAACTTCATCAGTGTTACATCAAGGAAAATTGATGTATGTAGAAAAATAAATACCCCACATACTCATTGTATTAATTGCATATTGCCACATAATAAAATGCCACAAACTTAGGGGCTTAAAATGACATATTTATTATCTTACAGCAGCTAAATGTTAGGAATCCAGTTATGCATTCATCGCATCTTCTGTTTCAAAGTCTCCCACAAAGCTATTATACAATCATAAGCCAGGGCTGGGGTCTTATCTGAAAGTTTGGGTGAGGAAGGAGTTTTCTCTAGACTGATGTGGTTGTTGGCAGATCCACTTTCTTCCCAGGTATTTGGAGAAGCCTCCATTAGTTCTTTATCAGGTGGCCAGCTTCAACATAGCAGATTGTACCCACCAAATATGAAATTTGAGATGGTAAGAAGATTTTAAAGCAAGGCAGGAGTTAAAATGTTTTGCAACCTAATAATTAAAGTGATATATCATCATCTTTGTCATATTTTATTTGTTAGAATCAGGTTACTAAAGCAGCCACACAGAAGGGAAGGAATTACACAGGTTGTGGGTTATCAGGAGGCAGAACCACTAGAGGCCATGTGAGCATCAGCTTGTCATATACACCTATTCAGAGACACAGATACATAAGCAGATTAAATTATTTAGTAGATGAAAAAACATGTGCATTGGAAGGAGAGAATGAAAGCAGCTGATTATAGAGTTTGGTGGAAGTGTGACCAAGAACTTCAGTGCAGGCGCTGATATTTTGAGGAAAATGATTTAGGAATCAGAGAGAAAATGAATGGAACCTTTTATAAGATCTACTTCTCAAGCCTAAAGTTAGTGGTCTTCACGTAAATGATCATGTCTTAGTGGTTAACAACCCTGTCTGCCCACTTCTAAACATAAAAAAGCATAACACATTTCTGTGTGCAGAAATGAATATGTTTCTAGAATGGTGGTTCTCAGCTATTTTGGTCTTAGGACTTCTTTTCAGTCTTAAAAGTTACTGAGGACCTCAAAGAGATTTCACTTTGTGTGGGTATATCTATTGATGTTTACTACATTAGAGGTTAAAATTGAGACATTAACAATGTTTATGAATTTATTTCAAAGTATCAACAATAACCTTATTTCAGGTAACATAAAAACAGGTTTGAACTAGTTTACAGTCCCACCAACAGTGTAAAAGTGTTCCTATTTCTCCACATCCTCTCCAGCACCTGTTGTTTCCTGACTTTTTAATGATTGCCGTTCTAACTGGTGTGAGATGGTATCTCATTGTGGTTTTGATTTGCATTTCTCTGATGGTTTCAACCATTGTGGAAGTCAGTGTGGCGATTCCTCAGGGATCTAGAACAAGAAATACCATTTGACCCAGCCATCTCATTACTGGGTATATACCCAAAGGACTATAAATCATGCTGCTATAAAGACACATGCACACATATGTTTATTGCAGCACTATTCACAATAGCAAAGACCTGGAAAGAACCCAAATGTCCAACAATGATAGACTGGGTTAAGAAAATGTGGCATATATACACCATGGAATACTATGCAGCCATAAAAAATGAAGAGTTCATGTCCTTTGTAGGGACATGGATGAAATTGGAAATCATTATTCACAGTAAACTATCACAAGGACAAAAAACCAAACACTGCATGTTCTCACTCATAGATGGGAATTGAACAATGAGAACACATGGACACAGGAAAGGGAACATCACACTCTGCAGACTGTTTTGGGATGGGGGAAGCAGGGAGAGATAGCATTAGGAGATATACCTAATGCTAAATGGCGAGTTAATGGGTGCAGCACACCAGCATGGCACATGTATACATATGTAACTAACCTGCACATTATGCACATGTACCCTAAAACTTAAAGTATAATAATAATAATAATAATAAAAATAATAATAATAAAGAAATGCTTTCCTCTCAATCATCAAAACAAAAACAAAAACTTTTTAGCAATAAAAAAAGGTTTGTAATAAAAAAACTATATTTCCCAAAGCAAAAGAAAATTATGAGATAGAAAATATTCTAAATTTTTGACAGTCTTCTCAATGTTCAGTTATAACAGAAAGCTGGATCCCCATATCAGCTGACGTGCTTAATCTGCTGCAATATATTGTTTTAGTTTGTGTGTATAAAGAAAATTTGGCCTCTCACAGAGATATAGTATTAAAACAATAATTAGATAATTGTGGATATTCTTCTTTAATACTACACCAAAACTCAAAACTCAACACTGATAGTTTCTTAAATGTTAATTAAAAAGTATAAGTGGAACCCATAACAAAACTTTTCTGTTCCCTTAACATTAAAATTTGTTGTTGTATCTTACATTTAGAATGTATCTTTGACCCATGCATGATTTTGGAAAATATTTGTTCACTAAGTTATACACAACTTGCAAATATTCATACATTCATTACACAAGATAAAAAAATTACATTTATTGACAGCACCATTCCTTTGATTAGGGAATAATTTAAGTGTTGGGAGTTTCTGGCATCAGATGTAAGATTTCTATGATTTTATTTTTTTCTTGAAATCTTGAATCATATCCTCAACAGCAAATACTGTCAGTTGTTTTTCATGAAGTGAAAGTCTTACTTTGTTCATGTTTTGAAAAATGTCTGCCAAATAGCCAAGTCTGAATTTCCATAGATTGACTGTTAGTCTTTGAAATATAAATGGTAGCTACTATTTCACATCACCACTGAAATACTGGAATATGTTCTTTTACTGCAGACAACATCTAGCTTCATTGTGTAGCAGAAGAGCTTTCTGTGTACTTCCCATCTCATCATGCAGAATACTTAAAAAGACAGGTATTCTGGAGATGGTCAAGAAAATTAATTTTTTATGTGAAATTAGCATCCTTTGACTGTAACCAAAGCATCTTTTTACTGTAACCAAGTAGTACCGTATGGGGTCACTGCCTTGTCTAATGTCTAATATGCCAACCATTTTGACTATTGCTTGTGTACCATCAGTGCAATTGTTAGCAAGGTAAAAAGAAAACTCTGTGATGTCTCAGTATTATGATGAAACTAGATGTGTTCTCCAGTATCTCTTGAAACATCTTCTCAATTCTCAAGGGTCTGAGATTTATACTTTACCATTTACTGCCCTGCACTACAGCAAGCTGCATATTTGAGTGGTTTTCTAAAAAGAGATTACAAATGTTAACATCTACTTAACTTAGAACTACACTGTGCTCCTTACTATCAGTTCTTCAGCTACAGTTCAGCTAAACATTGTCTTCCTCTCCAATCACTTCTCTGGACACCAAAATGAAGCAAAAGTTCTCAACTTAGGAAGAAATTCGATACTGGCTATTTATATTTGAGCCAAAATTAGACTTTCAGAGCCTCCTGTTTTGTTGTTGTTTGTTTTTGGTTTTGATCTATTGACTTGATTTTATTCATTTGTTGTAGTTTGACAAATGTCTGTTTAATGAGACCCAATACCTCTTTGAGAATGTTATGCCTTTCCTAATTAGTTATACCACTCTTTGAAATATTAAACACTTTAAAGATCTTTGTTAAAAATAAAGAAATATGTACCATCTAATCAAATGACGGAGAAAATAATGATACAGTTTAGTCTCTAAACCCCATAGAGAATACAGCTGTTTTGTAATAGCAAAGTGGCAAATTGGAAATGAATGCAAATTGACACAAACTTTCAATTCTATCTTCTAAAACACACCTTGAAAAGCTCATTGAAATATGTAACATAGGCAATATTAGCAATTATGAATTAAAGCAGTTCGAGAGAGAGAGAGAGAGAGAAATAGAAGTTAAAATGAAAATTGATTAAATAATAACCTAACACTTTAAAGCAAGTGTTCTATAATTGCTCTTAATCCATCCAGTTTGCATAGTGAAAATAGCTTAACATGTAGCTATTTAACACATAGTGGGGATTCTCGATGTTCGTGGCCCAGCAGCATTTCCATTTTAAAGCTTGTCTGGCACAATGTAGGTCAGGAATTTGTAAAATGCTTTGATTATGGACAATTTTCTATCCCAGGTGTTATCACTTCACACCTGCCAAATACCTGATTTCCCAGGTTGTGTCAGTATGCCTTTCCATGATGAAGCAGCAACTTGTATATCTTCTCTACAGCATGACAGAGATGAAAGAGTTTTGGGTTCTACTAACAAGGATCTGTCAGTGATAATGGGGGATTCCTTCATATTCCTCTAAGCCTCAGTGCACTTTTCTGTGAACTGTGAAAAAAAATCTTCAAGATGTTGTAAAAGTTAGAAATCATATATGTGGAACACTTTTCACACAGCAGACACTCAATAAGCCTAAGTATTGTTTTCATTTTCTGGACCACTATGCACACAACACTCAATAAGCATAACTATTATTTTATTTTAGTTTATTTATTCATTTATTTTGAGACAGGGTTTCTCTTAATTGCTCAGGCTGGAGTGCAGTGGTGTGATTACAGCTCACTGCAGCCTTAACCTCTTAGGCTCAAGCGATTCTCCCACCTCAGCCTGCCAAGTGCCTAGGATCACAGGTGTGCACCACCCTGCCTGGCTAATTTTTAAAATTTTTGTAGATATAGGGTCCTACTACGTTGTCCAGGCTGGTCAAAAACTCCTGAGCTCGAGTGATCTTTCTGTCTTGATCTCCCAAAATGCTGGGATTACAGGCATAAGCCACCATGCCTGGCCAACTGTTATTTTCATAAGGGCTATTCTATATTATAACATAGCCATTTTCCCATTTCACTGATGGCTGAGAAAACTGTTTGAAAAAATAATTCAATTATCCTCACAATTCACCTCCTACAAAACACATTCTCCAAGGCATTTTATATATCACTGACAAACTAGCTTTTACTATTACTTTGTTTACTCACCATGTCTTGGTGAATGATGAGTAAGTGGTAGTGCAATGTGAGGTCACTGCCTTGATCAAGACTAAGATGCCAGCAGTTTTGCCTGTGCACCATCAGTGCAATTGTTAGCAAGGTAAAAAAAAAAAAAAAAAAAAAAAAAAGTGACATCTCAGTATTATGATAAAAATAGATGTGTTTTTCATAATCCCTTGAAACATCTCTCTCACTCTCAGGGGTCTCAAACCTGAGTTTTTCAGGTTTGTGATGGTCACCTTTTCATGATAAACTCTGGACAAATGCCCTCCATGTCTGATGTCCTTGTTGATGATTTTTGTAGTCTGCATATCTAGAGTCCTCAGAGCAAGTGAGGTTTGCTAATATCACTATCATAATTCTTTCATTTGCTACTGTAGTGACAGATCTTAGGTTCCAGGATCAATTTGCTATGACTTGGTGACCTTCCAGAGAGTCTACTTTGAATAACCATTACCAAGACCTGCTTCAAAATCATCAGCCCATTCTTGCCTTACGTTTGTGTTCAGCATTCTGAGAGGAGATAAAAGAGAGGAAGACAAGAATGCCTTAGTTACTGTCTGTGGCTCTTATGCATTATTAATTTTCTTAATAAAAAAGCCATATGCGTGTCAAGATTGATAGAATCCTGAATGGCATATTTAATTTTAGGAGTGCCATACCATAACTTCCAGAAAACAGAAGTGACGGTTGAGAAGGAATGACTCACCATCTACTAGCTATACTAACAGTTATACATGAATATCATGTCTATGATGTCAGTCAAGCTGCCTCATAACTTTATGTGTAGACATCCTTTTTTTTTGAGATGGAGTTTTGCACTGTTGCCCAGGCTGGAGTGCAATGGCTCGATCTTGATCTCAGCTCACTGCAACCTCTGCCTCCTGGGATCAAGCGATTCTCCTGCCTCAGCCTTCTGAGTAGTTGGGATTACAGGCACCTGCCATCACGCCTGGCTAATTTTTTGTATTTTTAGTAGAAATGGGATTTCACCATGTTGGCCAGGCTGGTCTCGAACTCCTGACCTCAGGTGATCCGCCCACCTTGGTCTCTCAAAGTGCTGGGATTACAGGTGTGAGCCACCATGTCTGGCCTGTCTACACTTGTTTTTCCTAATTGAAATTAATTAGAATCAATGTATGTCAAACATTTCAAGTTATTCATCTAATTTAAATAAAGTCATTCAGCTCTTTTTCCTCCTAATGAGCCTGTCTTTTTTTTCTTCTTCTTATCAATCTGCCCTTTGATAGACCTTTCTATGACAAAGACATTTTCATATCCCAGGCTCTCAACACCCTCATAAGTGTAGTAAG
This sequence comes from Pongo abelii, assembly GCF_028885655.2. NCBI lineage: Eukaryota > Metazoa > Chordata > Mammalia > Primates > Hominidae > Pongo > Pongo abelii. The sequence goes on along the minus strand of NC_072009.2, from coordinate 5,800,722 downwards.
TCGGGTGAGATTCAGGATCTGTCTGCTAATGGGGAAATAGTTGGTCAGTTCAGTCACATGGCCAAAGTAGTTAAGGCAGAGAGGAGTCAAATTCTTCAGACTTAGTGGCAGCAAATATTTGTTCCATGCAGTAATTATTTTATGGATGCTGAATAAATGTGCCTGAAATGAAGATTACTGTTAGATTATAATTTTTTGACCTTGTCATTCTGTACTCACAACCGTGGACAACTACATAGTCTCAGAATGTTTTGAGAGCTTATTGCACATAAGTGACTTATTCACAGGCAAGGCTGTATTACCATCTCATTACAAAACCTATAATTGGCAATGACCTTGGAATTAGTAGGTATGATTACTACATGAGGTGTTTAGAGCAATGTTCTGTATTTTCTAAAAACTACATGTTATGAGTATCATTTGGGATAACCTCCATGGTCATCTAGAGATGTTACATCCAGAGTTTGGAATGCATCACATGACAGGATCAGATTCTTCTTCGACAATGTTGTGTGCTCATGTAAATCAAGTTTTCATAGTGCCCAAAGTTCCAAAGGTTGATTGCCAAGGAGACTAAGAAACAAGTTGTGTGCTGAGGGGACCATGTAGATTAATTTAAAAATACAATCTGCATGTTGGTAATTCCATCTGAATGTCATTTGTTATTAACATTATTATTGAGTAAATCATGTAGATATATACATGGTAATTAACATTTTTCACATATTATACAGAGAGATGCATGGCTGATGACACAGAAAGGCCATAGCTCTCACAGATCTTCCTGGTGATGATGGACATACCAGCATAGGATTTCCCTAAGTGCCAGCTTTAAAGACCCAGCCTGCTCTCAGGAAAACTAGAATCTAATTAGATATTTTAAGTGTCTTTGAATGGAGCTGTCAGCATATACATCTTTCAGCTGTGAACATTCAAACATGTATACGGCTACAGTTAAAGAAATGAGTGCTAAACATTTGTGTAATGTTGATAGATGCATTTACATGAAAATCAGCTAGTGGAAAATTTACAGAAATAATCCAAGCCGAATAGAAAACCAGGGCAGTTTTGTCAGTCATCTGAGTAAGTGCCATGATTCTCTTACTCTCTTTTGCTTAGGATTCAGTCTGTTGGATGAATTTATAGAAACAAACAAAAACCTACCACAAGCAAAAGGAAAACTTGTTGCAATAGCCACAGACTTCCAGGCCAGGTAATAAATACATGTCAAAATATTTCAGACTGCATTTTATGTGGGTGGAAAAACAATGAACTTGCATTATTGTTTGTGTTGCTTCATATTACTCTATTTCCTCTGCTGATGGGGCAGGCAAAAAAGCTCAAGCTTCAACTTGCCAGTCAGCATAAAAGTCTTTTCTGATCTTATATTTTGGGTAAATATTCAGTCAACTCAGAATTCAAACTTCATTAGATTTGAGTCCTTCTCCACTTCATCTCAAAAGCTGCCTCCCAGCCTCATCAAAAAATGGTGTCTGGGTTCAGGAGAAGCCTCTGTAAGTTTGTAGAGGGCGGAGTTTGACCTGTGTATTTTCTCTCTCTTCAACTTTCTTTTTGCCCTGCTGAAACACTGGCAGCTGGCATAGCTTGGAGGCAGTTCTCTGAGTGAAAGAGATCCTTCCAATTACTATCATGGTGCTGTCAGTGGGACCCTCATCTTGGCTATCCCTGGTCCTGTTGCTCATGGATTCTCACTCTTGTTTCTATTGGTCTCTTGTTTTGGGCATCCTATTTTGCAGTCCTCCAATATAGAGTAATTTCTCTCTCCATCCAAAAGAAAGGCATGCTAAACAATGTCTCCAGCTGTCTTCTAGGAAGCAACTACTGGCTCTCACAACAGGTGAGTATAGGATTTACAGGAGAGTCAATGATAGATGTTTAGGGTGTTCTCCTGGAATTACTTGTCAGGAGATGTTTCTTTCCCTAGGCAAGGGAAGCTACTTATTCTCTGCTTGGATTCCTCTGGCTAGACTTTAGGAGTCTCCTTCTTTTTGAGGTTCTCAGCTTAAAGAACTTAACTTGCCTACATCTCAACTCTCTGGCTTTCCCTCTCCTCCTTCTTACCTTTAGTTCATCCTCCCAAAATCAAATAACCTATTATCTCAGCTTTATATCTAGTGAGAAATTTTTTAAATTATATTCTAAATTCTAGGGTACATGTGCACAACGTGCAGGTTTGTTACATATTACATGTGCCATGTTGGTGTGCTGCACCCATTAACTCATCATTTACATTAGGTATATCTCCTAATGCTATCCCTCCCCACTGCCCGAACCCTACGACAGGCCCCAGTGTGTGATGTTCCCCATCCTGTGTCCAAGTGTTCTCATTGTTGGACTTTTTTTATATGTTAACATCTGCACTTCTTTGTCTAATTGCTTACAGAAAAATGCCAGGATTATACTTCCAGGTTTTCCTCTTGGTTTAACCACAAACATGTAATGGACTTAGAAAGCCTTTTCCTTTGCTGTCAATACTGTGCATGCAAAACTAGACCATCTCTGAAGATTGAGACAGATCCACTTTGCAAGCCCAAAATGGAGTAATGAGATCGTTATTCTAGGCATGTGTTATTCTTTCGGAAAGAATTAGTTATCCTGGCTCAGTGGATTCAGTGGGCAGGGTGTCACGAACCAGCGAGAAGAAAATATATTTTGGTTTACTGTTTCAAATCCATTATCAGCTTTATATTTTAAGGTATGTGTATTTTCTATTGAATCCCTGGTTTCTCATTTACTACTAGTTATTAAAGTAAACTAGTTTATATATTTATAATTAGGAACAGTAGCGATTATAAATTGTAATACCCTAAAGGATAGCATGATTTGAGAGCATAAACTGTAAAGATCAGAAGTTGCAGACTAGAGACAGTTGTTCATGCCTGTAATCCCAGAACTTCGGGAGGCTGAGGTGGGAGTATCACTTGAGCTCAGGAGTTCAGGACCAGTGTGGGCAACATGGTGAGACCTCATCTCCTCAAAAAAAATACAAAAATTAGTCAGGCATGGTGGTACACACCTGTAGTCCCAGTTACTGGGGATGCTGAGGCAGGAGGATAATTTTAGCCTAGGAGCCACAGGTGGCAGTAAGCTATGATCACACCACTGCACTCCAGTCCAGTCTGGGTGACAGCATGACACTGTCTCTCAAACATAGATGAATAAATAAATTAATTAATAATCAGAAGTTGCCGATTTCTTCCTTGAAGACAATGGGTAGAATCTCTTTACAGCTTATGTTGGGCTCAAGTCCTCATCCCCAAATTCCAGTCTTTATCTAGGCCCTTCCAGCCCTTTGCTCTTGGAGACATGTTGTTATTCAGCCATTCCAGGGTTTGTCAACCTAGGAGAGAAATGAAATATACCCCACCAACAATCGCCCATCAAGTTCTGGTAGGAAACAGAAGAGCAGTGTGGATCTGTTGGCTCTGGAGATCCTAGTTTGTTTCTACGTTGGGCCTCATTCTCCACTCTGCTGTGATCCTGGTGTTGCCTTGACCCTCACTTTGCATCCTAGTCCCTGTGTTTTTGTTGGGCTAGAATGTTCCCACTCCAGTTCTCTGCCCTTTTAGCAGGGTAGGTACTAGAAGGTAGGTTATCAGTAGTTGTGGGGGGAAAATAGATGGTGTAACATCACACACTAACATGCTCACCTCCCTCTGGCACTGCCATTGTGCTACAAGACATGTATCTGTTGACCCACCCACATTGGCTTAAGAAGGGCTTCTGCTCCCCAAAAGAGCATAAAAGAGCAAAGATAGCATAAAAGAGACTGAACTTTGGAATCTTTGGTTCAGATTCCTAGTTGGTCATACACAAGCTGTGTGACCCTGGAAAAATTACTCTGTCTGTCAAAATTTCATCTTCTTCATCTACAAAATCTCAATAATTTTCACCTGCCTATGTGACAGAATTCATAGGAGGAGTAAATATCGCATGACAAAGTGCCTAGGGCCTGGTACACTCTCAGTAAATGCTTATTTTTTTCCTTTTTATCTGGAAGCTTACCTGCAAAAAACTTCCTAGCTGCCCCTTGACCCCTGACCTCAGCTGCATGTCTAGATTCAAAGTGTCTTTCTATGGTACAAGTGCTGAAATCCAGAGAATGACATGCAAATTGGGCTGAATTATATTTGTATTTTTTTCCATGTTTATTTCAATGTCAGTCTCCTTAATGTTCACAGTTTTCAAGGTCAGTGGAAAATCATGTTGATTTGTATGACTCTGGATGATTACAGTGAAGGACTTTTGACTTCATCACTTGTAGCTGCTTAATGGCTCCAGAATTAATAAAGGAGAAAATAGTGTGAACATGGCCAAGGAACAGTGATTAATGTATGATTAAAAAGTTTGATATGTTTGGGGAAAAATCCATCTACTATTTTGTCCTTTAATGCCAGGCAGTTTTGCTCATATGCTTGAGTACAATGCAATTTCTACCAGTAGAAATTGCTTTTTACTCAGAGGGAAAAAATACATGTGTCATAGTAGGATCTGGGAGTTGGAATTTAAAAGGTATAATCTAATGAGTGGGTAAAGACAAAGACCCAAAGAGAAATGCTTGAGGGTGAATGGAAAGGAGAAAAGAGCAGGAGGAGATGGGGGGCGGGGGGAGGGAGAGAGAGAGAAACAGAGAGAGAGCTTAAAAAAGTATTTTTATCTGGTATTGCTTACTGGGAACCAAACTGATTCAACTACTGTGTACCTAGCCCTGAGCTTTTGCCTTAATCCAATCCACTGAGAAAAAATCACTGGTTAGCTTTGAAATATATTTTCTAATTGTATTTCTTCATTGTTTCGCAAACATCTAGGTGTCCTAGCTTCAGTGAGAAGCCAAGAATATCTGCCATCACAGCCAAACATGCTTTGTTGTGAATTCCAGTCCTTGTGATATTGTGAGCCTTTCAGATGTCAGGAAAGAGCTTGTTTTGCAACACACTCTGTTGAAATGTTATACACAGCTCATGAAAAATATGCCATTTGATAGACTTCATAAATTCATCTGCTATAACAGCCGCTATGATAAAGGTCAACTGTGGAGTGTGAGGGCAGTTCCTAATCCCCTCCATTTTCACTCACTTTAATCCTCTCAGAATTAATCCCTACACTTTGCTGTCCTTATGTGAGGAAACACTATGTGCTGCTGAAGCAGAAAGGTCAGAGCTAGAGGAGATTTTTATTATAAAATAAGGCCCAAGAGAAAAGCAATCTTAGTTGAGCTGGATTTTTCTTAAGATAACTTCTTAGTGAGTGATAGGAAGTAAGGGAGCTACCTGGAGTCTCTCAGCTGGGGGCCTTATCTCCCTGGATAGCAATTCAGAGATAAAAAATTATAAGTCTATTCTGAAGCTAATTCTTTCTTGTGGTACCTTCCATGCCCTTTTCCTAATCTCTCTATAATCTCCTCAATTTTGGATAATCCCAAGCGTATTCATCAATTTTTCAGAAAAATTACTTAAAAAAAAGAGATTTCTTCTTTATTGTAGGCTCACACTTCGAGTCACGCACATAGGAATCTACATTTTCTATCCATCAAAGTGAGCTGGGTGGTAGAGAGAGGAATGGAGGGAAAAAGTACACCTGGTTATGCTAATCAATTTCAAACGCTTGTCTGTTTTTGCTTTTTGTTTTCCCATGGTGGGAATCCAGAAGCCTTTCTAAAATGATATGAGAAGGCATGATATTGGGAAAATTCCTTAAACATCAGTGTGAGAGTGTTAACTAAGCCCAGGAAGACAGATATTACTTGTTATGAACAGGGGTTCTATGTTTTGCTAATAAGAAATCAGGAGGAAAGATGAAAAAGAAGTGAGGGGAAAAGATAATGCCATAGGAATTGAAGAAAAGATCAAGACATTCTTTTTCCTGTATTTTATATTTCTCACATGTAATTTCATTGCACTTAATTCTTCTATTATCTTGAGCATACACAAAGTCTGTGATATCTATTGGAATTATCTATGAAAAGTCTGTCTTCTAATTTGAGGTAAAATTTGTTTTCTCAGTTAAAAATAAAGGCAATTTTCTTTCAGTCTCTGTCATAAGTGTCTGGAACAAATCAACATGTTTAACAAATACAATAAATTGCCACAAGCCAATTGGGAATATGTTTGCTCACATTTTCCCAAAGGCAGATTTTCAAAAATAAGCACAATTCTCCATGGAATTCCACATGGTAAGAGCTTGACAAATGAAATAAATCCAAGTGCTGATAAGAGAAATAAAATGTTTCTTAATATAGGGAAGCTGTATACACATATGTGTGTATACATATATAAATCCACAATTTTTACTAAGGTAGTATATTGGCATTGCTTTGCTGTTATTCTAGAGTACTGCAAAATCCAACTGATTCCCTACATGGCATGTAGCTTACATATTGTTGGGAAAACACACAGGGAGGGCTCTAAAAATTCTTCCCCTAACCTGTTCTTATGACAATAATAATGATGATGTCTAACATTCCTTAAGCACTTGTGATGAGCTTGTATTTAGTAACTAACAGACTCTATAATATTTTCTTATTGATAGAAGCAGTTGTCTTTCTCATTTTTCAAATTAGGATATTCATAGGACTAATTTCTTTCAAATAATAATTCTAGAGAGAGGACTCTAAATTAAGCCAAGAAGATTTTAAGCTAGTAACTAATTTCCATTAGAATATTAGGTAATTAATTCACTAATTCACTCATTCAGTGATGCATCCACTTCTTTAGGTATCTAGAACAGTGTTTGGCACAGAATGGTCACTCAATAAATATTTGTTCCATGAGTGAATGAATGAATGATTGAATGAGTAACCTCATGTGTAATCAGCTAGGCTTAGAGGGATTGGAAAGAAAAGTTGATCCAAATAGGACTGATATCCTCAACTTGCAACTAAATGACAGCAATTGAAGACTGTTATATCATATTAAAAGGGAATTCTGGGGAAAAATATAACTTAAGGCATCATAAAAAAAAAAGTTACTGAAAGAGAGAAGATTTGACTCTCAGTGTGGGAATCAAGAAGACAGGAATCATAAAAGAGAATGAGAACAATGGAAGAAAAAAACAGTTGTAAATTCACAAAAGAAAGAATTGCAAATAGAAGGCCAGGTCATGGCAAGTGGAAATTGATTGTGTTATCTAAGTGCAGAAAATATTCGCTCAAAATATATTAGATGAAAACTTTGGAAATTCCCATTAACCCAAGTGTGGTGGGTAGAATAACTCCTCTATCCTGAAGATGTCCATGTTTTAATACCTAGAATCTTTGAATATGTTACTTTATGTGTCCAAAGGGACTGTGACTCTGCAGATGTGGTAAAGTCAAGGAACTTAAGAGGTAAAGATTATCCTGAATTATTCAGGTGGGCTTAATATAGTCACAAGGATCTCTATAATTGAAAGAGGAAGCTTTTGCCTCTTGGGACCCATTTCAGTCTTACGACTGCAAGAACAGTAAGCAATGCATGTATGTGTTGTTTTAAGCCCGAGTTTGTGACAATTTATTACAGCAGCAAGAGAAAACTAATACAATGAGCTAATGTAGAAAGGCAAGCATTGTCTTCTCAAATTCTTTTTTTTTTTCTTTTCTGAGTAACTTCACTCAGCATAATAAACACCCTTGGTAGCTCAAGAGCATTAAAAGCTGTGTACTGATTCACACCTGAGAAATCTAGCAGAGTCGTGTTTAAGGTATTTAAAATGTTGAAGATATCCTCACCCTTTGAATTCAACCTTCACTTGACCTGTGCTACAGCATCCAAATAAAATGATTCAGATGCTTTTCCCACCCTAAGGGCAAAATCATCAGCTCACATGTTTGAAGGAAGATCCACCACTTGTCATCTTTATTCCGGGGAAATACAAATGTGCACACTATTTTTTTCCAGAAATTTGGCTATCAGCAAAGCCTCTCAATGAGTTTTCAAAACATATGGAAGGAAACAGTCTGAAATGCACCACTTCTTTACACTGAGTCTGTAAACCTTTGCCTTGTCAAACTTTCCCTTCCTCTTTTCACAGAGAAACTAATGAGTTCCATCCACAGAAACATAATAGACATTACCTCACGATACAGCATGTATTTTCCTTTTTTAAATAAGCTAGTTTTGAACACAGCGTGTGTTTTCTTATCTTTCTGCAGCATCCATGATGAACAATGACTGTTAGATCATCAATAATTATGACATTTTCTGAGTTGTATAAAAACTCACTATCAAATGGATAACCTTCAAGGATTCACCAGAAAACATGGATTATATACTGCAGATTTTCTCTTGTTCTTTTTGCTTTTTAAAAGTGAAACATACACATTTCGATTTTTTGGTGGCTTCACTATGGAAACATCACAGGTTCTTTAGATTTCTGTGAAATGAGGGAGATCCAACTGTGTTTCAAATTTAATGAAAAGCTGTCAGGATTTCTTTCCCCTAATTTCAACCCTGTGTGAACTTGCATATACAGAAAGGTGTATTAGAGTCTATTATTGATTTCAAACTAGGACTTCTGATAGAATAGAAATAGGCATATCATGGTTGAGTTCAACCTTCTTGATCATGGGGCATAAATCAAACCCTAAAATCCAGACAATCTTCCCGTTTTTTTTTTTTTTTTTTTTTTTTTTGAGACCGGGTCTCGTTCTCGTTCTGTTGCCCAGGCTGGACTGGAGTGCAGTGGCGCGATCTCAGCTCACTGCAAGTTCCGCCTCCCTCCTGCCTCAGCCTCCTGAGTAGCTGGGATTACAGGCGGATGCCACCAAGCCCGGCTAATTTGTTGTATTTTCAGTAGAGACAGGGTTTCACCATGCTAACCAGGATGGTCTGATCTCCTGACCTCGTGATCCGCCCGCCTCAGCCTCCCAAAGTGCTGGGATTACAGGCATGAGCCACCGCGCCCAGCCCTGACAGTCTTATCTTTAATTAACTTTACAGCCCAAAAGAAATGAGTTAGTTTTGATCTAACAGAATTCCTATTTTCCAAGCCCAAAAACAAATTTTGTCCAGGCCTATGTGAGTTTTAATACTTGCTAAAATTTGTATTATTTCACTTTTCATAATTGTCCACAAAGACAATCAAGGTAGGAAACAGGTGGCTGTTTCAAAAACAGTGGCTGGGCTTGGTGGCTCACACCTGTAATCCCAGCATTTTGGGAGGCCGAGGCGGGGGGGATCACGAGGTCAGGAGATCAAGACCAACCTGGCTAACATGGTGAAACCCCATCTCTACTAAAAATACAAAAAATTAGCCAGGTGTGGTAGCGGGCACCTGTAGTTCCAGCTACTCGGGACGCTGAGGCAGGAGAATTGTGTGAACCCGGGAGGCGGGGCTTGCAGTGAGCCAAGACTACACCACTGCACTCCAGCCTGGGCGACAGAGCAAGACTCCGTCTCAAAATATAACAAATAAATGAATAAATAAATAAATAAATAAATAAAATCAGCAGGTATCCACATGATGAAATGAGTTTACCTAGCTTTCATTTGCTCACATGTTCAACCAATATGATTTAAAATTAAAGACTTAAAGACCTCAACCCTGAACTTTCTTCTTTTTCCCTTTTTTAGAGTGACAGGTCCCACTCTGTCACTCAGGGTGGAGTGCAGTGGCATGACCACAGATCACGGCAGCTTCAAACTCCTGGGCTCAAGCAATCCTCCACAAGCAGGTGCAGAGCACCATGCTCAGCTAATTTTTTTTTTTTTTTAAGAGATCAGGTTTTACCATGTTGTCACGGCTGGTCCCGAACTTTTGAGTCAAGCAGTCCTCCCACCTGGACTTCCAAAGTACTAGATTTACAAGTGTGGGCTCCTGCAACCAGCCACAAACCTGAAGTTTCCAAGAAAACATTATTAAAAGTCATGTCTTTTTTGGTTAAATAATGACAAAAGAAAGGCTAAGTAGGACAACATAGAATAATATCAAGTGCAACTCAGAGATCCAATGTGAAAGGAAAGGCATTAAGAAGAGATGCTTTTCACGGTCCATTAAATGCCTACAAGGGCCCTAGATTATTGGTAGGAGTTTTGTGGAAACAACAAGTGAGAAGTCAGAATTGGGGTGGGGGTATTTATGTTGGATAATATCCTAGTATGAGTGGTAAGAACTTACAGGCAAGAAAGTGTCCAGGAAGTAAATGGAATAAAATATTCAGTTCTAGTGGAAAATAAAGTTTTGGGTTGATGTATTTTACAGTAGCACGATGAAGTCTGAGCTAATCTGTTATAAGGGAGAGCTAGAAAGGCAAAGTTGTTTTGGGCAAAACAGTTCAGAGAACAAGAGTCAGCTGAGTTTAACAAATCACATGACATTTTAAGATGAGAGAGAATAACACTGAAATATGGTTTTTAATCTTATATCCAAACATCTTTGAATATATTATGTGATTGGTCTTGCTTTTTATTTTTATTATCCAGTCCCATGATGTGCAGTCTTTCTCTCAATGTTGTGCTTTGTGATTTTAAGAGGGAAGTGTTTCCATGAGAAACAAGAAGTGTCTAATGGATGTGCTAACATCACAGATGATTTTTGTTTGGCTGTAGATAACAAGGCTCCCACAGTGGGAAAACCAGGGTGAAAATGAAGAATAAATGTAGTGCTAGAGGAAAACAAATGTGCACATCCTGCACATGTATCCCGGAACTTAAAGTATAACAATGTCCAGAATGTGCTGGAGGAGGGAGCATGTCCTCTTTGGGCAGGGTCTGTGAGATATTTTGATAGGGTGCCTCATGAATTCACCAGGCTAGATGTTGGCTGAAGGTGTGTGCCTAGCAGTAGAGAGGAAACTTTAACACCCTATATTGCTTGCTCTAATATTCTCATCATAGGAGGAGGGAGAACCAGCTGAAGGCTCCATTTACCGACCTGTCCCCTTCACCTGTCTACTCACAAAGTTGAGCAATGGCTACGATCATGAGCTAGAAAAGAGCTTAGGTTGATCTTTTTGAAGTGGTTATATATAGTTTTTGTTGGTCTTTCACTAGGCATCCTGAACTACCCCTTACTCCCACCACACTCCCAGTGATATGAATGACTACTTACTATTCCAAGTAGTAATTCTGATTTCTGACTCAGGCTATCTAAACTTCCATATGAGATCTTTCCTTTGCTGTCCTTGCAATGGTGGGAGGTTCCTGAACTATTCTTTAGGATTATTTGTTCTCATTTCTGAAACAGGGTGGATGGAATGATACCTCTCACATTCACTTGTTGGGAGAATCAGAATGAAATGGTATGTGAGGAATGATTTGCACAGTGCCTGGTGTTGATAACAGGCACTAACCTGTACTGGTCATGATGGTTATGACACATCCATGAATTCTAATACTCTGATTCCTGCTGATGGTGAGGGATAATCAAGGAACTCCTGGAGGGACTATACATTGTTTGCTAATACAGGACTAGAGGTCTCCTTATGACCTGAAATCATTCACTTGTTTCTCTAGAGCTTCCATTGAGTTTTCCGCTTCCTCCTTCTTCTTGCTTTGTGCAATGGGAGGATGACGAATGTGGGCTATGTCTGTGGATCCTGTGTCTCTGGCTTCAGCATGATTTGGGCAATGATAAGCCATGTTGTTATAGGAACAACAGTTTTATAAACCCACTACACAGTAATGCACCAATGCACCAAAGCAGCAGTGTTTGCAGCAGAGAAAGATTTTAATAATCCCAGGGTGCTGAGTGAAGCGATGCGGGGGGGGGAGTTCAGATCCATCTCCTTGGAGATGGATCTTGGCTGAAGCTTTTAAGGGGATTGTGGAAGGCAACGGGTTAGAATATTGGGGTCATTCATTGGTCAGCATAAGGGGGATGAAATCATCAGGATGTTCCAATGGCATTCTTTGGTGAGTCAACTCCTTGCAGGGTCCTTTAGACCAGATGGCATCATTCATTTTATTTTTGTTTGGTACGCAGGACATGAAAGAATATCTCAAAGGAGAACCTTTTCACAATGCTTAAGTTGTTATTTATAAAGCAGTTATGGGGAGCTATAATCTAGACTCAGACAATAGATACCAAAGCACTATGAAGAAGCAGGTCAGAGAGCTAGCTGACCTAGGGATTAATGCAGAATATACTGCAGGCTTGCTTTAGTTTGTTTCTACCTCTCCGTTTTTCTTTGATTATTTTTGTAAAGTTATAGGGATGGTATCACTGATGGGAAACTCAAGGTAGTGTGGTCCCTGTGAGGATGTCTAAGGCTGAGATGACCTCAACAGAGAAGACATCTAGTATCTTCTAAAGGCTGCTAGAGGCAAACCAAGAAAGACTTCCTGCATGGTTTATGGCCTCCCTACACCTGTGTCTAATTAATAAAACAACAGCACAACTCTTTCACAGACAATCCTAATTTGAATATGCCCTTTGTTCTCATTGGTTTCAAAGAACATCTTTATTTCTGCCTTCATTTCGTTATGTACCTAGTAGTCTTTCAGGAGCAGGTTGTTCAATTTCCACGTAGTTGAGCAGTTTTGAGTGAGTTTCTTAATCCTGAGTTCTAGTTTGATTGTACTGTGGTCTGAGAGACAGTTTGTTATAATTTCTGATATTTCACATTTGCTGAAGAGAGCTTTACTTCCAAATATGTGGTCAATTTTTGAATAGGTATGGTGTGGTGCTGAAAAAAATGTACATTCTGTTGATTTGGGGTGGAGAGTTCTGTAGATGTCTATTAGGTCTGCTTGGTGCAGAGCTGAGTTCAATTCCTGGGTATCCTTGTTAACTTTCTGTCTCATTGATCTGTCTAGTGTTGACAGTGGGGTGTTGAAGTCTCCCATTATTATTGTGTGGGAGTCTAAGTCTCTTTGTAGGTCACTTAGGACTTGCTTTATGAATCTGGGTGCTCCAGTATTGGGTGCATATATATTTAGGATCGTTAGCTCTTCTTGTTGTATTGATCCCTTTACCATTATGTAATGGCCTTCTTTGTCTCTTTTGATCTTTGTTGGTTTAAAGTGTGTTTTATCAGAGACTAGGATTGCAACCCTTGCCTTTTTTTTGTTTTCCATTTGCTTGGTAAATCTTCCTCCATCCTTTTATTTTGAGCCTATGTGTGTCTCTGCATGTGAGATGGGTTTCCTGAATACAGCACACTGATGGGTCTTGAGTCTTTATCCAATTTGCCAGTCTGTGTTTTTAAGTGCAGCATTTAGTCCATTTACATTTAAAATTAATATTGTTATATGTGTATTTGATCCTGTCATTATGATGTTAGCTGATTGTTTTGCTCATTAGTTGATGCAGTTTCTTCCTAGCCTTGATGGTCATTACAATTTGGCATGATTTTGCAGTGGCTGACATCGGTTGTTCATTTCCATGCTTAGTGTTTCCTTCATATTTCTCCTTCACTTATGAAGCTTAGTTTTGCTGGATATGAAATTCTGCATTGAAAATTATTTCCTTTAAGAATGTTGAATATTGCCCCCCACTCTCGTCTGGCTTGTAGAGTTTCTGCCGAGAAATCCACTGTTAGTCTGCTGGGTTTCCCTTTGTGGGTAATCTGACCTTTCTCTCTGACTGCCCTTAATATTTTTTCCTTCATTTCAACTTTGGTGAATCTGACAATTATGTGTCTGGGAGTTACTCTTCTGGAGGAGTATCTTTGCGGTGTTCTCTGTATTTCCTGAATCTGAATGTTGGCCTGCCTTGCTAGATTGGGAAAGCAAACAAAGACAAACATACCAGAGTTTCTGGGACACATTCAAAGACGTGTGTAGAGGGAAATTTATAGCACTAAATGCCCACAAGAGAAAGCAGGAAATATCCAAAATTGACACCCTAACATCACTATTAAAAGAACTACAAAAGCAAAAGCAAACACATTCAAAAGCTAGCAGAAGGCAAGAAATAACGAAAATCAGAGCAGAAATGAAGGAAATAGAGACACAAAAAACCCTTGAAAAAATTAATGAATCTGAGAGCTGGTTTTTTGAAAGGATCAACAAAATTGATAGACCGCTAGCAAGACTAACAAAGAAGAAAAGAGAGAAGAATCAAATAGATGCAATAAAAAATGATAAAGGGGATATCACCACTGATCTCACAGAAATACAAACTACCATCAGAGAATACTACAAACACCTCTACGCAAATAAACTAGAAAATCTAGAAGAAATGGATAAATTCCTTAACACATACACTCTCCCAAGACTAAACCAGGAAGAAGTTGACTCTCTGAATAGACCAATAACAGACTCTGAAATTGTGGCAATAATCAATAGCTTAGCAACTAAAAAGAGTCCAGGACCAGATGGATTCACAGCTGAATTCTACCACAGGTACAAGGAGGAACTGGTATCATTCCTTCTGAAACTATTCCAATCAATAGAAAAAGAGGGAATCCTCCCTAACTCATTTTATGAGGCCAGCATCATCCTGATACCAAAGCCGGGCAGAGACACAACCAAAAAAGAGAATTTTATACTAATATCCTCGATGAACATTGATGCAAACATCCTCAATAAAATACTGGCAAACTGAATCCAGCAGCACATCAAAAAGCTTATCCACCATGATGAAGTGGGCTTCATCCCTGGGATGCAAAGCTGGTTCAATATATGCAAATCAATAAATGTAATCCAGCATATAAACAGAACCAAAGACAACAACCACATGATTATCTCAATGGATGCAGAAAAGTCCTTTGACAAAATTCAACAACCTTCATGCTAAAAACTCTCAATAAGTTAGGTATTGATGGGATGTATCTCAAAATAATAGGAGCTATCTATGACAAACCCACAGCCAATATCATACTGAATGGGCAAAAACTGGAAGCATTCCCTTTGAAAACTTGCACAAGGCAGGGATGCCCTCTCTCACCACTCCTATTCAACATAGTGTTGGAAGTTCTGGCCAGGGCAATTAGGCAGAAGAAGGAAATAAAAGGTATTCAATTAGGAAAAGAGGAAATCAAATTGTCCCCATTTGCAGATGACATGATTGTATATCTAGAAAACCCCATTGTCTCAGCCCAAACTCTCCTTATGCTGATAAGCAACTTCAGCAAATTCTCAGGATACAAAATCAATGTACAAAAATCACAAGCATTCTTAAACATCAATAACAGACAAACTGAGAGGCAAATCATGAGTGAACTCCCATTCTCAATTGCTTCAAAGAGAATAAAATACCTAGGAATCCAACTTACTAGGGACATGAAGGACCTCTTCAAGAACTGCAAACCACTGCTCAATGAAATAAAAGAGGATACAAACAAATGGAAGAACATTCCATGCTCATGGGTAGAAAGAATCAATATAGTGAAAATGGCCATACTGCCCAAAGTAATTTATAGATTCAATGCCATCCCCATCAAGCTACCAATGACTTTCTTCACAGAATTGGAAAAACACTACTTTAAAGTTCATACGGAACCAAAAAAGAGCCTGAATTTCCCAGTCAATCCTCAGCCAAAAGAACAAAGCTGAAGGTATCACGCTACCCGACTTCAAACTATACTACAAGGCTACAGTAACCAAAACAGCATGGTATTGGTACCAAAACAGAGCTATAGATCAATGGAACAGAACGGAGCCCTCAGAAATAAAGCCGCATATCAACAACTATCTGATCTTTGACAAACCTGAGAAAAACTAGCAATAGGGAAAGGATTTCCTATTTAATAAATGGTGCTGGGAAAACTGGCTAGCCATGTGTAGAAAGCTGAAACTGGATCCCTTCCTTACACCTTACACAAAAATCAATTCAAGATGGATTAAAGACTTAAACATTAGACCTAAAACCATAAAAATGCTAGAATAAACCCTAGGCATTACCATTCAGGACATAGGTGTGGGCAAGGACTTCATGTCTAAAACACCAAAAGCAATGGTAACAAAAGCCAAAATTGACAAATGGGATCTAATTAAACTAAAGAGCTTCTGCACAGCAAAAGAAACTACCATCAGAGTGAACAGGCAACCTACAAAATGGGAAAATTTTCACAACCTACTCATCTGAGAATGGGCTAATATCCAGAATCTAAAATGAAGTCAAACAAATTAACAAGAAAAAACAAACAACCCCATTAACAAGTGGGCAAAGGACATGAACAGACACTTCTCTAAAGAAGACATTTATGCAGCCAAAAAACACACGAAAAAATGCTCACCATCACTGGACATCAGAGATATGCAAATCAAAACCACAGTGAGATACCATCTCACACCAGTTAGAATGGCAATTATTAAAAAGTCAGGAAACAACAGGTGCTGGAGAGGATGTGGAGAAAGACATACACTTTTACACTGTTGGTGGGATTGTAAACTAGTTCAACTCTTGTGGAAGACAGTGTGGTGATTATTCAGGGATCCAGAACTAGAAATACCATTTGACCCAGCCATCTCATTACTGAGTACATACCCAAAGGACTATAAATCCTGCTGCTATAAGACACATGCACACTTGTGTTTATTGTGGCACTGTTCACAATAGCAAAGACTTTCAAGAAACCCAAATATCCCACAATGATAGACTGGATTAAGAAAATGTGGCACATATACACCATGGAATACTATGCGGCCATAAAAAATGATGAGTTCATGTCCTTTGTAGGGACATGGATGAAATTGGAAATCATCATTCTCAGTCAACTATCGCAAGAAAAAAAAACCAAACACTGCATATTCTCACTCATAGGTGGGAATTGAACAATGAGAACACATGGACACAGGAAGGGGAACATCACACTCTGGGGACTGTTGTGGGGTGGGGGGAGGGGGGAAGGATAGCTTTAGAAGATATACCTAATGCTAGATGATGAGCTAATGGGTGCAGCACACCAGAATGGCACATGTATACATATGTAACAAACCTGCATGTTGTGCACATGTACCCTAAAACTTAAAGTATAATAATAACAAAAGCAAATGCCCTTTGTTTCACTATAGGGCACCCTTTCCCTAGTAGGCCTTGTAGGCAGACACACTTCTGAGGTGAAGAATTCCTGAATTATTCACAGAATGTGGATTTGTGAATGCTAGCATTTCAGGATAAAATGCACCAATCACTTGGTGCAGATAAGTGTATGAGATCTGTTGCACAGTAGGGTGACTATAGTTAATAGTAATGAGTTGTGTATTTCAAAGTTGCTAAGACTTTAAATGTCAAATGGTTTCAACACAGAAAAATAAGTATTTGAGGTGATGAGTAGGTTAATACACTTGATTTAATTATTCCATATTATAAACACATATCAAAACATCACATTATACTTCGGAAATATATATAATTATAACTTATCAACCAAAACTTTAAAAATTAAATAATTTAGTTAATTGAGTAAAAGGCTTTGTAATATGAAAGCACCAGTAGATGTTACGGTCTGACCACAGAATCATTTTACTGAGCTGTGTTGTAAGTTTGCACATCAGGTTCATGCTTTGTAAGTACGGTTTTGTTTTTGTTTTTGTTTTTTGTGTCTCACTCTGTTGTCCACGCTGGAGTGCAATGGTGCAATCTCCAGTAACTGCAACCTCCACCCCCTAGGTTCAAGCAATTCTCCTGTCTCAGCCACATGAGTGGCTGGGATTACAGACATCCATCACCATGCTTGACAAATTTTTGAGACAGGGTTTCACCATGTTGGCCAGGTGGGTCACCAACAACTGACCTCAAGTGACCCACCCACCTTGGCCTTCTAAAGTGCTGGGATCACAGGCATGAGCCACTGCAACTGCCCAAGTATGGTTTTTGAACATGAACATAGTCAGCAACTCTTGACTTTATTATTTATTATTACTTTATTATTTTTTTAAGATACATGGTCTCTCTGTCTGCCATCCACTGGAGTACAGTGGTGCAGTGATGGCTCACTGCATCCTCCACTAGTCTCAAGTGATCCTCTTACATTTGCCTTCAAATTACCTGGGACCACAGGTATGCACCACTACACCTGACTAATTTTTTTCTATTTTCTGTATAGATGAGGTCTCCCTATGTTACTCAGGCTGGTTTCAAACTCCTAGCCTGAAGAAATTTTCCTGACTGGGCCTCCTAAAGAGCTGGGATTGCAGGCCACCACACCTAAACTAGCATCCCTCACTTTAAATAAATACATATCAAATACATAGTAAAAGTCTTGATATCATATGCATAGTCATAAGTCATTTGACTCTAAACCCTTTTTATTTGCATAGATGGTTCACACTCAAAATTTACCATTAATTCCAATTTATGACAGTAAGTTGTATGTCTGGCCAGATAAGTATAGCACAC